>NC_057832.1:16208651-17458651 GCF_910594005.1 Cervus elaphus | reverse complement strand
TGTACCTAAATCACTACTGTATATCTGAAACCAAAAAAACATTGTTATTCCACAATACTCCCATATAAAATAAAATGTTTTAAAAAATTCTAGAATCTTATGGCACCCAGGAAGGAGGAAAGATGCAGACAAGAGTCTGAGGCAAGACAAGCCAAAGGGAAATAACATGGTTAGCATCCTTGGTATCACACACCCTCTCCAATCCCCTTAAGAATGGTGGTTTACCATTGACCAATTCAATAGAAGTTTCCTTGCAGAACTAGTGATTTCAGGTCTGTTACAAGCTTGTGGATTTTGTCTCCACCAGCCCCGGGTGGGAATGTGATTCTTGCTGGGAGGCTGAGAGTCAGCATCCTTCTAGCTCTAAACATGAGGTGTTTCTCTTTCCTGATTTCTCTTTGGCTTTTATCACTAGTTGAAGGTGAAATGTTATGTAGAACGTTATGTACAGTATGATCTCATGTCTTTACAAACATAGACAGCAAAGTGACCCGTAAATGCACAGACTAACTGGGAACCTCTGCTAACTGATTCCCTCCACAAGCAAGAGTGGGTTGATTTGGGAGAGACCTTGATTTTTTATTTTATATATTTTATTTTTTTAAATGCTTGAATTACTTTCACAATTAAAAAGTATGTTATGCAGTAAAACTAAAAGCATAACTTCCAGGTCTTTGCAGTCCTTCAGGCCAATTGTCTGGTTTCTTTTTCCACACCTGACCCACTGAGGGACACTTCCCTGGGGCGCACACACATACCTCAGCCAAGATGGATCTCGAAGGGAAGGCTTCTGGGAGGAGCAAGACCGCAGCCTGGCATTATCCCCTGACTTTTGACTCACAAGGAGGCTTTCTGTGCACGTGTAGTGTCTCTCTTGTCCCAAAAGAGTGGAGGAAGAAGACTCCTTAATCCTTTATGCAAACAGCGTTTTGCCCCTCTTTGCCATGACTATTACCTTAAGGTATTTACAAGAGACAGACATTGGCTATTTACCCTGTTTCTGTTGCCACTTCCATTTCAGAGGGCAAACAGGAGACTGACTGTAAATGCCTCAACTGGAGCCCACCTATCTTTGGTCTCAGGAAATGCAAACAGGAGGCTAGTTGTAAATGCCTAACCTGAAGCCCATCTATTTCCTAGATCAGTACCAAAGATTAGAATTGATGGACTATGTTAAAGTCCTATTTTCTCCCCAGAATACAGGTACAAATATTGTATGTTCATGTCACTAATGAACAGTTTAAAGGAAAAGGGTTAGTTTTTCTCAGTCTGATATACTTCCTTAATTCAGTTCTCTGTCTTCATTCCAGAGTTTGCCCATTTACCACATGATTATTAGTTCAAACAAGCATTTTATTCTTGGAGATGACTCATGCCACAGTGCTGCTGATGGGACAGATCTGCTGGACACAAGAACCCACCTTCCAAGCAGGGACCCTGATGCTGTGCTCAGGCTCTTGGCCAGCCACTCTGCACAGCAGTTTGATCTGACCCTCGATCCCAGGCATTGCTGTAAAGGCCTTAGAAATATCCAATCCTTGACTCAACCAGGCAACTCATTTTTACAGAGGAGGAAATGCTGTTTAAGTAACTGAGTCAATGGACGTGAGTTTGAGCAAACTCCAGGAGATAGTGAAGGACAGGAAAGCCTGGTGTCCATGGGGCCACAAACAGTCAGACATGACCGAGAAACAACAACATCCAAGGTTTCCAGCTAATAAAAGTGGACGGAAGTGACATTCCAACCCCAAAAGCTGCATTGGGGACCATACTTTGTATTAAAATCTTTATATCTTTCTGAATTCTCTTCCTGCTGTAGACTAAAAAACAAAACAAAACCAAAACTAGTCACAACCTACAAGTTGAGAGTTATGCTTTATTTGGTGGGAATTTTTAGGACTTCAAGTCTCGGAGGCAGCATCTCAAGTAACCCTGAGAGAACTGTTCCAAGGAGGTGGATAGGGGAAGAGTCAGGTCATATAGAAGTTTGCAACAAGGGGCAGGTAGTCTGAACATCAAAAGATTGTTTTTTTTTTTAACTTTTGCCATACTAGTTTGTCTATTTTTCAACTTATTTTAATTGGAGGCTAATTACTTCACAATATTGTGGTGGTTTTTGCCATATATTCACATGAATCAGCCATGGGTGTACATGTGTCCCCCATCCTGACTCTCCCCGCTACCTCCCTCCCCATCCTATCCCTCACGGTCATGCCAGTGCACCAGCCCCAGATATCTCAAGTTAAGGAATTTTTAAAAAGCTGGCTTGTATATTTTTGAGATTAACGCTCTGTCTGTTGCTTCATTTGCTATTATTTTCTCCCATTCTGAAGGCTGTCTTTTCACCTTGCTTATAGTTTCCTTTGTTGTGCAAAAGCTTTTAAATTTCATTAGGTCCCATTTGTTTATTTTTGCTTTTATTTCCAATATTCTGGGAGGTGGGTCATAGAGGATCTTGCTGTGATTTATGTCGGAGAGTGTTTTGCCTATGTTCTTCTTTAGGAGTTTTATAGTTTCTGGTCTTACATTTAGATCTTTAATCCATTTTGAGTTTATTTTTGTGTATGGTGTTACAGAGTGTTCTAGTTTCATTCTTTTACAAGTGGTTGACCAGTTATCCCAGCACCACTTGTTAAAGAGGTTGTCTTTTTTCCATTGTATATCCTTGCCTCCTTTGTCAAAGATAAGGTGTCCATAGGTCCGTGGATTTATCTCTGGGCTTTCTATTCTGTTCCATTGATCTATATTTCTGTCTTTGTGCCAGTACCATACTGTCTTGATGACTGTGGCTTTGTAGTAGAGCCTGAAGTCAGGCAGGTTGATTCCTCCAGTTCCATTCTTCTTTCTCAAGATTGCTTTGGGTATTCGAGGTTTTTTGTATTTCCATACAAATTGTGAAATTGTTTGGTCTAGTTCTGTGAAAAATACCGTTGGTAGCTTGATCGGGATTGCATTGAATCTATAAATTGCTTTGGGCAGTATAGTCATTTTGACAATATTGATTCTTCCAATCCACGAACACAGTATATTTCTCCATCTGTTTGTGTCCTCTTTGATTTCTTTCATCAGTGTTTTATAGTTTTCTATGTATAGGTCTTTTGTTTCTTTAGGTAGATATACTCCTAAGTATTTTATTCTTTTTGTTGCAGTGCTGGAAGGGTTAATCTCAAAAATATACAAGCAACTCCTGCAGCTCAATTCCAGAAAAATAAATGACCCAATCAAAAAATGAGCCACAGAACTAAACAGACATTTCTCCAAAGAAGACATACAGATGGCTAACAAACACATGAAAAGATGCTCAACATCACTCATGATTAGAGAAATGCAAATCAAAACCACAATGAGGTACCATTACACACCAGTCAGGATGGCTGCTATCCAAAAGTCTACAAGCAATAAATGCTGGAGAGGGTGTGGAGAAAAGGGAACCCTCTTACACTGTTGGTGGGAATGCAAGCTAGTACAGCCGCTATGGAGAACAGTGTGGAGATTTCTTAAAAAACTGGAAATAGAACTGCCATATGACCCAGCAATCCCACTGCTGGGCATACACACCGAGGAAACCAGATCTGAAAGAGACACGTGCACCCCAATGTTCATCGCAGCACTGTTTATAATAGCCAGGACATGGAAACAACCTAGATGCCCATCAGCAGATGAATGGATAAGGAAGCTGTGGTACATATACACCACGGAATATTACTCAGCCATTAAAAAGAATTCATTTGAATCAGTTCTAATGAGATGGATGAAACTGGAGCCCATTATACAGAGTGAAGTAAGCCACAAAGATAAAGACCAGTACAGTATACTAACACATATATATGGAATTTAGAAAGATGGTAACGATAACCCTATATGCAAAACAGAAAAAGAGACACAGATGTACAGAACAGACTTTTGGACTCTGTGGGGGAAGGCGAGGGTGGGATGTTTTGAGAGAACAGCATCGAAACATGCATATTATCAAGTGTGAAACAGATCACCAGCCCAGGTTGGATACATGAGAGAAGTGCTTGGGCCTGGTGCATTGGGAAGACCCAGAGTGATGGGGTGGGGAGGGAGGTGGGAGGGGGGATCGGGATGGGGAATACATGTAAATCCATGGCTGATTCATGTATGGCAATGTATGGCAAAACCACTACAATATTATAAAGTAATTAGCCTCCAACTAATAAAAATAAATGGAAAAAAAAGCTGGCTTTTTTTAAATTAAAAAAACTAATATCATGGCATCTGGTCCCATCATTTCACAGCAAATAGATGGGGAAACAATGGAAATGGTGACAGACTTTATTTTCTTGGACTCTACAATCACTGCAGATGGTGACTGCAGCCATTAAATTAAAAGATTCTTGCTCCTTGGAAGAAAAGATATGACAAATATAGACAGCATAGTAAAAAGCAGAGACATTACTTTGCAGACAAAGGTCTGTCTAGTCAGGGCTATGGTTTTTCCAGTAGTCATGTATGGATATGAGAGTTGGACCATAAAGAAATTTGAGCACCGAAGAATTGATGCTTTTGAACTGTAGTGTTGGAGAAGACTCTTGAGAGTCCCTTGGACAATAAGGAGATCAAACCAGTCCATCCTAAAGGAAATCATTCCTGAATATTCATTGGAAGGGCTGATGCTGAAGCTAAAGCTCCACTACTTTGGCCACCTGATGCGAAGAAGTGACTCATCTGAGAAGACCCTGATGCTGGGAAAGATTGAATGCAGGAGGAGAAGGGGATGACAGAGTATGAGATGGTTGGATGGCATCACTGACTCGATGGGCATGAGTTTGAGCAAGTTCCAGGAGTTGGTGGTGGGCAGGGAAGCCTGCAGTCCATCGGGTTGCAAAGAGTCAGACACGACTGAGTGACTGAACTATGTGTAATAAGGTGTAAGAGTCTGGGCTCACTGACATCATTCCTTTCATATGCCTCTCAGCTATCTGAGGTCAGCATCTTGTGATTTGATTTTTCACATCCTTACTTCCTTACTCACCATAGAGAATGGTAGCAGCCAGATAGCTGCCAGATGGCAGGTATTGCTTTTCTTGGGCACCCTCAGGGCTCAGAAATTCACATTTGGAGTGTTGGAATCAATGATGGCTGTGACATCCCTGTTTATTGATGTGGCAGGAAATACTCTATTTCTCACCACTTTGTATATATTTACATCAAAAACGCAAAATTAATAAAATAGAGCCATTGACTACACACTTGTATGACCTGCAGTGGGAAAGCTTCTTGGAGATTTGAGCAATTGAGATCCATGACATGTGGTGCAAGGATGCCTGGTTAAGCTGTCACCACCAATAGCTTGGAAATTGTTGGCTGAAATTGCAGCTGCAGCAGAAGAGGTTGTATAATAGGAGAGTTTTGCTGTGTGTTGGTTGCTGTAAGTGGTATTTATTTGTCAAGGTATTGGAAAAAGAAGTGGGGAGAGAGAGACAATGAGAGGGAGAAAGAGAGATGGGAGTGCACGTGTAGAGAGAGAGAGACACAGGCGGAGAGAGAAGCCTTAGAAAGGAACACTTGCTTTACAAGCAGAAATGAAACAAACAAACAAACACAAAAAACAGAACAGGGAAATCTTAAAATTTGTAGCTTTAGATGGTAGGATAAACCAGTTCTGGGTAGCTCCAATATTAAGTTGTGGATCTGAGAAAAAAACTTGAATGATAGAGACTCAATAAAAACCTCTGCAGGTTACAAGGACCCCAGACAAAACCCCACTAAAGGATTGTTAACGAACTACCCACCCTTGCCCCAGACTGCTCCAGTGTAGCCCTCAGGTTCAGAGGAAACATCCAGCAGTAAGAAATCAAAGAAAGACAGCAAATTTGAGAACTATCTGGAAAAGAATGTGAGGTATGGCTATTGACATAGAACCACAAGGCCAATACTGAACACCAGGCCTCCCTGTCACTCACCATCTCCCAGAGTTTGCCCAAGTTCATATCCATTGTGTCAGTGATGCCATCCAACCATCTCCCCCTCTGATGCCCTTTCCTTCTTCTGCCATCAGTCTTTCCCAGCAACAGGAACTTTTCCAATGAGCCAGCTGTTTGCATCAGGTGACCAAAATACTGGAACTTCAGCTTCAGCATCAGTCCTTCCAATGAGTATTCACGACTGATTTAAGATTTCCTGGTTTGTTCTCCTTGCTGTCCAAGGGGCTCTCATTTTCTTAATGGTCTATAAAATATGATGATTCTTATAACAGATGACAGGTCACTATTATCTAAGGGAACTGCATAGAAAGCAAAGCAAAAGAAGAGAAAAGTAAAAAAGAAGAAGCATAGCACTAGAACGTTAGTATGCATGCCTTTCGCTGTATTGACTGGGCTGCCCAGCTGTGCATCCTCTAACAGCCACATCTGAGGGGCCTGAGAGGGGGTGGAAAAGATAGAACCTCCCAGGACGAGAAGGGGCCCCAGGAAATTGCCTCGGGGCCTTTGCGTGTCCTGGAGCAGCCGCATGGGCCAGGCTGCATCGCCTGTGACATCAAACTGCCCTCAGAGAATACGTGGGGCTGTGTGCATGTGAGCTGGACCTCTTGTAAGTCAGCAAGCAATTCTTGTCACTTGGCTCACTAAAAGACCACCGTGTGTTTTAAATTCAAACACAATCATTTTTTCCTAAATTCAAACTGCGGTACTTGAACCCAGTCAGATCACCCAGTCGACAGCTCAGGGCCAAGAGAAGTCGGCAAAGGCAAACTCAGTTACAGTGCATTGGCATCCTAAGGGAAAATCTGGATTTGCAGGCAACATCTCCTGATCCCCAGGGAGCCCTAAAAGGCAGACTATTTAATTTTATGAATGAGGCCATTAATAAATGAGGCCATTATGAATGAGGCCTCCATTTTCCTGGAGGCTATTAAATATACAAATGGTCCCTAAATTCAAGCTTGTTTTGCGTTTCACCGCAGCAAGCCAGAATCATCAGGCGTTTTCTCTGTTGAGCAACAGTGGGCAGGGAGGCAGATGCATGGTAAATTGGCAGATGTTTATTCTGAAGAATAAAACTCATAGAGGGAAGTCCAGTCAATACCTTTGTGGATTTTTCTCTTATTTTTTGAGGGTTTATTCAAAATACAGAAAGTGTATTGTTGCATGTTTTAAAGGAAGCTAGACTAGTTTGCATGGAAGTTTCATTAAATATAAATGTTTCTTTTACATTCTCCCCCTTCTTCCCACACACAAAAATTATAGCACAGTCATTCAACTCAGAACAGGGAAATTTCAAAATAAATTTCAGGATCCAGGATCGCTTGCACTGCATGTGAATTATCTATTTTTAACCTCAGCATAAGACTTATTTTTAGAGCTTGAAATCAACTGAAGTAGCCTTTTTTATGGCATGACCCAACTGGGAGATGAAGTTGGCTGTAATCATGGGCCCAAATACATAAATTCTAACTTAGTTTATTTAACGCAAGGGATGCTTGATGACCAACAGTAACATTTGTTTGAAATTTTCAGAACTCAGAAAGGATTTTCCCTTTTTAATTGTTTTTAGACTTGAAGTATACTTAGATTAACTTCCGAAAGATTGGAAATGTCTCTTTTAAATTCAGTAGCTAAATTCCATTTAAGATGATTTTGGGTCTTGGCATGATTACTGACAGATTAGAAATCATCCTGGAAACATCATCCAATTCCCGTTTCACATGGTGCCAAGAGTCGTCCTCACTGACTTTCATGTGTGTTTTGTGAACTCAGATTAATTTCATCAGAATATCTGCTTACGGAGTTGTTAACATGATTTTACTTCTTTTCAAGATGATGTATTAGCTAATCTAAATGTTGATGTAGAACCAACTGAATTCTCAACAGAGTGATAGTCTATACTCTTATTTTACTTCATTTCATTAATTCTTATTTACAGGGGAGATTGGACACTTCGCCAGCTGTAAGGATTCTAAATTAGTCATCAAACATGAGCATCATCTCAAGTTTCAGGTCAATGTTATCCTAAATCAGTCCAGACTAAAACTCACGCAAGCTACACAACATTTCTCATAACTGGTTTTTATCTTCTTTGCTTATGAAAGCATCTTTAAAAAATGTATGAGTGAGAAGTGAAGTGAGCAGAGCAAGAATCTAAAGACATCAGGGAAGAGAGCAAAAGAGGAGAATTAACCAAAACCACGAGCTCATCCTTTTTTTCCTCTATAGTTTTGGTTAGTTTGTAGGAGTTGAACATCTTTATGATTTAGAGTGATAGGAAAATGCTCCAGTCTATCTCAAAAGATGGTTTCTAGTTAATCTCACATGGTGGATCTTCAATTTTATAAAAACCATATAGTTTTAAAATATCATTTTTAGCCCTTTTTCTTTGGCTTCGTATCCCTTACTTTGTATGTCTTTCCTCAGCTTGAGTATGGCTTAAATTCATTATTTTATTTCTATAATTGGGAGGATGTTGGATTTCATATAATCTGTGTGTAAATAAATCACTACTCCACCATTTTCCAGGTGAATGAAATGAGAATACTGCCTATCTCAGGGAACTGGCTGAAAGAGTTACTGATATCATGTAAAGAGATCCCTAGCACACAGAATGTCTGGTAGACAGCTGTCTTTCACAAGAAATGTGTTGAATTAGTAAATCTCCTCATGAAATCATTGAAGATTTATATATGCCAAGGATACACACCCAGATCACACAGGTAAGTGGTAGAGAGGGGATTTGAACCCAGGGTCTCTGCTGTTGTGCCAGCCACCTTTATGGGCCCAAAGATGTCAAGCCAAAACAATAATAAAACTTACATAATCATACAATCATGTGTTAAATATGATATCCTCTAACCGTGCATTCTAGAATTAAAATTCTCTAAGTCAGTGAAACTTAAATGTTCTCACCAAAGTAACAACAACAACAAAAAGGTTACTATGTGTCTGGTGGAGGTCTTAAGTGGGTAGATGGGCAGAGTCCTTTCACAATGTATAAGATCAAGTCATCACCATGTGTAATTTCATATCTTATAATTGTATTTGCCAACTATACCTCAATAAAGCTAAAAAAAAAAAACCCTTAAAAATAAAGGCATCCAAATGTTTCCCCTCACATCTGATAACAGTCTATCCTGTTGCCCTGGTGTACACAGCTCTTCACGCCTCCCCTGGCCACTGCCCCAGCCTCATCCCAGAGGCGCCAGGTTCATGGCCTGATCACCGGCAGGCCAGCCATGCGGACTTCTGTGAGTGTGCAGTCCCACGTCACCAAGGTAAGGGCTTCACACCAGCAAGTGCTCCCAGTCCAGCACCCTCTTTCCAGTGACATTCACAAGGCGGGTTTCTTCCTGCTATTCAGAACTCAGAGACAACTTTACGGGTAGACACTTCCAACCAACTGTCCAACCTTTCCGTCACCGCGCAGCATTCTTTTCTTATCACAAGGCACCATCTTTTAGCTTTCTAATCAATGTATGAAGGGCTTTATTGATGTATTGATTCATTTACTTCCTCTCCATCTGGCTCTAGAGGATGCATATTTTTAGGGAGCATGTTTTCTCATTCAACACTATTTTTTCAGTTCTGAGTTCAGAGGAATGTCTGATGCAGAGAAATGACTCCAAAAAATGTGTTGAATTTAGACTGTGAGGCAGTTGTTTGAACAGCAGGTGTGTGAGAGAGAGTGTGTGTGTGTGTGTGTGTGTGCACATGTGTGTGGGCTGTGCTTAGTCATGTCCTACCATTTGCAGCACCATGGACTGTAGCCTACCAGGCTCCTCTGCCCATGGAATTTTCCAGGCGAGAATACTGGAGTGGGTTATTGTTTCCTACTTCAGGGGACCTTCCCAACCCAGGGACTGAACCCATGTCTCTTGTATCTCCTGCATCGGCAGGCAGATTCTTTACCCCTAGTGCTACCTGGGAAGCCCGTACATCAAACATCCAAGTGATGTTAACAGCATACATCTAAGTAATTTGGTAAAAATTCACCCTTTGCATGTTAAATCTACCTTCATCCGTTGCTTGTTAGTACAAATAATAAAAATAATTTATATGAAATAAATAAAAATAAAAATAATTTTTATAATTAATTTGATCACAAGCACATGTAAATGTGAAACATGTATTAATAATTCTATAACAGTACAGCATTGTGTGGTGGTTTTAAACGCTTTAAGATCTTTTATTATTCTCATCAAAATGGAAACACAAAATTAAGCAGTACTCACAGGAAACTCACAGACCTTGGAAAGATAACTATTGGATTTCAGGGTTTTTAAATCTATGGCGCAAGTGTTAAAGAAGTTACCTCAGGATGCTGGGTTCTAGTGTCTTTTTGAGTTCAGGACTTTGAGACTGATGGTAAACCTGCGACCTCTTGGTTCCTTGGGAGGCCTGAACCAAGGATCAGGTTATCTTCTCCTTCAGCATGTTAATGAAATCTTCTGAGTGCAAAGTCATCCTTCTGTTTGATAGGAGAGTTTGGTACAGTTAAAAATTTGCTAATTACTAGGACTGAAGTCCAAGGTTCCTGGCTCAATCATAAAGGCCTCTGCCAGTAACTTACCTTCTGATAAAAGCAGATGGGTGGGTCAGTATTTTTTCCTTTGTATATTTGATTTTTCACTTCTGGCTGATTCACTATTAGATGTAATTGCTATCGTGTGAACACAAGCAAGCTGCATTTCCACAGCAAAAGGAAAAGGATGTATTTCCTGAGTATTGATAAAGCAGCATTCACAGGATTGACATGCAGCAGTCATGTGATGCCTTTGGCAAAACTGGTAAATCTCATGGGAACTGAACGCTGACAATGAGGTCAAGTGTTGCTCTCAATTACTGCTCAATACAGGTTCATGTATTTGTATTAGCAACAGATGGCTTTCAATTTAATTGTCCCACATCTTCTATAATTCTAAAGATGATGTTTTCATAAGAAAGGAGATTATAAACCACCTGGAAAATTAAGGCCCCCATTTTCTTAATGAATAATTCATTGTCATTCTGTCCCACCATTTTTACAGTGATCCTTAGGAAGTTACAGCTAAATTTTAAATTATGAAAAAGGATGAAAATTATATATGAATACTGTAGAAAGCTATTAGACCTCTGTCATACTTTATTTTTTTTTTATAAAACTTGATTTTACTTTATCTCAGAAGAGACAAAAATATGGAATGACATTTTGTTAATACAAACTCCTTACTTACTTGAATTTGCACTTGTTAAATTTTAACTGAGGTCCAGTACACACAAAGAACTAAAAAGAGAAATCTTTCACTGCACCAATGTCAGGCCTGTAATGAAAGCCACCCTGCTGGTTGTAGCTCTAATAATAAACTTTCTTTTATACAAGGCCTTTTAAAGTTACAGGGTCACAAAGTGCCTTGAAAATAAATCTTGAAAAGAACAGCAAATTCTGGAATCACATCCAAATTCTGTAGGCCTGTGACTCTAACAGAGTTAATAAATTGTAGGTGTAAATGACTAACTGCATGCAGACCCAGCGGTGAGTATGTTCAACAGATAAAAATGAACAAGTGTTGAGGACCAAAGAAAGCAGCGGTGATTTAGGGCAGATACTTCCAGAAGTTAACTGAAGCTGCAGGAAGCATGGCCGAGGGCCTCTGATGAGGGAGCCTTGGAGATACATGCACCTGGAAAGCCACCGCACCTGTGGGGAGTGGAAAGGGGTGATGCCATATTCATGAGCTTGTTAGCAGTCATTGGCTCAATCCTTGTGAAAATAAAAACCTATACACTATTGATGTGTGTGTGTTAGTCACTCAGTTCTATCCACCTCTTTGTGAGCCCATAGACTGTAACTCGCCAGTATTCTCTGTTCATGGAATCCTCCAGAGAAGAATACTGGAGTGGGTTGCCATTCCCTTTTTCAATACACTATTGATACTCTGTATAAAACAGATAAGTAATGAGAACCTACTGTATATCACAGGGAACTCTACTCAACGCTCTGTGGTAACCTAAAGTAACTACTCTCCAATTAAATTTTTAAAAATTGAAAATTAAATAACTAGAAAAAAAGATGTATGACAAAGAGAAAAAAAATCTACAAAAGTGTTAACTGTTCATTTTCTGGGATTGCCTCCTAAGCAAAGCCCAAGGGAGTCCAATCACCCCCCACAACCACCACCACCCACTTTACACGAAGATGACTCATTCTCATTTCTTCTTTCTTCTTCCCTCAAATACTGAGAAAGAGCAAAGAATCAAAATGGACGACTTGGTGTAGTTTGACGTTTGACACTTGAGACCCCTATGAAGGGGGTGGAGGAGACCCTCCTGGTGTTAGGACTTGGTTCTCTTTATAGACAGGTATTTTCCCTTCTTAATTCCAAAAGCACTTCACGTTCTTGACTCTGGGCACATTCACCTTGCTTTACACCTGACATCAGTGTTTTTTATGCCTCTCTTACTCATTTCCAAGCATCTCTGATGGGATCTGTAATCAACTTTCCTCTCTTGGGGTCAGCCATTCCTTATTTTTGTTCCTGGTACAGTATCAGCAAGTATTTCTCATTTTCCATATTATTGATCTCCCTGGTAAGAAATTTCAAAATACATTTTGTTAGTTTCCTCATTATTATTATTATTTTTTATTAGAACAGGCTTGCTTTTGCCTAACTGATTGCATTTTCCCTTACTAAAATCCATATTTGTTTTACCTGAGCTAATTGTCTGAGGTACTGGAGAATTTTTCTCTGACTTCTGCTAAGTTATAAGTCATACATAGGTTTTGTATGCTGGCATGTACAACATTGCTTTTATTTTTCACTCACCATAAAATCCATTTTAGTTTAACTTTTTAAATCAAGCTGGAACATGTTACTAGATCATATCTCTGATGGCTTCATTAACTATTGATTTGCATTTAGGTACAATGTCCTGCTTTACCAGAGAGTCTCTTGGCCCAGAGAAAGGTTATTAGTTACCTAAGTCAACACTTCCATTTAATGCTCAAAATTTTGCCAGTATTTTGCCAGGCTGTAACCTGTCATCTTGATCATTTTCAACACTTCCAAATGACTGGAGATCAAAATCACCCTGTTCCATATTTAGTCATCTTTTCTGAAGTGAAATTCTACCTGAACTAAAACCACTATGCCTTTCAATAGTCTTAGTCACAGACCCTGTGGAAAAGAAAAAAGTTATTAATAATATCCATGTGACAGCTTTAAAGTTATCTTTAAATGTTTCCACTCATCCACTGAATCTCTTCATTTAATGGACCACTGGCCAGGGTCTCCTGAGGCGGTTGGTTTGGGTTACTGATGGGACACTCAAATTATAGCAAGAAAAGCCAAGAGTAGGACAGGGCAATTGCCTGTCCTTACGGCACACTTTCTGTGCATCACAGTAAGGATTTTTGAATCACCAGGCTCCGTTGAATAACTTTAGGCTTATAACTCAAACTTTCATTCTTAAATTTGTGCACTGACTTATTCCCCGAAAACCTGCTCTACGCGAGCCCCTAAGATAGCTGAACCATTTCACATTCCCATGAGCGATGCACACAGGTTCTAGTTTCTCTGTGTCTTTGGCAACATTTGGTACTGTGTTTTTATTACAGCTATTCTACTGGGCTTTCGGTTTCATTTGCACTTTCCTAAAGACTAACAAGGGCTTCCCAGGTGGCGCTAGTGGTAAAGAACCCGCCTGCCAATGCATGAGACAGGAGACGTGGGTTCGATCCATGGGTTGGGAAGATCCCTTGAAGGAGAACATGGCAATCCACTCCAGTATTTTTGCCTGGAGAATCCCATGGACAGAGGACCTTGATGGGCTACAGCCCATGGGGTCGCACAGAGTTGGAAACAACTGAAGTGACTTAGCATGCATGCCAGGATTAATGAAACTGATATCTTTTATTTGTTGTTTATCATTCAGATATATATTGTTTGTGAATTGTCTGTTTAAAACTTGTGCCCACAATTCTGTAAAGCAATTGTCCTTCAATTAAAAAATAAATAAAATTTTAAAAAGCAAAAACAAGAAACAATGAAAAAGTAAACCTTGTGCCCAATTTTAAATTGAGATTTTAATTTAGTTATCATTGAAAAATTGAGTTCTTTATAATCTATCAAATACATGATATGCAACTGTTTCCTTCCAGTTTATGTCTTGCCTTTAATCTTCTTACTGATTGTTTTTTGAAGCACAAGCTTATACATTTTTGATATAGTTCAGTTTACCAATCTGTTATTTTATGTAGTGCTGTATCTAAGAACTTTTTGCTCAAACCAAAGTAATGAAGATTTTCTCTTATGTTTTATTTTAAATGTTTTATAATTTTAGCTTTCATATTTACATTAATGATTCATTTTGAGTAATTTTTCTATTGTGTGTGGTAGAGGTCCAAGTTATTAATTTGCTTCTGAATACCCATTTTCTCCTGGCTTTGTTTGTTAAAAAACTCTACATTATCCATTGAATTACCTTGGAATCATTGTCAAAAGTCAAATAGCCATACATGTACCTCTTTCTAGTTTTTTGCACAATTTTAAAAACTAATAGCAGCACTTAACATTGATCACTGCTCCACTTTATCAAAATTGAATCAACTGTTTAAGAATTAAAAGTTTAACAAAGGAGAAATGGAATTTTTTGAAAAAATACTTAAAATATTAATAAACTTGAAGATACATTTATTTCACAAACAAATAAAATATGCATCAGCAGAGATTTTAAAGTACCCAGAAAAGCTTTCAAATGATTAATTCATCTGTAGACAATGTTATACCATTAAATTAAGTGCCTATATATTACACACACACACACACACACACACACACACACATATTCTCAATCAGGCAAAAACCTAGGCACTCAGAAGGCAGCAAGGCTGGAGGAACCCAGTATTCCTCTGAAGAATACTTTGATAAGATTTTGTGAGAAGAGCAAGGTCACAGAGGAGTGAGGCAGTGAGGGACCCACCCAGAGTAGATGGGAAGAGGCTGTTCAGGACACGTCTAATATGTGAAAGAGGCAGTGGTCAGTCATGGAGCAAATACCAGATGAGAAAAAAAGTACAGCTCTGTGATAAACAGAGGAGGAATGTGATCACAAAGTCAGCTGTGACCAAAACCCAGCTTTAAAGACCAGCATTAAAAGTCTCTCTCACTGAGCAAGTCAGAGTGATTTTTGACCCCCCAGATTATTAGCAAATATTGTCAAATGCTATTTTGTGGTATAACTCTGAAATAGCGTGGGAAAACATGGAAACAGTTTTTTTGGAGTGCCTCCAGGTCCAGTGCTATATTACGTGTTTCCACGCATATTTCTTTATTTTGTGTTTAGGCACATTGAAGTATCATTTTCAGAAAGACTAAAGGAAAACTAACTGTTCAGGGCCCAGAGGACCTGAGTTCAGATTTATAACCAGGTTCTCTTCCCTTGTGTCTCCTGCAGCCTGGAAACTAAACAGAGAGAAATACAGCGGGTGATTTGGTGATTTTTTTTTTTTTTTTTTGCCCTGTCTTCTAACTTTCACGAACTGCACGGCCAGGCCCCATGAGATTAAAGAACACCCCATCAAAATGCGGCAGCTCGTTCACTCTGGCTCTGGCCCACACAGCGTGGGGTAATAAAGCATCGTCACCACGTATGCGGCTTCCATGTCCTAGTAAATTTCTGCTGAGAGCGGATTATTAGGACAGTGTTGCAAGGCTTCTTGGAGCCAAAATATTTTACTTTTGTTTTATTCTTGTCACCTCCAGTTTTACCCAAAGAGATAATTGTTCCTGATTCCCAGGTAGAGCTCTTAACTAGGCCGGTGTCTGAGGACACTGACGACAATAAGGATGACTCCCAGGGCTTTTCATCATCAAAATCTTTACCCAGAGCATATTTTGTGCTGAAAACTGTGGTGAACATGTATTACCTACTATCTGTCTTTTTCACCAGAGTGCATCCCTCTAAAGCCCATTTAGGACAGGTGGTCTACCATTCTGTATGCATAAAAATCACAGCGGGAAATTTCCAGATGCAGTTTCCTAGTGGTTCAACCACTAAAGACCTTGACTGAATCGTTCTGGGATGGAGCTCCATATATTAAAAAAATAAACTCATAAAGTTGTTCAGGTGATACGATGCAGATGGTCATAGATGAAATTTTGAAAATCTTTTCTGTACTGTATGCTGTAGATTTGCACAACGTGAGAATTGTGAGTTAGGTTTTATTTGGGGCAAAATGAGGACTTAAGCCAGGAGACAGCATTTCAGATAGCTCTGAGAAACTGCTCTGAGGAGGTGGTGGTGGTGGTGGAACTAGGATATATAGGAGTTTTTGCAACAAAGAGCAGGTAGTCAGGGACATCAAAAGATCACTGTTAATTAAATAGAACAGATATATCAAGTTAAGGAGTGTATGGGAGGATGCAAGATTCTGGGCTCACTGAAATGATTCTTTTGATATGCATCTCAGCTCTCTGGGGGCCAGTATCTAGCGTTTCCGGGCTTCCCTGGTGGTTCAGTGGTAAAGAATCCACCTGCAATGCAGGAGATACGGGTTCGATCCCTAGGTAGGGAAGATCCCCTGGAGAAGGAAATGGCAACCCACTCCGGTATTCTTGTCTGGGAAACCCCATGGTAAGAGGTCCCTGGTGGGCTATAGTCCATGAGGTCGCAAAGAATCAGATAGGGCTTAGTGACTGAACAACAACAACAGAAAATAGTGTTATGGACTCTGAAACTTCACTGTAGTTTCCAAAGCTTCTTGAAGGAAGGAAATCATTGGCATACTTGTGAAAAGTAGGTTTTAATTTACCAGCAAGATTGTTAGTTGGAAGAAAAGGAACCAACATCATGGTTTTTGACCATCCTGAATATTTCAATGATTATTCAAAATCTAGATAGTTTGAATATTTTTTTTACTTCTAAAATATTTACATTTGCTGCCAGAAAAAAATCCAGGTATTTATCAGCATTGTCTTTGCCACAAAATAAATGCTCTGAATATTTTTTGGACGAATAAAGATTACTTTATAGTTATCTGCCTCACAGATGTTGTATATGGCTATATTCCATATCCCTGATATCAGTTGATTTGCTCAAATAGATAGATAGATGATTGATAAATAGAAATGCAGTTCATCCCTTTTTACTTAGAAAGATACAAATGCCTACAGCACTGTGGAATTCCAAACTCCATCCTTTACTCAATTATCAGAAGGGAAAATGTAATATCATTATTTTTCTTGTTGTTGCTATTTTTCCTAATAAAATTAGAGATAATTATTTTCATAAACCTCTGGCTTATTGAAATTCAGGAAGACAAGAGTTTGCTGCTAGCATTGGGAAATTATTAAAAGCAAACTATCCTGTCTACCCAGGATACTGCTCCACAAATGTAGACAAGAATAGTTTTATTACTGGGTAGGTAGCCAACTGACTGGTATACCTCACAGGCAAGTTCCTAGAGTGATTACAAAAGCAGAACAAAATCTGCAAAACCAGACAGCAATCTAGAGAGATACAATGCAATGAATGCATTTTCTCAGAATAAACAATAAATAGTTCTGAAGTAGGAAAATATGGTAGCACTGTCACACATAATTTATCTTAAATTCACATGGTAATTAAGATGACCATATATGTTCAATAACTGCCTTTATTCAGAGCAAAAATAGGACTTCTTTTCTCTTGATGACAATCAGGTAGTTTTACAACTTGGAGGCAGGCACCAAGTTAAACATACCTTAAACTCTCCTCCCCCCAGGAAAGGAGAGGTTTGGCAGGGTACCCGTTTCCTTGATGTTCACATTTCAAAGAACTGACTCCCAGGGCCTCAACTGGAGAGAAACTTATCTGGCTTTTAAAAAGGTCTACATGCACCTCCAAGGGACAGAGAAAGGATTTGCAATTACATTTTCTAAGGGAAGTATTCTAAAAAGAAAACTGTGCAGGTGGGGAGGGGAGAGTTCTATCTTCTTTTCACCAGGGGAATTTTGAAAGTTTGAGATTTGTATTTGCTCTTACAGTCGCATACTTTTTTTTTTTCTGACAAGAAATGAAATTTCACCAGAATTTAGAATAAAGCATATGTTCTACAAATTAGGTTGTTACTGACTTTATATTTCCTCACAGTTTGTTTACTTATTCTAAGCATTTAACAATTCCACAAGAGCTTGTTAATAAATCTTAGGGGAAATGTTTGCCTGTGTCAATCAAGTCTTTAGTATATTTGTTATGAAACACACACACTCTAAGAGAACTCCATATTCCTAACTCTTCCCTTCTCCTGAGATATTTTGGAAGTTAAGTGTAAAGGTTTCAGACCAGTGACCTACTCATATTTTATTTTTGGCATGAAATAACCTACCTTGAAAATGATGCATCTCTAGAAAATCTTGCAGTGGAAGAGATCCTACTGGTGCAACACAACAAAGTTCTTCCAATATGAGAAAAAATGCTATTCCAACATTAGCATCGTCCTGAGTATTACAGCCCTTCCCTTACTGATGTTGCAATGTAGAGTCAGTCTGCCTTCCTTCCTTCCTTAAACACCAGCATATCTACCATGTGCCAGGAAATAGCCTCTGGCTTTCTGGAAGGTTCTAGAAAGTGATCAGGGATCTTCCTGTCCAGTTTGCTGAGCCATGACCAGACCCTGAAGGAGTCCTCCTACACCTCAGATGGGCAGAAAATTGCTGGGCGGCACAACTGGACAGAGCGTTCCAAGCAGATGAGAGACATAAGGACTTGAAAAGGGATATTTAGAAATAATTATTTTTTGGTGGTAATGTGTTAATTTAAGGATGTCTCAAGAGAACAAGTTGAATGTGAGTTTGGGGTATTTCTTGAAGAGTTGATGGAGCAGAGTTTTGGCTGAGCATCCTGTACTCATCCGGAAGAGGCCAAAGGAGGAGGCTTTTGAGGAGAGGCGGAATGAGATGTGTGCCTGTAACACAGTATTTCCCCCGTGAGAGCCTGGAACATGACCGGAAGTGGCCGGAAGGCCCTAGAGAAGACTCTGGCCACACAAGGGGGAGTCAGAATGGCAGGAGTTGATCCACTAGTAGAAGGCATGGAGAAGAACTGAACGGACCCCAGTTCTCTCCTCAAAGCTGAGAAACGGAAGGGCTTCCTTTGGGGGTTTCGTCTCACAGCTGTGAACTTGCAATGAGCAAGCAAAAACTTAGCCAATTTTGATAAAATTTGCACTGTTGAAAAGTGGAATTCCTTTGGTGTTTCTTGTAAATTAAAAACAACAACAACAACAACTAGGGCATATTTTATAACTAACCTTATTTCTAGGGAGCCTTTGGCTGCCGTGAGGGCCTAGAAGTCCCTTTAACAAATCAGTGTCTAAGCTGGCACAGAAGCGGAGGATTATAGCAGCTGGTTTCCCTCCTCCTCCGGCTGCCGCCTTGTGATGTCACTTCTGTCCACAGTCCTGACTGTGCTCAATTTCGTATTCTTCCAAATGCAGAATTTGGAGAGGTTAGACCTAGCTTCTGAAACTCTTACTTAACATCCCTTAATTTGGAGCTCATGGCCTGTTTTCAATTTTAAATTCTCCTAAATGTGGTTCTCATGAGGAAAATTTTCTTTGACGTCTCAGAAAAGCTTTGTTCACATCTACTTGGCGTGAATGAATTGACCAGTAGTGTATATACTAGAGTGGGCTTCTCAGGTGGCTCAGTGGTAAAGAACCCGCCTGCCAATGCGGGAGACATACGATACATGCATTTGATCCCTGGGTCAGGAAGACCCTGGAGGAGGGCATGGCAATGTGTTTCAGCATTCTTGCCTGGAGAATCCCATGGACAGAGGAGCCTGGCGGACTACAGTCCACAGGGTCGCAAAGAGTCAGCCATGACTGAAGTGACTCAGCACACACACATTTATACCAGAATACTGTCCCTTTTTTTTTCATTAAGACAATCTTTTTCATGTTAAAAAATAGTCTTATTCTCATCTGTGAAGTAAGAATGCAATTTTGAAACTGTTTCAGAGAATCAGACAAAATGACAGGATGTGATTTCTCCTCGCTGGTGAGATAATGCTTGGCAGGCATTCAGGACGGTCATCCTGACCCTCAGCCCCAGGTGCCCCATTTGAATGCTCCAGTGTACTTATGCACACTAATTAGGAGATAGGCATTTTGTCCCAGTTAAACATTCAGGGCGAAACTATACATGTGTCTATATAGTTCAGTTTGCTGAAGCTCAGCGGCAGATGATGGCCTGATGGAAAATGTTCCTCCAGGAACCTGTGGGTCAGAGCAGGAGCGTGATTCTCCTGCCCCCGCTGTGGGTGCTAGAAAGTGCCGTGGAGCTTTGCTTAACAGTCTTCTGCTAATTTTAGCAGTTCTCTACATATTTTGCCCTAGGGTGAGGAGGCAGAATCTCATAAAATGGGTTAACCTGCCCCAGATTTTGCAACTGGTAAAAATGAATATTTGGGGGAACAAGGATTGGAACAGAAGTTTGCTTTGGAAGAAGTCTTTTCTCTACACCCATTTGCATCCAAAATTAAGCCATCCATCAACCCTCCCCTGGAAGCAACATCGCAAAACAGGAAACAGCCAGTTTAACTCAGAGCTGTGGAAGAGAAGTCTTGCCAGAAAGGAATCAGCTTTGATAAGGGTCTAATACTCCATGCTCTGCTAGTATCTGACATTTACCATCAGATTTAATAAGAAAATAATCCCCCATGTATCAGATACTATTATCTTCATTTCTACAGATGAGGAAAACAAGCTATAACAACAACCCCCCAAAATTCAACTATATCTCAAATGACTAAAGTTGGGATCAACTGTGTTGAATACCCAGCTTGAAAGCCCCTTTCACACTTGGGAAGTAGTTCACAGTTTGGGATCCAGGGAATTGTGGTTACAAGCATCTGTATAAGTCAGTGGGTTTCCCAGATGGCACTAGGGGTAAAGAATCTGCCTGCCTATGCAGGAGACGTAAGAGATGTGGGTTTGATCCCTAAGTTGGGAAGATCTGGAGGAGGGCATGGCAACCCACTCTAGTATCCTTGCCTGGAGAATCCCATGGACAGAGGGGGACTATAGGGTTGCAAAGAGTTGGATATGACTGAAGCGACTCAGCACACATACACGCATATGAGTTGATGTTATTGTCTCTACCTTCTAATTGAGGAGATGTAGGTCTCAGCCATGTTTATAGAGTTTGAATGTGCAAAGTAGGGCTTTCCAACACATATCTACAGCTTTTCTCCAGGGATTGGTCTTGACCTTAAAAGTCTACTTGGAATATTGCTGTCTCTGTACTTTTAATTAGGATTTTCTCTTTGCTCAAAATGCCTTCCCGCCAAGATAGCAAACTTAACCTTCAAGATTCTGGATATTTCATAACTGAACCCAAAACTTTTTAGGAATCTACAAATGGACCCAGGAATTATGCTATATGCTGGGGAAACTCCAGCAGGAAATTCACTTTCTGTGATTAATATAATAGAGAATTGCCTTCAATCTTGGTCACATCTCACTCCTAAGAAGTTTCTTCATAAGCCTACAGGAAGTAGTAAAGTCTAGCTTTCCCTCACCCTCCTAACTGTTTCCTCATGGCCCTTCATAAAGGCATCTTTTGACTATACCTATTTATGATCTGTGGTGTCTAAAATTTGAGTCTGGAAGGACAAAAGAATTCCATTCTTTCTCTATCTTCTGTGGTCCCTTACACAGAACTCAATGAATAGTAGCTTAATTTGAGAAGTAGGGTAAAAACACCCACAGATCCAGAGTGGAGAGGAAGGAGTGGCCTTGTTAGCCAGAGAGAACCATCCAGAATTGCATAATGACTCAACAGAGCCAGCTGGCATTTGGGAAAGCGTGTGTTAAACTGTTGGCCCAGTAACGCTTTCCTTGTTCATCTCTCTCATCACCTTTCCGGGCAAAATTTTCATAAAACAGCTTGGAAGCTCAGATGCTTTCAGGCTGTCATCCTGTCGCTATGATAATTACTGTGCTAATCACCAACACCTTGCAGATTAGTGGAGATTAATGGTGGGCTGGAGGAGTGAGGAGGCAGGTTGACTCCAAGGCTGCATTTACAGGGCCCCCGGAGGACTACTGCATGCAGGCTGGTGGAGGAGAAACAAACAAATATTCTAGTGAGTTGCTCAGGAAGGCTTTGGTGAGTCCCCTTGGAGTTAGTTTCTGGAGGGGTGATAGGCCCAAACCTCAGTCCTGCGGGGGGCAGGGGGTACTCAGCAATGTAAACTTGCCACACACTTTTACTGGAAAAAGGGAAATCAAATGAGAAAGAAGGTTTCAACTCCAAATGGGTTTGGGGTTCCCAGGAGTAAGTAAAATGATTGTGATTTTATTACCCCAGGACTGTTTAGAACCCTCAGCGTGCCAGTGTGAGTCCTGAGTCTTCAAGTTTAAATACAGGTATTTATCAGTGCCCAGACATTTTTGATCCTAGAATTCTTGTCGCCTCCCCTACCCCAGTCCCACAAACCACCATTTCACAGCATGGGTGTTCTTCTCTAGAGTATGTTGGAAAATTCTGACCTAGCAGTAGATTTTTAAGGAAGAGAATTATCTTTTATTGAGGATTAATCTGGTACCAACTATGCATGTTAGGTGATTTATATATTTTTCCTCATTAAACCCAGAGCTTCCCTGATGGTGCAGTGGGTAAAGAAACTGCCTGCAATACAGGAGACACAGGTGATGGTGATGCTGGTTCAATCCATGGGTTGGGAAGATCCCTTGGAGGAGCATGTGGCAACCCACTCCAGCATTTTTGCCTGAAAAATCCCATGGACAGAGGAAACTGGCAGGCTACTGTACAAAGGGTCACAAAGAGTCAGACATGACTGAGCATGCATGCATGCCTCATTGAACCCACCCAAACCAGTGATACAGAGAATGCTGTTTGTCTTATACAGATGTGAGCATGAAAGCTCAAAAAGTTTATGTGGCAAAGTCATGTTCAGTGGGGCTGTGACTTGGGTCCAGATCTGCTACTGATACCCCTTGTGGGATAGAGATGCTTCAGCTGCTTGTCAGGGAGAAGAGGTTTCTACTTGGCTGAGGAACAAGGCAGAGGCTCTAACAAGACTGGGGAGAAGGAGGGCTACAAACAGAAGCCCTTTATAAAACCTTAGGGACTTCCCTGGGGGTCCAGTGGTTAAGAATCCTCCTTACAATGCAGGAGACACCAGTTTGATCCTTGGTCAGGCAACTAAGATCCCACATGCTACAGAGCAGCTACTGAGTCCACGTTCCACAATCAGAGACTCCATGCCCCCCAACAAGAGAGCTCACGTGAGGCAACACAGACCCCATGTCTTGCGGCTAAGACCTAACCCAGCCAAATAAATAAACAAGTCAATAAATAGTAATTAAAAAAACCCTAGTGCTCAAGGAAGGGCCACGCAGAAGCTTCAGTTGCCTGGTTAGATTCTAGAGACAAAGCAAAAGAGAGATCACTTCCTCAAAGCCTAGATTCAAGAGGGATAGCTATTCATGCCATACTGTCTGGGTGGCATCATCAGTATCCTGACCTAACATACCTGTCATACCAAGGGATCCCTCCCCTCCTAGGCTGCTCCTATTGTGTTGAAAGGGTGGCATCTATAGGCTGATATTCCACTGGATGAGGCCTTTGGAATTGGTTTAAAACTTTGGACTGGGGCTTATTACAATGTCCCTGCTCTTTGCTGCATGGCTATCTGCTAATTCCAGTGGGAAACAGTGAAGTTGAAAGTAGGGATGATGGTGGTTATGGTGGTGGTAATATCTCCCCACAACTAAAGATTTCAGGAGGAAGTGTCAGAACAACTATAAAGGGCATCATACATGTAGTCTTAAAAGCAACAAGGGCAAGGACACAGACTAGTTTGGTTTTTCTAGAGATAGAGTAGGGATATTTTATATTATCTTTTCCACTAATTGTAACCAGAAATCCTAGTTGGAAACCATAAGACAATGATCTGAAAGCAGTATATTTCATGTGATTGTGTGATGTGTGTGTGTGTGTGTGTGTGCATGCATGTGGTGGATATGGGTGTGTATACATGATGTTTGTGTATTTGTCCTCCCAAGTCACTTGGCTTAGACTCAGGGCAGCTTAAACCCCTGACTGTTCAATACTCACAAACAGGAAAGCTTCAAGATAAACCTGTTTTGTTTCAAGGACCAGGTTCCCTAATGAATGGAGAGAGAAGGAAAGCCTCTGTTTTGTTTCTTTGCTTATTGTGTTCTGTTTTAAATTTTCCCAACCTGGCCCCTAAGTAAGTCTCAGTCCTCAAAATACCTTTCTATGGAGTGAACCTCAGCATCTGTTGCTAAGACACCGAAAGCTCTGGAAGGAAAATCCTTCTTCCTGATCACATCCACTGGGAACAGCACCCTCTGTTGTCTAATCAGTGAGGGAGGATCTGTGCTACATTTTACTTCTTTTTAACCTCCTGCCAGAGGTAGACCCAGGTTCAGGAATTGTGTTATAAGAGGAGGGTGTTGCTGTAGTTACTGTTGTTTAGTCACTAAGTCGTGTCTGACTCTTTTGCGATTCCATGAACTGTAACTCACCAGTCTCCTCTGTCCATGGAATTCTCCAGGCAAGAGTGGGTGGTCATTTCCTTCTCAAGGGGACCTTTCTGACCCAGGGATTGAGCCCGCATCTCCACATCTCCTGCATTGGCCGTTGGATTCTTTACCACTGAGCCACCAGGGATGCCAAGATGAGGGTGAGGGGGTGAACAAATCCATACTTTATAGTGAGGAGACTAGAAAAAAGAAGCTATTGAATACTGGAGACCTGAGGGAATCGTAGATGGGAGCGAGCTCAAATAAAGATTTCATCCAGACTCGTATGAAATTCTGGGCTACAGAGGCATGTTGCTGTTGTTCAGTCACTCAGTTGTGTCTGACTCTCTGCGACCCCATGGACTGCAACATGCCAAGCTTCTCCGTCCTTCACCATCTCCTGGAGCGTGCTCATACTCACGTCCCTTGAGTCAGTGATGCCATCCAACTATCTTGTCCACTGCTGACCCTTCTCCTCCTGCCTTCAATCTTTCCCAGCATCAGGGTCTTTTCCAATGAGTCGGCTCTTGGCATCAGGTGGCCAAGGTATTGGAGCTTCAGCTTCAACATCAGTCCTTCCGATGAATACTCAGTGGTGATTTCCTTTAGGATTGACTGGTTTGATCTTCTTGCAGTCCAGGGGAGTCTCAAGGGTCTTTTCCAGCACCACAGTTTGAAAGCATCAATTCTTTGGCGCTCAGCCTTCTTTATGGTCCAACTCTCACATCCATATAAAGTGAAAATGAAAATCATTCAGTTCTGTCTGACTGTTTGCAACCCCATTGACTATACAGTCCATGGAATTCTCCAGGCCAGAATACTGGAGTGGGTAGCCTTTCCTTCTCCAGGGGATCTTCCCAACCCAACCCAGGGATCAAACCAAGGTCTCCCACATTGCAGACAGATTCTTGACCAGCTGAGCCACATATGACTACTGGAAAAATCATAGCTTTGACTATGCAGACCTTTGTTGACAAAGTAATGACTCTGCTTTTTTATATGCTGTCTAGATTTGTCATAGCTTTTCTTCCAAGGAGAAAGCATCTTTTAATTTCATGGCTGCAGTCACCATCCACAGTGATTTTGGAGCCCAAGAAAATAAATGTCCATCACTGTTTTCATTGTTTCCCCATCTGTTTGCCATGAAGCAATGCATTGAGACAACCTAAAACAGTGAACTAAGTTAAACTTAGAAATAAACTATGATGTCAACCAGCAGCTGGGAAGCTGACTGGATTTTGGATGCAACGGACCACCCAGAACCATGGCCATGAGGAGCTACACTTTGCCCAAGGTCAGGGGTGGCAACTGAGAGTGCCAGGCTACGACAGCGCAGGAGCGGTGCAGAGGAGCTTCCCCACATCCGAGGTCAGGGGCGGTGGCTGAGAGGAGCAACCCCCCTCCGAGGAGCGGCTGCCGAGTGGGCGCAGGAGGGCTGAGAGGAGCTACTCCATGTTCCAGGTCAAGAGGGGCAGCCGTGAGAAGATACCCCTCATCCAGGGTAAGGAGCAGCGGCTGCGCTTTGCTGGAGCAGCCGTGAAGACATATCCCACATCCAAGGTAAGAGAAATCCAAGTAAGATGGTAGGGTCGCAAGAGGGCATCAGAGGGCATCAGAGGTCAGACACACTAAAACCATCATCACAGAGAACTAGCCAATCCGATCATAGGATCTCACAGTCTTGTCTAACTCAATGAAACTAAGCCATGCCATGTGGGGCCAACCAAGACGGTTGGGTCATGGTGGAGAGGTCTGACAGAATGTGGTCCACTGGAGAAGGGAATGGCAAATCACTTCAGTATTCTTGCTTTGAGAACCCCATGAACAGTATGAGAAGGCAAAATGATAGGATACTGAAAGAGGAACTCCCCAGGTCGGTAGGTGCCCAATATGCTACTGGAGATCAGTGGAGAAATAACTCCAGAAAGAATTAAGGAATGGAGCAAAAGCAAAAACAGTACCCAGTTGTGAATGTGACTGGTGATAGAAGCAAGGACCGATGCTGTAAAGAGCAATATTGCATAGGAACCTGGAGTGTTAGGTCCATGAATCAAGGCAAATTGGAAGTGGTCAAACAGGAGATGGCAAGAGTGAATATTGACATTCTAGGAATCAGCAAACTAAAATGGACTGAATGGAACTAAAATGGGTGAATTTAACTCAGATGACCATTATATCTACTACTGTGGGCAGGAATCCCTTAGAAGAAATGGAGTAGCCATCATGGTCAACAAAAGAGTCTGAAATGCAGTACTTGGATGCAATCTCAAAAGTGATAGAATGATCTCTGTTTATTTCCAGGGCAAATCATTCAATATCACGGTAATCCAAGCCTATGCCCCAACCAGTAACGCTGAAGAAGATAAAGTTGAACAGTCCTATGAAGACCTACAAGAACTTTTAGAACTAACACCCAAAAAAGATGTCCTTTTCATTATAGGGGACTGGAATGCAAAAGTAGGAAGTCAAGAAACACCTGGAGTAACAGGCAAATTTGGCCTTGGAGTATGGAATGAAGCAGGGCAAAGGCTAATAGAGATTTGCCAAGAGAACACACTGGTCATAGCAAACACCCTCTTCCAACAACACAAGAGAAGATTCTACACATGGACATCACCAGATGGTCAACACTGAAATCAGATTGATTATATTCTTTGCAGCCAAAGATGGAGAAACTCTATACAGCCAGCAAAAACAAGACCGGGAGCTGACTGTGGCTCAGATCATGAACTCCTTATTGCCAAATTCAGACTTAAACTGAAGAAAGTAGGGAAAACCACTAGACCATTCAGGTATGACCTAAATCAAATCCCTTATGAATATACAGTGGAAGTGAGAAATAGATTTAAGGGACTAGATCTGATAAACAGAGAGCCTGATGAACTATGGATGGAGGTTTGTGACATTGTACAGGAGACAGGAATCAAGATCATCCCCATGGAAAAGAAATGCAAAAAGGCAAAATGGTTGTCTGAGGAGGCCTTAAAATAGCTATGAAAAGAAGAGAAGTAAAAAGCAAAAGAGAAAAGGAAAGATATTCCCATTTGAATGCAGAGTTCCAAAGAATAGCCATGAGAGATAAGAAAGCCTTCCTCAGCGATCAATGCAAAGAAATAGAGGAAAACAACAGAATGGGAAAGACTAGAGATCTCTTCAAGAAAATTAGAGATACCAAGGGAACATTTCATGCAAAGATGGGTTCGATAAAGGACAAAAATGATATGAACCTAACAGAAGCAGAAGATATTAAGAAGAGGTGGCAAGAATACACAGAAATGTACAAAAAAGATCTTCACGACCCAGATAATCATGATTGTGTGACCACTCACCTAGAGCTGGACATCCTGAAATGTGAAGTCAAGTGGGCCTTGGAAAGCATTATTATGAAAGATGGACTTCCAGTTGAGCTATTTCAAATCCTGAAAGATGATGCTGTGAAAGTGCTGCACTCAATATGCCAGCAAATTTGGAAAACTCAGCAGTGGCCACAGGACTGGAAAAGGTCAGTTTTCATTCCAATCCCAAAGAAAGGCCATCCCAAAGAATGCTCAAACTACCACACAATTGCACTCATATCACACGCTAGTAAAGTGATGCTCAAAATTCTCCAAGCCAGGCTTCAGCAATACGTGAACGTGAACTTCCAGATGTTCAAGCTGGTTTTAGAAAAGGCAGAGGAACCAGAGATCAAATTGCCAACATCTGCTGGATCATCAAAAACTCAAGAGAGTTCAAGAAAAACATCTATTTCTGCTTTATTGACTACACCAAAGCCTTTGACTGTGGATCACAATAAACTGTGGAAAATTCTTCAAGAGATGGGAATACCAGACCACCTGACCTGCCTCTGAGAAACCTATATGCAGGTCAGGAAGCAACAGTTAGAAATGGACATGGAACAACAGACTGGTTCCAAATAGGAAAAGGAGTACATCAAGACTGTATATTGTCACCCTGCTTATTCAACTTCTATGCAGAGTACATCATGAGAAACACTGGGCTGGAAGAAGCACAAGCTGGAATCAAGAATGCCAGGAGAAATATCAATAACCTCAGATATGCAGATGACACTACCCTTATGGCAGAAAGTGAAGAAGAACTAAAAAGCCTCTTGATGAAAGTGAAAGAGGAGAGTGAAAAAGTTGGCTTAAAGCTCAACATTCAGAAAACTAAGATCATGACATCTGGTAACATCACTTCATGGGAAATAGATGGGGAGACAGTGGAAACAGTGTCAGACTTTAATTTTTTGGGCTCCAAAATCACTGCAGATGGTGATTGCAGCCATGAAATTAAAAGATGCTTACTCCTTTGTAGGAAAGTTATGACCAACTTAGATAGCATATTAAAAAGCAGAGACATTACTTTGCCAACAAAGTTCTGTCTGGTCAAGGCTATGGTTTTTCCAGTGGTCATGTATGGATGTGAGAGTTGGACTATAAAGAAAGCTGAGCGCAGAAGAATTGATGCTTTTGAACTGTGGTGTTGGAGAAGACTCTTGAGAGTCCCTTTGACTGCAAGGAGATCCAACCAGTCCATCCTAAAGGAAATCAGTCCTGGGTGTTCACTGGAAGAACTGATGCTGAAGCTGAAACTCCAATACTTTGGCCACCTGATGCGAAGAGCTGACTCATTGGAAAAGACCCTGATGCTGGGAGGGATTGGGGGCAGGAGGAGAAGGGGATGACAGAGGATGAGATGGCTGGATGGCATCACCGACTCTATGGACATGGGTTTGAGTAAACTCCAGCAGTTGGTGATGGACAGGGAGGCCTGGCGTGCTGTGATTCATGGGGTCACAAAGAGTCGGACATGACTGAGCGACTGAACTGCACTGAACTGAACATACAGAGCAGATTTGAATATCTCTGCTTAGGCTTTAAACACTGAATTCACATTGCAACTGTAGAAGGTGAGTCAGAATTGCAGCTGGATTCTAACTGAAATCAAAGATATAATTAAAGGTAGAGGGAAAAAAGATCTAACTTGGAAAAAGTGATCAACAGAAAGCCGTGTTAGGTATATTAATTAGATAAAGCAGATTCAGAAGAACAAAAAACATCAGTGATAACAAGGTTTGTTAAACATGGTAAAAGAGTCAGTGCACTAAGAAGAAACCAATCCTGCATAAATATGCACCTCATGACAGCGATTATAACAGTATATGAGACATACAGCAAAAACCGATAGAGCTGAAAGAAGAAATGGTAAAAATCTGATTAAGTTATAAAACAGTCCGACATGAAATCAGCAAGGATATAGAAGACCTAAACAACAACATTAGTCAACAAAACCAAGCCGAAAGTTGTAGCACACTCTACCCAGCAACAGCAGAAGACATGCTGTTTCTTTTTTTTTTTTTCCTTTTTTATTTCGAACCCCCTCCCACCTCCCTCCCCATCCCACCCCTCTGGGTCATCCCAGTGCACCAGCCCTGAGCACTTGTCTCATGCATCCAACCTGGACTGGCGATCTGTTTCACACTTGATAATATACATGTTTCGATGCTGTTCTCTCAGATCATCCCACCCTTGCCTTCTCCCATAGAATCCAAAATATTTCACGCAAACGGAGACCAAAAGAAAGCAGGAGTCGCAACACTCATATCAGATAAAATAGACTTTCAAATAAAGGCTGTGAAAAGAGACAAAGAAGGACACTACATAATGATCAAAGGATCAATCCAAGAAGAAGATATAACAATAATAAATATATATGCACCCAACATAGGAGCACCACAATATGTACGACAAACGCTAACGAGTATGAAAGAGGAAATTAATAGTAACACAATAATACTGGGAGACTTTAATACCCCACTCACACCTATGGATAGATCAACTAAACAGAAAATTAACAAGGAAACACAAACCTTAAATGACACAATGGACCAGCTAGACCTAATTGTTATCTATAGGACATTTCACCCCAAAACAATCAATTTCACCTTTTTCTCAAGTGCACATGGAACCTTCTCCAGAATAGATCACATCCTGGGCCATAAATCTAGCCTTGGTAAATTCAAAAAAATTGAAATAATTCCAGTCATCTTTTCTGAACACAATGCAGTAAGATTAGATCTCAATTACAGGAAAAAAACCATTAAAAATTCAAACATATGGAGGCTAAATAACATGCTTCTGAATAACCAACAAATCATAGAAGAAATCAAAAAAGAAATCAAAATATGCATAGAAACAAATGAAAATGAAAACACAACAACCCAAAAACTATGGGACACTGTAAAAGCAGTGCTAAGGGGAAGGTTCATAGCATTACAGGCTTACATCAAGAAACAAGGAAAAAACCAAACAAATAACCTAACTCTACACCTAAAGCAACTAGAGAAGAAAGAAATGAAGAATCACAGGGTTAGTAGAAGGAAAGAAATCTTAACAATTAGGACAGAAATGAATGCAAAAGACATGCTGTTTCAAGTTCACATGAATATTTATTTATACATATCCTCAGTTTAAAAAGAAAAAAAAAACCTTAAATTTAAAATAATTGAAGTAAAGCAACTATAATAAGAAAGTATTAAAAAATAAAATAATTGAACTATGAAAATATATATTCTTTGACATAATGAAAATTATTTAGATATCAGTAACACAATGACAACTAGAAAATTTTCCAAATATTTGAATGTTAAACAATAAATTAAAAAATCATGGGTCAAATGGTTTATAAATTATCATTAACAATGGTAAGAGAGTCAGTGTTTGGAGATTAGAAAATATTTCAAAAGTGAATCAGAACGAAAATAAAACATTAACATTTGGGCGATAAAACTAAAGCAATGTTTAGAGGGAAATTTGTAATATTAAACCCCTAAACTAAAAGAGGTCTCAAATTCATAATCTACTTCCTACCTTGAGAAACTTGAAAAAGAAAGAACAAAATGAAGTGAATAAATTAATAAAATAAATATTAGAATACAAATCAATTAAATTAAAAAACAGAAATCAATAAAACAAAAGCTCTGTATTTGAAAAAATTAATAAAATTGATAAACTGATAATAATAATGGAGTAAAATTCTAATTTGGTACAATTACCAATTCCTGAAATTAAAAAGGAAATATCATTATATAACTCATAGCTATCAAAAGGTTAATAAGTGAATAGTGCAAATAACTTTACACAAAATTTGACAACTTATATTAAAAGGACCAAATACTCATAAGTACCATAAAGTTCACTTAAGAAGAAACAGATAACTAAAATACTGCTGTATATAGCAAAGAAATTAAATTTGTATTTAAAAATCTTCCAAAAGAGGTTAATCCAGGACAAACTGTTTTTACCAGTAAACGCTACCCAACATAAATGGAAAAAATAATAGAAATTCTACATAATCCCTTTCAAAAAACAGGAGCAACTTGCAATTCATTTTGTGAGCTAATATTATCTTGATTGCAAAGTCATAGGAAAACACTGCATGAGAAGAAAGCTATAGACAAATTTTTAAAATAAATTTAGACACAAAAATTCTCAACAATATATTAACAAATCAAATAATTAATATATAAAAAGAAGAAATTCCAGCACCTCCAACTGGAATTTATACTGAGGAGTCTAAAGTTGATTTAACATTTGAAAAGTCAATCAAATGTTTCATATGGGAAAATGCATGGGACTTTTGATAGAAGAAAAAATTTTCAGGCAAAACTAACATTTATTCATAATAAAAATTCTCAGAAACCTTAAAAATTCCCCTTATCTTGATGACGGACATCTACCAAAACAAATATGCAAAAATACAAAGTTAAAATTTAATTCAGTGGTGAAAGAGTTAATGTTTTCCCTCTTATGATGGGAGCAAAGCAAAGTATCTATTCTCATCTCCATTCCTTAATAGGGTAGAGGAAGGCCAAGTTGGTTTAACACATTGAAGGAATAAATACACAACATAAAGACTTGAAGGGAAGAAATGAAACACCCTCTATTTACAAAGGCCATAGTTGTCTACATAGAAAATCCCAAGAAATATGAAGAACAAATCTTATTTATAAGCAAAATAAATATCTTGACCTATATTTCAAGCTTTTAAAATCAGTGAATCAAATTGGATCATAGGATGGAATGTAAAATGTGAAGGTGTAAATGTAAAGGAAACACAGAAGAAAATCTGTGACTGGATAGAAAACCTGGGATAGTTTGGATGTCATCAAAAATTAAAATGTTGATCTGTGAAAAACACTGTTAAGAAAATAAAAAGGCAAATTTCAGACTGAGAGGAGGTATACAGTTCCTATACTCAACAAATTATTTGTGTCTAGAATGTGCAAAAAACTCTCAAAAGCCAATGATAAATAGACAAACAATCTAGCTGAAAAAGGGTAAAAAATTGAAAAAGGCACTTCACCAAAGAAAATAATAATCACATAAAAGATATTTAGCATCATTGTTATTTGGGAAATGTAAAATAAAACAATAAATGCAACTTCTCATTTACTATAAAGAAAAAAAATTTAAATCTGTCTTTGCCAAGTGTTGATGAGGGTATGCATCAACAGAAAATCTCATTCACTGCTTGAGATAATGCAAAATGGTTAACCCACTTTTTACAACAGGTGTGCGGATGCTTATAAAGTTAAACATGCACTTACTATTGGACTTAGCAGTCCCACTATACTAGAAAAATAGGAAATTATGTCCACACAAAATCACAAAAACATTTATAGCAGCATTATTTGTAACTGCCTCAAACTAGAAATAACTCAGATAGTCACAACAGATGAATGAATAAATAAAATACTAGTCAAATATGGCTGATTCATATCAATGTATGACAAAACCCACTGAAATGTTGTGAAGTAATTAGCCTCCAACTAATAAAAAAATTAAAAAAAAAAAAAAAAAACTAAAAAAAAAAAAAAAAAAAGAAAAACTGAAAAAAAAAAAAAAAAAAAAAAAAAAAAAAAAAAATATAAAAAGTAATGTCCTACTGATGCCTGGAAATGTGTGGTAAATCTCAGTTGCACTATTTTAAGTGAAATGAATCAAGCCCAAAGTTACAGAATGTGCAATTTCTTTTACATGATGATTTGGTAAATGCACAACTATATATAGAGAAATCAAATTTACTTGCCAAGAGGTAAAGGTGAGGGGTTTGTTTGACTAGGAAGGGGCAGAGCAAAGGAAACCCTTGTGGTAATGAAACCATCCTGTATCCTGATGAGGTTGGAGGTTACACAATTAGGCACATGGAAGAGTTGTCTCCTCACCCAAGTTCATTGCAGTATTATTTACAGTAAGCAAGATACAGAAGCGACCCATGTCCATCAAGAGATTAATGGACAAAGAAAATGTAGTATATACATGTAATGTATACTATTTAGCCTTAAAAATGAAGAAAATCCTTCTGTTTGTGACAATGTGGATGAACTAAGAGCACATTATGCTTAGTGACATAAGCCAGTCACAAAAGGGCAAATACTGCATGATTTCATTTATACAATGTATCTAAAGTAGTGAAACTCACAGAAGCAGAGAATATAGTAGCCATTGCCAGGGGCTATGGAGTGTGGTTCAATGAAGGTTGATTTCCAGCTCTGCTAGATTAATAAGTTCTAGAGATCTGACATGTGACACGAACCTGTAGTTAACAATATGGTGTTGTGTATTTATCTCATGTTTTATGTTCTTAACACAAAACTAACAAACCAAAAATAAAGGTACACAAGGAAGTTTTGGGAAGTGTTGGATGTCTGTCATCTTCATGGTGATGCTGGTACCCAGGCATTTGCATATGTCCAAACTCCTTAGACACATTGCATATATGCAGTTTTTATCAATTACCACTCAATAAAGCTATTAAAAACATAGAATTTTAAAGCATAAAAAGCAAAATTTACTCAATGTAAATTCAAAATAGGAATATCTTGAATGACATAACTTGAATGTAATTTAACTCTTTCTGTCCTATGGAAGATTTATAGTGTTTCAATTTTAGCTTATGATATAAGCTACAAAGATCATAGATTTTGAATTTCTAGAAGAAACAGGGAGGGCTAAAGATTTTGGAATATATTAAAATTGGAGATGTTGGGGAAAAATTGAAACCAACAATAAGCAAATTATGAATTTTAAGACGAAGGCAGCAGGAAAAATCTACAAAATTGGAGATTTGTAGCAGCATGCAAATCCATGTGGATTTGTATAATACTTTCTATTTTCACAACTACACACTTACATGTTCATTGATTCATTAGACACCCACCACAACTCTGTGATTCTCACTTCAAATTATATTTGGAAAGAGTTACCTAAAATCTCGGTAAGGAAAATGTGACTTTTCAGATCCTTCTTTTCATTCACATCCTCAGCATGTGCATGAGTGCTCAGTCGTGTCTGACTCTCTGTGACCGCATGTACTGTATCCTGCCAGGCTCCTCTGTCCATGGGATTCTCCAGGCAAGAATACTGGAGTGGGTTGCCGTTTCCTACTGCGGGATTCTTCCTGACCTAGAGATTGAACCCACATCTCTTGCACCTTCTAAATTGGCAGGCAGATTCTTTACCACTGTGCCACCTGGGAATCCAGCTTGTATCTCAGTGCTTCTCCTAAATGATGCATGAATATAAGTTTGTTCTCAATCAAACCTGTGAAAGAGATGAAATTGGTGTATTGTATTACCTGATAAAAATTAAGTTGCATCCTTTGTTGAGTAAAAGCTAATTAATTGCATTTATAGCCTATTTGCTGGTCAGTAGCCTTACCATTCCTCCCAATTATGTGGTAGCCTGGTATAATTATATTTTAAAATGATTTACTCATTTGTCCTACTCAAGCAGCAACGGTTCATTTTAAAATTGATACTTCAAGCATAAGCTTATGAACTACATTTCAAAAAATAAATAATCATTTCAATGAACAGAGCCTAGCTAAATTAATTAAATTGAACCAAAAATGTTGTCAGTGATCTTTCTGTCACACAAATTTAGTAGCTGGGGTTATCAGGGCAAAATATGTGCACACATTCACATTATATACATCAATAAAAACAGTTTCACATGCATTTGAGTAGTTTTTATCATTTTGTAATAATTACTAAATCAAATGTCACTGTGACAATGATATTTAAATAGTGATATTCATTGAAATACCAAGAGTGATGAATAAATTCAGTAGTTCTCAAGTGTTTATTGATGATATAATAAACTTTAAAAATCATAGGGAAGTAAAGTTGTGACCACTTTTGGAATTAGTCACTCAGTCATGTCCAACTCTTGCAACTCTGTGGACTAGCCCTGCCAGGCGCCTTTGTCTATGGGATTTCCCAGGCAAGAATACTGAAGTGGGTTGCCATTTCTTTCTCCAGAAATCTTCCCAGGCCAGGGATCAAAGTTGGGTCTCCTGCAGTGCAGTCAGATGCTTTACTGACTGAGCCACTTGGGGAAGCCCACTTTTGGAATAACATGAGCTAAGTAACAATAGTTTAATTTTGAATAATCACCACCGTTTAAGTGCCATAGATCTGCTTCTCATTGTTGTAGTTGTTCAGTTGCGTCCAACTCTTTGTGACCCCATGGACTGCAGCACACCAGGCTTCCCTGTCCTTCACCATCTCCCAGAGCTTGCTCAAACTCATGTCCATGAGTCAGTGATGCCATTCAACCATCTTGTCCTCTGTCATCCCCTTCTCCTCCTGCCTTCGATCTTTCCCAGCATCAGGGACTTTTCTAATGAGTCGGCTCTTCGCATCAGGTCGCCAAAGTATTACTTATTAGCTGCTTGATATTGGCCAAGACACTAAGTTTCTCCAGGTATCAGTATCACTATTTATAATATGGATATAGAACAATATCTAACTAACAGGACTATTGCGGAAATTAAATACAATATATTTAGCACAGTGCCTGACAAAAATAAGCTCTGCTATTGTTATTATTACTAGTAATATTATTTTTAACATCACCTAGACTACCTATTCTTTTATTAGGAAGAAAGATCAGATCTGTGCATACAAGCAGAGGGAAACTGACATGGTGATCATTACCTGGATGTTACTACAATACAAACATCATTTCTTGAAATTGAGGTCAATGCAGAGCTTGGCATTTTACCGGAAATTTCCACAAGGCCTGAAGGAAAATTGGTGATTCAAACCATTACCAACAAAGGGATTAAAGGTAGAGAGTAGCAAGGCATTAACACTATAGACAATCCCAAACTAGGTGTCAGGTTAAGTGCTGAGGGCTCTTGGTCAGAAGTCAAGCAGCCAAAAAGAGTAAGAGATACAGAGAAGTCTGGAAGTAAATCTGTATAAACATTGTTCCATTTGAACAATCAATAGTTCAAGTAGCTGCATTATTCAGGTTTTAGTCAGGAGACAGAAAGCATGTCAGTCACTTCAACAGGGAAATTTTAATGTAAAGAATTGGTAACTTTAAAGTAAAATTTACTTTAGTGTAAACTTTATGTAAACTAATGCTTTATGTACTTAGTACTTTATGTAAACTAATGTAAACCTTAATGTAAAGAACTGGTAACACCTCTTTGGTGGTTGGTGCAATGCAACGACAATGCCCTCTGGGCTGCGTCTACAGCATTCCTGCTGGGGCTTCCTGCCCCAGGAGAGAAGGAACAAGAGAGAACTCTGGAAAAACCTGAAGGCTGGAAAAGCACCCCAGGGGAAGGAACAAGTGTGGACGGGGTTCTCGCCTCAAGGTTGGATTCACACCTGGTTGGCAAGGGTGTGGTTGTGGCCTGGAGTTGGTGGACGAGGTGGCTGATTGCCTTAACTGGACCTGTCCATGGGTGTAGGGGGAGACCAAGGAGCAGGAAAGAGTCCCTGGGCCTAGTGAGTGCAAAACCATCTTTTGGGGGTGATGCAAGTCCCCAGTACAGAGCGTGTGGAGCTCTGTGCTGATTCTGGGAGGCTGGAAGCCTCTCACCAGAGGGAGGCTGTGCTGAACATCTGGCCCATGAGCCATTGAGCCAGCATAATGCCAGCTGCCAAGAGAAATGTCGACAGGGACCAGCTCCATCCCTCAGAGCAAGGCAGTGAAGGATGGCTTTGGAGTTCGCAGTCAATGTTACAGGGGAGATCAAATTCTGACTCCATGTTAGAGCTGTTTCTTTTACTCTAACCTTTGCTTCCCATTTCATTTGTTCCTGAAAGGATACTGTTTATGCAAATGGCTTACCTTGGGGAACACTATCCCCCTACCTGAATGTTAAACCAAAGTGCCTTTGTTCAGGGAAGTATCCAGACCCTGTCCATCTATGAATGGTTGCAAGAATAAAGAAATTAATACATCCTATCCCCATAGGCTGGCCATTCCAGGAGATATTTTGCAAGATGTATGGCCTTTTCCCTTTATTTCCTCAACTCCTCTCCCTCTCTATAAAAGAACCTGGCATCCAGACCCTGATAAGATGGTTATTTTGAGACATTAGTCTGCATCTTCTCAGTCTGCTGACTTTATTTTGAATGAAGTCATTATTCTCCGCCTCAACACCTCTTCTCCAATTTATTGGCCTCTAATTTATTGCTTGTCACATGGCAGGCAAAGTGGGCTTGGACTTGATAACATCAATACATTGATAACTTCCCAGTAGCAATATCTGACATTACTAAAACTTACCTTGTACCAGATACACAAGTTTATTTAGTCTTTATAATAGCCCTATGATTTAGAAACTACAATGTGAAACAAAGACCATAAAGAACACATATAGAGTCAAATGAATGTAGGTTTCTTAGTTTTTTCAGAAGAGAACACAGTCCCTAAGAAATGAGGGCATCCCCCAAGTGAGGGATGCCACGGAAGGGTTTCCCTAAAGCTTTTAGGCTGAGAGTTTCAAGACAGTCTTACTAGTTATGGTCAGGATTCATAAATAAAGAAAATCACTAGAACAGTGAGTGAGTAGACTTATTTTTAGAGCTAATCCATGATAACTTATTGTTAGATCTTTTTGACACGGTCTTATAAAAAAAGCATGGTGCCTGTAAATGAAGTTTTGCTTCAAGGGTTTCAACCTAATCTGCATTCCTGGTTGGCTTGGTTAATTTGTTTGGAAAGCCATAGGACAGATTTGCAAGCTGTGTTCTCGTTTTCAACTTTCAGTTTGTCCCGTGAACCCACAACGGAGCTATTCTGAGTAACATTTGCACTGGAGTGGATACCTACCAGAATCTGACAATCTCAGAACATCAGAGCTGGAAGGATCTTGGTGATGGCTTGGTTTAAAGCTGGAAGTTGATGATCATTGTCTCTTGTACTATACCATCCAGTCTTGGCAGTCAAATTAGCAGAAAAATAAATTGTCTACTGGGGTCAGCATTCTATGTCTTGTGAATCAAGTAAATGTGACAATTTACATTTAGAGGTGACATCAGCTACACATGTACAAAAATATCCCTTTCTTTTTCACCAGCAAATTCTCTTTCTTGCTCTCTCTTTTTTTTTTAACAGTGCATAAAAAATCATCCTTGGAGTAGCTTTATGGTTCCCTAAAAACAGGCCTTTACAGTTAAATATCTTGATTTAAGGTGACAGAATTTGATTTAATTCTATTACTATATCTTTCAACCCAGAGATTTAATTTAATCACCTATTGTAATTTCCTGTTTAATATCAATAAAATGTCTTCCCCATGGCCCTTACATTTAAAATGAGATCAGATTAATGCTGTAGGTCTTCCCAGATTTATAGCTGGGAGGGAAAGTGAAGATTGAAATGAATTTATTTAAATTTACACTGATTGAAACTGAATATCCTACAAGTCTTGACTAAAAACAGCTTCTTTGACAGGGAAATATGTACAGTGCATATTAGAGTTTTTATGAAACTTTAATTCCCCTTTAGTGCTTTTTATGTCAGGGAAATATATTGAAGTAGAGAAAATTTATCATCTACTTGTGAACATTTAATGACTAAAAGAAATAAAGGTAGATCCAACTCATGCAGTATGTATTCTGCATCATGATCAGCTCCATTGCTGATCAAGCAAGGATGATTAATAATTACACTAACATAGAAAATTGCTCTGTAGGTCCACAGTGGACTGGAAACCCCCAGCTCCACATCTATGGAAGTGTCAGGAGTAGATTTTATTAACACATCCAATGTCAAAGTGAGTGTAACAGAGGTGAAATGGGAAAATCCAAGTGGCAATGTAAGCTCTCCCAGGGAGCAGATGTCACAGAAGTTGCAGTATGAGTCATTTGTGCATTTGTGGACACTTCTTGCATATTTGGAAAGTCATCAGAGCATGGTGCTCCTTGCATGTCTAGAACACTGTACTTGGAACTGAGGTAAGAGGATGAGAGAAAGACATCGTCTGTGACTGAAAGCAGGTCATCGTCTGTGGACAGGAAGAAATTCACAAAGAGATCGCTTCATTTCACTATCGTGAGAGGAAGCAGAGTGTGGCTATCAGGCCACGTGGCCCAGTTTGTGGATGAGCAGTGTCCTGGAGGGTGAGTAGCAGTTACTACAGGGGGGCAGACATCTTGCATTCACAAGAACTTTTACCTTCTCTGGACAGTTTCACCAGGTGATATAATTGGGCAACGAAGCACAAGCCAAAGATAGCAAGAGATTTGGAAAAGAGGGGGAAGCCAGGTTTTGGAGCAGCTGCAAATAGTGGTTTGGGGTTACAAAGCTTAGACCCTTTAGACTGGTTTTCTTGTATCTGAGATCACTCAACAGAACAGTGGTTTTAAGGATAAAAGTAGAAAACAGAACATTAATACATAGTCTAGACAAGGCAGCATGGTGACCTAAATTTCAGGGTACGGTAAGAAAGGACAGGAGATGGATTTAAGAAAGAATCCTCAATTTCTTGTGCAGAAAGAGAAAAAAAGGAAGTGGAAGACTAAGTGAAGGACGAATCAGCAAGGAAAAGATGGGGAGAGGTACCCGGCTCTCAACTTCCAAGTCTGCAATCCTCTCAACTCAGTAATCCTGTGGAAGTTACCCCTACCACACTTGTTACTCATACCACAACTGTATGTAGGAATTGAAGGAAATAATGACAGGGTTGCTTAGGATGAAAAATCTATTTGTATTCATTGCACCTCTCTATTTCTTTTCATCACTAAATGTTCAAAATAAATGATAATTTTTCACTTATCAATATATATCTCTGATCAACATGTTAATGCTGGGATGTTTTAGTAATAGTATACACCTTAGTGTAAGAAATAATCTTTATAAAGTCATCATCATTGACACATCAGTTTTGTATATATTAGCCACTTTCATCCTCCAAAAATAATAACCATACACCTTCTGAGTGAGGTGTATGGTCACCCCTGTTTTGCAGCACAGCCTGCCTGGGTCCTAGTTTCTCAGAACCTATCTCTCTGAGCTACAGTCTTTGGGATGCACAGTTGGTGTCTGCGAAAGCAGAAATCAATGCTCAAGTGTAAGTTCCTCCTTTTCTGTGTCCTCACAAAGCCCCAGGATGATAAATCTGAGGGTGCTCGGTTTGGTTTTTCTAGTTCTGCATTATTTGTTGGTAACCCTCAATTCCAGGGGGCTGAACTACGTGCCTTTGCGCTTGATCGAAATAGCTGTTCCTCCAGTAACAGTGTGAGATGCTGAGTGTCCGAGCAGAGCCTCGGCAAGGAGTGCTCAGGTTGCCCAGTAAAGTGGGGAGACAGGCACTACGATTTCATTGAGTGTGTTTTAAGGGTTCTTTGAATTTATGAATAATAAGTAGATTATGAATAATAAGTAGATTACTTGTTTAGGGAAAAAGTCTATAATTCCATAAAACTGGCTGAGTTAATGCTCTAGGAACCTATTAAGTGGGGATTTGTTTTGCACCAAAATGTTGTTACTTCAACTAGCAATTCATGTCATAATGACTGTTTTTAGATGCCTGCCCCCTCTCCCAAGCCTGCTTGGTACCAACATCCTTTTAGTTCAGCCTCAAAGGAAAGCACTCATTTATGTTCACCATGTGTTGATAATTGATTGACTGATGAGATTGGAAGGAGAGCAAAACAGTGACAAAACTGAATAGGATTAAATAACCCCTGATCGTCTGTTCGAACCTGGGAAATTCACTTTTGAGGTTTCTTTCCTAGGATAATTTATCAAGGCCTTTGTTCACTTTTCATATTTATTTATTCATTAAGACTTCAATAAAGAGATGTCAAATACTTCTGTGCATTGAATAGCATCATTGGACTCATAAAGCACAGAGAATAGTGGGTTAACCCACTAGGGAAATAGGTCTCGGGGGGACTTGGCACAGAAGTAAGACCCAGGCAGGAATCTGGAGGGGAACAGAGTGGCAAAGGGACCTCCATCTGCAGAATCACTTGCTTCTGGAAAATGGGAAACTGGAAAGCAGGCTGCTCAAGTAGCCAGGCTGACCATTTGAAAACTACCAAGGGCACCCTCCCAGAGCTGCTTCATCTCCTGTGCATCATCTCTCCCCCACAACTGCCCTTGCCCATCTTCACATTCTGTGCCCTGGCTGATGGCTCCTTTTTTGAGGCATCATCCGCACTTTGACACAGCTCTTTGTCCTCTTTCTTTCTTGAAGTTCATTTTGCATTGTGAATACACTAGCCGGAGAGCTGCGGGGAAGGACAGGAAGGTTCTGGTGTGTCTCCTGCTCTCTCTCTCTCTCTAATAGTCTTTTTTTTATTGGAGTATAGTTGCTTTACAATGTTGTATTAGTTTCTGCGGTGTAGCAAAATGAATCAGCTCTACCTATACATTTATCCCCTCTTTTTTGGACTTCTTTTCCATTTAGGCCACCACGGAGCGCTGAGCAGAGTTCCCTGTGCTATGCAGTAAGTTCGCATTAGTTATCTGTATTATACATAGAAGTGTATCTATGTCAAGCCCAGTCTCCAGTAGGTTTTGACAATGGCTCATCCCTCTGTCTACGGCCCCCTCCCCCCCACCCCGCCCCTTCCTGCCAGCCTCTCCAGCTGCCTCCTTTAAGAGCTATGCTCCGAGGAACACCACTCCCTCACCTGGCTCCTCGGGCTGGAGCATGAAGGTCACTAGCCCTTGGAAGCTTCTGTCCATTCTGGGTTCTCTGGACCTGCCCCCATCACTGTAAGTAATCATTTCCTTAGACTTTCTTTGGTTAATCCTTGGATAGACCATCTGTTTCCTTCAAGGATGCTGAGTCATAACTGTTTTCTAAGCTTAACACTGCAAAGATTTTCCTCTTAGGAAAGTAATTTTGTGCTTGAGCAATTCACTGAAACCTTCTGATGGCCATACAAATTTCCTATGAATTATGATGTTTTTCAAAGTAGCTTTGCTAATGATTTGGTCAAATAAATCAATCTCTCATTCATCTGTAGGGTCAACAAACTTATAAGCTTATAGAGATTTTCTGAAGGTATATTAAGTGTGGAAAGCTCATATGAGCTGGCATTAGTCAGTGGATTTATAAATACCCAATGATGCAATAAATGACAAAAGTGTTAGAAAACAAAATCTCCTGTTTTTCAATCCTTTTGTCAAAATGTTAGAAGAATAGTACCATAAATTAAGTGACCTATATTCTCCCTTTCTGATTTTATTACTTTAAATCTCTCATTATTGCTTGTTGAAATTATTGCCATAATTAATTGACTGCCAGATGTTTGGGCCTGCGGTCCATTTTCCTTTTCCCAGCTAGAACTGGCCAGTGATACTGCTTCCTATCTAAGATTTCAGTAGCTGGCTACTGACAGTAAGTGAAAGTGAAAGTCACTAGCCTGACTGGTCAGGCACTCTGACCATCCTCCTCCCTGTTCCTCAGGAGTTCACAGATGCAACTCATAAGAAACATATCCCCCAACAGTACTGACGTGCATCCTTTCCCGAAGGTCTCATTTTTAGTCTTCTTCATTTTTGAAGTCATCTTCTGCTTGTATCAGTTCAGTTCAGTTTCATCCAACTCTTGGCAGCCCCATGGACCACAGCACACCAGGCTTCCCTGTCCATCACCAACTCCCGGAGTTTACTCAAACTCATGCCCATTGAGTCAGTGATGCCATCCAGTCATCTCATCCTCTGTCATCCCCATCTCCTCCTGCCCCCAATCCCTCCCAGCATCAGGGTCTTTTCCAATGAGTCAGCTCTTTGCATCAGGTGGCCAAAGTATTGGAGTTTCAGCTTCAGCATCAGTTCTTCCAGTGAACACCCACGACTGATCTCCTTTAGGATGGAGTGGTTGGATCTCCTTGCAGTCCAAGGGACTCTCAAGAGTCTTCTCCAACACCACAGTTCAAAAGCATCAATTTTTTGGCGCTCAGCTTTCTTTATAGTCCAACTCTCACATTCATACGTGATCACTGGAAAAACCATAGCCTTGACCAGACAGACCTTTGTTGGCAAAGTAATGTCTCTGCTTTTTAATATGCTGTCTAGGTTGGTCATAACTTCCCTTCCAAGGAGTAAGCATCTTTTAATTTCATGGCTGCAATCGCCATCTGCAGTGATTTTGGATCCCAGAAAAATAAAGTCAGACACTGTTTTCACTGTTTCCCCATCTGTTTGCCATGAAGTGATGGGACCAGATGCCATGATCCCAGTTTTCTGAATGTTGAGCTTTAAGCCAACTTTTTCACTCTCCTCTTTCACTTTCATCAAGAGGCTCTTTAGTTCTTCTTCACTTTCTGCCATAAGGGTGGTGTCATCTGCATATCTGAGGTTATTGATATTTCTCCTGGCAATCTTGATTCCAGCTTGTGCTTCCTCCAGCCCAGCGTTTCTCATGATGTACTCTGCATATAAATTAAATAAGCAGGGTGACAATGTACAGCCTTGACATACTCCTTTTCCTATTTGGAACCAGTCTGTTGTTCCATGTCCAGTTCTAACTGTTGCTTCCTGACCTGCATACAGGTTTCTCAAGAGGCAGGTCAGGTGGTCTGGTATTCCCATCTCTTTCAGAATTTTCCACTATCAGCCAGAGTAAATTCTACTTCAAGTCATGGCAGAAGTAGTTCTCTGAGAAGGCTCCCCTAACATTTTTATTCTTATTTCCTTGCATCTTCTCTGTGCTTCCATTATAATTGACTCATACTTCCATGACATCCTATGTCATATTGCATGTAATTACTAAATCACATGCCTTTATATGCCCATGATATAAACTACTTGAGAAGGGAAAGGAAGCATGTTCATCTTTATATTCCTGATGCCTTGCACAACATCTGGCACAGAAAAAGTTCCAATAGGTCTGTTGACTGGGATTGTAGAGATGTGAATGGCCTTGTGATTCAGCTTGGGTTGTGAAGAGAAGAATCCTTCTTGTGTTGACCATTCCATCCACCAAATGCTATAACCAAAGTCAACAACCACTGTCTTCATACCTGTAAAATGTACTTAAGCATTTGCATAGACCATGCTCTTAGAATTTTATTATTTGATGGCAAATGATGGTTGACAGAACTTCAAACAAGGGCACTGAGTCAGTAATAGATAATAAGAATGGATTCAGTCAAAGAAAGATTAATTTCATATTTCTTTCTGTCAAGAAGCTTTTACGTTTCTTCATGCCAGGATAATTTTCTCATATATTCAATAATAAAGTAAAGCAATGGGGAAATTCACTTAGGTTGGTTTTTCTCTCGATTTTAAACAAAAAGGTAAATAAGCTCTTTCAATTTATTCAGGTGTAACATAATCCAATAGTTCTGGTAAGATCCAATTATATAATGGCTTAATTGAAAGAAAATCAAGCAAGTATGTGTCTATGTTCTGTTACACTAAATGAGATTTTAAATTACTCTAGGAACAGATATTTCAATTCTGATATGATGACTTTAAACAGAGTGGTATTTGATTTTCAGAACAATCTATAAGAATTTCACAAACATTTGGGAGCCATCTTCTACTGATCTTACACAAAATTAAATCAAATTCTACTTTATGCCCAGATGATCAAGGTAAAAGAAAAAGAAGCTGAAAAGCCAGTTTGAGTTTTGTTAAGTATTTTTAAAAATGCATTCCATGGTAGTAGTGAGAATGGATTATCTTCCCTATCTTACTCCTAGGAACTGAGTAACCTGGAGTCAGCTAAGACTGAGCACATGCACTTAATTGTCTTGTAAGTTAGTTAGGTGTTTATAGAAAAATCCTGCTCCATACCTTCATGTTTCTACATAAATATGGATTATTGGATGCTTTATTTTTAAAGAATTTCTGTTTTATAGCTTATTCCACAGAGGATTTAAGGAACATTGTAAAGTGAAATACAATAAATCAGGACAATTAAAATTTAAAGGCAAATAAAAAACCAATTAGGAAGAGGATAAAGGCAAATGGAATAGTTTCCTCAAATGATGCAGGTACCTCCTCCGAGCACTGCCTCGTGCCCGCTGGTTCAGCAGCACCAGCAGAGGGGAAACATCTGCTAAGGATTCTAAGTTATTTTTCCCCTTATGGAACATTGGCTCAGCTAAAGAATCAATGATGCTGGGTACAGTAGACTTTGGGGAGTGTGTCCCTTGATGGGGAGCACTGCCTATCATATATAAATTCAGGTTTGAAGCAGGTAGAGAGACATATCTCCATAAGAGCTAAACGATCACATTCAATACAATGTAGTTAAGAGTTTTATTTGTCACAAGATATTGAATATAGGTCCCTGTGGTACACAGTAGGACTTGTTTAACCACTCTAAATATCATCGCTTGCATCCACCGATCCCAAACTCCCAGTCCATCCGTCTCCCTTTTGCCCTCCCCTGGCAACCAGTAAGTCTGTTTTCTATTCACAACCGAAAGTATGTCTGTGAGTCTGTTTCTGTTTCTTAGATAATAAGTTCATTGTGTCATATTTTAGATTCCACATACGAGTGATATCATATGATATTTGTCTTTCTCTGACTTACTTCACTTAGTGTGATAATCTGTAGGTCCATTCATGTTGCTGCAAATGGCATTATTTCATTCTTTTCATAGTTGAGTAATATCCACTGTGTATATGTATCACATCTTTTCTTTATTGGAATATTGTTGTTTTAGAAAAGGATATTTAAGAAGAATGTATAAAATGTGTGTATACAGCTGCAGATATTGTTATAAATAATTTCAGACACAGTAGTCATCCAGAACACTGTCTCTTATTACAGATTAAATATTTTGAGAGGAATATAATAATGTAACTGAAAAATACCTTGATCTAACACACTGACTTATTTTATATTTTCTGTTGCTATTATCTATTGAATTTACTTTGGTTTCACTCATTGAGAGAAATGTTAATTACTTATTTTTTAAAAAGGGTTCTCTCTATTTTATTCTAAGTATGCTTCCTTCTGATAATCTAAATTTGGAGTTAATGACTGGTCAGTAATATGATCTGGGTAGCATCTGCCTCCAGTGAGTTTCGCTGGTGGAAGTATGTCTGCAAACTCAGCAATTTATCAGCACCCCAGTGGAATCTGTCATTTGCTAAAGAGATATTAGTCTACTCATCGTCATTTGGGCACACTGCAACGACATGAAATTGTGCAGAGAACAGCCATTAAGGGATGCCTCATAAATCAGAAGATCCCTTCCTGTGAATGCCATTCTTACAGGTGGAAGGAATACCACAGTCTTGTTTAAATGCTTATTAAACGTTATCTTTACAATGGCATAGGCTCACCTCCTGCCTCAAATACTTTGCCATTTGTGTTACCTTTGGTAAACTACTTAACCTTTGAGTTTCTGCACTTGCAATGGGGAGGTAATACCTGCCTACTGATTTGTCATGAGAAGTAAATATCCTGTGAGTCATGAGGCAACAGTGACAGTGTCTGATGTCAATGGGTGTGTTATTTTTGGCTCCTTTTTATTTAATCTAGGCTTTCAATTTCACGTTGTCAGGTACATTTTGACAACAATGCTCTACCTTCAACTTCTCAGACTCAGCTGCCTGCAGTTTATTTCCGAGTCTTATTACTTTGGGATCTCTGTTGTGCACATGGCTGCCTTTGAACTTCTGTTTTCACGTGTAGTTCCCTATTGCTGATCAACTTTACATAGGCAAGTACTGAATGGTCGGTTCTGTTAAACTAGATGATATCATATTTTCACCAGTTTCCTTTATACTAGAGAAAAGGCCCAGTAAAGATCATCCCTTGCATTTCAACATTACTTTTAATCTAATGTGTCCCCATTTTTAAGTCAAATAATCTCAGTGCTTGACATTGCTTCTGTTTATATCTACATTTATTCTAAATTCATCTTCTTGACTTAGAAAAGTAGGGGTCTGTATATTCCCTGCAGTAATATTATGATGGATGATGTAGATGGCACTTTATCGTTGTTGTTTAGTCGCTAAGATGTGTCCGACTCTTTTGTGACCCTATGGGCTGTAACCTGCCAGGCTTCTCTGTCCATGGGATTTTCCAGGCAAGAGCACTGGCGTGGGTTTCCATTTCCTTCTCCAGAGGATTCTCCCCACCCGGGGACTGAGCCCAGCCTCCTGCTTTGGAAGGCAGATGCTTTTACCAGGAGCCGCCTGGGAAGCCCAGGTCCTTATTAGCTATTTTACACGCAGCAGTGTGTACACTTCGGTCTCAGGCTTCCAGTTTATCCCTCCCCCTTGCTTCACCTCCGGTAACCATAGGTCTGTTTTCTATATCTGTGACTATTTTGTAAATAAGTTCATTTGTACCATTTTTTACATTCAGTATATAAGTATTATATTTTAAAATATTTATTTTATAAATTACTATATTATATTTGTCTTTTCTGATTTATTTCACTGAGTATGACCATCTCCAGGTCCATCCATGTCGCTGCAAATGGCATGTCATTCTTTTTGGTGACTAATATTCTGTTGTAGACACACACCAAATCTTCTTTATCTATTCATCCATCAATGGACATTTAGGTTGCTCCACAACAAGGATAATATCATATCTGAATGGAGATGAGTTGATGAAAATCTTTTCTCAAAATAATTATATTTCTTCAGTTCAGTTAAAAGGTGTGTTTAAAATCAAATGAAATGTGCTGAATCAATGATGTAAAAGTTTTAGTCTAAAAAGTAGACTTTACCTAATAAACAATTATATATTAACACTTCCTAACCAAAACTTTTTGGTGGGAGGGCTTTCCCCAATATCCTCTATTGTTGATTTTTAATTCATTTAATTATACTTTAATCCTTTTCAATTCACTTATACTTGTTCATAGTCCTGAATATAATCTGGCTGAATAGATGGTCTGTGTGAATTTAAAAATAATGTGCAATCTTCTGATGTTGATAATGTTCTATAAAAGTCTATTAAGTCTCATTAGTTGATAGTGTTGTTCAAGTCTTCCTTATCTTCATGAATTTTGTGTCTATTTTTCCTATCATTTATTGAGAAAGTATTGAAATCTCTTGTGGGTTTGTCTATTTCTCCTTGCATTCCTATCAGTTTTTGTTTCATGCATTTGAAAAATTGCTGTCAGGTACATAAACTTTTAGGATTTTTATGTCCTCTTGATCAGTTTACTCATTTATTATTACAAGACCTTGTTTATTCCTAGTAAAATTTTTTACTTGAAATCTACTTTGCTATTTTAGCATAATTTTTTACTGAGACTAGCATGGTATAACTTTCAATTTTTTAAAAAATTTTTAACATTTTAATGAATTTTATTTAATGTGCATATCTTATAAACAGTGTAAGGTAGTTTTCATTTTGGAAACAATACAGCAATCTCTATTTTAGTTGAAATATTTAGTTTACATTAATGTGATTATAAGTATAGTCAGCTTTAAGCCTTTCATGCTATAATTTTTCTTTTAATGTGTCTTACATATTTTGTGATTCCACTTTCCAATCTTTTTATGCCTTGTTTTGAATAACTTGAGTGCACTTTATAATTTGATTTCATTTTCTTAAAAAGTTATACAACTTTTTAAAAAATAGTGGGTTGTTTGTTTTTAGAATTCATGTTCTACCTCTTTATCTTATCACTACCTGCCTTAAAATAATGTTATACCACCTATTATAGGATAAGCACATTATAACTTCTTTACTGAATTTTGTGCCATTTTTATTATAATTTTGCTTATACATCTGTTATAAGCCAAAGAGTACATTATTAGACATTTTTTTGCTTGTATCGTCTTCCATGGTGGCTGTCGGTAAAGAATTCGTCTTCACTGTAGGAGATCTGGCTTCAGTCCTTGGGTTGGGAAGATCCCCTGGAGGAGGACATGGAAACCCATCCCAGTTGTCTTGCCTGGAGAATCCCATGGACGGAGGTGCCTGGTGGGCTACAGTCTATAGGGTCACAGAGTCGGACATGATTGAGTGACCAAGCACACAGTCTTATAATTAAATATTAAAAAGTATTTAAATAAGAAAAGAAAAACATCTCATATAGTTACTGATGTGTTTACCATTTTAGTGTCTTTACTCATTTGTATACATACATAAATGTTATTTCTTTCTATCTGAAAACCTGTGGCTGATCAATTCTTTGCACATAAAAAAAAAAAAAAACCACTTTGTTTGATCTTGTTTTTAAAATATTTTTCTAAGTTGGCACCTTTTAATTTTTCTTCCAGAACTTAAGAAATTTTCTGTTGTCCTCTGGGATGCATGGTTTCCTTTGAAGACTCTAACTTATTTTCTCTCCATTTTTGTTCCTCTGTGTGTAATATGCCATTTATTTTATCTGGTTGTAGATTCTTCCCTTTCACTGGTTTTGAACAACATGAATAGAATAATGCTTTAATATGTTTTCATATTTCTTATACTTGAATATTGTTAAGATTTTTCAAATTATGATTTTTTAGTTTCTGTTAGAGTTTTAACTTTTTCACTCATTTAAAATTTTTTTTGTCATTTTACTTCTCTCCTTTTGGGATTCTAATTACATTACATTAAACTGCCTGAAGTTTCTCCTAAACTCTTTATCTCTTTAAAAAAAAAAACTCATTTTTTAATGTTTCATTTGAGTGGTTTCAATTTCTATGCCTTCTTCACTAATTGTTTATTCTGCTATGTTGAATCAGTGTTATTGTCACCAGTGATCTTTTATCTCAGTTTTTGTAGCTTTCATCTCTATGAGTGTGATTTGGGTCTTATTTCATATTTGTCTCTCCTTAACTTTATGAACATAAATGTATAATAGCTTATTTTCTTTTCTTAATTCTAACATTTGTGCCAGATTTGAATTAGTTTTCTTGATAGATTCTTCTCTTCATTTGATTCAAATGTTTCTACTTCTTTAAATGTCTGGTCATCTGATTGGATGCAAATTTTTCCCTGGTTGATGACTCTATGTTTTTCTGTAAATATTCTTAAGCTTTATCCTGGGATACAGATAAGTTATGTGAAGGAAGTTCTCCCTTGTGTCTTGCTTTTTCAAGTTTGCTAGGCAGTGCTAGAGAAGCATTTATAACGAATGCTTATAATGCTTATAGTTATAACTTCTGCTACTGAGGCATCTGTTCGGTGTACTCAGCCTAAAGATCCATCCTCTTATCATCAACATCTTTGTCTTTATAAACATCCTGCCTATTACCTGAGAGAGTTAGCAGCATTTTATCTGTTTATCCTGGAGGTGTTCTGGTGCTCAAAGGAGTGCAGCATTAAACAGCAATTTAGACAATCCCATGCCAGATTGAGACTGTGAAAGAAAGAAAGAAGGTTTTATCATGATATTTGAACAAGGTATTCCATGTTTTCATCTGGGATTCACAGTAGTTATGAGCCTAGCCATAGAGTGTCAGACAGTAGAAATTTATTTCCTGCTCATGTAACAGTCTCACGCCTGCCTTCATCACGGTGTCAGCAGACAAGCCTTTTATATTCTCCCTTAAAGCATCAGGCTCCTTTCACTTTGAAGCCCATCTTTCTCCAGAACTCTGGATTACTTTGGACTGATTTTATAGCCAAGTTGAACATTGAAGAGACTGATCTGCATTTCCCTCTTATCTTTCAGGTGTCTTGGTGCTAGTGTTATACTTTTCTTTAACCACAAATTAGCATTTTTGTTTGTTTAGTGTTAACATTTTAATTAGCATTTTTAAGGGGCAGTATAGGTCCTAAAGGTCCAAACTTAAATTGTTCTATAACCTGTAGCTTACAGATACACATTTTCTAATAAACTCTTGTAAGTTCTAATTGAAGACAAATTAAAAAATGGTTTTAAAAGGTGTCTGAAGTTGAATAATAATATTCTTTGTCACATATTTTAGATTATAATAAAATGTAGTGAAAGTATTATTACATGCAGAGCATAAAGAGGATTATCAATATCCACTTACAGAGCAATACTTTTAGGTTAAGTGGGTTTATCGAGTCCATGATGTGAAAGTTTGTCTTCTAAGATATATGAGAGCTTTTATACAATCAATCAAGAGAGAATGTAGACATACAGGGCTGACTTCACCAAGACGAAGAACCAACTTTGTAAATCAGGTGGATATTAACCACCTTTGTAAATCAGGTGGATACTGGGGCAAATTTGACAAGGAATTTGATGGAATTACAACAAAGAATGTACAGACAGTGTACATTTTCAGAAATGCTGGTTTCATCTTTGATGCATAGCAAAGACTCATCCAAAAACAATTTAATCACTGACCAAAAGACCTGCAGGATGTAGCTGGTTTCGTAGTTCATCATAATTCTCTATTTCTGATTTATATTTCTCTAGACAAGAACTGATCTTTCCCCTCATGATATTTATAATATTTTTGATTACTGAATTAATCCATACTAATTCTATGAATTTTGAAGATACAAAAGAGCTAGAAAATACCAATAAGCACAGCACACAGAGCGCATGAATTCTTGATGATTGCACTGCAGTTGTGTAGACGCTGAATTAGAGGGAGCCTGGTGAGGGATATGAGATAACTGCGTATTTTTTGTAACTTTTCTTTAAGATAAAAATTAGTTCAGAATAAAAAGTTTAAAAGTGATCACAATCTTTATAGACTTTAAAATATTTGAGGCCACACTGTATATGTATTGTATCCTGCTTTTTTCAAACCACTATTGTCATTAACACTAGCACTCAAGTCTTGTTTAATGGCCATATGAAATGCCAATTAAAAAATATGGCATCACTGACTTGACTGCTGCTGCTGCTGCTAATCAATTCAGTCGTGTCCGACTCTGTGCGACCCCATAGACGGCAGCCCACCAGGCTCCCCCATCCCTGGGGTTCTCCAGGCAAGAACACTGGAGTGGGTTGTCATTTCCTTCTCCAATGCATGAAGGTGAAAAGTGAAAGTGAAGTCGCTCAGTCGTGTCCTACTCTCAGCGACCCCATGGACTGCAGCCTACCAGGCTCCTCTGTCCATGGATTTTCCAGGCAAGAGTACTGGAGTGGGGTGCCATTGCCTTCTCCAAACTTGACTGATATCCTACTATTGAACTATTGGTTTGATTTTGTTAGTTTGTAGACAACTTTGCAATAGATATAATTGTTGGGTTATTCTTTGTCTTAATCATGGGTTATGCTCCTTATGTTACAGAATCAGAGGTATGAAAACATGGCCAAATGTTATGAACATTGAAAAGAACAAGATCATGTGTGCACCCCAGACCTGAACTTCAGCAGGAACCACAGAAGAGAGAGGCAGAAGGAGCCCAAGTTGAGAAGGACCAGAATTTTATAAATTAGATTAGTTACATATATTAGTTTCTACATGGGTAACAACAGCATGTGAGGCAATATTTAGGTATCTGGTAGTCTTTGACTTAACAGACAAATTTGGTCTTGGAGTACAAAATGAAGCAGGGCAAAGCCAACAGAGTTTTGCCAAGGAAACGCACTGGTCATAGCAAACATCCTCTTCCAACAACATAAGAGAAGACTCTACACATGGACATCACCAGATGGTCAACACCGAAACCAGATTGATTATATTTTTTGCAGTCAAAGATGGAGAAGCTCTATACAGTCAGCAAAAGCAAGAACGGGAGCTGACTGTGGGTCAGATCATGAACTTCTTATTGCAAAATTTATACTGAAATTGAAGAAAGTAGGGAAAACTACTAGACATTCAGGTATGACCTAAATCAAATCCCTTATGATTATACAGTGGAAGTGAAAATACATTCAGAGTGTTAGATCTGATAGATTACCTGAAGAACTATGGATGGAGGTTCATGACATTGTACAGGAGGCAGTGATCAAGACCAACCCCAAGAGAAAGAAATGCAACAAAACAAAATGGTTGTCTAAGGAGGTCTTACAAATAGTGGAGAAAAGAAGAGAAGCTAAAGGCAAAGGAGAAAAGGAAAGACATACCCACCTGAATGTAGAGTTCCAAGGAGAGATAAGAAAGCCTTCCTCAGTGATCAATGTAAAGAAGTAGGGGAAACCAATAGAATTGGGGAAGACTAAAGATCTCTTCAAGAAAATTAGAGATACCAAGGCAACATTTCATGCAAAGATGAGGACAATAAAGGACAGAAATGGTATGGACCTAACAGAAGCAGACAATGTTAAGAAGAGGTGGCAAGAATACACAGAATAACTATACAAAAAAGATCTTCATGACCCAGATAATCAAGATCGTGTGACCACTCACCTAGAGTCAGACATCCTGGAATGTGAAGTCAAGTGGGCCTTAGAAAGCATCACTACGAACAAAGCTAGTGGAGGTGATAGGATTTCAGCTGAGCTATTTTAAATCCTAAAAGATGATGCTGTGAAAGTGCTGCCAGCAAATTTGGAAAACTCAGCAGTGGTCACCAGACTGAAAAAGGTCAATTTTCACTCCAATCGCAAAGAAAGGCAATGCCAAAAACTGTTCAACCTACTGCACAACTGCACTCATCTCACATGCTAGTAAAGTAATGCTCAAAATTCTCCAAGTCAGGCGTCAACAGTATGTCAACTGTGAACTTCCAGATGTTCAAGCTGGATTTAGAAAAGGCAGAGGAACCAGAGATCAAATTGCCAACATCTGCTGGATCATCGAAAACTCCGGATAGTTCCAGAAAAACATCTACACTACACCAAATCTTTGACTGGGTGGATCACAACAAACTGTGGAAAATTCCACAAGTTGGGTCTACTAGACCACCTGACCTGCCTCCTGAGAAATCTGTATGCAGGTCAGGAAGCAACAGTTAGAACTGGACATGGAACAACAGACGGGTTCCAAATAGGAAAAGGAGTATGTCAAGACTGTATATTGTCACCCTGCTTATTTAACTTATATACAGAATACATCATGTGAAATGCCAGGCTGGATGCAGCACAATCTGGAATCAAGATTGCCGGGAGAAATATCAATAACCTCAGATATGCAGATGACACCACTCTTATGATAGAAAGCAAAGAAGAACTAAAGAGCCTCATGGTGAAAATGAAAAAGGGCACTGAAAATGTTGGGTTAAAACTCAACATTCAGAAAACTAAGATCATGGGATCTGGTCCCATCACTTCATGGCAAATAGATGGGGAAACAATGGAAACAGTGAGAGATTTTATTTTGGGGGGCTCCAGAATCACTGCAGATGGTGACTGCAGCCATGAATTAAAAGACACTTGCTCCTTGGAAGAAAAACTATGACCAACCTAGAGAGCATATTAAAAAACAGAGACATGACTTTGCCAAGAAAACTCCATTTAGTCAGAGCTATGTTTTTCTAGGTGCCATGTATGGATGTGAGAGTTGGACTATAAAGAATGCTGAGCACCAAAGAATTGATGCTTTTGAACTGTGGTGTTGGAGAAGACTCTTGAGAGTCCCTTGGAATGCAAGGAGATCCCACCAGTCCATCCTAAAGGAAATCAGTCTTGAATATTCATTGGAAGGACTGATGCTGAAGCTGAAACTCCAATATTTTGGCCACCTGATGTGAACAACTGACTCATTGAAAAAGATCCCAATGCTGGGAAAGGTTGAAGGCAGGAGGAGAAGGGGACAACAGAGGATGAGATGGTTGGATGGCACCACCTACTCAAATGTCATGAGTTTGAGCAAGCTCCAGGATTTGGGGAAGGACAGGGAAGACTGGCATGCTGCAGTTAATGGGGTTGCAAAGAGTCTGACACGTCTGTGTGACTGAAGTGACTGATTGAGTCTTTGACTTATTTCTAGGGCAAAGTTTTCTGAACTGAGTAGTAAGGCTACCTATTACTAATAGATGATTGTCTAATGCCTTGTAACTAGGTTCTTGTAAGTTCATATTTTGGAATCCAAAATCTCTTCTTTAGTAAAGACAATAGTAAATAACAAGGGCTAATAATATAGAGGATGCACTATTCTTTAAGGGGATGAATACTAGTGTCCTACACATTGATTCAGGCTCTCGCTGTCCTGAGCTTTTCTCATAAGGATGGATTAATTGGGAGCAAGGAGGAAGTTTTGGGTCTGGGCTTCCATCCATGAACAAAGTGTCACCCTTGTGATTCCAGAGCATTGTTCTTTTGCAGAACTGAGTATTTGTGGAAGAAAATGACTTTATGTCTGTTTGGGAATTGGGTATTCATTGGGGCCAGGGTGGCACTGGGGGAAATTTGTATGGATAAGTAGTTGCTAGCTCTATTAGGCTCAAGTGATCGGGTAAATATGAACTTACTAGGCTGGTGAGTAAGGTCATCCACAGATAGGGTAAAAATCATTTTCAAAATACACAGATCCTCAAGCTCTACATGACATGCCAAGTCAAAGTCTCTAGGGGAAGTATCAGAAAATCTTTACTTTTTCAGAAACCAAAGCAACTATGACATAACTCCCAATTTGGAAAAGGCTAACCTAAAGTCTGGAGGCAGCGTTAAGAGCTATCATTGCAAGAGGGCTCCCTTTTTTCCATACCCTCACTTTTGGGGGGAATGTAAATTGATACAGCTACTATGGAGAACCATTTATGAAGGTTCTTTGAGGCACTAAAAATAGAACTACCATATGACCCAGAATCCCACCATCTGGGACATATACCTGGAGAAAACTGTAATTCAAAAAGACACATGCACTCCTTCCTCACAGCACTATTCACAGTACAGGATATGGAAGCAGCCTAATGCCCATCAACAGGGGAAAGGACAAAGAAGATGTGTCACATATATATAATGGAATAATCATTTCAGTTCAGTTCAGTTGCTCAGTCGTGTCCGACTCCTTGCGACCCCATGAACCGCAGCACGCCAGGCCTCCCTGTCCATCACCAACTCCCGGAGTTTACTCAAACTCATGTCCATCGAGTTGGTGATGCCATCCAGCCATCTCATCCTGTTGTCCCCTTCTTCTCCTGCCCCCAATCCCTCCCAGCATCAGGGTCTTTTCAAATGAGTTAACTCTTCGCATGAGGTGGCCAAAGTATTGGAGTTTCAGCTTCAGCATCAGTTCTTCCAATGAACACCCAGGACTGATCTCCTTTAGGATGGACTGGTTGGATCTCCTTGCAGTTCAAGGGACTCTCAAGAGTCTTCTCCAACACCACAGTTCAAAAGCATCAATTCTTTGGCGCTCAGCTTTCCTCACAGTCCAACTCTCACATCCATACATGACCACTGGAAAAACCATAGCCTTGACCAGATGGACCTTTGTTGGCAAAGTAATGTCTCTGCTTTTTAATATGCTGTCTAGGTTGGTCATAACTTTCCTTCCAAGGTGTAAGTGTCTTTTAATTTCATGGCTGCAGTCACCATCTGTAGTGATTTTGGAGCCCCCCAAAATAAAGTCTGATACTGTTTCCCCATCCATTTCTCATGAAGTGATGGGACCATTTTACTCAACCATAAAAAGGAATGAAATTGGATCATTTGTAGAGACATGGATGGACCTAGAGTCTGCCATACAGAGTGAATTAAGTCATAAAAAGAAAAACAAATACAATAAATTAAAACATATATGTAGAATCCAGAAAAATGGTACAGATGGATCTGTTTGCAAGGCAGAAATAGAAACACAGGCATAGAGAACAAATGTGTGGACAAAGAGAGGGGAAAGAGCGGGTGGGACAGACTGAGAAATTGTGACTCACATTTATACACTAACATGTATGAAATAGATAATGAATGAGAACCTGCTGTGTAGCACAGAGAACTCTATTCAGAGCTCTGTGATGACCAAATTGGGGAGGAAATCCAAAAAAGAACTAACACAACACTGTAAAGCAACTATACTTCAATAAATAAAACAGAACTATCATTGGAACAATTTATCTGCAAGGAAAGGAAAACACACATAGTGGAGGAAGCAGAAATAATCATAACAACACCCAAAACTCAAAGAAGGGGGTGCAGCTAAAAGACTGTGACTTGGGCAAAACCTGGATTGAAAAGGGAAGGAACTCTAGGCAATCTCCAGCTGGAAGTGTGGCATGAGCTAACAGCGGAAAAAGTGAGAGGTGTGGTTGCTTGGAAAACAGTGAACAATCATGAAATGTTTAATGGGTGCCTGGGTTATCTTGATTGATGCAGTTGTGAATAGCTAGCACTGAAGTGTTAAAGTGTATTGTCACACTAAAGTGGACTAGTTAGGACCAGGAGACTAAACACAGAGAATCTCAGAAGTTTTGTCACTGCAGGATGTTCACTTTTTCTCCCTAAAACTTTAATCCTGTTTTGGCCCTAGAAAGAGCAGAGCAATCTGACCAAATGAGTGATGGCTGACTCCACTTGGTGTAGGGGCTGTAAGGCCATAACCACCACTCTGCATTGGTTAACTTTCATTGGTTAGCTGTCCAAATGGTTAACCATACCCCTTGTTAAATTAGATTTATTTCCAATTTAAATGCTGATTTATATGATTTGATGATTTATATCTAAATCATTAGATTTATTTCCAATTTAAATGCTGATTCAACCAATACTCAAATGAGGTAGGATATATTTATTAAAATTTCGTTTCCCTAGAGCCCAACAGTACCTGCCATAGAGCATGTGTGCTTATTGGGATGCACTTACTTAGATAGACTCAGTCTTCTATTTTTTTTTTTCCATTTATTTTTATTAGTTGGAGGCTAATTACTTCACCATATTGTAGTGGTTTTTGCCATACATTGACATGACTCAGTCTTCTAAAAACTGTCATTTGAATGAATTAAACATAGGAGCATCATTGATACAGTTCCCTGGTCATTTGTGGAGTTAAGGATTGAGATATTGAAAGGGAAATATGCGCAGGAGGAATTTACATGGGGAGGCTCCATGCTGACATAATTCAACAAAAACACGCTATTACTCAAACCCATATATCATGTACACACAATTTGATTTAAATAAGAACCAATAAATTTATTGATTGGATAAACAAGATCAAGACATGAAATTTCTTATTTTGGTCATTAATCTTAATGGCAGAAGGAGGGGCCAATGTTAAAACAGGTTATTCAGCATTAATTGAAGGGTCTTTAAGCCTCCAGAGTGGGTGTAGAGATATATGGAATTATATCAGTAGAGCCAGCAGGAAGTGCTTAGTTATATAAAGTGTAGCACATGGCATGACTCAAGAATTCCACTCCCAAGAGTGCATACAAAAAACAAAATGTCAAACAAGTTTGTCGGTGTATTCATTAGAAAGTTTATGGTGGTGAGGAGTTGAAAGCTACCTGGATATACATGTAAAGTGCAACAGATAAACAGGTCAGAACACCCCCTGTCTTTGGTGTGGTTCTCTGGAAGCAGACATTGAAATGTTGATTCTCATGCAATAATTTATCGAGAAACCATATGGAAAAGTGAGGGAGCTGGGCAAATACATGCTTCTGGAGGGGTGTAACATCAGCCTCACCCATGCAGTGCCTAGAGTCTACATAGTACCAGAGTTCAGCTGGTCTTACCAGAGGCACCTACGCCTTCACACTGGTTGGTAGTGACTGACCCCGGAGGTGAGAAGAGGCTGTATAATCTCATATCCTCAGAGCAATATGGCTCACCTCAGTCCAGGGCATTGTTTTAGAGAAGAGTACAGGTGTAAGGGGGTTTTCCCTGATGGCTCAGTGGTAAAGAATTTGCCTACAACTCAGGAGACCCTGGGTTCGATCCCTGGGTCAGGAAGATCCCCTCGAGGAGGAAATGACAATGCACTCCATGTTGTCTGGAGAATCCCATGGGCCTAGAAGCCTAGAAGCTACAATCCACAGGGTCCCAAAGAATCGGACATGACTGAACACATACTCACGTTGTACACTGCACAGGGGCAAGAACCTAGAAGTCAACATCACTAAGTATCCAGGTGGTCACGTTGTCCCAGGGGAAAGCAGCCAGCAAAGGGACAGAACAGCATCTGCTATCTGATCGAAGAAACGGATTAGGTGTCCACTCAGGAGCATGGATGGATCTCAAAAGTATTGTGCTTAGCGAAAAAAAGAGTAAGAAGCAAAGTTCTTAGTATGTGTAATTCTATTTACATAAAATAAAAATACATATACACTAAAACTGTACTTTATTAAAAAAAAACTTAAGCTTAACAGCTGCATATAGAATGATACTCAAAATATTTAACAACTTTCTTGGGAAAGATATCAACCAAACAGAACAGGACACTAATGCTCACCTTAAGAAGCCCAATGGCAAGAGTGGGGGGCTTATGTAGATTAGTGATGCTGACATTTGACAGTATGTGAGTACACAAACTGGAATTTGCACTTGAAGTTCGAAAAGGAAAAACATAAAAAAATAAGAAAAGACTGAGGAAGGAACTCTTCTCTTCTGCCTCCATAAAAGTAAGGAGATTTTGAACAACCTTCCATTTGCAGGATGGATTTCTCTGTTCTTTCATTCCCAGCTAATGAATTAAAAGACTTTTTATACAAGCCTGTCACTATAACTCCCACCAGCTCTTGATGGTCTCCAGGCAAGGTTTTCTCTTAGAAAAGTGAGCAATGACTACTTTGCCACATATCAGAAATATTAGTTTAGATTTTCAATTTTTTGAGGTGTGCATGAAATGGTAAGGAATTTGGTAATGACTTATTTGAATATTTAAGGTGAGAAAAGCTTTATCAGGATTAAGGACAAAGGTAGCTGCTGAAACTGATTTCCTCTACCCCATGAGAGACTGAATATACAGACAAGGACCAAACCATATATAAAAATATGACTCCCAACCTACAGCAACCTACCTTGAAAACCAACACCCTTATTTACAATAAACAACCCACAAAGCAGACTGCTAAAAGTCAGACTTTACGGAAGTCTGATTGCTGAGTAATCCAGAATGTTAAACACTAACTTCTCTAATGGCTGTCCCTGGGTGATCACTTGTGATTGATAAACTAACAACCTCTTTAATTCTTGGCCCCACTCCCAACTTATTAATTAGCACCAACACAGAGAGGCAAATATGGCTTCCTTTTTCCACTGTAAAGCTTTCCCACTCCTCTGCTGCTTTCTGGTCTCTACAAAAACACAAATAATGGTAGCTGACCCTCTTGCTCTAACAAGCTCTGAATAAAAAGCCATGGCTTATTTCCATTTGGTTGGTCTTCATTTATTTCCACAGTTAGTGATGAAGGCTCCAGTGAGGTCCAGTTTGTACATCCCATCACTGAAGACCCTGGGCTTCAGCCAAATGTGGTATCACAGAGGCCCCCGTAGCCCTGCTGCTCACTGCTTGCCAAGGCCAGGAAGATGTGGAAAGACAGCAAAGAGTCTGACCTGTGTTCTTTGCTTTGAGTGCCTCAGCTATTTATTCTTAGTTTGGTACCAGGTTTTATTCTTCTGTTTCCTTTTTGTTTGGCATCCTCGACGAAATCAGGGCATTCCTCTTCCTTCCATCTTGCTGCCTTCTGTGTTCCTGGTTTGGTATCGTGCTGAGTCTAAAAGTGCTGTTTGTCATACAGAGAGTCACAGGCTCTATAAGCTTGTTGTCTGAGGCAGGGTCATCATCCCGTGGGTTTTTGGTTCTTATGAGAGCTGCTCTTTCACTTGGACGAACTTTGCCATGGGTCACCAATAAAACTGGATGGGATTCTGCTTCTACCCCAATTGTATGTCTTGAGAGCCTGGCTTTGGATTTAGACAGAGCTTTGGTTTTCTGCCTGCTGGGTCTGGGTTTGGAGGAGACCCACCCTCAGGGTCGGCCCTGAGACAGGAAGTCAAGCAGCATGTTCTGACCGACAGCTGCCATGACCAGAGGTCCTGGGATCAAACTCTCCTCTCCACCTGGGGGAGCTCTGCTTCCTGTCTGTCCTCTCTTTACAGCCCCAAATCACACAGAACCCCATTCACCAAGTGGACCCAGGCCCTCAGTGTCGACTCCTGGGGACATTGGATTTGAGCCACATTGTTCATTTGAGAGGCAACTTGAAAAGGAAGGGAATCAGACCTCGTTAGCCCAATGGACAGTATTTCTTGATTGTTATGCAGAGGCCTCCAAATACAATTCTGAATTAAAAACTGCTTCACCAAAAGAGTGTGTGGCCAAAGGTAATGAGCAATGTGACAACCTTAAACAAGAAAAAAATTAGACTTATTTTCCTCAAATCTTGCCTTCACCTTCCTGCATCCAACTGCCCCACTTCCTTCCTATGCTGGTCTCCCTCCGTTCCATCTTCTCTGTAAAAATAAAAAACAGAAACATCAAATACATAGAGTCAGGAGACTGAAAGGAGAATCCTCATTCCCTTAGACAGCAGCCAATCAGCAGGAAGAAGGGAGCCCCCTTCTCTTTCCCAGCAGGAACTCAGCCAATAACAAGCTCTGTTCGCTAAACCTGCCCACCTTCCTTTCCCCCTATAAACACTTCCTTCTTCCCTTGCTGTGCAGGGAAGTGCATGAGACTAGTGTGGTTACAGATCCTGAATTGTAATTCTCTGTTGACCATGGATAAACCTATTTTTGCTGGAAAATATCTCACAACCCATTTGTTTCAGGTTGAGATTTCCCTCCTCTTTTTGTGTCTTTCCTTCTACCTTTCCCTAGCACCTCTCCTAAAAGCCCTGATGCAGCTGCCTCTAAGGACCTGCCCTGCCCATGAGCTATGCTCATGAGCTGTGCGCTGAGCAAAGTAGAATTTAAGGCTTGGGTCCAATATTGGCTTGCGAATATTCACAGAAGAATTTAGAATTCTTTTGGGTGAATATAACCCAGGGCTATCCAACCTATATCAACTCGTACGTGTGTTGATCACAGCCATACTAGTTGCTTCTATATGATAAAGCTGATTGGACTGACCTGGAAAGAGATACAGGAACCTTCCCTTTACAATAAACCTCACGGTGAACTTCCCTGGTGGTCCAGTGGTTAAGAATTTGCCTGCCAATGCAGGGGACATTAGGTTCTATCCCTACCGAAGCCCATGCACCTAGAGCCCCTGATCCAAAACAAGAGAAGCCGGTTCAAGGAGAAGCCCCAAACCCCAACCAGAGAGCAGTGCCCCTCTCCCGTCACAACTAGAGAAAGCCCATGCACAGTAATGAAGACCCAGCTCATCCGAAAACAGAAATAAATACATGAACCTCAGGATGGGGGAAAACAATGACAAAGCAAAGCAGAAAGGCCAGAAAAGTAGATCGGAATCTCTTAAAAGCTGTACCTGAAACATTTGCAATAAAAAATGGATTGGACCAGACTTCAATTATGTAAGCCAGAAAGACAATGAAACTATAGGTTTTCAGGATAAATTAGAAAACACCTCCTGACAACACTCGAGAGTGAAAGGAGGGGCTTACGTAACAGCAGGTTTCTCATCGCATCTCATCAAGGAACTAAACCTGAACTTGGAGAATTTATTTGAAAAAAAAATTACAATGAGAAATAGCCCCTTCAGCTGAACTAAAACACAGGGAAGAACATTTTTAAAAGGCTTTAGAATAAAAATGAGGAAGAACCCAAAATAAATGTGAACCTCTGCAGTTCAAATAGCAAGGTGCCCCCCCACCAGCCACTTGAAATTATAAATAGAAAGGACAGTAAAAAAGTACTCCCATCTAATAAAAGAAAACAAAGACAAAGAGAAATCCCTTGGTTCAGATCAACGAAGGTGTTCTGTGGAAGAAAAAAGTGCCCAGTATCCAACCACACCCTTAATCTCTCAAATTGAAATATTTATATATTTTAGATGATCATCCTCATTAAATCTTGATAGACACAGGTGCTGCTCCTCCTGCATTAAACTCTGACAACTGTACTCAGCTTTCCCTAGAGGAAACATACTGTACAGGTGGAAATTATCTCAAATAACCTACAAATGTTCCCTTATCTCCCAGCCCTTTACTGTGACCCTTGAGCCCTTGACTGAGAAACATCCCTTACTGCTCTGTGATACCACCTCTGTGACTTCAATAGAGAGAGACTTACTCTGCAAATGGAATTGCAATATTAAATGCACATCAAGTGACTCTTCTTGATGTCCCAGAAGATGTCTTTATTCATAATTGAGCAGTGTATGCCTTGGATGTACCTTTTTCTCCTCTATTATATTTCATGCATACTCAGATAAGGATTCCTGACATTGTATCTGACTTGCAGCTAAAAATTCCACAGATATAGGAAAAAATAATTGAAGCAGAATCTATCAAAGTTCACATAAATCCTACCAAGTTGTTGCCTATAATGTCCCAATATCCCTTAAAACGAGAAGCAAAGGAAGATGTCAAATGTAGTTGAGAGCCTTATGTTCAAAGGCTTCTCATGCTTTGCACTAGCTCTTGTAACACTCCTGTCCTGCCATTAAAGAACCAAATGGACCAGGATATAGATATATCTAAGAAGTTAGGGCCATCAACAGGATTGTCATCCTTTGCTTCCCTGTAGTACCATTCTGGAGGAAGGCTGTGGCAACCCACTCCAGTATTCTTGCCTGGATAATCTCCATGGACAGAGAAGCCTGGTGGGCTACAGTCCATGGGATTGCAGAGCTGGACATGACTTAAGAGACTTAGCAGCAGCAGCAGTACCATCCTGCCCTCACCTCCAGGAGTTCTGCTGTGGTGGAATTTTCTCTGCCTTTCCCACGTGCCACTAACCAGGAGAGTCAGTGCCTTTCTGCTCCCACCTGTGGAGGGCATCAGTATGCCTGACAGCATGGCCAGGGCTTCACCAAATACCCTCTTACTTCTCCCGGATCCTCAGTCAAGACTTACAGGGTCTAAACATAGGTCATGGTTCATGTTGATACATGGTAGAAACCTACACAACACAGGAAAGTAATCTGTTCAGTTCAGTTCAGTTCAGTTGCTCAGTTGTATCCGACTCTTTGCAACCCCATGGACCAGGCCTCCCTGTCCATCACCAACTCCCAGAGTTTACTCAAACTCATGTCTATTGAGTCAGTGATGCCATCCAACCATTTTATCCTCTGTCTTTCCCTTTTCCTCCTGCCTTCAATCTTTCCCAGCATCAGGGTCTTTTCAAATGAGTCAGCTCTTCGCATGAGGTGGCCAAAGTATTGGAGGTTCAGCTTCAACATCAGTCCTTCCAATGAATATTCAGGACTGACTTTCTTTAAAATGGACTGGTTGGATCTCCTTGCAGTCCAAGGGACTCTCAAGAATCTTCTCCAACACCACAGTTCAAAAGCATCAATTCTTTGGCACTCAGCTTTCTTTATAGTCAAACTCTCACATCCATATAATCCTCCAATTAAAATTAAGTACATTCATAAAACACAGACCATGACTACTGGGGCACTAGGTAATGAGTAAAGGAATCGTGATGCTTTCCTTCTGTCACTGTTCGTTGTCATCCCTTTCACCCTGCCTTTCCCTCAATAACAGAAAATTACTCCTTTTCTCAACCGCCTTATCTTTTCTATTGCCTTTCCTTCTGTCAACTTCTCTGTCTTGTTTCTATCATCCTGCTTCATCCCTTTCCCTCTATTGTCTCTGCTTTCTTTCTTTATTCAATCATTGTAGTGAATTTTATTACCAAAAAAGGAAGATTTATTATGCTATCAATAAGCACAAGTGTTCAATATACTCAGTTATACTTTTCCCTGGCCTGGATCAGAAGCTTATAGCACTGAAGAGCTTCTCCCCATGACCATAAGTAAACTTTATCCTCCTATGATCAGCTGTTAAGAAGAAGTTTCCAGATTTCCCTGTTTTATCTCATTGAGAATGCTAACTTGGGTGAAAAATGTTAAAATTTCCAAAAGGTGCTATAAGTTTAATAACGATACCTCCTGTTATGATTAGTGTACCACCAGCAAAACTGTGAAATTGTTAATCAGAACACAGTAAAAATTTTTTTAATTCCACTAATTTTCAAGAAGATTCTTTAAGAAAAATAATCAAACATAAGAAGGAAAAATGTTTTGGGCATGCATAAGTTAACTGAATGTTATTTATAATAGTAATAAAAATACATAAAAAATTGAAAATTAGAGAAGTGGAAAGATTTACCTATTTTGTTAGATTTGGCATTCAGAATAATTCATGGTACAGAGTAAATGTTAAATTTAGAAAATAAATTTAACTGAATGGAATGTAATTAAATTATGAAAAGAAATGAGCAGAAAAATTTTTATGTATGACATATTTAGAAAAATATACTTTTTATTCATTTGAACACAAACATATTCATAAACTATAATTACAACTGAAAACATCATATGCTGTGCTGTGCTTAGTCATTCAGTCGAGTCTGACTCTTTGTGACCCTATGGACTGTAGCCCACCAGGATCCTCTGTCCATGGGGATTCTCTAGGCAAGAATAATGGAGTGGGTTGCCTATTCCTTCTCCAGGGGATCTTCCCCACCCAGGGATTGAACCAGAGTCTCCTGCATTGCACAAGGATTCTTTACTACCTGAGCTATCTGAAAACATCATATGCATGCAGGTAAAAATTTTTAATTTTTAGGATGGGATGATTGCAGGGAAACTTTTAAATTTTTATTGTTTATGTATTAAGATATCATATCTAAATTGCTAATAAATAAGAAGTATTAAGAAAATGTGTAGCTTTACATAAGTCATATTGTAAAAAATCTCTGATTTGTGAGTTTGTTTGAAAATAAGATTTTATAGTTTCAACAAATTCTTCTAAAGTTGAAACTGTTTCATAAGACTTATTTTGGCACCTATAAACTAAAAGCGAGTGAATACATTCGACAAGCATTTGCTACATATACATATGGGCACATTCTCCAAGATTGCGTTTCTTGTTTAAAAATCTCTGTAATAAGATTCTTGCTGACAGTGATGGATCTCATGTCACTTTTTTCAATAAAACCTAAGCTCATTGGATGTTGGTTTTGCCAAATTGACTTCAGTTTCTCATTCGTGAGAAGATTATTATGAAATGGGAGTTTCTAGTGCATGAACTGTTCCCTGTGAAATTCTATACTCTGAACAGGCTCCAAGTTCTTTTTCTGAACTCCTTACCTTCTCTTAGTTGTTGAAATTAATGACTAATTTATTCAGGCTTGCATGCATTCCTGTAGACTGTAATAGTGTTAATTAGCACCTAAATTTGGCAGGGTATAATAAAAATTATGCACACCATTTCCTATGAAAAAATGACACACATGGACTTAGTGCAAAACATTTACTCACTCCCTAAAATTTGCACTAACATATTGGTTAACAAATAACATATTTAAGTTAAAAAGGATTAGAAGTCATTTTGAAGGTGGCTTAATGCCTCATCTCAGTTATTTTTTTTAGTTAATTAGTTTACATATTTTTGCTGGCATCAGAAAGGCCTCATATATAGCAATAAAATCTGTAGTGATCTACAGTGACTCAAATAAGACAAAGTCCAGTCTGCTTGGCAGAATCTTTGCCAGTTTTTATTAACCTTACAATGGCCTGCTCAACCAAAAATGTCAGGCCAGCTGGTAACTATGGCAGCAGCCTTACACGCCAAAGATGCACCTTATCTTGCTACTCTGGAGTCAATTTTGTGAGCAATCATCTTCCTCTTTACAAGACCTAGAAAACCTAAAATGTAGAAGCAGCACTAGGAAAAGGAGAAAGAAAAACAGCTTGAGAAGGGGAAGAAATCAGGGAGAAGTAGAATTTAAATTGGACAGTGACTGAGATAATGACTTGAATTTGAATAAAGATTCAAAGTGTACTGGATTCAACTTAATTTTTTCTCTATTTGAAAAATGGGGGCTCTAGAGCTAGCTAGCTAGGTTGTACAAAGCAAAAATTATTATATTTTAATTCCTGGATTTTCAGCCTGTAGCACCAGTGAAATGTCATACTCCCTAGAGAGATATTCACACATACTTTTTGGAGTTGGCAGAAATCAACCTTATTCTCCATCTGAAATGAAGAATTCAGCCTCAGATGGATTCAGTTTGGTTCTTAAACCAGAGTGTTCATCTTATTCCTTCATGAGGCCATCCCAAAATTCATCAAGGATGCTGTGATTAAATGATTAATCATCATTTACAGAGAATGCCCATCAAACTTCTCTAAGCCTCTCAGTAATGAATTGCTATTCTGTTGCACTTAAAATAAACTTTATAAATCAAATGTGTGGTATCCAATCCAGATACCCAGAGCAGTGAACCCCTCAGAATAACAGCAAGTCATGGAGGGGCAGCACCACCTCTGAGACCCCACCGTTTCCCAAAGGAGGAAGCAGAAAGGAGTCATGGGCAGAAGGATGGTATCAAGTTGCAGGGTTAGGGGCCTGGCAAGTGAGCAAAGAGTTGTGCAAAAGCATAGATCACCATAAACTTTTACCTTTAGTGTTGTATTTGACTCAACTTTTTAATGCCTTTGCTTCAGTGTGTATTTTGGCAATATCTCCTTAAGTTCTGGTTCATTAAAATTCTGGAAAATAGTAAGAGAGACAAAAATGTTTTTAATGGATTAAATTGAAACATTTAAAAGATCTTCCAAAACATATTCACTCCAAAAAATCATATTTGCATTAGTATACACTTTCTTGGGTTTACACGGTGAGGACAAAATAAAAACATTAAAATATTTCACTAAAGAGCACTTATTAAACACCATTAGTTTTCCATCATACTTCACACTTAGAAATATTTATTGATTGTTCACTATAAGTAGTAGACACTGTGGAGTAGTTTGCATATTGCAAAAAATTAAAAGAACATTGGCCTTGCTCTCAAGGCTTTATATCATGGTGAAATGATAGATAATAGCAAGTAGGTCAAATTAAATATTGGTGAAAATAAAAATGGCAAGAGTGTTTAATTGTAGATGGCATAAAGCAGGACTACTTTACTGGAGTAATATTTAGGAGGTCTGGTCTTTGCCTTACTGGGGGACACTTGTCACTAGACCCTATAAGCATTTCTCGTTTGTCATCTGACCTGAAGATAATGAAAACATCAATTTTAAATGAAAAAACACTAATATATGCATCCCTATGTTCACTGTGGCATTATTTACAACAGCCAAGATATGGAAGCAACTGAAGTGGCCACTGATAGATGAATGGATAAAGAAAATATGTATATACACACACATACACACACACACACATCTCCCTCTTCTTGGATAAGCCACTAGCACATTTGAGAAATTCAGATAGCTCAGTTACTTTTCACTATAGGTCATGGTATGGAAGCAAGGTCCGGTGCTGTAAAGAGCAATATTGCATAAAAACCTGAATGCATGAATCAAGGCAAATTGGAAGTGGTCAAACAGGAGATGGCAAGAGTGAATGTCAACATTCTAGAAACCAGCGAACTAAAATGGACTGGAATGTGTGAATTTAACTCAGATGATCATTATATCTACTACTTTGGGCAAGAACCCCTTAGAAGAAATGGAGTAGCCATCACAGTCAACAAAAGAGTCTGAAATGCAGTACTTGGATGCAATATCAAAAATTACAGAATGATCTCTGTTTCCAAGTCAAACCATTCAATATCACGGTAATCCAAGTCTATGCCCTGACAAGCAATGCTGAAGGAGCTGAAGTTAAATGGTTCTGTGAAGACCTACAAGACCTTTTAGAACTAACACCCAAAAAAGATATTCTTTTCATTATAGGGGACTGGGATGCAAAAGTAGGAAGTCAAGAGATACGTGGAGTAACAGGCAAATTTGGCCTTGGAGTACAGAATGAAGCAGGGCAAAGGTTCACAGAGTTTTGCCAACAGAAAGCACTGGTCATAGCAAACACCCGCTTCCAACAACACAAGAGAATACTATACATGGACATCACCAGATGGTCAACACTGAAATCAGATTGATTATCTTCTTTGCAGTCAAAGATGGAGAAGCTCTATACAGTCAGCAAAAATAAGACCAGGAGCTGACTGTGGCTCAGATCATGAACTCCTTATTGCCAAATTCAGACTTAAATTGAAGAAAGTAGAGAAAACCACCAGGCCATTCTGGTATGACCTAAATCAAATCCCTTAAGATTATATAGTGGAAATGGGAAATAGATTTAAGGAACTAGATCTGATAGCAGAAGTGCCTGATGAACTATGGATAGAGGTTCATGACGTTGTATAGGAGGCAGGGATCAAGACCATTCTCAAGAAAAAGAAATGCAAAAAAGCAAAATGGCTGTCTGAGGAGGGCTTAAAAATAGCTGAGGAAAGAAGAGAAGCAAAAAGCAAAAGAGAAAAGGAAAGATATACCCATTTGAATGCAGAGTTCCAAAGAATAGCAAGGAGAGATAAGAAAGCCTTCCTCAGTGATCAGTGCAAAGAAATAGAGGAAAACAATAGAATGGGAAAATCTAGAGATATCTTCAAGAAAATTAGAGATACCAAGGGAACATTTCATGCAAAGATGGGTTCGATAAAGGACAGAAATGATATGGACCTAACAGAAGCAGAAGATATTAAGAAGAGGTAGCAAAAATACACAGAACTGTGCAAAAAAAGATCGTCACGACTCAGATAATCACAGTGGTGTGATCACTCACCTAGAGCCAGACATACTGGAATGCGAAATCAAGTGGGCCTTAGGAAGCATCTCTATGAACAAAGCTAGTGATGAAGGTGATGGAATTCCAGCTGAGCTCTTTCAAATCCTAAAAGATGATGCTGTGAAAGTGCTGCTCTCAATATGCCAGCAAATTTGGGAAACTCAGCAGTGGCCACAGGACTGGAAAAGATCAGTTTTCATTCTGATCCCAACGAAAGGCAATGCCAAAGAATGCTCAAACTACCACACAACTGCACTCATATCACACGCTAGTAAAGTAATGCTCAAAATTCTCCAAGCCAGGCTTCAACAATGTGTGAACCATGAACTTCCAGATGTTCAAGATGTATTTAGAAAAGTCAGAAGAACCAGAGATAAAATTGCCAACATCCACTGGATCATTGAAAAAACAAGAGAGTTCCAGGAAAACATCTATTTCTGCTTTATTGACTATGCCAAAGCCTTTGACTGTGTGGATCACAACAAACTGTGGAAAATTCTTCCAGAGATGGGAATACCAGACCACCTGACCTGCCTCTTGAAAAACCTGTAAGCAAGTCAGGAAGCAACAGTTAGAACTGGACATGGAGCAGACTGGTTCCAAATAGGAAAAGGAGTATGTCAAGACTGTATATTGTCACCCTGATTCTTTAACTTATATGCACAGTACATCATGAGAAACACTGGGCTGGAAGAAGCACAAGCTGAATTAAGATGGCTGGGATAAATATCAATAACCTCAGATATGCAGATGACACCACCCTTATGGCAGAAGGTGAAGAAGAACTGAAGAGCCTCTTGATGAAAGTGAAAGAGGAGAGTGAAAAAGTTGGCTTAAAGCTCAACATTCAGAAAACTAAGATCATGGCATCTGGTCCCATCACCTCATGGCAAATAGATGGGTAAACAGTGGAAACAGTGGCTGACTTTATTGTTTTGGGCTCCAAAATCCCTGCAGATGGTGACTGCAGCCATGAAATTAAAAGACGCTTACTCCTTGAAAGGAAAGTTACAATCAACCTAGACAGCATATTAAAAAGCAGAGACATTACTTTGCCAACAAAGGTCTGTCTAGTCAAGGCTATGGTTTTTCCAGTGGTCATGTATGCATGTGAGAGTTGGACTTTAAGGAAAGCTGAGTGCGAAAGAATTGATGCTTTTGAACTGTGGAGAAGACTTTTGAGAGTCTCTTGGACTGTAAGGAAATCCAATTAGTCCATCTTAAAGGAAATCAGTCCTGAATGTTCATTGGAAGGACTGATGTTGAGGCTGAAACTCCAATACTTTGGCCATCTGATGTGAAAAACTGACTCATTTGCAAAGACCCTGATACTGGGAAAGATCGAAGGTTGGAGAAGAAGGGAATGACAGAGGATGAGATGGTTGGATGGTATCACTGACTCAATGGACATGAGTTTAGGTAATCTCTGGGAGTTGGTGATGGACAGGAAGGCCTGGTATGCTGCAGTCCATGGGGTAGCAAAGAATGGGACAGAACTGCAGTCCATGGGGTAGCAAAGAATGGGACAGAACTGAGCAACTGAACTGAACTGAACTGATAGGTCATGGTAATTATCTAGATTTTTTTTCTATGATAAAATAAAGATTTAATTGACATGTTAAATAGTGACCACTACTAGTAAGTAGTGGTACAACTAATATTCAGACTCCACCTTGCACCTAAATGCAATTTGTTAATTTCTCCAGAAGGCAACAAGAATCACTAAAGTCTACTGCACTCTTACTCAAAACAATGAGACCTGAGTGTTTACTGATGAAAATAACTTCTGTTCTAGTCCTCAATCTATTATTTTTATGACACACCCAATAATATCACTCCCCCTCAGTAAGCATCAAGGTAGTTATAGTTATATATACTAGATAAGCTGTTCTTTGCTAAGTCGCTTCAGTCCTGTCCAACTCTTGCAATCCTGTGGACTGTAGCCCACCAGGTTCCTCCATTCATGGGATTGTCCAGGCAAGAATACTGGACTGGGTTGCCATGCTCTCCTCCAGAAAGTCTTACCGGCCCAGGGATCGAACCCGTCTGCTACCTCTCCTGCACTGGCAGGCTGGTTCTTTACCATTAGCACCAGCTGGGAAAATCTCCTTTATGGTTCCAATAGAAGCCACTAGCCACTGCTGGCCCAGGGTGGCCTCAGGGCTTCAGGTCCCAGGTGTGGTTTCAGGAACTGTCTGGCTGCTGATGGCAGGATCCTTGCAGCAGGAGCACCCGCCCTGGCCCCTGGTGCTGTCCTCACATCACCCACTTCTCCTTCCCAAGGTCTTGGCAGCCCTATTTTTCCGTTACCCTCACGGTGCCCGGCACTCCTGGCTGCTTCAGCGACGCATCCTGCAGCACCGACTGCCTGGCCCCCCTCGCCAAGGTCGTCCATGAACGATTTGGGAATCTGGAAGGGCCGATGGTGAGCTGATGGTCACTGGTGGATGTGCTAGCGTGAACACCAAGACAGTAGAGACCGGGGGACTCCTTTTTCACTTCCTAGCTCAGCCATCTTCCCAGGGCCCTGTCCTACGAACCTAGACAGAGTGAGGCTCCATCAAACACTGAGCACCCAAGAGACTGAGGTCCTGAGGTCCTTCTCTGAAACTCACGCTTATCTTTGAAATTCTGATGCCCAGGTCGTGTCCACGACTTCCTTAGCGCTACCCACCCGTCTGTCTTCGATACTAAGGCCGGCATAGCGCTCAATGACAACTTCGTGAAGCTCCTTTCAGCTGCGCCCCATGTCTCTGCACGGGTTGTGGCGGGGTCGAGTCGAGATCCAGACCCCTGCCGCAGGCGCTCGGTCCGGGTGCCCGACCCTGAGAGTCGCTCCAAGAAGCCGGGACTGCACGGGATCCAGCTCCGGCTTGGGCTCCTTGCTGGCCACTCCGGGCAGATACCTGAAGATAAGCTAGCATACGTGAAAGTTTTCTGCCAGCTGTGCAAACTCTTTAGCATAAATATCTAGCAGACTAATAGGGCTCCGTTTCCACCCTGTAGATGAAGCCCAAAACTCCATCCACAGAAAGTACAGTCTTGATCTTGTTTTCATATATAAGACCTGACATGCAGCTATTACTTATGATTAGACTTCTATTTGTGTTACTAGAGATATGACTCTTTCAAGGAGAAAATCGCTGGCAAATACTTAGTAGTTAACTAGAAACATTAAGTCATCATTAAGCATTTTTATTGGTTTGTAAATCAACTCTGTTGCCTTCTTTAGAGCTTTATTCATAAAACACTTCAGATTTGTTTTTTCACTCTACTTTTTTCCCCCTTAACTTTCCTCATATATTCATTAAGGTAAGTCTCAGGGCTCTTTTCCAGTCCTGTGGACCAAGCACATTTTATTCTTCCTTCTGTTGTTTGTCCCAGGATAAGCCTGATGACCGTGATATTATGTTCCTTGATGCCAGCATCTAGCCCTTCAGGATAACTTCCAAATGCTGGGAAGAGTTGACTGGGATGGGAAGGACATTGTCCCACAGGGAGTGATCCCAGACTTGTTCAGGTAGATGGAGCTCACACGTGGCAAGTAAACAAAGCCTCCTTTGCTTCTGATATCAAGTCTCTGTGATCTTTGGCAAATCACTCAACCCTCTCCTCCCAGTTTCCCCAAGAGCAACACCAGATAATGTTTCCATAAGGATTTCATGAAGTTTGCATGCAAAACAGTGAAACAGAGGAGGGACTCAACATAGCATTACTTGAATATTATTACTGGAAACAACAATTTTTTTTGAGAGTCAAAAACCTTGGTCTGACACTTTTTACCTGTGAAACACTCTGCAAGGTGGCATCAGGCTCCCAAACACCCCAGAGGCATCCTCCACCAGCCATTGTAAGCACATGGTCCAGGGAGGCTCACCGTCTTTGCTTCTTGTTTCCCTCTGCTTTTCTCAGGGTCAGTCTTTGTCTTTTGTCTGCCTGCCTTCACGCCACTCTCCCTGACACGTACACTGCAGTCACATTGCCTTCGCTCTAGGCTGGCTCAAGTCTAGAAGTAATATATCTCTTTGGGACTGCCAGCACTTAATGCCTGTATGCTGTTTTCTGCAGTTCTCTCTGGTCCCCCATTTCAATCATCTGTATTTGTGTCTGTCTCCTCTATTAGTCTCTTATGACCTTTGTTTATCTGAGCTTGATTGACAGTAGACACTTATAAATGTTGGACGTTTTGCTGGACCACTTTGTGACCACTTACAGGCAAGCTGAAAGCCAGGGAGCATATTTTCCTGCCTCAGAAAGTGAGTGACAAGGATCAAGATTTTAAATAATGGCTGCAGGCATCTGGTGGATGGCAGAGGGGCCTGGGGGAACTGAACACACACACTGGACTCTGACAGTGTTTTATGGCCACGGAAGCTTTCATAATGGGACGAGGTGAGAAGCGGCAGAGCCATGGGGGCCATCACCCTCTCCTGGGTGCATGCTCAGCTGCTCAAGGAAGGAGCAGGCTCCCAGCTCTGGTGCCTGGTGGGGAGCCGGGCTGTAAGAAAAAAGGCCAGCCCAGCGCCTGGGCTTCCAGTCGAGTGGGAGGATTGTACATGGCCACTCTGGCCTGGCGAGGGGCGACGGGCAGAGCTCCGTTCATACAGCAACTGGACCTAATCAATTTGCTATTCTCTCCTACCCGAGCTACCTGCACCTTCTTCAGAGGAGAAACACACCCACACCCAGATTTATCAAGCATCTAATATATGCCATGCAAAGGCACGTTACATTACTGTGCTTCATCTGACTCTAAAAAATGTATATACATTGCAAAAGACCAAAAAATACTATGATTTCTTATAGATGGAAAGTTAAGGCACTGATTTATTAACTTAATTTGCAAAGTGGTTATGTGCTTAAGAGTCCCACGGGAAATTGCAGGAATCAAAATTTGAAAACAGGTTTTAACATTTTTTTTATTAAATTGTAGTTGATTTACAATATTATGTTAGGTTTCAGGGATACATCTAAGTGATTCAGTTATACATGTGTATAAATTCTTTTTCAAATTCGTTTACATTATAGATTATAAGATATTAAAAATGTTTAGTTCCCTTGCCATAAATAAGTCCTTGTTGGCTATCTATTTTATATATATCAATATGTACATGATATGTTAATCTCACACTTAATTTATCCCTTCCCTTCACCTCGCTTCCCATTTTGTAACCATAAATTTGTTTTCTATATCTGTGACTCTAGTTCTGTTTTGTAAATAAGTTCATATGTATCATTTTTTTAGATTCCACATATAAGAGATATGTAATATTTGTCTTTCTTTTTTCTGACTTACTTTGCTTAGTATGATAATCTCTAGGTCCGTCTGTGTTGCTGCAAATGGCATTATTTCATTCTTTTTTTATGTTTGAGTCATACTTTTTTCTTAGAGATGGAAATGGCAACCCACTCCAGTCTTCATGACTAGAGAATCTTGTGGACAGAGGAGCCTGGTGGGCTGCCGTCTATGGGGTCTCACAGAGTCAGACACAACTGAAGTGACTTAGCAGCAGCAGCAGCATGCTTTTTTCTAGTTTCCAAAACATAGTAGTCTTCCCTGACACTTCTTGTAAAGTCTGCTTCAAGGGCATGTCAAATTACAACTACTCATCCACTTGAAAACTGAAATGGTTATAAGCTCTGACAAATAGACCAAACTCCTTGATTTGATAAATAAGACATTTGTACAATCAGGGCTCAGTTTTTCAGACAGCTCAGACCTCTTGACACTGAAACCACCCCTTCTCTAGTTTCCTGTGTTCTGTTTACTCTTCTGCAAACAGTATTTCCTGTCTGTGTTTGGCAAGTGGCTTGGACTACGCTCCTGCCCTAGAACTTATGGGAAAATTTAACTCTATCATATCTAGTTGAAAAAAATGCAGAAACACTTTTATGCTTTATTAGCATCTTCCTTCAGGCACACCTCTCATTGTATTTTGTGGTAATCATTGCATATATGTTCTCCTGGCTAAAATGAGGAGAGATTAATGACAAGAAAGTAGTTTTCTCTTCTCTGTGTTAAGTTTTACACTCCCTACCATACAGTAGTTGAGAAGGAGATGGCAACCCACTCCACTATTCTTGCCTGGAGAATCCCATGGACAGAGGAGCCTGGTGGGCTACAGTCCATGGGGCTGAAGAGAGTCAGATATGATTGAAGCAACTTAGCATACAGTAGTCCAATATATCTGTTGAATTAATGAATCTGTGCTTATTTTTCATTATTCTGGTTCAACATAAATCAATATTAATTAAATGTATCATCTTAATCCATCTTCAAAAAGATGATTATTATTCAAAGGTGTACTTCGTTCTTTAAAATCTGTGTACAGGAACTCTTGGGAAGAGATATAAAGTTGTATTGAAGAGCAGACTCTGTCGGCTCATCTCTGCCATGGAATGAAAGTCCTGGAAATCACACAGTGTCAAACGAGACAGAGACAGTCACCTGGGAGCCAGGCTGGCCTCTCAGCCTGGCCTTAGGATTTCACTGGAAAGTATTGCCAATTCTCTCATTCTCTAGTTTATTTACACACACCTCCTACTGAGGATTCCTGCCTGAGGAAGAATCAAAGAACAGCTCTCATCACATAAAAGTACAAAGGCAGAAGGACAAAAATCTACTCTGTTCCCTTGGGGTTTTGAAGAAGCATTTTTCTTCTGTTTCATATTTCAGGTGTATGAAAGGGCAGAAAACAGTCCAAGGTTGTTAAGGAAGAGAAACAATAAAGTCCAGCTGGTTATAATCCCCAAAGCAGTTTATCTTGTATGAAGGTCTTTCTTTTTCCAGTACATGCATGCATGCTAAGTCACTTCAGTCATGTCCAACTCTTTGTGACTCTATGCTTCTCTGCCCATGAGATTCTCCAGGCAAGAACACTGGAGAGGGTTGCCATGCCCTCCTCCAGGGGATCTTTGTGACCCAGGGATTGAACCCATGTCTCTTATGTCTCCTGCATTGGCAGGCAGGTTCTTTACCCCTAGTGCCACCTGGGAAGCCTTCTTCTTTCAATATCTCCCTAATTAGGCTAAAGCCAGAGGAAATTTTCTCCTTATTTCACTATTCACTTTCATTGTATTGATTTTCAGTTTTTCCAATTTCTTTCTGCATGCCTACATGTATGACTCAACTTTCTTACCCTATCAATAAAGAAAATGATTCATTAGACACCTCTGATGAATTCTGGTGTGTTATTTTTTGCAACTTCTGCTTGCTTGCTCGCTTAGTACCTCAGTTGTGTCTGACTCTGTGACCCTGTGGACTGTAGCCCACCAGTTTCCTCTGTCCATGGGATTTCCCAGGCAAGAAGACTGGAGTGAGTGGTCATGGCCTCTTTCAGAGGATCTTCCCGACCCAAGGATTGAACCTGTGTCTCCTGCATTGCATGTGGGTTATTTACCTGCTGAGCCAGAGGGAAGCTTCTGTAAATCCTGCAACCATATCATTTAGATGCTTCATGATGGTGTTGCTTTTTATCCACAGAATCATACACTTTTAGAGCCACAGGAAAATTTTCAACTCACGGAAAATCTAGGTCAAACACCTAATTTCACAGGTGAGGAAGCCCACAACTGGTTGGCAGATGCTCAAGGTCACAAAATTCATTAAGAAAAGCCTGAGGACTAAACCATGAATCTCCTAACTCTCAGAGTTGCTGTTAGACTATGGGGCTTTTCATGTCAGGTCACATCTTTCATTTGACTGAACCATTCTTATAACCAAAGCTCTAGAAGTTTCCCCTCGGGCTAGACCCGATGAACTCCAGGGTATAAGGACAAGGACTCAGCATCAGAAACAGTTGGATCTGAAGCTTAACTCTGCCATGTGGGGACAGGCCTGGCCAAGTTAACTCACCTTCTCATTTGCAATCTCATTATCTGTAAAACAGATCTGTGATACTTATGCCACGGGGCTGTCATGAGGCAAGCATTAAAGAATAAATATACAATTTTAGTTCAGTTCCCAAGAAAAAGAAATAGACTTTCTCTCGGCATCTTCCCTTTGAGCTAAGGATATTTCATTCCATGCGTTTAAATGTCTATTAACATGAGTCTAAATGATAATTTGCTTTGTCCTTAAAAATCTAGGCCATTTTTAGTAAACTAGAATAAAGCCATATTTTTCTTTACTCTAGTTTACTAAGAAATGCATTTGTTTTTTTCCAAAGTATTCTACCTGCAGAGAAGTGGTTACAATTTTGTTAATTCTCTCATAAACCAGCATATCCTCCTTGGGAAGAAAACATTACAGTTTACATTTATATTAAACAGTTTATATTTTATATTAAACTCCAAGAACATATATTTCTATATTGCTGTCTGTTTATCTGTTCCTCTGTGTGTGTGTTTATGTGTGTCTGTATCTAGATATTTCTCCATAGAGGAGATAGGCTATGTAATATTTTGAACCTTGCCATGTTTCATTTAATAATAAATCACTGGCATTTTCTCAGGCTGTGTTCCCAGAAAAACAGAATCTTTGGCAAGGATCTGATGTGTGATATTTGATTTAGAAATGTGATCCCAGGGAGCAGGGCTGAAGAATGAAGAAATACAGCAGACTGTGAGGAAGACTATGGAAATAAGATTTACCAAGACTATGGAAATAAGTTACCAAGATGCCTGTCATGTGGGTTATTATATCCCAGAAGGAGCGGGAGGCATCACAGGACAGATTGTCCAGGGCAGAGGAGAAAAACCCTGTGTACTGCCTCCCACCTCCAAATTATCTCATGTCATGTTAGACATCCATACTTTTGGGTTTTGTGGGCTTGGACTCAGCAGGAATTGCTATGGCTTTGATTGTCATGCTATAAATAGAGACACTCTAGAACACATATGGGCAGGACACACACATCACAGGCTGAGGCTGGAGTGCAGCTGCTGATGTTCACACAGAACAAGGGGCAACAGAGTTGGTACCTCAGTGCTCCTCAGTAGGACTATGTCTGTTCCAGTCAACCCCTTGCACCATTCAGGTTTCCTGTGGCACGCATTGCATTCTCATCCCACAGTGATCAACCTGGACTCAGCGTAAGCGGGGAGATGCTCTTCCTCTTCCCATGAGAAAGGGGGGATGAAAGGCCAGCCCGCTGCAGAGTCCATGCAAATGTTACCACAGTTGCAGACCCTGAAGGCAAACAGCCGAATGGATGTGGTCCTTAGTGCCGAATATGGTGGTGAGTCTCCGAGGATGTTTATTACACTTTCCTCTAACACACTGTTCTTCACTCACCTTCACCGGTAATTTGTCTATTTGGGGTTGCTAGTCCTCAGAGGTAGCCTTAACTTTATCCTGAGTGGAACTGAACCCATGGTTGCTGTCCATTTTCGAGGCTTTCTGCTCTATAAACCATTCACTATTATCACTCAGAAGGAAACGCCTCAGCCTCTTGGCAGCCTTCTGGACTCTGCTGTGTAATAGTAACCCGAGCTCCTTGTAATGACCGGGATACCTTGCCCTCACAATTCCACTGGCATGAAGAACCCAAAGGTAACTGCAACAACCTCCCCTATATCCCTGTTGACAGGGTGCACCTCCTGGGAATCAGAACTTCTTACCTCTCTGGTCTAAGGTCTGGAGAACTGGAAACACAAATCCTAAGGTGGGGCCCTGCAAGGGATGAGAAAGGGGGCGATCTTGCTTCCACTCCTTTCCCCATACCATTCTCTCCACTCCATTCCCCTGGCCCATGTCTTCCAGCTCCTGGGGACACCACACCAAGTGTTGTCCACGTTTCCAGACTTGCTGGACTTTTCTTTACAGCTGCACTAAATGTGGGAATCATCCCTTTCTGTATTAACTAAAATACTACACCAACTTACCTGTGGACCTGATCCTCATCCTTGCCTCCTTTGTCAGTTGCCATTAGGGTTAAATAGAAATTAGGGTGAAACAGGCATCTGGGCACCCCATTCCTAAGTTTTCTGTGGACCTGGGGACCCAGTTACAAATACACCATTTCATCATATGATTTGGATTGTTGGTGCTTAAACACGAACATAGATAAACTGTACAGCTTATGTTTCAGCATATTTAAATATATGGTTGGGTGAATCTGAAATAACCCAGCAGCCCTAGCAACATAAACACACAGTACCCCAAGGTCAGGTGTTAAGTCTTGATTAGGATCAAGCAAGAGAGCAGGAATGGTTTTATAATACAGAGAGTTACTTATTCTTGCTGTTCGAGGCATGGTTCTTCAGAAATCTAGAAATCTGCACTGATGCTCTCTCTGTTGCACGAGATGCAACTTTCCTTTTTTACATAGAGGGGTATTCTGGCATGCCACAGACGGCTGCAGCAGCAAACCTTCACCGGTATGTGAGGTCAATGGATCCTTTGCTGTTTTCCCCATACTATAAGATGATAATGGTATCAATTTTTACAAACCATATCCAATCAGTATGATGATGTTATTAGTGTAGTGCAGTCACATGGAGCTTTACAGATGCCAAGGAAGAAAAATTATCCTTAAAGACAGTTTTGTGGTAGATTTCTGGAGAGGTGATATTGCCCTGAGGTAGACAGAGAAGGTCAAACTACTTTCTTGTTTAAATGTTTTATTTTGCATTGGTGTATGGCCATGTAACAACGCTGCGGTAGTTGCAGGTGGACAGCCAAGGGACTCAGCCATGCATTCACCTGTATCCACTCTCCCCCAAATTCCTCTCCCATCCAGACTGTTGCATTACATTGCACATAGCTCCATATGCTATGCAGTAGATCTTTGTTGATTATCCATTTTAGATATAGCAGAGTGTACATGTCCATCACAAACTCTCTACCTCTTCCCTTCAAACTGCTTTTGATCAACCTTCCTGAGGTGGATCAAGAACTGAACTTTCCCAGATGAGTGTTGGAAGCTGTATTGATCTGCTTCAGTAAAGTACCCCATCGGCATAGCAGCTGTGATTAGAAAAGGCGGTGGCAGCTGTTGCACTTACAATAATTCTCCCTCATCTATGACAATTCCACAATTCTAGCAAGAGCGAGAAATTGGATAGGATATCACGCCAATTACCAATTTCATGTCCCTTGAGTTGGGAGTTGGCAAACGTTTTGGGTACAGGACCAGATAATAAAGATTTTAGGCTTTGCAGGTCAAAAGGTCTCTGCCACAATTACTAAACTCTGCAGCCATAAATGATATATGGCTAAAGAGTATGGCTGTATTTAAAAAAACTTTATTTCCAAAAATAGGCTGTAGATCAAGTTTGTCCAGTGGAACAGTTGGCACCGAGGGATCAGTGCTGGGATACATTATTGCTACTGATCTTTTCTCTTTTTTAAACACTTTTTTTTTTTTTAAGTAGGTACATTTGGTTTATTTATTTATTGGCTGCACATCATGTAGGATCTTAGTTGCCCTACCAGGGATTGAATCTGCACTTCTGGAAATGCAAGTGAGGAGTCTTAACTACTGAACCCCCAGAAAAGTCCCTGATTTTCTTTTTTTGCTGGATGAAGAGGTGGGTTGAATACCATCTCCCCAAAATTCATGTCCACCAGGAAACTCAGAATATGTCTTTATTTAGAAACAGGGTCTTTGTGGGTGTAAGTAGTAAGGTTAAGATGAGGTCCTATAGATTAGGGTGGGCCTTAATCCAAACCTGGTTGCATACAAGAAGAGGAAACAGAGACAGAGCTGCATAAAGAAGAGACGTTCAGGTGAGGGCGGAGGCCGAGAGATGCACCCACAAGCCAAGGGTACTGAGGGCTGCCAGCAGCGCCAGAGGCAGGAGAAAAACGTGGAACAGACTCTGCCCGGAGACTCCAGAGGAAACCTACACGGCCGTGCCTTCATCCCAAAACTTCCAGCCTCTGGAGTCTCTGTTGTCAGTCAGTCTCAGCTGTAATCTGATAGGGCAGCCCTAGTAAAGTAACACATCTCCCTGTCTTGATAGATCTTGCTTGAGAACTCTGGGACGCAATTTGATGGTTCTTCTTGTTATTAAGTATTTTTATCTTAATTACATACTCAAGTGCAAGATGTTTAACAGTATGGTGTTCTCACAGGTATTATAACTTGGTCACCTGGCCTTCGCGGTATCCAACCCAAGCCATGTGGATTCTGATGGTTCCTTTGTATTCGAGTGAGCTCAGGCGCATGCTGTCCAGTTCTGAAAAAAATCCACTCAAATTTGCTTTGTCCAGAAATCTTTGGCTTGGAAAAGAGCCACACCCCGTTATAAAAGGACTGGGAGAATATGTACTTCAAACACTTGCAATAATTTTTTTAGGATCTTTTGTCAGAGAAACATGGGCATCCTTTAATTGGATGGCCTTGGGCTCTGACTTAGATCTGAAAACTGTCATAGAGGTTATGATTTTCTATTGTGAAACATAACATAAGCTTTCTGATCACAATATTATGACTTTTTAATGCACATTTAGAGCATAGTCATTTTTCATCTAAATCACCCCTTCATTTTCCATGATCCATTAGCTGTGGCTATATAACTTTGCATACTAATCATCATGGCTTCTGCCTATTACAGTAATCAGGGCTGCCTTTTTGTCTAACTTTTTTTTTTTCCTTTTGTTGCTGAATATTAGTTCATAGAATTAATAAGCCACTACTATTAATAATTAAATTTATCCTGCTGATAGCTATTTGGTTGCTTCCAATTTTTAATCATTAAAAACTAAGCTCCTATGCATTTTGGAGATAGCATGTTCATCATTTGGGTATGTTACTCTGGCCAGTTTACCAGGTAACCCAAATAGCTGGTGGTTTTTAGGGGGGCCCAGAACAAGACAAGGTGGTGCGGTGGGTCCAGGCTGCCAACAATACCAGGAATGTCACAGTAGATGTGGGTAGTGTTACACTGCGTTCTTATTTTAAACATAAAACATTTTTTGGATCATCTAGAGATGAAAATGAGACATCAGGTGTCCTGGCTATAAAATATCAGTGGTTAGGCATTGTTACAGGAACACTATAAATGCTCTAGATAAAATGATGTAAAATAAAAAGGTAAAGAGTAATAACTGTAAGGTGTACCTAATGAAATCATTAATAATTCAGCAGAGAGCAGAATATTGTAGAAAATGTGAAAGTGAGGTTTCAATATTTAGATATATTGATGGTGGCAAAAAAATGTAATACAAATTAAAGATTGGAAATAATATGTAAATATTATATATATATAATAACTCTCTGTATCTATATTATATATATATATAAACACATACATATACAAGCACATACACACAAATAATTCCTATCCCTAAATACAGATCATAATAGGAAGAATTTTGCAAAAATGTACATCAACATGTTAGCAATGACCATTATCAGTTAATTTGAAAACAGCAGATGATTGTTTTTCCTTTTTAAATTGGCTTATTTTTTCTTTCTAAAATGTCCTCATATGATCTGAGAAATGGAAATACTCTGGAGGACATAGACAAACACTTTATTTTTAAAAACTGGACAAATAAGAGAATGACCCTGACCAACAGAAAGCCCTGTCCTGCCATATGCCTCCACCCTGGTCGCTAGTGTGTTTTGAATCTGTGAAGGGGGCTAAAATGCACTCCTCAGAGAGCAGGTGCAGAAGGGAATGGAATGATGGGGTGGAGACCCCTGCTGAAGTCCAGAGTTGATTAGGTTCCAAGAATTGAAGGATCTACTAGAATCTGAGTTTCAGGGTCTGGTTACTCCTGTTCCTTCCCCTCCAATACAGTTTGATCCCCCAGGTCTTCCTGTTTCGTCTTCTTCATTTCCTTTTCTGAATAGCACAGAATTTGTCTTATTCACCCTGTTTTTACATCCTCTATTCTAACCCAGTTCAGTCATGATTAGTAAAAGACGTGTGGGGCAGTGGGGATGGAGATCTTGGGCCCGCTACATCTCCCCTGGTGGAACTTGGCCACTAGGACGTAATTTCCCTCCCTGGGCTTCTGTGTCACCCTGGAAGGGAAGGACATGGGTCTCTTCCAAATCCTTTTCCTGAAAACACACACCCTGTTCTATCCATTCCATCACCCAGCACCACATCCATCCTGTGCTTGCCTCGCAAGGCTGAAACTCTGTGTCCCTAATAGGACTCCTACATGCTTCTCCCCTGCAAAACCTTCTCAAACTACCCCAACACAAAATATCCATGTTTTTTCTGGTTTCTGAGCACTTGTAATAAATGTTCCAAACTGTCTTACTTGGGGAAGGAACTGAAGAACAGAGACCATTGGAAGAAGAAGCAACAAGCCTCACTGGATGGTGTCTATGTGTGAGCAGGCCAGCGTTTGCTCAGCTTTGATGGCTACTGTAGCAGGGAATGTACTGAGATATCAGCATTGCTTTTCCTGAATCTCCTTCTCTTCATCCTCAATCCAAGCAGGTCGACTCTTTCTTTAAGGAAGACATATTAGTATATATTAAAAAAAAAAAAAAAAGCATGGAAAAGACTTTTCTAGATGCAGAATAACTTGAAACATTCAAAACATAGCAATAGTATGGGATAAGACCAACTACCTGCTGAATCAGATGTGGCCCCCAACTTACGACTGCTAAGAAAAACGGTCCTGTGTCCTGTCCCCCCAGTCCTGTCCCAAGGGGACAATGACCCATCGTCAGCTAGAGCTGGGTCTTCCTTCCCAATAAGAAGACAGGAATTGAAAAAATATCCAGAATATAAATGGCTACTGTAGAGATGTTTTTAGGCAAATGGGCCCGTTACCCTTCCTAATTTTCTGTGGCCCAGGAGCAGTGTGATAATGCTTTCTACTCCAATGAGAGAATGCAGGTAATGATCAGAAACTGGCTACAATGAGGTCTTTGAGAGTAGGAATAATACACGCAGAGCAGGAACTTGTGTGAACAGCTGAAAAGCAAGTGGAATTCTACAAGTCTCCACAGCACTGGTGTAGACAAATGATCCAGAAGGATATTTCCCCCCCCTGTGCTGGCACCCTGGTAGACACCTTGAACTCAGATACACCGTAGAGGGCCATTTGGTGGCAGGACATTGAGTTTTTATCACCCGAGCTGCATGGGAGTTTGAAATGAAAGTTAAGTTGATTTCTAGCCAAACTGAAAGTTAAACCTCTCTAAGTAAGCCTGTGGACAGACTCCTACTACTACATAATGTAAATTGTTTGTTTAGCTTGGTGCAAAAGGAGAAGGTTCCTCAGGGCTTGGTGAAAATTCATCTGTCAAGGGTCAAGTAAATACCAGATGGAAATTAGGAAATGTTCAAGCGTGGCCGGGCTGTCAGGAGAGACACATAATAAGTTCACTTTGCGTAAGTATTCGGTTGGCCAAAATTTAAGAGCAAAGCAAGATCACTGACCTGAGTTCTGACCCTGCCATTAGTAAGTTTTTTGGTCTCACGTTGTTATATTAGCTGCAGTGTTATTTTAGCTTCAAAATTAAAGATTTCAATAATAACGAAAAATTTATTAATATCTTGGAATCTAGACCAATGATTTAAAAAGTGTGATACCTGGACCAAGAGCACCATCACCAACTAGAAACTTGCTAAAATGGAACTTCAGAACAACCAAATCAAAAACTCAAAATGAGACCCCCAAACTGTATCATTTGGCAAACTCTCCAAATGATTCAAATAAGCATTACATTTTACAACAATCAGTCTAGATAGTGAGAGGTTAAATTCTAGCAGGTACTCTGAAGGGAGGGCTTCCGAGGTGATGCTAGTTGTAAAGGACCCGCTTTCCAATGTAGAAGATATGAGACTCAGATTCGATCTCTGGGTCAGGAAGACCCCCGGGAGGAGGGCATGGCAACCCACCCCAGTATTCTTGCCTGGGAAATCCCATGGACAGAGGGGCCTGGCAGGTTATAGTCCATGAGGTCGCAGAGAGTGGGACAGGACCAAAGCGAGTTGTCATGCAAGCAGGCAGCCGAGTGGAGCAGTATGATGAGAGGTGTTATATTTCTGCAGCCAAAGGAGAGTGAGTAAGAATGACTATGGCATTATAAAATGTGGACATGGTTACTTGAAAATGTTCAATATCTAAATTGCTGCCAGAAAAAGAAAATGTAACTGTTAAAAAATCCCATTGTTCCCACAGATTGTGATCCTTCACTAAAGAATCTTTTGAACTGAATAGCTTTATTTGCATTAGTTTTTACTTGGTTTGCATCCATATTTGTTTTCTGTCTTTGAATAAACTTTGTGATGATGAACTCATGTGATTGATGATGAAAACTTCAACCAAGAATACCTTATTATTTTTCTCCTTTGAATTATGTACATTTCAAATGCTGTGAAACTTCAGAGTAACCCCTGATCCTATAATAGTACTTCATCATTGACATAATACGCCAAGGGCCCCAGCATTGATGAAAAATGCTACTTTAGAAAAGTCCTTCAAAATTGGATACTGAAAATTTAACAGGTTATTGCTCTGAGGACAGAATGTGCATGCCAAAATCTCTGATTTTCCTGTGCACACGAAGGTGGAATGTTGGTTTGTGCAGAGACTGAAAAATGATTAATTTGCCCCCATAAATGCTGTTCTTAAACTGCAAATTAAACTGTAGAGGCACATGGCGGTAATACGAGAGATATACTTGAATTTATTTTTAAAAGTGTTTTCAGATTTTGCATTTTTATTTAAAAGTTATAAATCCTTTCTCTTTGAAATAAGTTCTCTTTCAGTATAAGGAACTAGACCCATCAATATCTCTTTCTTTCTTTTCTTTTCTTAATTTTAAGTAGGATGATTTGCAACATTGCGTGGATTTCTGCTGTTGTTGTTTAGTCACTGAGTTTGACTCTTTTGCAACCCCATGGACTGTAGCCTGCCAGTCTCCTTTGTCCGTGGGATTTCCCAGGTAAGAATTTGGAGTGGCTTGCCATTTCCTTCCCAATCTAGGGATGGAACCCATGTCTCCTGCATTGGAAGGCAGATTCTTAACCACTGGACCACCAGAGAAGCCTCTATTCCCATTTTAAAGGTGAGAAAACTGCCACCAGGACTTTGAGTCCTGTGTCCACAGTAATCTAACAAATGGCAGTTTTGGGAACCAGAACCTGTGCTCTAAACCCCTCGATCAACCCCACTTTCAGGAAAATGAGAATGCCATATTGACCATTTAAAATCTACAAAAAGAAATACACAAAAAAGTGGTGAATTATTGTGAAATTTCAGACAAAAAGAAGTGAAAAGTCTAAATGCTTGATTGAAAGAGGATCTCACAAAAAATTAATAGGAATCAGACCAATGACAAACTTCTGAACAGCAGCACCAGATGGCAAAAGGCAATGCAGTGATATTTTTTAAAGTATTGAAGGGGAAAAAAAAAAAAAAGATGAGGCTATAATTTTAAATCTGGAGAATATATCTTTCAAACATGATGACCAATGACAATATTCTTATTCAATGAAGAAGAAAAACAAACCCAGAATATGCTCCAAGTATGATTAATCAAATTTCACAAAATTTATGGTTGTCTAAAAAATTATTAAGCTTAAAACCAAAATTAAAAATATAACTAGAAATTCTATCCCTAAGTATCCAGAACCAACTTCATATGATACTCATATCATTAGGATGCTGGTTTGGGGAGAATGGCAGACATGAGACATTTGCTGTGTTAAGGGAAGATATGGAGGGTATTGAGTTAAAGAAATCAATCAGTAAATAAACATAGACATGAGTCTTGGGCAGCCACAAAGAAACCAAAAACAGAATGGACTCATTGGTTAATCAATAGAAGAAAGCTGTGCTAGATTTTCACAAGCTGGCCCGGAAATAAATTTTCCTAGCTGGGAAAGAGTAGTCTGTTAGATTTGATGGACAAGATAGAGGCAGCTGATGTAGCTTAACAAGTAAATGCATCTTTCTCTTACATAACAGTGCATAGGTGGGTAGCCTGGTGGAGTGACTACTGCAGGTAACTAAGATCCCAGACTCCTTGTATCCCAGACTCCTTGTATACTGCTCCGCATGGCCTTCATTCAAAGGATCAAATTGTGCTTCACCTGAAATAAATGCTCCAGCTCTAGTCATCAAATTCTGCTAATCAGAAGGCAAAACATACAAACAAGCCAAAAAGATCTTTATCAGAAATCTTCTAAGGATCATTTCTAGGAACGATCATACACTACTTCCTCTGAATTTCCTGGGACAGATTTAACCCCATGGTCACACCTAGTTTTGAGGGAAATATATTCTGGTGGCCTCATGCCTATCAAAAATCAGAACTTCTATTATCAAGGGCAAATTTATCTTGGAGGATAACTTGTAATTTCTGCTACAAATGTTGTGAAATATAATTATTACTCTCCCTTCATGGGAAAAAGGACCCGAACACAGAAACAAAAGCTATTTCTCATGGCCACACACAGTTTATAAGGGGTACACCTATAATTAAAGCAGTATATGTGATGGTTAGATAGCATAATCGACTCAATGGACATGAGTTTGAGTAAACCCTGGGAGATAGTGAAAGATGGGGAAGCCTAGTATGCTGCAGTCCATGGCATCACAGAGTCGGGCAGGACTTAGCAACTGAACAACAAATGTCATTACTACAGTGTTCATACTCTTTCCAAAAAGCTTTACAAAAGTATCAAATTCTGCCTTACGTGTCATCTAGCCTCATGTGGAGAGTAGAGATTGGAGTAATATTATCTAAGAATCTAAGCCACTTTTATTTCATTTCAAAAAATTTTTAAAGTTTTCCAATGTTGAGTTGTTCATGCAGGCCACTTTAACAGCTGTGTGACCATTAGAAGGTCCTGTATCCTCGCTGGGCCTCAGTCTCCTCCACCATAAAATGGGTTTATGAAAAATTCCACTGCACCTGAGAATCAAGTAAGATGACATACATAAGTGTCTTAGGCACAGAGAAAATGACATTAATGTTGACTATAATTACTGTTTTCCACTTCACATGTCAGATAATTCCAGTCCACAAAGGAGAAGGAAGATGCTTATAATCACTCAATAAGGTAACTTAGGAAGTGGGACTTGATTCTACTTATAGTAGAAAAAGTAAGAAACAATGCATCTCTAAACTTCACTGTGAGAATTAGAGGCATTCTTAAGATATTTAGAAAATATGTTTGGACAACAGACTTGAAGACTGATGGGATGAGGAGGAGAGAGAAGTGAATCAGACCGCATCCAGGTTTGCAGCCTGGGTTAGCATGGACCACTGGATCCCGTGTACAGGTTGAACTGCAAGTTGCTGAGACAAAGAGTGAGTTCAGTCTGACACTTGCTGGCTTTGAGATGCCAGTCACACATCTCAAGAATTTGTATAATGATTGCCTACCCATGAGCCTGAGGCACAGGGTCTGTACTGGGTTCCTAAATTTGGGAAACAACTGTGCAAAACTGGTAACTGAAGCCATTCCTGCAGAGAAGAAAGGATGCAGAGAGATGCAGGAAGCTAGACTGCAAACGAGGGTAAGAATCACATCAAGAAGTGCATTCAAGAAGCAAGAAGAAGGGGATGGACATAATGGAGCAGGTGTTTGTGTTAAAACACTACCTCCACCCTCAATGTATATCATCTGGGATGTTATCCTGCCTCACTTTCCCCAGTTGGAACAAGCAGATTGCAATTTCCTCCAAGATGCACTCAGGATTGAGTAAGAGTTACATGAGTAAGGCAATCAGGGTGGGGTGAAATTTAGGAGAGACCGGCCTCCAGGAATGCAGGAAGGAAAAAAGCTTAAGAAGGACCAAAGATCAAGAGTCATTATACTGCAGACACGTCAACTAAGATTTATTAAATAAACTTGGTAAGAACTTTTCTGTGAATTAATGGTGTTATGGAGTGAATGGGTAATAACCCTGACATCAGAAAATGTGTTTATTTTGTTTATTGTTCATGTACTTTCACTTTACACATTTTCTGACAGGAAAAACTCAGCTGCAGGGTTAGACTGGAGCTGATGACAAGAATGTTGATACCGTGGTTAATGAGGAAGCAGATGAGTTTCTCATTGGGAGATAGATACAGATGGATTTTTGCATGGTATCAGATATGTTTATATGCTAGAGATATGGATATAAATATTTATCTAAATATAACATTAGCTAGAATAAATTTTCAGACAGAAGGATGAATGACAAGTACTTCAGAAGTATAATTAAACCAGAAGTGTAAGAAGATTAAAGTGGCTTTGAAAAATAATGGGGCAACTGGAAAGGATACTTGCTACAGTAATTAGGGATTAAAATGCAAACCTCAAATTGCCTCTAGCTTAGATAGGATAGAGAGTCAATGATTTTTACCCTTAAGTTCTTAATTTTACCCTTAAATTTCTTAATTTACCCTTAAATTTCTTAATTCCAGAAAGCAGGAGGGTTTAGAAAAAAATGGTAACTAAGTGTTTAATTTGTAGTATAACCAAACTGCAATATACAAAGAAATGTACATTGCTGTTCTGAACACAGTGATGAGTTGATTTCAAAGATTTACTTATTGTATTTCTTTAGGTAAAAACTGTACATATTTAGGGTGCACAACATGATGATTTAATATACATATAAGTAGTAAAATTATTACTAATTAATAAGTCTAATTAATATACTATATCTTCATATTTTTGAGGTGATAAGAGCAAGTGAAATCTATTCTTTTAGCAAATTTCCAGGATTAATAATATAGTCATTATACTGTACATTAAGGTCTCTAGAATTATTTATCCTAAATAACTGCAACTTTTCAGCTTTTTACCACATTTCCCCACTTCTTCTTTACTGGTAACCACTGTTCTACTTTCTGCTTCTGTGTACTATGCTATTTTAGATTACACATATAAATGAGATCATGCATATACAATTTTATTTCTGTGCCTGGCTTCTTTTACTTAGTATAATGTCCTCCAGGTTCATTCAAGTTGTTGCAAATGGCAGGATTTCCTTTTTAAAGACATAATAATATTCCATGTTTCTTTATCCATTGCAGTTTCTTTATCCATCCATCAATCAGCCGCCCATGATTTCCAGATCTGGTATATTATGATTAACAATGAACATGAAGTGCATCTGTTTCTCATAGGTTAAGATTTCATTTCCTTTATGTAAATACCCACAAGACATATTGCAAGATCATGTGATAGTCCTATTTTTAGTTTTGTTTTTTTTTAAGGAAACTCCATACTGTTTTCCATAATGGATAACCATGATGAATGAATACATGAAAAAAAAGAATAAATATAAACAGTAACTGTAACTGTAAATTTGGAAAAATTGAAGCTCAATATTGTTAGGGTGAAAATATAAGGTTTAGGGCTGGGGCAATTAAAACCTATTTCCATAAGTACATATACTGGCTCTTCTAGGAATGAATCCTGACTCAGGAAAAGGGAATCTCAAGACTTTCTGGAGGTGTACTTACCACTTTTCCAATTATGGCCATAGCACACACCTGTACTTGTATCAGCCCAGGTCTGTGCAGTCATCGTCTAAGATTTTGATGGAAATGTGGGTTTCTGGGGTTCAGCAGTAGTTTGATGGAAAATAAGAAGGGAAGGGGTACTGCAACAGTTCCTGTGCATGCGTGCTAAGTCCCTCAGTCACGCCCAAGTCTTGAGAGTCTATGGACTTTAGCCCACCCGACTCCTCTGTTCATGGGATTCTGCAGGTGAGAATACTGGAGTGGGTTGCCATACCTGCCTCCAGAGGATCTTCCTGACCCAGGGATTGAACCTACATCTCCTATGTCTCCTGCATTGGCAGGTGGGTTCTTGACCACTAGCGCCACCTGGAAAGACTGCAATAGTATCTAGGAAGGAATAAACCATAGACTGAGACAGTGATTACAATGAACACACCTTAGTTCCATTCAGTCACTCAGTTGTGTCTGACTCTTTGTGACCCCATGGATTACAGCATACCGGGCTTCCCTTTCCATCACCAACTCCTGGAGCTTACTCAAACTCATATCCTTTGAGTCAGTAATGCCATCCAACCATCTCATCCTCTGTTGCCCCCTTCTCCTGCCTTCAATCTTTCCCAGCATGAGGGTCTTTTCTAGTGAGTCAGTTCTTTGCATCAGGTGGCCAAAGTATTAGAGCTTCAGCCTCAGCATCAGACCTTCCAATGAACACTCAGGGTTGATTTTCTTTAGGATTTACTGGTTTGATCTCATTGCAGTCCAAAGGACTCTCAGGAGTCTTCTCCAACACCACAGTTCAAAAGCATCAATTCTTCGGGACTCAGCTTTCTTATGGTCTAACTCTCTCATCCATACATGATGATTGGAAGAACCATAACTTTGACTAGACTGACCTTTGTCGGTAAAGTAATGCCTCTACTTTTTAATACACTGTCTGGGTTTGTCATAGATTTTATTCCAAGGAGTACGGGTCTTTTAACTTCATGGCTGCAGTGATTTTGGAGCCCGAGGAAATAAAGACTGTCATGGTTTCCATTGTTTCCCCATCTATTTGCCATGAAGAGATGGGATTGGATGCCATGTTTTTCATTTTTTGAGTGTTTAGTTTTAAGCCAGCTTTTTCACTCTCTGCTTTCATTTTCATCAAGAGGCTCTTTTGTTCCTCTTTGCTTTCTGCCATAATGGTGGTGTCATCTGCATATCTGAGGTTATTGATATTTCTCCCAGCAATCTTGATTCCAGTTTGTGCTTCATCCAGTCTGGCATTACACATGATGTACTCTACATATAAGTTAATTAAGCAGGGTGACAATATACAGCCTTGATGTACTTCTTTCCCATTTGGAACCAGTCCATTGTTACACATCCAATTCTAACTGTTGCTTCTTGACCTACAAACAGATGTCTCAGGAGGCAGGCAAGGTGGTCTGGTATTCCCATCTCTTAAAGAATTTTTCACAGTTTGTTTGATCCACACAATCAAAGGCTTTGGCATAGTCAATAAAGTGAAAGTAGATGTTTTTCTGTATTTCTCTTGCTTTTTTGATGATCCAACCAATGTTGGCGATTTGATCTCTGGTTTCTTTGCCTTTTCTAAATCCAGCTTGAACATCTGGAAGTTCTTGGATCACATACTATTGAAGTCTAGCTTGGAGAATTTTCAGTATTACTTTGCTAGGGTGTGAAATGAGTGCAGTTGTGCAGTAGTCTGAGCATTCTTCGGCATTGCCTTTCTTTGGGATTGGAATGAATGCTGATCTTTTTCAGTCCTGTGGCCACTGCTGAGTTTTCCAAACACTGGCATATTGAGTGCAATCCTTTAACAGCACTCAATTTGCTGGCATATTGAATGCACACACATAAATCTAGAATAATCCTCTTATCTCAGGGTCTCAGCTCAGTCACACAAACCAAATCCCTTTTGTTATATAAGATAACATGCACAGGTTTTGTGAATTAGGACCTGCGCATTGTAGGAGAGAGAGGGGCCTGGTGGGCTACAGTCCAGGGGTCACAAAGACTGAGACATGACTGAGCCACTGTGCACATAGGCATTGTAGGAGAAGGTATTTATTCTGTGTACTATAGATAATGTACTTACATTACCTCATAATCTAGACAATTAGAATGACTATAATGAATGATCAGAAAGATCAAATCATATTTTCTCTGTGCAAAATGTATGATTTGCAGAGAAGACGTATGAATCCTCCTCCATCCCCAACTCCATATCTTTTCATTAAACTCTGGTGCATCTGGTCATAGTCTCTAGGAGTCTATAATATTGGCATCTAATACCTGCCTTGGCCAAACCAGAAATAAAAAGCCAACCAATTAGTTAACACAGAGAAGTAACAAGTGTTTTTCTGAAAACAAAATGAAACAGAAGACAAGCCCAGAAAGCAGGTAGCTGATTTTCATGAAAAAATGTTCAGTTGTTAAGATAAAAATTTTAGTTCAAACGGGTGCATCTGTATTTCTAAGTGCATATGACACTAGTCTGAAACCATGAAGTTTCCCAATACCACTTCTCACTTTATAAAGGCATCTATCTGGGTTTACTTTATTTTATTTTAAGAGAGAGTTTTTGCAGCTTTGCACTTATTGAAATTCCTAGACACAAACAATGCACGTGTTAAAACTGATTTTCCTCTGTTAGGTTGGACTGAATCTCATTACGGAGACACTGCCTCAGCGAGAACGGTTTCCATAGTCATGGGTAACCTGGAGCACCTCAGAGATGCCCGGACCAAATTGGCTGAAAATGAATGCAGAAAACATTCTCACACTGTGTCTCTTCATTGGAAAATCTGCCAAAAGGTTTCCATTTGGAGCCTACTCAATCAAAAGCAAATGCTACCCAGCAAAATCAATTCTAGGTCGTTATAAGTAAGACAAAAAGCTTTTGGAAGGAATACAGATTTCAAATATTTTGTTAATTTTAGAAAATTTGATCACGTTTTTTTATCCATATAAGTGCCTTTTTACTTAAACTTTAAGATATGTGTACCTTTCTTTTATCTCCCCTAAATATCCCTAAACTAGATTGGCCTGCCTCCTCAGGACTCTGTTTGATAATAGTCATGTTTCAGCCAATCAAGAATGTGATGAGACACTGATTAATTGTAAGTGGTTAAGAAATATAATTCTCCTTTTGATACCTTTTTAACTGTTCTATATTCCTGACAGAAAACAGACAAAATGTACAATTCCATTTAAAATAAGTTCTAGATAAAAATGTAGCAGAAATGATAAAGTCAGGGGCCAGGACATAACAGGAGGAGAATGACTACAAGAGGTTAGGAAGAAACTTTTGTGGGGTGATGAAATTATTCTGTATCCTGTATATGGGGTGTTCACTTCAATCTGTGTCTTTTCCAAAACATGTTCTATCTTAAATTTATAATTTTTATCTTGTGTAGCCGGCCAAACAGCAGGATGACATAAACCCCTGAGCTGTCAATTTTAGAAAGTTTCCATCCTCTGTCTAGAGCAGTCAGCCTAGCCTGGCAGAAAGAGTCAGCGGGGCCTAGGTCTTGGGCTAGACCATCACTACAAGGGAGGTTTTTCATGCCAAAATGGCACTGAGTAGCTCCAAAGTGTCTGAGGAAAAGAACTACAGTGATTTGTAAATACCATGGGATTCCTAGCCAACATGTGAGGTATCACAAATACCATACCTCCCCTGCCACCCTCCCACATCTAATCCCAAGTCAAACTAGATGCTGAGATGCATTCTTCTGGTATATTCTCCACCCAGAACCAAAATTAACACAGGTCTGGGCTGTGCCCAGGTCTACAAGTGAACTTCGGACAGCCAGCAATGGGGAATTGCCCAGAAAGTTCACAACTGCCATGTATTAGTCCACGCCTAGATGTGATCCATGTAACTCTCAAATTTTCATTACCTGGGACCTATCTTGAGCAACAGGAAAGATGTTGGATGGAGAAGAATATGGGAGGGTGTCATCCTACACTTGCTTGATGGCTCAAGTGGTAAAGAATCCATCTGCAATGGATTCTTTGCAGATGGGGACACAGGAGATATGAGTTTGATCCCTGGTTTGGGAAGATCTCCTGGAGGAGGGCACGGCAACCCACTCCAGTATTCTTGCCTAGAGAATTCCATGGAAAAAGGAGCCTGGTGGGCTAAGGTCCACGCGGCCGTGAAGAGCTGGACATGACGTAAGTGACAGCATCACCTCCACCACCACGTATGATGCAGTGTGGATGTTCCTTCCATCCCATCATACAGAGCAAGGTCTCGTGAAAGTAAAGGCTTCCTTCTATTGCTTTGTCCTTCCTTCATACGCTAGTGGTGTTGAAAATGATATTCTTTGGAAGGGTCTCATTTGAGTCATAAATAATGGAGGATGATGAACAAGCAGTGATTTTCATGAGTGAGGGAGGGAGTATTCAACAAGGGCATTGGAGGGTATTGGAGAGTCTTTTTTGAGAAAGCAACTGTGATCTTTATTACTGAATTATGAAGAATCTATAAAAAGAAGGTCCAGTAGGAGAACATTTTCAGCCTGAGAGAAGTGCACAGGTATTAAATGAGTAAAAACATGAAATGTTTAACAGACACCTGTGTGGCAAACATTATCAGACTTAGTAAACTGAAGTCAGGCAGGGGGATCATAAAACTGATGGGGATCAGAGTTTATTGTAAAAAAAATAAACTTGGATTTTATCACATTTTGATGGGAACTCATTGAAACATTTTAAGACAGTGAGTGAATTTTTTTCTTTTACATTTAAAAAATAACTTTGATTATTTGATTTGTGAAGGAAAGCCATAGGGAAGTAGAGAAGCAAAGGGACTGATTTGAGGGCTATGGAAGGAACCAGATGAGAGATGATTTGGTGGGGATGAGGGTGATAGCAATGGACCCAGGGAGGACACTGAGCTTTGGGGCACATGGATGTGGGGCAGACCAAGGCGGCTTGGATGATTGTTGTTGTTCAGTTGCTAAGTCAGGTTCGATTCTTTGCGACCCCATGAACTGCAGTGTGACACCCTATCCCTCACCATCTCCTGGAGATGACGCTAGGCTTCAGACACAGAGCAGGGCTTGCTCTTTCACACAATGGTTTTCCTGCTTCCAGGACCCAATGTGCTGCTTATTCTTTCAAAAAATCATATTAGATCCATTTAATCAGAGCAACAGTTCTTCTTTCCCTGGGAAAATCCTTGAGTTCTCTATCTGGGCTCTCACATTGCTCTGTTTGCTACTTCAATGAAGCCGTTAAGCTTCGTCTTTTGGTTATAGTCAGAGTTGTGGTTTTCCCAGCAGACACGTGCTGATGTGAGGCTTGGTTCATAAAGAAGGCTGAGCACTGCAGAATTGATGCTTTCGGACTGTGGTGTTGGAGAAGACTCTTGAGAGCCCCTTGGACTGCAAGGAGATCAAACCAGTCCATTCTAAAGAAAATCAACCATGAATATTCATTGGAAGTACACGCTGAAGCTGAAACTCAATATTTTGGCCACTCGAGGTGAAGAGCCGACTCATCGGAAAAGACCCTGATGCTGGGAAAGATTGGGGGCAGGAGGAGAAGGGGATGACAGAGGATGAGATCATTGGATGGCATCACCGACTTAATAGACATGAGTTTGAGCAAAGTGTGGGAGATGTGAAAGACAGGGGAGCCGGCACAAACAGTGAGACACGACTGAGTGTGCGAGACGGGGAAGCCCCGTGTGCTGCGGTCCATGGGCACAAACAGTGAGACACGACTGAGTGTGCGAGACGGGGAAGCCCCGTGTGCTGCGGTCCATGGGGCACAAACAGTGAGACACGACTGAGTGTGCGAGACGGGGAAGCCCCGTGTGCTGTGGTCCATGGGCACAAACAGTGAGACACGACTGAGTGTGCGAGACGGGGAAGCCCCGTGTGCTGCGGTCCATGGGCACAAACAGTGAGACACGGCTGAGTGTGCGAGGCGGGGAAGCCCCGTGCGCTGCGGTCCATGGGCACAAACAGTGAGACACGGCTGAGTGTGTGAGACGGGGAACGCCCGTGTGCTGCGGTCCATGGGCACAAACAGTGAGACACGACTGGGTGTGCGAGGCGGGGAAGCCCCGTGCGCTGCGGTCCATGGGCACAAACAGTGAGACACGGCTGAGTGTGCGAGACGGGGAAGCCCCGTGTGCTGCGGTCCATGGGCACAAACAGTGAGACACGGCTGAGTGTGCGAGACGGGGAAGCCCCGTGTGCTGCGGTCCATGGGCACAAACAGTGAGACACGGCTGAGTGTGCGAGACGGGGAAGCCCCGTGTGCTGCGGTCCATGGGCACAAACAGTGAGACACGGCTGAGTGTGCGAGGCGGGGAAGCCCCGTGTGCTGCGGTGCATGGGCACAAACAGTGAGACACGACTGAGTGTGAGAGACGGGGAAGCCCCGTGTGCTGCGGTCCATGGGCACAAACAGTGAGACACGACTGAGTGTGCGAGACGGGGAAGCCCCGTGCGCTGCGGTCCATGGGCACAAACAGTGAGATACGACTGAGTGTGCGAGACGGGGAAGCCCCGTGTGCTGCGGTCCATGGGCACAAACAGACACGACTGAGTGTGCGAGACGGGGAAGCCCCGTGTGCTGCGGTCCATGGGCACAAACAGTGAGACATGACTGAGTGTGCGAGACGGGGAAGCCCCGTGTGCTGTGGTCCATGGGCACAAACAGTGAGACACGACTGAGTGTGCGAGACGGGGAAGCCCCGTGTGCTGCGGTCCATGGGCACAAACAGTGAGACACGGCTGAGTGTGTGAGACGGGGAAGCCCCGTGTGCTGTGGTCCATGGGCACAAACAGTGAGACACGGCTGAGTGTGCGAGGCGGGGAAGCCCCGTGTGCTGCGGTCCATGGGCACAAACTGTGAGACACGGCTGAGTGTGTGAGACGGGGAACGCCCGTGTGCTGCGGTCCATGGGCACAAACAGTGAGACACGACTGGGTGTGCGAGGCGGGGAAGCCCCGTGTGCTGCGGTCCATGGGGCACAAACAGTGAGACACGACTGAATGTGCGAGACGGGGAAGCCCCGTGCGCTGCGGTCCATGGGCACAAACAGTGAGACACGGCTGAGTGTGCGAGACGGGGAAGCCCCGTGTGCTGCGGTCCATGGGCACAAACAGTGAGACACGGCTGAGTGTGCGAGACGGGGAAGCCCCGTGTGCTGCGGTCCATGGGCACAAACAGTGAGACACGGCTGAGTGTGCGAGACGGGGAAGCCCCGTGTGCTGCGGTCCATGGGCACAAACAGTGAGACACGGCTGAGTGTGCGAGGCGGGGAAGCCCCGTGTGCTGCGGTGCATGGGCACAAACAGTGAGACACGACTGAGTGTGAGAGACGGGGAAGCCCCGTGTGCTGCGGTCCATGGGCACAAACAGTGAGACACGACTGAGTGTGCGAGACGGGGAAGCCCCGTGCGCTGCGGTCCATGGGCACAAACAGTGAGGTACGACTGAGTGTGCGAGACGGGGAAGCCCCGTGTGCTGCGGTCCATGGGCACAAACAGACACGACTGAGTGTGCGAGACGGGGAAGCCCCGTGTGCTGCGGTCCATGGGCACAAACAGTGAGACATGACTGAGTGTGCGAGACGGGGAAGCCCCGTGTGCTGCGGTCCATGGGGCACAAACAGTGAGACACGGCTGAGTGTGCGAGACGGGGAAGCCCCGTGTGCTGCGGTCCATGGGGCACAAACAGTGAGACACGACTGAGTGTGCGAGACGGGGAAGCCCCGTGTGCTGCGGTCCATGGGGCACAAACAGTGAGACACGACTGAGTGTGCAAGACGCGGAAGCCCCGTGTGCTGCGGTCCATGGGGCACAAACAGTGAGACACGGCTGAGTGTGCGAGACGGGGAAGCCCCGTGTGCTGCGGTCCATGGGCACAAACAGTGAGACATGACTGAGTGTGCGAGACGGGGAAGCCCCGTGTGCTGCGGTCCATGGGCACAAACAGTGAGACACGGCTGAGTGTGCGAGACGGGGAAGCCCCGTGTGCTGCGGTCCATGGGCACAAACAGTGAGACACGACTGAGCGGCTGAGCAACAGCAACGCGCATCTGCCCAGACCAGTAACAAACACGGTGTCTGCGCACTGCTTAAAAGCTTTCCTTTCTCATATTTAGATCTTTTGTCATGCTATTTGTGTAGTACAATATTTTGAGCCAAGTAATCACACAGGCAAATACCAAATCTTGTTACAATGTAAGCTTTCAATAATGTGCCCCAAGCAATTACTCAAGATCCAGTCATTGTACCACCAGGGTTTTGCTGGTGGCTCAGATTCTAGAGAGTCTGGTTTCTTATGTCTTTTAAGAACCCGAGTCTCTCAAGTCTCCTGTATTGGCAGGAGGCATCTTTATACTAGCACCACCTGGCAAGCCTTGTACTAGGTCTTACTTGTGACTAATTGTCTTGACAGCTTTAATGCAAAAAATACAGACTAAAAATCTTAGAGTTTTCATAGTTGATTTTCCCAAATGTAAACTGATGTTTCTACTACCTCACCAGAAGATTGTGATAAATACTAAATAAGTTAATGTAAATAAAATTCTCACTGAATCCTAAAGTTACATCAGTATTAAGGATTATTCCAGAAACTAGTCAAAGCCTAATTGTGCCCTCATCTTTCTCACGCTTTTATTTATTCATTCACTTATTTAACAGATGTACTTGAGTATACACCATAGGCCAGAATCTATGTCTGGCACTATCCTTATCTTGGCTTTGATGCTGACTTCCCTGGTGATTCTGGAAAAACTCATCTTTCTGTGTACCTCTCCCCTGTCGTCTCTGAATTGGGTATTTATTAGCACCTGCTTCATTAGATTGTTGTGAGGATTAAGTTAATGATCATAAATGATCAGAACAATGCCTGGCACAAGTCTACACATTGTGTGTTTGTGATAATTACCCATATTATCATAATTAGATAGTACACTGTGGGCATAAACAGCTTATTTGAAGGACTCAGGAAATGAGAAAATGAATTTGAATCACATACCATTCTTCTTCCTGAGTTTACAACTTTTGAAAAAGTTCATTCTGAATACGTAAAAAGTCATAATTGGCTTCAGGGTATTTCAAGGCAAAATCTAAGACTTTTCAACTTAAAACATGAAGTTACTTGAAAAGTGAGTTGCGTCCATTGCTTTTATTTATTTATTTATTTTAACTCTGTGGAAATGTGACATGTTTTGCTAAGAAAACTTGCTACATAGTCCAAAATGACACTGGGCCGGGTTGTGTTTGAATCCCCTGTCTTAAAAAATTGCCTTCTCAGATCTAAAATTCAATCTATTCAATTGTTGCTCTGTTGTTCATACCAAGAAGTGAGTTATCTGCAATTGCGAATCAGCTCTATTGGAACCCACTTGTAAGTAGGAGCTCTTAATGAAGGCGAGGGTGTCCCTTTGGGGCTTACATGCCGCCGCCACCACATGTGTCACTTCCACTGTTTATTGAATGAGTGAAATAACAGTTTATCAAAAAGAGATTGAATCTTAAAAACCTGCAATATTTCACTGGTGACAAAATAATTGCAATGATTCCCACGTACAGATGGGCAATTGACCTTATAAATCTCATGAATTTTAAGAGTGCAAATTGTAGATATTCAGGTCTTCTTCAGCAAGTATCTTCACGTGAGTCACATTCACATTTCTTTGTTATTAGCCAGCCATTTTGCATCATGGCATAATCTTCTTTCACTGATTAATGCAAGATAATGATTTTCTTCTTCATTAGGAAAGGAAAGAATAATAGACAAAATTCCTTGTGCCTTGCTAATTAAAAACAGGCAGATAATGAGAGTCTTCTCTGTAATACTCTTCAACTACATAAAAGTGATCTGTGGAGGATCTCTGCTAGACTCAAGGGAGCCTTAGCATTCAGACTCTTGTTCTGGATGCTTCTCCTTCTAAATCAGAAGTTGGAGCACAGAAGCCCCATGGGGCTGGGCATCGTCATTGCAGCCTGCGAAGTCCATGGAATCGAGGTGGAGGAAATTCTGAGCCAAAGTACTGTGGGCCATCAGTTCTGCATTCGACAGTTCTAGATGAAAATTCCAGCTTTTTTTCTTGACTTTATTTGTGACTCTGGGTAACACTTTCATCTTTTTGAGTTTCTATTCTTTTCACTCTCAAAGTGGAGTAACTTCACAGAAGGATGGTGGTAGTCCTCCTGGAGGAAGTGCTGACTGAGGGCTGGCCCCTGACGGTGACACATTGCTGTGTGCTCCACTATGAGGGCAAGGGTCCCTGGAAGCCCGCGTCCCTTGTAAAGTGTTACACTGTTAAGGTTCACAACTGCCCGCAGCAAGCACTGTGTGTCTCTAGCTAGTTCCTCTCCCTCTTTCCTCCCCCAAACAATCTGACTTGCTCCAGTCCTTCTGTGCCTGTCTCAGGGAAGTGATTCCATCTCAGTTACAAGTGTGAAAGCTAAACCAGTGTGGACAGCCCTGTTATCTTGCTCACGTTAGATGTGGGAAAGGGCATCTGATCCAAATCTGACCTGGAGGAAGTCATGTTTTCCTGGAAGGGGACAGCTGCTGTGGTCTTCTGAGAAACGATTTCTTGTTCTTCATGAGATGCAGGACAATGTAGTTGATTTCAATCCTCTGGGCTCTAAGGGGCCCTGGGTGTGATGCTGGGTCTCAGGATGCAGACAGCACAGAGGAAGGCAGAGATAAGAAAAGGTAAAACCCTGATCATGGTGACTGGAGGATGACTTCCTCCAGGCTCTGTGTATGTAAGAGAAAGCATTTTATTGTTGACTAAGCCAATCTGGGACTTCCCAAGTGGCTCAGATGGTAAAGAATCCACCTGCAATGCAGGAGACCTGAGTTCCATCCCTGGGTCAGGAAGGGAACAGCAACCCACTCCACTATTCTCGCCTGGAGAATTCCATGCACAGAGGAGCCTGGAAGGCTACAGTCCATGGGGTCGCAAGGAGTCAGACATGACTGAGTGACTAACACTTTCTCTTTTAAAGCCAATTTGGGCAGTCAAAACATTCCCACTGAAAGTTAATTTTTTTCTACACAAAGAGACTGAGGTATGGATAAATTAAATACTTGTCTTAAGTCCCCAGAGATAGAAAGTTCCAGAGCCTACGTGAAAGAGACTACTTCCAAGCCCATAGTTCTTAACCCATAGCTTCCACTGCCTTGTTTGAGCTCCACTGAATGTTTGAGTTCAGTTTTCTTCTCTGCTGTCATCAACATATTCATCAAACCTGTTCTGCTCTGACAAGAGAATCCTCTACTCCAGCCTTCAGCTCAGCGTCCCTTCTGACTCCTTGTTCCTGTAATACATTCCTTGTTCTTACAATTAACTCCTGTCTTGGGCATTGCTAGAATTTCCTGCTTTGTTCCCACCTTCTTTTCTTTTCATAAGTCTGTAAAAGACTTACATGTCCTCCTCTGAAAACTATCCCTGGAAAATCCTCAGAAATCTAGCTGAAGTGTTGTATAATGTAGAATGTGGAGCATTTACACGTTTAAGAACGTCTTTTAAAAGATCTATAGTGGCCAGGAAAACAGGTCATGATCCCCACACTATTTACCTATTTAGAGGCACAATGGCCAGTTTTTACACTCCCATCATTACACTCGTTTCACGAACCACAGTTCATGCTTTCCTTCCCAGTGTGTTGCATGCTCAGATTTGCTGTGACCAAAGATTCTGGTTAATACCCTTGCTTCTGAATTCACTGAGTAACCACAGTCAAGTCATCAAGATTTGAGGCATGGGCTCAGTGGTAAAGAATCCACCTGTAATGCAGGAGACACAGTTTCAATCCCTGGGTTAGGAAGATCCCCTGGGGAAGGGAATGGCAACCCACTTCAGTATTCTTGCCTGGAGAATCCAATGAACAGAGGAGACTGGCAGGCTACAGTCTATAGGCTCCACTGGTGGCTTAGACAGTAAAGAATCTGCCTGCAATGCAGGAAACCTGGGTTTGATCTCTGGGTTGTGAAGATTCCCTGGAGAAGGGAATGGCTTACCCACTCTAGTGTTCTTGCCTGGAGAATCCAATGAACAGAGGAGCCTGGCAGGCTATAGTCCATGGGGTCACAAAGAGTCAGACTGAGCGACTAACAACACTTTCACACTCATTTGGATAATGTGGATAATCAAGTTTAAACTCATCTTGAGTTGTGGGTCAAGTAATAAGATGGTGCCTGACATCAAGGAACTGATTAATAAATAATAGCTGTACCCCTTTTTTGTTATTCTCAATACCCATCACTTTGTTCTATGTATTTGAAGATCTTTCATGACATTACAGGTGTGTAGCAGCAAAAACTGACTTGGAAAATTTCCTGACCTCTCAGGCTCTGGCCAAAGTCCCCTATCTAATGAGAACCTAGTGTCAAAGAGGCAAGGTTACCACTGAATTACACTGAGCTCTTTTTCAGTTGTGTGACTTTGGAACCATAGGATTTCTTTATTTCACAGTTAGTACTCAAGTCCTTTTCCTTGATGATGGACATGTAGATTCACCTCAGGATAAGCTACAGCAGACAAAAGAGATGCAAGTTAGTGAATTTCCCTGTAGTATTTCAAAGTGCAATGATATTATCAATATGCACAGGGTATTTAGTGTGAGGAAGGAATTTTAAAAATATGTTAAAGCATTAAAAGCACTTATAATAGCCAAGTCACGAAAACAATCTAAATGACTGTGGATAGATGAGTAGATGGAGATGTGGTACATCTATACAAAGGAATACTACTCAGCCATAAAAAAGAACTAATTTGTAGGAATATGGGTGGACCTCGAGATAATCACACTAAATGAAGTAAGTTAGAAAAAGACAAATGCCATGTGACATCACTTATTTGTGTAACCTAAAATATTAGACAAATGAATTTATCAGAAAGAGTTGGTACAGGGAAGGATTGGGAGTCTGGGATTAGCAGATGCAAATACTACACATAGGATAGATGAACAAGGTCCTATTGTATAGCACATGGAACTATTAATATTTTCAGTATTCTATAATAAACTAATGGGCAAAACTATGGAAAAGAATATATATTGGAAGCAACCTAATATTCATCAACAGAGGAATGAATAAAGAAGATGTAGTACATATATACAATGTAATATTATTCAACCATAAAAATGCATGCAATTGGATCATTTGTAGAAATGTGGGTATACCTAGAGACTGTCTTACAGAGTGAAGTGAGTCATACAGAGGAAAACAAATACTGTATGTTAATGCCTATATATGGAATCTAGAAAAATTGGTATAGATGATCTTTCTTGCAAAACAGAAATAGAGAAAGAAATATAGAGAACAAACCTATGGATACCAAGGGGGAGAGGTTCAGGTTGGTTGAACTGGGAGGTTGAAATTGACATGTATACACTGTTGATACTATGTATAAAATAGACAACCCAAAAGGAGTACGTCAAGGCTGTATATTGTCACCCTGCTTATTTAACTTATATGCACAGTACATCATGAGAAACTCTGGGCTGGAAGAAGCACAAGCTGGAATCAAGATTGCCAGGAGAAATATCAATAACCTCAGATATGCAGATGACACCACCCTTATGGCAGAAAGTGAGGAAGAACTAAAGAGCCTCTTTATGAAGGTGAAAGAGGAGAGTGAAAAAGTTGGCTTAAAGCTCAACATTCAGAAAACTAAGATCATGGCATCTGGTCCCATCACCTCATGGGAAATAGATGGGGAGACAGTGGAAACAGTGTCAGACTTTATTTTTTTGGGCTCCAAAATCACTGCAGATGGTGACTGCAGCCATGAAATTAAAAGACGCCTACTCCTTGGAAGGAAAGTTATTACCAACATAGATAGCATATTAAAAATCAGAGACATCACTTTGCCAACAAAGGTCCGTCTAGTCAAGGCTATGGTTTTTCCAGTGGTCATGTATGGTTGCGAGAGTTGGACTGTGAAGAAAGCTGAGCACCGAGGAATTGATGCTTTTGAACTGTGGTGTTGGAGAAGACTCTTGAGAGTCCCTTGGACTGCAAGGAGATCCAACCAGTCCATCCTAAAGGAGATCAGTCCTGGGTGTTCATTAGAAGGACTGATGCTGAAGCTGAAACTCCAGTACTTTGGCCACCTGATGCGAAGAGTTGACTCATTGGAAAAGACCCTTATGCTGGGAGGGATTGGGGGCAGGAGGAGAAGGGGATGACAGAGGATGAGATGGCTGGATGGCATCAGCGACTCGATGGACATGAGTTGGAGTAAACTCTGGGAGTGGGTGATGGACAGGAAGCCCTGGCGTGCTGCGATTCATGGGGTCGCAAGGAGTTGGACACAACTGAGCGACTGAACTGAACTGAAGTGAATGAGAACGTATTGTATAGCACAGGGAACTCAGTACTCTGCGGTGATCTAAATAGGAAGGAAATAAAAAGATGAGGGGAGATTTTATATATGTGTGTGCGTGCGTGCGCGCGCGCGCGCGCGCGTGTGTGTGTGTGTGTGTGTGTATAGCTGACTTATGTTCCTATACAGGAGAAAATAGCACAACATTGTAAAACAACTATATTGCAATAAAAATCAATTTAAAAAGAAGATATATGAATAAATGAGCAACTTTCTTGTACAGTAGACATTAACACAACATTGTAAATCAACTATCCTTCAATAAAACAAATTAAAAATAAACAATTGAAAATGCTAAATTTTTATTTTGTAGACTTAAATTTCAGGAACTGAGCACTATATGTAAGCCAGTTTTGTAAGTCAGCTGTATGCTCTTCAAGCATTTTTTTCTCAGTGAAACGAGGAGATATCTTTACATAACCACTAAATCCTCTTTCAGATATAAAGTTCTATGATGGACATGACAGGCTTAAGCCTTCATCTACTGATTAAATTTTTATATACCATTTACTCTGAACCAGGTGTCTGTTTTGGTTTTGAGGTCTGAGTGTAAAGAATGAGCAGGTGAGCAAGGATTCTTGTGTCAGATCTTTCATAGTCTGTTAGCGGAGGCAGACATGCATCAGATAGTCACATCAGCTACCCTGAGGGAAACTCGGAAAGTGTGTATGGCATCTATGATGATGCCAAGGCCACTACAAAATAAATCATACACAGGAATAAGCCAGGTGAAAGGTGAGTGTAGAAGAAGCCTTCTAGAGAGAGATGATACGGTCTTATTTTAGCCGAGATCATGGGGCCATGTGACTTCAACGTTCTTTTAGAACAAAACATGCAACTGTCAGGACTTCTCTGGCCATCCAATGGTTAGGACTTCATTTCTGATTCAACGGAAGTGAGTTTGATCCCTGGTTGGGGATCTAAGATCCCACATACTTTGAGGCCAAAAACCCAAAACATAAAAGAGAAGCAATATTGTAACAAACTCAATAAAGATTTTAAAATTGGTCCACATTAAAAAATATTTTAAAAAAACTACATGCAAATGACAGTTATGCTATCTGGTTGATCTAATAGTGACTCTTGAAATAAGAAGAGTGTGCCCAGAGCACAGGACAGAATGAATAATTGTGTTGACATAATGCAGGATTTTCTGTTGGGACCACACAATCAGAGTCAGTGGGTCCCCAAAATACCAAAAATCTTTTAACTATTTGAGAAGATATCTTCTCTAGAACCATTTTAAAAGTAAAGCTATGTGATCAGATATCTAAAAACACTAGCAACGACCCTCCCTGATGAGAAAGAATCCCTAGATGTGTGAACATCTGTTTTCTCAATGGAGGAGAACATACACAAAGTTTCCAAATGAGGACAAATGTGCAGCTTTACTTGGCTTCTCTCCTGGGGAAAAATTAGCTGTTCAAAATTATATAAATAATTACTTCCTGCACCATATAGTCCATTCCTGTGCAATTTCTTTATTAAGTTCCAGAAGGAAAGATGCGTTTGCCATCATTTGTGACTTGAATGGACCCCAGAGATCTGAGGCTTCCCAGGTGGCACAGTGGTAAAGAATTCACCAGTAATGCAGGAACACAGGAGATGTGGGTTTGAACCCTGGGTCAGAAAGACCCCCTGGAGAAGGAAATGGCAACCCACCCCAGTAGTCTTGCCTGGAGAATTCCATGGACAGAGGAGCCTGGTGGGCTACAGTCCATGGGGTCGCAGAGTTGGACATGGCTGAGCACTGCACAGCACAGTGGAGATTTGATGTAAGAAAATGGAAGAGGACTGGAGCTGGCTGGTTTGTGGCTAACCTAATCCAAGCATGTGATACAAATCCATAGCTGCTTAAATATCTCAGTGGCATGATCAGTTTTAAGTGGATATTTAGTTCACATTAAAATATGTCCCAGTCCTTTCTTGGGTTCCACGTGATGCCTTAGTGTCTGGTGGAGGCGATCTCTCCATAGGCGTCAGAACGCAGGGACTTCTTCACCCAGGGTCAGAAACTCCTGATTCTTGGACCCTTCTGGGCCTTTTGCCCTATGCAGCTCTTTATCTGACTGTTCATCTGTATCCTTTATAACATGTTTTGTAAGAAACCAGTGAGCATATGTAAAGTGTTTGAACAGTTCTAGAAAATTAGCAGTCCTGAGGCAGAAAGGTTTGTTGTCAAGTCGGATAGAAGTGTGAGTGCTCTGAGGACCGTTGCTGGTGATTGTCATCTGAAGTGGGGACAGTTTTGTAGAGCTGAGCCCTTAAGCGGCAGAGTCCGACCGTAACTGGTAGTTCTGGGCAGTTGGTGTAGAAGACAGCACCCGGCTGGTGTCCAGAACCGGAAAACTGGCTGGTGTGGGGAAACCCGTCATACACTTGACACTACAAGTGTTGTGAATGGAGAAACAGTTATCCTTTACTTAGCTTCCTTTTCTTGACACCATGCTATGGTCTCCGTTAATAGAAAATAAATACAAAATAACTGATCTAAAATCCTGGAAACTAAGAGTCTTTCTAAAATGAGAGCCCATTCAAAACACACGGTAAACTGGGTCCCAGGCATATTTCACCATCTGAGCATACCAAGCTTATCAGAGTAACAGAAACTTGAAGACATAATCCTGAGTTAAAGAGAGAGAATTCTTCAGAATAGAAAAAGTTGATCAAATATGAAGAAGACACTGCTGGACACTTTAATTGCCAGTAGATTTGTGGCATATTAGGTCACCTCAAAGGAAAAGCTCCTTTCCTTTGATTTCCTTCTCAAAGGGCATCTTTCAGAGACTTTTATTTACACACCTGCCACATTGTTCAGGCAGTTTTCTTTGTAAACCAGAAAGAATTCTTTTCTATTCCTAAGTTAACAATAACTTTTATGATGAATATGTTTTAGCTTTTTTGTATTAGTTCTCTGCATCTACATGGTTGACCACATGTTTTGTATGCATTAATCTTAATAAATATTTACATTAATAAAAATTTACATTCATTTATTTTTTTCTGATACTGAGAATAAATATGCACAAATGTTTATTTGTATATATTGCTGATTAGAATTTTTAAATTATTTTATTAAGAATTTTTACACTTATATTAATCAATGAGATTGATACTGGCTTTACTTTTTTATACTCTTCTGTTTGGCATTGGAATCAAGAATCTATTAGCTTTGTAAAATTAATTCAGTCCTCCCTCTTCTATCTGCCTTGTATGAAATGGGCTTCCCTGGTAGCTCAAGTGGTAAAGAATCTGCCTGCAGTGCAGGAGATTCAAGTTCAATCCCTGGGTCAGGAAGATCCCCTGAAGGAGGGAATGGCTACCCACTGAAGTATTCATGCCTGGAGAATCCCCTGGACAGAGGAGCCTGACGAATTACAGTCCATCGGGTCCCAAAGAGTTGGACATGAACGGGTGACTAACCCTTTCACCCTTCTCTTTCACGTGTATAAAATAGAAAATTTCTGGTATCATGTGAATTTTCTAGAGGGATTTTCTTGGTGTCAGAATGTTCACACATCAGAAAGGGAAGGACTTATTTTGGACAATCAGTTCATTTTTCCCCAGGACATGATGTGCACACACAGTTACTTTTGTGAGCACTTAGCTCCGAATCCAAGATGCGCTGAACAAGAGCATGCACTCCACATAGATCTTACCTGGCGAGCAGACCTGCCTTTGTTGTTGTGTCTCCTTTTATCTCAAATCACCGGAAGTCTGAGGTTGAGTGTTCTGTTTCTTAGCTATTGTTACGCCTGAACTTCTTTAAAGCAGTAGGACCCTGAAAAAACTCTTAAAAAAAAACAAAACAGATGTCACACCATGCTGCGGCTGCTGCCAAGCCACGTCAGTCGTGTCCGACTCTGTGCGACCGCATAGACGGCAGCCCACCGGGCTCCTCAGTCTGTGGGAGTCTCCAGGCAAGAACACTGGAGTGGGCTGCCATTTCCTTCTCCAATATCACACAATAAACGTATACAAATAAACCTCTTCTGTCTTCACTCTCTTTTTTTTTGCTTTTATTCCCAAGTCATCATATATTTTTCTGAGGTTTATCATTCAGGATTCAAATATATAGTTTTTCTTCACTTTAAAAGATGCTTGCATCCAGCAATGTGATTGCACTTAATACCACTGAATTGTGTGCTTAAAAATGATCAAGATGGTGCATTTTATGTTAAGCATATTTTCAAACAATAAAAATACAGGACAGAAATGTACATATTTCAGTATTAATTTCATATTAATTTTCTTCATAACACTTTATTTTCTAATTATTCTATAATAAGAATGCATTATTTGTAGAATAAGAAATTAAGCAATAAACACTGTAAAAAATTGTGTATCAGCAATGTTTTTTTATTGAACTTTAGGTATGTACAATTTTATATTTGTTTCCTGTGTAGAATTCCCATTCACAGTGATTGAATATTTATACAGATTGTGTCTCATTTAAAGTCATTATAAAATAATGGCTATATGTCCTATTTCCCTGTGCTGTACAATATGTTCTTGCTGATTATCTATTTTATGTGTTGTAGTTTGTACCTGTTAATTCTCTACCCCTAACTTCCCCTCCTCCTTTCCCTCTCCCCACTGGTTCTCACTAATGCTTTGAGTTTTTTATTGGGTAAATTATTTCCGTTTCATTATTTTTGTTGTTCTTTTTCTCTTGCTTTTTCCATTGAGTTCAGTTCCTGTCTTTGATTTTGTTTGACTGTGGGTTTAGGTGGAACAGTTACTTATTGTGGTCTTAGAGGGGTGTTCTTATGTGAGAGCTTCACCGTACAGTCCAGCTGTGGCCCATGCCTTTGGAGGGAGAGCTGGATTTGACGTGAGTACGTTGCGTCCTTCCTCAAGGTGTGCTGGCAGCTAACACCTTGGGAGGAGGTGTAGCGGGATATGGAGGCTTAGGGCTGTAGCTGTGAGCTGGGGTTTCCTCTCTGCTCAGTGGCTGTCACCATCCATCCCGGAAGGGGTAAGATCCCAAGTTGCTGGAGCAGAAGCCCTGAGAGTCTGGTCTGAGCGGACTCTTTTCCTTTAAGTGTGTATGTCCCCATCTCTCCACACTGGTCCCTTGCCTCAGTGCTGGGCAGAAGGGGCCCATTCAGGCTGTTGATGGGCATGGGCTCCATGGGCTGCACGTAGACAGAGAGGTTGGGCTGCCTCCAATGCACCGTCTCTGCAAGCATTATCATTAACAGCCCCAGCTGCATTTCCACCTCCCTTTCCCCTCTCATCCGGACCATTCACTCCAACCTTCACCACCTGACCCTGCTGGGAAGCTGTGCTTCAGTAAGGCAGGTGGGCCCACGTAAGCAGTCCGTGTGTAACGGTGTTACGGGCTGTGGTGGTTGGGCCACGGGTGGAGGTTGGAACCAGCTCAACGCGCCCACCGTGTAAGAGCCAGCATCCCGTGGCCAGGCTCTCTTCACATTCATGGCATCCCTCGCTCTGTGCAGAAGTGCATGGTGAAGTGAGCAGGGCTTGGGCATGTGCGTGGCTCAGGCTGGGGCACAGGCTAGGGCGGCTGTGGGAAACCAGGCAGCCACTGATGTGATCCTCCTCATTCCCTCCACCCTGCCTTCAGAGCAAGTAAAGGATTGTGGGGTCATATGAGTGGAGCCCGGGCTTCCTGCAGCCCTCCCGGTCATTCCCGTTGGAGCTCATCTTCCTTGTGCTGGACCCCAGAACTAGAATGGCCCATATCCCCCAGGGCAGAACTTTCTATAAGACCATAGAAGTGATCACACACTTTTGTTCTTAATTATATTAATTTGGTCTATTATATTTATTGATATTTGTATGTTATGCAAATCTTGCATTCCTGGGATCAATGCTACTTGTCAGGAATAAATTTCTTTTTATGCTGTGGAATGCAGTTTGCTAGCATTTTATTGTGGATTTTTTGTCTGTTCATAACAGATATTGGTGCTATGTTATGATTTTTTTCTTCCCCCTTAGGTTTGGTATCAAGGTAATGCTGACTTCATAGAATGAGTTAGGCTGTAGTTATTCCTTTTCTGTTTTTGGAAGCGGAGAAGGCAATGGCACCCCACTCCAGTACTCTTGCCTGGAAAATCCCATGGATGGAGGAGCCTGGTGGACTGTAGCCCATGGTGTCGCTAGAGTCAGACACAACTGAGCGACTTCACTTTCACTTTTCATGCATTGGAGAAGGAAATGGCAACCCACTCCAGTGTTCTTGCCTGGAGAATCCCAGGGACGGGAGCCTGGTGGGCTGCCGTCTATGGGGTCTCACAGAGTCGGACACGACTGAAGCGACTTAGCAGCAGCAGCATTTTTGGAAGAATTTGTAAAATACTGATAATTCTTCCTTAAAAAGCTTGCAAACTTTGCTAATGAAACTGTCTGGACTTGAGCTTTTCTCTGGGGGAAATAAGTCTCTCGTTGTTTAGTCACTAAGTCGTTTCTGACTCTTTGTGACCCCATGAACTGCAGCATGCCAGGTTTCTCTGTCCTTCACTATCTCCGAGTTTGCTCAAACTTGTGTCCATTGAGTCAATCTCTTAAACCTATTCAAGGTTTCTGTTTGCTCTGGATTCAGTTTCAGAATTTTGTGTCTTTCTAGGGACTGGTCAATTTCATCCAGGTTATTTCCTTAGACCAGGTCTATTACAATAGAATGCCATAAACCAGGGAGCTTGTAAACAACAGAAATTTATTTCTCACAATTCTGGAACTACAAAGTCCAATAGTGTGGTCCTGGCAGAGTTAAGATCTAAACAGTATAACATTTTTTATCATAAACGGCTGTTTTCCTTCCTTGTCCTCACATGATGGAAGGAGGGAGGGGAGCTCTCTGGGCTCTCTTTTATGAGGTCCCCAATCTCATTCAAGAGGGCTCTGCCTTCATGGCCTCATCATCCCTGAAAGGCCTCACATCCAAGGCCTTTCCATAAGGGTTAGGTTTCAACGTGTGAATTTTGGAGGGACACAAATATAGCAGTTATAAAGTTTGTTGGTATACAATTGCTGATAGTATTACCCTGCAATTCATATTATTTCTCTAAGGCTAATTGTGAAGGTCTATCTATCATTATTGCTTTCCACAATTTTAGTACCCTCCCCACTCCCTGCCATTAAGCAAGCTAAAGATTTGTTCATTTCAAAGAACTAAATTTGCTTGTGCTGATTTTATTTTTTTCGCTATTTCATTTATTGCTATTTCCCCAAAGGTAAAGAACTCCGATTACCAACAGAGACTCTTGGAAAGCTTAATGGATCATTCTAAAAAGAGTGTCAGACATTTTACAGGCTCTATTTTGTAGGTGAGTTTCAGGGGACCTGAGAAGTTTTTGACAGTTGGTAAAATCTATAATATTCACTTTTGGTGAGTAAATATTTGTATTCAAATTTCTGCTCCTATCTGTCTAAAGAGTTGTAGATTTTCCTGGGATATGATTGTTTCTCTGTCTACCTTGACTATGTTGACTACCGCACATGTCTTTGTTCTTCTAGTGATTATAAGACAATATAGATAAATATGAAGATAATAGCAATCACAACAGTACCAATTATATTATTGAACTCTAACATGTATTAGATTTGGCGCTTGTCTTCTCTGTAAGTTATTTTCAATGCTCACTGTGTTAGGGCTAGTATTATTTCCTCTAGTAACTATCTGATCTCCATTTCTGCTTGTGCATAAAGTGCCTCATTTCAGAGCAGCTTAATATGATTTTGTGTAGGTGTTAACCATTTTCAATTGAGTAGAAATAACTAATTTTATTTTTTGTTGAGTGGTTTTGCTTCCTCACAGGAAATAAATCACTTCTTGAATACATATCTTTCCAACTGCTTGAAAGATATGACAAATTGAAAACTCTCTGAGGTGTGTTAATACATTTTACTGTCTGGTTATATTGTATTTTAATGTGGGACTCTATAAAAGATTACTTAGATTTTGTTCTGGCTTTATAGAGGTATAAGCTGTACTCAATAACCCTTGTCAGATAAAGGTAAGAAACTAATTAAGTAATAAATCCATACAAATTGTTACAGAAAAGTAATGACTTCCTTGCTTCTTTTATAATAGCAATACTGTATTAAAAAGCATTAGTTAGTATGGAAGTCCATAACTGGGTCTGAAGACAAAAAAAATCCCTTTGCTCATTGGGATTTAGGTCATATCTGCTCAGTTTGGTTTAGAATAACTAAGTAGAAACTGTAAGACTCATCTAATTGATTTCAGATACTTTTAAGCTCCTTTTTAATGTAATCTAAAAATTAGGTCCTACAGTTATTAGTAGTAAATGTGGCCATATAGGAAACAATTTTATTTTATGAAAATATATTTCATGTTAAGATAAAATTATTGGAAATTAAAAGAAAATAAGCTTTCTTCAACAAACATTTAGTAAACAGCTGTCATTGAGATGATTTATGTGAGATAAAAGGTGTGTGTTTTAACATGCTTAAAAGGACAAGGCCAAGGCAACTAAGTTACAAGTTGATTAATTCCCTAGTTGATTGCATTCCCTTTGAATGATTACTAATTAATGGAATTAATTTTGTATTTCTTCAGTTTATCACTTTAGAGTCCATTTTAGAATCATAAATTCTGAGGGTTTGAAGTTACCATAAACAATTCATAGATAAGGAAAGAGAAAGAGACTTTAAACTCATATAAATAGAAATAAGTTGGAGAGACCTTAAAAAGTACATAAAAGTATGCACATAAAAAAAAGTACATAAAAGTACATATATAAAGGACAAATGACGTGAAGCTCATTCAAAATCATAAAGTCATCTGGGACAACTTATTATAAAATAAATTTAGGCTAGTACACTTAAATTTTATTTTTTATTTTTTAAGATTAATTTTTACTGGTGTGTAGATGATTTAAAATGCTGTTAGTTTCTGCTGTATAGCAAAGTAAATCAGTCATTCATATACACATATCCAATCTTTTTTAGAGTTTCTCCCCAAATAGGTCATCACAAGTATTGAGTAAAGTCCCTGGTGCTACACAGCAGGTCCTTATTTTGTATCTATTTTAGGTACAGTAATGTGCATGTCAACCCCAATCTCCCAATTTATCCCTCCCCCACCTCTTCTCCTTTGGCAACCATAATTTTATCCTACATCTGTGACTGTGTCTCTGTTTTGTAAATAAGTGCATTTGCACCATTCTTTAGATTGCACATATCATAACAATATTTATCTTTCTCTGTTTGACTTCACTGAGCATGGCAGTCTCTAGGTCCATCCCTGCTGCTACAGACTGCATTATTTCATTCATTTTATGACTTAGTGATATTCCATGGATATATGCACTGCATCTGCTTTATCCATTTATCTGTATGGACATTTATGTTGCTTCCATGTCTTGGCTGTTGTACACAGTGCTGCAATGAATATTGGGGGTGTGTGTGTGCTTTCAAATTATGATATTCTTCAGATATATGCCAAAGAGTGGAATTACTGTACCTGGTGGCTCAGACAGTAAAGATTCTGCGTGTGATGCAGGAAACCCAGGTTCAATCCTGGGTCAGGAAGATCCCCTGGAGAAGGAAATGGTTACTCACTCCAGCATTCTTTCATGGAGAATTCCACAGACAGAGGAATCTGGTGTTTCCTACAGTCCATGGGGTTGCAAAGAGTCAGACATGCTTGAGCAACTAAAACTTATGCTAATTCTATTTTTAGTTTTTTAAGGAACTTCCATACCATTCTCCAACAGTGTCTGTACCAATTTACATTTCCACCAACAGTGTAGAAAGTGTTCCCTTTACTCCACACCCTCTCTAGCATTTATTGTTTGTAGATTTTTGGATGATGGCCATTCTGATCTCTGTGAAGTATTACTTCATTGTAGTTTTGATTTGCATTTCTCTGATAGTCATGATTTTGAGCATCTTTTCATGTGCTTTTTGACTATCATCTTTGGAGAGGCATCTATTTATATCTTTTGTCCATTTTTTGATTGGGTTATTTTGTTTTTGTTCTTTGCTATTGAGCTGCTTGGTTATTTTGGAGATTAATCCATAGACAGTTGTTTTATTTGCAAATATTTTCTCATGCTCTGATGGGTTTTGCTTTGTTTTGTTTGTGGGCTCCTTTGCTGTACAAAATCTTTGTGTCAGATTTCATTTTAATGTGAAAAATGTATCAAGGATCAAGGAATGTCAATGCTTAAAAAAAGCCACTACAGACAGTGTAATTTTGTGATCCACCCAAGTGCTTGAAATATTCCCCCAAACACTTACAAAAATAGCTATGCAAACACTTCCTGAAGTTATTATTATAATAAATATTCCAGGTTCTGTGTTGGATCATAGAGAAGGGCTACTAGGATAAGAAAGTGATATTCAAATATTGTAAAGTAATTATCCTCCAACTAATAAAAATAAATGAAAAAAAAGTAATATTCAGGATACAACAATAGTTTGGGCTGGGGGAGCATTGATACAGGACTGAAATATAGACAAAGTAGGTATGGATGTAAGAAAACCTCAGTAAAAACAAGGAAATAGGAGCTATGCTGGGCTAAGCAGTTATAATGATGATATTGTCAATGACGATGATAAATCTCTCTGATTCTCTAAATGGATATTGAAAACACACTTTAAAGTATGTATCTGAGTAGTTGATTATATTGCTTTCTTACAAAGCAGCTTAAGACAAATAAGAATCAAAATAAAAGGTCCATTTGATAAATAGCAAAAGAAAAGAAAATTTCATACTGTGCCAAGACAGAGTGTAACAGAGCACAATTTCCAGGAAAACTTTAAAAAGCTTCCAGTGTTCCATGTTCCAAAAAATTGGAACATGTTTTTCCAAAGCAAAGTAACAATTTCTTAGTTCTGAATTCTAAAAACAATTTTTGGTAATATGAAAAAACTCTCAGAGCAGATTTGTGGCTTTCTATTAATCTAACAGTATGTAGGAATAAGGCTTGAAAAATCATAAGAAATAAGTTGCTAGAATATGCAACTTTTGACTATTTTTAAGAGTAACATTCTAAAAAAATGAGTAACCTTCTTATTTTGACATTTTACTGGTATTTTATAAAAGATAGTTCAAATTTTAAACAATTGATGAGTACCCAAACTGTGGGTTCCATGTTATAGTTTTAAAAGAGATATATGACATGACAATAAGTCATTCTGCAGTGAAAGTCAAGTGACTTGTTTTATATGTTATATTAATATCTGCCTAGTGTTGGCGGCAGCAGTGTTGGAAGACTTAGTGCGGCAAATAAGTCTCTCAAAACTTAGCTCTACGTATACTAGAAAGTCTGACGAGACTACTAAGGATCAAGAAGAGAAAAGAAAGAAAGCAGGTGACAGAAGAAAAGTGACAGTTTTAGAGAGCAAACTGGGGAGATAAATATACAATAATAGAAGCTCAGTCCTTTTTAAGGACGTGGTGGATTGAGAAAACAGTGAGAAGCAGGAGGAAAGGAAACGATGGAGTCAAGACCTTGTCCTTCCTCCCTGAAGTCTTACCGCCCAGCACTGAGATCAGGCCAACAGTGACCTCTGCCTCCAGAGTGCTGAGAGCATGGAATACCAAATCCTCAGACCTACAAAAAGATGCAACTCTTTTCCTTTGAAAGATTTAATTTTGAGCAGGACTGCATAACGTTTGTCCTGTCAGTAGTCTTGTAACCAGCCACAAGCCCTCCAAGCAACTTGGCTAACTTCTTGATTATGATTTTTGATGTTATCCATTTTAGATAGTGAAAACAAAGCATAAAAATTAGCATGCAAGTTTTTAGAAGTAAATATTTAGCTGGATAACTGTGAACTATTTTTGCTATTCCCTAAGGTCACTTGATACAGTACTTAAGTACAATCTATACTGAAATATTGTTGATCATTGGACTATGCAGATCCATAAGCAACCCTCTGAAAAGGATGTGCTAAAAATTTAAAAACAAACAAACAAATAAAACGAAAACAAATTGAACAAAAACATTGGCACCTGCACATGGCTTTGTGAGCCTGGGTGTCACTTAACTAATGATTATCAAGATCCATCAGGAAAACAGATCAGAGATGATGATTACTGTAAAGTGTTAGTCACCCAGTCATGTCTGACTCTCTGCAACTCTTTGGACAGCAGCCCACCAGTTTCCTCTGTCCATGGAATTCACCAGGCAAGAATATTGGAGTGAACGGCCATTCCTTTCTCCAGGGGATCTTCCCAACCCATGGACTGAACTCGGGTCTCCTGCACTGCAGGAAGATTCTTTACCACTAAGCCATCTGAGAAGCCAAACTGCTATAATATAGTATCAAAGGGTCCAGTTTTCACCCAAAATGCAAGACTTGTGATAGAACAGTAAACTGTAACCCATACTCACGGGGGAAAAAACTTTTAATGAAGATGATATTTGAGTTGTGCCTGTGTTATGTTAAAAAAAAAAAAAGACTTCAAGGCAGCTACTATAAATCTGTTTCAATAATGAAATACAACTACATTTACATAATTAATTGAACATTTGTTTACAATGAGTCAGCAAGTAGGGATGGAGAATATAAAGAATGGGAATTCCAAAATGGAAATATATAAAATCTGAGATGAAGATGTTACTGTATAGCTGCAGCAATAAAATGGGATATCAGGGGGAAGAATCAGGAAAGTTGAAGAAATACTGATAGAAATTATCTAATCTAAATCAAGAGAGAAAAACATTGAAGAAAAATGAACAAAACTTTAGAGACTTGTTCCAACTTGTGGATAATGGGAAATAGAGCAGGAAGAAATATTGACAGGAAAAAGTAACAGAAAACTTAAATCCTGAAAATGTCTAAAATTTGATGGCATATATTAAGTTACAGACCCAAGGGACTCAATAAATCCCAAATAGGATAAATACAAAGAGAATCAAACTTGCTGAAAAGCAAGGTATGCACTCTATTCACTTAGCTCTACTGCAGACAAGCATTCAGTTAATGTCTCCACAGATTACAACTAATTGCAAAACCTCTTTACAAAATATTTCATAAGTAAATATAAAGTCAGTCGATGCCAAAAAATGTTCAAACTACCGCACAATTGCACTCATCTCACAAAGTAATCTCGCAAAGTAATGCTCAAATTCTCAAAGTTAGGCTTCAACAGTACATGAACTGTGAAATTCCAGATATTCAAGCTGGATTTAGACAAGGCAGAGGAACCAGAGATCAAATCGCCAACATCCACTGGATCATTGAAAAAGCAAGAGAAAGTTCAGAAAAACATCTACTTCTGCTTTATTGACAATGCCAAAGTCTTTGACTATGTGGATCAAAACAAATTATGGAAAATTCTTAGAAGAGATGGGAATACTAGACCACCTGATTTGCCTCCTGAGAAATCTATATGCAGGTCAAGAAGCAACAGTTAGAACTGGACATGAAACAACAAACTGGTTCCGAATCGGGAAAGGAGTACATCAAGACTGAATATTGTCACCCTGCTTATTTAACTGATATGCAGAGCACATCATGAGAAACGCTGGGCTGGAAGAAGCACAAGGCGGAATCAAGATTGCCTCGAGAAATATCAATAACTTCAGATATACAGATGACACCACTCTTATGGCAGAAAGTGAAGAGGAACTATAGAGCCTCTTGATGAAAGTGAAAGAGGAGAGTGGAAAAGTTGGCTTAAAGCTCAACATTCAGAAAGCTAAGATCATGGCATCTGGTCCCATCACTTCATGGCAAATAGATGGGGAAACAATGGAAACTGAGAGACTTTATTTTTGGGGGGTTCCAAAATCACTGCAGGTGGTGACTGCCCCCATGAAATTAAAAGATGCTTTCTCCTTGGAAGAAAAGCTATGACCAACCTAGATAGCATGTTAAAAAGCAGAGATGACTTTGCCAACAAAGGTCCGTCTAGTCAAAGCTATGCTTTTTCCGGTAGTCATGTATGGATTTGAGAATTGGACTATAAAGAAAGCTGAGTGTCGATGAATTGATGCTTTTGAACTGTGGTGTTGGAGAAGACTCTTGAGAGTACCTTGGACTGCAAGGAAATCCAACCAGTCCATCATAAAAGAAATCAGTCCTGAGTGTTCATTGGAATGACTGTGTTGAAGCTGAAACTCCAATACTTTGGCCACCTGATGTGAAGAATGAACTCATTTGCAAAGACCCCGATGCTGGGAAAGATTGAAGGCAGGAGGAGAAGGGGATGAGAGGAGGATGAGATGGTTGGATGGCATCACCGACTTGATGGACATGAGTTTGAGCAAGCTCTGGAAGTTGGTGATGGGCAGGGAAGCGTGACGTGCTGCTGTCCATGGGGTCGCAAAGAGTCGGACATGCCTGAGTGACTGAACTGAACTGAAATATACAGTCAGTGAACCATAAATGTGAGAAACTGACAATGTTCTGTGTAAGATCCCTGACTGCAGACCAAAGTCACATGCCCTGGGCTCACGGTTCAATCTCGGCCTCAATGCTACCTCAAGTTCTCCAGCTATACATTTTAAATTTAAGTTTCCAATTTAAAATATTTTGAAAAGTTATATTTCAAATGTATTTGGAATATCATAAAAGTATATACTATTTTAAACATTTATTTAAAAATATTTTTAAAAGGTCTAATATTTTCCAATATTTTAAATAGTGTTTTAGTATTAGTATGTAACTCACAGGAGTGTAGTGTAGAGTATATGAATTAACAGGTAAAAACAATCTGAAGAATGGATGGCACATAATGACCACTAAGATCCCACCCAAAAACCAAATAACAAAAACATGTTGTCTCTATTGCTGTACTTTGATTATTTTTGAATGGGAAATTACTGAGTAACTTATGCATCATATAGGACTTCCCTGTAGCTCAAGGAGACCAGGGTTTGATCCCTGGGTTGGAAATTGCCTCTGGAGAAGGGAATGGCAACCCACTCCAGTATTCTTGCCTGGAGAATCCCAGGGACAGAGAAACCTGGTGGGCCATAGTCCGTGGGGTCGCAGAGAGTGGGACACGACTGAGTGACTAACACACACACATGCATCATATATTTTATTTTGCCAGGTAGAAGCACATTTTTACCATAGAGAAATTTGCACTCTCTCTATTTATTTTTTCATTAAGGAAATCACACACATACAAGGAAATAAAATTAGAAGGAGAAGATAATTGGTTTTATAATCAAAAGTGAACTTAAGTCCCAGCTATGTCTGTTTAAACTTGAGCTAATTATCTAATGTCTCTGAGTCTGGTTTCCTTTTAATTAAATAAAACAAAGGCCAAATAAAACATGTTTCATATTTGTAGGATTACATGACAGAAGATGAATAAGAACCCCTGTGGCATCATTTATTTATTAGTGAGCTTCCTCTGCTTCCTTCTAAAGAGAATAAAAGGATTACCACACTCTTCCTTGGTTTGTTTATACTCTTGGGCATATTATTGCCTCCTATGGGCAGACAAGGAGGCCTATTGACCAGTGCGAATTCTTAATGAAATTTAACTGAAGATCAAAGTCAGGAAGATATTTTTGAAACAAATTTTAGAGGGGCCAAAACAAAAGAAGAAATGCTTCATTTATAGCACCAATTCTAAACCAATCTTTTGACATAGAGGGCTGGGTGAGCTGCCATTTTTATTGAGAAAATATAATTTAAGTTTCTCTATCATTTTAAAAGTCTGAGACAATTGGTTTGCTTGTATGGCTCAACACTAATTATCTGCATTTAAACAACCCCTCCATAGAATCAATGTCACCAGAGTAACAGGATCAATATATTTAGAATGAGGGAAAGGATTTCTGACACATGGTTCCAGATCCCTCTACTCTCCACATATAAAAAGGACTCAATGAGATATTTGCTTCTGTGGCAAAAGACTGAGGAATAAAAGATTTGTCTTATAGTTTTAAACCGGACAGACTTTTAAAAATTCAGCAACATGTGTACTTATAAATTATGAAAATACATTTTTTGTATACACTGAGTTTCTTCTTTAATAATGAGATGGTATCATCCACTGCATCAATGTAATTAAGAGTTGATTTATTTCTTTCTTGCGAGAGTTCATTTTAACCATATTGTATTTATGAGTAAGGTTATGTTATTCCCACGCCAAATTTAACTTAATGAAACCTCTACATTCTACAGGCTGAATTTATGGAATTTTCCATAACAGCTTATTTTTGATGAAGAGTGGAGCCATGAGTTACTGCGGGTGTATCAGGTGTGCCATTCCATAACTTAAAATGATGGAATACACAGTCCTCAAATGTGTAATGATGGTGTTGGGGAAACTCAAGTGCAAACCACTCATTACTTCTTCTGTCAGAGTCTTTCCATTTTCTTAGAAAAAACTTAAAGAATTCTTGAAATAAGTAATGTGAGTTATCTAGTACATCTTATTTTGAAATTGCTGTTCTCTGTGCTTCAGGGTCATTATTCACAGGGGGATATGGATTAACAGAGCCATTCTTAATTAGAGCAAGTAATATACAACCAATAATGCCTGGCATTTGATTGCTGTGTAAAATTTTGTGTCCTCCTACCATACAAATAAAGATAGTGGAGGACAAAGGAGCCTGCATGCTGCAGTCCATGGGTTCATAGCATCAGACACAACTTAGCTACGAAACAACTGTCCATCCACTCTCCATACTGTGGTGAATTCTGATCATATATTTTAATAATGGGAATGGCTGAAGCAGTGATTTTCAATCATTTCTTTGCTTCCTAAATATGCTATTGTAAAAATATTTTTCCCATGTTTGAATTCACTATACTAGGTTATAGCAGTGTAGCTTAGACATAAACACAGAATAATAAGTCTAACATTTTGTCATAATTTTTTTAACCTTCAGATAAAGCATGAGTAACTGTGGATAAAGAAAAATTAGACATAGACTAAGATATTCCCGAGGTCATAGTAAGTGAATGGAAATTAAAAGCTACCTCGCTAAGCATGTGAAGCAGGATGCCCCTGGAGCAAAGAAAGGACAAGGCTTGAGCATCAGGTCGGGACCTAGCAGTGCTGTTCCGTCAGTGTAAGGGGAACTAGCAAACCATTTCTACTAGTCTAGGTACATGGCTATACACAATGTTTCTGCCCAAGATTATGAAAAGAAATTCAAATCAGAAAAATAAATCACATAGGAAATTAAAATCCCTGAATTGCACAATACGCCTTGTCATTGTCTAAATTTGCTCTTCTCAGCTGATACCAGATGACCTAGAAAGAGGGAGTGTGTTTGGCGCTATATGTCAGTAATGGGGAGAGAGGGAAGCACAACTTCTCAGAGAAGCAATTTGCACATGGATGCCCAAAGGTCTTGCATGACAAAAACCAACCAACCAACCAAAAAACCCTCCACTGAAAATGAGTTAACAAACAACAACAAAAGTAAAATAAAAGAGGAAAATGCCAAAGTAAAGATTCATCAGGAACAAAACTCATCAGACACAAAATAACAGGAATACGCTCATTCCAAGAATATCAAGGTATAGGACACTCTTAAAAAAGACCATAAAATAAAAGATACCACAAAATAAAATTGCTTTAAATAACTGAAGAAATATAAGGACTGAGAATCAAGTGGAAAAGCATATTCTGTGATGAAAAACATGAGAATGTAAAATAGAAAAAGAAAAAACTACCAGAAATGAAATGTAATAGCTGGAATTAAGTATTTAATAACTGGATCAAGCAACAGATTAAATTTTGTTACAGAAAGAATTTATGAACTGACGGCTATGAGGATAATATGCATATATAAATATCATATGTATATTAAATAAATGTATGTAAAAAATCTAAGATATGAAAGATACAGTGAGAATATCTGAAATGTACCTGATTAAATTATTGTAATTAAAAAAGTTAATTGTGTATAAGTAGTATTCAATAAAAATTCCTGGGAATTTTACAAAAATAATGAAAGATTACCCTCAGATTTAAGAATTTAAGTGAATAGAATATTCAACACATAGAAAAATTTCAAAAGGACTGTTTATTTAAAATAAATGATAAGAAGATAAAAAAGGTTAGATTAAGGACAGAGGCCAGAAAATAATTTAAGGTTTTATAGGATACAATTTACCATGATACAAGCATTAAATTTTTTCAATAACTATACAAATGAAAGATATTTGATAGCAAACTGGGGATAGAAAAATGCATTTACCCTGAAAAGGATTCAATACAGAATAATCTATAGTAAACACAAAGTTCAGTAAGAAAAGATGAATGGAATAGTAGTCTTTAATACATTTTTTTAATTTGCAATATTCAATAATATTCTGGAAATCTTAGCAAGTTTATTAGAAATATTTTTTAAAAAACCTGTTTAAACATGAAATAAACCAGTGTTTCATCATTTTTTATGGAAAATTTTAAAAGAAAATTCAAATGGTTCTGTACACAATCTATAAAATCAAATCAAAGATATCAGCAAGGCTTTTGGCTCTAAATGCAATCTATTTATGATCAACAGCTGTTTAAAAATGTAATTAAAAACCAAACGTTATGGATGTCTGTGCTTGAGATCGTCTAGATTCCTTTTGATGATTCAGCACTTGCTTGGGAGAAAACTGATACCAGGAGGGAGAAAAAAAAAAAAACAACACCTTTAGGGTTGAAGAAAATAGTCCTAAGTTTACACAGGACCAGAGATGGTTTGGTTCACATTCCAACCAGCTTGGATGTTATTGCTGTTCATTTGCTAAGTTGTTTCTAACTCTTTGCGACCCCATGGACTGCAGCATGCCAGGCCCCCCTATCCTTCACTATCTTCCAGTGTTTGTTCAAATTCATGCCCATTGAGTCTGTGATGCCATCCAGCCATCTCATCCTCGGTCACCCCCTTCTCCTTTTGCCTCAGTCTCTCCCAGCATCAGGGTCTTTTCCAATGAGTCAGCTCTTCACATCAGGTGGCCAAAGTATTGGAGCTTCAACTTCAGCATCAGTCCTTCCAATGACTATTCAGGGTTGATATCCTTTAGGATTGACTGTTTGGTCTCCTTGGCAATCCAAGGGACTAACTGAGGGAACATTGGGTAAGGTATAAGGAAGGGTGTTGACTTAGTGATGGGTGAAAAATAGCCCTAAGCTAAAGGCTGCTGCAATCATATTTGATTCAAGAGACCTCACATTTCCAAATAAGATGTAAAAAGCATTATTTTACCCTCCTGCCTGAAAGTGTTTGGCAAGATGATTCAGCAAAGATATATGAGAGTGTAAACTGGTAAAACTCAAAACATGTACAGCAATATCCACAGTTGTATTGTTCATAAGAGGCCAGAACTGATAACAACACATGTGCATCAACAGTAGAATGTATATATAAATTATAATGAATTAAAAAATGAAAGTGAATGAATCATTCTACATGTACCAGAAAGGACACATACTCAAACATAATGTTGAGTTAATAAAACCATGTACAAAAGGAGAAATTGCATATAATTTTAAACAAAGACAAATTTTACCTATGGTTCCTGAAAATCTGGATATATTGACAAAAAAAATTCTTTGCAAAGTATAAACAGTTTAGAGTTGGGATACAGTATTCAGGGGTTTCACCAGATTGACATAATTCTTGTTCTTCAACTGGGTAGAAATTCATTAGGCTGCACATTTAAGATAGTGCCTTTATCTGTGTATTTGTTGTACTTCAATAGCTGTTTTCTAAAATCATAGTAGAAAAAACAAGAGCATAATAGAAGTAAATGCAAATAACAAATGTATGATGATAAAATTCCAGAGATAACAAACTTTATCATAAATTCAAATAAACAAAATTTGACAGTTCAAGAATAGAGCTTGTCAGACTGAAAATAAATATAACATGTTCTTCGTAGGAGAATAACACATTGGACATAGAAATGCTGAAAGTACAGGTATAATAAAATTTTCCAGGAGAATAGCAGCTGAAGGCAGGAAGGAGATCAAGTGGATTTTATGACATAATGTAAGACAGATTCCTTACGTATTATATAGGTTTCAATTCACCATAATGAGTATGTTGTTTATATCTTTAGAGTGACCCTAAAATAAACAAAGTAAATTTAATAGAATTATGGGATGAAACTGATGATTCAACATCATCTGGGAGACTTTGAAATACTTTCAATTACTGCTAGGTCAATCATAAAAAGTGTCTAAGACAAACTTTGAAAAACACAATTAACAAATATTCATTGAACAAGGGTTCCCTAGTGGTTCAGATGGTAAGGAATCTACCTGCAATTTAAGAGATCCATTCAAGATCCCTCTGTGGGGAAGATCCCCTGGAGAAGAGAATGGCTACCCATATTCTTTCCTGCAGAATTTCATGAGGAGGGTACAGCAGGCTACAGCTCATAAGGTCCCAAAAGAGTTAGACATGACTGAGCGCCTAACGCACACACACATTCATTGAACAATAAAAAGTTCTGCAGTTAGATATCATGAAAAGATGATATATTCTTCTGTAACATACTTGCCATATTTGTACAAATTGAAAATGTACATATAACAAATCACAGGAATTAAAAAATTTTTAAAAAGTTATACTGTATATGCCTCAAATGCAATTATATTGGAAAAAAATAATTATAAAATCCAATTCAAATATTTTAAAAACTTTAAAATACCAAGTCAAAGAAGATACATAGATATTTTTAAAGATGCATAAAATGATGAAAATTATAATATTGGAATTTGTGTAGTTTAATGAAAATGGAAGACATTTTTTTTTCCATTTATTTTATTAGTTGGAGGCTAATTACTTTACAATATTGTAGTGGTTTTGCCATACATTGCCATACATGAATCAGCCATGGATTTACATGTATTCCCCATCCCGATCTCCCCTTCCCCCTCCCTCCACACCCCAACCCTCTGGGTCTTCCCAGTGCACCAGCCCCGAGCACTTGTCTCATGCATCCAGCCTGGGCTGGTGATCTGCTTCACCCTTGATAATATACATGTTTCGATGCTGTTCTCTCAAAACATCCCACCCTCGCCTTCTCCCACAGAGTCCAAAAGTTTGTTCTGTACATCTGTGTCTCTTTTTCTGTTTTGCATATAGGGTTATCGTTACCATCTTTCTAAATTCCATATATATGCATTAGTATACTGTATTGGTCTTCATCTTTGTGGCTTACTTCACTCTGTATAATGGGCTCCAGCTTCATCCATCTCATTAGAACTGATTCAGATGAATTCTTTTTAATGGCTGAGTAATATTCCATGGTGCATATGTACCACAGCTTCCTTATCCTTTCGTCTGCAGATGGGCATCTAGGTTGCTTCCATGTCCTGGCTATTATAAACAGTGCTGCGATGAACATTGGGGTGCACGTGTCTCTTTCAGATCTGGTTTCCTCAGTGTGTATGCCCAGAAGTGGGATTGCTGGGTCATATGGCAGTTCTAATTCCAGTTTTTTAAGAAATCTCCACACTGTTTTCCATAGCGGCTGTACTAGTTTGCATTCCCACCAACAGTGTAAGAGGGTTCTCTTTTCTCCACACCCTCTCCAGCATTTATTGCTTGTAGACTTTTGGATAGCAGCCATCCTGACTGGCGTGTAATGGTACCTCATTGTGGTTTTGATTTGCATTTCTCTGATAATGAGTGATGTTGAGCATCTTTTTATGTGTTTGTTAGCCATCTGTATGTCTTCTTTGGAGAAATGTCTGTTTAGTTCTTTGGCCCATTTTTGGATTGGGTCATTTATTTTTCTGGAATTGAGCTGCAGGAATTGCTTGTATATTTTTGAGATGAGTCCTTTGTTGCTTTGTTTGCTATTATTTTCTCCCAATCTGAAGGCTGTCTTTTCACCTTGCTTATAGTTTCCTTTGTTGTGCAAAAGCTTTTAAGTTTCATTAGGTCCCATTTGTTTAGTTTTGCTTTTATTTCCAATATTCTGGGAGGAGGGTCATAGAGGATACTGCTGTGATTCATGTTGGAGAGTGTTTTGCCTATGTTCTCCTCTAGGAGTTTTATAGTTTCTGGTCTTACATTTAGATCTTTAATCCATTTTGAGTTTACTTTTGTGTATGGTGTTAGAAAGTGTTCTAGTTTCATTCTTTTAGAAGTGGTTGACCAGTTTTCCCAGCACCACTTGTTAAAGAGGTTGTCTTTTTTCCATTGTATATCCTTGCCTCCTTTGTCGAAGATAAGGTGTCCATAGGTTCGTGGATTTATCTCTGGGCTTTCTATTTGGTTCCATTGATCTATATTTCTGTCTTTGTGCTGGTACCATATTGTCTTGATGACTGTGGCTTTGTAGTAGAGCCTGAAGTCAGACAGGTTGATTCCTCCAGTTCCATTCTTCTTTCTCAAGATTGCTTTGGGTATTCGAGGTTTTTTTTATTTCCAAACAAATTGTGAAATTATTTGTTCTACTTCTGTGAAGAATACCGTTGGTAGCTTGATCGGGATTGCATTGAATCTATAGATTGCTTTGGGTAGTATAGCCATTTTGACAATATTGATTCTTCCAATCCATGAACACAGTATATTTCTCCATCTGTTTGTGTCCTCTTTGATTTCTTTCATCAGTGTTTTATAGTTTTCTATGTATAGGTTTTTGTTTTTTAGGTAGATATACTCCTAAGTATTTTATTCTTTTTGTTGCAATGGTGAATGGTATTGTTTCCTTAATTTCTCTTTCTGTTTTCTCATTGTTAGTGTATAGGAATGCAAGGGATTTCTGTGTGTTAATTTTATATCTTGCAACTTTACTATATTCATTGATTAGCTCTAGTAATTTTCTAGTAGAGTCTTTAGGGTTTTCTATGTAGAGGATCATGTCATCTGCAAACAGTGAGAGTTTCACTTCTTTTCCTATCTGGATTCTTTTTACTTCTTTTTCTGCTCTGCTTGCTGTGGCCAAAACTTCCAAAACTATGTTGAATAGTAGTGGTGAGAGTGGGCACCCTTGTCTTGTTCCTGATTTTAGGGGAAATGCTTTCAATTTTTCACCATTGAGGGTAATGCTTGCTGTGGGTTTGACATATATAGCTGTTATTATGTTGAGGTATGTTCCTTCTATTCCTGCTTTCTGGAGAGTTTTAATCATAAATGGATGTTGAATTTTGTCAAAAGCTTTCTCTGCATCTGTTGAGATAATCATATGTTTTTTATCTTTCAATTCGTTAATGTGGTGTATTACATTGATTGATTTGTGGATATTAAAGAATCCTTGCATTCCTGGGATAAAGCCCACTTGGTCATGATGTATGACCTTTTTAATATGTTGTTGGATTCTGTTTGCTAGAATTTTGTTAAGGATTTTTGCATCTATGTTCATCAGTGATATTGGACTGTATCTTCACAGCTGAATTCTACCAAAAATTTAGAGAAGAGCTAACACCTATCTTACTCAAACTCTTCCAGAAAATTGCAGAAGAAGGTAAACTTCCAAACTCATTCTATGAGGCCACCATCACCCTAATTCCAAAGCCAGACAAAGATGCCACAAAAAAAAGGAAGACACTTTTTAAACTTGAGGGGTTTTTGTTGTTGTTTTTGTTAGAAATGAGGAGAAAGTAGTAAAAACTAAAGCATTGAGTATTATATTTAAAAAGTTAGAAAAATGGGAACAGATGTTATTTAAATTACCTTGAAGGATTTTGTTGCCAGGCAAGATGAACAGAGTCCCTTACACTTGTCCTTTCCCATGTGAGGCTGATCTCTTTACTCCTCTGTTTTTTTATTAACTCTCAGCACATTGCTGAGTCAGAATAGGATTCAACAAATCTTTTTTAAGACTAAATGAGGTAGAAAATTGCCTGGTGGTCCAGTGGTTAGGACTCTGCTCTTCTGCTACAGGGGGCCCAGATTCTATCCCTGACCAAGGAACTAAGATTCCACATGCTTCATGGCATTGTTTTGCAGAAAGTTTTCACTTTGTCTCAGGTTCAAAGGATTTGTTAACAAAAGAAGCTCATTCTATACAAATAATATAAATATTTATTAGAGAATTATGTAGCTTACTTTCAATATGTTAGCATTAAAAGAAAGAAAAATAGAAACAGCAGAGGATACATCACCAAACTGGGTTTTGACCAACATCCAGACTCAAACAGCAGTGGTGAGTCCCAAGTCACAGCACACTTGGAGTCCCAATTTGGAAAAGGTCCCAGCAGCACATCCTCTCAGTGGGTGAGACTTCAAAAGTTGCGGTTCTACTTTACAACCCCCGGAAGCAAACTGATATCATCATCAATCTGTGAGCAAATTGAAGCTCTCATTTCATATTAATGGTGTTTGTTTTGTCTTATAAAACTGGGAGTGCTGTTAACTCTGGTACTTGGTTGGCCAAACTCCCTCCCAGGGCTCAACAATCTCGTTTCCTCCCTTATTTTATCTTCGGTGCTGCAAGGCTTGCACTCACAGCAGGCAGTCAGGACACTCAGAGTCAGGGCAGTGTCCAGGCAGGTTAGAAGCAAGGTCAGAGAGCTGCTCTGTTTTGTCTCCAAAGTCTAAACAGGACTATTTAATTTCCCTAACAGAAGTGACCAAAAAAATTAGAAAATACAATAATAAATGAGGTCGTGAGAGTGGAGTCCTCATGAATGGAATGAGTGTGCTTGTAGCAAGTAACTGAAGTCCTGATGCCATGTGAAGTTGTAAGACTTGCTGCTATTGGCAAAGCAGGAAGGGGGCCCTCATTCAGCATTGAATCTGCTGGTGCCTTGACCTTGAACTTCCCAGACTGAAGAACTGTAGAAAGTAAATATTCTTTAAGCCACCTGGTGTATGGTATTTTGTTTGAGCAGCTGAAACTAAGACACCAAGCATCTTTAAAAATTTTGCAGGAAGTACAATTTCCACAATCCCTCCGGTAGGCAGTAATGCCTCTGAATCACTATCTCAGAGGGCAAAGATTTGCTCTTCCTGTTTGCAGTGGGACCTCATGGACTGTAGCCAGCCAGGCTCCTCAGTCCATGGAATTTTCCAGGCAAGAAAACTGGAGTAGCTTGCCATTTCCTTCTCTAGGAGATCTTCCCGACCCAGGGATCAAAACTGCATCGCCTACACTGGCAGGTGTATTCAGAGGTATTCAGGTGGTTCAGAGGTAAACCACCAGGAAAGCCCCATTATGCATGCTCCAGACCATGAACCAACGTAACTATTCTGTTGCTAAGGACATCTATCTCAGTAATACACCTGTGAACTAGAGAGATGACCACAGAGTACATGATCTTATCTATTGCACATTATGAGACACATTCAAGCCAAAAAGTGATTTGTCAACTGGCTTCTCAGCTCTCAGTCTAGCCAGAGGATCAATCCAGGGTTTCAAATATTTGATATAAATTTTAGCTTCAAGCTCATGATAAACAATCTGAAAATTCAGGAGTGTGTCTGTGAATCCAGTACACAATTGACAAATGGCCATAAGTCTCTTTGGAGAAAGACTAAAGGAATAATTACTGCATAATTTTGTGGTGGTGTGGCTGAACTCTTACTAAAGAGGATCTGAGCTCCCCCTTAATCAATGAATTTCACTTTCCATCAATGTTGCAACCTAAATTCTGTCTGGAACTTGCATGAGGGACTGAATGCCTTTATTGTGGCAGCTAAGCTCTTTCTGACTGTCATCTCTTAAATTAAATGATTATATAAATTGAGCAAGACCCCAGTCAGCTGCCCTCTAGCTTGCACCCATGAATATTTTTATTTGTCAATGTCTCTGCAACCTCTCAGAGGAAACACGTTTTTAGGTAATGTCTACAAAAATCTTCAAATCTAACACACTCACCAACTTGGACCTCTTTATTCCTTTTCAGTATTGCGTTAGGGAAGTTCATTTATAAGAGTCCACTTTCATATCCAGGCCCTAAGTGAGCCTCCCCAGAAAATTATTAGAATCAGCTCTAAGCATTTTTGTCAAAACATCAAGTTCTACAAATGGTGTGAATCATCCCATATCAATTTTTCTTTCCCCTATGGAACCAAGTATTTTTTACAACCCTCTTGCTCTAATACTCTCCAGAACTCTTTTCTCATGTAATTCCTTGTTTCCTGCTAGCACATATTAACCAACTCCTGCAATTCTTTACCCACATAGACTATGTGGAGAAATGTTTACTTCCACATTTAGGTTCTGCTGAATTGTGGTGTGGCAATGGGAGGCGGCAGGTAGAGAACCAGTACCTTCGGCAGGTGAGGTTACTCTCCATATGTGGGGGGGCTGTGCTCCTTTGAGGAGAAGCAAGCGGCTCCTGCTGATGGCCAGACAGGTCCTTAACATTTGAGAGTTCCAGATTTTCATGGCCCTTCACCCTAATATCTGCATCCCAAAACTTAGAGCCTTGCTCATTTCTAATCACAGCACTGACTTCAGTATAGAAAACCACTTGCCTCCTGCAAATCCAGATGTTTAGTCTGAGTTCAGCAAGGCCACAAGGAACAAGCCCCTTTATGCCTTTCAGAGCTTAAAACATTGATTAGATTGATTAGCTTAGAATATTGATTAGACTGATTAGCTTGCCAATTGTTTGATCTAAGCCTATCATTCTGGGTGTCTAAAAATACAGCACTATCAAAACCCATATTACACTTCACAGTTCTTTGTTTATCATCACACCCTAACTGAAAAAGAAAAAAAAAAAAAAAGATTTAGCCATGAATCTCTCAACTTCTTACCATCTGCTTGTACCTGTACCGCATTACAATTACTCATAAATCAAAACTTGAATAATTATGGAACCACTATGTACTCAGGTTATTACCTGCTAAGGGTTCCTGCCTACTATCAGACAGAGCTTAATCCAGCTCCAAAATCCCTTCCTGTTAGTCTGATTTATGACTTCTCCTATATTAGCTGGATTACCCAAGAAACTGAGCAGAAATAAGGATTGTGTGCAAATATTTCTTGGGAGAAGCTAGCTCAGGTATGAGCAGGGAGCAAAGAAATTTTTTGAAAGGAAAGGTGAGAATCATGCAAGCTCATCCATCTCTAAGCTACTCTCTTTTCAGTCTTAATCCTTCCAATTTTTGCAATCCTAGGTCGTATGGTTTAATTCAGTCTCATGGCCAATGATCAGTTCAGTTCAGTTGCTCAGTCATGTCCAACTCTTCTCAACCCCATGGACTGCAGCATGCCAGGCTTCCCTGTCCATCACCAACTCCTGGAGTTGCTCAAACTCATGTCCATTAAGTCAGTAATGCCATCCAACCATCTCATTGAGCATTTTTCCATATGCTTATTGGCCATTTTTATATCACCTTTTCTGACAGTGTCTGCGAGTTTTTTGCCCATCTTTTCTAACTAGATTATTTGTCTTCTTACTATTGCATTGTAAGGTTATATATTATGGATGTGAGTCTTTTGTCAGATCAAAAAATCAAAGGTGGCATAAAGAAATAGAAAGGTATACCATGTTCTTAGATTGGAAGAATCAATGTGAAAAAGACTATACTACCCCCAAAAATCTACAGTTTCAATGTTTCTATCAAATTACCAATGACATTTTTCACAGAACTAGAACAAAAATTGTTTAAATTTGTATGGAAACATAAAAGATTCTGAATAATTAAAGCGATCTTAAAGAAAACTGGAGCTGGAGGTTCTGGCTCCCTGATTTTAGACTATACTACCAAGTACAGTCATCAAGACAGTATGATATTGGCACAAAAATAAAAAAATATAGATCAATGGAATAGTATAAAAAGCCAGCCTAGAAATAAACCCATGGACTTTTCGTTTTCTTAATGGTGTGTTCTAGATAGCAGATGCTTTTAATTTGAATGAAATTTGATTTAACACTTTTCCTTTAGAGTTAGTGCATTTCATGTCCAAAGAAAGTGTTGCCAATCCCAAGATTTTAATTGGTTTTTAGTCTCACATCAAGATCTAAAGAGCAAGACTCAGTAAGATTCACAGTGACCCCAATTTTATGTTGGCAGTGAGTGAGGAGTCTTGGCAGAGACTCAGAAATGCTTCAGTATTTGGGACAAAGAATCATGATTCAGTTTTTACTGACATCATATTGAGTATTATAATTTATTGCACTGTAAAATAAAAACTAAAGGAAGAATTTTTAATTTTTATAATTTCTTTTGCTCTTAATAAAAGTAAAATTCAATAGGTAACTTGATTCTGCTATAACTAACTGGTTGAGTTACTGTTTCTGGTAGAAGTTTTCATGTTTAACTGTGTGACTTTCATCTTGAAGTTTCCTTTTCTTCATGACTTGTGTTTATGTAGAGTCTCCATACTGTAGAGAACCAAGTCATCAACTCTCTGAACTGGACCTTCTAAGTTTCTGAACAAGAATGTGATTTTCTTAGGTGATTCTGCTTCTGTAAACATTTCTACCACTTCTCCATTGAGACTGGAAGAATGTCTATGATAGAGTCCCTGTCTTGTGGAATTTTCCCTTAGATCCAGTATCTGTTTCTTAGTGTCTGTCATATGTTTGGGATTTTTTTTGTAATACATGTACATACTGTTGCTTATTATATTAAAAGACACTTGCTCCTTGGAAGAAAATCTCCTTGGAAGAAAAGCTATGACCAACCTAGACAGCATATTAAAAAGCAGAGACATTACTTTACCAACAAAGGTCTGTCTAGTCAAAGCTACGGTTTTTCCAGTAGTCACGTATAGGTATGAGAGTTGGACTATAAAGTAAGCTGAGTGCTGAAGAATTGATGCTTTTGAATTGTGGTGTTGGAGAAGACTCTTGAGAGTCCCTTGGACAGCAAGGAGATCCAACTAGTCCATCCTAAAGGAAATCAGTCTGGAATATTCATTGAAAAGACTGATGATGAAGCTGAAACTCCAAAACTTTGGACACCTGATGCAAAGAATTGACTCATTTAGAAAAGACCCTGATGCTGGGAAAGATTGAAGGCGGGAGGAGAAGGTGACCACAGAGGATGAGATGGTTGGATGGCATCACTAATGCGATGGACATTAGTTTGAGTAGGCTCCAGGAGTTGGTGATGGACAGGGAAGCCTGGCATGCTGCAGTCCATGGGGTCACAAAGAGTCGGACATGACTGAGTGACTGAACTGATAGTTTATTTACTATATTAGTTTCAGGTATATAATCTAGTGATTCAAGAGTTTTATAGATTATATATATGCCATTTAAAGTTGTTATACAACAATGGTTGTATTTGCCTGTGCTGAACAATGTATCTCTGCTCTCATTTATTTTATGCATAGTAGTTTACATGCCTTCATTCCAAACACCTATATTGCCCCCTTCCCTCTTACCCCTGGTAACAACTCATACCATTTTTTTTTTTTAAACTACAGTGTTAGACTTGTATGTGGCTATTTCAATATTTCCAAATACTGGAAAATTACAATGATGTCAAACAAAATTTGCCACCCTCACCCTCTCCCATTTACTCCTCAAAAAACATTTTCCCCTCATAACAAAAACACACACACACTTGGGATAAACATCACAAATAAGGACTGCATATGTTTACCCAGAAATTAATTTGCAAGTAAATTCAAAATAAAAGCAATGTTCAACTAAAATATCAATCATTCATTTTAGATAGATGTTAATTTATTTTAAAACAGATTATAGATTCATGTCTTTTCATAAACAGGGGGAAAACACCTTTTTTTCTATAAGAATATTTTCTGGTAGATTACTCAGAAGCATTTTCCCCTGTTATCAGTATAAAATGCTTTTTTCTGTGCTACATGCTTTGTATAATCAAAGACATGACTCCACATGTATAAAAAACCTACTGCGTGGTGAGTGGTATACTTGCCATTCCATTTAAATCATACAGTACACGGTTTTACAAAAAAGCAGGTTTATAGATTGAGGGAGTGATATCCCGAGGTTTTCACACACTCATCCAAAACTGTACAATAATTCATAATGCAATATTTACACATAAAGAACTGAAAGAGTCAAAAGTCACAGTTAAAAAGCAATAATTTTATTGGAAAAGGCCCAGACAGTAAAGAGTCTGCCTGCAGTGCAGGAGACCCGGGTTCGATCCCTGGGTCAGGAAGATTCCCTGGAGAAGGAAACGGCAACCCACTCTAGTGTTCTTGCCTGGAGAACCCCATGCGGGGAGGAGCCTGGCGGGCTACAGTCCGGTCCATGGGGTCACAAAGAGTTGGCCACGACTGAGCGATTTCACTCACTCAGTTATGTAGGGAACAGAGTGTTTAAAATTTGTAAGAACAAAGCTAAGTTTTCTGTGTGATTTCCAATATTAGTTGTCAATTTAAAGATTAATTTTAATATAACATCATGTCTTAATTTCAAGCTAGAGCTATGCATTTGCAAATAAAAAATGATCTTCTATAGCCTTTAGATTTCCTCTAAGGTTGTATTCCTGGCCTTATCATTTGTTTACAGATAATTCATAGCAAACAGGCGATACAAACAACAAAAACCCAACAGCAGCTAAAAAGAAAAAAAAAAAAGCCAGCCAAATGGAAAGTCATTCACTAAAAGGAACTGAGTATTTCTACTTAGTCTATAAAAGCTTTCCCCTTTTCCTGCGGAGAGCAGGGTTTCTCTGAGATTGCCATAAAACTAGTAATGGCAGGACCATGGCAAATTGTGGTTCTAATTTGACCCCTTTAAAAAGATTCCTGCTTTAAGAAGAAATGCCTGCCTTTGAAAATGCAGGTTACAATGCCATTTATAATGGCTGCAGTATTATTCTAAGTGCTTTCCTTCAATTTAATCTTAAAATAGTTTTACAGAATTATTTTTTTTTCAAAGAGACATGCATATATGTGAAAAATGGCTCTTTGAATTTCTACTATATCCTTGAAATTTTCTCATATTTTTTCCCCCCCCAAGGAGTCAGTCCTACCCCTCAAAATGTATCAGAAAGAATCTCAATAAATGCAGAGGAAAACTGCCTGGGCAATGCAATGCACCTGTAATTAATATTGTAAAAGAGCTATATGTCTCCTTCATTCTTCAAAGCCTTCTTATTGTGAAATTAAGTTCTTATCAGAATTGTTTTCCAAGACCATTTTACTGTTACTGGTATGCTAAGATTTAATGGGAAAAGTACAATGGATATTCATATATAACTAACTGAAATCACAAGGTGTCAGATAAACTACACTGAAGTGAATGAGAACCAATATTTTTCTTCCTGGTAAAATATGAACAAGTTTGGAAATGGCTTAAGTAAATTATGAAAAATAATATATATAATGAAAATGAAATGTGATACATTAGCACAAGCTCCAGCAGACAGAAGATGCTCAAATGTTTGTTGTGAAATTAGTTTATAACACTATCAAAATTTGCTACTCTTTTTTCTAACAATCAAAATGATAATTTAAGATTTTGGACTGTGAACTTTCTATTGGATGATGGGTTGGTCCCAAAGGCTATAGGTAGCTGATGGAACTATGCAGGTTAGTATCCAAAAAAAAAAAAATCCACCATACAAGAACTTAACACAAAGTTGCTAGTGAGATAGAATGTTGAGTAATGTCTTAAGAAAAACTCAAACTACAACTGTATTGCTCAAAGCTTGATAAATACACATCTCCTATGCTCAAAAGCTCAGGCAGTCTATTATACAAATTTGAAAACTAGTGTTTGAGACCGTTCTTGACACATAGCAGGATCCATGTTTTATTTATCTATTTGCTTCAGTGCAATTAAATTATTCAACATTTCTTCATTTTTATCCTTATGATGAATCTTTATGGATTTCTACCAAGAAATATTTTATTTTCTGTTACATATAAGATGCCTGATTCTAATTAGTTTTCAGCTAATCTTTCTGAGGTTTCTATGCTTCTGTTTCAAATTGATGGATGTAACTCTGGTTTTCTAAAAAAGTCTTTGATCTACACATTTAAGATAAAATGCTTTATTGTTAAGTACTGAGAGTATAAAAATATTATCTTCAAAAATCCAAGCAAATTCTATTTCTTACTGGAATGCCAGACAAATTGCTTAACAATTATTTGTAACATTAATGAACAAGAAATAACCCTACCTGATCTAAAGGAGATAAAATATGTCCTCCAACAGCTAACTTCAATGCAACGCAAACATTTAAGAAGATCGTATCTTGGACCACTTTTTGAGGAAATGCAAATAAAAATAATGATAATAACAAACAACATAGTAGTCATTTGTTATGTTCCTATGTTATGTGAGTCACTGACTAGGGACAATTTATAGTTGCTATTAACATTATATCTTAAGATGGTCTTTGTAGTATTTTCCTTAAAGGTGAGAGGATCAAGGTTATAAGCAATGGATTACTTGCAGCCTGTCACACACAGAGTGGGTGGTGAACCTAGTTTCATCCTTCAGACTGCAATAAATTTTTTGCACTGTTTTCAACCCTTTGCCATTGAAAGGCAAGTCCATTTTATATTTAAATATGACTCACAACAGATGATTGACAAACTTCAATTCAAGGGGAGCTTATAAAAAGTAAAATTGTATTTATCTATTTATATAAGATAATTGGAGTTTGAATGATTAGTTACCAAAACTCAAAAGAGAAAAAAAATATTTTTGAGTAAAATGTTTAAACTAGAAAGCTATTCAATTTTTCTACCTAAAACTTTTACAGAATCAAGTTCTTTGAATTCTTTTTAAACAGAATTCACTTTAACAGTGTTTTTGGGTGGATAATATCCTTTTACTCTCTATCTTGTCTAATATTTTTACCTTCACTCTTTGCTACCTTCTACTTACCACAATTTAAGAATTAAATACATTAGAATTAACTAATTGTAATAGTGCATAGTGTTTGTTCTTGGTGCCTTTCTGTCTTCATTCTTTCTTCATGACTCCCACATGCAAACACGTTTGCCATGTTTATCTTCGATTGTCCTTGATTATATTTCACATTGTCCTTTGTTCTGTTGTCACTGATCTGTTTGCACTATAAATTTATGCAGTTATATTCATGTCATAAATACTAATTTTTTCAGAGTAGATCGAAGCCATTTTCCAATATGTTCTGCTGCATCTAACATATATATTTCAGGGTAAGTATGTCCTGCTTCTTGTTTTGCACAAGACCTCTTTTCCAAGACCCAGTGATGGGTGCACATTAGTGGGGTCTATGGGTAGGTAAGTGTAGCTGTTCAGTTCAGTTCAGTGGCTCAGTCATGTCCGACTCTTTGCGACCCCATGGACTGTAGCATGCCAGGCTTCCCTGTCCATCACCAACTCTCGGAGCTTACTCAAACTCATGTTCATCGGAGTCAGTGATGCCACCCAACCATCTCAACCTCTGTCTTTCCCTTCTCCTCCTGCCTTCAATCTTTTCCAACATCAGGGTCTTTTCTAATGAGTCAGTTCTTCACATCAGGTGGCAAAGGACGGGAGCTTCAGCTTCAGCATCAGTCCTTCCAATGAACACCCAGGACTGATCTCCTTTAGGATGGACTGGTTTGATCTTCTTGCAGTCCAGGGACTCTCAAGAGTCTTCTCCAACACCACAGTTCAAATGCATCAATCTTCAGTGCTCAGCTTTCTTTATAGTCCAACACTCACATCCATATATGACCACTGGAAAAACCATAGTTTTGACTAGACGGACCTTTGTTGGCAAAGTCATGTCTCTTCTTTTTACTATGCTATCTAGGTTGATCATAGCTTTTCTACCAAGGAACAAGTGACTTTTAATTTCATGGCTGCAGTCACCATCTGCAGTGATTTTGGACCCCCCCTCCCCAAAATAAAATCTCTCACTATTTCCATTGTTTCTCTATCTATTTGCCATGAAGTGATGAGACCAGCGGCAATGATCTTAGTTTTCTGAATGCTGAGTTTTAAGCCAACTTTTTCACTCTCTCACTTTCATCAAGAGGCTCTTCAGTAATTAGCCTCCAACTAATAAAAATAAATGAAAAAAAAAAAAAAAAGAGGCTCTTCAGTTCTTCACTTTCTGCCATAAGGGTGGTGTCATTTGCATATCTGAGGTTATTGATATTTCTCCCAGCAATCTTGATTCCAGCTTGTGCTTCATCCAGCCCAGCATTTCTCATGATGTACTCTGCATATAAATTAAATAAGCGGGGTGACAATATACAGCCTTGACGGACTCCTTTTCCTATTTGGAACCAGTTTGTTGTTCCATGTCCAGTTCTAACTGTTGCTTCTTGACCTGCATATAGATTTCTCAGGAGGCAGATCAGGTGGTCTAGTATTCCCATCTCTTTTAAGCATTTTCCATAATTTGTTTTGATCCACATAGTCAAAGACTTTGGCATTGTCAATAAAGCAGAAGTAGATGTTTTTCTGAACTTTCTCTTGCTATTTCAATGATCCAGCGGATGTTGGTGATTTGATCTCTTGTTCCTCTGCCTTTTCTAAATCCAGCTTGAACATCTGGAAGTTCTCAGTTTACATACTGTTGAACCCTGGCTTGGAGAATTTTGAGCATTACTTTGCTAGCGTGTGAGATGAGTGTGATTGTGCGGTAGTTTGCAAATGTAGTTGCTAGTTGACCTCTTATTCAAGTGTGTTTTTTTCCAGATATGTCAATGATTACTTTTGACAACTCATTGCCAAAGGTATGAATGTTAATACACACAAACTTTCCTCCAAATTCGTGGTTCTCAAACTGTTTTTGTGAGCTAGGCAATAATTACCTTGCATCACAGGGAAGGAATCAGGAGAATAAATGGTATTCTCTTTCAAATCACAGGTTTCAAGGCTGAGTGTGATCTGAGCTGAGTGAAGAGGTGTAGTCATAAAATAGAGGCTTGATGTTACTTGGACTGGGATGTTTTGCTATCAGAAGGTGACATTGTCCACTGATTTTTGAAAATGTCCAAAGGGACTAAGGGATTTGTCTGTTATGTAATCCAGAGTCAGAAAACTGAGAACAAGCAAGCCTGTAATAAAAGACAGTAGTTGTAAGGAAGAAAAACAAAAACGAAAACAAAAGCAAAGCTGTCGGATGAATTCACTGACTTGCACTCACTGAATAACCTGCTCAGACTGAGCTCCTGCTCCTTTGAGAACATATGGACAAGTGGTAACAGGTGAGGTACCCTTTGCATTTCATTGCCGAGGAAGTTGTACCAGGAAAATCTACCTAGGTATGAGTCAACTGAAATTTACATTTATTGCCACTGTTCCCAAAATTGTGTATAATTTCACATCTTTTAAAAGATATTTATGAGATAAACTTCTTCATATTGACACATAAAAAATTCCAGCAACATTACTGTGATTGTTCACAAAATAGTACCTTATAAGAAGCTATTTCTCTAAATATTTCCTTTAGAAAATGATTATTCAAGCCAGTGTTTCTCAAACTTAGTGTCTGAGTATCCTAAAATAAAAAGAATGGTATATCTTCTTTAATTACTATGCTTTCCAAAGTTTTCTAAAGGAAAGATATCAAACTAATTACTTGAAATATGCTACTGTAAATGAACATATTATATATTATGACACAAATTTTGATGGAGTTTTATGCAAAAGTTGAAATTTTACAGATATTCTGGTGCAAAGTTGCCTGTGGACTACCTGGGCAGGGTGGTGATCATGGAGTAGGGCTTCCAGTCTCTTGGACCAATCAGGGACCTCCCTGCAGAAATCCTGGGAATTATTTATATGATCCTTTCTCTGTCTCGTGCTGCGTGCTGAGTCACTTTAGTCATGTCTGACTCTGTGTGCCCCTAGAGACTGTAGCCTGCCAGGCTCCTCTGTCCATGATTCTTCTGGCAAGAATACTGGAGGGACCATTCTCCTCCAAATGGGGAGATCAGACCTGCGTCTCATAAGAGTCTCCTGCACTGGCAGGCAGATTCTTTACCTCTAGCACCACCTGGGAAGCCTGATCCTCTCTCACAGTTACCAAACAGGAGGCCATTCCTCCTACTCAGCCAGGCTTAAGCTTCAACATTAAATCAAATTCTCCTATCATTTCTTTGGAAACAGAAGAAGGTTGACAACCTATTGGTCATGTAATCACCCATTTAAAGTTGAAGATGGAATTAAATCTTTCACTTACTTTTCTTTTTTTCAAAAAGCCCAAATCACTTAATCTTTGTTCATAAAATTTATTTCCATTTCCTTTGTCTTCCTCTCAAAGGAACCATCTTTCCTGATGACATGATGATCGTTCATATATTGTACTGAGAAAAGCAGAAGCATATAATTAATAGCTGTGGTTGAGTCAGTGGGTTTATACAAAATCTTTCAATTAAAAATATGGATATAGGATACACAGGGAAGTTATTCATCTTCACACTGTTAATCTTTCCTCAGAGATGAGTCCTATTTATCTATGTTTACTTCTTTTAAAATTTTACTGAAAGTTTTACACTTAAATTCTATCATTTGTTTAAACATTTAGATAGTTAAGATATTGTGAAATCCATCTGAATATCAATTTTGAAAGCATGTGTTCTGGGAAGTACAATGTATATAGCTTATGTTTATGTAAGTGAGTCATATGCTTTTTGTGTGTGGATAGGGTAAATCCAGTTTCTAATAAGAAATTTACTGCAATTCTAATAAAATAAAACCTCCATGAAGAGGAAAACATCTTCCACTGTAAATTTCATTGGTGTGTTATGCACACATCAGGGTATGTATATATATGTGTATACACAGTTATGAATATATGCTGTGTATATATATAACTGTGTATAAACATATATATAATGCAGAGTTCATTTCAGATGCTCAGTCATGTCTCTTTGTGACCCCATGGACTGCAGCATGCCAGGCCTCTCTGTCCATCACCAACTCCCAGAGCTTGCTCAAACTCATGTCCATAACGTCGGTGATACCATCCAGCCATCTCATCCTCTGTCATCCCCTTCTCCTCCTGCCTTCAGTCTTTCCCAGCATCAGGGTCTTTTCCACTGAGTCAGTTCTTCGCATCAGGTGGCCAAAGTATTGGAGCTTCAGTTTTAGCATCAGTCCTTCCAGTGAATATTCAGGACTGATTTCCTTTAGGATTGACTAATTTGATCTCCTTGCAGTCCAAGGGACTCTCAAGAGTCCTCTCCAACACCACAGTTCAAAAGCATCAAGTTTTCAGTGCTTAACTTTCTTTATGGTCCAAACTCTCACATGTATACGTAACTACTGGAAAAACCATAGTTTTGACTAGATGGACCTTTGTCAGCTTTTTAATATGCTGTCTAGATTGGTCACAGCTTTTCTTCCAACAAGCAAGCATCTTTTAATTTCATGGCTGCATTCACCATCTGCAGTTATTTTGGAGCCCCCCAAAATAAAGTCTGTCACTGTTTCCACTGTTTCTCCATCTATTTGCCATGAAGTGATGGGACCAGATCCCATGATCTTAACTTTTCATTGTTGAGTTTTGAGCCAGTTTTTTTACTCTCCTATTTCACTTTCATCAAAAGGCTCTTTAGTTCCTCTTCGCTTTCTGCCCAAGGGTGGTATTATCTGCATATCTGAGGTTATTGATATTTCTCCCGGCAATCCTGATTCTGCCTTGTGCTTCATCCAACCTGGCATTTTCCATGATGTACTCTGCATATAAGTTAAATAAGCAGGGTGACAATATACAGCCTTGACGTACTCCTTTCCCAATACGGAACCAGTCCATTTTTCCATGTGGAGTTCTAACTGTTGCTTCTTGACCTGCACACAAATTTCTCAGGAGGCAGGTCAGGTGTTCTGGTATTCCCGTCTCTTTAAGAATTTCCCTCAGTTTGTCGGAAAACTAACATCCATACATGATTAATGGAAAAACCATAGCTTTGACTATATGGACCTTTGTTAGCAAAGTAATGTCTCTGCTTTCCAATATGCTGTCTAGGTTTGTCATAGCTTTTCTTCCAAGATATGTATATATAAGCTGTGTGTATGTATACACACAGGTTAAATCAGAAATACATATCTTGATGAATTTTTATAAAATGCAAACAGTCATGTGACCAATACTGGCACATGACCAAGAAACAACCTTGCTCACCTCATGCAAGCCCACTTCAGATTCTCGGAAATGTGTCCCCACCCCTCAGGCAACCCCAGTGGTGAAGGTTCATTTAAGAATTGATTCTGCTCTGCTCGTATGCACACTTCCTGTAGACTGAGTCCTCCTCAGGGCTCATCTCTTGTCCTTGACGTCTTTCGTTTGACCCAACATGGAGGTGGATCCATGTTGATAAATATAGTTATATCTTTTTCATTCTCATTACTTTATAGTATTACTTCACATAAATGTTCCACATGCTACTTATCATTTCCTGGTTGATACCTGTGTTTCCCTCCTCTTTTACCATTTCTTCCCAGTTTGGAGAATGGGTTACATCAGGCTTCTGCATTTCCTTTCTTGTCATCAAGCATACTCCCTGTTTTGCCATAAAGAGTGGTCCTCCAGAAGGGACCTGGACATGTATCTGTTCCCCAGTCTGTAGAAAGACACCCGCATGTACATCATTATGACTGTAAATCAGTGACTGTAACATTTGATGCAATCAAAGAAAGCAGACATGTAAACATTTCTAATTCTTTTCTGGGAGGAAAATTACAGGCATATAATGTATTTTTTTTTCCCTTTCTTGGTTCATTTTGGTAATTGTGCTACTTTCATTTCATTTTCCTCTCTGAATTTGCAGTCTGAGTGCATTTCCAGCTGTTGAGAACTTGAGTGCTGGTACCTTCTGAGACCCCAGGCTCTCTCAAGCAGAAGGAGGCATTCTGTCATCTGCTCATGCTGTAGACTTTGCAGCTTTGGGGATGCAGTCATGTCGATGCAGTTGGTGTCAGTCCTGGGCCTTTGACATACAAAGGCAGCTGCCCCACACTATCAAACCCTCTCCTGAAAGGGTGTATACGGTACTGATGCTTTCTGGCTAATGACAGTGTACTGTGAAACTACTGCTATGAAATTACCTATGAAATTATTTTGAAATAAACCTCCCAAGACTATAACCTGGGAGTAATGCCCACTTAACCTTTATAATTTCTCCAAGTGAAATCGTCATAAAGATAAACAGAGAAAGGTTTGAGGTATTTTGTTCGCATGTGTGTGTGTGCTTCTACTTAAAGAAATTTGCCAGCGTCTATAGACAGGCCAACCTGGAAGAGTGAAATATTATATACATACATCATATATGTGTATAAACAAACATCACTTCTAATTGCACTTTCCAGGATGGGTTGCTGAGCCCAGTGACTTTCAGAGACATTCCTCATGTCTTCTCACATCCTCCTCTTTTGACAGACTTATGAGTTGAAGACAAAAGCCAAAACAACCAACAACTCCAGCAGCAGAGGGGGTTTTATATAAATATCTAGCAGCACTGTTCTGCTTGACAATTTCTAAACTCTCATACTAATAAATCCCATTTCTTGTTATTTGTTCCTACCATTAATTCCCTCCTATTGTCATAATTTTCAAGAATTAAAGATATTTTTATTATTAATGTTTCAGACTCAATTAAAAAGAGAGCTCTTTAGGGTACAGCATTCAGGACATTTTGTCACAAGTTTCAGGCTGTTAAAGAACAGACACACAGCAGGATGGAGTATGCACATTCTGCCAAGGAGGATGGGAGGCTGTTCACTGAAGAGAATGTAAATCATAGAAAGAGAGAAAAATTAAAAGAATGAGACATACCCTAAACTCTGTGCACATCAGCATACAAATTAGTGCCAAAGTATTTACATTCATTAGTGTTCCAGGAACAATGAGATAATGCTATTGTCCTTTCAGTATGTTCATGTTTAATCATTTATTAGGAGACTTTTATATAAAAATTCTGTCCAGCCCTTTGGCCAGCAACCCACCCATTGCCCTCTGCTGTGTCCCCAGATCTAGTCCATCTCTTCCTTTCCCTCAACTTGGGAGGAACCACTGCCAAGACACAAATTTATTTAAAGTATACAAGAACACCAATACTCTTGAGATTGAATGTGGGTATAATAGAAAAGTTAGAGGCAAAGATTTAGCATCAGAAGAAAATTCCCCCTTCTCAGCAAAGACTGATCTCCTTGGGAAGCAATGGGAAGATGTTTATGCTTTGACCAGGACACTCAAAGGGATCCAGTCTGCTTCTTGTATTGAGCCCTTGTGGGTAGGCTTAGAAGTTTTTAAGAAATGCTAGTGTTAAGGCGCCTAGAAGAGGAAGTCTTATCCCCTCCCAAGAAGATAAGCATCACAGAAAGATGAGCCTGGCTGTCCAGAAATACTGTTAGGTGGGTGAGAACGGCAGACTGTCCTTTCTGCTTGGAGTGACCTTCAGAAGAATACGGTGCAGGAGTTTTATGGCCACTTTGACAGCCATTATCAAGGCAAATGTTGCCTGACTTGTTGCTTCAGCAAATCAGAAGACAAGTAGCTGTGCGTGGATTAATAAAAGATGTGAACTAAAAAAAAATTCTGTCCATGTTCATAGAGTTTCTTATGAAATGGGTATAAGAAAGTATGCATATGTGAACTCTGAACACTATAGACTCTTAGTGTGAATATAATATGATATCTCTCTTATGTGGAATCTAAAAAAAGTGTACAAGTGAACTTATTTATGAAACAAAAATAAAGTTACAGATGTAAAAAATAAAATTATGGTTACCAGGGTTAAGGAAGGGGGGTGATAAATTGAGAGATTGGGATTGACATGTACACACTACTAAATATAAAGTAGGTAACTAATAAAGACCTACTGTATAGCACAGGAAACTCTACTCAATGTTCTGTAATGGCTATATGAGAAAAGAACCTGAAATAGAGCAGATATATGTGTATAATTGATTCACTTTGCCATATGCCTGAAACCAACACAACTTGTAAATCAACTATATGCCAATAAAAAAAGACAATGGGCTTTTAGCATAGCATTTGCATCCACAAGAGTCCTCGGAATTCCCCTTGTGTCTTAAGGAAAAGCTTTGTTTCAATCATCTTGGGCAGGTCAACTTCCAGGCAGGGCAGGAGTGTTGCGTCAGGAGTCACTGAGCTTTGCTCTGAGGAGATGCTTTTCCTGAACTTTTAACTTTTCAAACTATGAGGTACCATTTTTTTCTTCCATTTTTGTTTATCTTAGCTGGCTAGGGCTTAACAACTGACTCACTGTCCCCTAAAGCCTCACACCAACCAGCCCAAGAGCACTCCTGACCAGGAATCAAGACCTCAATTCTCTGCATGGTCCAAATCAGAAAAAAAAAAAAAAAATTCATTGCTGCAAACCATGACCTTTGGTGGCTTTGAGGGAGGTCCCAGGTGTATGCATGCTGTCTACAGAGATCCTTCTCCCCTGGCCCCTCTTTGACAGAGAGAACTTTGCCCCTGAGGACTTAGTAAGCCCAGAACCCTGGTCGACTCTATCAGGATGCTTGGAAATGAAAGTCATCCTGTCTTAGTTCTCAAGAGTAAGTTTTGTGATTCTTCTTTAGCAAAATTCTTGCCCTTTGGATAGATTGTGTCCCTGAGAAGAAAATGTAGATACAGTAGGTGAGTGGTGGTGAATCTTAGTAGAATTTTACTAAATTTATTTTTTAAACATATTCTAGCTCAGTTTGCTTCCACTTTTTTATGACTGATGTCTAAACCAAATATTAAATTGGAATGTAATGATGTTTCTGGATTTTCCAGCTTTTATGTACTCAACTAATAGTTCTGGAAGATATCACAGGCATTTATAAAAAGGGTCTCTGTGATGAGAGATGTAAAGTTTACATGCTATCAGTATATTAGGAAAGTCACAGTGTGACTGTGTTAAAGATTCTGATAAATCTTGTAGAAGAAAAGCATGTCTAACTTGTTTAAACCACCCAAGTTTTCTAAATTTATTTTTGCAATAGACTAATACTCTATAAACTATTAAGAAAAGACAGTGTTCTATAAATCATTTAGGAAGTACATTTCTAGACCACTTCTTGAACCTACTTTTGATTCTATGGAATTAAGTTTTTTACATCCACTTCTCAGTGTCCCCCATCTTCTTAGAAATGTGTTCCCCTTTTAAGGTTGACCTGCACACTAGCCTCTCTTTTCCACAGCTGTGTCACATCTGTAGAATGGTTAGAGCTTCTTCCTTGGTTTCTGGCTTTCTCACCGTCCTAGCCTAACATTCACCTGAGTGTGAAAGTAACAGTGGCGTTGACTTTGTTAAAGAGCATCGCCTGTGACCTCCTTCCTATTGTAGGCTGTGATTCTCCATGTCTTGAAGCTGTATCTTCCATTTCATTTTACTAAGAACTTCTGGGAGACCTGGGTTCAATCCCTGGGTCAAGAAGAACCCCTAGAGAAGGGAATGGCTACCCATTCCAGTATTCTTGCCTGAATAACCCCATGGACTGAGGAGCCTGGTGTGCTACAGTCCATGGGGTCGTAAAGAGTTGGACACAACTGAGCAACTAATACTTTCACTTCACTTCCCATTTTGATAAGTTTGTAGCTTCTAATTTTGATAGTAAATAATCCTACAGTCACAAATTCTCCTCACAAATAAAAATAGAGAATAAAAGAGTGATCATCTCTTAACATATTCTTTCCTGCAGGTCAAACATCAGCTTTTGTACCATGGTCCACACGCTTCTTCTTCACTGTCCCAAACAGAGAATATTATGGTTTCTGACTTGGTCTCTAAGTTCTTAATTTTTTATTTTTATTTTTTCCATTTATTTTTATTAGTTGGAGGCTAATTACTTTACAATATTGTAGTGGTTTTTGCCATACATTGACATGAATCATCTATGGATTTACATGTATTCCCCATCCCGATCCCCCCTCCCACCTCCCTCCCCACCCTATCCCTCTCCACCCCATCCCTCTGGGTCTTCCCAGTCTAACTTCTTTTGAATGTTCTATGCAGTGAGTCATTTTCAACTTTAAAATACTAATGAAATATTTATGGAATTTTTTTCATATTTTACAGAAAAATAAATACATTATAATCTATCCAAATGCTTATTTATTTCCATCTGGTCATTTAGTTTCGAGAGTGTATCTCAACAAACACCTATCACGTTTATAAAGCAAACTACCCAGAAGCAGGGCAAAAGGCAAAGAAACAAACAAAAACAACAGAACTTTTCCAATGACTGCAAAAGAAGAAAAGGAAGTAAACAACAATTTGGTGATTTATCATTCTGTTTTTAGGGTATCTGGGCTGTTTTTAAAGACAACATTTCACTCAATCTCTGATTGTATAAATTGTGGTTGAAGGCAGTTTTTGTGGCTGGCAGTTGCTGCAGCTGCATGGGACTATGTTGAGAGAAATTTGATATAGTATTGACATTATTTTATGAAAGCTCTGTCAGGTTTTATTTGTGCAAATGAGAGCTGAGAGACCTAAGTGACTGTCACTTGTTATGGAGAACATCAAAGGAAATAAGCAGATGGGAGTAAAATAGAGTAAGTATTGAGCTTGGGCCAAAAATTTAAAAAAGGGGAGGAAAAAGATAAGTTATGCTAATTTCTGTTATGCAAAACTGCTGCTTAATGAGTAGTTCAGTCTCTATTCACCCTGATCAAATGTGGCTGAAGACTAGTTAGCTATAACTAGGAACATTTTCAAACTAAACTTTATGGAAACATCTGTAGAATAATCTTCAATGCATCTGATTTCTTTATAAGTTCATATATTTAAAAATAAGTTGCTTTTCCTTCTGTTTTGAAACAGTATAACTTCTGCAGGATTCACACATGCACCCCATAAGGGGGAAAGCAACTATTTTGAGATATGCTAATTAGCACTTCTGGGCACAGTTTATTCCATAGGTACAGATAATCATATCACACCCTCAAAAATGTCAGAACGTGTGTCCTGTGGCTAACACTGCAGAAACTTCTTTCTCCAGAATATTCCAGACTATCTAACATTTGGCCCCAAACTTGACCATTTGCTATTTCTTCTCCTAAATCATAGCATTCCACCTTCACCCCATTCTTCCCAAACATTGTAGCTTCCAGTCTCCCTGATTAATTTGAATCTCTGATGAAAACATGCATTTTCGGTTCCAGTGTCTCTGTGCAATCACAGCTGAGAATAATGTTCCTATCATCATGAGATACTTCCTGCAAAAACTTCTGTCCTTCAAAAGGGGTCATGGAAGTTTCCAGAATTCTCCCCATTCCTAGTTATTGTCTTCATGGTCATGTCCACAACTTTCATCTTAATCACTAAAAACAATAAAAAATAAAAGATTTTATTTTAATTTGTCTCATATTTCTACTCCAAACCATTGAAAAGTCAAGGTGAAATCCAGTTTTTGTGGGGACTGAAACTTAGGAAGTTTTGATGACTCCCTTAAGGAAAAGAATACAAAGTCACACATATAAAAATCTTGGGTGAAAAAAATAAATATGAATTTAGGTTAGAAAATAAGTCACAATGAATCACAAAATTTAAGAAGCTGACAAATAGTACAAATATCATAAAATCTGAACAAGTAATATATTTTTATCAGCAAAACTACTTGAAACACTTAAAAATTTTTCTTCATTTTAGTTGCATACTCTATTCCTTTATATGTAATTATTTGGAAGACAGTGTGTTTTTCAGATATAATAAAACATAATTGAGGCTTTTCCAAGCGTGATTGATCAAAAAATATTAATGGTAGTTTGGAGTCTTCTTTTTTCAAAGTTGTATAAGTTTTCAGGGTTATGTTAAGTTAGGAAGCTTCTCCATCAACTTTCTTCTGCATACAACCTCTAATACGTGGAAAAATTCTTATGCACAAGAATCTATATCTGCATTTTGCAAACCTTACATCACATTCTTTACCACCCACTTGCAGTGCCAGGCTGTAGGTATATAAATGGCCCTGCCCCACCTACCACAATGTCAGGGGAATCCACAGAGAGAAGACCTTGCTGGAATTTATTACTCTTCCTGCCAGGTAGCAGAGACCTAGGTATTCAAGAATGTCATTCAAGAATGGTCAATCACAGAACCAATACACCTGGGCTGCGTGCATCTTGCTGTGTCCTTTAGCAGACCTCTAAATCTACTGTAAATACTGTTCTACATCTACAGAAATGTAAGGGGCAGCGATCTTAAGGAATTGCAGTTAAAATATCTTGTGCAAATATATGTATAAACTTGTGAGCAACTACTGTGGCCATTCAAGTGTCTTGAAAGGAGCAGATGAAATGAGGAGGCTGACACCTGAGCTTCACTGGCAGCCAGGTAACCCCGACCATGGATGGCATGGCTTTCACCCTCATCTCTGTGGGAGACTGTTGGGAGAATTTTGTATATCCCCGAGCCCACCTTGCTGGCTCCACTGCCCAGGTTCTGAAGACCCGCGGGGCCTTCCCTTCCCAGGCGCAGGACTGTAATGCCAACTCCTGGTCCGCAGCCATCCTGACCTCCTGAACTCCTTCACTTCCCTCTTCTACGAGCTGTGGGTAGTGAGAGTGTTTCCTCTGTGTTACCGGCCAGCCAGCTTTTCCCAGTGACCACACGATAAAGGAAACCAGGTATAGAGCCATAGTCTACTGGATGAGGGCTCCAGATCTTGCCTTGTCTACCCTGCCTTATCAAGCCGTATTTATTTTATACCTGCTTATTGATAACTGTGTATATGTGTGTGTGGCTTACTTTTAGCAAAGATCCTTAAAAGACAACAAAGTTTGTTGGTGGTGTAGTGTGACCAAGAATATCTCCCTGACCCCCACCCATCAGTGTAAACACAACTCTCAAGTGATGGGAAATGTCAGTGTCCCTGAGGGGACCTTATTAATCCTTTACTAATGATCTACATGTCTGGAAACACTTACTAGAGAGTAACTGCTTGAAATTATACAAATATGTTGGCTTATTCTACATTTCAAATCCTGCTTCAGTAAAATCCAAACACTGCTAAACCTGTGGGGTCTCCTTAGGTTTTCTGACTGTCCATAAATGAGTGTTCTTATTTAATTGTTCCAACTGTTACACATTTTCTACTTTTTATTTTTAGCTGTACCCCATGGCATGTTGGATCGTAGTTCCCAGGCCAGGGATCAAACCCACCCCCCTGTACAGTGGAAGCTCAGAGTCTTAACCACTGGCTGCTGCTGCTGCTAAGTCACTTCAGTCGTGTCCGACTCTGTGCAACCCCCTAGATGGCAGCCCACCAGGCTCCTCCATCCCTGGGATTCTCCAGGCAAGAACACTAGAGTGGGTTGCCATTTCCCTCTTCAATGCATGCAACCATGCTAAGTCACTTCAGTCATGTCTCACTCTGCGACCCTATGGACAGCAGCCCACCAGGCTCCTCTGTCCATGGGATTCTCTAGGCAAGAATACTGGAATGGGTTGCCATTTCCGTCTCCACTTACCCACTGGACCACCAGGGAAATTCCTCTAGTTTATTTTGGTAAATCATTTCTTTTCTTTTCTTTTTTCAAAACCATATCAGTTTTATGTGAGATTGGCAGGCTGCAAAATTAACTCTTTTGCACAGGAGAATTTATTAGTTAGCAAAGAAAAGATGGAATATGTTGCTCTTTGCATGTCCTTGAAATGAATTGACACAAAGCTCAATCTTTCTCATGTTTCTTTGTAATGATAAAGCAATTTAAAATGTGCTTATTATAAGTCATCATGAAATGTTTGATTAAGTGAATATCTATGCTGTTAATAATGTTTCTAATTAATAATAGTGGGTTGCCATGACCTGGGCTGGAAAGATACCCTGGTTCAATATGACATTTAAATTACATATGATTTATCATTATGGGTAGACAATAAGAGAAACTGTACTACTTTGTCAAATGATCTAAGATTTTTTAAAATTACAGTTAATAACTTTCTGGTTTTGACGTAATAATTATAAGACAAGAAATTAAGTTTATAAATGCTGCTGTTTTCAAAAGTCGTTAGTTTCTTTCTTATTTAGCAGGAAGAAGTTATATAGCAGGAAGAAGTTAACTCTGAAAACAAGAAAATCCAGCTAATTTAGCAACATCTTGTTGAAACAAATATATAAAATTCAGATTTCAGTGAGAGGAGTTAAAAAGAATGAGAGGAGGTTGTTACCTCCCAAATTAGTATTTGAACATTATATAATGCATGTGAGATTGAGATTCTGAACTTGTATTTTCAGTGTTTCTTAGTTCAATTTTGCATGTCTTATCCTAAGATATTACATTAATATAGGGGGCAAATGTGCTACTAATATATTCACAAATATATGATCAAGCTTATTCAAGGAGATGAGAAAAATTTCATGAAAATATAGCAAATTCTTGGCATTAAGTGTCTACACTCTAGTCCATGAAATAACAAAGGTATGACTCTCTTCATAGCAAAGCAAAATGTTTTATTTTTTTGGCAACATGTAAGAAGCTGAGTGCAACAATGGTGCAGAGTGGAGTAGTTGTCATCTACTTGGACAAATAAAAAAAGATCTCAAATATCAAAGAGTGTTCTGCCTCCTTTCCTCTAGGAGATTCTTGGATCTGTCTACTGGAGCAAAGGAAATAAAAGCAAAAATAAACAAATGGGGTCTAATTAAACCTAACATTTTGCATAACAAAGGAAACAATAAACAAAATGAAAAGACAGACTACTAAACTGGAGAAAATACTTCCAAATGATATCACCTGACTAATAAGGAGTTAATATCTAAAATACATGGAAAGCTCATACAAGTCAACATCAAGAAAACAACCTGATTAAATACTGAGAGGATCTGAACAGATATTTTTCAAAGAAAATGTAGAGATAGCCAACAGGCGCATGACAAGCTGCTCAACATCGCTGGTCATCAGGGAAATGCAGATCACAACCATCATTGCACACCTGTTAGGATGGCTGTCAAAAAGAACACAAATACCAAGTAACTGAGGATGTGGAGAAAAGGGAACCCTCCTGCACTGTTACTGGGAAGGTAAATTGGTACAGTCACTGCAGAAAACAATATGAAGGTTTCTTAGAATATGACCCAGGAATTCCACACCTAGATACATATCCAAAAGAAACATAAACACTAATTGGAAAAAATACATGCATCTCAATGTTTGTAGCAGCACTATCTATAATAGTCAAGATATAGAAGCAACTTAAATGTCTGTCAACAGACGACTGGGCAAAGAGTGTATATAAAAATTGTATATATATACAAGAAAAATAAAAATTGTGTATATAAAAATATATAGAATTGCATATATACATACATATATGCTAGTAAAGTAATGCTCAAAGTTCTCCAAGCCAGGCTTCAGTAATACGTGAACGTGAACTTCCAGATGTTCAAGCTGGTTTTAGAAAAGGCAGGGGAATCAGAGATCAAGTTGCCAACCTCCCCTGGATCATCGAGAAAGCAAGAGACTTCCCGAAAAACATCTATTTCTGCTTTATTGACTATGCCAAAGTCTTTGACTGTGTGGATCACAATAAACTGTGGAAAATTCTGAAAGAGATGGGAATACCAGACCACCTTGCCTGCCTCCTGAGACATCTGTTTGTAGGTCAAGAAGCAACAGTTAGAATTGGATGTGGAACAACAGGCTGGTTCCAAATGGGAAAGAAGTACACCAAGGCTATATATTGTCACCCTGCTTATTTAACTTATATGTGGAGTACATCATGAGAAACGCTGGGCTGAAGGAAGCACAAGCTGGAATCAAGATTGCCAGGAGAAATATCAATAACCTCAGATATGCAGATGGCACCACCCTTATGGCAGAAAGTGAGGAAGAACTACTAAAGAGCCTCTTGATGAAAGTGAAAGGGGAGAGTGAAAAAGTTGGCTTAAAACTCAACATGCAGAAAACTAAGATCATGGCATCTGGTCCCATCACTTCATGGCAAATAGATGGGGAGACAGTGGAAACAGTATCAGACTTTATTTTTTTTTGGGCTCCAAAATCACTGCAGATGGTGACTGCAGCCATGAAATTAAAAGACACTTACTCCTTGGAAGGAAAGTTATGACCAACCTAGATAGCATATTAAAAAGCAGAGACATTACTTTGCCAACAAAGGTCCGTCTGGTCAAGGCTATGGTTTTTTCAGTGGTCATGTGTGGGTGTGAGAGTTGGACTGTGAAGAAAACTGAACACAGAAGAATTTATGCTTTTGAACTGTGGTGTTGGAGAAGACTCTTGAGAGTCCCTTGGACTGCAAGGAGATCCAACCAGTCCATCCTAAAGGAGATCAGTCCTGGGTGTTCATTGGAAGGACTGATGCTGAAACTGAAACTCCAATACTTTGGCTACCTCATGTGAAGAGTTGACTCATTGGAAAAGACCCTGATGTTGGGAGGGATTGGGGGCAGGAGGAGAAGGGGATGACAGAGGATGAGAGGGCTGGATGGCATCACTGACTCGATGGACATGGGTTTGAGTAAACTCCAGGAGTTGGTGATGGACAGGGAGGCCTGGCGTGCTGCGATTCATGGGGTCGCAAAGAGTCAGACACCACTGAACGACTGAACTAAACTGATACAATAGAATACTACTTGGTCATAGAAAAGAATGAAATTTTGCCATTTGCAGTAACATGGATGGACTTGGAGGACTTTATGCTAAGTGAAATAAGTCAGACAGAGAAAGACAAATATTTTATCATATTACTTATATGTGGAGTATAATAAAAATAGAATAAACTAGTGAATATAACAAAATAGAAGCAGACACAGCTTTAGAGAACAAAGTAAAGTTATAAACAAGTTTAGTGGGGAGAAGGAAGAAGGAGGGGCAAAATAAGGGTAAGGGAATAAGAGGTACAAACTGTTGTGTATAAAATAAGCTACAAGGATATACCGTATAATCTGGGGAATATAGCCAAAATTTTATCATAACTCTAAATGGAGTATAACCTTTAAAAATTATAGCTCACAGTAGTGTGCACCTGTAACCTACATAACATTATACATCAACTAAACTTCACTAAAAAATGACCTCATAGAAGTGGTGATTTGCCAGCTGGGACTTGAAATTTTGGAATTAAGGGAAGAGATAAAGTCAGCCTAAAGAGGCAAAGATGAGGTGGTACCGGGATAAAAGGGAAGCCCCATGAGTGCAGGGCTGTCTGAGCTATAAAGCCAGTCTTTCTGGAATAAAATAGAGGATGAGAATGAAGTATCCTGAAGGTTAGGGTGAAATAGCTAAGAAAGTCACTGAATCTAAATGACTGGATTACATGGTAATTTAAAGATAATTAAACTTAATCCCACCTAAAATGCCACCCCTACCTTCTATTTATTCTCAGCTAAAAATCAACTATTCCATACTGTGATGTTCCTTCTATGCTATTCAATACTGGGTTTCAAGGAATTTTACTTTCTTCTATTTCTTGTAGTAATTTATTCATGTCACCATTATTTTATCCCCCACAATATGATCTTCTACACATTCTGAATTTAGGACAGTCTTCTTTAACATATATGACCTGATTTTGTTTTTTCTTTATTCACTACTTAGGAGGGGTCTGGGGGGTTCAGAGTGTGCTATAACCAGGCAGTTGGATGGTCCATTGGTGAAGCAGCAGCTGCGATTGCCCTGGGCAGGGTGGGGAAGTGGGGCAGGACTTTCCTTCAGGAAACTAGTAAATTCCTGTTTGTCACTGTCTTCTCTGAAAGGTGAGCTCTGTTCTAGGAGGTCGGTGCCTAGTTCCCACTGGTTGGTAAGCTTGTGAATATCATGAGTTTATCGAATACTTATTTATATTCCCAGACCTTCACATGAAGTGTTAGATGTTGCACCTGCTTTTCATTCCTGCTGTTTTGAAACCTTTTTATTATGTGCAATTGCATCTGCTTGAGGAAAGATACCTCCAGAAAAGTGAGAATCAGTAATAAAAGACAGTGGTTGGGAGAAACAAAATAAAGTTATCGGTGATTCTACTGACTCACACTCACTAAACAGCCAGCTTTCTCTGGCTGTACTCCTATTCCTTTGAGAGCATGTGGACCACTGGAAACAGGTAAGGTAATCTCCGTGTTTCGCTGCGGGAGACCGTAGTGTCTTCTGTCTTCACTCATTGGACCTCCCTTTTTGGCTAAAGCATCAGTGGGTCTTGGCTCGTAGACATTCCTCCAGCTGTTTGTCAGTTGTGCCACTAAAAGCTTGCCGTGCTCCGTACTTCAGAGGATGTTTCTATGTGGTTGAGAGACAGGGTGAGGAGGAACTCTGTTCAGAACTCCATGTTCTTTGACTAATGCAAACATGCAGCAAATAACTCATCAAATTGTCTCTTCTGGCTAAAGCCCTATTTCAACAACAGGAACAATTTGAAACATTCAGAGTATTTTCTCATCCTGCTTTGTAGAGGTCCAAGTTCCATTCTCAACACGAAGGCAGGATGACATGATGGCAGGATGGGGAAGAAAATGGATGGTCAGGATATTTCTCTTGGTGAATTACTGTGTGATGCATTCTCTTCAGCGCTAACCACAGAGGGGATCTCTTTAACCTTGAAGCAATAATAGATGTGACTTTTTCCTTCTCAGCTTGGCCATGACATCATGATTTCTCTAAGTCTGGTCAATGCCAGGATTGTATGTGTTCCTTTTCAAAGTAAGTTGATATATTTTGAAAAATGAAGTACATTTTATATTCCTTTACCTGTGTACTTTTATTTACGTTTAGTTTTTCCATTTTTCCTCTTCTTTGTTTTTAGTTTTTATTTCTTTAATTGTGCCCTTTTATAACAAACTGTCCTCGATTTTCTCTGAAAACACAATATTCTAGTGAAAAAGGGTCCAATAGATGTGTATGAAGGAGCAGGATTGACAGTTGGAGGCGATTGTTTCAATATATTTGCGGGGGGGAAAGGGAGGGTGATATGTCTTCTCAAATAGGACACACATCGGATAGCACTTGGAGAACTTTTTCAACTATCAGCAAAAAAAGTGTCTCTTTGTGGTGTTTCCTGACTGCTATAATTTATAGAAGCTTGTTTATCTCTGTTATTTTGCAGCTGTGGACACTATTAACTTAGCAATTTAAAAATAACACACTCAAAAGTGACAGGCATGAACTATGAGAACAAAGTAAGATTTTCTATTTGGAGAATGATTTTTAAAAATACTTTGTGTGGTAGCTCTTTCCAATGCTTATTTTGGAGACTTTCAGAGCTTGCAGATTGGTGGAGTCCAAGCCACCCGGAGGAGATGTCCGGGGAGCTCAGAGCATCCTGAATCTACGTGGCCCAAGAGATGCAAGTGCTCACCTGTGGCAAAGGGGCAAGTAGCTTCTCCCCACTCCTTCCTTTCCTGTCTTTTATTTCTTTTTTTCCTTTTGTGTGGTCTCTCTCTGTCTCTGATCTTTTTTCCTTCTTTCTATTTTCTTCTTGATTCCCCCATCCCCCCATAGTTGGCTTCTTTAGTTAAATTCTATCTTTTAGATCCTAGCAAAAAATTCAAGTGATCACTTGCCCTTCCTTAAAGTCATAAGTTAAGGGAAAGCTAATTAATGAGCTTCTTCTTAAGAAATTGTGTAAAGAAAGAACCCACAAGAATTCTTATTACAGACACCAAGAGAAGCCTTCTTGTGAAACACTACTTTAGAAAGTTTTGACAATGAGGATCTGAAATCCAATCCAAAAAAGTCTGAATCTAATTTTGATGGTTGACTACTTACAGGAACCACTTCCTCCCCCTTCTGCCAATAACTAAGCAAAGTGATAGGAAGGCCAGAAGGACTTTCCCCCACTGCTCAAGCCTTTATTCACATGTAGGAACCTTTACCCCATGCCATCCCCAGCCTCCATGAAACCCCAAAGCCAGTCCTCTTTCCCTACTCTTTTAAACCATGTTAGGAGCTGCTTAGAAAGCCTGCCTTAGTCTCTCCAAAAGCCTCAACTTGTGAGTAATAAATGTTTTCAGTTCACAGAGCTCATCCATGGTTTATTGATTCCTACATACACTTGTGTGCATGCGTGTTGTCTGTGGGGTGTGTGTGTGTGTGTGTGTGTGTGTGTGTGTGTGTAGATCTATGCAGATTTATTGTGTGTACGTTCGTCTAACCAATCAGCATGCAGAACTGTCCTGTCATCACAAGTCCCTCTCAGGCTGTTCATTTGTCAGCAGACTTACTTCTCTTGCAGTCTCCATCCTAAGCCTTGACAACCACTAATAGGCTTCTGATCTCTATAATTCTGTCATTCAAGAATGTTATATAAATGAAATCAAGCAATAAACAGCCTTTGAGACTGACTCTTTTCTCTGGGAATAAACCTTTTGAGATCCATCCAAGCTGCTGTGTGGATCACTGACTTGTAGCTTTTTCAGTGCCAAGTAGTATTCCACGACTTGGATGATCCATAGTTTGCTTAACCCCTTGTCAAAATAAAAGACACTTAAGTTGGTCCAGTTTTTTTTTTTTTACTTTTTATTTTTTGCCTACTATGATTAAAAATGCTATGAGTATTTGTGTACAAGATTTTGAGTGAACACTGTTTTTCATCAAACTGGGATAAATGCGCTGAAGTGCAATTGCTGGGTCATCTGCTAAGTGTATGCTTAGCTCTATAAAAACTGGTCATATTGATTCCCAGAGTAGAAAATTAAAAAAGAGATATATTTAAAAAAATTTTTATTTAAGCTTAGTTGATTTACAGTATGGTACTAATTTCTGCTGTACAGCAAAATAACCCAGTTATACATACATGCATTCTTTTTTATACTCTTTTTCATTATGATTTATTGCAGCATGTGAGTATAGTTCCCTGTGCTATGCAGTAGGGCCTTGTTGTTTATCCACTCTGTATAAAATAATTTACACTGATTCTCTATTCCCACAAGTCCATGCATCTGTTTCTGTTTCATAAAAGTTTATTTGTATCATATTTTAGATTCCACATATAAGTGATATTGTATAACATTTGTCTTTCTCTGTATGATTTTGCTTAGTATGATAATCTCTAGGTCCATCCACGTCACGCAAATGGCATTATTTCATTGTTTTCAATGGCTAATATCCCATTCCACATTTTCTTTATTCATTCATCTATCGATGGTTATTTAGGTTGCTTCCATGTCTTGGCTATTGTGAATGATGTTGCAATGAACATTGGAATGTATGTATATTTTTGAATGTAGTTTTGTCTGAAGATATGTCCAGGGGTAAGATTGCTCGATACAGTAGCTCTATTTTTTTGACCTTTCTGAGGAACTTCCACACTGTTCACCAGAGTGGCTGCACCAGTTTACATTTGCACCAGCAGTGTAGGAGGGTTCCCTTTTCTCCACAGTTGTTTCAACATTTATTATTTATAGGCTTTTTAACAATGGCTATCCTGACCTGTGTAAAGTGGTACCTTGCAGTTTTGATCTATAGATCTCTAATAATTATTGTTGTTGAGCATATTTTTCTGTGCCCTTTGACCATCAATGTGTCTTCTTTGAAGAAATGTCTATTTAGGTCCCTTGCCCATTTTTTGATTGGGTTGTTTTTGGTTGTTGTTGTTACTGAATTATACAAGCTGTTGGTATATTTTGGAAATTAAGCACTTGTTAGTCACATCACTAGCAAATATTTTCTTCCATTCTGTAGGTTATCTTTTCATTTTGTTTATGGTTTCCTTGCTGTGCAAAAGCTTATAAGTTTGATTAGATCTCATTTATTTGTTTTTGCTTTTATTTCTATTGCTTTGGGAGACTAATCTAAGAAAGATTTGCTGTGATTTATGTTTTGCCTATATTCTCTTCTAGGAGATTTATGGTACCTTGTCTTATATTCCAGTCTTTAAGCTATAGTTTTTTTTTTTTGTGTGTGTGTGTGTATAGTGTGAGGGAGTGTTCTAACTTCATTAATTTACATGTAACTATCCAGTTTTCCCAACTCCACTTGCTCAAGAGACTAGGTTTTCTCCACTGTGTAGTCTTGTCTCCTTTGTTGAAGATTAACTATCCATAGGTATGTGGGTTTATTTCTGCACCCTCTGTTCAGTTCTGTTGATCCCTATGTCTGTTTCTGTGCCAATATCACATTAGTTTGATTACTATAGCGTTGTAGTGTTGTCTGAAGTCTGGGAGAGTTATGCCTCCTGCTTTGTTCTTTAAAAAAGAGCATTTCATATCCTCACAATATGTGTGGTGTAATCAATATTTACATTCAAACAAAGTACTGAGTTGGGTGTTAGTGACACCCATAATATACGGAAGGTCAGGATTTCTTCCTCTGTTTTACTAGTTTCTTATGTGTATGTAAGAAAAGTAAGGGACCAACAGTAAGTATTGAAGCCACAGCTGAGCTGAACTCTAAGTGAAACATAAGAAATTCATTATCTTAAAATTAACAAAAGCCTTGCAGACCCAAACTCATAGTGTAAACTTCATGCCAGTCATATATGGAGATTTCAGGTAAATGATTCAGAGTCTCTGGGTCTACAAAGGCGAAAAAGGAGGAAGAATGGGAATGAATGTCCTTGTGTGGTCATTCTTAAAGCTGCACAGGAAAGCAGGCAGTTGTTTTTAAAAGGCAGCCTACTCTAATATAATTACTATTTTAAATGTGTTTATAAGAATTCAGGAAATGTAAGAGTAATTAATTAATTAATGTAAGTTGTTAGTGTAAGAGCAGCCTGGGCAAATCAAAACCCTCAAATGAGCTTTAAAAGAAAACGATTAGAGATAACACAAATAGAAATAGCACTTCTAGTTACTTCCATAGTTTGATCCATAAAGAACATCAGGACCAGATTCTGATGTCAAAATGTAAAGGACTGTGGGATGAACTGGGAGACTGGCATTGACATACATGTGCTATTTATCCTATGTATGTAATAGATAGCTAATGAAAACATGCTCTATAGCACAGGGAACTTTCAGTGCTCTGTGGTGATCAAAACGGGAAGGAAACCCAAAACAGATGGGATATAAGGATATGTGTAGCTGATTCACTTGGCTGTCTAGTAGAGACCAGCACAGTGTTCCAATAGTTTCTTTGAAACTATACTCCAATAAAAGTGAAAAAGAATAATAAAGTATAAGGGTGATGGACTCCAAATGAAAACAATTAAAAAAATAAAAAATAAATAAAGGACTGAGGAGAAGATCACATAGACTTTGAGAATCTCCTGAATCTAGGATTTGTTATACATTTTTAAATATTTCAAATATGAGCCTCCCTCTTCTGGTCTCCTTATATGTATAATAAATAATTATTCTTTTCTAAAAATATTTAAAACGTAAAAGGAAAACTTGTGTTTAGAAATGGTTAGCAACATTTAATATGCAAAAATGGCATTCTATGTGTTAAATATGATTGTATATATACCAGTAATATTTTCTTAAGGGTAAGGGCTTGCTTTGTTTTCCCTTGGCTTGATTTAACCTTAGACTTTGAATGGCTTTAGTGGTACATTTTATTTTATTTAATTTTATTTTATTAGTTGGAGGCTAAATACTTCACAACATTTCAGTGGGTTTTGTCATACATTGATATGAATCAGCCATGGAGTTTCATGTATTCCCCATCCCGATCCCCCCTCCCACCTCCCTCTCCACCCGATTCCTCTGGGTCTTCCCAGTGCACCAGGCCCGAGCACTTGTCTCATGCATCCCACCTGGGCTGGTGATCTGTTTCACCTTAGATAATATATATGCTGTTCTTTCGAAACATCCCACCCTCACCTTCTCCCACAGAGTTCAAAAGTCTGTTCTGTACTTCTGTGTCTCCTTTTCTGTTTTGCATATAGGGTTATCGTTACCATCTTTCTAAATTCCATATATATGTGTTAGTATACTGTAATGTTCTTTATCTTTCTGGCTTACTTCACTCTCTATAATGGGCTCCAGTTTCATCCATCTCATTAGGACTGGTTCAAATGAATTCTTTTTAATGGCTGTGTAATATTCCATGGTGTATATGTACCACAGCTTCCTTATCCCTTCGTCTGCTGATGGGCATCTAGGTTGCTTCCATGTCCTGGCTATTATAAACAGTGCTGTGATGAACATTGGGGTGCACGTGTCTCTTTCAGATCTGGTTTCCTCAGTGTGTATGCCCAGAAGTGGGATTGCTGGGTCATATGGCAGGTCTATTTCCAGTTTTTTAAGAAATCTCCACACTGTTTTCCATAGCGGCTGTACTAGTTTGCATTCCCACCAACAGTGTAAGAGGGTTCCCTTTTCTCCACACCCTCTCCAGCATTTATTGCTTGTAGACTTTTGGATAGCAGCCATCCTGACTGGCGTGTAATGGTACCTCATTGTGGTTTTGATTTGCATTTCTCTGATAATGAGTGATGTTGAGCATCTTTTCATGTGTTTCTTAGCCATCTGTATGTCTTCTTTGGAGAAATGTCTGTTTAGTTCTTTGGCCCATTTTTGAATTGGGTCATTTATTTTTCTGGAATTGAGCTGCAGGAGTTGCTTGTATATTTTTGAGATTAATTCTTTGTCTGTTTCTTCATTTGCTATTATTTTCTCCCATTCTGACGGCTGTCTTTTCACCTTGCTTATAGTTTCCTTTGTAGTGCAAAAGCTTTTAAGTTTCATTAGGTCCCATTTGTTTAGTTTTGCTTTTATTTCCAATATTCTGGGAGGTGGGTCATAGAGGATCCTGCTGTGATTCATGTCGGAGAGTGTTTTGCCTATGTTCTCCTCTAGGAGTTTTATAGTTTCTGGTCTTACATTTAGATCTTTAATCCATTTTGAGTTTATTTTTGTGTATGGTGTTAGAAAGTGTTCTAGTTTCATTCTTTTAGAAGTGGTTGACCAGTTTTCCCAGCACCACTTGTTAAAGAGGTTGTCTTTTTTCCATTGTATATCCTTGCCTCCTTTGTGAAAGATAAGGTGTCCATAGGTTCGTGGATTTGTCTCAGGGCTTTCTATTCTGTTCCATTGCTCTATATTTCTGTCTTTGTGCCAGAACCATACTGTCTTGATGACTGTGGCTTTGTAGTAGAATCTGAAGTCAGGCAGGTTGATTCCTCCAGTTCCATTCTTCTTTCTCAAGATTACTTTGGCTATTTGAGGTTTTTTGTGTTTCCAAACAAATTGTGAAATTATTTATTCTAGTTCTGTGAAAAATACCGTTGGTAGCTTGATAGGGATTGCATTGAATCTATAGATTGCTTTGGGTAGAATAGCCATTTTGACAATATTGATTCTTCCAATCCATGAACACAGTATATTTCTCCATCTGTTTGTGTCCTCTTTGATTTCTTTCATCAGTGTTTTATAGTTTTCTATGTATAGGTCTTTTGTTTCTTTAGGTAGATATACTCCTAAGTATTTTATTCTTTTTGTTGAAATGGTGAATGGTATTGTTTCCTTAATTTCTCTTTCTGTTTTTTCATTGTTAGTATATAGGAATGGAAGGGATTTCTGTGTGTTAATTTTATATCCTGCAACTTTACTATATTCATTGATTAGCTCTAGTAATTTTCTAGTAGAGTCTTTAGGGTTTTCTATGTAGATCATGTCATCTGCAAACAGCAAGAGTTTTACTTCTTTTCCTATCTGGATTCCTTCTACTTCTATTTCTGCTCTGATTGCTGTGGCCAAAACTTCCAATACTATGTTGAATAGTAGTGGTGAGAGTGGGCACCCTTGTCTTGTTCCTGATTCTAGGGGAAATGCTTTCAATTTTTCACCATTGAGGGTGATGCTGTGGGTTTGTCATATATAGCTTTTGTTATGTTGAGGTATGTTCCTTCTATTCCTGCTTTCTGGAGAGTTTTAATCATAAATAAGTGTTAAATTTTGTCAAAGGCTTTCTCTGCATCTATTGAGATAATCACATGGTTTTTATCTTTCAATTTGTTAATGTGGTGTATTACATTGATTGATTTGCAGATATTAAAGAATCCTTGCATTCCTGGGATAAAGTCCACTTGGTCATGATGTATGATCTTTTTAATATGTTGTTGGATTCTGTTTGCTAGAATTTTGTTAAGGATTTTTGCATCTATGTTCATCAGTGATATTGGCCTGTAGTTTTCTTTTTTTGTGGCATCTTTGTCTGGTTTTGGAATTAGGGTGATGGTGGCCTCATAGAATGAGTTTGGAAGTTTACCTTCTTCTGCAATTTTCTGGAAGAGGTTGAGTAAGATAGGTGTTAGCTCTTCTCTAAATTTTTGGTAGAATTCAACTGTGAAGCCATCTGGTCCTGGGCTTTTGTTTGCTGGAAGATTTTTGATTACAGTTTCGATTTCCTTGCTTGTGATGGGTCTGTTAAGATCTTCTATTTCTTCCTGGTTCAGTTTTGGAAAGTTATACTTTTCTAAGAATTTGTCCATTTCATCCAAGTTGTCCATTTTATTAGCATAGAGCTGCTGGTAGTAGTCTCTTATGATCCTTTGTATTTCAGTGTTGTCTGTTGTGATCTCTCCATTTTCATTTCTAATTTTGTTAATTTGGTTCTTCTCTCTTTGTTTCTTAATGAGTCTTGCTAATGGTTTGTCAATTTTGTTTATTTTTTCAAAAAACCAGCTTTTAGCTTTGTTGATTTTTGCTATGGTCTCTTTAGTTTCTTTTGCATTTATTTCTGCCCTAATTTTTTTTAAAATTGATTTATTTATTTTTTCAGTGGGTTTTGTCATACATTGACATGGATCAGCAATAGATTTACACGTATTCCCCATCACGATCCCCCCTCCCACCTCCCTCTCCACCCGATTCCTCTGGGTCTTCCCAGTGTACCAGGTTCGAGCACTTGTCTCATGCATCCCACCTGGGCTGGTGACCTGTTTCACCATAGATAATATACATGCTATTCTTTCGCAACATCCCACCCTCACCTTCTCCCACAGAGTTCAAAAGTCTGTTCTGTACTTCTGTGTCTCTTTTTCTGTTTTGCATATAGGGTTGTCATTACCATCTTTCTAAATTCCATATATATGTGTTAGTATGCTGTAATGTTCTGGGTTGTCGTTACCATCTTTCTAAATTCCATATATATGTGTTAGTATGCTGTAATGTTCTTTATCTTTCTGGCTTACTTCACTCTATATAATGGGCTCCAGTTTCATCCATCTCATTAGAACTGGTTTAAATGAATTCTTTTTAACGGCTGAGTAATATTCCATGGTGTATATGTACCACAGCTTCTTTATCCATTCATCTGCTGATGGGAATCTAGGTTGCTGCCATGTCCTGGCTATTATAAACAGTGCTGTGATGAACATTGGGGTGCACGTGTCTCTTTCAGATCTGGTTTCCTCAGTGTGTATGCCCAGGAGTGGTATTGCTGGGTCATATGGCAGTTCTATTTCCAGTTTTTTAAGAAATCTCCACACTGTTCTCCATAGCGGCTGTACTAGTTTGCATTCCCACCAACAGTGTAAGAGGGTTCCCTTTTCTCCATACCCTCTCCAGCATTTAGTGACCCAATCAAAAAATGGGCCAAAGAACTAAACAGACATTTCTCCAAAGAAGACATACCAGATGGCTAACAAACACATGAAAAGATGCTCAACATCACTCATTATCAGAGAAATGCAAATCAAAACCACAATGAGGTACGATTACACGCCAGTCAGGATGGCTGCTATCCAAAAGTCTACATGCAATTTCTGCCCTAATTTTTAAGATTTCTTTCCTTCTGCTAACCCTGGGGTTCTTCATTTCTTCCTTCTCTAATTGCTTTAGGTGTAGAGTTAGGTTATTTATTTGGCTTTTTTCTTGTTTCTTGATGTAAGCCTGTAATGCCATGAACCTTCCCCTTAGCACTGCTTTTACAGTGTCCCATAGGTTTTGGGTTGTTGTGTTTTCATTTTCATTCATTTCTATACATATTTTGATTTCTTTTTTGATTTCTTCTATGATTTGTTGGTTATTCAGAAGCATGTTATTTAGCCTCCATATGTTTGAATTTTTAACAATTTTTTTTCCTGTAATTGAGATCTAATTTTACTGCACTGTGGTCAGAAAAGATGACTGGAATGATTTCAACTTTTTTGAATTTTCCAAGATTAGATTTATGGCCCAGGATGTGATCTATTCTGGAGAAGGTTCCATGTGCACTTGAGAAAAAGGTGAAGTTGATTGTTTTGGGGTGAAATGTCCTATAGATATCAATTAGGTCTAGCTGGTCCATTGTGTCATTTAAGGTTTGTGTTTCCTTGTTAATTTTCTGTTTAGTTGATCTATCCATAGTTGTGAGTGGGGTATTAAAGTCTCCCACTATTATTGTGTTACTATTAATTTCCTCTTTCATACTCATTAGCATTTGCTGTACATATTGCGGTGCTCCTATGTTGGGTGCATATATATTTATAATTGTTATATCTTCCTCTTGGATTGATCCTTTGATCATTATGTAGTCTCCTTCTTTGTCTCTTTTCACAGCCTTTATTTGAAAGTCTATTTTATCTGATATGAGTATTGCGACTCCTGCTTTCTTTTGGTCTCCATTTGCATGAAATATTTTTTTCCAGCCCTTCACTTTTAGTCTGTATGTGTCTCTTGTTTTGAGGTGGGTCTCTTGTAGACAGCATATATAGGGGTCTTGTTTTTGTATCCATTCAGCCAATCTTTGTCTTTTGGTTGAGGCATTCAACCCATTTACATTTAAGGTAATTATTGATAGGTGTGGTCCCGTTGCCATTTACTTTGTTGTTTTGGGTTCATGTTTATACAACCTTTCTGCATTTCCTGTCTAGAGAAGATCCTTTAGCATTTGTTGGAGAGCTGGTTTGGTGGTGCTGAATTCTCTCAGCTTTTGCTTGTCTGTAAAGCTTTTGAATTCTCCTTCATATCTGAATGAGATCCTTGCTGGGTACAGTAATCTAGGTTGTAGGTTATTCTCTTTCATTACTTTCAGTATGTCCTGCCATTCCCTTCTGGCCTGGAGGGTTTCTATTGACAGATCAGCTGTTATCCTTATGGGAATCCCTTTGTGTGTTATTTGTTGTTTCTCCCTTGCTCCTTTTAATATTTGTTCTTTGTGTTTAATCTTTGTTAATTTGATTAATATGTGTCTTGGGGTGTTTCACCTTGGGTTTATCCTGTTTGGGACTCTCTGGGTTTCTTGGACTTGGGTGGCTATTTCCTTCCCCATTTTAGGGAAGTTTCCAGCTATTATCTCCTCGAATATTTTCTCATGGCCTTTCTTTTTGTCTTCTTCTTCTGGGACTCCTATGATTCGAATGTTGGGGTTTAGTGGTACATTTTAAAAATGAAAAAGTAGTATCGTAAAGGAAAATAATTTATTAAATTTTAAAGGATATAGTGTATATCAGAAGGAACCTGATAGGTTTGTTACAAATAAAATTTCTAAACATGTCAGATAATTATTGATCTTAGCCAAAAGGCTGAGATGCAATGTCAGATAATTCTTAATGAAAAATTGGCATCATTTTCACCTGAAAATGCCTGCAGTTAAGAATATAACAAATAAATAAGTACACACATGCACACATATGTAAATAAAATAAAAGGAAAATAAAACAAACCAAGATGAACATATAGAAAGAACAGAGTAGTGGTCACCAGAGAGGAAGGAGGGTGGAGGAGGCTGAAATGGCTACAGGGGTTAACTGTACACTGATGGATAGAAACCCAATTTTTGGTGGTGAGTACACCATAGTGTAAACAGAACCAGAAATAATGTTGTGCACATGAGACTCATATAATGTTATAACTCAATAAAACATTATTATTACACTGACCTTGCACATTACTGATAGAAATAATTTGTTCTATTCATGTTATAAATAACAAAGTTATGTATTTTATTTATGTTCATTGAATTTTTCTATAGTTGAAGAACAGAGAGAGTGCAAGTTTAGAAGGAAACCTTATTGTTGCAGAACCTTAAGTACCCTTACAACTTACTCAAGATACACTTTGAGATTTATCTAATAGAAAATATATAACTTAGCCCTTTCATTTGATTAGACTAAAATTATTTCTTGATTCAAACTAATATGATCTATTGACTGATTGCATATTGCATGAATCACTGAAATATGAATCTCAGATACACATTTGGGAACAGACCAATCTTACTGCAAGCAATCCTCATCCTTAAAGAATTGTAACTGCTTTGACAAGGATGGGGACAAGTTAATATTTACCAAACAAACGCAACCACCATCACTGACAAAAACCAAATGATTTCTTCAAAATTGAAACACTGAACTATATGCTCTTTGATATTTCTGTGGTTTGAATGTGTCATGAAAAACAAGAAGATGTTATGTGGTATGTTTTAGCTAGGGTATGCCAGGAAGCTGGAGAAGATACCTGAGAGACCCTTGGACAGCAAGGACATCAAACCAATCTTAAGGGAAATCAGCCCTGAATACTCATTGGAAGGACTGATGCTGAAGCTGAGGCTCCAGTATTTTGATCACCTGATGTGTACAGCCAACTCACTGGAAAAGTCCCTGATGCTGGGAAAGATTGAGGGCACAAGGAGAAGAGGGCATCAGAGGATGACATGGCTGGATGGCATCACCGATGCCTTGGACATGAACTTGGGAAAACTTCCGGAGATGGTGAGGGACAGGGAAGCATGGCATGCTGCAGTCCATGGGATCACGAAGAGCTGGACACGAGTGGGCGATTAGACAACAATGCCAAGAAGCCCAATTATAAAAGCCTCTGTATACTAGGATCTTTACAACTCTGGCAAAAATGATGAACATTTCCTAGCTAATTTACGTGTAATCTATCATTCAATGAGATGAATCTTTTGGGATTTCTAATTATTCTGGATACAAGAAGACATACAGAGTTGAGAATTTTGAAGACTTTAGATATTACTTTCCAAACCTTACTTTAGCAATCTACTAATTTATATCTTTCAATTTCAGATATATAGGGTGAACTTGAATGTTTCAGTTAAGTGAGGTGTTGGGTCACATTTTTCGTTCAGCTTTCGACTTCATTTGTCAAAGTTGTCACTCATGATACATTATATAGTGTGAGTTCTACCTATGGTAATTTTATGTCTGTATCTGTACATTATTCCTTTTTATGGCTGAGTAATATTCCATTGCTTGCATTCACCATATTTGTTTATCCATTTCATTGAATAATGAATATTTAGGCTGTTTCTGAGTAATTCTGATATGAACAGCAATGTACAAGTCTTTATATAAATCATATGTTTATGTTTGGGGTATATAGCTAGTAATAAAATTTCTGAGTCATATTTCTGAGTGTTTTACTTTTTGAGTTCTATCAAAAGACTTTCAAAAAGGCTAATACATTTTACATATACCCCAGAAAGAATGAGGGCTCCAACTTTTCACATCCTCAACTGTACTTATTATTGTCTCTTACTTTTATTATAGTCATCCTAGGGTATGTGATGTATTATTTCATTGTAATTGATTTGTGTTTCTCTAGTGACTAAAGATATTATACACATTTTCTTGTGCTTAGTGGTAATTTGTGTACCTTATTTGGAGAAATATCTATTGAAATTGTTTGACCTTTTTACTTTTATATTAGGCTATTTATTGATATGTAAGAATATTAAAATATATTCTGGATACTAGACATTTCTAATATGTGACTTGCAAATATTTCCTCTCAATCTTTTTTAAAAATTAATTTATTTATTTTAATTGGAGGCTAATTACTTTACAATATTGTAGTGGTTTTTGTCATACATTGACATGAATCAGCCATGGCCGATTCCTCTCAATCTTTAGGCTGACTTCCCCTTTCATTACAGTGTCCTTTAATGTACAGATGTCTTAAATGTTGATGATGTTCTGTTGTCTATTTGTTTTTCTTTAGTTGCTGTGGTTTTGGTGTCATAGCTGAGAATCTGTCACCAAATCCAAGGCAATGGAGATTTATTTATATCTTTTTTTTTCTAGTCATTTTATAGGATTAGCTCTTATAAAGTTTTAGGTCTTTTACATTTTAAATTAACTTTTTAAATTCATTTATTTTTTTAACTGGAGGTAATTACTTTACAATATTGTGGTGGTTTTTGCCATACATTCACATGAATCAGCCATGGGTGTACATGTGTCCCCATCCTGAACCCCCCTCCCACCTCCCTCCCCATCCCATTCCTTAGGGTTGTCCCAGTGCACTGACTTTGAGTGCCGTGTTTCATGCATCAAACTTGGTTTGGTGATCTATTTAACATATGATAATATACATGTTTCAATGCTATTCTCTCAAAAAATCCCACCCTCACCTTCACCCACAGAGTCCAAAATTCTGTTCATTTTATCTGTGTCTCTTTTGCTGTCTCACATAAAGGGTCATCATTACCATCTTTCTAAATTCCATATATATGTGTTAATATACTCTATTGGTGTTTTTCTTTCTGGCCTACTTCACTCTGTATAATAGGCTCCAGTTTCATCCATCTCATTAGAACTGATTCAAATGTGCTCTATTTAATAACTGAGTAATATTCCATTGTGTATATGTACCACAGCTTTCTTATCCATTCATCTGCTGATGGACATCTAGGTTGCTTCCATGTCCTGGCTATTGTAAACAGTGCTACAATGAACATTGGGGTGCACGTGTCTCTTTCAGATCTGGTTTCCTCAGTGTGTATGCCCAGGAGTGGGATTCCTGGGTCATATGGCAGTTCTATTTCCAGCTTGTTAAGGAATTGCCACACTGTTCTCCATAGTGGTTGTACTAGTTTGCATTCCCACCAACAGTGTAAGAGGATTCCCTTTTCTCCACACCCACTTATGTATGATGTAAGGGGTTCAAACTCACTCTTTTGGAAGTAAACATCCATTGCCTGTGTGTTAGTCATTCAGTTGTGTCTGACTCTTTGCAACCCCATGGACTCTAGCCCACCAGGCTCCTTTGTCCGTGGGATTCTCCAGGCAAGAATACTGGAGTGGGTTGCCATTTCCTTCTCCAGACCTAGCATCAGTTAAATTTTGTGATTCTATTTGATGCCATACTGAATTGAGATAAACCTCAATGGGGGAGCAAGAAATTCCCATTTTTTCAAGGATAATCACGAATGCATGCACACAAGCATGCATACACACAGTTAATTCCATGAATTGTCATTATTTTGAACTGTAAGCAATACTAAGTTGCATGCCATATTTATTTGTATGCATATGAAAAAACACACAAATGTTAAATGCCTAGTAGATATATTAATGGGAAAAATGTTGTATACTGTTTTTTACGAAGTCACAGTTGCTCTGTGATTGGACTATTCCTGATCTTATCAGGCAGTGACAAAGGAAGATTTTCACAAGTTCTGTAGGTTACAATTCTTTATTGACTGCATTAGCAAGAAATTATTTTTTGGTTTAAATGAATAGAATAAAACATTTAAAGATGCTTTCAGTTATTATATGATGTTCACTTCAGAAATGTATAAGGTGAAAAAATGTGTATTATAAAACTGGCAGGAAGTCTGAGCATTACCAAAATATAAATTTACATTACCACCATCGGTGCATGACCAGGCCTATTTTCTCCTAAGCTCACCAAAACTAGCTATTAGATAATACTATAATTTTCATTCTGTTTGATCAAATCCTATAACTCATTTATATCCATATTTCTGTGATTTATATCATTATTATCTCAGTTTTCTGAAATTGTGATATAGTTTAAGCAGAAAAATGAAAAAAATAAGAAATACAAAAAGGAAGAAGAAATCTTAATATCAGCAGTTTATAATGTAATAGTGTATCTAACAATCTTGAGGAAATAATTAAAAGAAAATCATAACTAATGAGAGTTAATATTTTGGCCCATTTAAATAAAACATCGTACTTAAATAACTAGTTCAAAAGTATAATGAGAAAAAGATTCGATGTTTCATAGAAGTACAAGTATATGGTGATTAAAATTATATTTTAAAACACAAAGTGCTTGCAATATATAATCAAGTACACGAATTATGACCAATGTATTGAGAGATATCATTTTCTTATATCAGAGGACTCAAAATCTATTAATTTAATGCATAGTATGGAAATTTTGTTATTGAATTTATCCAGCATTACTGAAGATTTTGTTAACATTTGTATTAACATTGTATGGATGTGAGATTTGGGCCACAAAGAAAACTGAGTGCCAAAGAATTGAGGCTTTGAAACTGTGGTGTTGAAGACTCTTGAGAGTCCCTTGGATCAAACAAGCAAGGAGATCAAACCAGTCTATCTTAAGGGAAATCAGTCCTGAATATTCATTGGAAGGACTGATGCTGAAGCTAAAGCTCCAATACTTTGGCCATTAGATGTGAAAAACTGACTCATTGGAAAAGACCCTGATGCTGGGAAAGATTGAAGGCAGGAGGAGAAGGGGACGACAGAGGATGAGCTGGTTGGATGGCATCACCGACTTGATGGACATGAGTTTGAGCAAACTCCAGGAGATGGTGAAGGACAGGAAAGCCTGGAATGCTGCAGTCCATGTGGGCGCAAAGAGTTGAACACTCTTTGCATGTGTGACTGAAGTGACTGATAAGCAATAAATTATTTAATTATGCAGCATCTCTAAGGCATTATTCTTTCTTCTCGTTGTTCCTGTTTAAGAGAGCAAATGGTAGAGGAGCAGTCCATTCTGGTTCTCAGTCTAAAACCACATGAGGGATATCCTCATGATACTTATAATAACTTCAAACAAAGTGATTTTGTCGTTTAACTGGTTAAATAAATATGAAAGATTCCTTGGAAGCTTCAGAAGTAAACATTTTCCAAAGAAACTGTTTTAACTGGTGTTAGGTATGATTAAAGTTCAATCACCAAAATATCTTGTGTTGCTTCCAAAATAGACAAATAGATGGAGTCAAATATTTACTCCAGGAACAGACATAAAACTGTGTTTGCAAAAACTACACATATAATAATCATTACATTCCAAACTGACCAAAAGCTAATGAATTATTCTGAAACACTGTAGGAACAATTGGAACATGGAGCTCGTCACACAGTTCAGCGCAGACAACACCAGGTTAGTCTTAAGACTGACTGATTTAAAAACAGTTGGAAATTCATGACCACTAGACACAAGCAAGATTTTTGAAAGCATGTTACCAACACTGAATTTCAAAACTGGTAGATTGGACTAAATATATATATATTTTAAACTTCTCTATGGGACATGACAGAAAACGCCAACAAAGTCATCTTTAGAAAGGATGAAAATGGCAAACAGAAACAAAACAAATATAAGACAAACGGAAAATTATAATCTTGATCATATTGAATCCCATGAACTGGAAAACAACAGAACAGTAGAAAGACATCAAGAAAAATAAATGAACAATCCATTCACAAGAAATTTTATTTGAAATATTAATATTATGTAACAATATAGTGACAACTTTTAACTTAAATATCTAGCATTCTTCAATTATATCTGATATTACTATAGTAATACCATCAACATAATTATGTTATAAATTCATACTACAATTTTTTATCCTAGATCACTCAGTAGATTGGCTAAAATTAAATGACATTTATACATAAATTTTAGACATTTAAATTTTACCATACATATAAACAATTCTAAGGTATTGTTCTAAGTAATTCTAAACATTGGACCCAAAAATAGAATTTCTAGCAATAGCTGAATGCATTTCTCAATTACTTATCACATTATTTTATAATCTCAAAAATTAAAAATATATTTTTTCCACAAGAGTTAAATAAAAATATTCTTGGACATTCACAAATTTTATCAATGTATCTTAAAACAGATGAATATTCCATAAATGAAAACAAATTATAAAGTATGTTCCAATTGTATACAGTAGATTAAAAGATGCCACTTTAGTTAAATAGTTATACTAACCTAAGCACATACACATAATTAAGTGTTCATGATGAAACATGAAATTATATACGTATCCTTGCTTCTGGAGTATTGGATTCAGTTATATTTTCCTATTATATTAATACCTGCTTTTCTGTATAATTTTATATCTCTATAATGATCGTATTTTGAGATAATTAAAAATCAATGCCATAAATAAATGATTAACTTCCAATAAACTACCTTTAACACCAGCAACTATCTCAACACTCCCCTGTTCCTCAAAAGCTAACAAGAGAAAACATACCGAACAAAGCATCAGAGGAAGCTTTGGCCTTCAGGGCAAGCACTCCCCTCAGTTATTATGGTCATCAATGCAGGGAAGGCTTCTTGTTATAATATTGTGATTTTGCTCTAAACACATTAGATATTTTATTATAAATGAACCCCTTGTGTGCATATCCCTAAATTTAAAATAGAGAAGTTTAGAAGTTCTGTGTGGTTTTCCCAAGTGCTGAAAAGCAACCCAGCAGAGGCACTTCAGTGCAACAGCTCTGCATCCCTCCGGGAGAGGCCCGGCACCTGGGGTGGCCTATCTCTGTCCTCTCCCAGGCAGTAGGTCCAAGACAGCATCATGAGCAGACTCCAGTGACAGGGCCCCTCTGAGCCTGGTGGAACTTGGCTTAGCTACTCTGCTCTGACTCAAAATCAGCTTTTTCCTGGCGTAACTCAGGCTTCCCTCATGGCTCAGATAGTAAGGAATCTGCCCACAACGCGGAAGACCCAGGTTCAATCCCTGGGTAGGGAAGATTCCCCTGGAGAAGGGGATGGACACCCACTCCAGTATTCTTGTCTGGGGAATTCCATGGACATAGGAGCCTTGACAGGCTAAGAGAGTTGGACATGAGTGAATGAATTAACACTTTAACTTTGGGATTAACAGGCCACCACCATCAGAATCGGTTTCTCTGTTGGGAGCACAGCTACTGTCCATTTTTTTTCTTTTTTTGGTGGGCTCAGTTCCCTGAAAGCAAAAGGTCAGGTGTTCTAGAAGGCTGCCAGCCATCAGGTCAGGCACCCGCTTTAGGAAATGACCAGTCACATCCCTTCAGCAGACGCAAAGACCATTACTCCTCAGAAGACAACCAGTATTATACCTGTCAGTCTCTAGCAAGAGAACAGGAAGCTATGTATCTAATGTGAAAATAAAGCATAACTTTTAGACTGGGAGTGAAATACTCATTACTACTCAGCATCTGGCAGGTAGCATTTTTGGTGTCCTGGCTTGACACAGTCTACCTTTTCCATCTGTCTCAGCTGAACTTCACTCAGCCACTGCAAATACTCATTTTGAGGCTTATTTCATTAGACTAATATTAGCTCTTTCATTGGTTGCCTCTGATGAAAGATTTTTGCAATGAATTGTTGTCATTTCATATTAGCTCCCTGTCATAATACAAAGATTAAAAACAAAAGTAACCTTTTCTGCTGTCAACAAACTCTTAATCATAAATTACAAAATATCCTGATGGCTTGAGAAGAAAAGGTAAAGGCAGAGTCTATTAAATGAGTGTTAACTTGTTAACCCATATTAACTTGTGCTGTGCTTAGTCACGTCAGTCATGTCCAGCTCTTGGAGACCCCGTGGACTGTGGTCCACCAGGCTCCTCTGTCCATGCGATTCTCCAGGGAAGACTACTGGAATGGGTTTTCATGCCCTCCTCCAGGGGATCATCCCTACCCAGGGATCGATCCCTCGTCTCTTACCTTGCCTAGGTTTACAGGCGGGTTCTTCACCATTAGTGCCATTTGGGAAGCCACATATTAATTTACTCATGTTTTAAATAAAGGATCTCCACATATTTGTGTTAATAAAAAAAAATGACTTACACTCACAGATAATTGGAATACATGCTGAAACCCAGATAAAAGAAAATGGAAAATCAGGTCAAACCTTCCTTGCAAGACCAACATCAACCAAATGTAAAACCTTTTAATACAAGGTAACCAAGTATACCCTAAGTGCCAAGTATACCCTAAAGCATGCCAGATGGCATGATTTAAAATCCGATATAGTGTAATCAGATTAAATAGGGAGTGAAGTTGCTTTATTAAATTTCTGGGCAGACATTTTAAAAAGTAGCTTTGTTTTCTCACCAGGGAGTTTGTTTAATATAAACTTATTTAAACTCTGTGAACATTTTGATGTTTTCCTCTCATAAACAAGTTCCTATTTGTCCTAGGCAGGACCCCTCAGATGATTGGCAGCTGGTGAAGGAGGAGTCTGGTGCTGCCTTGACTGATGGAGTCACTGAAGACAGAAATAGCCCTGGCCTCTCACAAGGCAAAACCAAAGCTTTTCTCAGCCTCCCACCCTGTTTAACTAAAATTTGTAGACTGAAGCTAAATCAGTGCTGAGGGGGAATTTTACAGCAGTACATGCATACCCTGGAAAAGAAGAGAAGTCCCAAATCAATACCATAAACTCCCACGTTAGAAATTAGAAAAAGCAGCCCAAAATAAATGCAAAGTAAATAGAAGGAAGGACTTAAAGAGATGTGCAGAAATTATTAAAATTGAAAATAGGAAAGCAAGAGAAAGAAAATCAATGAAACAGAAAGTTGTTTTTTAAGCAATAAAATGATGAAGGCTCTAGTAAGACTGCCATTTCCCACCCCCCCCACTTTTTGGCTTCACTGCACAACATGCAGGATCTTAGTTCCCAGACCAGGGATCACAAACCTGTGCCCCCTGTAGTGGAAGTATGAAGTCTCAACCACTGGACTACCAGGGAAGTCCCACAGTCATTTATAAAAAGACACAAATGACTAACTGTAAGAATGGAACAGGTACAACACTGCAAAACCTGCAGGTGTCTAAATAATAATAAGGGAAGACTATGGACAGCCATGGGCTTCCCCAGTGACTCAGCGGTAAAGAGTCTGCCTGCAGTGCAGGAGCTGTGGGTCTGGCCCCTGGATCAGGAAGATCCCCTGGAGGAGGGCACACAATCCACTTCAGTATTCTTGACTGGAGAATCCCAAGGAGAGAGGAGCCTGATAGGCTACAGTCCATAGGGTCACAGAGTCGGACACGACGGAAGTGACCAAGTACACATGCATGCGATGAGCAACCATACACACATAAATCAAATGGGTCAAATCCTCTAAAAGAGTGAGCATAACACAATAAATAGGACACAGGCCATTCACATAGCCTGTAATTATTAAGGAAACTCAATTCATAATTATAAGAAAAATGCAAAGCAGAAAGACATTTCCAGGTCCACTTGAATCTACTGGAGAATTTTACCAAACATTCAAAGAAGTAGCACTGATTTTACACAATTTCTTCAAGAAAATACAAGACGTGGTAACACTTCCCAATTCATTTTAAGAGACTAGTATGACTTTGATATCAAAACCTGATATGAAAAGAGCACATTATTATGCAAAATGAACAAACCAGTATTCCTCATGAACTTAGAGGTGAAAGAGTTCTATCCAAATTTAGCAAACTAAACCCAACCATGTATAAAAAGAAAATAACACATGACTAAGTGGGATTTATTTCAAGTATGCATCACTGTAATATATACTATCAACAGAATAATAAACATTTTATTATTATGCAAATTGAAGCAATGAAAGCATTTAAAAAAATTCACCCATTAGTGTTAAAAACTTTTTGCTAAAAGGTAAACTGAGGCACAATTCTTCAAGAGTTTCTTTGAATCAGGCAGCACCAAACTGAAAGTGCTTTAGAACACTCCACCCACAGGGAGCAGGGAAAAGGATTCATACCACGGATGCATAAGCAACACAAGGATATCATTTGAATGGCCAGAGCTGAAATGATTACCTTATTTGGAAAAGCCTAGTAAGTCATAGGTTCAAATGCCTTAATCTTGAGACTTTTGTAAGAAATTAGTCTAGAAGTTTGGGCTTGCTTCCCAAGGCCTCTGAGCCACCTCAGTCTAATGGCTGCTTGTTTGGCTACTTTAACAATTAGGAATAATGGGAAACTTCCTCAACCTCATTTTTTTTTCATTTATTTTTATTAGTTGGAGGCTAATTACTTTACAATATTGTGGTGGTTTTTGTCATACATTGACATGAATCAGCCATAGATTTACATGTATTCCCCATCCCGATCCCCCCTCCCACCTCCCTCTCCACCCAATCCCTCTGGTCTTCCCAGTGCACCAGGCCTGAGCACTTGTCTCACGCACCCAACCTGGGCTGGAGATCTGTTTCACCCTAGATAATATACATGTTTTGGTGCTCTTCTCTCGAAACATCCCACCCTCGCCTTCTCCCACAGAGTCCAAAAGTCTGTTCTGTATTTCTGTGTCTCCTTTTCTGTTTTGCATATAGGGTTATCATTACCATCTTTCTAAATTCCATATATATGTGTTAGTATACTGTATTGGTCTTTATCTTTGTGGCTTACTTCACTCTGTATAATGGGCTCTAGTTTCATCCATCTCATTAGAACTGATTCAAATGAATTCTTTTTAATGGCTGAGTAATATTCCATGGTGTATATGTACCACAGCTTCCTTATCCATTCATCTGCTGATGGGCACCTAGGTTGCTTCCATGTCCTGGCTATTATAAACAGTGCTGCGATGAACATTGGGGTGCACGTGTCTCTTTCAGATCTGGTTTCCTCAGTGTGTATGCCCAGAAGTGGGATTGCTGGGTCATATGGCAGTTCTATTTCCAGTTTTTTAAGGAATCTCCACACTGTTCTCCATAGCGGCTGTACTAGTTTGCATTCCCACCAACAGTGTAAGAGGGTTCCCTTTTCTCCATACCCTCTCCAGCATTTATTGCTTGTAGACTTTTGGATAGCAGCCATCCTGACTGGCGTGTAATGGTACCTCATTGTGGTTTTGATTTGCATTTCTCTGATAATGAGTGATGTTGAGCATCTTTTCATGTGTTTGTTAGCCATCTGTATGTCTTCTTTGGAGAAATGTCTGTTTAGTTCTTTGGCCCATTTTTGGATTGGGTCATTTATTTTTCTGGAATTGAGCTGCAGGAGTTGCTTGTGTATTTTTGAGATTAATCCTTTTTCTGTTGCTTCATTTGCTATTATTTTCTCCCAATCTGAGGGCTGTCTTTTCACCTTGCTTATAGTTTCCTTTGTAGTGCAAAAGCTTTTAAGTTTCATTAGGTCCCATTTGTTTAGTTTTGCTTTTATTTCCAATATTCTGGGAGGTGGGTCATAGAGGATCCTGCTGTGATTTATGTCAGAGAGTGTTTTGCCTATGCTTTCCCCTAGGAGTTTTATAGTTTCTGGTCTTACATTTAGATCTTTAATCCATTTTGAGTTTATTCTTGTGTATGGTGTTAGGAAGTGTTCTAGTTTCATTCTTTTACAAGTGGTTGACCAGTTTTCCCAGCACCACTTGTTAAAGAGGTTGTCTTTTTTCCATTGTATATCCTTGCCTCCTTTGTCAAAGATAAGGTGTCCATAGGTACGTGGATTTATCTCTGGGCTTTCTATTCTGTTCCATTGATCTATATTTCTGTCTTTGTGCCAGTACCATACTGTCTTGATGACTGTGGCTTTGTAGTAGAGTCTGAAGTCAGGCAGGTTGATTCCTCCAGTTCCATTCTTCTTTCTCAAGATTACTTTGGCTATTTGAGGTTTTTTGTGTTTCCAAACAAATTGTGAAATTATTTGTTCTAGTTCTGTGAAAAATACCATTGGTAGCTTGATAGGGATTGCATTGAATCTATAGATTGCTTTGGGTAGAATAGCCATTTTGACAATATTGATTCTTCCAATCCATGAACTCGGTATATTTCTCCATCTGTTTGTGTCCTCTTTGATTTCTTTCATCAGTGTTTTATAGTTTTCTATATATAGGTCTTTTGTTTCTTTAAGTAGATATGCTCCTAAGTATTTTATTCTTTTTGTTGCAATGGTGAATGGTATTGTTTCCTTAATTTCTCTTTCTGTTTTTTCATTGTTAGTATATAGGAATGGAAGGGATTTCTGTGTGTTAATTTTATACCCTGCAACTTTACTATATTCGTTGATTAGCTCTAGTAATTTTCTAGTAGAGTCTTTAGGGTTTTCTATGTAGAGGATCACATCATCTGCAAACAGCGAGAGTTTCACTTCTTCTTTTCCTATCTGGATTCCTTTTACTTCTTTCTCTGCTCTGCTTGCTGTGGCCAAAACTTCCAAAACTATGTTGAATAGTAGTGGTGAGAAGTGGGCACACTTGTCTTGTTCCTGATTTTAGGAGAAATGCTTTCAATTTTTCACCATTGAGGGTAATGCTTGTTGTGGGTTTGTCATATATAGCTTTTATTATGTTGAGGTATGTTTCTTCTATTCCTGCTTTCTGGAGAGTTTTAATCGTAAATGGATGTTGAATTTTGTCAAAGGTTTTTTCTGCATCTATTGAGATAATCATATGTTTTTTATCTTTCAATTCGTTAATGTGGTGTATTACATTGATTGATTTGTGGATATTAAAGAATCCTTGCATTCCTGGGATAAAGCCCACTTGGTCATGATGTATGATTTTTTTTTAATATGTTGTTGGATTCTGTTTCTCAACCTCATTTTAAAAAAATATATTAAACATCTTACAGCTAACATGTTACTTTCTGGTGAAAGGCTAACCACCTCCCTCACATATCAGAAGCAAGGCAGTTACATTTGCTCTCTCTGCCCATGTCCAAGAGTACTGAAGTACTAGCCATTGCAATAAGTCCAAAATAAATAAATGAATAAAAGTAATATAGTCTGGAAAAGAAGAAATAAAATTGTCTAGTCTGACCAGATGATGATCAGATTGTCTGTGTAGACATTTCTACATGATAACAATGAACAAGTGTAAGCAGAAACTGTAAACACGCAGTACCATTTACAGTTGCTTTAACAAAAATGAAATACTTAGGTATAAATTTAAGAAAATTTGTCCAAGATCTACATGTCAAAAATTATAAAATTAAACAGAAAAGAAAGAAGACTTGCATGTATGGAAAGACATACTGCTTTCACGAGTTGGAGACACATATTGGAATTCTCCCTAAATTGAATGCAATTCTTACAAAAATCTCAACCAACTTTTTTATAGACAAACATGTTCATTCTAAAATTTAAATATACAGGGGAATGCCTAGAATAGCCAAAACCAATTTGAGAAAGGAAACTAAGTGGAAGGAATTAGCCATCCCAAAGTTAAAGCTTGTAATGACAGTCTTGCACAGTCAGAGGCACTGTGATAGATTATGTATGTTTTCAAATTTCCTCTCTCTTTCTCTCTTTACACACACACACACCTTTTATTTACAAACCATTTGAAAACAAGATGTGAATACATTGCCACTTCACCCCTAATGCTTACATTTATTTCCTGCATAAAACAACACTCTCTTACATAACTACAATACAAACTCAAAATTGAGAAATTAATATTATAGGCCCTGTTATTTCAATTTCACAAACTAATTTAGTAGTTTTCTCTATAGATTCACAATCCTTCTTTGATAACATTTTTATTTAGTTGTTATATCCCTATTCTCCTTCAATCCAAAATACTTCCTTTTACTTTTTGTTTTTTATTGCTTGGATATTTTGATAACTATGACAGTCTGGGGCAGAAGTTCTTTAGAAATAATTGCCTATTCTCATTGGGAGAACATGATGTTGAGTAGCTCTGTTTCTGGTGATATTTAATTTTTAACTGTTTTACAGTGATCCTGGACTTTTTTGTACTTGTTAATTTTAATTAATAATTATATTTTACTTATTTGTAATAATTACATAGAATTAAATAGAAGATATTTTGTCCCTTAATAAATATCCTATTCCACGTCAAACTTTGATCTATTGATTTTAGCCCTTGCTGCCAGTTCTTTGTCTGAATCCATTATCACTATAAAAACCAGTCAAATGGTGGTTTTCTATTTCTATCATCCTATTTATATTTATTAGTGGGTACTCAACTGTAAGACAGAGCTCAACTCTCTTCCTAATGTATTGATTTATATCAATGTGGACTCATAAATTCCTGTTTAACTCAATGTGTCACAATTCATTATTATCATTATTTATTTTTAAGCTTAGTATTTCCCAGACTTAGCCAGTGGGAAATCCTTCAAGCTATCTCTCATGCCATTTTGACAATTCTAATTATCTTTAAACTACTTTCTCACATTCTGGCACAGCAGAATGTACAAGGTTCATCTTGTACTTTCTCTGCTTCAATTCTAGTTCAAGGATCATTAATTCTTGGCTCTTGGGGTAGCATTACTTCTAATTTCTTTCATCAGTCAGAGCTGGAAAACAAATTCATGTACACATGCATCTATATCTATTTCCATATTTGTCTTCTATACAGATGTTAACAACCTTGAGGTCACAGTTTGACCTTGGGATCTAATACAACACCATGGTTAATCCTAGCCTCATTCATTTTTATACTTGTAACTGTCTTTTGTAACCTGACTCCTATCATACTTGACATATTTACTTTTATACTTTTCTCCCTGTGCACATTTCTTTGCCACCAGAACCATTTCCACAGCCCAAGACAAGCTCCTGACATTGTTTATCCCAGGGGCGTTGCCCTATACTCTGTTCTGGACAAGCCTCCAACTACACTAGACAGTTTGGAAAACTGCTTAGATTCAAGCAAGGGAAAGTGTTAGGAAATTTTATTTATTAATTTATTTATTTTAAATTTTTATTGGAGTATAGTTGAGTTACAAGTTTGTATCAGTTTCTGCCATACAGCAAAGTGAATCAGCTATACATACACATATATCTCCTCGTTTTTGGATTTCCTTCCCATTTAAATCACCACAGAGCATTGAGTAGAGTTCCCTGTGCTATACAGCAGGTTCTTATTAGCTATCTATTTTATACATATTAGTGTATATATGTCAACCCAATCTCCCAGTTCATCCCCTGTTTTTCTCCCTGGTGCCCATTGTTTGTTCTCTACATCTGTGTTTCTATTTCTGCTTTGCAAATAGGTTCATATGCACCATTTTTCTAGATTCCACATATATACATTAATGTGTAACGTTTGTTTTTCTCTTTCTGACTCATTTCACTCTGCATGACATCTGTCCATCCACATCTCTACAAATGGCACAATTTCATTCCTTTTAATTGCTGAGTAATGTTCCATTGTAATTTTGTGCCACATCTTCTTTATCCATTTCTCTGTTGATGGATATTTAGGTTGTTTTCATGTTCTGGTTGGAGGAGGAAATGGCAACCCACTCCAGTATTCTTCCCTAGAGAATCCTGTGGACAGAGGAGCCTGGAGGGCTGCTGTCCATAGGGTTGCAGAGTTGGACATGACCGAAGTGACTTAGCATGCATGCATGCATTGGAGAAGGAAATGGCAACCCACTCTAGTGTTCTTGCCTGGAGAATCCCAGGGACAAAGGAGCCTGGTGGGCTGCCATCTATGGGGTTGCACAGAGTCAGACATGACTAAAGCAGCTTAGCAGCAGCAGCAGCATGTCCTGGTTATTGTAAATAGTGCTATACTGAACAATGGTGTACATGTAAAAGTACTTAATAAGGACAGTTTAAATTTTCTTCCCGACTTTGTTTCTTATTTCTTTTTGTTGTCTAATTGCTGTGGATAGAACCTCACCACTATGCTGAAAAGAAGTGGAGGGAGTGGGCAAACATGCCTTATTTCTGATCTCAGAGGAAAAGCTTTCAGATTTTTACTATTACATTTGGTATTTACTGTTAAGTATGATAAATGTGAATTTGCCATCTATGGCCTAAGTTGAGGCTCATTGCCTCTATTCCTATTCTGTTGAGAGTTATCAAAAATGGATGTTGAATTCTGTCAAATGCTTTTCCTGCATCTATTGACCATATGATTTTTATCTTTCATTTTGTTAATGTGATGGCTCATGTTGATTGACTTGTTAATGTTGAACTATCCTTGCATCACTGGAATAAATATCACTTGATCATGATGTTTGAGCCTTTTAATCTATTGTTAAATTTAGCTTGATAATATTTTGTTGAGAATTTCTGCATTAGAAATATAGCTATTTTCTTTTTTGTGATGTCTTTTTCTGGTTTTAGTACCAAAGTAATGCTAGCCATATAAAATGAGTTTGAAAGCCTTCCTTCTTCTTCAAATTTTTGGAAGAGTTTAAGATAGATATTAAAAATTCTGTTAATGTTTGGTAGATTTCTCCAGTAAGGCCATTTGGTCCTGTATTTTTGTTTGTTGGACGGTTTTGAGTACTGATTAAATCTCCTTACTAGTAATCAGTCTATTAAGATTTTCTTTCTGTATTATTCAATCTTGAAAGATTGTATGTTTCTAGGAATTTATTCCTTTCTTTCAGGTTGTCCAATTTGTTGATATTTAATCGTCCATAGTCTTTCATTATTCTTTATGTTTCTGTGACATTATTTGTAACTTCTCTTTGACTGTTGATTTTATTTATTTGAGCTGTCTGTTTTTATTTCTTGATGAATCTAGATAAAATTTTTATCAATTTTGTTCATTTTTTCCCAAAAGAACCAGTTCTTAGTTTTATTTATTTTCCTATTGCCTGTTTAGTCTCAACTAAATTTCATTTATTTCTGCTGTGATCTTTATTATTTCCTTTTTTCTTCTTGTAATCTTTTCCTATTTACTACTAATTAGTACTATTTACTTCCTATTTAGTACTATTTACTACTATTCCTATTTCCTATTCATTACTTGTAATCTTTGTTTCTTCTAGTACCTTTAAGTGTAAAGTTAGATTATAGGCCAATGTCTCTGATAAATATACATGCAAAAATCCTCAACAAAATGTTAGAAAATTGAGTCTAACAACACATAAAAATGATCACATACCACGATCAAGTTGGAATCATCCCAGGGTCACAAGGATGGCTCAAGAAAACAAATCAATCAATTTGATATAACACATCAACAAAAGAAAAAACACAAACTACTTTGTCATCTCAATAGATGCCAGAAAAGAATTTGATAAAATGCAGTTTCCATTCTTTATAAAAATTCTAACCAAGGGGATTGTAAATGGAACATATCTCAAGATAATAAAACCTATTTATGACAAACTCACAGTCAACATAACACTCAATGGTGAAAAGTGGAAAGCATTCCCATAAAATCTGGAAAAAGACAGGATGACTGCCTCACTACTATTCAACATAGTGTTAGAAGTCCTAGCCACAGCAATCAGATTGAAAATGAAATAAAAGACATCAAAATAAAAAAGGAAGAGGTAAAACTATTGTTACCAGTATATACAATTGACATGATACCCTATATAGAAAACCCTAGAGATGCCAAACAAAAACTATTCAGACTAATACACAAATTCAACAAGGCAACAGGATACAATATTAACATACAGAAATCTGTTGCACTCCTTTACACTAACAATGAGATATCAGAAAGTGAATGTTAAAAAGAATTATTTTAAAATTGCATCAAAAAAATCACCTAATATTAAACATTTCACCACGGTGGGGAAAGACTTCCACAGTGAAAGTTATAAAACATTCATAAAGGAAATCAAAGATGACTTAAAGAAATGTAGTTAAAAGGGCCAAACTATCCAAAGCAATCTACAGATATAGTATAATCTTTATCAAGTTACCCATGACATTTTTCACAGAACTGGAAGAAATAGCTATAAAATATATATGGAGCCAAAAATAACCCTGAATTTCCAATACAATCTTCAGGAAATGGAACAAAGCTGAAGGCACAACCCTTGCAGACTTGAGACCATACTACAAACTACAATAATCAAAGCAGTGTGGTATTGGCACAAAAACAAATATATAGATCAATGAAACAGAATAAAAAGCCCAGAGATAAGCCCACACACCTGTAGTCAACTAGTCTTTGACAAAGGAGACAAGAATATGCAATAGAAAAAGACTTCTCTTCAGCAAGTGGTGCTGGGAAATTTGGGCAGTCATGCCTAAATCAAAGAAGTTAGGACACTCCTTCAAACCATGTGAAAGTCAGTCAGTCATGTCCAACTCTACGTGACCTCATGGACTGTAGTCCATGGGATTCTCTAGGCCAAAATACTGGAGTGGGTAACTTTTCCCTTCTCCGGAGGATCTTCACAACCCAGGAATCGAACTGGGGTCTCCTGCATTGTAGGCAGATTCTTTACCAATTGAGCTATCAGAGAAGCCCAAACCATACACAAAAATAACTCAAAATGGTTAAAGACTTAAGGCATGACACCATAAAACTTTTAGAAGAAAGCATAGGGAAAACATCCTCTGATATAAATTATAGCAATACTTTCTTAGATCAGTCTCTCAAGGCAAATGAAATAAAGACAAAAATAAACAAACAGGACTCAAACAGACTTATAAGCTTTTGCATAGCAAAGAAAACCATAAACTAAATGAAAAGACAATCTTTAGAATGGGAGAAAACATGCACATAGCTTATACAGCATAATATACTAAAAAAAAAACCAATCAAAAAAGGGGCAGAAGACCTAACTATTAATTTCTCCAGACATACAGATGGCCTATAAGCACATGAAAGAAGCTTAACATCTTAACATCTCTAATTATTAAAGAAATACAAACCAAAACTACAATGAGGTATCACCTCACATGTCAGAATGGCCATTATCAAACATCTGGAAATAATAATGCTGGACCAAGTGTGGAGAAGGAGGAACTCTCTTATTCTGTTGATGGGAATATAAATTGTTGCAGCCACGATGGAGGACAGTATGGAGGTTCCTAAAAACACTGAGATAGAACTACTATATGATATAGCAATCCCACTCCTGGGCATATCTGGAGAAAACAGTAATTCAGAAATACACACTCTTATGTTCATTGCAGCACTATTTATAATGGTCAAAATATGGAAACTACGTAAGTATACATCAACAGAGGAATGGGTAAAGAAAATGTGGTACATATAAACAATGAAACATTACTCAGCCATAAAAAAGAATGAAATAATGCCACTTGCAACTGGGTGAATGGGCCTGGAAATTATCACACTAAGTGAAGTAAGTCAGAGAAAGAAAAATATATGGCATCATTCATATGTAGAATCTTTAAAAAGTGGTACAAAAGAGCATACTTACAAAACAGAAACAGACTCACAGGCAAAGAAAAATATCTTGCAGTTATCAAAGGAGAAGGGTGGGGAGACGGACAAATTAGGAGTTTGGGATTGACATATACATACTACTATATATAAAACATAATCAACAAGGACCTACTGTATAGCACAGGGGATTGTGTAATAGAAAAGAACCTGAACACTGGAAAAGGTATATACATGTATATATTTAACTGAATCACTTTGCTGTACATCTGAAACTAATACAACATTTTTAATTGATTAGACCTCATTTGAAAAAAAAAGAATACAAGAAATAAAAAATGTTGGTAAGGATGTGGAGAAAGTATAAACCTTCCACACTGTTGATGGGACTGTAAATTGAAGTGGCCACCATGGAGAACAATCCACATTCCTTTGAAAATTAAATCTAAAACTTCAATATGATCCAGCAATTTTATCTCTGAATATTTACCCAAAGAAAATAAATATATTTACTCAAAAAAATATATGCCCTCCAATGTTCATTATGGCATTGTTCAATAGCCAAAATATGAAAGTAACCTAAGAGAAGAATAAAGATATTTTTGTGTATATATATGTATATATAATGTAATATTGTTGTTTTTCAATCATCCAGTCATGTCTGACTCTTTGCAACCCCTTGGATGACAGCACACCAGTCTTCCCTGTCCCTCACCATCTCTCAAAATTTGCCCAAGTTCATGTCCACTGCATTGGTGATGCTATCCAGCCATCTTATCCTTTGACACCCTCTTCTCCTTCTGCCCTCAATCTTTCCCAACATCAGGGAATTTTCCAATAAGTCAGCTGTTCACATCAGATGACCAAAATAATGGAACTTCAGCATTAGTCCTTCCAATGAGTATTCAGGGTTGATTTCCCTTAAGATTGACTGGTTTGGTCTTCTTGATGTCCAAGGGACCTTCAGAAGTCCAGCACCACATTTCGAAAGCATCAATTCTTCAGCGCTCTGCCTTCTTTACAGTCCAGCTCTCACAACCATACGTGACCACTGGGAAGACCATAGCCTTGACTATACAGACCTTTGTCAGCAGAGTAATGCCTCTGCTTTTCAACACTGTCTAGGTTTGTCATAGCTTTCCTGCCAAGAGGCAACTGTATTCTGATTTCATGGCTGCAGTCATCATCTGCAGTGATTTAGAGCCCAAGAGGAATTCTGTCACACTTCCACGATTGGAATCTGGCCCCATTACCTCATGGCAAATAGAAGGGGAAAAGGTGGAAGTAATGTAATACTACACAGATATAAAAAACCTTAGCGCTTAGGTCAACATGAACAAATCTAGATGGTATTATGCTAACTGAAGTGAGTCAAGTGGAGAAAGATAAATACCACCTAATCTCACTCATATGTGGAATCTAAGAAACAAAACAAATGAAATAAACAGACTCATAGATACAGAGAGAAAACAGGTTGTTGTCAGAAAACAGGGGCTGGGGGACAGGCAAAGTAGGCAAAGGGGGTGAAGAGCTACAAATGTCTCATTGTATGATAATGAATAAATCAGGCATAGAATATACCACATAGAGAATATGGTTGAACAATATTGCAATAATATTTTATGGGAACAGATGTTTAATAGACTTGTGATCATTTCATTCCATATGCAAATCATCATACAGTACACCTGAAGCTAACAGCAATATTTTCAATTCAATTAAAAAAATAAAAACAGAAACAAAATCCCAGTTTTTTCTCACCGTCAAGGCTTTTTTTTTTTTCCCCCTTCAATATAGTAATTATATTTACAATGGCTAATTATGTCACTGTAACTCACTTTCAGACATATTCCATTTTCTGATTTTGATTCATTAGTCAATTACATGACTAACTGAAGGAAAAATAATGTCTTTCAGTGGCATTTATATTATTCATTTAAAAAGTCTCCTTCAAAGAGTCTTTGGATTATGTCTCTAGAATTAGAGAATGAACAAAATTAATTTTCAAAAAACATCACTGGTGATTAAGTTTTGTTATATTTTCTGTAGATTATTACTTCACATCAATGGAATTATTAAAGCAATTCAGCAAGGTTAAGGTAGATGATGCTTTATCTGCTTAGCATTTTCTGTCACAGAATTCTCCCTGCAAATGTAGTCGAAGGAAATTAGTTCTGAAGATAAAAGCAAACTGTGGTGTTTAGTTATTAGGGATGATTTAGTGTTTAGCAACTTAATATTCCTCCCACAGCCAGCCACTGAGTAATGGTATATATCTTGTGATTAAAATGTTTACAAATAGGTATTTTTGAAGGTTGTTTGCATGAAGATCTCAAATAGTAAAAGTCAATAAATCTTTTCACAGTTCTAAGAGTGTTATTTAGCTAATTGGGTAAATTGCCAAGTTTTACAAAGCGATTTTAGATCGTAGATTTACAATGCACCAGAACTGATCTCTATTTAAATTTTCCATTACAAGATAATGGGCTTCCCTGGTGGCTTAGAGGGTAAAGAATCCACCTGCAATGCGGGAGACCTGGGTTCCATCCCTGGGTTGGGAAGCTCCCCTAGAAGAGGGCATGGCAACCCATTCCAATATTCTTGCCTGGAGAATCCCCATGAACAAAGGAGCCTGGTGGGCTACATGGGGTCACAAAGAGTCGGACAAAACCGAGCAACTAAGCATAGCACATTGCAAGATAAATTCTCATAAACAAATACTGAGACCTGAAATAATGCTGATGATACATCTGGCAGAACAAGTCGCACTTAGGAAAAGAAACTAAATTTCATTTGAAACTGTTCTCAGAGTTGCAACTTTGGGTCATGGACTGTGATGTATATATAAACAACAGTGTGTGGGGCTTCCCCGGTGGCTCAGTGATGAAGAACCCACCTGCCAATGCAGGATCTGGGAAGACCCCACATGCCATGGAGCAACTCAGCCTATGCATCACAACTACAGAGCTTGTGTACTAAAGCCTGGAGCTGTGAGTGCAGCACCACTGAAGCCCAGGCGCCTGAAGCCCTCGCTCCAGCTCCACGACAGGAGGAGCCGCCAGTGAGAAGCCCGCGCGCCGCGACAGGAGAGTAGCCCCCCGCCCCAGATCAGCCTCCGCTAGGGAAAAGCCTGTGTAGCAACAGAAGCCCAGCATAGCCAAAAGTAAAATAAACAAAAATAAATAATAATTTATTTATAAATTAAATAGAATAAAAAATAAAAAAATAAAATAAATAAAAATAATTTTTTTAAAATGGAAGATGGAAATTTAATAAAAAAACAAAAAAAACAATAGTTTGTGCATTGTGTTATTTGTTTGCTTTTCTTTCTCCCTCTCCAAGGGGAGACTAGAGTCTCCTTATTATTTTTAAAAATAATATTTTTACATAAGCTTTAGAAAGAATGTCAACAATATTAAAGTACACTGTAGAAAAAGAACTAAAAATATGTGAACAGTCTGGCAAATTAATCCACTAGCCAAAAGTGATTATATGGATATGTTGATCATCATGGAATAAGACAGAAATGATTGTTTATCATGTTTGCCATGAGGATGGTCACTATATTTGAGGAAGTTAGTTCTGGTGCTGGACTTCTTTGGTTGGAATCTCAATATTATCAGTTCCTGGTCATGTGAACCTTTAACATTTCTGCAACTCAGCCTTCTGATAAGTATAAATGGGAAAAATAAAAACAACCACTTCAATAAATTATCACATATAAAGCATTTAGAACATTAACAATCATCATTATCACTATTTTCGAAAGGCATGAGTTATGTTATTTGAATCAGCATTACTAAAAGAGAGAATTTGAGGAGTCCCCCACTTAAGAAACAGAGCTTTGTAGAGAAGTCTATTTTAGCTGATGGTCATTCCCCCACTTTCCCCACTATTTAGTACTGTTTTAGCCCTCTCTAAGAAAGCTGAGGGCCTAAAAATTGATGCGTTTGAACTGTGGTGTTGGAGAAGACTCTTGAGAGTCCCTTGGACTGCAAGGAGATCCAACCATTCCATGCTAAAGGAGATCAGTCCTGGGTATTCATTGGAAGGACTGATGATGAAGCTGAAACTCCAGTACTTTGGCCACCTCATGTGAAGAGTTGACTCATTGGAAAAGACCCTGATGCTGGGAGGGATTGGGGGCAGGAGGAGAAGGGGACGACAGAGGATGAGATGGCTGGATGGCATCACCGACTCGATGGGCATGAGTTTGAGTAAACTCCGGGAGTTGGTGATGGACAGGGAGGCCTGGCGTGCTGTGATTCATGGGGTTGCAAAGAGTCAGACACGACTGAGCGACTGAACTGAACTGAACTGAATCCTGAATTTGTATCTAGTGATAATGTTGACTCTATTATATTAGAATGGTCTATGTATAATCTGCTCTTTAGCCTTCATTAGTGATTCCTTTAATTTTGCTTTTAGACTGGACATGGAATGAGCACTCTAAAGTTGACTGTTCATGCTGAGATATTTCACATTTCTTTTTGGAAGATTTTAGAGTTTATAATGGAACATTGTAAGTCAAAGAATGATGAACTCACTTGTCCATTCACTTATGACTGCATTGGATGAACATGTATTCATCAACTTTTACCAACTAAACATTGCTAAGTGCTGGGGCTGGAACAGCAAATGATACAGACAGGAATTGTGCTTATGAAGCTTCCATAGGTGCTTAAAGACAGGGACAGAGGAGCCTTCATCACATTACTGACAACCTGTGACCGAGGCTTCAGCTCCCCTCTCAACAGATGCAGTGGCTTAGATGGTGTAGCATAAGGAAAGCTGAGTTAAAAGTTAATTGCTTTGGCTTATTTAAATCTTAGTCAAAATGTTTTCCTTTGAGTTTACTGTAAGGTGTGAGTAGGACAAAATTCTTCAATCCACACTAGTTATTCTCTTCTCTATGTTAACAAGAACACCCTGCTCTAGGGGGAAGGTCTAATAAAATCTATATTCTTGAAATAATAATGAGGTAATGAAATGACATGTGATCAATTGAACTGTGCCTTGAGAATACCTATATTATAGAACTTATACTGTATAGTACTTTACCAGCTCACCACTGGAGTGAAATCAAATAGAACACATTATTCATCTTTGAATTCACCGCTGCATCAGAGTGACTGCCAAATAATGAGTGCCCAAAATAAGTTGGAAAATGGGAGAATACCTTCACTTATGGCTTAACATTAAACACTCATCACATACTGGAGGGAAAGAAGCATCCACTGAGGAGAGGGATTTTATCGTGGCCTTAAAACTAAGCGAGCCAAATGTAATCACATTAAATTATAGTTTTGTGAGTGAATACTACATGCTAGAGTTATGGTGACAGCAAGGTTTTCCTGCAGATATTTTTAAAATCTTGTGTGTCAAAGTATGAATATACTTCCGGGCTAATTGTATACATACCACAGTGGAGGAAAATAAGAAATGACAAAGACTTTCAAGTTATTGTTATAGACTGAATTGTGTTCCCCTAAATGTTATATCTTGAAGCCTTAACCTCATTGGGATGAAATTTGGAGATGAGATCTTGAGATGGTAATAGAGGTAAAATCAGGTCCCAGGGGCCGTAATCTAACAGAACTTGTGTCCTTACAAGAACGGGAAGAGATATCACAGAATTTTTTTTCTCCCTGTATGCACTAAGGAAAGGTCATGTGGGGACATAGCAAGAAGACCTACAAGCCAGGAACAGAGTTCTCACCAGAAACTAACTCTATATGTACTTCAATCTTGGATTTGTAGTCTTCAGAACCTTGAGAAAGTAAATTTCTGCTGTTTAAGCTACTTGATCTGTGGTAGTTCATGTCTTTGTGTTCATGGAAGCTATGAGTTGCAAGTCACTTTGGCAGTATAACGCATAAAATAATCTCCAATGAAAACATTTAATGTATATCATCTAATGCCACATAAAACCTTTGGACAGATTTTTCCAAACTGGCAGAGTCACCTACATAAAATACCTAGTCATCTCTTAATGATGACAGGAGATGAGGATTTAGAGCATTTTAGGATAATAATGACTCTCTAAAGGTGGAGAAGCTACAGCCAAAATGAGACTTATATTTTGCTTTCGAAAGAAAAGAAGTGAAGAAGAAAGAGGAGGGGGAGAGGCAGAGGGAGAAGCTGAGGACCGGGAGAAAGGGAGGAGTGGGAAGAAGAAGGGGACCACTACTCACCACCAGCCCATCTTTGCTCTGTCCCTCATGCTCCTCATCCTTGTTTCCAGTCTTCATCACCTTTGCTCTAAGCTCTGTCTTTATGGTCATTCCCTCGCTTACATCATTCACCAATTAATCCCTTCTTTCCTTCATTATATTCACTGGCAAAAAGTCCTGGCTATTGTGTCCTAGAGGCACTCAACTCTGTTTTAAAGGCACTTCCCTCTTACTCTGTGGGTGATGATCTCATTTTTCCCTCTGGGTACTGATTAATCTGATCTTCAGTGATATGGATAAGAAAGTAACACCATCCCGTGGGAAGCAAGGGGACACCTGTCTGGAAGGTCTGCCAACAGCCATGCCTGCCATCAGAGGTGAGACAGGAAGGATGAGATGAAGCAACAGAGTTGTCTGGCCTAGTTCACTCTTGGCATTATCAAGATCCTCATGATCTAAGTCCATTCTATTGATTAGACTTCAGATACTGTCCAGCTGCAGTCTCTTAGAGAGAGAGAGAGAGAAGAAGAGAAGTCACTCAGTCATGTACGACTCTTTGAGACCCCATGGACTGTAGCCTACCAGGCTCCTCGGCCCATGGGATTTTCCAGGTATGAGTACTGGAGTGGGTTGCCATTTCCTTCTCTTAGAAGTACTAAATATCAAGGGTTCAAACATGTAAATGACACTTTCCTTTGTTGCAACTGATAATATTCATTATTTACCTCCTCCACTAGTCATTCTAGATTTCCTTCATCTTTAATCCGCATATCAGCATTTCCGTTGGTCTAGGATGCTTTTCTGATGTGGCCACAGAGACCTTCCCAGAGAGTTTGAGCCCTTAGCAGGCTTGGGTAACTGCAATTGTTTATTCCAATTACCACCAATGAAAACCTATTATTTAGGAACCTCTGATGGTCCACTGGTTAAGACCTCACCTTCAAATGTAGGGGAGGAGAGTGGCAGTTTTGATCTCTGATCTGGGGGCTAAGCCCTTACATGCCTCACGATCAAAAAACAAAAACATGAAACGGAAGCAATATTGCAACAAATTCAATAAAGTTTTTAAAAATGATTTGCATAAAAAATCTTTAAAAAAACCTATTAAAACAAACAAACAAACAAACAATATTTAACAAATCTCTGATAATAATCCTGGTCAACTGCTCCTGCCAGTGTGGTGTTTTCTATCTTTGTCTACTAGTTCATCACCTTGAGGAGCTCAAAATGATTTGGTGGGAGTTATAGCTGAAGCTCAGTGGAAAAATAATGGAGATTCCTGGTGGGAATATTCTCCTCATGGGAAAAAAAGGATCTCTTAACCAGCAGATTCTAGGGACAGAGTCACTGATTACACACCATAGCAGAGATACCTAGGACAAGAGTGGTTAGTTCTGCTTCCACTTTCCAGTTTCTAGATGCATGTCTCCTAGCTCTAGAGGACACAGCAGCACTCACTGCTGTTACACCAGTGCCTGTCCACACCTGGGATGACAGGGCCATCCACCCTCCGTGTGTTGTCCCCAGGAGGGCACATTAACGGAATAGTTTGTGCTATTGCTCTGAGACCAGATGCCTTCAGGTGAGGTCGTGTATGGTGCAGACTGGTCCCTTTGAGTAGACACCTGGTTGGCTGGTAGTTTCCCTTTGGGTGAGGGATTCATGAGACCATGCTAAGATTCCATTATTTGCTAGAAGGATCCACAGGGTTCAGAAAGAGCTGTTATACTCAGAGTTCCCGTTTATGACACTGGAAGACTGTGAATTAAAATCAGCAAAGGGAAGAGGAGAAACCAGGTGTGAGCAACCAGGTGTCCCTTCCCTGTGGAGCTGCACAGGGTGTGATGAATTCTCCCAGTGATAATGTGTAACCACATACGCACAGTGCCACTACCCAAAGATTCTCATCTAAGCTCAGGTGCTCAGGGTCTTCAGAGTCAATCGTCCCAGCACTGCTGTTGGCAGCAGCTCTATGACTGATCAGCTATTCAGAGCTCACTCTGCGGTGACAAAAACAGACATCCACCATAAATCCCACCGTTAGGGTAAACTTCTCTGGTCACACTGTTCTCCTGTGAGTCAGACAAGGGTCAGTGCCAAGGACAAGCCCTTTCTTTTGAACATGTGGGGTTTGCGCAACCCAAGTCTGCTGAGTTCACTCTTGCATAACCTCTTTAGGTATAAAACGGGCCTCTTGGTCTAAAATGAGATTATATAAGTTATACCACCATCATGTGATTCTGATTTTGGTAAGACAGAAATTTTGTAAGCTGTCTGAGCGTGACACCAGCAGAGGAGGCAGAGGTACTCAAGGACAGAAATCATGTGCTGCATCCTTGAAACAAGATACATCAGAGTGGGATGAATGAAGTCCCCCACCCTCCCCAGAACTGTTCACCCCTGCCACAGCTGAATGCAGAAACAGAGCAAGAGGATCAGAGTCCGAGAGAGGACAGGGAGGGTGGAGAAGCACCCACATAACATCCTCCAGATTTCTTCCCTTTTCCTCTGGTGCAGGGGCCAGACACTGGGTCTGACTGCCTAAAGACATGGTGAGGGGAGACCACGTGTAAGACTCCACACTCACCTTACTCATCCTCCCACAGTCCAGGAGAGCCTGCCTACCGTCTCCAGCCACTGGACCCTCGCGTGGTTGCTCAAGTGGGAGGCAGGCAGGAGCTGCACAGTTCAGCACAAGGATCAGAACCAGAAGTGAACTCACCAGCCCTAGTTTTAACCAGGTGATAAGTTGATGCTAACTATATTGTTATGTGCTGCCTTGACTTGATAATGAACACACAGTTCTTTCAAAGCATTCCTGTCATAAGCAGGAATGGAATATTTCTGTTCTAAAATAATTAAAAGAATAAACAGGGCATCTTGGAGTCAGGAGGGATAGTTGCAACCAATTGCCAATCTTGTGGGATACACTGGATGCAAAAAGTAGAATAAGGATACAAAATCACAGATATCAGCGATGATTGGTCTCCAGAGGAAAACAGCTACAGGCAACAAGCCATGTTTTCCTTCCCCATGTAAGATAGGTTTCCTTTCAGAGTCTAAAAGGTGCAGTTTGTAAATTTTTGTTGGGTCACCTCATAGGAAACCCAGTGTTTCTTGGCAATGAAGCACTCTGTTAAACTACCCAGATGTTGCCATGGAAAAGAGGTCCCGAATTATAAAATGTTTATGTCTGCACCACATTCTATTTGTACTTTTGTGGTACAATGAGCATAAGTTCTCAGGAGAGTTCCTTCATAAGGTTGCTGTTTGGAAGTTATTTTCACTTACACACACGCACATACAGCTACCTGGTAAGAAGTAACTTACATTTTTCATGTAGTGTTAAAGTTCTGAAGAATCTTTAGGTATTTGCTATAATTCTGCATGTAATTTACATTGTGTGCTAAGCTGTTATTCCATTTTTAAGTTTATAGTATCTAAAACAAATGACTCTTCCTATTCTACCTTATATTACACTTTTATTCACTTCAGAGTGGTGCATATCTCTAAATGGTCTTCCCTGACGGCTTGGACAAAGAATCTGCCTGCACTGCAGAAGACCCAGGTTCAATCCCCGCGTCGGGAAGATTCCCTGGAGAAGGAAATGGCAGCCCATTCCTTTGTTCTTGCCTGGAGAATTCCATGGGCAGAAATGCCTGATGCCTGGCAGGCTACAGTTCATGGGGTCACAAAGAGTCAGACACAGCTGAGTGACTAACACACACACACACACACACACACACACACCACCTAAATATCAGCCTAGTGTGTCAGTTGATTTGCATCTGCCATGGCCCTGGTTTATCATGTGCCAAATTGTGGCTACGGGTGCATAATTTACCACCTGCCTCCTTGCTGGGGCCCCTGCTGTAATAGCTGGGCTCCATGGTTTCTAATCACATATAGACTAAATCCTGAAGCCACTGTGCCCCCAAACTAGCCCACCTTTACTCAGAATGTTCTCTTAACTACCCTGTCATAGTGCGCACAACCCACTCCCAGAGCAAGAGTTCTGTGTAAACTTAGAACATCTCTTCATATCAACTCCAGGCTTTGTCTTTTAAAACGCAACCCAAACATCAGGTCGTCAATGTCCCCTTCCCTTATTCTTCAGCCAAGTTTCTGGTCCCTTCATGTGCTGTTGCTTTGCTTACTTTGATATCTGGTAAAACAACTGTCTGATACCAGGATTACTTACCCTGGGGTTCTCCACAAGGTTACAGATTCCTAGAGTGGAAGACCACACCTCGGTCTTCATTTAGAACCTTCACAACTTACTGGTGTGTCTGACTCCGTCACTTTATGAAAAATTACTCTTCATGGGCTTTGGTTCACATCATGATTAAGGGGATAACAGAGGGAAAGGCTTATGATTTTTGAGCAATTCTATGAAATTTCCAGAAAGGAAGATCAGTGTTATGCTCTAGTGAATTTGCATGTTTGCAATGCATATTCTCAGAACAATTTTAAACCTAGAATCTCCCTGCCTCATCTCAGTAGGGGTTATCATCACAGATTTCAGGAAGGAGACACTGACACATGAAGACGAAAATGTTAAATAATATGACCTTTGAGATATAGTCATAAGTTAGTTTTGCTCATGTCAGCATCTGGATCCTTAATGTAGTCAAAATAAGTTTGGGAAAATTACCATAAGCTGTTCTTTTATATTGTGTCAGCAATTTTCTAGAGTATTTTATTATGTTATTAGCTCATATTGTATTCATCCTTGTTACTCTATAAACATATGGTTATTAGATTTAGAATACTATTAGCATAAATGCAATCTCAAGTAACATGAAAATTAACGTGAGAAACTCAGAATCAGCCAAGAAACGCTGCTTGCATAGGCTCAGTGAAATCTCACCTATTAGCATTAAGGAACAAGCAGGTGATTGGTGTTTTAGAATTAATAGGGCAGCCACACTGTTTACAAGGCAAAATCGTATTCAATGATATGAAGCAAGTCATACTTTGACTGCCATTAAAAACGTCCTCTACTTCTGCTTCTTCAAAGTTCTTAAGCTAAACGTGTTATATTTGGGGGCAGCCATTATTATTATTATGTTTTACTATTCTGACCCTCTTGTAGGTCCTTGCAAAGAGTGATTGCCCAAAGGTAAGAATTTAGAAAGGATATTTTATCTTCTATACGACAACTCAAAAATCATCCTGATACCCACTGACCTTTTTCATCATTTTGCAGACTTTTCAGAAATAACATTTTATTATATTGCCCTGCACTAGAAGCCCAGTTCTTTCCTCCCACTGTGAAGATAATTTGGAAGAATCTTAAGTGGGTAAACTGTGAAACTGGCATATGTATTGTCCCAGTGAAGGAACTGGGTTATTTTTGAGAAAATAAATATTATGCCCATCTTGATATTATTTTTATTCAACAAGAGAGAATACGTGCAGAGACGTCTGAAAGTAAGTGAGGATGTCTTGAAATTATTGAAAAGTCATGCTTGGCTGAGTTAGTCTCTGAGGTACTCACAGCAAGAAGCTGGATGCCAAAAAGTAGCATGAAGAGTAAGGGAAATGAACAACTTTTCAGAATGCTTTTAGAAAAATGGTATTTAAGTTTAGAGAAACTTGACCTTCTGGAAGCATAAGCATAAGCAATTACTGGAAGCATAGGCACCAATAATGAATAATATTGGAGTTAGGTATTCTTAAATTTGAAGAGCTTTAAACCAACTTCTCAAAAAGAAGTGATTTTTTTGGACATGTGCCATTGAATCTTTATTCACATAGAGACAAAAAGCCTTGTAGCCACTGAAAAAGACACACTCCTTAGATTCTGAACTTTTAAATATATGTATGGAGCCCTGATGTTCTTTTAAAACACCAAATAACCAAATGTATCATACCATGTACAAAATTTTCCATAACTAAAAAAGAAAAAAAAATTCTCTTTAGTCCTTCATCTTCTTTTACAAAGTTTTTGTTTTTCTAAAATGATGGAATTTTTTAAGCTAGTTGAAGACTTTTAAACTGGAATGTTAAAAGTGTTAATGCTAATAGATATTATTTATTCAGTGCTTCCTATGTAGTAGAAACGGGCTTCAGATCATGACTGAATTTGTGTTTTACCTTCCATGATCATCCTCAGATGAAAGATATCATGGCCGGGGTGGTGATGGTCGGGGAAGAGATGACGTTGGGGACCAGGGGATGTCTGAATGCCATCATTCCTCTTCACTGTCCTAAATCCCCTGTCACCAGTTCTGGGGCCATGGGGAGGAGGTTTTACTCTCAATTCATCAATTGTGAGACAGAGATTGAATTAACCAAATATTTCTATTACCAAAACGTTTTAAGTGATGGAATTCAGTTTCAATAAAATTAAAAAAAAAAAAAACTTTATTTTGCAAATAGCATTAGTGGTCTTATGAGGTTTTTAGCCTTTGTCTGTGAACATTCCTTCTAATTTATATTTACTCTCATTCTCCTTTTGTAATATTTGTTCCATTCAGCTGTATTATTATATTCTTTCTGCTATAAGGCAAATAAATCATTTTTGGAAGGAAATGATATATACAAATATACATAACCATGTGTACATACGCTATAAATAAAACTGTAAACTTTACAGCAGGGAAAATGAAAGCTGTTGCTATTTTATTTTATTTTTCTTTTGATAGCGGTTGTTGTTACATAAATGAGTCAGAGATGGGCTCTGAATATTGGTCCTATATTGTGTACTTTTTCACAGCAGGCGGCTGCCTATTAGCTCAAAAGCCTGCTGGCACCAAACTCAAATTTTTACACATCCAATTGTTTTAAATATAGTAAAAAAATAATGAGATTTTCAGGCTTTTAGAGCCCACTTGCTTCTAATACCCCAGGGCACTGCACTCAACATCTACCAGGGTAGATGAAATAAACCCCCCAAACCCCAAGGCCCCCCTCCCCCACGCTGACCTGTGACCCAGAGACTCCTGCTGGGCTGCTTGCAGAGAGAGAGAGAGAGCCTGGACATGGAAGCGCCTCTAGGATCCCCACCACCTTCCTCCGGGAATTCCTTTCCCCCCTCCCATTCTAGGTATCACCCTAACAGGGCCTCTTGATGCTAGGGACGGTCTCAAGACACATATCCATCAAATCATTCCCCCAATAACCTTGCTGTGTGCTACTGCCCCCTCGCGGTCATGTACGTCTTTCCCTTTGTTCAGCCCCTGCCTCCCTCACACCAGAATGGGGAAACAAAAATAAGCTGGGACCAAATACACACGTTTGGCATCCTAATATATACTCTACTGGGAATTTTTCATGAGTTAAAGGTGTTATTATCTCCTTATAAATAAAAAAATCAAAATAGCAAATCAAGACTTGCCCATCTAGGAAGAAATGTAACTTGACCAGTGATGAGGAACAAACTCAACAGTCAAATCCTAATCTTCTGATTATAAATCACCAGCCCATCAGCTTTTAGCTCTTTATTTCTATTTTCAATTCATTCTGAGGTTCTGTTATGCCATCCTGACATGCATCAGAGATTTAATTTTTTCCAAGCCTCAGTTTCTTTATTTGCAAAACAAATTCAAAGAAATCTGTTCTAAATTTTCAAGACCACGTGAAAAGAAGCATAGGCAATTACTATATAATCTATGAGGAATTCACGCATTAAAAAAAAAAAGTATATTTCTTCTAATTTTGAAACGACATTCAGCAGTGGGTCCATACGTTATAGACATCATGGTATAGATATCAAAGAATTCAAATGGCGATGTGAACCATTAACAGAGAACTTATCTGTGCTGAAGCAATATTTGCTGCATTAAAGGGTAAGTACTCATTACACTGAATCCAGTACCAACATACTGATTGAATAGGTCTCTGAAGACACAGATGAACCAATTACTCCTTAGCAGTCCAAAACAAGGTAGTTTTCCAAAGACAATTTAAATCTGAATAAAGATTTCTTTTTGCATTAGAAGGTGCAAGAACTCAAACACTCCCTTAGTTTAGAAATTATTTTCATTTTAGCAATATACTATTATCTAGCAACACAGGTTAAGAAACATAGTAGATTTTTTTTAATTTTAAAGAAATTTCTTATTTTTAAAATAAGAAAAACCAATAAAAAATAATATTAATATCTGTAAAGCTAGAGTTACAAATAGAGATAGTTTCAATAATTTTTAACTGCTGACTTGACTGCCCATGGTGGGCAGGAGTGAGAGGAAGAAGATAAAACTAGTTTCCCAGCTGCTGCAGCAATTATAAGTCTTTCTTCTGCCAGAAGCATGATTAGATAATTTATGAAATGAAAAAAGAAGTCATAGTTTATTTAAACAGCAAATTGTAGAAGAATTTCTTTGAGAAATCGAACCGATCAAGAGAAATATTCAACATTTCCTATTGGGAGGTAACATTTGCATGAAAACTTTAAGGGGTGTGTGTGTGTTTGTGTATTTATACCTACATATTTTTTAATTTATCTTTTAATTGGAGTATAATTGCTTTACAGTGTTGTGTTACTTTTTGTTGTACAACAACATAAATAAGCCATGAAAGTGAAAGTGTTTGCTGCTTAGCTGTGTCTGACTCCTTGCGACCATAGCCCACCAGAATCCTCTGTCAATAAAATTCTCCAGGCAAAAATATGGAGTGGGTTGCCATTCCCTTCTCCGGGGAATCTTCCCGACCAAGGGCTCAAATCCAAGTCTCCTATGTTGCTGGAAGATTCTTTTCTAGTTCGATTCCTGGGTCAGGAAGATCCCTTGGAGAAGGGATAGGCTACCCACTCTAGTATTCTTGGGCTTCCCTGGTGGTTCAGATGGTATAGAATCTGCCTACAATGTGGGAGACCTGGGTTTGGTCCCTGGGTCGGGAAGATGCCCTGGAGGAGGACATGGCAACCCTCTCCAGTATTCTTGCCTGGAGAATCCCCATGGACAGAGGAGCCTGGTGGGCTACAGTCCATGGAGTTGGAAATAGTCGGACATGACTGAGTGACTATGCACAGCATGACATATATATGTATCTCCTCTTCCCCTTGAGCCTCCATCCCACCACCCTCATCCCAGCCCTCTAGGGCATTACAGAGCACTGAGCTGATCCCTCCGTGCTACAGAGCAAATTCCCACCAGCTGTCTGTTTTACATATGGTGGTGTGATGTGCCAGTGCTTCTCAATTTGCCCCACTCTCTCCTCCCTCACTGTGTCCACAGGTCTGCTCTCCACATCTGCTTCTATATTCTTGCCTTACAAATAGGTTCATCAGCATCATTTTCCTAGATCCCATATACATGTGTTAGTATATGGTGTTTGTTTTTCTCTTTCTGAGTTACTTCACGTTTTGAATTATGGTTTTATCAGGATATATGCCCAGTAGTGGGATTACTGAGTCATATGGTGGTTTTATTCCTAGTTTCTTAAGGGAACTCCATATTATTTCTCATAGTGTCTGTATCAATTTATATTCCCACAACAGTGCAAGAGTGTTCCCTTTTCTCCACATTCTTTCTAGTATTTACTGTTTGTAGATTTTTTTGATGATAGTCATTCTGACCAGTGTGAGGTAATACCTCATTATAATTTTGATTTGCTTTTCTCTCATAATGAGCAATGTTTTCATGCATTTGTTGGCTATCTGTATGTCTTCTTTGGAGAAATGTCATTTTTTTTTTATTTTGAGCTGCATGAGCTGCTTGGAAATTAATATTTTGGACACATTATATATCAATTTCCAAAATATTAATTTAGTTATATTAATTTAGTTAAATATTTATATATTTATATATAATATAGAAATTAATATAATTATATATAATATATAATTAATAATATATATAATATATAATTATATATTAATTATAATTAATATAATTATATATAAATTATATATACTATTTATATATTTATATATAAATAAAATATATTTATATATTTTGGAAATTAATCCTTGTCAGTTGGTTCACTTACACATATTTTTTTCCCATTCTGAGGGTTATCTTTCTCATCTTGTTTATGGTTTCCTTTGCTGTGCAAAATCTTTTAAGTTTAATTAGGTTCCATTAGTTTATTTTAGTTTTTATTTCCACTACTATAGAAGCTGGATCATAGAGGATCTTGCTTTGATTTATGTCAGAGTGTTCTACATGTTTTACTCTTAGAGTTTTATAGTGTCTGACCCTACATTAGGTCTTTAATCCATTTTGAGTTTATCTTTGTGTATGGTGTTAGGAAGTATTCTAATTTCATTCTTTTACATGTAGCTGTCCAGTTTTCCCAGCACCACTTATTGAAGAGGCTGTGTTTTCTCTATTTTATAGCCTGGCCTACTTTGTCATAGATCAGGTAACCACAGATGCATGGGTTTATCTCTGGGCTTTCTATCCTATTCCATTGGTCTATATTTCTGTTTTTGTGCCAGTACCATACTGTTTTGATCATTGTAGCTTTGTAGTATAGTCTGAAGTCAGGGAACTTGACTTCTTCAGCTCAATTTCACTTCATTTATTTTATTTTATTCCTTCAGTTTCCTTTCTTTCTCAAAATTGCTTTGGCTATTTGGGGCCTTTTGTGTTTCCATCCAAATTATAATTTTTTTTGTTCTAGTTCTGTTAAAAATGCCTTTGGCACTTTGATAGGGATTGTATTGAGTCTGTAGATTGGTTTGGATGTTACAGTCATTTTCACAATATTGATTCTTCCAATCCAAGAACATAGAATATTTCTGTTTCTGTCATCTTTGATTTCCTTCATCAATGTTTTATAGTTTTCTGCATACAACTTTTAAGAAAAAGTAAAACTGTCACTGCTTGCAGATAACATGAAAGTATGCAGAGAAAATCCTAAAGATGCCACTAGAAAATTACTAGAACTAATCAATGAATTTAATAAAGTCACAGGATACAAAATTAATACATAGAAATTTCTTTCATTCCTATACACTAACAACCAAAAATCAGAAAGAGAAATTAAGGAAATAATCCCATTCATCATTGCAACAAAAAGGGTAAAAAAAGACAAAAGACCTGTACACCTATATTTTAAGAAAGAATTTCAAAGCAATAATAAATCATTAATTTCATCTCTAATGGAGACTTTGCACAGAACAAATTTCTTGAACTTAATGACCTGCTTTCATTTAGCCTTGAAATTAAATCCCAAGCATCCTCCTGTAAAGCTACTGGCTTTACAGTTTCTTTAGAACCATCTTGCTTATTGTAAGGGTGTTAGCTGACATAGACTTTGTGAAATTAAGTCAAAATTTTCATTTAGAATGAACAAATTTAGAATTTTGTTCCCAATAAAAGTCTTGTAAAATAGTTTTATAAACTATTATTAATGAATGTCAATCATACTCCTCCTACTTCTCATCAGTCTTCCTTGCAGAAACCTTTTCCACAGAACGTCTCAGAAGTGTCGGTGCTTTCCCAGTGTTCAAACTCACTTTTCTACCCAATTTGCATATTCTCCTGGATAGCTCCATACACTCTACCACAGCCATCTACATGCTAATGATTTCCAAGTTACCTGCAGCTATTGTTGTCTCCCTAATGACAGCAACTATCCATCTGTCATCTCTTTACATTCTGGTGTTACAGTTTGTGTCCATCAGACAGAGGCTGGGAGAAAGACAGAGGGAGAGATTTTATCCCTGTGCAAATTTCAAAGGTTATGTGTTTCTACTTTTGCCTACACTTTGAATTCCACCTATGTTGGTTTACTTATAATTCCTTTATGTTCTTTTTTGATACAGTACATGGTGTTTGCCTAGAACACATTTTTCCCACTTAAATAATTTATATTCATTCTCAGCACAAATGTAACCTTCTCTTGTAATATTGCTTAGAATCCTACCCATTGTACATTCAAATGCACTGGGCATATCTCTTTTATAACCTTTACACTCTATATGCAATTGCCTGGGTAATTTTATATTATTACTACCAGTTGTTTGGCTATTTAATATGAAGGACAACATTGTTATTCATATTAGCATCCCAATGACTATACTACAATAATTTTTGCATAAGATTAACTTAATATTTCTTGAACAAAGAAATTAATAGACCATGGAATGAACAAGTTAGTGAATGAAGATATCTGCCAAAAACATATTCCTTCTTGGGAAAATAGCTTCTATTTCTAAAGAAATGTAGGTGAGTCCTTAGAAAATAATAATTATCTGCAAAGGATGCTTAAGATTTGTAGAACAGATTTTTAATCTCATCTAAAAATAAAAGATGCTTGTCTATTAGAAACCATGTTTGTGGTTAGGTATTAGATGAAGATGTAATTTCCAGCTAGCACAATGAGAGCCTGTACCAAACAGGGATCTCATGTATTGAAACTGACCAAGTTTCAGTATGGTGGTCAAAGTGATTAACTGCCTTGGTGGTAGTTAGTTGGTCAAGGTACCATTTAAGGTCCAGCTAATATGTATAACAAATAGTTCTTCCTGACGAATCAAGGAAGATTCCAAAGAGTAGGTGACACTTGAAGTAGTCCTTGAAAAAAACTTTGGAATAAACAAGGTAACAGAAGAGTTTAGAGAACAGACTATCAAGGAGAAGAAATGGAATTATTGATGTAAGAAGACTTGAAGAGTTAAGAAGTGGTGAGCAATTCAGTATGGCATTGCCACAGAAACAACATTTATAATTACTTTTTAGGCAAGTTGAATGAAATGAAGGCTGGAGAGTGAATCCTAAACTCCAACAGGGTGCAAGGTGGGGAAAATGTTTTACTGCTACTACCATCTAGAAGTCACTGAGATTTTACTTTTAGAGATAAGGCTAAAACCATGAAGCTTATTGCATCATTTGATTTCCTCTTGAATCATATAAGACATATAAGTTTATTTTTAGATTGTTTCACAAATGAGGAAAGTGAGGTTTGGTCAGTGCCCTCCTATAAGTCACCCTCCTGGTACACTGTAGAGTTGGAATTGGAAGACAGTATTCTTAATTCTATAGCCACATTTCCAATTCTGACTTCTTCAGTTTAGCCAGGGGAATATTTCCAGATGGTAAGGATTTGCCTGTCATTGGCTGGAGCTATGCTTTGCCTCAGCTCAACTGATTACACATTGATTCCTCCTGAATAGATTCGCTGCTCAGTTGGATACAGCTTATGCTCACATCCGCCAAATCCTGTATGATGCACACCAAAACTCACAGAAGCACACTGACCCTTCACTCCCTCACCTGAAGGATTTCCACTCTTCTCCCTGTAAATTCAAGTCTCTGGCCTCTGACATCTTCCTTGGACCCCAGTCACTCAAGAGGCATTCTCTGACCACTCTGGGTTTTTTTGTTTGTTTCTTTCTTTATTATTGAGTACATAGCAGGAACAGTGGTAACTAGGCTTAATGAGTATTGGATTTTTAAACCAAAATTACTTGCCAGGGATATGCCTTATCAAAATTAACACGTTTAGGTCTGAATGGAAGTGCATCCAGTTGTGTGGAGTGGCCAGTGTTAGGCTGCGTCTCTGCAGAAGGCCCAGTGTTTACGGGCAGGTCCACTATGAGTACAGTGTCGATAGGAATTGCTTCCTGCGTCTCTCCTTGCTTATTTCTGTCTGCCCCGGAATTCTCATTAAGGTTGATGTTTCTCTCATCAGCCTTCCCAGTACTGGGCTTAAGCTCTTCCTCAGGAGTCCTGAGACCCAGGAATGAATGGGATGATTCAGAGAACTCCCTGGAGCGAAGCCTGCATCTCCTTTCCCACATGCCCTAAGCAAGGCCATGCACAAGCATGAACTGGGTCCACCTTGCAGTCCTCTTTAGAATGTTATGCAGAACCATACTGGTCAGCCAGGGAGCGTTTTACCTCCCAACTCCCACTGTTACACCCCTTTCAATATGAATGAGACCATCTTCAGCAGGAAAGCTAGGAATGGTGTTCCAGGCCAGCCACCTCCTCCTGTGAACTGACTCCTAACCCCTCAGAGGAGGACGTTTACAGACAGCAGCTGCTCACAGATGCTACACCTGTGTTTTCTGGAAGGTCCATATCTTGCCGACTCTCACTGAAACATGGGTCTGTTCTCAGCCTGAATGTGGCACAGTCTGAAGAGCAAACTAACAGCCGAAGAAGCCCAGGACACTTTTCATCACACTTTCTGTTGTGGAACATTCTGGTCTCCTAATCCTAGGTCCTGAAGTCAACTCATCTCAATTATATTGACCCAAATGTTGAAAGTGATATCATTCTAAGCCTTGTCTTAAGTCAAGAGAACTAAGAGCTCCAAGCACCCCTATACTTGCTACAGTCTGTCTATATCAGCCAGAGCTATCTGAATTTTATTCGTCTGAATGCTTTAGCTTTAGCTCCCATAGAATGGAAATTCTTAACCGTATCTTACCTGCCTACCTAGTACCCAGAAAACACTAACCTACGTTTTGTTCATGAAAAGCCTAAAACCCTCATGCACCTGTGCCCTCAAGCTCATCCCTTTTTTCTCCCCGGGGAACACTTTCCCATTTCCTGCTTTGGGGCCTAATACTTTGCATCCCTTCAAAATGTAGCTCAGGTGTCCCTCCTCCAGGGAGATGTTTCTGGTGCTCCCTGTTCAACTGACTCTCAAGCTGCTCTCCTTACTATGTACCTCTGGGTTCTGATCTTATCTCACCATCAATATTTTTATAATGTCTGACTTTATTTTCCACTAGCTTTAGTTCCTTGAGGGCATCAGTATGTTCCATTGTACTTTTTATTCTCCATATATATTTCAGGATCACTTGATAAGTTCTGTTTATTAATGATATTACTTCTTGTAAGTAAACCTGTTCATAAATATTATCTTAATCATAGGAATAATAATTAAGTAAAAAAGCAGTAAGTGACAACCTATTTCTAATGTGTTCTGCTTAGAACCTTAGGTTCCTCAATGTCTCACCAAATGTTCCTAACAATCCCTGCAAAAGGAATTATAATTAGTCCCATTTTATAAGTGATAAAACTTGGGTATTTAAATAACTTGCCTGGTGTTTCATAACAAGTAAGCTGCTGAACTGGTATTTTAATCTAAACACCCATTAAACAAACAATTGGTTGAAACCAGCAGGGTCCACTTAGAATGTATATTTTGACAATTTCCTCTGTAACTATACAAATAATTATTGAGACAAGTGCTGATGAATCAGTTGATGATTTTTTCTCTAAGTATTTTTTACTTAGAAAAAGTATACCACACTCACTCTATATTCAGATGACAAGTTATAGCTGTGCTTTCATCAGATGAATCAATTTCATATTTGTTTCCTGAATTAGATGTGAATTCTTTTGTCGGTAATTAAATTGCTTTTAATCAATTTAGGAGAGGAAAAACCATCTGTCAGGTGTGTGAACCTAATTAGCCACGGTGTTTTGAATGGACTAGTATATAATGGTAGTGATTTTATTATCAAGAGTTACAATTCAAATATACAGAATTTTATCATTACACTTTGTGTGAATCTCAACAGCTAATCAAAAGTCTATTCCTGAGAAAATTGTCAAACTTTGGCTTGAAAAAGAACATTTTATGGGAGATTGTGTTTGAATGAAGACATCTATAATGAGGCCAGAATTTATAGAATGCCTCTTATGGAAGATAACAGCCGATCATCCAAACATGTTTGTATTGGACACAAATCCCCGGGACACAGCACATATATTTGTTAGCGCCCCTGTAGTACATGCTGGGCTGGACACTGCGGGACTCAAGGAAGAGAAAGACACCATTCCTCCACACAGTGTTTTATAGCAGAGTCCAGGGAGGTAGTGTTGTGGATTAACAGAATTAATCTAAAACTTCCTGAACTCCTTGTGTCAAGCCCTGTTCTAATAAATCCTCAGTTAATCCTCACAACCTGTTCACAGTGGGCATTTCTATTTTATATGAAGACACTCCAGTTGGTGAGTGTAAAGCCATAGTAAAAAGAGAGTCAGAAAAGTTGGCTTCCAAAAAGCAATCAAAACTTTGACATCATGGTGAATTTTCTCATGTGGCACCAAATTAGATTTTACTATAGTTCCCATAGTTGTAAAGGTTTACAAAAACCCTTTGAACAGAAGCATGAAAAGTAGGCATTCTCCAGTAGGAAAAAATTTTCGACTTAGAAGGGAAATAAGTGCAGTTCCAGGATTTTTTTTTAACAGAAAGAAGTATCTAGACAACTTGCATGTAGATGACTAAATCTGAAATTTATAGGCTGAAATTTTATAATTTAAAACAATGAGACTGAGATATTATGGAGTCAGAACTCTACTGTAAAACAGTGAAATGACTTACTTGACATATGAGGACATGCTCAAGGTAGGAAGGAGGAAAATTGAGGCAGTAAATGACAAAGAAATAATTCATCAGAGGACATAGAACTCTGGCATTAATTATCTTCAGTCATTTGAGTACAGCTTTGCCTGCAGGAAGAATTAATATGAATTCCTAGTATGGTCTGTAAGTCTCTTTACTTGTAGCCCCTGGCTCCCTCCCCAAAGGCTTGCTGTCTCCCAGAAATAACTGAATTTTGTCCTAAAGTTAAATAATAAGTTACTGTTATTTCATAGACAACACATTCATAAGAATTATTAAGATTCATAAATGACTTATTATTAAGAATTACAGAAAAACTCATTTGAATGTCTTAAGCAATTCAACATAAGAGTTGCAAGTATCCTGTATTTCCTCATACCACAAAGCCAAGATCACTTTTAAGTATCATTTATCATAAAGAAACAAAGTTTGTATCATATCAAGGGTTTATTCCAACTTTTGCACTAGGCAAGATTCAACTTCTTGCCTCAGCAAAATTACAAATTCCATGACATATTGGTTTATGAATAGACAAAACTTGGAATACCAAGTCTGCAAATGTCAAGGGTCTACTCTATTGCAAATGCCAACATCTGAACATAATTCCAAGCAGTCATTTTCCTTGAAATTTAGTTAATACCTGTGTCTTCCACAATGGGAGGAAGCAGCAGCCAATGAGAACTGGTAATTTATGTTGATGGCAAATCCTGCTATTGCTATGGACTTGTTTTGCGAAGTTAAGGCTTTCCTTTACAAGACGTTTATGACATTAAGACAAGATATTTATGAATGAAAAATGTAACAATTCTGAAATTTTGATCAAAGGAGAGAGGTTCTGTCAACAAGCATATGGGGGGAAAATCTAAGACAAAAATGTATAGAAAGAGTCATGGAGTGGGGTAAGAGGGACTTTGGGGACTTGCAGAAAAAGGGATGGCAGTGACCTTGGCTTATTTTTTAGTAGGTGAAATAACACAAACCAAATCCATGCAGACCATTATTATTCCCCCAATAAATTCTATTATTCCAGGTTCTTCTTTTTCTTTAAATAAATCATTCAAGAGTTCTGCTGACCACTGCCAAGGGCAGACCCTGTAGTCATCACTTGCAATCCAAGGAGGCCTGCCCACGTGGCAGGCAATACCGAGTTTCCCGTGAGTCAGAGATCTCGGTTGTGTTCTTGTGCACTGGCTTTTGAAACTCAAGTAAAGGCCCTTTCATTTTAGGTGAAATACCTCTTGGTAGATTGGACCTAGGCTGGTCTTTGGAGAGGCCAGCATTGGCAGCTGTACAATAGAGAGGCTGGCCCATCAAACACCTGATACATTGAACTACAGACCAGGACCCCATCCAGGGTGCTCCTTTAAGTGCCTGACGCACCAATCTACAGAGTAGGACCCCAGCTAGGGGGCCCTGTAAGTGCCCGAAGGGGCAGAGCTACAGAAAGACTGGCCAAAGAGGTCTTCTGATCACCAGCTACAAGAGGCTGGGAAAAAAAGACCCTGATGGGGCCATAACTCCTGCAATGGAGGCAGTCCGTGTCCCTGCACACTTGGCACCGCCAGGGTCCCCACAATTCAAGCAGCTGTGCCACCTTCATGCTCCGCTCTCACTGGGGCAGAGCTGCCACAGCAAAGTAAGTCTTGTGTCTATGCCCCCAGGGTCACTTTGGAAGTGTCCAGCTTGTTGCAACTCTGTAGACTGTGGCCTGCCAGGCTTCTCTGTCAGCGAGCGGGGTTCTTCACAAAAGAATACTAGCGCGTATTGGCCAAGACTGGGTGCCATGCCCTTCTAGAGCACTATATTTCCTGCTGCCCCAGCCGCGGCTCCCCTGAGGACTTGGTGCTGCCGGAACCCCTGCGACCCAAGCAGCTGCCCCGCCTCCGCACCGGGCCCTCAGAGGGGCAGACCCAAGTCTTCCAGGGCAGCCTCAGGGGCAAACCCCAGGGGACGGCCCACATGCAGAGGTGGGAATAAAACCACAAGTGAAACCCAGGGGTGGTGTGACTAAGGGAGAAGACCCCAAACCTCCCCACCAGCTGCACAAGCTGCAGATTAAATCCACACGATCAACTGGGCAGACTCTGCGTCTGTGGGATATATGAAAGGTCACTGAGGCTCCCCCAGAAGAAAGCGCACTAGTTCTGACAGCTGTGGACTTGGAGGCGAGGACACACAGGAGTGGGACCAGATCAGACTCTGAGCTGCCCCCACGGCAGGGCCAGAGATCGGCACAGCGCTGGGCATCCTAGGGGGGCGAGGAGGACTGTGACTCCCAGCGAGGGAAAGGGCTCTGACAGCAGTGACTCAAAAAAAAAAAAAAATTGTTATTCTTATGTTTTGACTTGTTCTGTGGATTCCTCTGTTTTTTCTTTTTTCCCCCTTTCCTCCCCTCTGTTGTAGTTGCCGATTTTATTGGCAGTTTGAAATCTAGTTAAGCTCTTGAGCTTTTCTTGTTTTCCTCAGTAACATTTTTAATCGTTGTTATAAACCTCTGCCTCTACATTGGGCTTTTACAGTTCTGTGAAGTTTTCTCTCTCTCTCTCTCTTTTCTGTTTTTTTAATTTTAATTTATTAAACCTATTATTATTTTTTCTACATTTATTCCTTTGTTTGCTTTTCCTAGTTTCCCCTTTCAGTTAATCTTTAATGCATGTAAATATTCTTTACCTGCCTCTATTTAACTTTGCATATCTATTCTTTCTTTTCTTCTCAACATTTTGTTGGTTTTATTTTCATTGCTTTATTCCCCAATTGGCACCTTGCTTTAGTTTTGTTTTCCAGTTTGTGCTTTTGTTAGTTTTGTTCTGGTAGATAATATTTTTTGGTTTCCCTTGTTTGTGGGTCAATCTATTGTACTTAATTTTGCTGGACTGTTTTGAGTTTGCTTATGGGTGTATATGTATATGTGTATATTCAGTCACATTTTTTATTGTTGCTATAAACCCCTGCCTCTACATCAGGCTTTTGTGGTTCTGTGGAGCTTTCCTTTTTTTTGTTTCTTTCTTCTTCCATTTTTTCTTCTTTTCTTTCTCTTCTATTCTTTCTTTTCTTTCCTCTCAACATATTTGTTCATTTTGTTTTCATTACTTTATTCCCCACTTGGCACCTTGCTTTAGTTTGTTTTCCAGTTTGTGCAGTAGTTACTTTTGTTCTTAACTGGTAGATAAAATTTTTGATTTGCTTTGTTCACTGGGTCAATCTACTGTACTTTATTTTTGTTGAACTGTTTTCACTTTGCTCATGGGGTGTATAAGTATATGTATATGTGTATATTCCATTATTTAATTATTATTTGCCTGATTTTGTAACTGCCATTTGTCTGGGGTTCATCTTTAGTTTCTCATTTTTGGACATTTCTTTTAACCTCACTTAATGCCATAAAAAACCACTTGTGGCTTCCTCGTTCCTGACCAGAGATAAAGCCCTGAGCCTTTGGAGTGGGAGCAGTGACTCCAAGACCCTAGACAACCAGAGAACTGACACTGCTGCTGCTGCTGCTGCTAAGTCACTTCAGTCGTGTCCGACTCTGTGCGACCCCAGAGACAGCAGCCCACCAGGCTCCCCCGTCCCTGGGATCCTCCAGGCAAGAACACTGGAGGGGGTTGTCATAGGGGGTATCAAATAGTGAGAGCTCACACAAAGGAAACCACTTGAATACAAAAGCCGACATCACCCAGCCACCAGTAGCACCGTATGGACACCTCATCTAAACAACAAGCAAAAACAAAAATACAAACCCAATCATCAGCAGACAGGATTACCACCTCACTCAGCCTTACCAAGAGAGGAAAGATAAACAAACAAACAAAAAATCAGCACAAACCTCACCCTATACAAAGCTTAAACAAACCGCTAGACCAATCTTAGGTCAGTTAGTCAGTTCAGCCGCTCAGTCATGTCCGACTCTTTGCGACCCCATGAATCGCAGCACGCCAGGCTTCCCTGTCCATCACCAACTCCCGGAGTTCACTCATACTCATGCCCATCGAGTCGGTGATGCCATCCAGCCATCTCATCCTCTGTCGTCCCCTTCTCCTCCTGCCCCCCATCCATCCCAACATCAGGGTCTTTTCCAATGAGTCAACTCTTTGCATGAGGTGGCCAAGGTATTGGAGATTCAGCTTCAACATCAGTCCTTCCAATGAACACCTAGGACTGATCTCCTTTAAGATGGACTGGTTGGATCTCCTTGCAGTCCAAGGGACTCTCAAGAGTCTTCTCCAACACCACAGTTCAAAAGCATCAATTTTTCGGCACTCAGTTTTCTTCACAGTCCAACTCTCACTTCCATACACGACTGCTGGAAAAACCATAGCCTTGACCAGACAGACCTTTGTTGACAAAGTAATGTCTCTGCTTTTTAATATGCTATCTAGGTCGGTTGTAACTTTCCTTCCAAGGAGTAAGCGTCTTTTAATTTCATGGCTGCAGTTATCATCTACAGTGAATTTTGGAGCCCCCAAAAATAAAGTCTGACACTGTTTCCACTGTCTCCCCATCTATTTCCCATGAGGTGATGAGACCAGATGCCATGATCTTAGTTTTCTGAATGTTGAGCTTTAAGCCAACTTTTTCACTCTCTTCTTTCACTTTCATCAAGAGGCTCTTTAGTTCTTCTTCACTTTCTGCCATAAGGGTGGTGTCATCTGCATATCTGAGGTTATTGATATTTCTCCCAGCAATCTTAATTCCAGTGTGTGCTTCTTCCAGCCCAGAGTTTCTCATGATGTACTCTGCATATAAGTTAAATAAGCAGGGTGACAACATACAGCCTTGACATACTCCTTTTCCTATTTGGAACCAGTCGGTTGTTCCATGTTCAGTTCTAACTGTTGCTTCCTGACCTGAATACAGGTACCTCAAGAGGAAGGTCAGGTGGTCTGGTATTCCCATCTCCTTCAGAATTTTCCACAGTTCATTGTGATCCACACAGTCGAAGGCTTTGGCATAGTCAATAAAGCAGAAATAGAGATTTTTCTGGAACTCTCTTGCTTTTTCGATGATCCAGTGGATATTGGCAACTTGATCTCTGATTCCCCTGCCTTTTCTAAAACCAGCTTGAACATCTGGAAGTTCTCAGTTCACGTATTGCTGAAGCCTGGCTTCGAGAATTTTGAGCATTACTTACCAGCATGTGAGATGAGTGCAATTGTGTGGTAGTTTGAACATTCTTTGGGATTGCCTTTCTTTGGGATTGGAATGAAAACTGACCTTTTCCAGTCCTGTGGCCACTGCTGAGTTTTCCAAATTTGCTGGCATATTGAGTGCAGCACTTTCACAGCATCATCTTTCAGGATTTGAAATAGCTCAAGTGGAATTCCATCACATCCACTAGCTTTATTCGTAGTGATGCTTTCTAAGTCCCACTTGACTTCACATTCCAGGATGTCTGGCTCTAGGTGAGTAATCACACCATTGTGATTATCTGGGTCATGAAGATCTTTTTTGTACAGTTCTGTGTATTCTTGCCACCTCTTCTTAATATCTTCTGCTTCTGTTAGGTCTATACCATTTCTGTCCTTCATTGAGCCCATTTTTACATGAAATGTTCCCTTGGTATCTCTAATTTTCTTGAAGAGTTCTCTAGTCTTTCCCGTTCTGTTGTTTTCCTCTATTTCTTTGCATTGATCGCTGAGGAAGGCTTTCTTGTCTCTCCTGGCTATTCTTTGGAACTCTGCATTCAGATGGGAATGTCTTTCCTTTTCTCTTTTGCTTTTTGCTTCTCTTCTTTTCACAGCTATTTGTAATGCCTCCTCAGACATCCATTTTGCCTTTTGCATGTCTTTTCCATGGGGATGGTCTTGATCCCTGTCTCCTATACAATGTCACAAATCTCCGTCCATAGTTCATCAGGCTCTCTGTCTATCAGATCTCATCCCTTAAATCTATTTCTCACTTCCACTGTATATTCATAAGGGATTTGATTTGGATCATACCTGAATGGTCTAGTGGTTATCCCTACTCTCTTCAGTTTAAGTCTGAATTTGGCAAAAGGAGTTCATGATCTGAGCCACAGTCAGCTCCTGGTCTTGTTTTTGCTGACTGTATAGAGTTTCTCCATCTTTGGCTGCAAAGAATATAATCAATCTGATTTCGGTGTTGACCATCTGGTGATGTCCATGTGTAAAGTGTTCTCTTGTGTTGTTGGACGAGGGTGTTTGCTATGACCAGTGCGTTCTCTTGGCAAAACTCTATTAGCCTTTGCCCTGCTTCAGTTCTGTCCTCCAAGGCCAAATTTGCCTGTTACTCCAGGTGTTTCTTGTCTTCCTACTTTTGCATTCCAGTCCCCTATAATGAAAAGGACATCTTTTTTGGGTGTTAGTTCTAAAAGTTCTTGTAGGTCTTCATAGAACCGTTTAACTTTGGCTTCTTCAGCATTACTGGTTGGGGCATAGGCTTGGATTACCATGATATTGAATGGTTTGCCTTGCAAATGAACGGAGATCATTCTGTCATTTTTGAGATTGCATCCAAGTACTGCATTTCAGACTCTTTTGTTGACTATGATGGCTACTCCATTTCTTCTAAGGAATTCCTGCCCACAGTAGTAGATATAATGGTCATCTGAGTTAAATTCAGCCATTCCAGTCCATTTTAGTTTGCTGATTCCTAGAATGTCAACATTCACTCTTGCCATCTCCTGTTTGCCCACTTCCAATTTACCTTGATTCATGCACCTAACATTCAAGGTTCCTATGCAATATTGCTCTTTACAGCATTGGACCTTGCTTCTCTCACCAGTCCCATCCCCAAATGGGTATTATTTTTGCTTTGGCTCCATCCCTTCATTCTTTCTGTAGTTATTTCTCCACTGATCTCCAGTAGCATATTGGGCACCTACCGACCTGGGGAGTTTCTCTTTCAGTATCCTATCATTTTGCCTTCTCATACTGTTCATGGGTTGGAGGGCAGAAGCCAAAAGGAATAGAGAATTCAACCTTGAAACCTGGGAAAAATAAACTCAAATCAATAAGTTAAAAACAATGAGGTACCATTACACGCCAGTCAGGATGGCTGCTATCCAAAAGTCTACAAACAATAAATGCTGGAGAGGGTGTGGAGAAAAGGGAACCCTCTTACACTGTTGGTGGGAATGCAAACTAGTACAGCCACTATGGAAAACAGTGTGGAGATTCCTTAAAAAACTGGAAATAGAACTGCCATATGACCCAGCAATCCCACTTCTGGGCATACACACTGAGGAAACCAGATCTGAAAGAGACACGTGCACCCCAATGTTCATCGCAGCACTGTTTATAATAGCCAGGACATGGAAGCAACCTAGGTGCCCATCAGCAGACGAATGGATAAGGAAGCTGTGGTACATATACACCATGGAATATTACTCAGCCGTCAAAAAGAATTCATTTGAATCAGTCCTAATGGAGATGGATGAAACTGGAGCCCATTATAGAGAGTGAAGTAAGCCAGAAAGATAAAGAACATTACAGCATACTAACACATATAATTGGAATTTAGAAAGATGGTAATGATAACCCTATATGCAAAACAGAAAAAGAGACACAGAAATACAGAACAGACTTTTGAACTCTGTGGGAGAAGGTGAGGGTGGGATGTTTCAAAAGAACAGCATGTATACTATCTATGGTGAAACAGATCACCAGCCCAGGTGGGATGCATGAGACAAGTGCTCTGGCCTGGTGCACTGGGAAGACCCAGAGGAATCGGGTGGAGAGGGAGGTGGGAAAGGGGATCGGGATGGGGAATACGTGTAAATCTATTGCTGATTCATGTCAATGTATGACAAAACCCACTGAAATGTTGTGAAGTAATTAGCCTCCAACTAATAAAAAAAATTAAAAAAATAATAATAATAATGAAAAGGCAGAAAAATACTACACAAATGAAGGAACAACCTAGAAACACAGAAGTCCAAATAAATGAAGAGGAAACAGGCCAGCTACCTGAGAAAGAATTGAGAATAGTGATAGTAAAGATGATCAAAAATCTTGAAAGCAAAATGGAGAAAATGCAAGACAGTTAACAAAGATCTAGAAGAATTAAAGAATAAACATACAGAGACAAAAACACAATTACTGAAATTAAAAATACTCTAGAAGGAATCAATCGAGAATATAAATATCTGAAGCAGAAGAACGAATCAGTGAGCTGGAAGATAAAATGGTGGAAATAACTTCTGAAGAGCAGAATATAAAGTAAAAAGAATGAAAAGAACTGAGGATTGTCTCAGAGGCCTCTGGGACAATATCAAACACACCAACATTCAAATTACAGGGATCCCAGAAGAAGAGGAAAAGAAAGAGTATGAGAAAATTTTTGAAGAGTTTATAGTTGAAAATTTCCCCAACATGGAAAAGAAAATAGTCAATCAAGTCCAAGAAACACAAAGAGTCGCATACAGGAAAAACCCAAGGAGAAACAGTCCAAGACACGTACTAATCAACCTAACAAATATTAAACACAAAGAAAGAATGTTAAAAGCAGCAAGGGAGAAGCAACAAGTATCATGCAATGGAAACCCCATATGCTTAGCAGCTGATCTTTCAGCAGAAACTCTGCAGGCCAGAAGGGAATGCCAGGATATATCTAAAGTATTGAAAGGGAAAAAATATACAACCAAGATTACACTTGGATCTCATTCAAAATTGATGGAGAAATAGACAGCTTTTCAGACAAGCAAAAGTTAAGATGATTCAATAGCACCAAACCAGCTTTACAGCAAATGTTAAAGGGGCTTATATAGTCAAGAAATACAAGAGAAGAAAAAAGAGCTACAAAATCAACCCCAAACAAGAAAATGGCAATAGGAACATATATGTCAATAGTTAGTTTAAATGTAAATGGATTAAACGCTCCAACCAAATGACAAAAACTGGTTGAATGGATACAAAAACAAGACCCATGTATATGCTGTCTACAAGAAACCCACTTCAGACCTAAAGACATATATAGACTGAAAGTGAGAGGATGGAAAAATATATTCCATGCAAATGGGAAGGAAAAGAAAGCTGGAGTAGTAATCCTCATATTAGACAAAATAGACCTTAAAATAAAGAAGATTGAAAGAGATAGGGAAGGACAATACATAATGATCAAGGGGTCAATCCAAGAGAAAGACATAACAACTGTAAATATCTATGCACCCAACATAGGAGCACCTCAATACATAAGAAAAACACTAACAGACATAAAAGGAGATGTTGACAGTAACACAATAATAGTAGGAGACTTTAACACCCCACTCCCACAAATGGACAGATCATCAAAACAGAAAATTAATAAGGAAACACAAGTCTTAAATGATACATCAGATGAGATGAATCTCATTGATATCTTCAGGACATTCCATCCAAATGCAGAAGATTACACCCTCTTCTCAAGTGCACATGGAACATTCTCCAGGATAGACCACATCTTGTGTCACAAATCAAACCTCAGTAAATTTAAGAAAATTGAAATCATATCAAGCATCTTCTCTGACCATAACACTATGAGACTAAATATCAATTACAAGAAAAAAAAAAACTGTAAGAAACACAAACACATGGAGATTAAACAATACTTTTCTAAATAACCAACAGGTTGCCAAAGAAGTCAAAAGGGAAATCAAAATATTTCTAGAAAGAAATGACAATGACACATGACAACTCAAAACCTATGGGAAGCAGTGAAAGCAGTTCTAAGAGGGAAGTTTATAGCAATAAAATCCTACCTCAAGTAGAAAGGAAAGCATCAAATAGACAATCTAACTTTACACCTAAAACAACTGGAAAAAGAAGAACAAAACATCCCCAAAATTAGTAGAAGGGAAGAAATCATAAAGATCTCAACAGAAATAAATGAAAAAGAAATGAAATAAATAATAGTAAAGTTTAATAAAACTAAAAGCTGTTTCTTTGAGAAGATAAATAAAATTGACAAGACTTTAGCCAGGTTCATCAAGAAAAAGAGAGATAAAAATAAAATTAACACAATTAGAAATGAAAAAGGAGAGGTTACAAGAGACAATGCAAAATACAAAGAGTTATAAGAGACTAAGATAAACAACTATATGGCAATAACTTGGATATCCTGGAAGAAATGGGCATATTCTTAGAAAAATTCAATCTTCCAAGACTGAATCAGGAAGGAATAGAAATTATGAACAACCCAGTTACAAGCACTGAAATTGAAGCTGTCATAAAAAATCTCCCTAAAAACAAAAGCCCAGGACCAGATGGCTTCAAAGGAGAATTCTATCAAACATTTAGAGAAGAGAAAATGCCTCTCCTTCTAAAACTCTTTCAAAAAATTTCAAAGGAAGGAACACTTCCAAACTCATTCTACGAGGCCACCTTCACCCTGATACCAAAACCAGACAAAGACAAGACAAAAAAAGAAAACTACAGGCCAATATCACTGATGAACATAGATGCAAAAATTCTCAACAAAATTTTAGCAAACAGAATTCAGCAACACATCAAAAAGCTCATACACTGTGATCAAGTTGGGTTTACTCTGGGAATGCAAGCATTCTTCAATATGCACAAATCAATCAATGTGATATACCATATTAAGAAATTGAAAGATAAAAACCATATGATAATCTCAATAGATGCAGAAAAAGTCTTTGACAAAATTCATCAACAATTTATGATTAAAACTCTTCAAAATATGGGCACAGAAGGAACTGACCTAAACACAGTAAAGGTCATATATCATAAGCCTGCAGCAAACATTATTCTCAGTGGTGAAAAACTGAAAGCATTCCCAAAGATCAGGAACAAGACAAGGGTTCCACTTTCACCACTATTATTCAACGTAGTTCTGGAAGTCCTAGCTACAGCAATCAGAGAAGAAAATAAATAAAAGGAATCCAGATTGGAAAAGAAGAAATAAAACTCTCACTGTTTGCAGATGATATGATACTGTACATAGAAAACCCTAAAGATAGTATCAGAAAATTACTAGAGCTAATCAGTGAATTTAGCAAAGTTGCAGGATACAAAATCAATACACAGAAATCTATATATTACTAGCATTTCTATATACTAACAATGAAATATCAGAAAGAAAAATTAAGGAATCAATCCCATTCACCATTGCAACAAAAATAATTAAATATCTAGGAATAAACTTAGCTAAGGAGACAAAAGAACTGTACCCAGAAAATTATAAGACACTAATGAAAGAAATCAAAGACGACATAAACAGATGGAGAGATATTCCATGTTCCTGGGTAGGAAGAATCAATATTGTGAAAATTAGTATACTACCAAATGCAATCTACAGATTCAATGAGATCCTTATCAAATTACCAATGACATTTTTCACAGAACTAGAACAAAAAAATTCACAATTCATATGGAAACACAAAAGACTCTTAAGAGCCAAAGCAGTCTTGAGAAAGAAGAATGGAGCTGGAGGAATCCACCTTCCTGACTTCAGATTATACTACAAAGCTATGGTCATCAAGACAGTATGGTACTGGCACAAAAACAGAAATATAGACCAATGGAACAATATAGAAAGCCCAGAAATAAACCCATGTACCTATGGGTACCTTATTTTTGACAAAGCAGGCGAGAATATACAATGGGGCAAAGACAGCCTCTTCAATAAATGGTGCTGGGAAAACTGGACAGCTACATGTGAAAGAATGAAATTATAACACTTCCTAACACTATACACAAAGATAAACTTAAAATGGATTAAAGACCTAAATGTAAGACCAGACACTATAAAACTCATAGAGGAAAACAGAAAGAACACCCAATGACATAAATCAAAGCAAAATCCTCCATGAACCCCCTTCTAATGTAAAATAAATAAAAACAAAAGTGAACAAGTGGGACCTGATTAAACTTGAAAGATTTTGCACAGCAAAGAAAACTTTAAGCAAGGTGAGAAGACAACCCTCAGAATGGGAGAAAATAATAGCAAAGGAAACAACTGACAAATATTAATTTCCAGACTATACAAGCAGCTCATACAACTCAATGCCAGAAAAACAAACAACACAATCAAAAAGTGGCAAAAATACTTAAACAGACATTTATCCAAAGAAGACATACAGTTGGCTAACAAATATATGAAAAAATACTCAACACTGCTCATTATTAGAGAAATGTAAATCAAAACCACATGAGATATCACCTCACATAGGTCAGAATGGCCATCATCAAAAAGTCTACAAACAATAAATGCTGGAGAGGATGTGGAGAAAAGGGAATGATCTTGCACTGTTGGTGGGAATGTAAATTGATATAGCCACTATGGAAGACAATATGGAGATTCCTTAAAAAACTAGGACTAAAACCACCACATGACCCAGCAATCCCGCTCCTAGGCATATACACTGAGGAAACCAAAATTGAAAGAGACACATGTATCCCATTGTTCATTGCAGCACTGTTTACAATGGCTAGAACATGGAAGCAACCTAGATGTCCATCGACAAATGAATGGATAAAAGTTGTGGTCCATATACACTCAGCCATAAAAAGGTACACAGTTGAGTCAGTTCTGATGAGGTGGATGAACCTAGAACCTGTTATACTGAGTGAAGTGAGTCGGAAAGAGAAAGATAAATATCATGTTCTAATGCATATATGCAGAATCTAGAAAAATGGTACTGAAGAATTTATTTTAAGGGCAGCAATGGAGAAACAGACATAGAGAATAGACTTATGGACATGGGGAGAAGGGAAGAGAGGGTGAGATGTATGGAAAGAGAGACTTGCATTACCATATGTAAAATAGATAGCCAACAGGAATTTGCTGTACCCTCAGGAAAGTCAAACAGGGGCTCTGTATCAATCTAGAGGGGTGGGATGGGGTGGGAGATGGGAGGGAGGTACAAATGGGAGGGGATATATGTATACCTATGGCTGATTCATGTTAAAGTTTGACAGAAGACAACAAAATTCTGTAAAGAATTATCCTTCAATAAAAAATAAATTAAAAAAAAGAAAAAAATTATTCAAATTACATAAGTGACCAGGAGTGGGCAAAACATTGTGTTCAAGTCCTTCAACTCTACCTTCATCAGCTCACTTCTACATTCTCCACTGATAACCATGCTCAGAGAGCATTAATGGATTTCAGCTGGACCACTGGCAAGTCTTTTGTTCCTTGATGATTCCATCATTAACATAGCACATAGACCAAGCCCTCAAATTCCATAATCACTCGGTAATATATTTGACTCAGCTCTTCTTCTAATAAGAATGCAGTAGACACTGCATAACATCAATATTTATATAAGATTTACATAACTTATATAAATATATAAATTGAATTTATATAACAAATTTCATATAATATTTATATTAATATTATTACATATTATCTCTGCTCTATAATTCTTAATAATTATCTCCACTGAAATATAAGAAAGGTAAAATTTAAATAATTGCTTAGGGTTTATCACTGTCACATAGCAACAGCTGAGAATTAAATGGCTGTCCATCTGATTTCAGAGTCAATTTACTTAATTATTCTATGTTACTCTCTCTTGTGAAACTGGTTTGAAGTGATATGTCCCCAAAAGACTGGCTTATACAGTATGTTAGGAAAAACAGTTGAAGTTTTGGTGCTGGAAAAGCAGAGAATCTCCATTCCATTTATGAACTGAACTGGAGCAGAAACTTCTCCCTCTGCTTGATTGCTTTTTTTCTCCATTTTATGAATTTTGCTTAACATCTACTCTTCTGTGGAAACCTCATTCATTCGCTCCACAATTTTATATTAAATCATTTTTTTTGTATTAGGGAATTTTTAGGCATTGGTCATGCCTAACAGCGAGTAACTGTGTGAGGTCACTATCCTGCCCTCACAGAGATTTCAATTTAGAAAAATTAAATAGAGGGGGAAGAAATAGTAAAACATATACGTATGCATACATGTTTGCATGTGTATATATTTGAATTATTTAATAAAGTTATATTTGATTAATAATTCTGTGAACATCTTTTATAATCCAAATGTTGGCACTAAAGAATTTCTTTAGAGACACCATCTCAGTGGCGATGTTGTTTACAATGCCCTGTTCTATGCTCAGATTGTTGCCATGCCCATATTAAGAAACATGATTACATGGAAAAAATTTAAAATCACAGTAGCAATATAGCATATTTTGTATAAGAAGAATTTATATATATAAATGAAATATATACATAATAATGTGCTTATTACACAAAATGAAACATTAAAAGAAAATAGTTAAAATTGTTAAGAATAAGCAGCAGAAAGAATGAGCTTAAGGCTTCTTTGAACATACATTTTTAACATAGTTTTGCTACTGAATTACAAAAATGTTTTAGCTGTTTAAAATGTAAATTATATGCAAAGCAAAAAAAATGAGCACAGATTTAAAAAAGAATATTTTTATATTAAATTATTTTATTATAATAACTATATTGAGGAAAGGATTGCTTTTGGTGATCTAAAACATAAGCTACATTTATGACAAGTTAGTGATATACACACTAAGGGACAAAAGAACAGTAATATTAAGTCACACTGTATATTCTATAGTCATTATTATTAGAATTACTGTTATCATTGCTTTGATTTTTTTTTTTTTATAGTGTATGGTACCAGTGGTAAAGAATCTTTCTGCCAATGCAGGAGGCCTGAGTCAAATCTCTGATAAGGAAGACTCCCTTGGAGAAGGAAACGGCAACCTACTCCAGTATTCTTGCCTGTGAAATCCCATGGACAGAGGATCTGGTCTGTCCATGGGGTCACAAAGAGTTGGACATGGCTTAGTGACTGAACAACAACAAGCAAATTAGTGACTGTGTTAATGTTATCAATATAGAGAGAAGAGCTACAAGTATAACACTAAAGAACTTATGCCAAATCTCCCCAGCTTAATTGGAATTTTTATTACTAATTTGAGAGTTTCTGAAATTATCTAGCTTGTACTCATAGAAAAGGCCTGGAAGCCATGACACCCAAATGGGAGAGCAATAACAATCCTGAAGCCCACCTTCCTTTTTCTAATCCTATTTCTCCGCTGAGAGGAGCCAGTTTGTCAGAGATGCAACTCAGGTATGGATGGAGCACAGGGAGGATCTGCAGGGCCCCAAAAGGATCATCTCAGGCTAAACTACATAATGAGACTCACCAGGGTATAACAGGCCAACCGTGACACCAGCCTGCTAGTGGGGTAGGAAATGGGATCAGTGCTCACCTGCAGGGTACCCTGGGCTTTGGTCTTGAATGGGAGTCTGCAGGTACACATAAGACAGTTCAGGTGCAAGGAGATAATTACATGTGGAAGGGCTCCACAGACATAGATCCCATAGTTTCCCTGGAAAGGTTCATTCCCAAGAGTGACAGTACCCAGGGAAGCAACTGACACAGCTTCCTATCATATCTCACTATTCTCTGAGGCCAGATGCAACATGCTGACTAAACGTAATTTTTACTATAAGCAATGTCCCTCAGTAACTTACCTTCTTTATCTGTTTTCAGGGAAACACAGCAAAGAAATTAACCGAAGGTCAATTTCTCATGCAGCAGGGGAAAGGGTTTTATGAACATTTTGCCCACAGAAGTATTCAAATATTAATGCTGTGTAAAAAGTAGAAAAGAATAATGATTTGTTTATTGTTTTATACTTTAAAAGTTAGTAATTAAAAGGAAAAAAAAAAAGTCTTTATCCATGGAATCCAAGTAGTACCAGCTATTAAGAATGACAACTAACAAATGCACACAATTCAGATTATAGCTTTGGGGTGGTAGAAGTTTCCCATTCTTAAGGAGAATTTGTTCAAGGCAAAGATTGCTGATGGGAGCTAAAATCATCAAGTGAAAGAGGGTGGGGGAGTGGACACTTGCAGAATTGCTGAAGGCAGTCATTGAGAGGACATGACTGCTGGACCCCAGCAATCAGAGGCTCTTCACCCCTCCTTGGAATGTGTGCTCTGCCCACTGTTGCCACAGCTGGAGCTGTTTCAAGGACACAACCTAGAGAGAGTAATGTTTAGTTGAGACCATCTGAACATGACTGAAGCCTGTCAAGTACTCTATATCAACTTGAAGACTCTGGCAAGCAGGCGTAGGGCCTACTCATCTTGAAGCACAAAGATAAGCCTCATAAGTAAGTTCTCTGCTTATGAAACCTGCCACCTACTCATCTGGAGAGTCTGCCTCTTCCTTAGGTCTCTGCTTGTTCTCTGTGTATAAGGGCCAGTTTCAGCTCTCACTCGGGAAGCTCCCAAAGTTAGAAACCAACATCAGTGCATGAAAATCACCCACAGACAACTTGATGTTCACAAGGACTCACTCCTTTACAATGCAGGGGTTTGTGTGTCCCTATTATAACCCAGTGGTCAAGTCAGTCTCAAGTTCATTGCCCCTTATCCTTAGGAAGGAAAATCGTGTATGTTCAGTGTGTTTGGGGAAGGACGTTAAGCTCCCGTGGTTCCGTCCTTCGTTCTCCACCTTTGAGAGATTTGATTCCAGGTAGCGAGCACTATTCCATTTTCCTTCGGGTCATGTCCTCACAGAATAACTTTAGGGAAGGCTGTCCTGTGGGTTTTTAGCAAAGTGCTTGATGAGATAGGCCAATTGAATTTGTAATACAACATTAAAATAAAACTGGGCAATATATTTGTCCCACGTGTTTCAAAGAAAGGTTAGTCATTTTGATTAAACCTCTCCATTTGTTACCACAAATTAACTCCCACTCTCTGCAGTCTGTGTTGTATTAACTGTATGGATTGTGCTCACTGTCTCTTACTGAGCTAACTTCCAGCAGGGTTCAGCCAACAGTGAGTTTTGCAGAAAATCAGAGAAGGGCAGAAGAATGAGGTGGAGTATTTATGTTCCTGGAGCCCTCCAAGGTATTGCTTTGGGGTGATTTCCTACTTCTATCAAGGTCACAAAAATGCAAAACACTTGGGAATTCACATATGGATATTTGCTAGTTTAGTTGTTGATACAGCTTATGGAATTTGGATAAATTCAACTATATGTGATTCCTTTTAGTAAAGACAATTGTAGTGTGTTTAGAATCATATATACTGTGTTATTGAACATATTTTTCTAAAGAAGAGATGCCATTCTGACTAAACAACAATGAAAACTGACTCCTATGCTTACAATTATGCCACTCTGATGCCTAGGCAAGTTCTTTTGGTTTTGATTTTTTGTTTTGAAACATACATTTTCTAATTACATATTATTATATTTTTCAAGTTTTAAAAGCAAAACTTTGATATAAACCACTTAGGAAATAAAACTAAATTTTAAAATGTTGTCAAAATCCCACCCTTATTGTCACTAACAAAATTTTTATTTCATTTTGTTTGCTTGTGCATGTTTTACATAGCTGCAAAGCTTCCAAATATTTTATTGTATATTTTTATCATAATAGAATTCATTTTGCAAGTCAGTTGTAAACACTGTCCAATAGCTATTATTTAGAATACATGTTATAATTTACTTTTGACATTTTTCTTATTTTTGATATATTGTTAGCATACCTAGCCCTTCAATAAGTACTTTTCTATATCAATTTTGTTTTATATTTATAATCACTACTACTGATAGAGTACAAATAGTATTTATTAACTAGGATAAGTTAGTAAATAGAGTTGTCATCCAGAAATACTGTACAAATGAGAACTTTTGAAATCAATAATCATAAAGCCAAGCTGGAATGGGAAGTGCATGGGGGGCAAAAACTCAGTGTGAGACGGTCCAGTTGAGGCTGTGGGAAGTCATAGCTGGGAGCAGCCCTCTCAGGATGGGCTCATTTCAAAGGATGCACTCATGTCACTGACAGTCACCCTTCCTGATGCCTCTGTGTGCCTTGGTTAAGTCTATGAACTGTAGATTAGAAAGCGGGCATGTCAGATTGTTTCAGGTTCTCTTCTTTTTTAATTTGAACCATATCTGAACACCATCCTCTTACAAATCACAAACACTTACAGTCTTGCTGCCATACTAAGATGGATCAAGGGTTAAGAACAGGCCTTTAGGCTATGTTGGCAAATTGTTAACAGCCTGCAGCTCATTCTTGGTGCAAATACTGGTGCCTCCTGAACACTTCCATGGGTCTGTGGCTGACCACTGAGATGGAGTGTGAGGCAGGGCTGTGGGTGCCCGGAGATAAAAACCGAGAACCATGACTGTTTTGACTAGGAGAAAAGTGCATCTGGAAGACTCGTGGGATCACAGAGGAGCCATGGATATGGGTAGAAGATTGGGAGTGAGTGCGGATGCTAAACTGCAGATCTAGGCCATGAAAAGTGGAACAAGGCTTACGGAGAGTGACAATGTGACAACTGGAGGAGGGAATGAATGAACGATGGATGATGCTCAGGGCCAGTCATTTAGGACTGTGTGTGTGAACTCTGAAGGTACTTACTTCTGTCATTTGAGACTTGGGGTGGTCCTGAAGGGCAGGACATTGACTTCAGGTGGGGACAGCTTCAAGGAATGCTCTGTGAGTGGAATTCCCCCTTCCCTCCCACCCCCATATCATGCACCTAATCATGCACCTACCTGCTTAGTGTTTGGGTCTCAAGTGCTTCTACATGACTGAAAAATGCTCCAAAGCAGCAACTGAAAAGACGGAAGAAAATGTGGAAGTTCCAGTATTATTAACCTTTTGAGGCCAGTGTAATCCAGAATCCATCCTGTGTCCCCTCTAATTCCTGAGTCTGGGATTATTTTCCCAGTAAGGAAATACAACTATCTTTCCTATTTATGACTCCAAAACTGAAGGAAAAAAGATTAATGGTCTGTAAATCCAAGCATTTTCAGGGCCAAGTCATAAAAATAAAAGATATTTGCATTTGCTGACATTTCTTCTCATATAGAAATGTTAAACATTCAATCACAAAACACTTGGAATCATTTGTGTTGCCTAAATGTCGCACTCTGTGAACGCACCTCCCCAAAACCTTGCCTCCTTTGCCATTTAGAAATGAAATGTTTTCTCTCCTCGCTGTTATAACTATAAGAAATGTTGAGTGTTTTGAGATGTTTGGTGATTTAAAATCAAATTTTCTCATGCTAATTACCCTTCATCATTCTTTCACTCTGTTCCAGATATGCAAAAGTAGGCTTTTAGATGGAGGTTTTTGAAGTTTTGTTTTTGGTGTGAATTTAACCCTACAGCAGATTCACCTTGGAAGGTCTGTGCATTTGTAGGTGGTGATACAGGTGATACCTGTTTCTCATCCATCCATCCATTGCTGCTTTCTCGCTCAGAGCACTCACTCCCTGTCATCGCTGCTTAGAGCTGATATACCCCTGCCAGGAGCGCTGAAGGTAACCAGCATGAGCTTCATTTAGGGTTCATAGGAGAGTTTCCAACCTAAAGTCCTTGGTTCAGATGCACCCAAATGGCATTCCATCCTGGGCAGCCTAAACCTGGATGCCTCTGGCATCCTAGTAGTATAGCCAGGGCATGTATGGAGCACTAATGAACTAATATAGTCATTAGTGTTGCATGGGCAGTGTCTCTTACCTGCCCGGACACTAAACTAAGAGAACAGGTCCCTCTTCATACGAAGATTTTATGAAGAATAAACTGAACTGGAAAAAGTTCTCAAAGTACAGATTGTGAAAAATTTTAAATGGAGACAAAAAAGAACTATGGTACTCTGAAGTGACAATACCCATTCTCTTCATCCTCCATAGGTCCACTTGATAATTAGGTGATATAGTTGTGCATTCCATTCACCATAGTGGGTGCTCAGCAAATCTTTATCTATCAATTGACGGAAGGTAATGGAAATACTGGGGATCCCGCAATGGCTCAGTGGGTGAAGAATCTGGCTGCAATGCAGGAGACACAGGTTCGATCCCTGGGTTTGGAAGATCCCCTGGAGAAGGAAATGGTAACTTACTCCAGTATCCTTGCCTGAAAAAGCCAATGGACAGAGGAGCCTGGAGAGCTAAAGTCCAAAGTGTTACAAATATTCAGACACGACTGAGAGACTGAGCAGAGAGCAGAAAGAATGCAAATATTACCCTGAAGTGCAATTTGAAAACTTCCTCAAGATCTTTTGGATCAATAACAGTTGTCTGAGAACATTAAGAAAAATGGAACAATCATTCTTTTTTAAACTGAGATATAGTTGATTTACAATACTGTGTTTCAGACATACAAAAAAAATGATTCAATTATATATGTATATATACATATTTTTCAGATTATATTCCCTTAATGGTTATTATAGAGTTCCCTGTGTTACACAGTAAGTCCTTATTGCATATCTACTTTATGTATAGTAGTTTGTATCTGTTAATCCCATACTCCCAATAATAGTCATGCTGGATCAGAGTCATTTGTCAGACTGACCAGAAGTGGACCAGAAATAGTTGCCTGGCCTGAGCTTGAGTGCTCCCCTCCTGATCGCCCCCTCGTTCCTCATCTGCTCCAGTCACCACAAGGACAATGGTTCTGTAGCTCACACTTCTTGCATCTGTGACAATACATAGAACTACTTGCTTGTTTACAACACATTTAACCATTTGTTTTCAGCCAGATTTCTGAAAAGCGAAAGGTGGTTTTGGTTTTATTGATCAAGCTTTCTCATTGTGCCCAAAAAGGCTTTTGCTTTTTTTTTTTTTGAAAACTTCAACTCACGTTATATAATGAAATGTTTACTTTTAATATCAAAAACCCTTTTTTTCTTAAGTTATATCTCTGATTTAGCAATATATGATGTATCACAGTCTACGTTCATATAAGATGACACTATTGTACAGATAGTTTAAGAAACTAATTTTTTTCATCCCCTAGCAATTTCCCAGTTGCATTATGTATTTCAGCTTATATCCACAACGTGCTTAATATTGTAATTCCAAGTGGGATAATCTTTTTTTTTTCCTGGATGATTTATGCAGCTTTAGGTGTTGAGTTTTCTAGTTGCTACTCAATTTGGGTGAGGGAGGTCTTTTTTACACTAGGTACTCTATAAAACACCTACACTGCCATCTGCAAAATTGGCCCATCATTTCTCTCTTTCTTCTCTCTCTCTCAACCAGGGAGTTTGACTGATCACATTAGATGTGTCTGCCACAGATTTCATTGGGAAATTTCAAAGTCCTATAAAGTGTAGAGAGTTTTCTAGGGTATCAATCCAACCTCCTCTTCCAGAATCAGAACGCCTTTGCTAAGATAGTTACCTTGTATGTCTCACTATCAAATATTTCCTAGTTTGCTGTGGACTTTCCTACAAGAACATTGGTGTGTCATGCAAGTCTTTCAGCAAATAGGTGTAGATTTCTTAAGTAAAGAATAGGAACACTGTAACTTTGATGGAATCTGTGATTCTCGGTAATCAAGTCTAAGCTAAATAGTTGAATTGTCAAAAACATAATTAAATAGTACCCAGGTGTTGTGCTGAAGAATCAGACTTCAAACATTCTGTATTCCTAAGAACTATTTGCTAGAACTATGTAGCTGAAACAAGTTATTTGATGAAAGATGTTAAGACAAGTAAACATCAAAGATATTTCAAAGTGCAGGAAATTGTAGCTCAATTATGATTATCATAATTTCAAAATCCACAAGAGAAAATCACAACATATGGATATAATCATACATTTTAACTGGTAGAAGCTGTAGAATTATTCTTCTTAAATATTTGTACCTAAGAATCACCTGGAAACCTCATGCAGATTTCCAGGCAATATATCAAAGATTTCAACACAGTAAACTTGACTGTTTGCATTTTAACAGTGACTGCAAGTGACTCTCCCTCTGGTAGGTTGTCCAATGACTGCACGTTGAGGACTCTGTTCCACAGTACTTCATACACGTACTAATGTTAACAATCTGGGCTCATGATTTTTGGCCTTGTAAGCTAATATAGGGCTTCCCACGCAGCTCAGTGGTAAAGAATCTGCCTGCCAATGCAGGAGACACAGGTTCAACCCCTGGATCTGGAAGATCCCCTGGATTAGGGAATGGCTATCCACTCCAATATTTTTGCTGGGAAATCCCATGGACAGGGGAGCCTGGCATGCTACAGTCCATGGTGTCACAAAACAGTAGGACACAACTTAGCAACTAAACAGCAATAGCAAGATAAGATAGCAAATTAGGGCTTTGCTTTCTCAACCTTAGTGACCTATTAAAGTTACTGCCCACTGCCCATGAATCGTGGTAAAGCTAGCTTGTGCATTCTTCAACAAGGCACCCACCATAGACCACCTGCCTTGGGTCTCCATGCCACTGAAGAATTCCTACCCCATCCTTTTTTGGTTAACTAGTTTGATTCCCTGATACTCGTAACAGGCACACAATACATGAACTACTACATTAATAAGTTCAGGTCTTCTGAAAACACAGACTCTTAAGACTTCTAAAAGTAAAACAAACTAAAAAAAAGTTTCTAGGAAATTGGAAAATGTGTGAAGTCAGGAGTCTAGTAATGTAATACAGATGTAGACACAGATAGGCATAGAGTATTAGTCTGTGGATTGTCAAAGCAGAATACCATAGATTGTGTGGCTTAAACAACAGCAGTTTATTTTTTCACAGTTCTAGAGAAGAAATCCAAGATCAATGTGTCATCAGGGTTAGATTCTGGGGGAATCTCTAGCTTGTAAACAGTGCTTGTGCCCTTGTCCTCACAAGGAGGCATTTCCTCTGCATTTATGCAGAGAAAGCAAGATTCTAGCATTTCTTCCTCTTCTTATAATGACACCAGTCCTACCAGATAAGGACCCCATACTTACGATCTCATTTACTCTTCATTTCCTCCTTAAAGGACCTGTCATCAAATCTAATCACATTGGGAGTTAAGGCTGTGATGTGAATTTTGGAGATCTGTAACATAGATGTACCCGTAGAAGAAGATGCAGGTTTGTACACTTTATATTTTAGACAGAATGTTCACATATTTTAGTTTAATGCAGTTTTGTGATATTGCATGTCTCTTCTGTTGATACTGTTTTATGTTAGGTGTTTCTGTTTCTTACATCTTTCCCAGGAGATGAAATAGAGCAGGACCATATGGTCCTTCCTCCCACCCCCAGCCCTACCGCCCCACCGCCTTCCACTAAACCATGTCATGTCTTCAGTCTGTCTTTTGTCTGTGGACAAACTTTAGTCAAAGAATAAGTTTAATCAGAGGAGTGAGAAAATGCAAAAACAAAGGAAAAGAGTCCAACAAGGCTAAGTAATAACAGTTTAGTTATTAAGAACAGTAAAGGAGTTTCAGTTCCTTCTCAAGAGATATAGAGAATATTCTGGGCCATTTCTCATGAGCTGACTTACAGACACTGACACCTCCATCAGGTGGAGGAGTAGGTACACAATGACCAGACTGTAGCCGAGACAGAAGCTGCCACAGCTCCAAGAACGGGCCTCAAGCAAAGGGAGCAAACCAAGCCTGGAACTGAAGATTCAGTTCAGTTCAGTCACTCAGCCATGTCCGACTCTTTGTGACCCCATGAATCGCACCATGCCAGGCCTCCCTGTCCATCACCAACTCCCGGAGTTTACTCAAACTCATGCCCATTGAGTCGGTGATGCCATCCAGCCATCTCATCCTCTGTCGTCCCCTTCTCCTCCTGCCCCCAATCCTTCCCAGCATCAGGGTCTTTTCCAATGAGTCAACTCTTCGCATCAGGTGGTGAAAGTATTGGAGTTTCAGCTTCAGCATCAGTCCTTCCAATGAAGACCCAGGACTTATCTCCTTTAGGATGAACTGGTTGGATCTCCTTGCAGTCCAAGGGACTCTCAATAGTCTTCTCCAAGACCACAGTTCAAAAGCATCAATTTTTCGGCACTCAGCTTTCTTCACAGTCCAACTCTCACATCCATACATGGAACTGAAGATTAATTGTACTTAAAACAATCAAGATGATCCTGGTCAGACCACAACAAGACCAATTTCAAGATGACTGTCAGAGCTGGCTGTGCCGTTTCTGCATGTAGCTCACTCACTCCATCTTTAAAAACTCTTGCTTCTTGATTATCAGGAGAAAGGAATTGGCTTTAGGCCACGAGTCCACACCTCAGACTACCCCTGCCCCTCAAGGTGCTGACATCCAAAATAAAGCAAACTTTCCTTTTTGCCAAGCTGGCCTCCTGGCGGCTCAGCTGGTAAAGAATCCACCTGCAGTGCCAGAGACTTGGGTTTGATCCCTGGGATTGATCCCTGGGTTGGGAAGATCCCCTGGAGGAGGGAATAGCTACTCACTCTAGTATACTGGCCTGGAGAATTCCATGGGCTGTATAGTCCAGGGGTTGCAAAGAGTTGGACACAACTGAGTGACTTTCACTGGCCTCCTTATTGGCTTTTGAGCATCAGGCAGCTGGACCCCACTTTTGCTTACAGAGATGCATGCATATCCAGAACACAGATAATATCTTATTCAGAGTTGTATCCCTCCTGTTGTGCTGGAAAACATCTTCTCTTCTTCCTGCATAAAGGACATGGGAAAGGCAAACTTCTATGCTTTTGAATATTGGAAAATGTTTTAATTTTGTCCTCCCTCCCTTGAGTGATTAGTCCTTGGAAAATGGCAGACGTTTGTTCTTGATTGCCACTTCATATAGAGGGAGCTGAGACTCTGAGAAATTAAAGTAATTGCCAATGTCACTCCAGTGAGAAGAAGTGGATTCTAGAGACAGCTCAAACTCTAGTATTTGAATTAATTTATTCATGAAACAGTCATCCTTTCCCTCAACTGGGACTTGTCAAATATCTTTTATTCTCATGGTTCTATTGCTACAAAGATATAGATATTTCTCTGATGCTGAGAATTGTACAGTATAATTATGAAGACACAATGTCCTTCCTTTATTCTCTTTTTATTTTTCCCACCTTCCAACCAAACAGAATCCTTGCTCATCTTCTGTGCCTTGCATTTCCTGAGGCCCTGCACTGGATCATGCATTCCAACACCTCCCCAATCCAACTGCTCCTAAAATCCATGCTTGACCTTCAACTTTCCATGCTTCCCATGATGACATCTTCAATTAAGAAAGCTTCTCTTTTACTGTCCTATCCCCAAACACTATTTCCACTTCTTGCACACCGTCACTTTGTACTTCCCGTTGCATGTATGAATTTATAACTGCTTGGCAGAGACAAAACCCTTAGGAACTTACCCATATCTATTCACTGTCTCCCCACCTGAGCTTAGCAAACCCCCTCCCATATGCACCAGTTGCCCCAAGTCTTTAAACCATCTCAACTTCACCACTCTCTGATTTTCTTCTCTGTGAGAACAACAGTTTTGACAATTCTCAGACAGGTTTTCCCTAAGTTAGTTTTTGCCACCACTATCCTTTCCCACTCACAGCTAGCTCTCTTTATTATTTTTCTTTTTAATGTTTTTAAAAGTTGTCTTTTTTTTCTTTTGGCCATGCTGCATGGCATGTGGGATCCTAGCTCCCCAACCTGGGATCCACTTTGCTTCCCTTGCATTGGAAGTACAAAATCCTAATCACTGGATCACTAATGAAGTCCCTGCTGGCTCTTTCTAAAATCACTGCTATTATATTATATTATTATTTTCTGTAAGGAGCAGTAGACTTTATTTTCCCTGAGAGTGAGATCCTGGGTTGTGTTCATCTCTCATGATGTTAACAGTATGTGGCATTTAGAAAATACTTAAAAAATATTTATGAGTAAATGAATTGATTGCTATCGATATGTATATAAATAATCATTCATGTGACATTCAAAAAAATTTGAAGATGAGCAATAACTTTGAGGATGCACATGAACTGTACATGCCAGGTGGTGCTAGTGTAAGAGTCTCCCTGCCAATGCAAGAGACTTGAGAGATATAGGTCTGATTCCTGGGTTGGGAAGATCTCCTGAAGGAGGGCATAGCAACCCACTCCAGTATTCTTGCCAGGAGAATCCCATGGACAGAAGAACATGGCAGGTTACAGTCCGTAGGGTCTCAAAGAGTCAGAGATGACTGAAGCAACTTAGCATGCATGCATCACATGAATTCAATGATACTTAAGATTTCTTTTTATTAGTTAAACATGGAGTGAACACCTGCTGATTTCCACCTGGCAAAACTTCAATGATAGATGAATAGATTTCTTTATAGCATTAATTACAGGGCTTAGTTTTTCTATTCACAGCCAGAGGCACTCACACAGCAAATGGACGTTGGAGCTTAATAAAGATCCAAAAACTATCACTAAAGGAATTCATGTGTCAAAAGTAATTATGATTTTAAAAAAAAAAATAAGAATGCTCCCTGTCAAGATGTTCATAGGAAATACTGTCATTTCATCCTCAGAAATAATATTTCTGAAGTAAATAATTGAAGTAAATATTTTTCAATGAACATTGAACACTTGTTATGGACAATGATCCAAGTGTCCTATGAACATCTCACTTAAGCATTCAATACTCTCCATCCTTCACATTTAGGAACTAAAATCATGGGTATTAACATACTTGGCAGAATTTACAGAGCTAGTTCATACTATAGAGAAATCAAAAAGAAATTTTCAAAATGACTATTTAGCTTTCTTTTAATCAGCAACTGTTTTCTACTGTTCACTGTAGTAATACTCTTAAGAAGTTAGGGACCCATAGACATAGAAAACAAACTTATGATTACCAAAGGGGAAAGACAGGGGAGGGATAAATTAGGAGTTTAGGATAAACATATATACACTGCTATACATAAAACAGATTAATACCAAATACCAATAGTATAACACAGGGACCTATATTCAATATTTTGTAATAACATATAAGGGAAAAGAATCTGAAAAAATTATAGCCAAATAACTGTGCTATGCACCTGAAACTAACATGGCATTGTAAATCAACTATGCTTTAATTAAAAAAAGAAGTTGTGCAAGAGGAAACCTTTGAGTGAGCAGCTGAGTCTTCTGGATCAGATCAGCAGTTGGTCTCTGGAGCACGGTTGTGATAAGAAATATTACCAGAGATATTACTGTGAAGTCACAAGCTTGCACTATCAGAAACTGTGGTCCAGGACTCATAAAATCCCATCAGGTTTTCTTCTTTCCTCTCACCAGCTTTGAGGTTTCATCCCACAATGTGATCATTGTAGAAATACATGCTTGCAGGGAGGGACACACCAAGATGACTTGGTCCGCTCTCAACAATTGAGTGCATTTGCCAGAGTGTCTGTTTTAGCTTGAGTTCCTGCAGAAGCAAACACTGAGATAAAGATTTAAACCACCTAATTTACTTAGGAAATGAGCCTAGTAAGGGAAAAGTGGGGCAGATAAGGAAGGCCAGTCCATTAACATGTATGTTACTTGCTGTGGGCGACCCCCAAGATAGACCTGCACAAAACAATCCTGAGTCACCCAAGGAGAGGGGCAAGGGCTGCTTCTGGGTCACTAAGATCCAGGTACCTCCAGCCTGCCCAGTGTGGGGGCTGAGACTGTTCACATGGACAGAAACTTGAAAGCAGAAAGGCACAGGTGAATGAGGTAGGCAACAGCTGTGGGGAAGAGTGAGATCCTGGTATCCCAAGGCCCCTTTCAATTGCAACTTTGTTCTATCAAAAGTCATTCAGAATGTATTCATTGAGTTTCTATACCAGGCTTATCGCTCTGCTGGACGTTGGTTCTATAAATGTGACTGCAACAGCATTCTTGTCCCAGAGATAGGAAAATGAAAATGGATCATTTTACTGATCTTTACCTTATGGTTTAAGAAAAGCCAAGATACTGCCATCTCATGCTTCAGTGGGGTCTGACGAAGGAGACATGGATACATTCAGGGAAACACTGTGACCATTTTATTGATTTACATTCAAATTGAGTCTTGAAGCATAATTAGGGGTTTCCAACATGCCCAGTTGAAAGGTCATTTGATATAGAATTCGAATTGTTTGCTAACACATAAATAATTTTTCACGAAATTATACAGCAGGTTTTCAGACTAGAAAAGGACTCAGGAGCAAAGTAATTAGGGTTCTGGACACTGCAACAGGAGGGAAAGTATCAGCTAAAATAACTGAGATCCCCCTGAGGATTAAATTTGAGCTGCGTGCATGCATAATCAACTCTCTGCCTGGCTGCTTCTTTTGGAGAATGAAATGAAGAGATTTCAACCAATTTGACTAGTTTGGATGCTAAAGCCATAGACCAGGTGTTCACTGTAATATGGTCTCATCTACAACAGGGTCAGTGGGGACAAAGGACAGGGGGGCAGCATTTAGATAAGTATAATTCAGAGAAAACTTGATTTTGTGTTTTATCAGGCTTACTGAATCCAAGTTAGCTTTTACAATTAGCTATCACAACAAACTGTGGAAAATTCTTCAAGAAGTGGGAATGCCAGACCACCTTACCTGCCTCCTGAGGAATCTGTATGCAAGTCAGGAAGCAACAGTTAGAATGGGACATGGAACAACAGACTGGTTCCAAATCAGGAAAAGAATACGTCAAGGCTGTATGTTGTCACTGTGAAATACCAGGCTGGATGAAGCACAAGCTGGAATCAAGATTGCCAGGAGAAACATCAATAATCTCAGATGTGCAGATGACACCACCCTTATTATGGCAGAAAGCAAAGAAGAACTAAAGAGCCTCTTGGTGAAAGTGAAAGAGGAGAGTGGAAAAGTTGGCTTAAAGCTCAACATTCAGAAAACTAAGATCATGGCATCCGGTCCCATCACTTCATGGCAAATAGATGGGGAAACAACGGAAACCGTGAAAGACTTTATTCTTTGGGGTTCCAAAATCATTGCAGATGGTGACTGCAGCCATGAAATTAAAAGATGCTTGCTCCTTGGAAGAAAAACTATGACTAACTTAGACAGCATAAGAAGAGACATTACTTTACCAACAAACGTATGTATAGTCAAAACTATGGTTTTTCCAGTAGTCATGTATGGATGTGGGAGTTGGACTATAAAGAAAGCTGAGTGCCAAAGTGCATTTGAACTGTGGTGTTGGAGAAGACTCTTGAGAGTCCCTTGGACTTCAAGGAGATCAAACTAGTCAATCCTAAAGGAAATCAGTCTTTAATATTCATCGGAACTACTGAAACTGAAGCTGAAACTGCAATACTTTGTCCACCTGATGTGAAGAACTGACTCATTGAAAAAGACCCTGATACTGGGAAAGATTGAGGGTGGGAGGAGAAGGGGAAAACAGAGGATAATATGGCTGTATGTCATCACTGACTCTATGGACATGAGTTTTGAGTAACTCCGGGAGTTGGTGATGGACAGGGAAGCCTGGTGTACTGTAGTCTATGGGGTCACAAAGAATCAGACATGACTGAGTGATTGAACTGAACTAATAAAAAGTTAACAGTTAATAGGTCATTAAGATTCCTCAATGTGGCAGTAAATTGGCCACCAGTGGCTCATATACTTTCTCATGTAGAATCCTTAAGAAAAAATAAATACTGAAAGTTAATTAAATCATTAGGAATTTTATGGATTTTAATAATTCAGAATTATTTAATAATCATTTGTAAAGTGCAAGTTTTTATCATAATGGCTATGAATCAGGAGTATTTAAATGACTTGATGATCAAGTAAATTTCTATGACCTCAACAACTTCTTTTTTCAAGAGATTTAACTAGATGTATGTGTATCAAAACATTAATGAAATAAATGGTCATTGACATTAACATAGAAATAAAAGATCAAGAAAAGAAACAAAAAGCATAGAACTGTGAAAGAAATAATGTAAGAATGAAAAGTATTAAATGTGGTATAGTTTTAAGGTAGCAAGATTTTACAAAAAGATCTTATGACCATTTCAATAGATACAGAAAAAGCACTTGACAAAGTTCAACATTCTCTAATCATAAAAGCTCTCAGCAAATTGACCATATGAAACATACCCACAGCTAACATCATACTCAACAATCAAATGCTGAAACATTTTCCTCTAAGATGAGGAACATGGCAAAGGTGACCACTGCCACCATTTCTATTCAATTTAGTACTAGAAGTGCTAGCCAGAGCAATTGGGCAAAGATTAATTAATTAACTGGGCTTCCCTGGTGGCTCAGATGGTAAAGAATCTACCTGCAATGCTACTAATTAATAAAAAATAAAACACATTCGAATTATAATGGAAGAAGTAAAACTGTCTTTGTTTACAGATTGCTGCTGCTGCTGCTAAGGCGCTTCAGTCATGTCCGACTCTGTGCGACCCCATAGACGGCAGCCCACCAGGCTCCCCCATTCCTGGGATTTTCCAGGCAAGAACACTGGAGTGGGTTGCCATTGCCTTCTACAGTGCATGAAAGTGAAAAATGAAAGTGAAGTCACTCAGTCGAATCCGACACCTAGTGACTCCATGGACTGCAGGCTACCAGGCTCCTCCATCCATGGGATTTTCCAGGCAAGAGTACTGGAGTGGGTTGCCATTGCCTTCTCCATGTTTATAGATTCAGTTCAGTTCAGTTCAGTCTCTCGGTTGTGTCTGACTCTTTGTAACCCCACGAACCGCAGCACGCCAGGCCTCCCTGTCCATCACCAACTCCCGGAGTTTACTCAAACCCATGTCCTTTGAGTCGGTGATGCCATCCAACCATCTCATCCTCTGTCGTCCCCTTCTCCTCCTGCCCCCAATCCCTCCCAGCATCAGGGTCTTTTCCAATGAGTCAACTCTTCACATCAGGTGGTGAAAGTATTGGAGTTTCAACTTCAGCATCAGTCCTTCCAATGAACATCCAGGACTGATCTCCTTTAGGATGGACTGGTTGGATCTCCTTGCAGTCCAAGGGACTCTCAAGAGTCTTTTACAACACCACAGTTGCAGAAGTATCATTTCTTTGGCACTCAGCTTTCTTCACAGTCCACTCTCACATCCATACATGACCACTGGAAAAATCATAGCCTTGACCAGATGGACCTTTTTTGGCAAAGTAATGTCTCTGCTTTTTAATATGCTGTCTAGGTTGGTCATAACTTTCCTTCCAAGGAGTAAGCGTCTTTTAATTTCATGGCTGCAGTCACCATCTGCAATGATTTTTGGAGCCCCCCAAAATAAAGTCTGACACTGTTTCCACTGTCTCCACATCTATTTCCCATGAAGTGATGGGACCAGATGCCATGATCTTAGTTTTCTGAATGTTGAGCTTTAAGCCAACTTTTACACTCTCCTCTTTCACTTTCATCAAGAGGCTTTTTAGTTCATCTTCACTGGATGATCATGTATGTAGAAATTCCTCAAGACTCTACTAAGTCATTATTGTAATTAATTCAGTAAAGTTGCAGGATATAAAATCACCTATTGAAATTAGGTGCATTTCTAGACTATCTAAAAGTGAAATAAAGATACAATGCCATTTATAATTGCATCAAAACAATAAAATACTTAGGAATGAATTTTAAAAAGGAGGTGAAAGATCTGTACACTAAAAAGTATGACATTAATAAAAGAATAAAGAAGACACAAATAAATGGAAGGCTATCCTGTGTCCATGGATTGGAAGAATTGATGATGTTAACATGTCCATACTATCCAAAGCAATCTATAGTTTAAATTTAACTAGACTTCTTAATAAATAGCGATGACCAAGATGGATACTTATAAGCAAAATAATGAAATTTAACCCTACCTTACACCATACATGAATATTAACTCAAAATGGATTAAAGACTTAGATGGACTAAAGATCTGAAGCTGTAAAACTTCTAGAAAAAAAAAGCATGTACAAACTCTGACATATTTTGCTATAGTTTTTTGGATATGATTCCAAAAGCACAGGCAATGACAGCAAAAGTAAACAAGCGAGACTAGACTATATCAAACTAAAAAGGTTCCACAGAGCAAAAGACAAAAAAGAATCAGGAAAATGACAAGGCCAGAGTTAGGGGAAAATATTTGCAAACCATGTTTCTGAGTCGGGGTGGATATTCAAAATGTGTAAAAACTATTACAACTCAATGCAAAATAAGTAAATAAGTAAATAACCCAATTTAAAAATGGGCAGACAAAGTAACAGACATTTTTTCCCCCAAATTAAAAACATACAATAGGGGGAAAATATATGAAACTTTTCTCAGCATCACTAATCATCAGGGGAATGTATATAAAAACCACAATGAGATACCACTTCACACCTGTTAGAATTATTATTATTTTTAAAAAGTGACCTAAGTGCTGGAGAGGGTGTGAAGGAAAGCAAGCTCACGTACTGTTGGTGGGAATGTAAATTGATACAGCCAGCTTAGAAAACAGTATAGAGATTCCTCACAGTTATTAAAAACATAATCAAACAATCCCACTTCTAGGTATGTATGTTTGAAGGAAATTAAATCTCTATCTCAAAGAGATACCTAGACTGCCATGTTCATTGCAGCATTAGTCACAACAGCCAAAACATGGAGACAACCTAAGCGTACATCAATCAATAAATGTACCAAGAAAATGTACATAAATAATATATAAAGTATTTGAAAGACCATAGTATGTGCTCAATATACATAGATATGAATAAACTATATGTGAATATTATTAAAACATAAAAATAAATAAATTCAGCCTTTTGTGATAGCATGGATGAATTTGAGGACATTGTGGTAAATTTTTTAAAAATCATACAGAGAAAAACAAATGCTGTATGATTTCAATTATATGTGGGATATAAAAAAACAAACGCAGAGAAGAACAGAGTAGTTTGGTTGTTGACAGAGGCTGGAGGTTCAAGAAAAAAGGGAAATTTTCATCAAAGGGTACACATTTCCAATTATAGTACAAATGAGTTTTGAAGATCTAATGCACAGAATGGTTGAATATCTTTAAAAATTAAGAGAGAAGATCATAAACTTTTTCACCACATAGACAAAAAAAGGTAATTATGTGAAATGAATATATTAACTAATCTTATTATGATAATCATTTTTTAATGTATGTATATCAAATCATCACATTGTACACCTCAAACTTACACAATGTGATATGTTAGCTATATCTCATAAAGTTGGGGGGAAAAGCCAACTTTTGGTTTTGTTTGTTTTCTTTATTGATTTCTTGTTTTCAACTTCATTGTAATCTGCTCTAATGATATTTATTTTCTTCTGCTCGTTTTGGATTTAATTTGCTCTTCTTTATAAAGCTTCCTAAGGTGGAAGCTTAGATTGCTGATTTAGATTTTTCTTCTCTTCAAATATATGGATTCAATGCTACAACTTTCCTCTGAGCTCTGCTTTTATTGCATTCCACAAATTTGATAATTTTTGTTTTCATTTTCACTTAATTCAAAATATTTTAAAATTTTTCTTAAGATTTATCCTTTGACCCATGTGTTATTTAGAAGTATGTTGTGTAGGGTTTCGCTGATGGTACAGTGATTATGAGCCCACGTGGCGATGAAGGGGACATGGAGTTCAATCCCTGGTCTGAGAAGATCGCATATGCCACAGGGCAAATAAGCCCAGGTACTCAACTACTGAGCCCGTGCTCTGTAACAACAGAAACCATTGCAATGAGAAGCCCATGCTCCACAACTGGAGAAAATCTGCATGCAACAGTGCAGACACAGCACAGCCAAAAATAAATATCTAAAAAAATTTTTTAAGATATATGTTGTATAATCTCCACTTGTTTTGGAGTAGTCCAGTTATTTTCCTGTTCTTATTTCTAGTTTAACTCCATTGCCATTTTAAAGCAGAGATTACATGATTTACATTATTTAAATTTAGTAAGTTGTGGGGGATATTTTGCCTGGAAAGTGATCTATCTTGGTGAATATTCTATGTGAGCTTAAGAAGGATGTCTATTCTGATTTTTGGATGTAGTGGTCTATGGCTGTTGATTATTTCCAGCTGATTGATGATGTGGTTGAGTTCAGCTATGTCCTCCCTGATTTCTTGGCTGCTAGGTCAATCCATCCTGGTAGAAGGGTGTTGAAGGACACAGATATGAGAGTGGATTTATTTATTTCTTCTTGCATTTCTATCAGTTTTTGTCTTGTGTAGTTTGACACTTTGTTGTTAGGCAGGTATAACACTTTGTTGGTAAGCTAGGTATAAGGTATAAGAGTTGCTATGTCTTTTTGGAAAATTGATTTCTTATCATTATGCAATGTTTCTTTAGCCCTGATGACTTAAAATATATTCTGTCTGCAATTAATATAGCTACTCCTGCTTCCTTCTAAAGGTATGATATGTAGTATATTTTTAATGCATTTACTTTTAATTTAGGTGTGTATTTATATTTTTAAAAAATATGTCTTATAAATAACATATAGTTGGGTTTTGTTTCTTGATCCACTCTGACAATTTCTGTATTTTAACAGATGCATCTAGACTACTGACATACAAAATGATCATTTGTATAATTGGATTAGTATCTATCATGGCTGTTTCTATTTTCTATGTATTGTCCTTGTTTTTTGTTTCCATTTTTGTTTCTAATGCCTATTCTTCCCTTTGTGGTTTTAATTTAGCATCTTACATGATTTCATTTTCTCCCCTTTCTTAGTGTATTAATTATACTTCCTTTTTACCTCTTCTAGTGGTTGTCCCAGTTTGTAACATACAATTACAGCTAATTCAGAGAAAAACATTGTCAGTTATAATTTTGAAAATTTGTTTAATTGGAGGGTATTTGCTTTACAGTATCGTGTTGGTTTCTACCATACATCAACCTGAATGAGCCATAGGCATACATATGTTCCCTCCCTCTTGAAACTTCCTCCCAACTCCCACGCCATCCTACCCTTCTAGGGTGTCACAGAGCACCAGATTTGACCCTCTGCATCATACGGCAAATCCCCACTGGCTGTCTAAGTTCACATATAGTGATGTATATGCTTCAATGCTACTCTGTTTGCCCCACCCTCACCTTCCCAACTGTGTCCACAAATCTGTTCTCTACGTCTGCATTTCCACTGCTTCCCTGCAAATAAGTCCATCAGTACCATCTTTCTAGATTCCATATATGTGTATTAAAATACATTTGCTTTTCTCTTTCTAACTTACTTCACTCTCTATAATGGGCTCTAGGTTCATTTACCTCACTAGAACTGACTCAAATATGTTCCTTTTATGGCTGAGTAATATTCCATTGTATATATGTACTGCAACTTCTTTATCCATTCATCCGTCGATGGACATCTAGGCTGCTTCCATGTCCTAGGAATTGTAAACAGTGCTGCAATTAACATCTGAATACATGTGTCTTTTTCAATTATGGTTTCCTCAGGTTATATGGCTCTTGGTAGGATTTTTGGTCACATGGTGGTCATATTATTATTAATCTTTTAAGGAATCCATACTATTCTCTATAGTGCTGTGTCAATTTATATTCACACTAACAGTGCAAGAGGGTTTCCTTCTCTCCACACCCTCTCCAGCATTTATTGTTTGTAGATTTTTTGATGATGGCCTTTCTGATGGGCCTACAATAACAACCTTATTGTAGTTTTGATTTGCATTTCTCTAATAATGAGCAATGTTGAGCATCTTTTCATGTTTGTTAGCCATCTGTAGGTCTTCTTTGGGGAAATGTCTGTTAATGTCTTCTGCCCATAATTTTTATCAGCGGTATTTTCAAGGATCCCATGTAGAATGACTCACTCTGTGTGCTTCCTCTGCTTTGCCAGACAATGACCTGCTTGGGCCTGAGAGTTCATCTGAGTCCTCCAGTGGCCAGGTGACCAGTGTTCCAGCACAGCCCTAGACAGGGGCACATGAGCTCACTGGTGACAACACAGGTTTGAAAAGTCCTCTTGAATTTGCTCTTCATGGAGAAAGATCTCACAAAAGGAGCCTGGCCAGGTACTTCTGTACAGTAAGTCTTTCCATAGGACATATATGTTAAATAAGAGACTTTTTCATAGCACACATCTCAAACAAACTTTATATATATATATATACACACATGCATATATATATACTTTATATGTTATAATTTATATATGCTATGTATATAGTTTACATATACATGTATCAAATGAAAATGAAGAGCAAAGATGCTAAATAAAGACAAAAGAAAGTATCAATAGTGAGTAGTATACATCACAATGCAAAAAGCATTCATCAGAAAAAAACTATTTTATATTAATAAAATATGTGCTCCTTGGTAAATCTATAGCAATAATTAAACTTTAGCAACCCTCTAACTAGACATTCTGCAAAAGGCTTGAAGAGACAGTTCCATCTATGAAGTACAGCAATAAAAATAACACATAAAAAGATGCTCCACTTCATTGGGCATCAGAGAATTACAAATTAAAATCATGATGATATAGCACTACACACTTTTTTAAATGACTAAAGTAAAATATATTAACAGTGTCAAATGCTGAAAAGAAACTGAAGAAACTGGATATTTTGTACATTGCTGATGGAAACGTAAAACAATACAGACATTCTGGTAATCAGTGAGGCATTTTGTTTTATAAATTTAAGCCTACATTTAGTATACCACTCAGAAATCACATGAAATGTAAACTTATCCTGGGGAAATGTAAACTTACATTCACAGAAAACCTGTACACTGAATTAGCTTTATTTTAAATGGACAAAAACTAATAACAACCCATACATCTTTCAACAAGTGAATGAATAAAAGCCATTTGCATCCAAACAATGGAATGTTACTTAGCAATAAAGTAGAAAACCATAATTCAAAATGATGCATGCACCCCATCACTCACTACAGCATTGTTAACAATTGCCAAGACATGTAAGCAACCATGTCCATCAACAGATGAATGGATAAAGATGTGGCACATATATACAACAGGATATTACTCAGTCATAAAAAAGAATGAAATAATGCCATTTGCAGCAACATGGATGCATCTAGAGATTATCACAGTAAGTAAAATAAGCAAGACAAAACTATTATATGATATCAGTAATATGGAGATTCTTTTAAAAAATGATACAAATAAACTTACACCAAAACAGAGATAGATCCACAGACACAGAAAACAAACTCATGGTTACCAAGGAAAAGTGGGGGGAGGGATAAATTAGAAGTTTGAGATTAATAAATACACATTGCCATCTATAAAATATATAATCAACAAAGACCTACTATATAGCACAGAGAACTACATTAAATAGTTTGTCATAACCAAAAAGAGAAAATCTGAAAAACTATGTACATATATATATATATATCAGTTCACTTGAGTTCAGTTGCTTAGTTGTGTCCAACTATTTGCGATCCCATGGACTGCAGCACGTCAGGGCTCCCTGTCCATCACCCTTCCCAGAGTTTACTCAAACTCATGTCCACTGAGTCCATGATGCCATCCAACCATTTCATCTTCTGTTGTCCCCTTCTCCTCGTGCCCTCAATCCCTCCCAGCATCAGGGTCTTTTCAAATGAGTCAGCTCTTTGCATCAGGTGGCCAAACTATTGGAGTTTCAGCTTCAGCATCAGTCCTTTCAGTGAACACCCAGGACTGATTTCTTTTAGGATGGACTGGTTGGATCTCCTTGCAGTTCAAGGGACCCTCAAGAGTCTTTTCCAACACCAGAGTTCAAAAGCATCAATTCTTCGGCACTCAACTTTCTTTACAGTCCAACGCTCACATCCATACATGACCACTGGAAAAACCATAGCCTTGACTAGACGGACCTTTGTTGGCAAAGTAATGTCTCTGCTTTTTAATATGCTGTCTAGGTTGATCATAACTTTCCTTCCAAGGAGTAAGCATCTTTTAATTTCATGGCTGCAATCACCATCTGCAGTGATTTTAGAGTCCCCCCAAAATAAAGTCAGCCACTGTTTCCACTGTTTCCCCATCTATTTGCCAGGAAGTGATGGGACCAGATATGATTATCTTAGTTTTCTGAATGTTGGGTTTTAAACCAACTTTTTCACTCTCTTCTTTCACTTTCTTTTTTTTGTTTTGTTTTGTTTTTCATTTATTTTTATTAGTTGGAGGCTAATTACTTTACAATATTGTAGTGGTTTTTGCCATACATTGACATGAATCAGCCATGGACTTTAAGGGAAATGCTTTCAATTTTTCACCATTGAGGATAATCTTTGCTGTGGGTTTGTTGTATATAGCTTTTATTATGTTGAGGTATGTTCCTTCTATTCCTGCTTTCTGGAGAGTTTTTATCATGAATGGATGTTGAATTTTGTCAAGGGCTTTTTCTGCATCTATTGAGATAATCATATGGTTTTTATCTTTCAATTTGTTAATGTGGTGTATTACATTGATTGATTTGTGGATATTAAAGAATCCTTGCATTCCTGGAGTAAAGCCCATTTGGTCATGATGTATGATCTTTTTAATATGTTGTTGGATTCTGTTTGCTAGAATTTTGTTAAGGATTTTTGCATCTATGTTCATCAGTGATATTGGCCTGTATCTTTTTTTGTGGCATCTTTGTCTGGTTTTGTTATTGGGGTGATGGTGGCCTCATAGAATGAGTTTGGAAGTTTGCCTTCTTCTGCAATTTTCTGGAAGAGTTTGAGTAAGATAGGTGTTAGCTCTTCTCTAAATTTTTGGTAGAATTCAGCTGTGAAGCCATCTGGTCCTGGGCTTTTGTTTGCTGGAAGATTTCTGATTACAGTTTCAATTTCCGTGCTTGTGATGGGTCTGTTAAGATCTTCTATTTCTTCCTGGTTCAGTTTTGGAAAGTTATTCTTTCACTTTCATCAAGAGGCTCTTTAGTCCTTCTTCAGTTTCTGCCATAAGGGTGGTGTTATCCGCATATCTGAAGTTGTTTATATTTCTCCCAGCAATCTTGATTCCAGCTTGTGCTTCATCCAGCCCAGCATTTCTCATTATGGACTCTGTATTTAAGTTAAATAAGCAGGGTGACAATATACAACCTTGACATACTCCTTTTCTTATCTGGAAACAGTTTGTTGTTCCATGTCCAGTTCTAACTGTTGCTTCCTGATCTGCATTACAGACTTCTCAGGAGACAGGTCAGGGAGTCTGGTATTCCCATCTCCTGAAGAATTTTCTGCAGTTTCTTGTGACCCACACAATCAAAGGCTTTGGCGTAGTCAATAAAGCAGAAATAGATGTTTTTCTGGAACTCTCTTTCTTTTTTGATGATCCAGCAGATGTTGGCAATTTGATCTCTGGTTCCTCTGCCTTTTCTAAATCCAACTTGAACATCTGGAAGTTCACAGTTCACATATTGCTGAAGCCTGACTTGGAGAATTTTGAGCATTACTTTGCTGACATGTGAGATGGGTGCAATTGTGCGGTAGTTTGAGCATTATTTGGCAGTGCCTTTTTGGGGGACTGGAATGAAAACTGACCTTTTCCAGTCCCATGGCCATTGCTGAGTTTTCCAAATTTGCTGGCATATTGAGTGCAGCACTTTCACAGCATCATCTTTCAGGATTTGAAATAGCTCAACTGGAATTCCAGCACCTCCACTAGCTTTATTCATAGTGATGCTTCCTAAGGCCCACTTAACTTCGGATTCTAAGAAGTCTGGCTCTAGGTGAGTGATCACACCGTAGTGATTATCTGGATCATGAAGATCTTTTTTGTATAGTTCTTCTCTGAATTCTTGCCACCTCGTCTTAATATCTTCTGCTTCTGTTAGGTCTATTTCTGTCCTTTATTGAGCCCACCTTTGCATGAAATGTTTCCTTAGAATCTCTGATTTTCTTGAAGAGATCTCTAGTCTTTCCCATTCTATTATTTTCCTCTATTTCTTTGCACTGATCACTGAGGAAGGCTTTCTTACCTCTCCTTGATATTATTTGGAACTCTGCATTCAAATGGGAATATCTTTCCTTTTCTCCTTTGCTTTTCGCTTCCCTTCTTTTCACAACTATTTGTAAGGCCTCCTCAGACATCCATCTTGCTTTTTGGCATTTTTTTTTCCCCTTGGGGATGGTCTTGATCCCTGTCTCTTGTACAATGTCACAAACCTTGATCCATAGTTCATTAGGCACTATGTCTATCAGATCTAGTCCCTTAAATCTATTTCTCACTTCCACTGTATAATCGCTAGGGATTTGATTTAGTTCATACCTGAATGGTCTGGTGGTTTTCCCTGCTTTCTTCAATTTAAGTCTGAATTTGACAATAAGGAGTTCATGATCTGAGCCACAGTCCGTTCCCGGTCTTGTTTTTGCTGACTGTATAGAGCTTCTCCATCTTTGGCTGCAAAGAATATAATCAATCTGATTTCGGTGTTGACCATCTGATGATGTCCATGTGTAGTCTTCTCTTGTGTTGTTGGATGAGGGTGTTTGCTATGACCAGTGCATTCTCTTGGCAAAACTCTTTCACCTTTGCTCTGCTTCATTCCATACTCCAAGGCCAAATTTACCTGTTACTCCAGGTGTTTCTTGACTTCCTACTTTTGCATTCCAGTCCCCTATAATGAAAAGGACATCTTTTTTGGGTGTTAGTTCTAAAAGGTCTTGTAGGTCTTCATAGAAATGTTCAACTTCAGCCTTTTCAGCATTACTGGTTGGGCATAAACTTGGATTACCATGATATTGAATGGTTTGCCTTGCAAACGAACAGGATTTTTTTTTGAGATTGCATCCAAGTACCGCATTTGGACTCTTTTGTTGACTATGATGGCTACTCCATTTCTTCTAAGGGATTCCTGCCCTTAGATATAGTGGTCATCAGAGTTAAATTCAGCCATTCCAGTCTATTTTAGTTCACTGATTTCTAGAATGTCAACATTCACTCTTGCCATCTCCTGTTTGACTACTTCCAATTTGCATTGATTCATGCACCTAACATTACAGGTTCCTATGCAATATTGCTCTTTACAACATTGGACCTTGCTTCTATCACCAGTCACATCTACAACTGTTGTTGTTGTTTTTTTTTTTTCCGCTTTGCCTCTGTCTCTTCATTCTTTCTGGAGTTATTTCTCCACTGATCTCCAGTAGCATATGGGAATCTACTGACCTGGGGAGTTCATCTTTCAGTATCCTATTATTTTGCCTTTTCATACTGTTCATGGGGTTCTCAAGGCAAGAATACTGAAGTGGTTTGCCATTCCCTTCTCCAGTGGCCCACATTCTGTCAGACCTCTGCACCATGACCCGCCACCTTGGGTGGCCCCACATGGCATGGCTTAGTTTCATTGAGTTAGACAAGACTGTGGTCCTGTGATCAGATTGGCTAGTTTTCTGTGATTGTGGTTTCAGTCTGTCTGCCCTTTGATGCCCTCTCTCAGAGCCTACCTTCTTACTGGGGTTTCTTTTACCTTGAACATGGGGTATCTCTTCATGGCTGCTCCAGCAAAGCATAGCCACTGTGCCTCACCTCGGGCCTGGGGTAGCTCCTCACGGCCACTCTCAGCTCCAGTGCTGGGCTTCCCTCATAGCTCAGTTGGTAAAGAATCTGCCTGCAGTGCAGGAGACCCCGGTTCAATTCCTGGGTTGGGAAGATCCCCTGGAGAAGAGAAAGGTTACCTACTCCAGTATTCTGGCCTGGAGAATTCCATGGACTATATAGGACATGGGGTCACAAAGAATCAGACACAACTGAGTGACTTGCACTTTCACTTTATATATATATGTACACACACATATATGTATAATCTGATCATTTCCCTACTGGCTCAGTGGTAAAGAACCCACCTGAAATGAAAAACGACACAGGTTTGATCCCTGGGTCAGGGAGATTCCTTGGAGGAGGAAATGGCAAATCACTTCAGTATTCCTGCCTGGGAAATCTCATGGACTGAGGAGCATGGCATGCTACATTTCATGATGTTGCAAGGAAACGAACATGACTGGGTGACTAAACAACAACAATACAATATTCACATCACTTTGAATTATATTCAATGTTTTGTAATAACCTATAAGAGAAAAGAATCTGAAAAAATTATATATATATACATATATATATATGTATATATAAAAGCTCTGAACCACTTTGTTATACACCTGAAACCAACACACCATTGTGAACCAACTATACTTCAATTTAAGAAAATAACAAAAAATGTAGTATGGACCATTTATTTATACAACAGTGTGAATGGATCTTAAGAGAATTATGTTTAATGGAAAAAACAATCTTAAATGGTCATATTTTAATGATTCTATTTACATAACTTTCTAAAAGTGATGAATTTTTAGTGGTGGGCAATAAAGCAGCAGTTTCTAATGGGTAAGGTCAGGGAAAGAACGCAACTATCAAAGGTTGACCTGAAGAAATTTCTCTATAGTGTTAGAAAGAGTTATCCTGATTTTGGTGACTGTTACTCAGATCCACACATGTGATAAAATTGCATGAAGTTCACACAAACAAACAAAAGTACATAAATGCAAATATTGAATAAAGTCTGTGCTCGAGTTACTAGAATGGTACTGACATCAATTTTCCGGTTTTCACATTATCTTATGGTTACTATCTTATAAGATAGTATTATTTCTGGGTGAAGCTAAGTAGAAGGTACATTGGAATTCATCATCGTCACTTGAATTTAAGATGTTTGAGGTACATCTCTGTAAACAATTCTAGAAAAATATGCTAGACAATTCCACAAGGGATTCTGGTAATGACACAACCCTGATGTCTAATATACAAGGGGAGAGGGTGAACAAAATTATTTCATGAAATGTATATGGGAAAAAGTGTTATTTCTAAATCAAGTTTGTGAGATTTAAAAAGCAATGTGCAACTAAATTAATAAATCATCTATTATAAAAATTTATACAAAAGGAAATAATCTTTTTTTTTAAACCCAAAGGTTTCTCAGGACTGAGATGCATGGTAGAGAGAACTCTGCAAAATTTTTTAGCCACAAGAAAATAGTATCTCCTGAACCAATGAGGACATACTTAGAAGTACCAAAATGTGTTTACAAAGAAAGCCCGGCAATGATCCTGAAGAAATTACTCTGATCTACCCTTTGAGCTATTCAAGATAGTAAAGAAAACTTTTGGAGATCTTGCCAGTGTTCAGCAGGCTGAAGGACAATAAAAATAATGTGTGGCATCACACCAATATCAAGACTTTTTTCAGTACAAGCAGGACTTCACTTCTGTCCACATTTTATATGATCCTAAAGGTCATCATTTATGGCAGAAATCCTGGGAGTCTTAACAGAACATGGACTCAAAACAATTACATAAAGTAAATGGGGCTATCTCATTTCAATAATACTCACAGTAAAGTTGATGAGGTCATAGTATAGACGAAGATGCTTTTGCTTAGTAACATGTACCGCTCCAGATTCATCTCTCTTAACCTGATGATGAAATAAAAACAACCTGAATATCAGCTACTGTTTGAGAGACTAAAAAGTTTCTCACCTAGTCAATCCACCTAGAACATGATTTCCATTCAGAATATGGGTAAAACAAATACTGATAACTAAAGAAACTATTAAACAAATGAGAAAAATCACTCACAAGTGTATGTAGTATATCTGGTATAATCCATGGTATATCTGGTCAGTGGTCAAACTGTCAGTTTAGGCATACCATGTTTTAAATGCACTTCACTTTATTGTGCTTCCAGATATTGTGTGTTTTACAAACTGAAGGTCTGTGGCAACCTTGCGTCAATCTATTGGCACCATTTTTCCAACATTTGCTCACTTGCTTCCTGTCTCTGGGTCACATTTTGGTAATTTTGCAGTAGTTCAAACTTTTTCAGTATTATTTGTTATAGTAATCCATGATTAGTGACCTCTGATGTTACTATTGTAATTGTTTTGGCTTTTTTTAAGCAATAAAATACTTTTAATTAAGGTAAAAAAAAAAAGAAGGTACATTGGAACTCTCCATTTTTGTAATTTTTTCCATCTTAAGTTATTTCAGAATGAAAAATTATCAATGAAAACATACCTGGTAAACACTGCTGCTGCTAAGTCACTTTAATCGTGTCTGACTCTCTGTGACCTCATAGATGGCAGTCCACCAGGCTCCCCTGTCCCTGGGATTCTCTAGGCAAGAACACTGGAGTGGGTTGCCATTTCCTTCTCCAATGCATGAAAGTGAAAAGTGAAAGTGAAGTCACTTAGTCGTGTCCGACTCTTGGCGACCCCATGGACTGTAGCCCACCAGGCTCTTCTGTCCATGGGATTTTCCAGGCAAGAGTACTGGAGTGGGGTGCCATTGCCTTCTCCAACCTGGTAAACACTAGCCAGTCTAATAACCCATTCAGTATAGAGTAAGTCCCCTATATACAAACGAGTTCCATTCTGAGAACATGTATGTAAGTCCAGTTTGTAAATCCAACAAAGTTAACTGAGATACCCAACTAACACAATCAGCTATAGAATACTGAACTGTAATAAGTTTATAATACTTTTCACAAGAAAAATACATAAAAATAAATAAATACAAAAAATGAAGATAATATCTTTAATCTTACAGTATAGTACCTTGAAAAGTGGGCTTCCCTGGTATTTCAGCTGGTAAAGAATCCACCTGCAATGCAAAAGACTCCAGTTCAATTCCTCAGTTTGGAAAATGCCCTGGAAAAAGTTAGAGTACCCACTCCACTATTCTTTGCTTCTCTGGTGGCTCAGACAGGAAAGAATCAGCTTGTAACGCGGGGAACCTGGATTGATCCTTAGGTTGGGAAGATCCCCTGGAGGAGGGCATAGCAACCCACTCTAGTATTCTTGCTTGGCAAATTCCATGGACAGAGGAGCCTGGGGGGATACAGTCCACGGGGTCGCAACGAGTCAGACACAACTGAGCGACTAGGCACAAGTACCTTTAAAAGCACAGTAGTGCCAGCTACATCACTGCTGCTTGTTCACTTGCTTCAGGACACCGTGGGTTTGAAATAAAGATGCTGTACTCTGTACAGTACTGTGCAGCAAAGTACACGGAAGCATAGCCACATGCGAAGGATGCATGCGTGTGACAGTATACACCAGACACATGAATCAGCTTACACGGTTGGGGATGCGACACGTGTCCGCATCTTTGAAAGTTCACAACTTGAAGATTCATATGTAGGGGACTTACTGTAACTGAGCATTTATTCTTTTATTTAATTGAGATATAGTCAACATAAAATATTGTATTAGTTTAAGGTGTACAACAATGATTCAGGATATTTACATATTGAGAAATCATCACCACAATAAGTTAACTTCTGTTGCCTCTCAGAGTCACATACTTTTTTCTCTTAAGATCTCAATGCTTATTCCTAACTGAAGACTTCAATATTTATTCTCAAGTTAAGTAAGGAAGGAGGGAGGGAGAGAAGGATAAAAGGATAGGAAGAGGAGGTAGTAAGAAACTTAAATTAAGTGGAAATAGAAGGAAATTATCTCTTGATTAAGGCTATCTTTTAAGACAACACCCGGCATCATATTAGGACCCTGGTTCTCAGTACATAATTGGTTGAATGCAGGGAGAAGGGACTTCCTGGCTGGGAAATTGGTAACCAGCGTGATGCAAGAATGAAAGGCTTGCATCTGTAGGGCAGATATCACATAGGAAACTTATGGCATCATGGTCCATATTGGCTCCTTCATGAGTCATTTTCCAAAATCCTATAGGAGAGATAGATTAGTTGATAGCAAGTCAGAAAGTATAAAGATGGAAAGATAAAATGCTGTCCCCTAAAGTAAAGGAAAGCATTGCAAGAACACAGTACACATACTCTTGGTCAGACAGGACCCTGTAATCTTTCCAAACATCTTCTATTTGCATTCTTTACCAGATTCAAGATTGAACTTGCTAGCAGGGGGCAGATAAAAAGGGCTTCCACACTAGAGGCTATAATTTCTTTTTGCTTGAAAGTCATAGCCATTCACATAAAAAAACATTGAACAAAATGAAAAGAAACTATGGGGCTAAAAATAATTGTCTGTATGCACAGTGGGGAAAAATTCTGTTCAAAAGATACAAAGAGACCAAAAGACCAAACTGCCACTTTTGAAGAGTGTGGAGTGAAAGCAGGGGGTCAGAAGCAAAAGCAGGGTACTGAACATGATCCCTGCACACAATGCCACAGGAGAGGTGGCCAAACACCTAAGCTGCCCCTCCCACCAGGCCTCTGGACACACCCCTACTATCACCCCACATAAGGAAGAAGTCACCCCTCTCAGGGGCAAGCAAGCAAGGGACCCTGTTGGTGTTCTTGCTTCCTGTTTCTGTGGTAGGGGCCCCAACAAAGCCTTCCCTGAAAACCAAAATGCATCAAGGCCAGAAGGTAAGAGGCAGGCTGTTTAGACTTCTGTAATAGGTCTATACAATATTTTGAAGTGAAAGTGAAATTGATAGTCACTCAGTCATGTCTGACTCACTGTGACCCACGGACGGTAGCCCACCAGGCTCCTCTGTCCATGGAATTCTGCAGGCAAGAATACTGGAGTGGGAAGCCAGTCACTTCTCAGAGGATCTTCCTGACCCAGGGATTGAACTTCGTTCTCCTGCATTGCAGGCAGATGCTTTACAATCTGAGCCACCAGGGAAGCCCATACATATAAATATATGTCCTCTTTTCAAATTTCCTTTCCATGTAGGTCACCATAGAGCACTGAGAGTTGTCTCTGCTATACAGTAGATTCTCATTTTTATCTACTTTATACACAGTATCAATACTGTATGTAGCGAAAGTGAAAGTAGCTCAGTCGTGTCCGACTCTTTGGGACCCCATGGACTATACAGTCCAGGGAATTCTCCAGGCCAGAATACTGGAGTGGGTAGCCTTTCCCTTCTCCAGGGGATCTTCCCTACCCAGGGATTGAACCCGGGTCTCCCACATTGCAGACAGATACTTTACCAGCTGAGCCACAAGGGAAGCCCAATCAATACTGTGTATATGTCAATCCCAATCTTCCAATCTCCCTTATGCCAATGGACAGATTATTCAAACAGAAACTTCATAAGGGTCTTTTCACAATCATTTTGATGGAAATTTAGCAGCAAGAGGAGGTGAACAAGTATATGCTCTGTGACATATTAAATAAGAAGCTTTAGAATCAAGTGTAGAATAAATGTGCATTTCTGATCACTGGAAAAAGGATGATGTTAGTTCAACAATAGTCTTTGAAAATGGGTCAGCCATTGGAGAAAATGGAGGTCTATAATATTTTGCCCCACGTTCACAAAATAATTTGATTTCTGCACTGAAAAGCACTGCAATTTGAGAATAAATCCCAGAATTTGAGGTCATGCATATTTGCTTCTTATCCTAATCATGTAGTTTCTAAGTTTCAGTTTTCACAGAGAAAACTGAAAAACAAAGAAATTAAATAACTTCCCCACTATCATTGTGCCAATAAGATAGGAAACCAGAATTTCAACCCAGGACCTAGTTACCATCTACCAGATATTGAAATGAACACATGCATTCTAATGAATATAGGAATTGTTCTAAAATGATCCTAAATGCCAAAGGCTATTTCAAAACTGCACGGTTCATTGAGATCTACGTTATTATCCTGTGATATTCATTTTTTATAGTAAAATTCCAGACATTATTGGTATCCAGGGGGGATGGAAAAAACTTGACTTAGTCTAAGTTACTTCTTGGATTTCTCCATCAGCTATGACGTCTTCACTGGTCAAGATTTCTCACACCTGCTCCACATTCATCTCTGCAGATGTGACACTTCAAGCCCGCACGTCCTCTGAACATAGTGTAACCAATAGGGTACAAATGATCGGTGAGTACAAAGTGGCTGACATGAATCAGCCTTAATGGGGAGTCAGCACCGAACTGGGCAAAGAACCACAAACACTGGTGACGGAGGACGGAACCGCACAGGGCGCCACGATGCGTGCCGCCGCAGGAAGCTGAGGAGGGGAGGGCTCCCTAGAGAAGATCGCCCTGTAGTTAGGTGATAAGCTTAGTTCAGATCGATGGAGCATGATATTTAAATTGGTTCAGCATGCAACAAATCCTCTGCAGGAGATGGTAGCGCTATTTGTATTCTTCACTAACCTTTGAAATAGTCCCAGGAAAACCCTCCTTCCACCCCGTGGCCCCCGGAGTCCCATTCAGCACACACGGGAGACTTAAAATTAATATCCAAACAGTGTTGAGAGCTGTTAAGTTTCAAAGCTGAAATGACTGCTTAGGGTTGATGAGGAAATTACTGGCTGGATGTTTAAAAGGAAAGGAAAAATTAGTCAAAACATGACCACTGTTTTGGTGTGTTCTTTTTTTTAATCCAAGTGCAAGCAATTGTTTGGGCCTCTTTTCATTTACAAATTTAACTGTTTATTTGTAGTCATCTGAAAATCTAAGTATGAGGAAGAATCAATGTCTCTTTATATGTGGCATTATTTAATTTCAGCCCCAGGTCTTCAGAGTTTGCTCCTAAAGGTAGGCATTTATTTGCATATAAGGATCATAAAAAGAAGACATTTCTAGAAAAATAAGCATGGGTTCCAGCATGTATCTCCTTTCAGGACAAGGGTGGTGGAATATTTATCTTTGCACCCTCAGAACCAAGCACAGAGCTTTGCATAAAGTATAAACTTAAAAAAAAAAAACTTGATTAAGGAATAAAATACACTGTAAAATAGGCCTCACTAACTTTTATAAAGGCTGCAGAGCACCAAATACCTCAGGGACCATGTGTGCTGGATTGCCTGTCAGCAATTCAGCATCGTCACTTCCTTCCCCAGACCACCTCTGCACTGTGGAAGAGAGGTGGAGAATTGTATTTCCAGCAGGATTTCCAGCTGAGCTGGCCAGAGGAGAGGTACAAAGGCTTCCAGAAAGTGGGGTGCTGAAAGAAAGAAGAGGTCACTACTGTTGGGCACAGTTGCAGTCACACACATGTGACAAGCAAGGACTGGATCCCCCAAGACCCCTCCTGAGGGCTGCCTTATGGGTCAGCCTGAGATCTTATGGGTCAGCCCTCCTGCACACAGCGTTCTCAGACATCTCTTCCACCCCTCTGCTAGGGAGCATCTCTTTTTATTTCAAGCACACCTTGTTTCCTGAAACACCTCTTTCTTCACTGTATCTAGACTTCTAGAACCTGGAACAACTTCTTAGTTTCGAAGAACAGTGAATGTTGCTTGATTAACTAGGGGAAATGAGGGATGTGGAGAAGGCAAAACTGAAAAAATAACTATGGGTGGTAGTTTACCTAATGATAACTAAGCTCGTCTCCCCTTTCCTTTCTTCTGCTAGAGAGGTTCTGTGGTCACCATCAGTGGTCTGGCCCTCACTGGGCTTCTCAACCCCACCCTGAGGGGCTGCTCATCATTTGTAAGCCCTTTCTCCCCTATTCCACTCACCTCTCCGTTTCTGCTGGATTGCTTCCAGTGTGTTTATACCTGCACTAGGATGGCCAGCTTCAGCCATGTCTGCCTGATAATGTGTGTCATTTATTCCTGCCACAGCTACATGTTCAATGGACAGCTAGACATGTCTACCCTGCCTTTCGAACCACACAATCAGCTTGATGCCACTGAACTAAGCTTGCTCAGGTCAATGAGGCTGTCCCAAAGCTGCTTCAAATTTATCTCTTGCTGCACGTGACTCCTCTAAGGTCTTTAAATTGTGTGCTTAGATTGGTCTTTAGATTGTGTGTTAGTTGCTCAGTCGAGTATAACTCTTTGCGACCCCATGGGCTGTAGCCTGCCAGGCTCCTCTGTCAATGGACTTCTCCAGGCAAGAATACTGGAGTGGGTTGTCGTTCCCTTCTCCAGGGGATCTTCCCAACTCAGGGATTGAACCTGGGTCTCTCATATTGCGGTCAGAGTCTTTACCGTCTGAGGCACCAGAGAAGCCATCCTAAAATGGTTAAGTGCATAGAGGACTTTCTGCCACTTGACAAGCTCAGCTCCATCATCAGCTGTAGCAGCTGGCTCTGAATTTCCTTCCTGCATCTCTGATCTTTTTTCTCTCAGGCTTTTCATAAGGTCTCATTTCCCTGTTTATCCCACAACTCCTCCTGTGATCCAGGGCTTATAGCCTCCTCTGCTTTGCTTCCCATACGTCTTCCTCACACAACTTAGACAGAAGTCCAGATGGTTTTCTGTAACAATATTTACTGATTGCACAATAATAGTTAAAATACTGAAAATCCCTGATGATATCAGCTCCTCACATTCCTTTTTCATGATAACTATTTCCAACATATTTATTCTCTGTCAAGACTAAAGCCCATTTTCAAATTCTTATTTTAAATACATTTTACATAAGTAATAATTGTCTTTATTTTTAAAATAAAAAAGCAACATCATACAGAAGTTTATAGCTTAAAAAGTGTATGCTCCCAATTATGATCCTTGCTTGTTCTTTTTTACCCACTCAATTTCACTAATTCAATCATCAACATTTAGTGACTTTATAGAAATATCTGTGCTTTTAAACATATGCTTATTTATATATGCACACTATGTGTGTGCTTATGTATAGGTTTCAGGAAAGAAATCTGTATATACACACATCACCCTCAAAAAGAGTACAGAACTGCCAGAATTCTAACACCATAGCCTATGATGGTAAACATATTTATTATGTATTGGGTTTTGCTTTATTTGAGTTATTTGCCTTTGAATAGAATTGTATAATGAATGTTTCAATACTATTTAAAAGATGTCCTGTCTCTAACACCTCATTCTTTAAGATCCCTTCATGTATGAGGAAGGGAAATTGAGTCAGTGCAATGCTTAGTTGCTCAGCTGTATCCGACTCTTTGTGACCCAATGGACTGTAGTCCTCCAGGCTCCTCTGTCCACGGGGATTCTCCAGGCAAGAATACCAGAGTGGGTTGCCATGTCCTCCTCCAAGGCATCTTCCCAACCCAGGGATCGAACCCAGGTCTCCCACATTGCAGGCAAATTCTTTACCATTTGAGCCACAAGCGAAGAAGGGAAATTGAGTCAAGTGCTTTGCAAAACAACCCAAAACCCTGTAAGTAAACCTGAACAATGGGAGGGGTTTTGAGGGAGAATGCATACATGTATATGTACGGCTGAGTCCCTTTCTTGTTCACCTGAAACCACCACAACATTGCTAAATGGCTATACCCCAATTCCAAATGTTTTTGGTGTTAAAAAAAATTAAAATTGAGAAATCAAAAGAAGCCCAGACAAGAGACTGGAGCTTGGAGTGCAGACAGCTGGACTGAGTCTCATCAGATGTCTTGGAGGAAACTTGCCCCCGGGACCAGTTACCCTAATGCTCAAGAAACCCCAAGTGTTAAGACATCTCCCTAGGACCTCCCACGGTAGAGCAAGCACAGGCATCAGGCTGACGCTCAGAGAGGCCTTCCATTGTCAAGAGCTCTCTGTGCCCGCAGCAGGCAGGGTGACGCTGCAGGAGGATTACGGCTTCAGTTCTGTTCCCCAGATTCCCCATCTGGGCCCCACTTTTCTACAGCAGGGAAGCAGAAACCCCTCCCCCAGTGTCAGGAGGAATGATACTGCTCCTGGTTCGGTGTTACCCATGGGAGGAGAAATGACAAGAAAAGCAGTTTCTGCTGTAATCCTTGGATAGTCACTGTAATTAACTCCTAAAGGAATATAAAACTGCAGAGATATCTACTTGTTTTATTGAAAGCAGATCATAAGTAGGCTTTATTTAACAAATGCATAATTTTCCACAAGCTTGTGATTGTGGAGAGGAGCTGAGATATGAAGAGAAAAGGTTGAACTTGGCATTCTTTGTTCAGGGATCCCTGGGGCACAGATTGTCCAAGAGAGCCATAATTTTGTGTAGTCAGAGTTCATGGGAGTTCACTGCCGATGCCAGGGGACAGCTTTGTCCATGTATTAGACCATTCCATTGCTAGGTCTCAGTTTTCTTCTCTGTAGAAATGGAGACAGGGAATGTATGTGAGTCAGACCCAGAGAATTCTATTACAAATAGAATTCTAGTACTAATCAATTCTATTATGAATAAATGTAAAGGAATTTATTACAAATCAATATAAAGGTTAGAAAGTGAAAGTATTCATCATTCAGTCATGTCTGACTCTTTGTGACCGCATGGACTATAGCCCACCAGGCTCCTCTGTTGATGCGATTCTCCAGGCAAGAATACTGGAGTGGGTTGCCATTCCCTTCTCCAGGGGAGCTTCCTGACCCAAGGATTGAACCCAGGTCTCCCACATCTTTTCCGTCTGAGCCACCAGGGAAGCCCAAAGGTTAGAAAATGAGATCTCAAAATTTGGCCGAAGGTTGGTATTTGGGGCTTAGATTTGAGTTCCATGGTATTATGTATGAGCTTCTAAAATTTTCCCAGAGGAGAGCAGGATTTTGACCCTCCCAGAGTCAGACAGCAAGGTGAGCCTGACGGTGATAATGGGTGAGGTGGCTCAGAACACAAGCCTTTCCGGGCACAAGAACCTGCCCATTTAGTGCAGAAAGCCAGATCTTAAAGAATGAAGCTGGATGAAGAAAGCTGTCTGGGATCACCCTCTGAGATATAATTGCATAACTTACAGCAGGACTGACAATAAAATATAAGAAGCTAGGGTGCAGTCTGGCGCTTTCATATTCCCTTAGGGGTTATATGCCCAGCAGTTAGTCCAGGCCCTTCAGAAGACACCCCAGTGGCTCTGGCCACTTCCCAGCCCTCTGTCCTCATCTCTACCACTCTGCCCACAAGCTTAAGCCACAGTCACCATCATCAGTTAGTCATCCATGCACCTCTCCATCTGGCTTTTGGGCTTCATATTTACTGAGTCCTTGTTTGGATACATTATGACCCAGGGATCTCATGCTGAGGGGCTGTCTTTCCCTTGGTATGTTAGATCTCAGATAAAATGACATCTCCTTGGAAAGCTTCTCTTCAACCGCAATCTAAAGTACCCCCTTCTCCTCCTTTGTCAATAGCGCCATGCTGTTCGCTGTTGTATTTTCCTGAAGGCATATACAACTGCCTAAAAATGTCCTATTTATTCACTTATTTATTTACATCCCCTTCCACTGGTGTATGAGCTCCAGGAAATGATAAATTCTGACTTGTTGAGAGCCTAGTTACAACAGAATCTGGCACTGAATTGTGAAATAAGAGTGGTCCTGCCCATGCAATGAGGAGGCAGTAGGGAGGATGAGATTGTTATGTAGTTCTCAGGGTAAATGATGGCATTTATGGAGTGTTTGATCTTAAAAAAAGCAATAACACAATTAAGCTATGATGGTGCTGTCAGGGAGGAAGAAATTCCCCTCTGCCCCCAGATTCTTGACAGGTTGTGTGTGTGATCAGTGGCTCAGTTGCATCCCACTCTTTGAGACCGCCAAGAACCGTGGCCCTCTAGGCTTCTCTGTCCATGGAATTTCCCCGGGAAGAACACTGGGGAGGGTTGCCATTTCATTCTCCAGGAGATCTTCCTGGTCCAGGGATCAAACTGAGGTCTCCTGCATTGCACGTGGATTCTTTACCTCTGTGTCAGCTGGAAAGCCACTTGACAGATTAACAGGAGACAATCAGACCAAAGTTTAATGGCATCACGGGAAAACTCAGGAACTCACCAAAGAAGCCAAAGTCCTCACCTTAAATACCATCTTCAGCTGAAGATAAAGGAGGATGATGGGGGTCGTGATTTGAGACTTCAAAGGGGAGGAATTGGCAATTCATGTGGAGATACAAAAGCAGATGTTTGGTTAAAAAAAAAAAAAAAAAAAAGTCTGCAGGACCAGGCAGAGATAGAGGGATACCAAGAAGAATTTTAACAAATGAATTTTGCTAGGAATCCTCCCTGTCTACATACCTAGCTCAAACTATAGCTATCCATGGGACAGCTCATTTCCTGGAGCAAGTTTTCTATTTACACTATTTTAGGCAGTTATGAGGAAGGTCAATGTTTCTATTTGAGTCGTCTGGCACTTGATTGTTTCCAGCTCAAAATAATCTGGAGACCAAAGAGACACTTAGGGTGGCAAGTTCAGCTTTTCACAATGCCAAGGACAAGATTACCTTCCTCTGTGGTTTATCTTGGGCAACTCGCTCAGTAGAAACCACCATCATGGCCAATGATGTAGGCAACACTTCATAGAACCATCCTGTTTTCACAGCAATGAGATTTTAAAACTAGGTGCATACTGAATTTAAATCTCACCAACACACAAGATGGCTGAGAAGACATAAATATTAAGAAATAAATTTCCTATAATTGCATCAAATATGTCAAACTTACAGAATGCTTTGCCCTGGGCTGTGGGAAGCACTGGTCAGAATGACGCAAACTCTAACTTTGTTAATAGGTAGAGATCAAGTCTTAATTCCCACCACTCCACTTACCAAATGAGTGACTTCAAAGTAATGTCTTAACTTTTATGATCAGCGATGTCCTTATTAAAATGAGATGTTCACATGACTTTGATGTAGCCTGAGAGGATTCTTGGGTGAAGTATGTTAAATGCCTGCCCCATGACTGGTGTGGAAGAGATAACCCAAAGCAAGCAGTCTGGGTTATTATCTGATTTGTTCTCACAGTCCCCCGCAGGTGGAAGGCAAGCTCAGGTGTTATAATTGATGAAGGCATAGTACCAGGAAGAAGTGCCGACAGCTGAAAAGCACAGTTTCAGACCCCATGTTCTCCCCTCTGCCCCAGTGCTGCCCCTTTCCCAAAAACAACATGACTCTTTTCTTCTTCTTTTTTTAGCTTGCTTACATGTGCATGTGAGTAAATGTGTGTGTTTTGTAATGTTCTGTACATAAAAGAAATGTATAAAAGTATCTATAAGTTCCAGAGAGGAATAAGACAGAACACAAGTAAGCACGGACCCACATCCAGTATAAGAAAGAGATCCTATTACCAAATGTCTGCCACGAGTCTCCCCTACCCTAATGCCACCTACCTCTCTCTCCACTCTCCCAAGAGGGGTCAATATTCTGAAATTGGTCTTTCTAATAAGTTGGATTTTGCATATGGTTTTCTTCCATATGTGTTTATCTTTAAAGTTGTATCATTTCATTTTCTCATTTTTAATTTAAATAAATGGTAGTAAAAAGCCTCTTGATGAAAGTGAAAGAGGAGTGAAAAAGTTGGCTTAAAGCTCAACATTCAGAAAACTAAGATCATGGCATCCAGTCCCATCACTTCATGGGAAATAGATGGGAAAACAGTGGAAACAGTGTCAAATTTTATTTTTGGGGGCTCCAAAATCACTGCAGATGGTGATTGTAGCCATGAAATTAAAAGACGTTTACTACTTGCAAGGAAAGTTATGACCAACCTAGGTAGGATATTTAAAAGCAGAGACATTACTTTGCCAACAAAGGTCCGTCTAGTCAAGGTTATGGTTTTTCCGGTAGTCATGTATGGACATGAGAATTGGACAGTGAAGAAAGCTGAGCACTGAAAAATTGATGCTTTTGCACTACGGTGTTGGAGAAGACTCTTGAGAGTCCCTTGGACTGCAAGGAGATCTAACCAGTCCATCATAAAGGAGATCAGTCCTGGCTGTTCATTGGAAGAACTGATGCTGAAGCTTAAACTCTAATACTTTGGCCACCTCATGCGAAGAGCTGACTCATTGGAAAAGACCCTGATGCTGGGAGGGATTGGGGGCAGGAGGAGAAGGGGATGACAGAGGATGAGATGGCTGGATGGCATCACCAACTCGATGGACATGAGTTTGAGTAAACTCCGGGAGTTGGTGATGGACAGGGAGGCCTGGCGTGCTGCGATTCATGGGGTCGCAAAGAATCGGATACAACTTAGTGACTGAAATGAACTGAGTATACCTTATATATTTTGAGTTGTTTTTTGCCACTGAATATTGGATTGGATTCTTGAGATTCCACCATGTTGTTGAAAAAGGTAGTTCATTCTTTTTCATTCTTTTTCTTAACATAAAACATTTTGCTGTTTTATGTTATTCTATTGGCAAAAAATAACACAATTGCCTTATCCTTTCTATAAATGACAGATTTTGTAGTTGTTTTCAGTTCTTATATATATCTGTGCAAGAGTTTCTTTAGAATATAAAACTTATAGGCTATAAGACACTTGTTCAATTTTCACTCAACTATTTAGTTTTAAAAATTATTTTTATTACAGGCATTGTTTAAGCACTGAAGTTAGAGCAGTGAAGAAAATATACAAAAAGAGCAGTGAAGAAAACATACAAAAATCTCTTCTCTTGTGGTGCTTATATTTTTGTGGGAAAGGCAAATAGTACATATAATAAGACAAAAAACAAAATATTATGTTTGCCAGGATAGTCCTGATTATGCTACTGTGGCAAATATTGATAATCCTCAAATCTTAGAGTCTTAAAAATATTATTTCTTGATTATGTTACATGTTCTTTAACAGGCAGCTGGAATCTGTCTCCAATCGTCATCTTTCTCATTTGGGGACCCAGGATGACCAAAGTCCACACTCTGGGAACACTCCGGGCGCCAGAGGAGGAGGGCAAAGAGAATGGCAGAAACCACATCAAGCTTCTGCACAGAATGAACACATGTCCCCATACATGGCCACAGGCTTCGGGAAAGGTACCTGCCCTGGCTCAGGAGGCAGCGGCGAACTCCAACCACGCACGGAGAAGAAGGAACTGATCAAACACTTGGAAGCAGTCCTGGTGACTGACTCAAACAGAATTTATTAGACGGTTGTAATAATAAGAGGAAAGATGCAACAGGAAGAGGACTAGCAGAGGAGTACAGAGCGGGAAGCAGAATTCGGGAAAGTGATTAGCACATGGTGATTAGAGACGGCCCCATCAAGCTGACACTGAACCAATAACCACAGCGGACAAGAGAATGACCCATTGTGTGGGCGGGGGCAGGGGTGGGGGGGGTGGGGGGCTTGGGGGGTGCACTTCCAGGGAAGCCCATTCCCAGCTAAGGGAATCAGGGAAAAACCCAGGGTGGAAGCTAAGTGGAGTGTTCTAGGAAGGGGGCAAGGAGGGGCTGGAAGTGGAAGCCAAGTTAAACTGGAGGCGGTTTGTGAAAAGACGTTTACGCTGTAAGTTACAAAGGTTTTAGTACAGGTGTTTGAGCAGAAAAGTGACATGATCTGACACATTTAGCCACACAGGTGGCTGCTTGGGTAAGAATATAGGGAATGACGGAGGAGGGAGTGAAAAAACCTGGAACGGGAGTCTAGTTAGGAGGATATTTCAATCATTCAGACAAAAGATGAGGGTGATATGAATTGGGCTGCTGGAAGTTAGGACTGTGAAAAGTGGTCAGATTTAGGGGTCTGAAAGGAAGACAGGAGTCAAAGAGCTTAAAGACTTAGGTGTGAACAAGGAAAATTTGCAAAGACCACTCACCAGGGTGGACAAGCCATCTTCAGCTTTGCAAGGACAGTGATTGAGTGCTGCGTCCAGCAGTTGCATCTGTTAGCCTACACCTGAAGGATACAGTTATCGCTTTTGTTCCATATCTTAAGTAACAGTACTTCTTGAGATTTTAACCTATTGTTAAACTGATGGGTATGAAGTATTACCATGTTTTATTTTTAGTTCATAATTCCTTGATTTTCATAAGTAATCTTCACATACTCATTTGACAGTTGAGATCTTTTCAACCAAAAGACTGATTACTGAATCAATTCTTTTTCCTGTTGGGTTGCCCTTTTTTTTTTCTTTTTCTGTCAAAGTTATTTACATATTTAAGTGAAATTGAAAACATCTTCTAGTCTATCGCTTACATATTTTCCTCCTTCTGTGCTGTCTTTTATTAAATGCTTTTAAATTTTAATGTACTCAGATCTTTCCATCTCCTTTTACATTATTAAATATTGTCTCTTATTAACATTAAATCTGTTTACCAGTGTTTTCTTATATCTTAAACTAAAAGTTTTACTGTTTCTTTTGAAGTCTTTATCCAATATTAACTTGATGTTTTCCCATGGTGTGAAATTGTGAAAACATTTGTTGATAATTCTGTCTTTTCATGTGATATTGTCTACTGTTACACAACAATTAACCCAAAGCTTAGTGGCTTAGAAGAACAAACATTTTGCTCTAAATTTCTCTGTATCAGGAATTCAAGAGCAGAGAACTTGGGTGATTTTGTCTCTCGTGGGGTCACAGTTACAATGTGGCTGAAACTGCAGTCTCCTCAATCCTTCACAGGTGACCGCTGGCAGTTCCTTACATGGGGGCCTCTCCAAAGGGATGCTTGAGCGGTGTAGAACACAGCCACTGGCTTCTCCTGGGAAAGTGACCTGAGAGAGAATAGGTGGTAACAGCAAGTCCTTTGTGACCTATTTTAGATATGGTATGAATATGGCTTCTTAGAGGAAAGTCACCTAGCCTAACACACATTCAAGGGAAGGGAAATTAGATTTTAGTTCTTGAAGAGAGAAATATCAAAGAATTTATGAGTCACACCCGCATTGGTGACTTGCAGCATCTCTTCTGTCACAGCTGACATGTGCTTACTTCATAGATCTGTCACTGGTACCATGGCTTTTTTGCCTATTCCTGCACCAGTTCCACCCTGCTTTGGTTTCTGTGACCTTGTAACACATCTTTACATCAGGTAGAGCAAGATTCCCTCAGGTTATTGTTGTTGTCTTTCTCCTTCTCCACCTCCTCCTCCATCCCCTTAATCTTCCTCTCCTTTTGAAATCAGCTTTTTTGCGCCTTTCCTGTTGGCGCATTTCTGTTCGTCTCTAACTTTAAACGAATCCAATTATAGAAATGAATCACCAGGCAATTGAAACTAACTCCGACTTATGCTCTCCTGAATGCACACCATGCCTTGTCTAATCTGCTGATTCTTTTCCTAGATAAAAAGAGGTAAGAATGAAGAATTAAGCTGTTTAAAAAGATGACTAACTCTACCCTCACAACCTCCTAAGCAAGTCTGCAGGCAGATCACGTGGGCAAGATAATATCTGAAGATATTACCACCCAGTCTGTACTCAATGGAGGGTGATGATTCAGAACTTACCCTCTTGCCTTGATGATTCACTGAGATTCTCCCCCCTCTTTAGCCCTTTTAAACTGTCATTGCTGAGCAGAATCTTCAGAGTTGGTCTCAGGACACAAGTCCATCTTCTCCCCAGATTGCCAGCTTTCCTGATTAATGCACCTTTCCTTTCTATTCACACCTGCCTCTCAAATTACTCGTTTATGAGCAACAGGCAGCCAAACCTGGGTTCAGTAACATTTCTTCAAATCTTTCTATATTCTTTTCTAATATTTTAGAATCGTCTGTCGTCTTTCATGGAGAAACCTGTTGTAATTTCTATTAGAGTTGCATGTAATTTAGATACGAATTTGTACAGAACTATTTCATGGCTTTGAGTTTTCCTATTTGTGAATATTTTATATGTTTCTTTTATTGACATCTATTTTAATGTGTTTAAACATACTACTGCAAATATTTCTATAGAATAATTCACATAATATTTAGATTTATTTCTAGCCACTAATACTTTTAGTTGCTACATCAAATGTCTTTCCAATTTTTCTCTTAAATTATCTAACTCTTTGTTACTGGCATATAGAAATCAATTAATTTTTTTAGAATGGCTATATCTGGACTACCAGCAAAGCAGTATTACTAATTTTAATGATCTCAAAAAGGGAATGACTACTCACTCCGGTATTCTTGTCTGAGAATTCCATGGACAGAGGAGCTTAGTGGGCTACAGTCCATGGGGTCACAAGGAGTCAGAGACAACCGAGTAACTAACACTACTGCTAATATTTAATGATCTTTTATAGATTTTATGAGTTTTCTATATGTATTAGTCAGGCTTTCCAGCTGGTGCAGTGATAAAGAATCTGCCTGCAAATGCAGGAGATACAGGAGACTCAGGTTCGATCCTTGGGTCGGGACGACCTCCTGGAGTAGGAAATGGCAGCCCACTCCAGGATTCTTGCCTGGAAAATTCCACGGACAGAGGAGCCTGGTGGGGATACAGGAGACTCAGGTTTGATCCTTGGGTCGGGACGACCTCCTGGAGTAGGAAATGGCAGCCCACTCCAGGATTCTTGCCTGGAAAATTCCACGGACAGAGGAGCCTGGTGGGCTACAGTCCATAGGGTCGCAAAGAGTCGGATGTGACTGAATGACTGAGCACGTACACGCACATCTGTGTGTCAGTAGTTCAGACGTGTCCGACTCTTTGCGACCCCATGGACTGTAGCCCACCAGTCTCCACTGTCTATGGAATTCTTGAGGCAAGAATCCTGGAGTGGGTTGCCATACCCTTCTCCAGGGGATCTTCCTGACCCAGGAATCAAACCCAGGTCTCCTGCACTGCAGGCAGATTCTTTACCATCTGAGCCAGCAGGAAAGCCCATATTTGTCATAGTTCTCTAGATAAGCAGAAGCAACTGTAGATAGTTCAGTTGAATGATTGATCAATATGTCAATAGGTAGGTGTAAGGGGAGATTTCTTGTTGGAATTGAAGCACATGTTTGGAGTCTGAGAAGTCCCACAGTCTGCCTTCTGCAGGTTGGGAACAAGGAAAGCTGGTGGTATGATTCAGTCTGAATCCAAAGACCTGAAAATTGGGAGGCTGTTGGTGTACGCCCTAGTCTGAGTTAAAAACTCTAAGAACCAGTAGTGCTGATATCCAAGGGCAGGGGAAGATAGATGTTTCAGCTCAAATAGAGGGAATAAATGTGCCTTTTCTTTGCTTCTCTGTCCTCTTCACCCCTCCCAGTGGGTTGGATGATGCCCATTCACGAAGGTGAGGGTGATCTTTTTCACTCAGTTCACCAGTTTAAATGCTAATCTCTTCTGGAGATTCACAGACGTGCTGAGAAACAATATTTCACCAGCTACATAGGCATCCTTTAGACCGGTCAAATTTTATGTTGACACAGAATACTAACCATCACATAATATTTATAAAGCGTCATGTTAACATCAGGTTTGCCCCCTTTTTTCCAATTCTTCTGACTTTTGTTTATGTTTCTAAAATTTGAATATGCTGCATAGACTTCAAGTTTGGTAATACTGCTTTTTCAAAAATACTTAGTAATATCAACTGTGCCATCACTTCTGCTTTTCTCTATCTTCAGAAAGATGTCATAGGATTTGAAAATAACAAATTGTGGATAAACCTAATTTAGCTACAAAGGGAGATTACTGCAGTTTATGCCCAATTGTTTTAGTAAAAATATACAGAGTTAAATTCAGTGGATGGGATACTACAGTGGTACAGACATCATGTTTTACACCTAATAATGTTCTTCTTTTTTTTTTTTTTTGGCACACACAGGAATAGCCCCAACCTGAGAATGGATCAAACAAAATGGAAACATCCATGTGATGTAAAGATAAAATATTGAATAGTTCTTCAATCTGAGAACACATTTTTCAGTTGAATTTGCAGTCTCGTCAGTCCTCAATCATTTGTTTTAACCTCTATTTCAATTTTAAAAAACCACCAAAAGACCATTAAAGGATAGTAAATAATGTGGGATGCCCATTAATATGGGTGAGTAGCAATGAAGTTTGTACCTTGATCAGAGAAATATAATCAGGTGGGTCTGATTGATGGTATACTAATACCATAAGTACTATTTATTATATTTTCTTATTCTCATATTTTCTATGGTTGTTTCTGTTTCTGTTACAGAATAAGCTGAATCTAGGTAGAATGGTGTCAATTACTGTCAACATACATTTGTAGCATCCCCACTCTACACACACACCCACACCCCATCCCCACACACACACTCTCTCACACACACACCTCTGTTCACTTTAATTCTCTTGCCAGCTACGCACAGTCCTTTGTCCTTGGAGAAGTTAATTCGAGCTGCTTTCTCTCCTGCCTATTCACAACTTCTTTCTCTCAGTAAGAAACCTGACTCTCATCTTTCCAATGTATTTTCTTATTTGTTCAATCCTTGCATGCACATAGTTTCAGAATTACTAACCTAAGCCCTTTTAAGAAATAAATTTGCTATCTATAGTATTTCTATATAGTTCTTTTTGTCTTTAGACTCAGAGTATCTAAGTCAAAATTCTGATTTGCAAAGTTATTTAGGTTGACTCCTTTTTGCCCAGACCCTTCAGTCTAGTTATTAAGCCGTTTGTAATGTAGTTAGGTCAGGTTTTTTTGACTGTCCTTTTATAGTTTTATTTGGCAGTATGATTCATCATGACTTGATTTTGAAGCCATAATTGAGGGTCAAGTGCTAAAACCAGCATGCGTTATTTTTGGAGATACACTGTCTAAGGAAGCAGTTAAACATCATATGTAAGCAGGGTTTACAAGGACAGCATAAAAAAAGAACTTCAAGTTACAGATTTAGTTGAAAGAAAGAAGTTATATTTAAGAGTTAACAGATCTGCTGTTCAATATTTCCCATCTAAACATTGGTGCTTAAAAGGATCTTCCACATAGGAATTTTTTTAATCTCCTGAATGGCTGCTAATCATGTACAGTTGCCAAAACATCAGTGAAAGATCACATCAGAGATGCTTGCTTGGGAAAGCCAGCGGGGTCTGCAGGTTCAGTACAGCATAAACACTGCCCACACGGTCATGCTTTTTGTGTATGTTCTACTTGAACACAATGATGGAATAAAGGCAATTCTTATTTTTTTTTTATCTTTGATTTTGACAAACAGAGAATGATGTAAAACAATAAATGATTACATAGTCATCACCTGTGGTTTGAAGGCAAAAGTATTGCACATATATTCAAATGATTTGGATATATTGACAAAAAACATACTGGATGATTGCAGCTGCTGTCAAAATGTAAGTCCATGTAGTAACCTCTTCATAGATAAAGTCTTGCCTCCCCACCACAAAGTGAGCTGAGTTGAAATGCGCATAGTGCTCTGGTAAAAATTGTGAATGGCATAACATCTAGTGTCTTGAATTATAGATTATTCTTATCAGCATCTGATAATATAGAAACTAATTATGAATCAATTTTATGAATGGAGAGGCATGATAGTTATCATTGGGAAAACTACAGAATGGACATCAGCATTCCTCATTCCTCTAAGATAAGAAACAAGTGTGACCTTATATTGGTCAGCAGGACTTGTAGTATTGTGTGATCTTTGGTTCCCCCATCCCCAATTTATTTACCACCCTGCAAGACATGCAGGCTGTTAGTCCCATGACCAGGGATCAAACCTGTGCCCCCTGCATTATAACACAGAGTCTTAACCACTGGACGGGCAGGGAAGACCCATCTTTGACATTTTAATCATCTGAATGTATCCATGCCAGGAATGATTTACATACTTGTCAATGTAGATACAACCAAAGCACAAAATTAAAACCTATAATAACAGAATTTCTAGACATTATTTGATAACTTAACAATTTTATATCAACTAAATGACAACCTTGATGTTGCATATCTATTGGAAATTCTCGATAGACACTTTATGAGTTGGATGAAATGTTTTGAAAATTATTTTCCCTCAAAAGAAGATCCACTGCAAGGAAACTATAGCTTTAAAAATAATTTATAAATTAAAAACTACAGTTAAATTTAAATGATCTTTCAGTGACACAGAATCCATTTCTTTTGTTGAAAAATCATTCAAATTTAACTGCCATTTGCATGATACTGTGCTTGAACTAGCTACTAATGTTTTAAAACTAAATTTTGGAAATATCTTTGTTTACTTCTGTTTACTTTTGTTTACTTTTGAAGTATCCCATTCTTCATTTGGATAAAACCTAAAAGCAAAATATTAGCCTGCAGAAATTGTTCAAATTTTATTTATTTTAATATTCTTATCAACATACTTTTGAAAGACTAGTTTCTATATCAAAATTTTTTTTGTTAAAATAAACAATTTAGGCGCTCATTACCTGTGTTAATAGTTGTCAATCCCGTAACAAACAAGAAGTAAATTCATTGGTCCATTAAAAATTTTTAAATATTGGTATTTTAGTGTTCATTAAGACTTCATGTGTATGCATTAATATGGGAAATCAAATTTGTAATTTTTGTTTAGTTACTATTGAACAGTGATAGAGAGCTAGTGATTACTTAGACGCATATTTTCAGGAAATAAGATGTGTACTTTTTGTAATTCTATAGGGAAATAACCTATATCATATTTCATTAAATTATATTTACTAAAAAGTAAGTTTATTTTTGTTTAAAGAAGTCATAAAACTAGAGAATTAGTTTGTATGTATGTCCTTCAGTTCAGTTCAGTCGCTCAGTCGTTTTGACTCTTTGTGACCCCATGAACTGTGGCACACCAGGCCTCCCTGTCCATCACCAACTCCTGGAGCTTGCTCAAACTCATGTCCATCGAGTCCGTGATGCCACCCAACCGTCTCATCCTCTGTCGTTCGCTTCTCCTCCCGCCTTCAATCTTTCCCAGCATCAGGGCTTTTCCAAATGAGTCAGTTCTTCACATCAGATGGCCAAAGTATTGGAGTTTCAGCTTCAACATCAGTCCTTCCAATGAATAGTCAGGGCTGATTTCCTTGAGGATTGACTAGTTTGATCTCCTTGCAGTCCAAAGGACTCTCAAGAGTCTTCTCCAATACCACAGTTCAAAATCATCCATTCTTCGGTGTTCAGCTTTCTTTACAGTCCAACTCTCACTTCCATACATGACTATTGGAAAAACCATAGCTTTGACTAGATGGACCTTTGTTGGCAAAGTAATGTCTCTGATTTTCAATACGCTGCCTAGGTTGGTCATAGTTTTTCTTCCAAGGAGCAAGCATCTTTTAATTTCATGGCTGCAGGCATCATCTGCAGTGATTTTGGAGCCCCCCAAAATAAAGTCTCTCACTGTTTCCATTGTTTCCCCATCTATTTGCCATGAAATCATGGGACCAGATGTCATGATCTTAGTTTTCTAAATGTTGATTTCTAATCCAGTTTTTTCACTTTCATCAAAAGAGACTCTTTAGTTCCTTTTCACATTCTGCCATAAGGGTGGTGTCATCTGCATATCTGGGATTATTAATATATCTCCTGGCAATCTTGATTCCAACTTGTGCTTCATCCAGCCTGGCATTTCACATGATGTAGTCTGCATATAATTTAAATAAACAAGGTGACAATATACAGCCTTGATGTACTCCTTCCCCAATTTGGAAGCAGTCTGTTGTTTCATGTCCAGTTCTATGTATGTCCTTAAGTTGTTAAAAAAAAAAAAAAAAAAAGTTTGTCATATTATTCTAGCAATTTATTTATTATTTGTTTTTTATTTCAATTTTTAAAAATTGGGGTATAATTGACATACAACAGTATATTAGTTTCAGATGTACAACATAATAATTCACTATTTTTATATATTGTGAAATAATCACCACAGTAAATCTAGTTACCATTGATAACCACTGGTAATTATAATTTTTTTCCTTCTAAGGAGAACTTTTAAGATTTACTCTCTTAACAAACTTGCAACCTGTCACTTGCAGAAACATGCACAGTGATTCATTTTTATTGTATTTCATAAATTATCAGTCCAGTATAGACTGAATATAAAAACCAGACAGACAAACAAAATTGAAAACAACAGCAAAAATAAAAGAAGAGAAAAGAAAGGAAAAGAAAAGAAAAGGATAACGTGTCCTCCAGCAAAGACAGTTTGAGACTATAAGGAAGGTATTTAATTTTGGAGTGAGCATCAGGTTTCATCTCTGCACTTTCCCCAGAGAAGGTGAAGGGTGAAGGTTCTGAGCAGATCCTCAACAATAAGATTCACGAGAGATGAAAATGACCTGCACCTGGCCCACAGTGGACTAGTGTTTACAGCCCAGTTCTGACTTAGTCCTTGTCCTGCATGGTCATCATGGTGGACAAGAGGAAGGAAATGACCAACAGGAGTGTGCCCACCCACCAGGGCATCTGGGCACTGGCAAGGTCCTCAGTCCACTACAGCCACTGACTATCTCTGGGGCCTGTGGCGCCTTCGCCCCTCTGGGGCATGTGGAGGATTTTAGTTTCTGCCTGCTGAACTGGTGCTTGGAGCTTATCAAGGACAGGATTTGTCTGGAAATGGAGAGGGTGGAAATGAGTGATTTAGTGCAGCAAAATAGAACAGAGGAATGTATGATCAGAATCGAGAGTCAGGTTAAATCCTTAAAAAAAACCAAAAACTTAGCTTTGTTGAAAATGAATTGATTAAAGGAGTCTTATACTCTCTCATTTTGTAATATTGGTTTCTTCTTCCAAATGGTAACACCAGAGTGCGGGATGTAGAGAAGTTACATAACAAATAACTTAGAAGACACGAGACCTGTTTTCCCCCAGTGCTCAGTTCACCAGTTAAATCAGTCATTTGACATTGCTAAATTGTTTTGATGTTAATGACAGTGATAAGCAGATCATGTCATACCTAATATGCAAAGTTAAGTTAGTTAAAACCCATAGATGGTACATATCCCTAAATTATTATCTGCTTCTGGTGAGGGATCTATACTTCATTTTAATTTCTGCCTTCAAAAACGCTTTTAAGCTTGGTGGTGATTCATTTTATTGTACCTTTTATATACTTCCAGAATTGTTCCTTTCATCTATTATTTGAATGGTGACTGATGGAGAAATCATTCACGATAATATGCTCCAGAAGGAAAATATACCCACCCAGCTATTGTTTCGGCTCCTTAAATCATATTTTTACTTTGTCTGATAAAAAGGCTCATTTACCTTGGAAATAGCAAATGTGTCTGCTACAAAATGGGTTTCCTGATGTCAAGGAAGATAAATATCAGGCCAAGGGACAGAAGTACAGCTTTCTTTTTTGTTTTTGTTTGTAGTTGCTAAGTTGTGCCCAACTCTTTCAGGATCCCATGGACTGTAGCCACCAAGCTCCTCTGTCCGTGGGATTTCTCAGGCAAGAATACTGGAGTGGGTTGCCATGTCCTTCTCCAGGGAATCTTCCTGACCCAGGGATCAAACCCAGGTATCTTACATTGGCAGGCAGATTCTTTACCACTGAGCCACCTGGCAAGCCCATAGCTTTCTTATATATTAATAACTAAATACAGAGATTTGAAGCATTAAAAATGGCATTCCTCCAGGAAAAAGGGGGGTTGTCATTTACTCATCAAATATTTATTGAAAACCTATATATATCAGAAACTGGTATTAGAGCTGGAGCTGCAATATGGACAAACAGAAATTCCCACCCTTGGCTCACATTGATCCTAAATAACTGTGTCTTTGCAAGAAAGAACTGAGTGGCCATTTCCACTCTCTGACTTCAGTCATTGTAAACATACCACAAAGTAGGATGAGTATTGTACATACCCTTGAATTCAACACCATCTGGAAATGTGACTATGCAAATTCCAGCATCAAATATGAGCCAGGTGATGTACTCACATCCTTTCTCAGCCTCATAAATAAATACTCCAGGTAGGAGCTACTCTTTCCCTAGAATACATCCTTATAGCTCACAATGCATAAAATGATTTCATCCAATCAAATGCCACGGCAGATCTGAGTTTTCACTTGGTTGTTGGAACAGTTTTGGAAAAGTCTGTCAGGGAAATAGTACTGTTTAAAGCCTGTGGCTGGAATAAGTATTGTTCTTTTGTACCAGAACTTCTAGAAGATTTAAGGGCTTCTGGGAATCTTATGTAAATTGGCAGTTTCAGATCCTCTGAGAAATCATCTGATGCAGTTCCCTGTCTGTAGCGCATTCTCTCTTAGTTAGAGAGTATGTCTGGCACCAGAGAGTATTTTGACAGAAATCTTGCTTCTGATGTATATTTGTTAAGTTTCCCTCTAGGTCTTTTCTTTAAGGATACAGATGCCTGTTGTTTTTCATGACTTACTGAATAAATAGAACACAAGAGGAGGTTTGATTTCTTAAATAAGGAAAGCATTAAAGTTCATGCACTTAAACATATTTTATGTTGAGAAGTCTTTCAATTTAATTCCTCTTTTTTTGCTATAGTTTAGATATTTAAGATTACTTTAAACATTGAATTGACTAAGTCAATGAAATTCATGCATTTTGGTACTGAAAAATGAATTCCAAATATAGATTTTCAAATTCCATGTTTATTCTAAAGATTGTAAGATTACAAAAGTAGAAGCCAAGGGTTTTGTCTTAGTTCTCTTATCATCTACTTGTGAGACCTTTGCCAAAACATTTATCATCTGGAGAAAACTAATTTTCCAAAATGTCATTATATTGAAGGACCATAAAATAACTAATGGTGGCCATCAATTATTGCAATAGAAAGCTGTACTAAAAATAACCATAGTAAAACCAATGTCTTAGTATCATAATGATTTCATAATCAGCCACTGAACAAAGTATTTTTCATTAATATAGGAAAAATCTTATACATTAATATATTGCATTCAATGTGTTATTGAATTGATAGGAAAAGCAATGCTAATTGCCATCACAATACAGAGGAAAAATAGATATAGGAGAATGGAAAAGGATGGTGTAAAATACATCTTTTTAGTATTGGAGCTGGAGCTGGAAGTAGCATGGAAAGCAATGAAATAATTATGGTAAATGAAGAATTGTCTAATGGATTGCTTGTGTGAGGACACAGAGAGAGTTTTGGCCATACCACCTAGGATGAATGGGTAAGGACAGCTGTGACATGCTTATCATCCACTGATGTTAACACATGATTCTGAAGGAAACCCGTATTAGAAGCAAACTGCTCAAAGATTTATTCAGTGTGACCACCAAAATGTGCAACCTTCCTAACTTCTTCAAAACGTTGTCCTTTAAACTATTCAGGAACATTCTAAAGAAAGCACAGCCAAAGCTGCCTCTGTCCTGCCTTGAGTCCTTGCCAACCTTATAAATAAAAATTATGTGTGAACAACAGATGTGTGTGTGCATGCATGTGTGTGGCATATAAGCATCTACATATGAACATGCTTTGTGAATATAGCATGTATAATCAATCAGAAATTGAAGATTGCTGAGATTAATATTTTTCTTGAGTTTTCATGTTATTAAAGATTCTTAGTTGCTTGTTAGACAATTTGTGTGATAGATTATAAGGAATTAATTGTGATGGGAAAGACAAGAGGAAAGGGAACTTTTCTCAAGCATTGGGCATCTCTTTTGTTCCATGTACTTTGCAAAATCCTTTATAATCAGTTTTTAGTATAAATTCATATACGGTTATTAATATTCAAACATTATGGATGAGAAAAGTAAGCGCAGAGAGGTTGAATAACTTATATATAATGACCCGCAAGTGACTACTGTTTCAAGGTTCAAAAGTATTTTTTGTATGTATTTTTTGTATTTTTTGTATCATGATCTTCATTTAGTCTCAATATATCATGGAGCCTCAAATCAGTTGCTATCTCTGTGGCAATACCTGCTACCAAACAAATCAGGTCCCACTACTCACTGCTCACAAAATCAATTACATACTCATGAATGGTAGGGAAAAAAAGTGTTTTTCATCTGAATGCCAGCAATCTGGGGAGATGGGGGACCCAAAGTCCTTAAAACCACCTCCCAAGACTCTGCTATGAACGTTCTTAAACAGAAGCAGAGAAGGAGTGTCAGTTAATCGCTGAGATAGGTGGTCAGAGGCATCACCAGTCCCCACTGTGTGCAGGCTTGTGAGCCTCTCATGGCCTCCCTCTAGATGCCAACTTATTCACATGGTTAGGGCTTACATTTTGTTTGGAGGTTACTGAAGGGGAAGCTAGGGAAGAGATCTGGTCCTCTGTTAATTACTGATTCTTCATTACTACTTCTTTAACCTATGGAAAGAAGAGACAAGTTAGGAAAGGTATTGTGCGATTAAAAGATTTGAAAGATATGCTTGAATCAGAGATGAGTAGAACATGGGGGTGCTTGGTTTAAAGTTAGTTACAATATAACTTCATTAAAGTGACAGGAAAAGGAGCTTCCTCCTGAGGGCAGTTTCCTCTAAAGGGTTGCTTACATGTCCTCCATAATTTAGTTGTGATTTAACTATTAATATCCACTAAGGTAATTACTATATAACCACGTGTATCATTTAGGACTGAGCCCACCTGCAAAAACAAAACAGACATCAAAGCAAAACAAAACAAGTGTCTGACTAATGAAGGCTAAATACAAAGATGAATCATCTCCTGCTGCCAAAGTCACCACTTTAGGACTGAGTTCTGGCAAGTAAAGATGGAGGACCAGGGAAGTCATCCAGGTCCCAGGCGTTTCCTGTCTCCCTGCTCTGCCAAGATATGTGACTTTCCTCCTTTTGCGCCCAGGAGGACTGCTGAATGCCTTTAGGCATGTGTTTCTGTTCTAGACATTAGAAGACAGAAAGGGAAAGCAAGATAATAACCGTCCATGCCATCTGATGCTGTGTCTATAATTGATAAAAACTGATATGACACGACGTCAGCTAGTGGAAAAAGCATGTGAATATGTGAATGTATTTAATACAGCACATTGATATCCTAAAGCAAGGAATTTCATTTTCATGGGAAAAGAAGAAAGGATTTAGGTGGAAATGAATAATGCCTATCTCACTGAAAATTTCAACTCTGATGGATGACCTAAAATATCTACAGCCAAAGACACTATTGTTTTCATCATGTCCCCCCAAATATCATAGACATTTGGATATTGATCTGAGAGAACTTTAACTATTGATACAAGGGAAGCTAATCACTTGCCCTAAATCACATGCAAGTTAAGGAATGCTGATATAAACACATAAGGGCTATATTTTAGCTTCCCATTCATTCCTTTAAGTAGCTTTTATCTTATTAATTCTTAAACACTAGCATTTTATGTTGCTTCAAATGGTCAGTCTTTCCATCTTTCCATTTGTGGACATATTTTTCAGTGTTCCAAGGTTTGGCCAAGAATATCACCTGCCATTTCAGTAAACAAAGGATGCTGCAGCCATAAAGACATCAGCCTTGGCAGCCACTCTGAGCAGGCCCCCTGAGTGGAATTCAGGATGGAGAAAAACAAGAGACTGGCCCTTGTGAGTTAAGACGCAATTCTAAGGGATAATTTCAGTGAGCTCAGACTCTTGCATCTTCCCATATAGAGAAAAGCACTGAAATCTTTAGCTTGAGATGTCTGTTTTTGTGATTAACAGTCATCTTTTGATGTTTGACTATGCATTTTTTCAAGCAAAACTCCTATATGTCCTGACTCCTCCCTTACCTCCAAAACAGGCCCTCAGAATCATCTGAGAAAGCTGTATCTCTGGCTATAGTCCTCAGTAGTTTTGTCAAAAGAAAACCATAATTCTCAACTTTGAGGTTGTGTGTTTATTTTCTTTTCAGTTAACAAAGGGAGCCCATACATCTAACGTGTTATGTCATAAACAGAACTCGGGAGGTTAAGCCAGCAACAATCCATGTTGTGGGCTTCCTAGGTGGCTCAGCGGTAAAGTGATCCACCTGCAATGCAGGAGACACAGGATCAATCCCTGGATTGGGAAGGTCTCCTAGAGAAGGAAATGGCAACCCACTCCAGTATTCTTGCCTGGAAAGTCCCCTGAACAGAGGAACCTGGCAGGTCCATGGGGTTGCAGACAGTCGGACATGATTGAGCACAGTACAAAATCAGTGTTGTGGCTTTTCCTTTTTAGAAGTCCACTCAAACTCACCCCACATCCTTTTCTCTGGATGCAATGCCTTCTCCAGTTCTCAGCTACTTGATTAACAAGTTTTCTACAGACAAACAAGATGACTGACATGAAAGATAAGCTCAAAATTCAGAGTAGAAAGACTTGGATAAGAGAGCTGTTATCTTCTTCAGGGATGAAAGCTTTGTCTTGCTATGCATTTACAGCAATTAAGAGCTAATGCACCAACATATTCAACCATAGGAGCTTTTGAACAAGATCATGTAGGTGGATGGTATCTGGCAAATTTGTATGTATCAGAACTATCAGCTGGACTGTGTGCACATTTAATCAAACCTATTATCCAGGATTTAAATCCCCTGTCTCATATCTTACCTACTTCACTCAAAAACAAATGAGTTAAGCTTTAATGTTAGCAGTCATTGGCAGATAATTCTTCCTTCTAGACTTTGAGATAACAAAATCCTGCCTATGTGCTTTTGTCTTAGTTTTATCCACCATCATACATACAAATATTTCAAGATCTTTATATTTTGAAATGTAAAAAAAAAATTTCTCTGGCCTTTGGCCTCCTCCCTCCCAAGACTTTGTACATCTGCATCGTGTATTCACCAAATCTACCCCATCAGCAGAAAAACCCACTCAACCACAGCAGTGTAGCCGTGTTAGTCACTCAGTCGTGTCCAACTCTTTGAGACCCCGTGAACTGTAGCCCGCCAGGGTCCTCCGTCCATGGGATTCTCCAGGCAAGAATACTGGAGTGGATTTCCATTCCATTCTCCAGAGGATATTTCTGGCCCAAGGAGTAAACCCAGGTCTCCTGCACTGTAGGCAGATTCTTTACCATCTGAACGACAGGGAAGATCTGTAGCAGCACTCCCCCAGCATCAATGAGACAAGTCCTTCTTGATAAGATAACATTCCTTCTTGATAAGGGGTCACATGGCACTTAGATCTGGGTTGTTTAATACGTCTTTTGATGTCAAGCCCTCTGTCTCTGCCTACAGTCTACTCCAGTATTCTTGCCTGGAGAGTCCCGTGGACAGAGGATCCTGATGGGCTACAGTTAGTGGGGTCACAAACAGTCAGACACAACTGAGCAACCAATACTGCTACTGCTGCTACTGCCTCTGTCTCAGATCTTCCCTGTAGCTCAGATGGTCTCAAAAAATTTTTTTCATATAACTGTGCCTTGACTTCTAATGGGGTGAACAGTTCTCAGAGCTTTCTGAGATGCTCTACCTGGGTTAGAATCCTTACATTTGGCTGGAGTAAAATTTTCCATTTTTTTCTTAGATGAACTGATGAATTTTTCATTGATAATATGAATACTTAGAACATTCATACTATATTTAAATAGCAAATCCTTCAGTAGGTGAAAGAACCAGTCTGCAAGGTCTACTGCTCTGTTTTCCCCCATAGTATTGAAAGACACGTGAATGAAGTCAGACATTGAGTAACAGCATGTCTCTTCTCTCCAAGTTTGGATATGGCTTTAGTATCTAGTCCTCAAAGAACTGAGCTATCAGCTCAGTTGATAAAGAATTTGCCTGCAATGCAAGGAGACACCAGTTTGATTCCTGGGTTGGGAAGATCCACTGGAGAAGGGATAGCCTACCCACTCCAATATTCTTGGACTTCCCTTGTGGCTCAACTGGTAAAGAATCCGCCTATAAGGCAGGAGACCTGGTTTCAAACCCTGAGTTGGGAAGATTCCCTGGAGAAGGGAAAGGCTACCTACTCCAGTATTCTGGCCTGGAGAATTCCATGGACTGTATAGTCCATGGGATTGGGAAGAGTCAGACATGACTGAGTGACTTTCACTTTCATTTTTCCTTAAAGAACTCTGGGGTAGGCACTCGTTAAGTTGGTACCAGTTTGAAAATCGATCTTCCTTATGTTCTACTCAGATAACACTGAATTTGCATGTGTAACTGGGGACAGGACATTTCACCATCTTCCAAGTCATCATAGATATGATAATTTTCTTGTCTTTGTCCACTTACACTTGTGCCATATAGCTTTTTCATACAAAAATATTCTCTTAATTGGAAGTAAGTCTGTCCACTGTGTGTTCAATTTTATATTTTCTCTTAAATTTCATCCCAATCTATTAATGACTGATCCAGTGGTGACCTTTCATGTCTGTGCTGTTTTACCAAGAGAAGAAAGCAGTGTACCCCCTGGATCCTGAATTATGTCTTTCTTGTTTACTAACAAGTGATGTTTTTTTTCATCTACATCATACGTGGCTAAAAAGTTTAAGTCCTCTTTCCAGATTTGTCTTTATCTTTCAAATCTTGATGTTTGTTGTGTCTTGGCTGCCTATTATTTCTGACTGATCACAGCTAACTGTGTTATTCTTCAATGGGATGCAGAACAGTCCACAAACCCGCCCACCTACAAGCCTGAAGAACTCCACATCCCCTCCACGGTGCCTTATGGTTCACTGCCAAGGTTTGCCTTGAGGTGGCAGCTGGGAGATATAACTAAGAGGGTTCTGAGGTTAGACTGCACATCTGCCTATTTCCTGACCCACCAAGGCACCATCTTAGGCTATCTAGGGACAAATATATGACTTGATTTGAATATATACATATCTGTTGCTTTATTCTGCATATGAGGGCTTCCCTGGTGGAGAAGAACGTGGTAAAGAACCTGCTTGCCAATGAAGTAGACACAAGAGACTGTGGGTTTGATCTTTGGATCAGGAGAAGGAAATGGCAACCTGCTCCAGTATTCTTGCCTGAAAATTCCATGGACAGAGAAGCCTGGCAGGCTATACAGTCCATGGGGTGGCAAAGTCAGTCATGATTGAGCATGGATGTGCGCGCGTGTGTGCGCGCGCGCACACACACACACACACACACACACACACACACACACACACACACACACACACACACACACACATTCTGCTTATGAAGCTAATGTAGAAGTGCATTTTGCAAGCTTGGTGCTAACACTTGTTCTTCTATTCATGGGCCAGCAGATCAATCTTTGTTTTTTGGGAAAGAGAACAAAGAATGAGGCCAAATGATGCCAGGCTTGGGAAGAACTAGAGATTGCAGAGAATTTTTTAATTGCAAGAAGCAAATTATCTGATCTCAACACAGAAAGATCTGTTATCACCACATGCAAACTCTCCCAGGCAGTGAAATGTGTCTGTAGCAGGAAAGATTTCCTGATTTTATCGTGTTTTCACAATTAAAGACCGTTACAGCTGAGTGCACAGCATGTGGCCAGGAACCAGATAAAAGTACATCATCAAGAGCTCTGGGTAGATTGGGCACTTGCACGTTTGAATAATTTATAAATTTTTGAGGGGGCTACTTAGGAACAGATACTTTACTTCTGGCTGCATTTTCTAATGTCTTGCTCTGAATTGAGACTGCTTTCTGTCTCTATAAGGTTTAGCAGATTGATTAGAAGTCATGCTGTGGCTTCCAGATGCAATGTTTTCAGTGGTACCTGTGAGAGGGGAGGCCTGTTTATGCCAGATTCACTGCCTAAGAGCTGGAGAACTTGTGGGTGTCTATATTGCCTCAACAAGCTTGTTTAACTTTACAAAGTAGTTTAATAAAGCAAAGTTCATTTGTTTTCCCTTCTGAAATTGAGTCTTTGAAATAAACTTGGAAGTAGCATCCTGAAACTTTCTCTGTTATGCTCAAAACTTCATTTCAATTCAGCTATATTAAAAAGACCTAAAAGCAACCTGTTTTCTTCTCTTTTGGTGTGTGTGTGCATAGGTGGTTCTGCCCGGCAGAATTGCAGTCGACATTAACTATTTTAGAAATTCTGGCTACTAGAACTTTCCTGATGGCCCCAGTGGTTAAGAATCTGCCTGCCAATGTGAGGGGCACAGGTTCATCCCTGGCCCAGAAAGATTCCATGTGCCTCAGAGCCCCTAAGCCTGTGCACCACAACTACTGAAGCCCACGTGGCCTAGAACCCATGCTAGGCTGGTGCATCTAAACTAGGGAGTAGCTCCCACTCACTGCTGGCAGAGGAAGCCCATGAGCAGCAGCTACAGAGCCTGTGTTCTGCTAGGAAGACCCAGGCCCATCAAAAAAAGAAGAAAGAAAGAGAAATTCTGGCTACCAAAACCAAAATGCAGAATCCTCTACAGCGGGCTTCTCTGCCCATCCCCCCGTAGATGGGTAGATCCCGCAGGTCCTGGCCACACAACTGTGGCTGGAGCTACCATGCAAAGCGCTCAACCTTCCCCGTCAGCAGCTGCTGCTCCCAGCTTCCTAGTTGGGTCCCTGTCGTGTCCGGTCATTGGGTCATTGATGGAAGAGAGAGCAGAAAGCCTCCCTTGTTCTCATTTTCACTTGTTTGTTTTGGTGCTTTGTTTTGTCTGAATTAGAAACCCAGGAAATCAGTCAATTCTCTGCAGGTGGCAAGCCTGGGCGGCTCTGGCAACGCCCCCCGGAACTCCTGCCCATGGAGCAGGTGGGACTGGGGCAGGCAGAGTCCAGGTGAAGAGGAGCAGGTGAGGCAGCCTTCTAGAATAAAATGCAGAAATAACAAAATATAAACAGAACAAAACTCTGGAGTTTTCCTCTGCCTCGTATTATGCCCCGTTTACGAAAATAGAAATATCTGGAAGACAAGAACAAGCAAGCAGAGAGAAAAATAAGAAAATCAATGGCAGAGAACCGGAGGAAGGAAGGATGGGGCTGGGTAGGTGTAAGGTTGAGCGGCAGTTTCTGCCCACAAGCAGGGAGGTGCTTCCGGTCAGGCGTCTCCGGGGATGGTGGTCCTGCTGGGGGACAGGCATGGCATGGGGCAGCCAGACGGCCCTGCAGATGTCAGGCGTCAGGTGGAGGAATGCCCCTTCCTCATTAGCCCCTCTCTGCCCTCCCTACACCGGACTGGGTCCTTTGTGTCCTAGGAACCAGCCCTCCAAGTGCCCTGAACAGGAGGCAGCACCCGGAGAAACAAACGAGGCTCTGGGGACACCATAGGGTCTTCACCTGAAGGATGGACACAATTCTGAGATGCTCATCGTCAGCCTGTGGCAGGCTTTGACAAACACAGTTTGAAATCCCTTCCTCTCAGGGCTTCCGCTTGAGCTGGAGGGGATCAGGGGTGTCCAGGATTCCCCGGGGGGGAAGCTTGGCAGGCTTTTTTTCTGTCGTGTCTATTGTAATTTTAATCCACTGGCTTGTATTTTTACACTCTTGGCGTGTAAAAGTCCTGTGGGTTGTAAAAATCCTGTTAAGAATCCTGTGGGTAAAATCACAGGACATCTCTTTTAAGATTTCTATTTCCCCTGGCCTATGTTTGCTTTTTCTTTTTTTCTGGATTCTGTCGAAGAGCTCTCTTAAAATTAACTCTGAGAGGGAAAAAAAGTTGTAAAGCCGTTATCTAAATGTGTTATAGATCCACTTGCAATTTCTATTGAGGCAGATGGAGTGAAGCAAAAAGGTAATTAACTGCAGCATAATTGAGGTGTTGTAACAAAGAGGAATTTGTGAAACAGTGGAAAATTGATTTTTATTGACTGCACCTATCCATGAGTTCCTGAGCTCCACTTCCCTCAGAAAAGTCTGCGTAGTGTTGAGCATCTTTGTTGTAATTCATTGCTTCTTGGGGATGTATTCCATTCATGCAGTCTCCTTCTGGGCTCTTGGGACATTTAAGATAGTTGTCATGATGGAGGAGAGTGGGGTGAGGTTTGAGGAGGGATACATTAGGGAGGAGGATCTGCAGCACAGAAGCATAAGGAGTGTTTAAAAACTCTTTGCCTAAGTGGGGATGTTCATCTGTTTGGGCTGGCAGTGTAAGGTCTTGACTTGGATCCCCAGCTCTCCCCACTTTACCTTCTTGTGAGTGGATGGATTGGGCGGGGGCCCAGTGGGCTTCCTGTTCTATTTTAGTTCTTAACTATTTACAGGATGGTGTAAACAACTTTGTCCCACTTGTGCCCCTAAATGTCAAGCATGAGGAAGCAATCACCACTACAGGACGCCTGCTTCTTAACTCAGGGGCTCCGTTCCCAGCAGTCAGACCTGGAGCCCTGGCAGATGGTGACAACATGCCTTCACCCAAGCCCACCAGGTCTGAACACGTACGATTCCTTTCTGCCCTTGTGTTAGAGACTGAATATAGATCCCAGATCGCAGGGAAGTTAGTCATCAGCTCTGATTTGTTAATTCAACTAATAAACAACTCTTGATTCTTTATGGCCTTGAAGTTATGTTCAGTGATCAGGATAAAGTGATGGGGAAGAAATTAACCTTCTTTTCCTGGATGCAAACCCCGCAAACAAATGAATGGCATTCTGATTCCAGGAGAAATATCTCACTGCATCATAGCTTCATATATAATTAGGCAACTTATTCTTTATTTTATTCACCAAGACTTCAATAATTTAATGGTCTGTTATTTTAGCAGGTGGTGTGTTGCCTAATTACCTACTGTTCTGCTTTATTTTTCCAAACTGATGTATCTCAAGAAATATTTGATGACTGACTCTGATTGAATGCAGTGGTCCTGCTGTTTCAAATATCTTTGGTTTGTCCCTTTAGAGCTACATTTCAGCTTGCACCTTTCTCTCTGCCCAGAGAGGCTGAGCTGAAGTGTTTCATTTTCTACCTCAGGCAGTGGGAATCCTGACATAGGATCAGAAGGAAAGAGAAAAGTGAATCCAGATGATTATTTCTTTAGTTTCCTCCTCATGGGCTGGCCTCAGGTTCTGGTAATCATTCCTTTTATCTCTCCTTTGATGGCTATGTGAAATTCAAATTAACTTGACTGTTAACTTATAGATAGAAAACAATTCTAGGTGGATTATAAAGCCAAAAGTGAGAAACAAAAAGGCTTTCCAAGATAAAATAGACAAATATCCTCATGAACTTTGGAAAGGCAATGATTTCTTTCAGAGGATACAAAAGTATAACCCAAAAAGAAAGAGATTGGAGACGATTACTACATTAAAATTATACTCCTTCTTTGAGAGTAGACACAGATAAGAGAGAGAAAAATCAAGTTGTAGACAGGTAAAAGATGTTTGCAATACATACAGCAGAGGACTGGGATCCAGGATATATAAATAATCTATAATCACAGGAACAACAAAGAAAAACCACACAGTGCAGGGGAAAACTATTCAGGACAAGTGGTGCTTTGTAAATAACTCATCCATATAAACAATAAAAAATTTTTTTAAAGTGTCTGATTTATGTCTTTAGTAATAAAGCAAATCAAAATTAAATTTACAAAACCACAACACTATGCACTCATGAAGATGAGTAAGAAAATACGTGACAATAGTAAAAATTTGCTAAGTATATAGATCAGTGAGAATCCAAAGTCCTATTGGTAGGAACGTAACTTTGTACAATAATTTTGTACACAATCAGTCATCGTTTACTAACCTTGACATACATACTAACCATACACCTATCCTATGACCCAGGAATTTCAATCCTAAGTACTTTCAAAGCAGAATATATGAACATGTGCACCAAGGAAAATAAATACTCTTCATAGGAGCATTATTTATAGTAACCTCGACAAACTTGAACACAGCTCAAATGTACCTCGACAGTAGACTGAATGTACAAAATGGCGCATTCATTAACACGGTGTTTTAGAGCAATGGAAACCAGTGAACTGAAGACCCACACAACTTAGAAGAATCTCACAGTTTCAAAGGGAGATGCAAAACAGTGCATGCAGAGCTGCTCCCATTATATGAATTTCAAAGCAGACCAAGCTGTTGAATACCAGGTAGTGGTTTTTCAGGAGTGCTTTTCTTCAAAAAAATTTAATAAAAGATTAAAAATAATCACACTGCTTATATGGAGGTTTTCACTTGGAGGAGATCTGGGGAGCTGATAGGGATTCTACTTGGTTTTCAGCTACAAAGCCAGTGCAGAGTGACAGAGACCAACACACCCTGGGATTTCAGAAAGAAGAACGCAGCCCGGGAGCGCTTATGCTCAGCTGCTTGGCGGTACTGAACTCTCTGTGACCCTGGGGACTGTGGCCTGCCAGGCTCCTCTCTCTGTGGGATTTCCCAGGCAAGAACACGGGAGAGGGGGCTACTTCTTCCTCCAGGGCAGCCTCTATACCAGCACTCACAGACCCTCCTTATCTTTCCAGGCCTCTGAGTTCAGAGCCACCAGTGGAATGGGGCCATTAAGACTACCTTTCTCAAGAGCCATGAAAATGTGCAGCCCTGTGCAGTAATAGTCATGTCGTAAGTGTTTAGTCTGGGGACCTGGAGGTGACACTTCTCAAGGTGACATCTCTTTTCTGAGATATTCCCTCTTCCTCCCACCACCTGGCGTTTCTCATTAAGCGCACCTCCAACCCTGGCTAGGTCCTCTCCACGGAGTGTCACCTGCGTACTCCAATGCGATGGATGCTCAAACTCTCCCTCTCACCTTTGAAGTTCCGTAGCGCTGACTATGGATGAACCCTTGTAGGGAGTTCTTTATTCTGTTGACTTTTGAACATCTTTCCTCATCTCCTCAAAGGATTAAAAGCTGCACTAGGGGGAGAGCCTTGCCTCATGCTTCTCCTTTATCACTTGTTTCACTTAGCGTGATGCTGACTACAAAGAGGTTGTCAGAAATAATGTGCTTAAAGATCTATTGATGGAGAAATGTCCATGGATCCTGATAATTAACTAAAATTAAAAACTGAGACTGAGTCTTCCTCACAGTGGAAAGAATATAATCATATTCAATGAGATTGTTTCCCTCCAATGAGGTATTACCGTCTGATCAGGCTATTTGGAAATGAAGGTTTATGAGCTTAGCAAATAGTTTTAGAATGGGGTTTCATACTGTTCATTACAGAGTACTTTTTACAGTGGCATTATATGGCTTTAAAAACCTTCATAAGTACTTCCTTTTTCCAGTGTTGTTAAAGGAAAAAAAAAAAACTCTGTAAGCATATTTCAAGTAATATATTCTCTCCTTTGCTCCTGCCATGCCTCCTATAAATAGAAAACTCAGAATATTTCTGCCAATTTCCTGTATCCGGGCCCTCCACTAGCAAACTTCTCTTGCTAGAGTAGATTAAACTACTTTTCTTGAATGTTGGCAGTTGAGGTTGAGTCAGCATAATTATTCTGCATTTGCCTCCAAATAACCTTCTCTTTAGAAAATAAATTTAAAAGATGTAATCAGTTAAGGTCAGTGTGGACTATATCCACTGATACACTGATCTTGCTCACAGTCCCGAGTCAGGGGAATCTTGGCACAGCCTGACCGTTTCTGGGGTCAGCCCCCAAGACCAGGAGCATGAGGACCCCAGAGTTTTTGTCCTGTAGGTGGGTGATGGATCAGAGCTGAGGCTGCCTCACTCAGAAGACAGTGAGTGATAACCCTGGGTGGGCAGGGTTGGTCACCTTGCCATCATCTGTGAAGACTCCAGGCCCCTAAGGAAGCTTCTAGACCTACTCTCTGTGTGCTGCTAGTTCCGCAAAAGAACAGATTCATGGATTCTCATCTGTTACATGACTACCCCAGAGCAACCCCATCAAACATTTGGATAAAAGAAGACCAAAAGTGATAAAAATGATATTTTCTACAGAGCAGACTAATTCCAAAGGAGGAATAACCTATGAATTTCTACTTTTTATTAAAATTTTTCTGTTCTGCCTCTTCATTCATTCTTCTGTAATATCCCTCAAAGAGAGACTGAAGGAATAAAAGAATGTAAACTGGAAATAATCACATCGTGCATTGTACATAATCCTCACAACAATCTACCATTTTAACTAACAATCATCTGTGAGAGAAGCTACGTAGGAATTTGTGTAATTTAAATCAGAACCTATGTTGTCTGATGTAAAACCTCAGGATTATCCTCATGCTGTCTTCTTAGGATGCAGAGCAATTGATGTGTGTATTAGGATGTGTGGTGAAGAGTTGGGATGGGGTGTGGAGGACAATGGGTGGAAGGAAAGAATATCAATGAGTAGAGTCATTAGGCTCAGGAGTTTAAGTTCAAAGCAATCATAATTACAAGCCGTTTACTCTGTTCGCTCTGACCACTCCCCTTTTTAAGTTGCTTCTTTCTTGTGACGAGGTGAAAAGGTGAGAGCTGGCAGATGAGGTGAAGGTCCTAAACCCTCAGGAAAGACAGTGCCTCTCCTTTGATGGACTTTGATGTCATCTTTGCTCATTTCTTCCCTCCAACTAAGACAGAACATATTACGAGCCTGGGGGAATAAATATCAGAATTCTGATATCCACTGTGGAGAGAATCAGAGCTCTGTTGGATGGCTGCACGTGGTGTGTGAGCCCCCGTCCCAGTCCCTGTGGCTTGCATTGGGTCCTTTGCCCTTCGACGCCACACTTCGCTCTGTGTCCCGACTTCCTTGGGCTGTGTCAGCTGAGCGTCCCTGAACTGTGGGCTCCAGCAGGAGACTGGAGTAGGAGGAAAGAAGTGGTGCTTACTCCCCTGGCAGCCTCCCTTCTGAGAGATTAAAGGGACCTTCCTTTCTCCCCCAAAGGCCACAGCTCCACGAGGTATCTCTTGCTTTAACTACGACTCTTCCTTATCATTGCCTTGTCCCTTCAGCCCTGAGGGTTATAAAGCTTTCTCCTGTAGTTTATCTCTGGAAACTTAGATGTGTTCTGTGGGTTTCCCATGACCCTCCCTTCCCTGGCAAATAGTCCCTTCATTAAAGCCCTTTCTGTTACTTCTGTGAGTGTGCTTCACCTTCCCGTGAGGACCCCGCATCTGCCATGATGAATTTAATTGCCAGTCCCTCATTAGTCTGTTAACTGACAAAACATATTTCTCAACAAAGAACTGTATCTCAAACTCTGTACTAAAATTAATAGTAACAAGAACTGACATTTACTCAGCACGTCCCCCGGGCCAGACCCTTCTCTGGCACTCTCCATTTAAATTGATGAATCATGTCAAACAACCCCTTGTGGTGAGGGTATTAGTTAGGATACACTAGGGTTTGTTGCATTAAAAAAATAAATAAATCCCAAACCTCAGAGAGGTGATCACAACAGAGATTTATTATCTGGTGACATGATAATTCTCTTTTAAAAAAAGTTCTTAACAGAGATGCATGTTATTTGTGAGCACACACACACTTATTCCATAATCATGATCTATACTTTTAGTCTAATTTTGGATATCTTAGTGATTTCAGGACAGAGTATAACAGAGTATCATAGACTTGGTGGGTTGTCGACAATAGAAATTTATTTCTCACAATTCTGGGGTTGGGAAAGTCCAAGAACAAGTCACCAGCAGATTCAGTGTTGGAGGAGAACTCGATTATTGGTTGGTAGGTGACCGTCTTCTCGGTGTGTCTCACATGGCAGAAGGAGATGTGACCCTAACATAAAAAGGACTCTCATCCCTTCCTGGGGGCTCAACCCTACATATCTCATCACTTCCCAAAGACCACACCTTCCAGGACTATCACCTCGTGGTGTCAACCTCGGAATCTGGAGGTCAGCCATACATGCATTTTGTCTGTAACACTAAGTTGAAGTTGAAGAAGTAAAAATAAAACATGGCCAGTGTAAAGAATCTCTAGATATTAAAAAAAAATAATAAGGGTTTTCTTTTATAGACACTGAGAGAATAGACTCGTATTTGTGATTTATGCCATATGCCTCCAAGACTGCCTTGCATTGAACCTGTGTTGGAAGATGTCTGTTAAAATCTCTGAGATAATTATAGCTGACCTTAAGGCAGTTCTTCAGAATAAAAGTGTAGCTATACCTCCAGGTAGGATCGGCATTAATTTCATGATATTCTTTCCTCACCACATTAGGTTGATTTAAAGTAGGAAATAAAATATTGCTGAGGGCAAATATCCAAAGTCAATCTTATGAATGGTCCACCTCGGTGGTCATAAGACACAGGAGACTGAGCAAGGAACAAATCTGGAGATGGACATCTAATAAAAAGTTTTCAAAAGGCTCTGTGGCTGAGGTTACCTAAAATAATGGAGTGATTTAAAATTTCCACATGAAAACTATAAAAAAGGGGAAAAAACTAATCTTAAACTTTTAGATCTAGTGACTGTATTGTCAGATTTGAAATAAAGAAATATAGGGACTTCCCTGGTGGTCCAGTGGTTAAGCCTTCACCTTCAATGCAGGAGGTATGGGTTCAATCCGTGGTTTAGGAGCTAAGATTCCACAAGCCTCACAGCCAAAAAACCAAAACACAAAGCAGAAGCAGTATTGTAAAAAATTCAATAAAGACTGTAAAATGCTAAAAACAACAACAACAACAAAACAGTTAGAAAAAGAAATATGATGACAGTAATTCTAAGAAAAAGTAATCATAATATTCCTGGAAGACTTTTAGAGTAACTAAAGAAATATACTTATGTTATGAAATGTCCACTAATTTACTAGTTTTAAACTTCATAATAACAGATTTTAAGAAAGCAGCCAATATTTTCAGTTAGGGAGAATTTCGGTATATGCTGCCAAATTCTACTGTTTGGAAAACTGGTAGTGAAGGGGGAAGCTGGCAAAGAAAATTTTAACTGAAAAATAATAATCTGCATTTTATTTATCAGGGTGGAGTCAACAGTAGTCAAGTCATCTTTGTGATAAGAAATAGTTCAACTTGTGCTTTTTTTTTTTTTTCATATCATATTTTTCTTTCTCCTCTATTTATTGATTCAACTTGTGCTTTTAAGAGTTGGATTAGAGGTTAAGAACAGTGACTTTTTAAGAAAAACTTATTTTGGCTGCACCGGCTCTTAATTGCAGCATGTGTAATCTAGTTCCCTGACTAGGGATTGAATTCAGGCCCTGTGCATTGGGAGCACAGAATCTCAACCACTGGACCACCAGGGAAGTATTCAGGGATACTCAATAAGAATTCATTTTCATTGCTACTCTCACCATGGAGAAACACCATGATCATCCTTAGCATCATCTTCAACATCATGCCACCAAAACACTTCTGGGGTGAAAGAAATAAAGATGTCATTTCCAGGTAACCTTTCACACTGCCCTGGACATACTCACGACTTTCCCCTTCCCTGGAATCCAGCGCCTAGCTGTGCACATATAAAATGCTCCCGTGCACCTATATGTCTCCTCCACTTCCTTACACATACTTTAAGGTGTGGAGAGGACTGTGATTATGCATCTCCATCCCCAGCACCCAGCTCAGAACTGAATACACTAAATGTTCATTGTGCAAATTTACTAAGCACTTAGTAATTAATACAAAGTAAAAACCATTCTACAATGTTCTAGTTGAAGACATAATTTTGTTTCTTCAGACACTACACTTGTATTCATTTTTCACCTAAAAATACTCTATAACCTTAAAAAGCAGTTTTCTTGTTTTCCTAAAAGCCTCTCAATTAGTCTTCCTTAAGCCTGGATTTTCCCTTTTCAATTCTGCTGCCAAAGTAATTTTTCAAAAGTAGTGAAATAATTCTGTCATTCCCAGAATCACAATAATTAGATGGAATTTCATTGACTTTGGGGTAAAGTGCAAAGTCCTCAGAGCCTCAGTGACTTTCTACCCGAAGCATCCAAAGGTCTTTGCAACACCCAACACCCTGGTCACTGGGCAAGCATCAGTAAGCCATCTGCCATGCTGATGGTATTTGTGACAACTAGTGCAAAGATGCATGCATCTCTGGCTTTTACCCACTAGACCACAGTAATGATCCCCAAATTGTGACAACCAGAAACATACCTACAAATGTTACTCTCTGTCCTCTGGTGGAGTGTGAAGTGGAGCAGAATCATCCCTGTTAAGAACCAGTGCTCCAGAGAGACTTTCCCCAGCCATTAACAAAGTCCTTATTAAGTTTCTTTTTTTTTTTTTTTTTTTGGAAGATTACCTGGATTCAGGGTTGAAATGCTGACCTTTTGGAGAATCCGTGAAAGCAGAAACACTTTCTTAGCTATACAGACCAGACTGTCAGCCAGGAGGTCTGCAATCTGGGGGCCCTTTGGCCATTTCCAGACAAAACCTTTAGTAAAGCTTTTGTTGATAAGAAGATAACATTTCAGTCTTCTTGTATCTGGTGTCATCAGTTATGAAATTGACCTGGATCACCCAGCAGGGTTCTTCCTTTGATTTGCTCCATTTTTCATATTGCTGGTCTATGATTTTCTGTTCTTAATGAAGTAGTTTTATTTTTGCCCAATATCATAGAAGAGATGGTGTGTGCCACAGGTTACTGTGGTTTTCAATTCAGACATTTCAGTCCTTTTTGAAGGCAGGAATTTGAGGCTTAGAGCGACTCTAGTGCTCATCACTTTTAGAAGCTGAAAGGGAAACATCGTTGAGGGAAGCCATGCAGTTGACCAAACCAAACATTGTACCAAACTTTTTCCATTCTCAATTCCAGTGGTAATTCATGCTCTCATTCAAAATAATGCATCTAGAAGCATTTTTTTCTCAAACTGAGTCTAATTAAAATTAGATGCCTAATGACTAATCATTTTAAAATCTAACCCTTCAAAATATTTGTGTGCCCTTTGTGAAAGGCATTTGTTTTATATTTTGTGAATCTGTTTTGAACATTTTAGGGAATTTTTAGGCAATTGACTTAAGAGTCTTTTTTTTTTCACAATGCCACATGATTCTTTATATTTATATGGTGATGGTGTTCTAAGATATCATTTTTTGTTTACAATCTAGTATTTACTTTCAAAATAGAAATACTAAAAATAAAACCAGTGAAGGTTACTAAAATTATGACCCAACCATCTCACTTAGTAATTTTTGCTGTCAATGTATTACTGCTTCACTAAATAAGAAACACTGAAAATTGAAGTAGTAAGTATAAATACTGGAAATATATAGTTATGGAAGAAAAAAATAACAAAAAAGTGGCTTGTACATGCACAGAAAGCATATATTATGCTTTTTCATTTCATTTTGTTTCATTTCATTTCATATATTATGCCAGATTTAAATGACCAGATGAATACTCACGTGGTAATCTAGTGGTTAAGAATTCGCCTTCCAATGCAGGAGATGCAGGTTCATTCCCTGGTAGGGGAATTAAGATCCCAAGAGCCACAATGAGAGAGCCTGAGCATAGCAACAAAAATCCTGCAGGACTCAGCAAAGATCCTGTGTGCTGCAACTGAGACCCGACACAACCAAAGAGATAATAGATTAAAAGAGAGAGAGAAGCACAAATGAAAATAAATAAATAATGAGATGGCGTGTCTTCATTTGTTTAATATTTAATAGGCACAAGATACAGAAAAAAATATTATTTTACAACCAAGAAGAGAACAGTAAACTAATTTCTTGGCATCTAAATGATGCAGTATTACAAGTGATTATATTATCTTTCTAATGGTTACTAATACCATGAACTTGTATTTAGGCCTCTTATTACCATCTATATGCCATGGCGCATAGTCGAGTGGTACCTAAAGCTTGAGAACATTATGGTCATTTGCCCTCAGAGGCACAAACGTGATCTGGCAGTGTGCTGAGCTATAAAATAATCTGTAAGGGGCAAGAAAGTCACAGCAATACAGGGCAGTGAAATAAAGTTTTGGAAAATGTAAGCAAAGACACAGCAAAATTAAGTCAAAGCCAATCAGATTTAACAGAAATTTCAAAGAATGGTTTAGACAACCGTGAAACAAAGTAAAGAAGAGGGATTTGGCTACAAAAGAGAAGGATCTCTGGACTGACCTGAAGCTACAGTAATTAAAGCTGCGTGGAACAGTCACTGGCATGGCCAGATGGACAGAGGAAAACCAGGGTCACAAATACACGCACGCGCACACACACACACATGTGGTCACATGCCACATGTACCACAGACACACATAGACACACAGACATAGGCATGCACACCACATGCACCACACACACACACACACACACAAACATCCACATACACCACACACGAGCATGCACACACACACACCACACATACCACGTACACCACACACACACACAAGGACATGCACACACACCACAGACACCACACACATACACACACACAAGGACATGCACACACATACCACATATACCACACACCACAGACACACACTGGCATGCGTATACATAAGTGGCATAGATGGTTTCTCCTCCCGTCTGACAGCCTCTCTCTCATCTTGAATTCTTCTTGATCTCTGAATATTAGATGTTCTACTCCTCAGGAAACTAGCTATCTTTTGTTTCCTATCTAGAATTTCTCTGACCATTCCCTCATTTAGATTCCTTTTCTCTCTTCTAACTCCAGTCCTGCTGGGTGGTCTTGGGCCTGCAGACTGGCAAACCCTTCGGCCTCCTCTGCTGTCCATCTGTGTGTCTAACAAGGGCATAAAACATATCCAGATCAACTCCTGATCTCCACCTCCAAGCTCCTGTCTCTCCTCCGTAGCTTTCCCTTATAATAAAGGGCAGCATTATTCATCCATGAACACAGGACAGAATCTCTAGGAATGTTCTCAGGTTTCAGATTATGGAATTGTAAGCGGTAATTAAAACCGAATGAATTAGATCGAGAGGCATCAATATGTACAACATGTAAATGAATTATTTGGGTTTTAAAAACGCAGAATGATTTGTACAATGTGCTACAGTGTACACAATTTTAAAAACACACTTTAATAATATATTGTGCTTTAAGAGTATAAATATGCCATTTAGCAATTTTGATTTTGTGATTTCTTCACAAAATTGAGGCTGAGTTGAGTTTGAGGCTTAGTTTGAATGGAACTTGAAATATAGCTATGGTTTTGCTTCTTAAGGATAATCTATATCAATTATGGCAAAATGTGGCTACATATTCAGCTGGCCTGCTTGTCATTCGCTTTTATTCAGCTTTCAGTACTGGATTGCACGATGTACATAAAGAATGCACAGCAACGAAAGGTCACCCTCTGTTCTGCGGGTCCTGAGAGGTCTTCCAGGGAATGAACTCTGTAGAACTAAAAGGTTTCCTGAGGGCAGACAAACTCAGAATTGGATTCCTTGTTTATTTAACGGTCTGCAATGTTATAAATATTTCATTGAACAACACTCAGGGAGGAAGCATTCTGAATGCCTAATAAAATCAAACAAGAAATACTATGCAGGAAAATATTGCACAGGATAAGCCAGTGTTGGCTGAATAAGAGTAATATATCAAGGCAGTAGTGGTGGTGGGCCATGCGCTGTAGAGCAGAAAGTGTCAGCTCTCAGTTAGATGGCGGTGCATCTTTATCTTTCAGTTTGCCTACAAGTAAATCATTTTCCTATTTTAACCTCAGGGTTTGCGATTTGTGAACACTTTTAAATTTTATGTAAGCATGTGTGTGTGTGTGTGTGTTAGTCGATCAGTAATGTCAGACTCGTTGCAACCCCATGGACTGTGACTTCTCTGTCCATGGGATTCTCCAAGTAAGAATACTAGAGGGGTTGCCGTTCCCTTCTGTCCGGGATCTCCCTGACCCAGGGACTGAACCTGGGTCTCCTGCATTGCAAGCAGGTGATTTACCATCTGAGCCACCTGGGAAGCCCATGTGAGCGTTAGATCTGGTTAACAGCGTGTGGTCAAAAAATGCTGAGATTTTTAAAACTTTACTAATTTCCATTTAAATGCAGTTCTATCTATGCTACTTATTCATTAAATGACATCAGGACGGTGTTCATTTAGAACAGTCTAAAAATGTGGCTGGCAATAGCTAGTAATTACTGCATTTTTCTACTAGCTATAACTTCTTAGGAGACATATCTGATAGTAGGCCTTCTATCCAGCATTATTTTCATTAAATCTGCATTCATTCTTTCAAAATTCCACTTGTAACATGTGAAACATCTAGGCAGAAATCTCTCTGTCTGAGGTAACATTCTTGAAAGGATATTGTTTCATTGGTTTTCTCACTTTCTGCCCTGCAATTCTGATGGGCATGTATTTAGGCAGATGTTTATCACAACTCCCAGAAGCATTAGGAAGATGACAAAAGCAGTTTTGTGATGTGAATAAACCTATACAGCTGAATGAAATTAGTACACATATTATTATAGATCTGATTAATAAATGCATATATACAGTAATTACAAAGGCTGTCAAGGATCCATTATAAACTTTCTGATTAGTTTATTAATCAGGCCAATTAGCATGAGCTGATCTAAAAATGAAGCATCAGGACTTTATTACAGCAAAGTTAATGTCTCATTTAGCTTACATACATGTGGGTAGGCAGCTCCCATGGGTGACGATGAGTGAAGATTACTTCCACTCTTGTCTGATGCCATCTTGAAAACAGGGGAAGAGATGGGTGGAAGCCACCTTCCACCCAGAGCTCCATGGGGTTCTTCTGCAGAACCCCACTTGCCTCTGGCTTCCAGCTGTGTTGAGCCAGTGGGAGGCAGTGATGGGATGTCAGAGGGCAGGAGCAGAAGAAACATTTGATTATACATGCATGTATTCCTAGTATTCCTCCAAGCAGGAGGGGGTGACCTGTAAGTGGCTACTCTGGTCTGATGACTTCATTAACACCAGGTTCCAATCTCACTATTCTCTTCCCTCCTTAGGGCTGCGTGATGACAGCTCCCTGTTTATCTATTCCTCAGATGTTTCTCCATCACCTGTTGCTATCTTATCTTTGCCCACATTTCTGTAAGTGTCCACTCCATTTGATAATCTTCAGTTGAATGTCTGAGATGCATTTATGCCCTGATGGATACATTGGGAAACCTCATTTTCACTCACAAGCCATCATCCACAGTGTATTCCAATGGCTCAGCCAAACTAGGAGACTAGAATCATCATCCCTCTATGCCCTCAGGAAGGGAAAACTGTGTTCCTGAGCATCTCACCTGTCCTTGCAACAATAGGATTTTCAAAAGGGTCCTCCTGGGGACATAAGTATTTTGGTATATTAACATAGCTTAAATCTTTCATAAATGTGTTAGTAACCAAACAGGGTGCTTCCAGGTGGTACTAGTGGTAAAGAAACCACCTGCCAAGGCAGGAAATATGAGAGACTGGAGTTCTATCCCTGGGTCAGGAATATCCCCTGGAGAAGGAAATGAAAAAACCCACTCCAGTATTCATGCCTGGAGAATCCCATGGACAGTAGGCTAGAGTCCATAGTGTCGCAAAGAGTTGGACACAACTGAAGCAACTTAGCACACATACCCAAAACCAAACCGGTTTGAGAAATTCCAAGCTAAAGAAGTTCAAGGTATTTCTAATATTTTATTCAAAGCCTAGGAGAAATGTGATGTGCTTATGTGCAAAAGCCAGACTCCAAGATTGAAATATTGTCTGCAGAATTTGCACTTTGGAAACCCATATTTTTCATGAAGCAGGTGATATGACCAAAATTCTTTTCTGAAAAGTCAGTTAGGGAAATGTTGTAATTCTTTCTCAGTAAGCAGCTGGTGGGTCTATCAGGACTGTGTCTAGGGGAATATTTTCTGGTTTATCAAATCAAATTTCTCTTTTTATATCTACTCAATTTTTCCTATGCATCCTTCACTACTCTTCCCTATATCATCTGCACTGGATTCTCACCTTGCTTCATTTTTCAGCACATGAAGAAAGTTCTAAGTTCCTACATTTACACTCCACATAATCTTTATCAATTACAATACATGCTTTGAATTTTTTCAATATGCTCAACCAATTCTGTCTCTTCTTCAGTGATTAACTCATCATTTCTAGACCACCAAGATGACCAAGAAAATTGGAATGAACATAATAATTTTAAACTAAGACCTTTATCACCTACTCAGGATCATCTAGAAAGATACTCTGTATTGAAGTCTTTCCAAATAGTTCAGAAGCTCAAGAATCAAAATCATATATGGCACTGAAATTGCAGCCACATTTTAATATTATTTATTTAGATTAGATACTTAGATATTATTTTACACATAGTATCTCATTTAACACTTCAAACAAGCTCGTAAGGTAGGTTCTAGTATTCCTCCCATTTTACAGAGTCATTAACCAAGGCTTGCTATATTGAAGAAAGTGTTCTAGTTATACACTTAGTGGGCTTCCCTGGTAGCTCAGCTGGTAAAGAATTAGTGCAGGAGATGCTGGTTTGATTCCTGGGTTGGGAAGACCCCCCTGGAGAAAAGATAGGCTTACCCACTCCAGTATTCTTGCCTGGAGAATCCCGATGGACAGAGGAGCCTGGTGGGGTACAGTCCGTGGGTTGGGGGAGTCGGCCATGAATGAAGAGACTAAGCAGAGCATACTGTGGTTAATAAACAGCAGATGGGAAGTTACCACCGGCGACTGATTGCCTCCTGCAATATTACCATGGGTGATGGATGGGCTGGCACAGTCAGGAGGACAAAGAAATGCTTAAAACCCTCAAAGAAGACAAAGTGTATGTCTCAGGAATTAAAAAAAAAAAAAATAGAGTGAAAAAGAAAATCAGCTGGAAGATAACGAACTAATGGAACAGGCAAGCAAACATTATAGTAATTTTAAATAATATTCACAGAGAAACTTGGAAACAAGGAGTTATATAGAAGAACCAATTAGAGATAGAGATCTTTGATAAACATAAATATTTTAAAAAGAGCTCAAAGTGTGGGTTGAGTAGCAAACAGGACTTAGCTGAAATAAAATTAGTGAGCTTGCAAACAGGGTCAACAACTCCACCAGAAATCATCAGTAATGGAAAAAGGACAAACATAAAAGCTGAGAGCTAGGGTGGGCAAAAATAGAAGTATCTCAAACATTTAAAAGCAATTACAGTGTGTACATGTCAATTCCAAGCTGGAACACCATGCAATACTATGTAACAACCTTAATGGGAGAAGAATTTGAAAAAAAAAAAAAAAATAGATCTATGTGTATGTAGAACTGAATCATTTTGCTGTACATTTGAAACTAACACAACCTTGTTAACCAATTATACTCCAATATAAAACAGAAAGTTAAAAAGTGTAATGCTACAAAATGTTCCAAATATATAGAAAATCAAATTGAAAGGGCAAAGTTCAAAATACATAAACAGAAGGGACACAAAATATAATTAGATATAAACTTTAAGATGCAAATACATAAAATTTCAAAGAATGAGTATACCAGAAAATTGTAAAAAAACAAAAAATACTCAAAGAATCAACGCTGAGACAGGGATATCGGTGCAAGTGGTATACGTTAGGGATGCCAGAGAGAGGGCAAGAAGAGAAAACCGAAGAAAGCTAATGATTATTTCAGTTCAGTTCAGTCGCTCAGTCATGCCGACTTTTTGCAATGCCAGGCCTCCCTGGCCATCACCAACTCCCAGACTTTACTCAAACTCATGTCCACTGAGTCAGTGATGCCATCCAACCATCTCATCCTCTGTCGTCCCCTTCTCCTCCTGCTCTCAATCTTTCCCAGCATCAGGGTCTTTTCAAATGAGTCAGTTCTTTGCATCAGGTAACCAAAGTGTTGGAGTTTCAGCTTTAGCATCAGTCCTTCCAATACATATTCAGGATTGATTTCCATGACGATGGACAGGTTGGATCTCCTTGCAGTCCAAGAGACTTTCAAGAGTCTTCTCCAACACCACATTTCAAAAGCATCAGTTCTTTGGTGCTCAGCTTTCTTTATAGTCCAACTCTCACATCCATACATGACTACTGGAAAAACCATAGCTTTGACTAGACGGAACTTCGTTGGCAAAGTAATGTCTCTGCTTTTTAATATTCTGTCTAGGTTGGTCATAACTTTTCTTCCAAGGAGCAAGCATCTTTTAATTTCATGGCTGCAGTCACCATATGCAATGATTTTGGATGTAACTATAATTTTCTTATTAACGTTGTTCAGTTGCTAACTTGTGTCAGATTCTTTGTGACCCCATGGGTTGCGGCATGCCAGGCTTCCCTGTCCTTCGCTATCTCCCAGAGCTTGCTCAAACTCATGTCCATCAAGTCAGTGATGCTATCCAAACATCTCATCCTCTTTTGTCCCCTTCTACTTATGCCCTCAATCTTTCCCAGCATCAGAGTTTTTTCTAATGAGTCAGCTCTTCGCATAAGGTGGCCAAAGTATTGGGACTTCAGCTTCAGTGTCAATCCTTCCAATGAATATTCAGGACTGACTTCCTTGAGGATTGACTGGTTGGATCTCCTTGCAGTCCAAAGGACTCTCAAGAGTCTTCTCCAGCACCACAGTTCGAAAGCATCATTTCTCTGGCACTCAAACTTCTTTATGGTCCAACTTTCACATCCATACATGACTACTGGATAAGCCACTACTTTGACTATACGGGACTTTGTCAGAAAAGTGATGTCTCTGCTTTCTTATACATTGCCTAGGTTGTCAGAGCTTTCCTTCCAAGGAGCAACCATCTTTTAATTTCATGGCTGCAGTCACCATCTTCAGTGATTTTGGAGCACAAGAAAATAAAGTCTCTCACTGTTCAGTTCAGTTCAGTCTCTCAGTCATGTCTGACTCTTTGCGACCCTATGAACCGCAGCACACCAGGCCTCCCTGTCCATCACCAACTCCCAGAGTCCACCCACATGAGCATTGAGTCAGTGATGCCGTCCAGCCATCCCATCCTCTGTTGTCCCCTTCTCCTCCTGCCCTCAATCTTTCCCAGCATCAGGGTCTTTGCAAATGAGTCAGCTCTTTGCATCAGGTAGACAAAGTATTGGAGTTTCAGCTTCAACATCAGTCCTTCCAATGAATACCCATGACTGATCTCCTTTAGGATGAACTGGTTGGATCTTCTTGCAGTTCAAGGGACTCTCAGCTTTGAACCACATTTAAAAAGCATCAATTCTTTGGTGCTCAGCTTTCTTTATAGTCCAACTCTCACATCCATACATGACCACTGGAAAAACCATAGCCTTGACTAGACAGACCTTTGTTGGCAAAGTAATGTCTCTGCTTCTTAATATGCTGTATAGGTTAGTCATAACTTTCCTTCCAAGGAGTAACCGTCTTTTAATTTCATGGCTCTAATCACTATATGCAGTGATTTTGGAGCCCAGAAAAATAAAGTCTGACACTGTTTCCACTGTTTCCCCATCTGTTTGCCGTGAAGTGATGAGACCGGATGCCATGATCTTAGTTTTCTGAATGTTGAGCTTTAAGCCAACTTTTTCACTCTCCTCTTTCACTTTCATCAAGAGGCTCTTTAGTTCTTCTTCACTTTCTGCCATAAAGGTGATGTCATCTGCATATCTGAGGTTATTGATATTTCTCCCGGCAATCCTAATTCCAGCTTGTGCTTCCTCCAGCCCAGGGTTTCTCATGATGTACTCTGCATATAAGTTAAATAAGCAGGGTGACAATATACAGCTTTGACGTACTCCTTTTCCTATTTGGAACCAGTCTGTTGTTCCATGTCCAATTCTAACTGTTGCTTTCTGACCTGCATACAGGTTTCTCAAGAGGCAGGTCAGGTGGTCTGGTATTCCCATCTCTTTCAGAATTTTCCACAGTTTATTGTGATCTGCCGGGAGCCAGCAGACGAGATCCTACCCATGACAAGGTCGTGAGGAGAAGACCTGACAAGCAAGGCAAATCAGGACCTCAGGGATTTCAAAAAGCTGCCCTGGCATTCACCTTAAAGATGATCTCTGTCTTTCTGATGCTTGCTATATTAGACTACTCCCTAATTTCTGTGACACAGGTAGAAGGCCTTCCCCGATCTCTCTCCAAACAGAATCAACTTAGAACTTTAATCAATATGTCCCCCAGACAGCAGTATCCTATAAGATTATCCAGGATGAAAGGAGTGTTTCAATTTAGACCCCTTTGCTGGCATTCTAGCCTGCTTGGCAAATGTGTGCTAATGCACACGACTGCTCACAGCACCTTAATCATGAACAGCATAAAGAACCTGATCACATAAAGGCCCTAATAGGCACAGAGCCCTTCGGGGGTGAGGAAGCCCTATTAGAGAACATAAAAATATTATTCTAAAAGTGGTTATAGTTAAAGATTTAGAAAAATAAGAGTTTAGAATTGTTCATTTTAACCAGGAATGCTAAACAGGAGCTGCCTCACCGAAGCTGCAGAGTTTTTGTGTGGTAAACATTTTAGATAAACTTAACTGATAACTTCTGCAAAAGGGCTGACCTTTGTGTTCATTAAAGAATAGATTACGGAAAACAGCTTTGCATTCACCTAGGTCATAAAATGTCAATAGGCCCCGAGACCAGAAGATAATGTATAAGACTCTCACAAAGAAGTTGCAGGAAACACCCTGGTTTTGTGAAGGATAAGCCCATGTAATATTAAACTATCTTCCCCTTAAAAAATGTACTAACTTAGAATATAAAAGCTACGGTAAAAAAATAAAGGTTTGCCAGACCCTGCTGCACCCCTTGTCTGGTCTCTCTCTCTCTCTCTCTTTCTCTCTCTTTCTCTCTCTCTCTCTCTCTCTCTCTCTCTCTCGCCGACGCCATTGATCCTGAGGGTACCCCTGGATCCTGCCGAGGCTGGACCCCGGCAATGATCCACACAGTCAAAGGCTTTGGCATAGTCAATAAAGTGATGGGCCCAGATGCCATGATCTTTGTTTTTTGAATGCTGAGTTTTAAACCAGCTTTAAGTATAAGCTTATCCAATGACTAAGCAATTCTACTTGTAGGTGTTTATCCAAGAGAAATGAAAGCATCTGTCCACAAAATATTTGTATAGGAATATTCATAACAGCTTTTTCCATAACACCCAAAACTTCAAAAGACCAAATGTGAAGAAGGAATAAAATGATTGAAGTCTGTTAAACAATGCTTTAAAAAAAAAAATGCATATACTGATACACACAATAATGTGAATGGATGTCAAAGACATTATGCTGAGTCAAATAACGATCTGGAGGCCACATTGCATGCTGGGGCCACACAGCAAGCTTTGGAAGGGGGTGGGGGTGGAGAGGCTCTGCCTTCATTGGAGTGGAGGGTGGGATGCTCAGAGTTTCATAGGGTCATTCCTTACTGGTGAATTTTAAGCATAAGATCAGGAAGCTGGGCACTAAAGGAATAAGCTGTCCGGGTTACCCAGGGCTTCCTATGAGGGGACCTTCATGGTTTGAACAGTGTGGCTCTTTATCCAGCTATTTACTAAGCAGCTAGGTCAGGCAGCTGGCAACACCTTGTTTCCAGAGGGGTGTATTTGAAATGGATGTCTCGGCAATCAGAAGCTTATTGTTAGACACTTACATTATGATTTCAGAAAACCTTATTTCCAGGCACTGACAACTACATCGTTTCCCCCCATCTATGAATAGTTCTATAGTTGTTGTGCAGTATTTTATAAAGCACTCTAAGAACTGTTATGCTGTACATTTTATAGATGGAGAAGCTGAAGCGAAGAGATAGGGAAGCCTTGGCCATACATAGGTCAAGCACGTGTCATAGTAGGGATTGAAGCCTGCTGTCTGTCTCCTAACAGCTACTGTGTGAGGAGAAGACTTTTTAAGTCACTCTGGGATGACAGGGGGAAAAACAATAATTTTATTCAGCTAAGAGAAATGAGAAAATTTCAGAGAGAAGGTGACATATGGGCTTTTTATATTTTTACATTTAATTTTTCAAGGTAAATGAATCATGTTGCTCAATCTTATAAACACAATTCTATGAACTCCAGAGATTTCATGAAGTGTCTGCAGAGACAGCTTGAGGGTGGGGAGGATTCCAAAGTGTGAGGGTGTGGGGGGGTGGGGGGGAGACTTAAGCCAGAAGGTGGTTTATACCTGTTTCACATGGGAGGATACCTTACAAAATTAATGTTCTAAAGTGAATTTAAACTTATTTTTAAAACAACTGTCAACTTAAAAAAATGCAGAATGTGAGTGTTTCAAGTTAAGTTTTATTTGAGGCAAAATGAGGACTGCAGCCTGGGAGGCAGCACCTCAGATAGCTCTGAGAGACTGCTCCAGAGAGGCAAGGGGGAAGGTAATTATATGTGTAATTTTGGTGAAGGGGGAGTTCGGGCAATCAAGCACACATTTTTTGCATAAGGGGTTCTGCTAGTTACAAGGAACAGTCATCATTATGAAGGATTTTAGTGTTTTTCTAGATATGAGGAAATACAAGAATTGGGCTCATAAAATCTGCTTCTGAAAATATCCATCTATCTGAAGACCTGTCCCGCCCATCCCCCCACCCCACCACCTGCCCAGAGCACAAAGTGCCTCATTTCTGCTCTCCACCCTGAACTCCTTTCAGGGGGAGGTGAAAATCAGCAGCTCCAACAGTACACGATGAAAGCCTTGTAGAGGTAGATGGCAAGTGCCAATCCGCAGTTGACACACAGAGCCATTTTATGATGAAAGTGACAAAGAGATTAAGTCAGCTAAGAAAATACAGTCTGAATAAAGATAATCTCACTCTAGAGTCTGCATTAACTAGGCTCAGATGAAATAATAACCCGAATAAAGTGAATATTTTTAAAAGACATTGTAATGTTTCATTTGATTTCGGCTTGTCTTTAAATTTTAGAACAAATGACAAGACATCTATATCTGAGACCTAGGTAAATCTTCAATTCTAATTAACTACACAACTTAGCTTTGGAAGATTTTCAGATTGTTAAACAGTTATCAAAAGGCATCCAAATTGCTAGAGAGTCAAAAAACTAGTTAGTGTAATATCATTGATAGAATAAATTATAATTATCTACTTTTATGTAACTTTTTTGAGTCTACAAAATGTTTTTCCTTACCCAATTTCAATTTTTGCAAAAAATGTCACCCGACATTTCAGTAAACAAAGGATATCAAGTCCATAAAGTTAGCAACCATCACAGCCATCCCCAACAGTGCGCCCTGGGGGGATTCGGGATAAAAAAGCAGGGTACTGATCCTACATGGGCTTCCCAGGTGGCTCAGTGGTAAAGAATCTGCCTGCCAATGCCGGAGATGGGCTGGGAAGATCCTTTGGAGGAAGAAGCGGCAACCTGCTCCAATATTCTTATGGATAATCCTGTGGACAAAGGAGCCTGGCAGGCTGCAGTTCATGGGGTCATAAAGAGTGGGACATGACTGAGTGACTGAATATCCTCACACGGTTGATCCTAGGTAGTTAAGGTGCATGTTAAAGAATGATTCAGTGAGCCCAGGCTCTTGCATCTTCCCAAAACACTAAAATCATTAACTTGAGATGTGTGTTTCCTGATGTTCTACCACAAGTTTGTTTTGTTTTTTTTTTTCCAACCAAAAACTTCTCTATGAGTATATCCTGGCTCCTCCTTTGTCTCTTTGGGACAGTACCTCAGAGCTATCTGAGAGGTCTTTTCCAGGTCATAGTATTCAGTAAAGACTGAATAAAGCATATTTCTCAACTTGTCAGTTGTGCATTTTTTCAGTTCACATGCATGTCAAACTAACTACATTTTACATATTAGAAAATAAAAACAGAAATTGATGACTAGATTTAAGTCTAGAGGATCCAGTTTCTAATTTCATATGCTATAATCCTGTTATTACCTCTGTACCATACATCATATGTAGTTTTGATACCGAGTAGGACAAGGTAGGGCTTCTGTGTCCCCCATTTCTTGATGACAGGAAATAGGCTTCATTCAGCCTGCATAAGCTTCCCTGGGTTTCAATGGGCAGGGCAGGTTCAAACATTCACTAATGAAGGAAGAGAGGAGTTGCTGAGACAAGAGAAGAGGAGCCAAGAAACCACAGTGCAGCCTTGCGGGAGAGTCCTGGTTTCCATTCGAGTGACAGTGAAGTGGCTCAGTCATGTCCGACTCTTTGTGACCCCAGGGACTATACATATATACATATGTTAGTGTATATAAGTATACATATATATGCATACATATATGTAAATATACATATACATATGTACACATGCTATATACATGGAGTTCTCCAGGCCAGAATATTGGAGTGGGTAGCCTATTGTTTCTCCAGCGAATCTTCACTACCCAGAAATTGAACCAGGGTCTCCCTCACTGCAGGCAGATTCTTTACCAACTGAGCTATTGGGGAAGACCTCCCATTCAAGGGACACACACAGAAATATCTTTGAGCTGTTTTGCAGATGCTAAAACCTCCCCCAACTGGGAGAAGGAAACTGTATGCTGACCACAAGCACACAGACCCCAGACTGGTTGGAAGCAGGTGGATGATGCCAACTCCCATTCACCTCATCACCAACCAGGCAGAAGAAAGCCCATGAGATGACCATGCTCTGCTCCTTGAACAGTGTAAGACTCCTCACTATCCCCTCCACAGGGGTCACACAGTTTTGAGGGAATCAGTCCACTGTGGCCCTGTTTGCCTGGAAAAGCAATAAAGCTATTCTTTCCTACTTCACCCAAAAGTCTAACATTTAACTCACTGTCAGGGTCCAGAGAACAGATTTGCCTTCAGTTTCTAAATCTTAAACAAGACATTGAACTAGACATCTTTATCCTCATTTTAAACACGAGCAAATGGGACCACAGACAGCTAAAGTGATTTCCCTTAGGAGCCCCGTCAAGTGACAGAATGGGATTCCAATTCTAGTTTATTGAAACCTAAAGCCAACTATCTTTCCAGCATACACTCCACTATTTATTTTCAAATCAAGCTGATGTTAACACCCATGCATTGTTTCCAATGTGTTGTTCAGAATGTCTTTCTATTCAGCCAGTTTTTATTTCGATATCTAGATTGGAGGGCATCAAGGTTAAGCTGGAGATAAATGACATAAAAGTGAAGAGTTAAGACAACCAGCTCCTTGTATAAAAGCATGTATTGTGCATTTTCCTAACAGTTTCAGCTGGGTGACAACTGACCTAGTAAGGCAGCGGTCTAGAGCACAACTATATTTTACTTGATTTGGCAGTCTTTAAGGTAGAGTTTACCTTGAGGGAAACATGAAAGGGACTCAGTGCTTGACTGCCTTCTCACCCTTCCCCAGAATCATCCCAAGCCCCACCAACTCTGTGCAGCCTGGACTTAATGGCTTAGAAACCCAGCAAGTTAAAAAGTATTACTTATCCCTGCATTCATCTGGGACAGTCAGTTGAGACAGCAAAAGACTGGATTTTCTTTCTGGTTGAATTCTTGGTGATTTTTAAAGTCCTAAATCATGCTCCAAGGCCAAACTCCAAAGTCTCCTTCATTTTGATGTCCTCCTTGGTTCCCCAAATGCAGAATTAATTGCCCCCTTTGCGTTTTTATAGTTCTTTGTTGATCTCCATAACAAAGGCTTCAAAGGGAATCCCGAGCCTTTGAGTCAAAGCTGCTGATGGGACTGTGGGGAAAGCAGGTGGATGGATGGGAGAGGATCCTGAAGAAGGAAGACAGCTTCTGAAAGGGAGCAGTTGTGGGGGATCATAGGCGTTCTGTCACACGAAGCAAGGGGGGGAAAGAGGGAGCAGTGACAAATAAGAATTCTATACAGTTCCGTTTGCACCAGATAAGCAGTTGATGTTCCCAGGAGGGCTTCCTGGTACGTGAAGAATGATAAGGAGAAATTGACATGGTTCCAGAGAGATGAGAGCGAAGGTTTGGACCCTGTACCACCAGGGACAATGGACACAGCTGAGAACACAGAAGGCTGAGAGCTCGGCAGGGTAGGGAGGCTCCAGACAAGGTCAGGGGTGAAAACATTTCTACTTCCCCTCTGCACCAGGGGGTCATGCAGATCCTGAGATGCTGAGACCAGGAGCCGTTTGGTTTGTGCCTCAGGGGCAGCCACCCGCATCTGCATCAAGGGACACGGAACTGGATGGTGCCAGACATCCATGGAGTCACCTGATGTGAAGAGCCGACTCATTGGGAAAGACCCTGATGTTGGGAAAGACTGAGTGCTGGAAGAAAGGGAGTGACAGAGGATGAGATGGTTGGATGGCATCACCAACCCAACAGACATGAGTTTGAGCAAACTCTGGGAGGTGGTGAAGGACAGGGAAGCCTGGCGTGCTGCAGTTCATGGGGTTGCAAAGAGCGGGACATGACAGAGACTGAACAATAATGACAACAAAACTCCAGCATGTTGGATCTGAGCTATGCAGAGATGACTGGGATCCATATGCTTCCCCGGTGGCTCAGCTGGTAAAGAATCTGTCTGCAAGGCAGGAGATCTGGGTTGGATCCCTGGGTTGGAAAGATCCCCTGGAGAAGGAAATGGCTACCTACTTCTATATTCTGGCCTGAGGAATTTCATGGACTGGTCAGTCCTTGGGGTTGCAAAGAATTGGACGTGACTAAATGACTTTCATAAAGGGATTCAAGGGATACATAGAAAGTGAGTTGCTAGCCATTTGAAAATGTGTAAATAGTGAATATGGACTTTAGAGAAAACTTTCAGCATATAGCACTATTATTTCTAGCTGTGTAATCTGAAAATCATGTTACTTAACTTCTCAGAGTCAGTAATTTATTATTTGTAAAGTTGGGACAGAATTTTATGTCAACAATATTTTTGTGAATAAAATAACAAATTTTGTGCAAATATTGTGGAAAGTTTTTACATTTGTTGCTGTTCAGTCACTAAGTCAGGTCTGACTCTCTGCAACCCCATGGACTGCAGCTCACCAGGCTTCCCTGTCCTTCACCATCTCCTAGAGTTTGCTCAAACTCATGTCCGTTGAGTCACTGATGCTATCTAACTGTTAGGTAGTTAGAATAGGAAAAAAGGAGTCCAAAATAGTGGTAACTAAAAGATAAAGAAATGAAAAAGCCGGTGAAAATAGAACAAAGGGTAGACTGAGGACCGGAGTGAGAACCTCAGGTGAAACAAACAACACTCATGGCTAGCCCAATTTACATAGGACAGGCTCAGAGGGAGAAGGAAAAAAACATATAAAAAGAGGAGCCAAAATTGAGCCTCTCTCTTCTTTTCTCTTTGCTTCTTTTGGGTTGGCCTGTCCTCATGCCTTGAGGATGTATTTTCCTTTGCTTGCCAAATAAAACTGAGCTGTAACCAAGCTGTAACCCTGGTCCGCAGTTTAGACTGAGCCGTAACCCAGCTGGAACATAGGTCTGCCATTTAAACTGAGCCGTAACACTGGTCTGTCCACCGCTTCAAATTTTTGTTGTGGCGAGGCAGAACTAAATAAATTGCACACTCCCCCAACATCTCTGGTACCATTTCTTGGATTTAACCTGACTGAAACAACATGGACTCGATCCCTGTGAGGCAGAGGCCAAGCACAGCAGAAGCCCAACTTGGCAAAAGCTCAGGCTGTGGAAGCTGAACCAGATGAAAACCCAGAGCAGGGGAAGTAACAAGAAGCCCAGCGTGCTGGAAACCAAGACAGCATAAACAAACTCAGCAGAAAGCTCACGCAGCTCAGACTCAGATTCCAGAAGACCTGTGGTTAAGGAGGAGGTCCTCGCCCCTATGGTTGGAAGGACATGGCTAACAAAATCTTAATTCCAATCTCTTGTTTCCCCAACCCCCCTGTGAACAGGTGAGCAGCAGTGGGTGCAACTGAGGGGCTCTGGCTGGGGTTCCTCCCCGCTGTGTCCCGAGGGCTCCACTGTCTGCTGCGCTCCAATAGCTGTTGCCCGAGAAGGTGAGGATTCTTCTTTCCTTAATCTCCCTTGTGCCAAGGATCAGGCCAATGAAAACTGTGTGCACAGGTCAGGCATTTAGCAGGTTTCCCAGCAGGTTATGAAGGGATTCCTCGGCACGTTTTTCCCACTGCTTTTTCTTCCCACCCTTCAGCTCCTCTCTCCATCTATGCCACTGCTTACAAAGTATTTGCCAGGTCATCATCCTACCATTTCTGAAAGTTGTGTTTGAAACTGTTTACTCAAGATTGAGACTCCCACCTACGTGGCAGAGACTCTGTGCTATGCTTGGTTACTCCGTCATGTTCGACCGGGACTTGAACCTGGCCAAAACCCACAGTGCCTGATTTCAGGACCTAATGAAGCTCAGGTTCTTGTTGTCTCATTGAAAAAAATTCAGTGAGAGAGACAGCAATAAGTAAGAGGTAGATTGGTTCAGATTCAGAGAGAAGAAAACACCAAGAGTGTGGGCCATCACAGAGGGCAAGTGCGGTGGCCATGGAGTGTAGCGTGGCTATTTTCTAGAGCTGGGTGATTTCATATGGTAATGAGTGGGAGGGTTATTCTAACAATTGGAGAACCACTCACTCCTTGGTCTTTTGACAGTGACTTGGAACTGTCCTGGAACCTCTGGGTGTGTCATTTAACTTGCAGATTGAGGATCAAGGATTAGTTGAATTTGACTTGTCCTCTTGGACCCATTTGATTTTAATTGGTTTATGTTATGCCCTTGGGTTATGTCATTCTTTCAAAAGTTGTGTCTGGCCCCCTTCCCTCCTGTTTCATGCTCTTTTCCTGAGCCCTGTCTGGGCCTCCCATGTTGCCTCTACAATCTGGAGGAACAACCAGAAAATAGCTGGTCCTTGGGAGGGAAATACTGTATAATATCTGACCTCTCTATATATTCAGGCATTTATCTTCCATGTTCCTACAACACATGCAATAATAGCATCTCTCAGTGAACCCGCTAAGGCAAGGTGAGAGGTACACAATGCCTGCTAGAAGTCCGTCTGTTGGCATTCCTTCAAGGGCAATTGGGCTTCCAGGGATAATGTTTGCCACTTTGGGAGTTAGCCCTGCAGGCCATTTGGGCCCAAACCCTTACCACCCTTCTAAAGTTACAAACATACACCTGGATCAAATCTCCACTCCACTTTTACGGAACAACTGGTCTGTTGCTTCTTATCAGGTTGTTCTTAAGCCACTTACTAACTCCTACAACCAGGACTCTGCCCCCCTTGTAGGTAACATCATTCCACCCTGATTATTATTAAAATACTCTTAATGCCCCTAACAGGACCAGCTAACCCACTCCTTTGTCACTACTTCTTTTCACCTAGAGTGGGTCTATGATAGCTCAATGTTTATCATTGGAAACACCCCAAACTGCTCTTATGGATGACTAGGGGAGGAAATCAGTGACTTATATTACCTCACAGCAACAAGAGGATAAGGTTTATGGCTGTTTCAAGAAGTTCCCAGTCTCAGGGCACAGGCTTGGATTGCTTTACATCATGATATCTATTCCCATCCATGGTGGACAAACCAGTAATGAGTTAAGATTACAACCCCTTAATCTTAGGAGATCAGTCCTCGGTGTTCATTGGAAGGACTGATGTTGAAGCTGAAACTCCAATACTTTGACCACCTGATGTGAAGAGCTGACTCATTTGGAAAGATCCTGATGCTGGGAAAGATTGAGGGCAGGAGAAGAAGGGGATGACAGAGGATGAGATGACTAGATGGCATCAGCGACTGAATGCACATGAGTTTGGGTGGACTCCGGGAGTTGGTGATGGACAGGGAAGCTTGGCATGCTGTGATTTACGGGGTCGCAAAGAGTCAGACACAACTGAGTAACTGAACCAAACTGAACTGAATCTTACCCAGCACTGGTCACACTGGAGAGATTGGGGATGCCCAATTCCAGCCCGGGGGTCCCAGGAGGTCAACCTGCCTTGACTTGCCTTGGGATTTTGCCCTCAGAAGGTTGTCATGCTTCAATCTGCTCGGGGACCCACCAGTCCAGGAGTCCCAGGAGGTCTACATGCCTCAACCTGCCCAGGGACCCAATTCTCGGGAGGCTGACCTGCCTTGACCTGCCAGGGATTCAAATTTTCAGGAGGCTGTCATGCCTCAGCCTGCCTGGGGATCTGCACCTGACCCAGGGATGCCTGACTCTCAGGTTGCAACAGAAATGGGTAAAATAAGCTTCAAAAAGACTCACCCCTAAGGAAGTCCACCCATGACATAGAAGGAGGCCTATTAGTTTTATTCTTTTTTTTCTTTCCCTCCCTGTCATCACTGTCTTTCAGATGTCAAATAACCAATCCGCTTCCCGACAGACACCCTGGAGATGCATCCCTGATACCTGGAAGCTGCTCAATTCTCTAACTCTAAGGGAAGTTGCTTAAAACTCTTTTGTGCCACTGAGTGGCCACGGTATCCTCTGGGGGACAAGAAACACTGGCTTGGGGACGGGAATTTAAGTTACAGTACCATCCTGCAGCTAGACTTATTTTACAAAAGATAAGGGAAATGGACAGAGATCCCCTATGTCCAAAATTTCTTCCAACTAGAAGTTATGCAGGAACTCTGTCTTAAGTATGGGATTATTGTATGCCCTAAAAGTGAGCCTACTAGGCAAATGCTGTTAGGTGCAGACAACCAAGAGAAGGAACCCCCTCCCCCCACCATGAAGGCTCACCTCCCATGGCTCCTGAGTTGCCTGGTGCTCCTTCCTTGTATCCAAACATGCCCCCATAACCAGGAGCACCCCCTTCACAAAAGCCAACTCGAGTATGTCCCTCCGTTGAAACTGAAAGAGAATTTGGGTCCATAAGCTCTTCTCCCTCGTAGAACTAAGACAGATCAAACAAGACCCGGGAAGCTATACAGATGACCCAAGCAAATATATAGATACATTCCAACACATTACCTTGGCCTTTGACCTGATGTGGAAGGACATCGTGGTCATATTTAGTCAAATTTTATCCGACCCTCAGTATGCTAAGGTATTAAAGGAAGCCCGAAAGTAAGCTACAGGGCTTCACATGTCAAGCGATAAATACCCAGTGGGGGAAACTGCGGTCCCCTCCTCAGATCCTAATTGGAATTATAATGACCCTGAACACACCTGGAAAAGGGATCATTTTCTGATCCGTGTAAAGGTAGGACTAAAATTAGCCCAGCAAAAAGTAATTAGCTATGCCCGAGTCTCAGCAATAACCCAGGAGCCCAATGAGAACCACATTGCCTTTCTGGAAAGGCTAAAAGACCCCCCCCCCCGCCCCCCCGCCAATTTACCAGTCTGGACTTAGACTCTTATGAGGAACAAGTGATTTAAAAAGACAAATTCCTGTCCCAATGTGCATCAGACATCAGGATAAAATTACAATATCTTTTGCAGCAGGACCTTGCTGCCTCTTTAGATGAGATGGTCCAGAGAGCCATCAATACCTTTTATAACAGAGAAAAGGAGAGGGAGGCGAAGCCCCAGGAAAGGGAGAAAAGGAAAGAGACAAGGAAAGTCCAGATGCTGGCCGCCCTTCAGGGAGCCCTGTGGCAAACCCCGAGTCCCTAAAGGACAAGGCATGCGGCAAATGCTTAATCTGTAGACAGGCAGGACATTGGGCCAAAGAGTGTCCAAACCGTGACAAGCCTCCTAAAATGGCTTGCTACAAATGCCATCAGTTGGGATATTGGGCGACACTCTGTCCTCAGGACACAAGAGCCTCAAGGTCAAGCACTAAGCCTTCCCTCAGGATGGTTCAATGCAACTGAAGCAGCCCACTGCAGCCAGACCGCCTGTCACAGATAACCTTCATGGGGCTGGAGCCAAGGGTGAAACTGAATATGGCAGGTAAATCTGAGAATTTTTTGGTTGACATGGGGGCTACCTATTCTGTCCTGACCTCCTACTCCAGAGCCTTCTCCTCCTAAACCTGTACCATTTTGGGTGCAACAGGAAAAACAACTACAAAAAGATTCACCCAAGCACTTTTTTGTTGCTGGTATGGACAAAAATTTTCCCATCAGTTTTTGGTAGTCCCTGAGTGTCTTACTCGTTTATTGGGAAGAGATATACTCACTAAACTGGGGACCACCCTTGTGATGGGAATTTTTTCAGCCCCTAGAGCTCTAAAGTTTCTGGTTACTACTGAGGAACCCATTACACCCTCTCCAATAGGGAGGGACCAAAAACTATGGGAAAACAAAATTAATCCCCAGGTGTAGAACCGGGCAACCCCTGGACGAGTCCACCAAGCTGAACTGGTCATCACTGTCCTCCAAGATCCCACTTGGTTGCCAAACCGGAAGCAATACCCCCTCAGAAGATAATCCTGGGAAGGATATCAGTTCAGTTAAGTTCAGTCACTCAGTCGTGTCCGACTCTTTGTGACCCCATGAACCTCAGCACACCAGGCCCCGCTGTCCATCACCAATTCCCGGAGTTTACTCAAACTCATGTCCATCGAGTTGGTGATGCCATCCAACCATCTCATCCTCTGTCGTCCCCTTCTCCTCCTGCCCCCAATCCCTCCCAGCATCAGGGTCTTTTCCAATGAGTCAACTCTTCGCATGAGGTGGCCAAAGTATTGAAGTTTCAGCTTCTGCATCAGTCCTTCCAATGAATACCCAGGACTGATCTCCTTTAGGATGGACTGGTTGGAACTCCTTGCAGTCCAAGAGACTCTCAAAAGTCTTCTCCAACACCATTGTTCAAAAGCATCAATTTTTCGGTGCTCAGCTTTCTTCACAGTCCAACTTTCACACCCATACATGACCACTGGAAAAACCATAGTCTTGACTAAGTGGATATTTGTTGGCAAAGTAATGTCTCTGCTTTTTAATATGCTATCTAGGTTGGTCATAACTTTCCTTCCAAGGAGTAAGTGTCTTTTAATTTCATGGCTGCAATCACCATCCTCAGTGATTTTTGGAGCCCCCCAAAATAGTCTGACACTGTTCCCACTGTCTCCTCATCTATTTCCCATGAAGTGATGGGATTTCATGATGCCAAGATCTTAGTTTTCTGAATGTTGAGCTTTAAGCCAACTTTTTCACTCTCCTCTTTCACTTTCATCAAGAGGCTTTTTAGTTCCTCTTCACTCTCTGCCATAAGGGTGGTGTCACCTGCATGTCTGAGGTTATTGATATTTCTCCTGGCAGTCTTGATTCCAGCTTGTGCTTCCTCCAGCCCAGCGTTTCTCATGATGTACTCTGCATATAAGTTAAATAAGCACGGTGACAATATACAGCCTTGACGGACTCCTTTTCCTATTTGGAACCAGTCTGTTGTTCCATGTCCAGTTCTAACTGTTGTTTCCTGACCTGTATATAGGTTTCTCAAGAGGCAGGTCAGGTGATCTGGTATTCTCATCTCTTTCAGAATTTTCCACAGTTTCTTGTGATCCACACAGTCGAAGGCTTTGGCATAGTCAATAAAGCAGAAATAGATGTTTTTCTGGAACTCTTTTTTTTTCGATGAATCAGCAGATGTTGGCAATTTGATCTCTGGTTCCTCTGCCTTTTCTAAAACCAGCTTGAACATCTGGAAGTTCACGGTTCACGTATTGCTGAAGCCTGGCTTCAAGAATTTTGAGCATTACTTTACTAGTGTGTGAGATGAGTGCAACTGTGCGGTAGTTTGAGCATTCTTTGGCATTTCCTTTCTTTGGGATTGAAATGAAAACTGACCTTTTCCAGTCCTGTGGCCACTGCTGAGTTGTCCAAATTTGCTGGCGTATTGAGTGCAGCACTTTCACAGCATCATCTTTCAGGATTTGAAATAACTCAACTGGAATTCCATCACATCCACTAGCTTTGTTTGTAGTGATGCTTTATAAGGCCCACCTGACTTCACATTCCAGGATGTCTGGCTCTAGGTGAGCGATCACACCATTTTGATTATCTGGGTCGTGAAGATCTTTTTTGTACAGTTCTTCTGTGTATTCTTGCCACCTTTTGTTAATATCTTCTGCTTCTGTTAGGTCCATACCATTTCTGTCCTTTATCGCACCCATCTTTGCATGAAATGTTCCCTTGGTATCTCTAATTTTCTTGAAGAGATCTCTAGTCTTTCCCATTCTGTTATTTTCCTCTATTTCTTTGCATTGATTGCTGAGGAAGTCTTTCTTATCTCTCTTGGCTATTCTTTGGATCTCTGCATTCAAATGGGAATATCTTTCCTTTTCTCCTTTGCTTTTTGCTTCTCTTCTTTTCACAGCTATTTGTAAGGCCTCCTCAGACAACCATTTCTCCTTTTTGCATTCCTTTTGCATGAGGATGGTCTTGATCCCTGTTTCCTGTACAATGTCATGACCCTCCATGACATAGTTCATCAGGCACTCTGTCTATCAGATCTAGTCCCTTAAATCTATTTCTCACTTCCACTGTATAGTTATAAGGGATTTGACTTAGGTCATACCTGAATGGTCTAGTGGTTTTCCCTACTTTCTTCAATTTAAGTCTGAATTTGGCAATAAGGAGTTCGTGATCTGAGCAACAGTCACCTCCTGGTCTTGTTTTCGCTGACTGTATAGAGCTTCTCCATTGTATATCAGAATATAATCAATCTGATTTCAGTGTCGACCATCTGGTGATGTCCATGTGTAGAGTGTTCTCTTGTGTTGTTGGAAGAGGATGTTTGCTATGACCAGTGCTTTCTCTTGGCAAAACTCCATTAGCCTTTGCCTTGCTTCATTCCTTACTCCAAGGCAAAATTTGCCTGTTACTCTAGGTGTTTCGTGACTTCCTACTTTTACATTCCAGTCCCCTATAATGAAAAGGACATCTTTTTTGGGTGTTAGTTCTAAAAGGTCTTGTAGGTCTTCATAGAACCATTCAACTTCAGCTTCTTCAGCATTACTGGTCGGGGCATAGGCTTGGATTACCGTGATATTGAATGGTTTGCCTTGGAAACGAACAGAGATCATTCTGTCATTGAGTTTGCATCTAAATACTGCATTTTGGACTCTTTTGTTGACCATGATGGCTACTTCATTTCTTCTAAGGGATTCTTGCCCACAGTAGTAGATATAATGGTTATCTGAGTTAAATTCACCCATTCTAGTTCATTTTAGTTCTCTGATTCCTAGAATGTCGACATTCACTCTTGCCATCTCCTGTTTGACCACTTCCAATTTGCCTTGATTCATGGACCTAACATTCCAGGTTCCTATGCGATACTTCTGTTTACAACATCTAACCTTGCTTCTATCACCAGTCACATCCACAACTGGGTATTGTTTTTGCTTTGGCTTCATCCCTTCATTCTTTCTGGAGTTATTTCTCCACTGATCTCCAGTAGCATATTGGACACCTACCCACCTGGGTAGTTCCTCTTTCAGTATCCTATCATTTTGCCTTTTCATGCTGTTCATGGGGTTCTCAAGGCAAGAATACTAAAGTGGTTTGCCATTCCCTTCTCCAGTGGGCCACATTCTATCAGACCTCTCCACCATGACCCGTCCATTTTGGGTGGCCCCACACGGCATGGTTTAGTTTCATTGAGTTAGACAAGACTGTGGTCTGTGTGATCAGATTGGCTAGTTTTCTGTGATTACGGTCTTAGTGTGTCTGCCCTCTGATGCCCTCTTGCAACACCTACCGTCTTACTTGGATTTCTCTTACCTTGGACGTGGGGTATCTCTTTATGGCGGCTCCAGCAAAGCGCAGCCACTGTTCCTTACCTTGGACAAGGAGTATCTCCTCACGGCTGCCCATCCTGAACTTGAATGTGGAGTAGCTCCTCTCGGCCCTCCCATGCCCCTGGGAAGGATATAACCTCTAATAAATAAATTCCTTGCCTGTGGGTTATTGGTCCCCACCAATTCACTGTGTGACACCCTGATCCTCCCTGTAACAAAAAAAGACAGGACCTGGCAAATGGTTCAAACTGTAGTCCCCCTCATAAATGAAGCTGTATTCCCCTCCATCCCACAGTATCCAATCCCTATGTAATCTTGGGAGAAATCCCGGCCAGTGCCAACTGGTTTATAGTCCTGCATCTCAAAGATGCAGTCTTTTGCATACCACTGGCTAAAGAATCTCAATATCTTTTTCCCTTCAAGTGGGAGGCTCCAGAAGAAAAACACCAACTGATGACTTGGACAGTGTTACCTCAGAGGTTCAGAGATAGCATCTACCTGTTTGGGCAGGATCTTAGCCATGCTCTCCAAGATCTGGACCTGGGACCTAATGGGAAAATATTACAATATGTAGGTGATCTACTAATCTGCTCTCCAGATGAGGAAAAATGTCCAATAACATGCAATTCAGGTTCTAAACTTTCTGGCAGAAAGGGGATATAAAGTCTCCTGTGCTAAGGTACAGATGGTTGAGACAAAGGTCACTTCCCTGGGAGTTCAGATTACACATGGGTCCAGGAGGCTGTCCTTTGATCGGGTACAAGGAATCCTCCAGTTGCCCTCCACCACAACTTGAAAACAATTGTGAACTTTCCTGGGGCTAACTGGGTATTGTAAAATCTAGATACCCAACTATGTTCTAATTGTCCAGCCTTTACATGAAAACTTAAAGGGATGGGATGATTCAATCCCATTGATGTGGGGAACTCCTCAAAAGAAGGCAGAGGCTACACTAAAACAAGCCTTAACTCAGGTACCAACCTTGAGGTGGCCAGACCCAGAAAAGGCATTCCAACTTCATGTCCATGAAAGAGAGGGAATAGCCTTGGGACTGTTAACTCAAAGGTTGGGATGTGATCCCCAGCCTGTAGCTTACTTATCCAAGAGGCTCAACCCAACTGCCCGAGGCTGGCTTCCCTGCCTTCGAAATCTTGCAGCTATTGCAGTCCTGATAGAAGATGCTTTAAAACTCTCTTTTGGGGGCAAACTAACTATTTTTACCAACCACCAAGTGAAACAACTCCTGAATGGGAGAGGCCATTTATGGATATATGATCAAAGGATCCTCAGATATCAAGAAGTGCTGATGGAGAATGTGGGCCTGACTATATCCCCTTGAGGTTCTTAACCCAGCTACACTTCTGCCTACCCTTAAGGGCTCTCTCCCCTTTCACTCTTGCCTAGAAACTTTGGACCACTGTATAAAACCCCAAGAGAGATTGTCATAACATCCTCTGACCAATCCTGAGGAAATCTGGTACATTGATGGAAATCTGGTACAGCTTTGCCTTTGGTGGAAAAAGAAGAGCCAGATATGCAGTAGTATCCAGTTTTGAGGCCATAGAAACTACACCTTTGCCACCAGGTACTTCAGCCCAATTAGCTGAGCTCACAGCCCTGACTTGAACTTTAGAACAGGGAAAAGGAAAAAGAGTAGCCATTTACACTGACTCCAATTATGCCTTTCTGGTGCTACATGCAAATGATGCTATTTGGAAAGAAAGAGGCCATTTGACCACAGAAGTGTCCCCAATCAGATGTGGTGATCAAATCTTTAGACTCATGGAGGCTGTCCATCTGCCCACTGAGGTTTCAGTCTCCCACTATAAAGGACTCCAAAAGGGAGCACAGAAGTGGTGTGAGGGAACCAAGCAGCTGATCAGGCAGCTAAGAGAGCAGCACTACAGACCCATGACCTAATGGGGTTGCCACCCTAGTTCCACAGACTTATTTGCCAGAAACTCCTTCATATACTGAATGTGAGACTCTTAAAGCTGAGATTGAGGGCTTTCAAGATCATATGGTTCCAAAAGGAGGGACTCCTTTTCTGCCTGGAACCTCCAATGGAAGTTGGTTAACTCCTAACATGCCACCACTTAGGGGAGAAGGCCCTCCAAAGATGACTAGAAAGCTCCTTCAGAGGAACAGGACTCAAAATGACTATAAGGCAAGTGGTCTCCTCTTGTCCCACTTGCCAATTAAATAACCCTCAAGAGAGTTCCAGAAAAACATCTATTTCTGCTTTATTGACTACGCCAAAGCCTTTGACTGTGTGGATCACAATAAACTGCGGAAAATTCTGAAAGAGATGGGAATACCAGACTACCTGACCCACCTCTTGAGAAACCTGTATGCAGGTCAGGAAGCAACAGTTAGAACTAGACATGGAACAACAGACTGGTTCCAAATAGGAAAAGGAGTCCGTCAAGGCTGTACATTGTCACCCTGCTTATTTAACTTATATGCAGAATATATCATGAGAAATGCTGGGCTGGAAGAAGCACAAACTGGAATCAAGATTGCCAGGAGAAATATCAATAACCTCAGATATGCAGATGACACCACCCTTATGGCAGAGAGTGAAGAGGAACTAAAAAGCCTCTTGATGAAAGTGAAAGAGGAGAGTGAAAAAGTTGGCTTAAAGCTTAACATTCAGAAAACTAAGATCATGGCATCTGGTCCCATCACCTCATGGGAAATATATGGGGAGACAGTGGAAACAGTGTCAGACTTCACTTTTTTGGGCTCCAAAATCACTGCAGATGGTGATTGCAGCCATGAAATTAAAAGATGCTTACTCCTTGGAAGGAAAGTTATGACCAACCTAGATAGCATATTAAAAAGCAGAGACATTACTCTGCCAACAAATATCCATTTAGTCAAGACTATGGTTTTTCCAGTGGTCATGTATGGATGTGAGCGTTGGACTGTGAAGAAAGCTGAGCACCGAAAAATTGATGCTTTTGAACTGTGGTGTTGGAGAAGACTCTTGAGAGTCCCATGGACTGCAAGGAGATCCAACCAGTCCATCATAAAGGAGATCAGTCCTGAGTGTTCATTGGAAGGACTGATGCAGAAGCTGAAACTTCAATACTTTGGCCACCTCATGCGAAGAGTTGACTCATTGGAAAAGACCCTGATGCTGGGAGGGATTGGGGGCAGGAGAAGGGGACAACAGAGGATGAGATGGCTGGATGGCATCACCAACTCGATGGGCATGAGTTTGAGTAAACTCCGGGAGTTGGTGATGGACAGGGGGGCCTGGCGTGCTGCAGTTCATGGGGTCGCAAAGAGTTGGACACGACTGAGCGACTGAACTGAACTGAGCTGAACAAGGAGCTCGAAGACCCCAGCTGGCCCAGCCCTTCGAAAGATGTGGGACTTACCCAGAAGAGGACTGGTAGATGGACTTCATGCCGATGGAGTATATGAGGGAGTTTCTGGCAAATTAGACCAGAGTGAGAATCTCAGATGAAACAAAAGCCTTCCTGGTTAGCCCAAATTACATAGGGCAGGCTCAGAAGGAGGAGAAAAACAAATAAAAAGATAAGCCAAAACTGAGCCTCTCTCTTCTCTTCTCTTCACTTCTTTTGGGTTGACCCACCCTGACATCTCGAGGATGTATTTTCCTTTGCTTGCAAATAATACTGAGCTGTAACCGAGCTGTAACACTGGTCTGCAGTTTAAACTGAGCTGTAACCAAGTTGTAACACTGGTCCATTTGTTGCTTCAAATTTTTGCTATAGTGAGACAGAATCGAGGAAATTACATGCTCCCCTGACACAACTGTCTCGTCCTCTGCTGTCCCCTTCTCTTGCCTTTAGTCTTTCCCAGCATCAGAGTCTTTTCCAATGAGTTGCCTCTCTACATCAGATGGCCAAAGTATTTGAACTTCAGCTTCAGCATCAGTACCTCCCATGAGTATTCAGGGTTGATTTCCTTTAGAATTGACAGGTTTGATCTCCTTGCTCTACAAGGGACTTTCAATTCTTCTCCAGCACCATATTTGAAAGCATCAGTTCTTTGGTGCTCAGCCTTCTTTATGGTCAAACTCTCAAATCTGTACATGACTGCTGGAAGCTATTAGCTTTGACTAGACAGACCTTTGTTGACAAAATGATGCTTCTGCTTTTTCGTACACTGTCTTGGCTTATCAATGTAAGAAAGCTGAGCACCAAAGAACTGATGCTTCTGAACTGTGGTGTTGGAGAAGACTTTTGAAAGTCCCTTGGGCTTAAAGGAGATCAAATCAGTCAATCCTGAAGGAAATCAGCCCTGAAAGGGAAGGACTGATTCTGAAGCTGAAGCTCTAATATTTTGGTCACCTGATGTGAAGAACTGACTCATTGAAAAAGACCCTGATGCTGGGAAAGATTGAAGGCAGGAGGAGAAGGGGAAGACAGAGGATGAGATGATTGGATGGCATCACTGACTCAATGGACATGAGTTTGAGCAAGCTCTGGGAGTTGGTGATGGACAGGGAAGCCTGGCATGCTGCAGTCTACGGGGTCACAAAGAGTTGGACATGACTGAGCAACTGAACTGACTGAGGTTTATCATATCTTTCCTTCCAAGGAGCAAGTGTATTTTAATTCCTACAACATGAGAGTTTAATAAATATTAGTCTCTGATGCTATCATTTTGCATATCCCCCATGCTTTCCCCCAATTTCCTTGCAGCTCTTCTGCTTTTTTCTGTCTAGTAAAAAATGTGCTTTATCTAGATTTTCATTTTTAAAGATTTTGAAACATATTCAACACAGAAAAGTATATGAAACACTTTAAATAGTAATTTCTTTGTTTTTACATTTTGAAGCTTTTTTAAAAACCTTTTTATTTTAGAGATTTTTAAACACATACAGAGGAGAGAAAATAGTGCAATGGGCACCCATCAACCTGTCACCCAGCTTCATGACCAATCTTGTTTCTTCTTTATCCTCTTCAACTTGTTCCCACTCATATTCTTTCAACTAAATTAAGTGTGATTGACAAACTTAAAAATTGTATATATTTAAGTATACACCATTGTATTTTGATATAAGTATACTTGTGAAATGATTCTCACAATCAAGCTAATTAATATGTCCCTCACCTCACAGGTATCTTTTGTGGGTATGTTTGATGTGAATAGTTGTAATCAACTCTCTCAGCAAATATCAAGTACACAAAGCATTAACTATGTTTACCATTCTGCACATTAGGTGTCTGGAACTTTGTGTTATAATGAAGTTATAGTTTGTACCCTGAACTAACTTCTCCTTAATCTCCTCATCCACAAGCCCCTGGCAACCAGCCTTCTATTCTCTGTGTCACCTAGTGCAACTGTTCTAGATTACACATGCTAGTGAGTTCACGCAATATTTGTCTTCTTGTGTCTGGCTTAGTTCACTTAGCACATTTTGCTAATTTTGATTCAGAGCTCCAAAATTTATCATCTTTTCAGATATGCCAGATCCTCTGGCCACCCCTTCTTCTTGTTACATCCCTGAGACAGGCCCGTTTGGAAATCATTCTCTACTTTGTCCTTGAATGTTTTCATTCTGTTTACAATAAACTACATATCATCCTTTTGTACACTTCCAAATGACATAACAGGCTTCCCAGGCAGTGCTAGTGGTAAAGAATATACCTGTAATGCAGGATACACAAAAGACATGGGTTTGACCCCTGGGTCAGGAAGATCCTGTGGAGAAGAGCATGGCAACCCACTCCAGCATTCTTGCCTGAAAACTTCTATGCTCAAAAGGAGTCTGTCTGGTTACAGTCCATTGGGTCACAAAGAGTCAGACATGACTGAGGGACTGATCACAGAACTTACATAAATAATTCTGTATGTAACATTGGCAACTTGCTTCTATCAGTGTTATGTTTTGAGATGTATTCATGTATTCATAACACTGTCACTTTTACTTTTCATGTTGATATATGTAAAGCAAGTTTATTCATCTTCATTCTCCATTGTTATAAATAAAAATCAAATATTCATCCCTATGTCAAGGGTCAATTAAGATTTTTCTATATTTTTAAACAGTACTTCACTGAAAATTCTTACACATGAACTTTGAGGACATATGAGTTTTTATATGAAATGATGGGGTCAATGGTATGCTTACATTGACTTTCAAAAGAGTAACCAATTTGCTGTTCAAAATGTTGCAGTTTCAGTTCTGATGTGTAAAAAGTTTGGAAAACATTACTCCCATCCTGACAAGAAAAAGATAAATAAACTGAAAATCAATGACTTTCCTCAGTTGTTGGACAAACTTCTGCCTTGAAATTTGAAGAGACAGGTGAGCTCAGAAATTACAGCCAAAAGCAAGCAGCTCACCTAGAGAAGCTGCTAGAACTATAAACTGGGGGGAACATTAAATGATCGTTTTGAAGAAGAGCTGGAGGAGGAGTGTGAAGAGAGGGACTCCTGGGGTCCCCATGTGTTCGTTGGCTTCACCTTCAGGAACCTATTAAGATCTCATGGGGAGGGAAGAAGAGAGAATTGTTGTTGTTTAGTTATGTCTGACTCTTTGCAACCCCATGGACTGTAGCTCACCAGGCTCCTCTGTCCATGGAATTTCCCTGGCAAGAACACTGGAGTGGATTGCCATTTCCTTCTCCAAGGAATCTTCCCGACCCAGGAACTGATTCTGCGTCTCCTGCATTGCAGGCAAATTCTTTACCTCTGAGCTTCCAGAGAACCCATCAAGTTTTTATGGTGATGAAAAATAGTAACAAATCCCCTCTTGTCCCTGACAGAAGAAGGAGGAAGTAACCATTCTGAAATATGTCCAGAGGGTTGTCTGTAGCAAAGTCATGTTCTCCAGTGGAAAAAACTTATCTCATCTGCCAAGGAGGCATCTCTCTATTTCTGGAGGAGGAATTCTGGTATTTCTGTCTTACCTAGTGGGGCAAGGGAAAGTTAAGGAACCCAACCTAAAGATACAGACCTACTAAAAGATAGAAATGTAGTCATAAGAGTATATATCACTGCTTCTGCCCACACTTGACCTTCACACCCACAGGGATCAATTACAGTTGCAATAGGTTACAGAAGAAAATGATGCAGAGGAAGAAAAAATTGAGGAGGCATTCTTAGGAAAATGCAAAATAACAGGAGAAGGAAAAACAAGAACTTTAGAAGAGTTTAAAGGCTGTGGTACTGTGGCTCCAGAAAATATCAAACAGAGCCCAGTGATGGAGAAATCAGAGCACTCACATATAGCTGCTGAGAATATAAAATGATGAAGCTACCCTTGAAAATACTCTGGAAGTATCTTAAATTATGAAACAGAGACACAATCAATTCCACTCTTAGGTACATGCACATGGGAAATGAAAGCATATGTCCACATAAAACTCATACGAGCATGTTCATATCAGCACTATTCATAACAGCTAAGGAGTGTAAATTATCCAAGTGTCCATTAGCTGATAAACAAAATGAAGTGTATTCTAACAATAGAATATTATCCATCTGTATAAAAAACATAGTTCTAATATATGCTGTCACATGGATGAACCTTGAAGACACGGTGATAAGTGAAATAAGTCAATTATGAACACTACATAGTATACAATTCTCTTCATTTGAAATGTCCAGAACAAAGGAATATATAGACTCAGAGAGTAGATTGTGGTTGTTGAGGGCTTGAGGGGGCCAGAGAATGTTAACTAAAACATACGTTTCTTCATTTTTGTGGTGTTGAAAATGTTAAAATTTAAAATTGATTGTATTTGTAACAATCAATGTTAAAATTGATTGTATTTGTAGTTCTACGTATATTTGAATATACTGAAAGCAACAGAACTTCATACATTAACTTTGAATCCAATAGCCTTGTTCAACTCTTTCATTAGTTCTAATAATCTGCAATGTTCTCTCTATACCCCTCTCCCTCTCTCTCTGTCTCAGTCATTCTCAATTTCTTTTCTTACTCTTCTAGCTATACAGAAGGAAAGTGGTAAACTTCTAAGCATATTTTTCCCAAAAATGTACTGAATACTCTTGATGACTCTATTGATTATTTTTAAAGGTATATTTTGCTAGAAACACTCAATGTAAAGACTCTTCTAACCATTCTTTTGAAAGTTATAATGTTACACCTTACTCCAATATTTCTGAAACTGGAGGGAAGGGAGAAGGGCACAACCTTGAAAAGAATAACATAGCCCAAGGACATGACATAAATCGATTAGAGCCAAATAGGTCCAAGATGGTGGACAAGTCAATTTCCCCTAGACATTGATCCTTGGCTTCCCTGGTGACTGAGATGGTAAAGAATCTGCCTGCAATGCAGAAAATCCAGGCTTGATCCCTGGGTTGGGAAGATCCCCTGGAGAAGGGAATGGCAACCCACTCCAGTTTTCTTGCCTAGAAAATTCCATGGACAGAGGATCCTGGCAGGCTACAGTCCAGGGGCTTGCAAAGAGTCGGACACAACTGAGTGACTAACACACACACACACATGCTCACTGTAAGACATCAGCGTCTAAATGATACACCCACCAGCACGGTGACAGCTCCAAGACCACCAGAAAAGCCGTAAAGTGGGCAGCAGCTCAGTTCCTGGAAACACCAGCCCCTCACCAAAATAGCTGGAATACTCCTCCTACTCATTAGTCTATGAAATTACCCAGTCCTATAAAAAGTGACCACCCCATACCCTGGGGCTGCTCTTGACTTCTGAGGTGGTAACACACTCTGTCTGTGGAGTGTGTCTTTCTCCAAAGAAATCCACTTCTTACCTATCGCTTTGTCTTTTACCGAGTTTTTTCTGTGATGAGACATCAAGAACCTGAGCTTCGTTAAAAAATAAAATCCTCCTTTTTTATTATCTTTATTATTTGTTTTATTTTATTTTATTTAGTTTGTTGCTTAGTTTTCTTTCTATTTTTTGCTCTCTCATAAATATGTACAAACTTCATGAAAGCAAGAATTTGTTTTTGTTTTCTCCTATAATCCCCATAACCTTAAGAAATAATTCACATGCAGTACATGCTCAGTAATACTTGTGCAGTGAATAATTGCATATTGCTGAGTTACGAAAATGGTTCCTGTTCCTACTTTGTTAACATGCACTATCCTCCTACCAGAAGAAGTTCATGTTTTATTAATATTTATTCATCTTAAACACTTTTATGAATGTAGGTAGATGATCATATATACCTCTCCATTAATCAATTAATAAAATTAATTACTACATTACAGACTTGCCAAAACTTAGCCATCCTTTTATTCCTGGGATAAAACTCAATTACTTGCATAAGACACACACACAAACACCCAAACACACACAATCTGGTAGCCAGCCTAGACTAAATGAGAATAAGACTATTTTAACTGTGAAGATACTTTTGGGATACTAACTTATTACAAGCATGAAACAGATTGAAAACATGTTTTAGATATAAAATATAAGGCATGTTTTCCTTTGTATTTTGGAAGTGACCAAGGAATGTGATGTAGCAATGTTATCTATCCCAGAGGACAGGACCAGGGGCCATAGAGAACAATGAACTGGGCACCAGAGAGAAGGCAAAAGACCAATCTGAGAGCATTCTCTACTCAAGACACAAGACTTACAGAAAATAATAAATAAAATGGCATGTGTACTTCTGAGAGTGTCAAGAAAAACACTGTGTCAGTGGAATAAGTAAATCAATCAAAAAACAAAAACTGCCAAACTATTAAGAACATAAGATCGATCTATATGCTTTCTGCAAGAAATATACTTCAGATGTAATAATATAAAAAGATTGAAAGTAAAAGAATATATATGTTACATTTTGCAAACAGAAACCACAAGAAAGTTAGAATGGTTATACTCACACCACATAAAACAGATTTGTTTTAAAATGTCACTAGTGATAAAAGGGGATGATAATTATGATTAAAAATTCAATATTTTAAGAGACATAGTGATTATGTGTATGTACTTAACAAAAGAATGCCAGTACACATGAGAATAAAGATAAAATCAAAGAGAGAAATACATCTGTACCATAGTAGTTGGAAACTTCAATTCTCTATTTCTGAAATATATGGCATAAGTAGGCAAAAAATCAACAAAGACTTGAACAAAACCATCAAGCAGTCAACATAACAATTCACTCAATAACTTCTCAAGTGTGCAAGGAACATTTTCTATGATAGAACATATGTTAGGCCATAAAACAAGTTGCAATAAATTTAAAAGGATTGAAATCATTCAAAGTAAATGGTCTAACTACCATGGAATGAAATTAAACGTTAACAACAGAAGTAAAGTTGGAAAATTACAAATAAGTGGAAATGAAACAATGTCTTACCAAGTAACTAAAGAGGCCTATTTTCCTTGTTGAAATGACTACTCGAATATTTGCCAATATTATAAGAGTTTCTTCTTGATTTCTTGTCATTGCATAACCGTTCCTTATATATTCTATGTACAAATCTATTATCAAAACTATGATTTGTAAACATTTTATCTCAGTCTGTGGCTTGACTTCATTTCATAACCATGTGTTTTGAAGTGCAAAGAGTTTTAATTTTGATGAAGTTCAGTTTATCTAATTATTCTTTTGTGGATCATGTTTTATGATGCTGTATCTAAGAACATTTTGCCTTTCCCAGTATCATGAATATTTTCTCTTGTTTTGTTCTCTGGGAAGTTTCATATTTTTATCACTTAGGTTTGGACTTGTTTTGGTTTGATTTTGGTATATATATATATATGAAATAAAGATTTAAGAATTTTGTTTGGGTGTTTTATTGTTTTTTTATTTTGTTTTGTTTTGTTTTTACTGATAGATCCATTCAATGGTCCCAGTACAGTTTTTTTGAAAATATATTTTATAAATATAAAACCATTTTAGCATTTTTGTCAAAAATGAATTGATCATTAATGTAAAGATTTATTTCTGGACCTGCATTTCTGTTCCGTTGAGATATACATCTATGTCTATGTAAACCACACATTGTCTTGTTGACTTAAATTTTGAAATTAGGTAGTTTTTCAATATCAAAACTTATAACCCCAAGATTTTCTCAATTTTTTGGCTATTTTGATTCTTTACATACCCATATAAATTTAAAATTAGCTTTTGAAAGCTTCTAATCTATTTTGATAAAGACTGTCTCATGCATGTGTTCACAGAAAGGGACTCGTCTCTGCAGAGACTAAATCTGCTGATCAAGCTGCACTGGGCAGGTTCTGCCCTTACTGCCTGGACTCATTGCACTGGACATGGCAACCCATGCCCCATCACAGATCTGGCTGCAAGAAAGGTCTGTAAAACTGTCATGCAGCGCTTACTCACTCATACCAGACTGTGGGTCGTGAGAATCACACTGCTTCACTCTGCAGTAAGAGAGTGAGTGGCAGAGGGCACGTCTCTACCCGTTGCTGACTAGTTGCCCACACTCAACTCTTGACCCCGCTCAGGGCTCTTGGTGCTGCCTCATCTCTGTGGACACTTTTTCAAGTTAACATGTTATTGTTCCAATCTGTAGGGGAGCAGAACTCGACACCCCCAATCTCTCTTTGCCATGTGGACTATTGCAAGCTGAAAATTATCAAGGCCCAAAAGACCCAGGAAGAAACTTTGACCTTCTCCCTAACTGCTGAAAGTATGTAAAGAGAAGACTTTTTCCAGCAACAGAACTTCTTCTATAACTAGAGCTAGCAATAGGAAGGAACCCAGCACAGTCTGTTTGGTAAAATTCCTCTCTGGGTCCTATTGTCTCTGTCTGATCCAGCAAACATCAGTTTACCAAATCTTTGCTTTTCCAGCTCCGTGTGAATTGCTTTCCTCCCCTTTGAAGTCCCAAGCCACTACCCCAACATCTTCTTTGGATGGTGTTTAAAGTGAGAACTTCAACCGCTTTGGTGAGTTATACAGTTTTCCTGGACTTTCCCATGTATACACGTGACTAAGCTTTGGTCTCCTGTTAATGTGTGCCATATCAATTTAATTCTTAGATCAACCAGAAGAACCTAGAAGGGTAGAGAAAAATTTCTTCCTCCCTGACAAGTCTGAACAGCTAACTCCAGTCACACCAATGTGCTCTTGAAACTGATCTGTCATGTTGTCAGTTTTCCAGGTCATCTGCAGTGTGATGCTAGTGTGATAGGTATTGTGAAAGTCACTTGAGAATGAGCTGATAGTCAGGCATCTGGTGACCCCTGCCATTCACAGGCTTCTGGAATGTTGGGAGGACCCACTAAAATATCAACTCAAAAAATTTAGACACTCCTTTCCCCTCCATTCTCCTAGTCCACTCACCTCAGAGAAAGGCACTTGGGTCACTGATCATTAAATAAGGTTGTCACCAGAAAGGGATTTTACCCTCCTGACTGCTTCCTGAGTCATTATCAGCAAGGGAGTGAAAGACATCTGTAAACTTATTTTGAAAACTTAGGATTCCACACTAGCCATCCTCAGCTATGTTATACCCTTCTTTCCCCCAATAGACAGAAGCCCAGACAACTTGGTTGTCACACCCTGTGAGTGACAATAGGACAAAATGATCTTAAAGTTTAAAACTCTAGTTAAGCTTTGTAAAAATGCCCTCGTCTCTTCTGCATACGACTTGTCCAGCTGAAACATCTAGGTGGAATTAGAGGTGATCAAAAAAAGGGGGAGGTGATATGCAGATTTTGTAGATCGCAAACCCCAGCACTTGTGGTAGAAGCCCACTTAGACTCTAGGAAATACAGTGCGGAGAAGGTACACAGAATTGTTCCCGGAGACTTGGGAAAGAAAATGCCCTGTGCTTCTCTCGTGAATTGCTACAAATGTCTTAAATTTAACTGATCTTTGAATGTGCTCTGCCAGATATCTTGACCATAATTTGATCCATATTCCCTTCACTTCTTTGAAAATTCTTTTGGAAATAGCAGGGGATGACCTCAGCTCCCATGCCAATGAACACCTCCATTTGCTGCCCCTGTACCATTCCCTTCATGGTGCCTCAGTCATTGTGTGAAGAGATGAAAGCCACTTGCCTGATGGCACAGGCGTGGGACAAGCTGGACTGATTGCTCTCATTCAGGCTCTTCAGAAATAATTTTATCTAGTATCGGCATGAATATTGATAGTTTTGCCTTCGTCTAAAGTGAAAACCTGTGTAAGAGGGTAGAATTCAGTCTGTTGGGCTGAAGCAGCTCTAAAAACCCCCAGCTCTCCAAATGGCTTTGCAAAGTCTTTTTAAACGCCAGGTGAGGGAGGGAGTGGCAGGGTGTGAGCAGCTCTTGCACAGCTCCCTGACTGGTTGATGGTGAGGTAGCAGGGCCTTGTCACAGGGGTGACATTCTCAGTCCTTAAGCTCCAGGAGGCCTGGGGCTGAGTGCTCATGAGTCATCAGCTAGTTAATGTCTTCCATTTGGTGAGGGTGTTTTACATCTGTAAAACAACTCAGGAAATGCGCCTAACATACTATCATCCAGGTACTTCAGACAGCAGCTACATCAGAGGACATGGGGCAGGGCTGAAAGCCCCATAGGGTCCTGCAGGGTTATAATAGGATGGTATATGAGGCTCTCTGCTCTTTTTCCCAGCTCAAAGATCTCAGGATCTGCCTAGAGTACCATCTTTCTTCTTCTTCTTCATGCTGCCTACATCCCCCTATACCCTCAGTTTCCCATACCAAATCTCTTGCTGAACTTCCCATTTTCTCTGAAACTCTCCCCACCTATTTTCCTTTGAACCTATCAGAGCCTGGCCCTTTAAAATTGTCTTCTTAACCAGAGGCTGAAACTTTAATTTCTTATATTCCCTGGACTAAGGGTTAACTGTGAGGTATAGTCAAAAATTTTCCCTAAGTAACCAAATATCTTCACAAATTTACCAAGAAATTTAACATAGTCATTCAAACTATCAACCTGGTTTATCTGACTTAATCAGCTAGTTCATATACTTTTTGATGAATGCCAAGCAGCAAGGAGAGATAAGAAAGCCTTCCTCAGTGATCAGGGCAAAGAAATAGAGGAACACAACAGAATGGGAAAGACTAGACATCTCTTCAAGAAAATTAGAGATACCAAGGGAACATTTCATGCAAAGATGGGTTTGATAAAGGACAGAAATGGTATAGACCTAACAGAAGCAGAAGATATTAAGAAGAGGTGGCAAGAATACACAGAAGAACTGTACAAAAAAGATCTTCATGACCCAGATAATCATGATGGTGTGATCACTCACCTAGAGCCAGACATCCTGGAATGTAAAGTCAGGTGGGCCTTAGAAAGGATCACTACTAACAAAGCTAGTGGAGGTGCTGGAATTCCAGTTGAGTTATTTCAAATCCTAAAAGATGATGCTGAGAAAGTGCTGCACTCAATATGCCAGCAAATTTGGAAAACTCAGCAGTGGCCACAGGACTGGAAAAGGTCTGTTTTCATTCCAATCCCAAAGAAAGGAAATGTCAAACAATGCTCAAACTACTGCACAATTGCACTCATCTCACATGCTAGTAGAGCAATGCTCAAAATTCTCGAAGACAGGCTTCAGCAATACATGAAGCGTGAACTTCCAGATGTTCAAGCTGGTTTTAGAAAAGGCAGAGGAACCAGAGATCAAATTGCCAACATCCGCTGGATCATCGAAAAAGCAACAGAGTTCCAGAAAAACATCTACTTCTGCTTTATTGACTACGCCAAAGCCTTTGCCTGTGTGGATCACAATAAACTGTGGAAAATTCTGAAAGAGATGGGAATACCAGACCACCTGATCTGCCTCTTGAGAAACCTGTATGCAGGTCAGGAAGCGACAGTTAGAACTGGACATGGAACAACAGACTGGTTCCAAATAGGAAAAGGAGTACATTAAGGCTCTATATTGTCACCCTGCTTATTTAACTTATATGCAGAGTACATCATGAGAAACGCTGGGCTGGATGAACCACAAGCTGGAATCAAGATTGCTGGGAGAAATATCAATAACCTCAGATATGTAGATGACACCACCCTTATGGCAGAAAGTGAAGAGGTACTAAAAAGCCTGTTGATTAAAGTGAAAGAGGAGAGTGAGAAAGTTGGCTTAAAGCTCAACATTCAGAAAACTAAGATCATGGCATCTGGTCCCATCACCTCATGGGAAATAGATGGGGAAAATGTGGAAGCAGTGGCTGACTTTATTTTTTTGGGCTCCAAAATTACTGCAGATGGTGATTGTAGCCATGAAATTAAAAGACACTTACTCCTTGGAAGGGAAATTATGACTAATCTAGATAGCATATTAAAAAGTAGAGACATTACTTTGCCAACAAAGGTCCATCTAGTCAAGGCTATGGTTTTTCCAGTGGTCATGTATGGATGTGAGAGTTGGACTGTGAAGAAAGCTGAGCACCGAAAAATTGATGCTTTTGAACTGTGGTGTTGGAGAAGACTCTTGAGAGTCCCTTGGACTGCAAGGAGGTCCAATTAGTCCATCCTAAAGGAAATCAGTCCTGAGTGTTCATTGGAAGGACTGATGCTGAAGCTGAAACTCCAATACTTTGGCCACCTCATGCGACGAGTTGACTCATTGGAAAAGACCCTGATGCTGGGAGGGATTGGGGGCAGGAGGAGAAGGAGATGACAGAGGATGAGATGGTTGGATGGCATCACCAACTCGATGGACATGAGTTTGAGTAAACTCCGGGAGTTTAATGGACAGGGAGGCCTGGAGTGCTGTGATTTATGGGGTCACAAAGAGTCAGACACGACTGAGCAACTGTACTGAACTGAACTGAACTAAGGCCCAGCATCAGATGAAAACTGCTAATTGTAAAATTCCTGAAAGGTTTGTAGAATTACAAGAGATCAGACTACGAATTTATCTTATGATCAGGCTCAGGCAATCCTTAGTCAATTTCATTAGATAATCCCTACAACTTTTCCAAAGACTTTTGATTGAAACAAAATTCATACAAAAATCTGATGAACTTGCTTATGACTATTACAGCTAACTCCAGATTGTTTTTAAAGAATATTTTGATCTTCCTTCAGGTACTAACTTCACTAGTGTACCTCTTAATTCTCTGCCTATTTATTGAAGGAGTCTTTGGGCCTAGGAAAGAAAACAACGGTCTCAAAGGTCCTTGCTGAATCATCTAACTTCGGGGAAAACAAAACCGAACTTTAAGTCCCTCCCTGATGCTCTGGGCTGGTTCTATCTACCTGGGATTTATCACCCTCTGCCCAGGAGACTTATCATCCCCTGTCCAAAACCTCCCACCCCCTGTTCAACTACAAATGCCATCTCAACTAAAGATTACCCAAAACGTCCCGCCTGACTAACATTTCCCTTCTTGCTTCCACAAACCTCCCTTTAAATATGAAGCCTCTCTGATCCCTCTCATGCTCAGCCTGGTCGTTAGGCCAACTGTTGGCCTCCTTACCTGAATAAAGGTAACCTACCTCCATTGAGGTCATCTCTCCTTCTTTTCTGCCTCGGCCCGTACTATACCTTACATTTATGAGCTGAAATGGAACCTTTCCCTTCTAGCAAAAAGGACCAGGGTGGAATGGAAAACTGTACACTTCAGGTTATTTAATCTGATAAACTAGCTCTCTCACACTTTAAAAGAGTCACCTCAAAGGAAGAATGATAAGATATTTAATCTTCAACTCCAGCAAATAAAGGCCCTTAAACAAAAACAAACCCCTTCTGGTTTCTGTTATTTATTGCAGAGATCGTTACAAATTAAGAGTTTCAGGAACCTTCAGTTTTATAACCAATCTATCCAACTTCCTTCCAATTCTCAATGACAGAGCTCCAAGGACCTACAGAGGATCTTCCCAATCCTCTGTCTTAACTGGCTTAGAGAAACATTTCTCCAGTTGAGGGCTGAATCTCTTCCAGTCCTAACTGGCACTGAAGCCACACTCTCAGCCCCACTGCTCAGCCACACTACTGTAAAGCATCAAGGACTAAAACAGTTTAAACAGTGGGGGTTTGTAATGAACCTCAGGAGGTTCTTGTTTCCCAACCTGTTCCCTTCAGTTTATGTCCTTTGAGAAATATATACCCTTTTCTTGTATGTTCCCCCATTCCATCAATTTAGTTGGCTGAGATGTCTTAGAGAAGAATCATGCCCGAACTTTCTTCTCCCATAAGAGGAAAACAAATCTAGGATTTGACAGTAGTTCATCAAAACAGACAACCAGGTGAACTAAGCGACACTTTGACATCTACTCCTTACTCCATCTTTGAAAATGCTAGAGCTGATTCTGGAAATACTGATAATTTGGCCCTATTGAACCAGCTAACCCTCTACTTCTGGGCAAAATTACCAGCTGATATCGACGCATTTACAGCATACCTCCAATCAAGATTCTAATGCATCCCTGAAAACCTCTCTCTAAAATTAATATCCTAGAGTAAAGAAGCCCTTCAAGGCATAAAGCCGGTAATTGAATATTGCAAGTCTCAAACACTCACTGTCCTTTGTACTAGTCCCTGTAATATTATTTTACCAATGAGAAAACCTAAGGGTTGAGGGCAGAGGATTGTTCTAGAACTCTGGGCAATAACCAACATTGCTATCATACACTCAGTGTATCATACGGTGCACACACACGGTTCCTTATGTGCTGCTAATACCCATTCCTGCCTGTGTGCCCAGGTGCTTCAGCCGTATCTGAGTCTGGGACTCCATGGACTGTAGCCTGCCAGGCTTCTCTGCCCGTGGGATTCTAGAGTACTAGAGTGGGCTGCCATACCCTCCTCCAGGGTGTCTTCCCTGACCAGGGATCGAACCCGCAGCTCCTGCATTGCAGGCAGATTCTCTAATGCTGAGCCACTGGGGAAGCTGGGATCAGAACAAGAGCTACACCTAAATCTAAATGTACTTCTTGGCATTCTAAGATTCCCCAAACCCAAACTAATCTCTAACTGGAAGGATTTCCTGAGATAATTGCTTATTACCATAACTGGGTTTCAAATTTCTCTCTTGTGACCAAACCTTCTTAGTATGTTTTACTAAGGAACAACTCTGACTCAACATTCAGGAAATGATCAGACAACATAGCTTTTGAGGTGGTAAAAGAGAGTTTGATGAACCTAATTGCCCTTGGGTATCTCGTCTTTTTGTATATGAATGTGAAGGAAATGCCCTTGGGGTCCTGGCCCAAAACAGGGGAACCACCATTAACCCATAGAGTATAATAGCCAACCCTGGACCCTGTGGTATGGGGATACTCTGCCACCTTGCCTTAGAGCCAATACAGCCACTGCCCTTTCAGTTAAGGCCACTAAGAAAATGGTTGTGAGCTGCCTTTTAATGGGGCTTTCTTGGTGGCTCAGACAGTAAAGACTGCCCACAACGTGGGAGACCGGGTTTGAGTCCTGATTTGGGAAGATCCCCTGGAGAAGGGAATGGCTACCCACACCCATAATCTTGCCTGGAAAATCCCATGAACAGAGGAGACTGGAGGGGTATAATCCATGGGGTCACAAAGATGTTGGCAGGACTGAGAGACTCACACTTTCACTTTCCTCTTTAACAATGTTTGCCCCTTGGGCAGCAGAAGTGCTCCTGAGTTCTCATCACACTCAACATTTTTCAGTCAGCCACTCACCTCCAATGACATCCTTTTCTTAACTGCTCCTCATGTAACTTACATGACCCAGCTTCTCTTCTCCCTTCCATGACTGACAAGGTCCCTCATTACTGCTTGGCCCTGAGAGACCATATCCTCACTCCCGATGAAGAACTGCAGGAAATTCCTTTGGGTAATGCCCACTTCTCACTGTTCACTGATGGCTGTTATTTAAAATGTGGCAATGGTAGATATTGTGCTTGGTATGCTATTTCAGTTTCTTCTGATGTAGTTGAGGCAGCATCTTTCCCTACAGCTACTTCAGTCCAACAGACTGAATTATATCCTCTTACACAGGCTTGTACTTTAGACAAATACAAAACTATCAATATTCATACTGATACTAGATAAAATTTTCAGCGGTTTACAATTTCATAATGTTTCTGAAGCAACTTGTCTTTGTTACTTCCAGCAGAAATAAACTTTAAAATGGCACCTATGTCCAGGAATTATTGGATGCAATACTTTTTCCTGCCACTTTAGCTTTTAAAACATTCCAGGATATTCCCAACTTGACTCTCTGGAAACTAAAAGAAATCACCTTGTTGACATCTCTGCAAGGAATGCTGCCCTTAAAGGAACCAACAGCAGGCAAACCTCTGTCATGGTCCAACAGGAGATTTCCCCAATTGATAACCTAGAAAATCTGATTTAGATTGGCCTCAGGAAAAAACACAAACAAAAAACCAAGATGGAAAATTCAACAAACGTTGGTTTGATAACAGGAGAAACTTTGGCTTGGACTAAATAAAGACTCAGGTGTATCAGAGCCAGTAAAATGCCTAGTCCTCACTAGGCATTGATCCACTTAACAAAATGATAGCCTTCATCAATGAATATTGGCAGGGAAACATTAACAGCCGCAAAAAGTGCCTACCTCACTTGTCTCATTTGTCTGAAGTACAACCCAGGGAAGAGTGCTTCCAGGAATTTTATACTGCCGGATGGACCAACTGAGGTCTGGCAAGTGGACCTGCACAACAGTCATCCGGTGATCTGAAAGTTAAAAGTTCCCAGAATGAAAGCAGATGACATCTGATTGCCCAAGAATCTTGGGCCTGCAGAAAGTTTGTCTGTCAAACCTTGGCCCTAGATGACCACCAATGCAATGATGTATGTTAGATAAAAAAAAGACCTCAATCTTCCTCCTACTCCTCATTACTCAAATGCAACCTCAATAGTTTCCCAATCTGTGCACTTTTTTTTCTTAAAAACTTATTTATTTTTAATTGGAGGACAATTGTTTTACAATGCTGTGTTGGTTTCTGCCATACATCAATGTGAATCAGCTGTAAGTATACACATGTCCCCTCCCTCTTGAACCTCCCTCCCACCTTTCACTGCATCCCCCTCCTCTAGGTTGTCACAGAGCTAGGCTGAGCTTCCCATGCTGTACGCCAGCTTCTCATGAGCCCTCTATTTTGCACATGGTAATGTATATATTTCCATGCTACTCTGTTTGTCCCACCCTCTCTTTTCCCTTTCGTGTCCATAAGTCTGTACTCTATGTTGAGTCCCTTTTCCTGCCTTGCAAAGAAGTTCATCAGTACCATTTTTTTCTAGATTCCACATACAAGCATTAATGTATGATATTTGTCCTCTTTCTAACCTACTTCACTCTGTATAACAGGCTCAAGGTCCATCTACCTCACTAGAACTGACTCAGATTTGTTCTTTTTTATGGTTGAGTAATATTTCATTACATATATGTACCACAACTTCTTTATCCATTCATCTGTTGACAGACATTTAGGTTGCTTCCATGTCTTGACAATTGTAAGTAGTGCTGCAAAGAACACTGGGGTACATGTCTTTTTCAATTATGGTTTTCTCATGGAATATGCGCAGTAGTGGAGTTGCTGGGTCATATGGTGGATTAGGCTTCCTTGATGGCTCAGTGGTAAAGAATCTGCCTGCAATGCAGGAGACGCAGGAGACATGGATTCAATCCCTGGGTTGGAAAAATCCCTTGGAGGAGGAAATGACAACCTGCTCCCGTATTCTTGCCTGAAAAAATCCCATGGACAGAGGAGTCTGAAGGGCTACAGTCCAAAGGGTCACAAAGAGTCAGCCACAACTGAGTGACTAAGTACACACACATGTTAATTTTATTCCGAGCTTTAAAAAAATAAATTTCCATGCTGTTCTCCACAGTGGCTGTAACAATTTACATTTCAATCCTCTCCAGCATTCAGTTGCTTATAGATTTGTAGATGATGGCCATTCTGACCTCTGTGAGCTCATCGTTCACTGTGATTTTGATTTGCATTTCTCTAGTAATACGTGATTGTTAAGCATGTTTTCATGTGTTTGGCATGGAACACTACACCCAAAAGAGGTCCTTACTGGTACTGAGGGACAAGAAGTCACAGAAATTGGAAAACTTAACTCTTGATCAATGAAAATTTCACCAAAAATTCTTGGTCAAAATAGGGAAATGTAAAAGTTAGGAAACAGAAACCTCAATTAAAATAGAGACTAGAGGCTAGAAGACAGGTCTTTCTCTCCATATAACAGTAACAGAGCCCAACCTGAAGAAAAAAAAAAAATTTCCTGGCATCAACTCAGTGAGTGAAAATGCATGAACTCTTTGTTTATTAGACTCCTCTCCAATTTCCTCTATGATAAAGTTCTCCTCTCCTCCCTTTGGGAACTTTAGGTAGCTCATCATGGTTGTAGGTCCCAAATTGCAATTCTTTTTTGGTCCCAGATAAATCTTTTTTGCTAAAGAAATAACTGGTATATACTTACTTTAGGTGAACAAGTCATTAGACCCATTTCATAGCTGGAGAAAAAGGCTTAAAGAGATCAAGGAATGGGACTTGTACCCTACTGCTTATTGAGTTCCTGGGTCAAGATCAATTTAAATAACACCTCCTCTTTGTAGCATTCCCTAACACCCTTCCTGTCCCTGTATCCTTGGTTTAATTTTGCCTTTATCTTAGTTTTAGTCCATTAAACATTTAAAAAAAAAGCATATGTTTTTACATTTCCTAATAAACTTGAGTGATATCATTTATTGCTGTGCTTTTAAATGGCAACCTTATTTCCATATGAATTAACTTTTAAGAATATGTTAGATTAAGATATATACATATATGTGTATATATATTGCATGGTTTAAATAAATCATAACTCTGTTATCTAATTTTTTGACCATGCTAAATAGTTTTTGAGATATCTTACATCAGTTTATGAGATGATACATTATCTTGTGAGTTTGAAGTGTCACCATACAGGAGGTATCTGGCTTTTTTTCAAGGTCAAACTCCCTTAGTTTTGGCTTTGCAAATTCTTGCTTCGCAGACCTAAACGGTTCTCTGACTTTTCTATTTTGGTTTGCAAGGTTAATTCCTCTATTGCCAAACACATAAATGGAAGAGAAGCTCAGTAATGTTTTCTACATAAATACATTCAGTAGCATGGAACACACAATGCATGTGTTATCTTTGATACAGTAAGAGATGGTCACTGAGTGTGTATCTAAAATGCAGAAAATTTAGCGTGAGACAATGACACACCAACAACTGTATATACCTTGTGGGGATTTCTACAGTGTATTTCTAAACTCCAACATGTCCAAACAAAGTCCTACCTTTTCTCCATAAGCTTGAAGTGCTACCTTTTCCCCATAAACTTCAAGGAAATCCCAGTAAGTCTACAGAGTATGATTTCCCCTTTTGCCTCCTGACCAAAACCTGATGCTTTTCCTGGGATCCTACATGGACTAGCATGATCTCTTGGGTACTATAAGACGTAAAAATCTTCTTTCAAAGGCATTAGCCTTCATGTCAAAACTTAGTCACCTCTATGAATTAAATTCCTTGGGTACAAATGAGACATAACCTCTCACAAGGAGGTAGACTGGGGAGTTGGTGTCATACAGTGTTTTTCCTTATCAAGAGTGTAAATATTTCCTATATGGCTGTTTCAATATGCCAGTGACATCACTGGAGCTGGAGGGAGATGGGCACAGTGACTCTTGCTATATGGTGACGAAGTCTCCAGAAATCCACTAATATAAATCATGTTAGACATCACCTCCCTCCAGAAACCTTCATCACAGACCCCACTTTACTACTTTTAAAACTCTGTATATATTCTTCTTAAACATATCACATATCTCCTGTTTTTCTAATTACAATACGTAAACAAACAAAAAGTATTAAACCGTGTTTGTTGAATCAACGATCATATCCTATCCATTTTCTTGCATAGTCAATTTTAAGCCAGGTGCATGACATAGAGAGTTTATCTAATAAATATTCTCTTATCCAAACATGAATGAATAACATAGCAAGTAGTTTCTGAGTGCATCTTATATGGGGACAATGAACTAACACTTAGGTTAAGAGAATGAACAAGACAAAATGCCTTTCTTCAAGAACTTGAAAAATGTCAATGGGGAAGGCATTTCTACATCAACACAAAAACATGAAAGGTTAAATAACACTTGTTTGGGAAAAAAGGAAGTGAAAGATATGGTAGGCTAGTTAGTATCTCAGAAAGCCTAATAAGTCATGCCAAGAATGTGGGGCTGCATGTAGTAGGTGATAAAAGTCATCCAACATTAAACAATGGAATGGTACGTTATATAGAGCATACGACAATATGCTGTCACACAATAGTGGTCTAAATTATTTTTGTCTATATTTAATACATTCAAAACACATATTTGGTAGAAGAGGGGAAAACCCTTTTAAGTAAATCATACTCTTGCAAGTGTGCTCAGTTGTGTCTGACTCTTTGTGACCCCATGGACTGTAGCCCCCATCCGTAGAATTTTCTAGGCAAGAATACTGGAGAGGTTGCCAATTCCTTCTTCATGGGATCTTTCCAACCTGGGGATCAAATCATCATCTCTTCCGTTGGCAGGTGAATTCTTTACCACTGAGCCTCCTAGGAAGTCCCAAGTAAATCATAATTATGCATAAAGAAAGATAATACCTGGAAAAGGCTTACTTTTCATTTAGGCTATTCTAGCATATACAGCGGAGAAGGCAATGGCAACCCACTCCAGTACTCTTGCCTGGAAAATCCCAGGGACAGAGGAGCCTGGTAGGCTGCAGTCCATGGGGTCGCTAAGAGTCCAACACGACTGAGCAACTTCACTTTCACTTTTCACGTTCATGCAACCCACTCTAGTGTTCTTGCCTGGAGAATCTCAGGGACGGGATGGGAGAGCCTGGTGGGCTGCAGTCTATGGGGTCGCACAGTCGAATACAACTGAAGCGACTTAGCAGCAGCAGCAGCAGCATATACAGAAGCATTATTTCTGCAAGATAAGAGCCAGGATGAGTGGTAGCTTGAGGGCAGGAGAAGCTTTCAAGGGACCGTTATAAAAGTGCACATGCTCTGGTCTGGGCGCTGTAAAAGATAAGGGAGAATTCCAACCCAGTTCAAATGTTTCCATTCATACATTTACTACAACCACCAACAAACTCTTTCTGTATTTTCACACTAAATCATCAAGCATGGGTAGAAGGTCATAAATTCTGAAATCAGGAGACCTCTGAGTATCTACCTTTTTCATGTAGAAAGGGTTTATCTCTTTATTGTTAAATTTTAAAGTTTTATATACATTTGCATACTAATAAGTATGAGTGGTATCTCATGATGGTTTTGATTTGCATTTCCCTAACAGTTAGTTTTGCTGAACATCTTTTTATGTACCTATTGACCATCTTTATATCTTTGGGGAAATGTCTGTCCAGATTCTCTGACAATTTTTCAGAGAAAAATTTTGTGGTTTGTCTTTTTATTGTTGCTGAGTTGTATTAGTTATTTATGTATTTTGAATATTAACCCATTACTGAATATAAGATTTGCAGACATTTTCTCTCATTCAGTAGGTTGTTTTTCATTTTGATGATGGTTTCCTTTGCTGTGCAGAGGTTTTTTAGTTTTATGTGGTCTAGTTTGTTTATTTTTGCTTCTGCTGCTCTTGGTTTTGGAGTCAGGATTTTATAAAAAATCTTCATTAAGACCTATATGTCAAAGAGCTTACTACCAGTATTTTCTTCTAGGAGTTTTGTGATTTCAAGTCTTACATTTAAGTCTTTAATTCATTTTGAATCAATTTACATGTTAGGTATGATAGACTGGTCTCATTTTTTTTTTTTTTTTTTTTTGCTGTGACTTTCCAATTTTCTCAACCCTACTTACTGTAGAGACTGTCCTCTCCCCACTGTATCTTCTTGGTTTCTTTCTTGTAAATTAACTGACTATATATGTGTGGATTTATTTACAGTTACATTATTCTTTTTTCATCATTATGTATTTATTTTTCTGTTGAAATTTTGTATGAGAAGGATGATCCTAGATCTTTGAAGTTTATTTTAGACTTTTAAACATGCCTGTCAATTCAAATATTTGTCACTAAAAAATCCCTTTTTACATTCAAAAACTGTTCAATAGCCTTACCCCTCCCCTCTCCTTTTTTATTTGACAGATTAGAGCTGGCACATTTTTTTTTTGCAAAGGCTGAAGTTTATACCTAGAATTGGGCTTTATACAACTGAATCAACCCCCTTATAAAGTAAAGTTCTTACTTTTACTTCTGTAGTGTGTTAAAGGAGATAGTTTATATTCTGTAAAAAATAAAAATAATAAAAAGTCTTTTCAAAAATAATTGGGTTTGCAAAGTTAACTTTTCAAAACTTTCAGAATCCTCCATATTGAAACTTGTTCAAACAGCCAAGCAGCTACTTGGCAGAACATTTTCTGTCTGCTTGATTGGCAATATTTATTAAACATAATTCAGTTCAACAAATATTTGCTGTGTGCCTTCTATGAATCAATTACTCAGCTAGGCTCTGGGGAAATAATAAAAGAAAAAACACTGTCCCTTTGTTCAAATGAACATACTCTCTGATAAATGAGGTGTTTTTATAAAATGATTCAACATAATAGTATTTCAGCTGCTGCAGATACTTAAAGAAGGCACAAAGAACCCAAGGCAATTAGAATTCCATGAAGACTGCATTTTCTTTCAACTTGGATGTTTATGATTTTCTTTTCTGATTTATCTTTAATTAGTCAGAAATCAAATACATAGTGTTTATATAATATTCATATTTGCCAATTATTGGGGAAAATAAAATTGTAGCTTTACATAGAACTTTCCACCTAGATGTTGGTGTGCACTTTGATGAAGAGTATGCCCCAAATGGGCTGGGGTCAGCAAGATAGCTGCTATGGCTAGACATAAGGGAGAAATAGAGAGAGAAAAGTGGTGAGGGGATTTTAAGGTGTCTTGGATCAGACAAGTGTATGGGTAATCCTAAATGGTTAGATTCTTTACATCTTTGAGATCAACTAGATTTCCCAATGGTCTGGATACGATGCTAGAAAGAAAAAGCAGGAGTAATATTTGTACTGAATAACTGTAGAGATGGAGTTGTCATCAATAGAGAAAGTTTAAGGGTAACATCAGTAACACATCTTTTGAATGTCAGATTTGAGACTTATCAGACTTTCACTGGAGCTATTGATCTGATAGTAAGATTAGGGAAACTAGAGTTCAAGATAGAGTTCGGAACAGAAGATATAAATTGTAGGTTCATTAGCATATAAATAGACAAGGTAATCTAAGGAATGAGAGTAGGTGGAATCAAAGAGAAATTCAAGGACTGATTCCAGAGGCATTTATATTATTAATAGAAATTAAAGAAGATAAAGAAATAGAAAAAGATAGAGAGTCTAGGATGGACCTCCCCAAAAGGTAGAACAGGAAGGAAGACAAAATGATGACTTTCCTCAAAAATGAATAAAATGTTTCTAGGAAATAAGAGTGGCCACATTTTTCCAATGCTGATGACCAAGAATTGACACTGTATAAAAAATATGTACATTATTTGATTATGTGATAAAAGCACAACCTGTGGAGTGAAGAAGACAAAAGCTCTTAGAGTTGGAGCAAGTAAAAATTTGAGGAGAAAAATTGAGGAGAAAATACAGACAAATTTGTCAACACATTTTGCTATAAAGCAAATGAGAAAAATAGAGTGACTGATGAGACGTTGGATCAAGAAAGAATCATACTGTGACAAGAAAAATAAATACTTAACATAGGGAGAGGTTTCACTTGAATCTAGAAGTGAAGGAAAAACTTAAAGCAGAGTTTGAGGATGCAGGAAATTCCCTTGGTTATTCACTTTGAGTTTCAGAGTGGCCAGTGGAAAATTTTTAGATGAGTAGAGATTGAGGAAATATCCAAAAAGGTTATAGGACTTTCACGGTGATCCAGCAGTTAAGACTCCACATTTCCACTGTAGGCACATAGGTTTGATCCCTATGTGGGGGAGTTCGACAGGCCTTGCAGAGGGGTCAAATATAAGGGAAAAAAAAAAAAAGATTATAGAGTCAATACAATGGAGAGTGGGCCCAATGAATAACTCATAAGTCCAGGGAATCTTTTGTTAACTGAAATATACTGATATAAAGGGTGTGTTGAATTTGGTCTGAGTGTCATCATTAGGTAACACTATCATCTACTATCAGTAGGTAGTAAAATGAAGGTTGTTAAGAACTGAGAATTTCATGTAAGAATTGAGAATTTCACTTGACTTGAGTTCATAGGGGCATGGAATCCTGCAGAAAGGTGGCTTCCACCATGAATGATGTAGACTTTTACTCATCTTGGGCCTCCAGAAAGAAAGAGTAGTGTTAGTTTTTGAAACAAGTAATCTTTGACTGTCAACCATGATCTATAGTAAATTGTTCTCTATCTGTGGCCATAAACATTCTCATGAATAATGCAGGTAGATGAATGCAGGGAAAATGTCTTAAACATACCTATAGAAACATACCTTTTTTCTTTTTGAATTACGCTTTTGATGTTACATATTAAATTCAAAATAATTAAGAGTTTCTCTTAAATTTTCTCACAGAAATTTTGTAGTTTTAATGCATATATCTATTATCAATTTTAAGTTAATGTTTGCATATGTTGTGCAAGAAGGTTCAAAGTTTATTTTCAACCCATGTCTTTTCAACTATTGACTCAGCATTAAAGAATCTACCTGCCAGTGCAAGACATGCTGGTTTGATCCCTGGGAGAAAGGAATGGTAATCCACTCCATTATTCTTGCCTGGGAAATACATGGGCAGAGGAGCCTGGCAGGCTACAGTCCATGGGGTTGCAAAGGGTCAGACACAACTTAATGACTAAGCACATACACATACTTTTCAACTGTTACAGGACCACTCATTGAACCACTCTTTTATACTTATTAATTTGACACAGCATCTTTCTAGAAAATCAACTGACCATTTATGTATGGGTATATTTTAGATCCTCTTCTCTGTTCCATTAAACTATTGCCTCTCTTTATGTGAATGCCATACTCTCTTCATCATTTTAGCTTTATAACAAATTTTAAAATCAAAAAGATAACTTTTTCAACTGTGTTGTTATTGACCTAATTAGCTTTGAATTTCCATATAATTAAAAAAATAATCTTGTAAGTTTTTACAAAGAAGCTTGCTGGGGGCTTGATTATAATCGACTGAATTCATAGACCAATTTTGAGAAAACTGATCTCATAATAAAAGTTAGTTTTTAAATCTATAACCACAATATATCTTTCATTTTATTTAGGACTGTTTAAATTTAATTCAGTGATATTTTACAGTATTCAAATTCATAACATACAATTAGAACTTGCTAAAATAATTTGTTTTGGTTGTGTTTCTGTTAATTTAGCTGCATTTTCTCCATTGATGGTCATGTCTATGTGAATAGAGAGTTTTTCTTTTATGTTCCAATCTAAGTTTATTTTATTTTCCTTGTATCACTGTGTAGAATCTACAGTACAAAGTTGAACAGACTTCAGGAGAAAAGAGGAACAGTTTCAAGGGTAGATGCCATGCTAGGCCACAAAATAAGGTCTCATTAAATTTAAGAAGAATGAAATCATATCAAGCATGTTTTCTAACCACAACACTATAATACTAGAATTCAAGTATAAGGGAAACACTGCAAAAATACACAAATACATGGAGGTTAAATAATAAGCTGCTGCTGCTAGGTTGCTTCAGTTGTGTCCGACTCTGTGAGACCCCATAGACGGCAGCCCACCAGACTCCCCCATCCCTGGGATTCTCCAGGCAAGAACACTGAAGTGGGTTGCCATTTCCTTCTCCAGTGCATGAAAGTGAAAAGTGAAAGTGAAGTCACTCAGTCGTGTTGGACTCTTAGCGACCCCATGGACTGCAGCCCACCAGGCTCCTCTGTCCATGGAATTTTCCAGGCAAGAGTACTGAAGTGGGTTGCCATTGCTTTCTCCAAACAATAAGCTACTGAGCAATAAATGGATCAGTTAAGAGAGAGAGACAAAAAAAAAAAAAAAAAAGAGGAAATCAAGAAATACCTGAAGATCAAAAAAAAAAAAAAAAAACACACACATAATGATCCAGAATCTTTGGGATACAGCAAAAGCAGTTCTAAGAAGGAAGTTTATAGCAATACAACTCTATTTCAGGAAATAAGAAAAAATCTTAAATAAATGATCTAACTAAGGTTTAAGTACCTAATGGAACCAGAAAAAGAAGGACAAATAAAATCCAACATTAATAGAAGGAAAGATATAAAGATAAAAGTAGAAATAAATGAAATAAACATTGAAAAAACAATAGGGAGATAAGTGAAAATAAAAGCTAGTCATTGAAAAGATTTAAAGTAATTGATAAACCTTTAGCCACACTCATCAAGAAAAAGAGAGGGCCCAAATCAATAAAACTGGAAATGAAAAAAATGTAAGCTAAAACTGACCCCACAGAAACACAAAGGAAAAAGATCCCACTGCAAACAATTATACATCAATGAAATGGACAATCTAGAAGAAATAAATCCCTAGAATGTGCAATCTTCCAAGATTGAATCTGGAGAAAAGAGAATATGAATGACAAATTATCTGGAAATGAATCATAAATTTTAAAACTTCCAACAAACAGAAGTTCAGGACCAGACAGCTTCACACATGAATTTTACCAAATATTTAAGGAAAAGTTAACACCCACACGTCTCAGATGACTTCAAAAAATTGCAGAAGAGGGAAATTTCTAAACTCATTCTGCAAAGCTAACATTAACCTGACACCAAAACAAGACACAGATACAGCAGCGACAACAAAAATATACAGACCAATAACACTGATGAACAGAAGTGCAAAAATCCTCAACAAAATATTTGCAAACAAAATTCAACACTACATTAAATGGATTTATTTAATATGATCAACTGAGATTTATCACACGGATGTGAGGATGTCTCAATATCCACAAATCAATGAGTGTGATACACCACATTAACCAATTACAGAATATAAATCATGAAAATCTCAATAGATGTAGAAAAAGTTTTTTGACAAAACTCAACATTCAGTTATGACAAAAACATTTTTTCCAAAGAAGACATCCAGATGGCCAATAGGCATGTGAAAAGATGATCAACATCATCAATCATCAGGAAAATGCGCATCAAAATCACAGTGAGACCTTGTCTTGCATTTGTCAGGATGGATATTATAAAAAAGACAACAAATAGCAACTGCTGGCAAAGTTTTGGAGGAAAGGGACCCTTCAAGCACTGTTGGTGGGAATGTAAATTGTTGCAGCCATCATGAAAAACACTATGGATGTTCCTCAAAAAGCTACAAATAGAACTACCATACCATCCAGCAATTCCATTTGTGAGTACTGATCCAAAAATAACAAAAACACTCATTTGGAAAGATAGATGCACCCCGATGTTTGTAGCTGCACTACTTCAAACAGCCAGGATATGGAAGCAAGCTAAGGGTCTGTCAACAGATTATGGACAAGATGTGGTACATACACAGTGGAGTATTACTCAGCTATAAGAAGAATGAAATATTGCTATTTGTGACAACATGGGAGACCTAGAGAGCATCATGCTAAGTGAAATAAGTCAGATAGAGAAAGACAGGTAGTGGATACATTTCATCTATATATGGAATCCAAAAGGAAAATAAACAAGCAAACATTATAGAAGAGAAACAGAGGTAGATACAGAGGATAAACAGATGGCTGTATAAGCTGAAGAGGTAGAAGAATGAGAGAATCAGGTGAAGGAGACTAAGAGGTACAAACTTCCAGTTACAAAATAAATAAGTCAAGGGAATATGAAATGCACACTGTGGGGAAGATAGCCAATAATTACATAATATCTTTGTATGTTGGTATATGGTAACTAGATTTATCATGATAATTTTGAAATGTATGGAAATATTGGATCACTATATTGTGCACTAGAAGCCCACATAGTATTGAAGGTCAATATTGTTCAAAAACAAATATACTCATAGAAAAAGATCAGATTTGTGGTTATCAAACGCAGGGTTGTGGCAAGATTGTATTTGACGAAGTAAGCATAAGTGTAAAAAGTTCCAGTGAAAAGAAAAATATGTACTAGAGGTATAATGCACAACATAATAAATACAATTAAAACTGCTGTACATTATATATGAAAGTTTTTGAAAGAACAAATCTTGATTTCTCATTATAAGAAAAAATTTTTAAATCTTTTATTTTGTACCTATACAAGATGATAAATTTTCACTTCACCTATTGTAGTAATCATTTCATGATTTATATGTCAATTCCTTATGCTGTGCATCTTAAATATATACAGTTTTGTATGTCATTTATATTGTAATAAAATTGAAAGGAAAAAAAGTTAGGATTGACATCTTTTCCATGTTTGTGATTTTAAGGGTGATGCACTGTCTTTTATCATTAATACAATGTTATTATTACTTGGTCACTAAGTCGTGACTGACTCTTTTGTGACCCCATGGACTGTAGCTCGCCAGGCTCCTCTGTCCATGGGATTTTCTAGGCAAGAATACCGGAGTGGGTTGCCATTTACTTCCCCAGGGAATCTTCCCAGCCCAGGGATCAAACCCGGGTCTCTTACGTCTCCTGCATTGGCAGGCAGGTTCTTAACCACTGACCCACCAAGGAGGCCCTTCGCCCAGCCACCACCGGATGCCCGTGCGCTGGGCGGAAGACCCATGCCGCCTCACCCGCGGTCCTCTGGTTAGCCGGGGACCAGCGTTGGGGCCGAGGGTGAGGTCAGCCAGATGTGCACACAAGAGCTGCGTATATTTCACAGGTCAGCTTTAGGAAATGTGCTTATATTTCTACATTCAGTAAGTTTTGGAAAACAAGGAGTAGATGTTGGATTTTCTCGAATTCTTTCTCTAACTCTTTAGATGTTCCTTTTTTTTTCTTTTTTCTTTTTAGGTTACTCACATGGTGAATTACTTTGATTTAAACATGTTAAATATACCTAGCATTCTAGGAATAATTCCGCTCAGTTGGATTTGATTTTCTAATACATTTGTTAACATTTTTTGCATCTGTATTTCATGAGACTTAATAATTTGTAGTTCATTCTTATAATTTTTCCTCTTCAATTTTTGTACTAGGGTAACACTGGCCTTGTGGAATACATTTGAAAGTATTCATTTTTTTTAAGTTTTAGAAAAGTTTTGGTTAAGTTTTGTTACTTCTTCTTGAAATATTTTGTATAATTCGCCAGTGAAGCCATGTTTGTGTGAAGTTTAATTTATGGGAAAATTTTAACTGCAAAATCAGTTATATAAAGTCTTTCCTAAGAGTTCAATTTCTTCTTGAATGAGCCTTAGCAGTTTGTATTTTAAAGACATTTGTTCAACTAAGTTGCTGAGTTTCTTAAATGTTTTTTGAATATTCATTGATAATACTTTTAATATCTGGAAAATCTAGAGTAACGCCAACGCTTTCATTCTTATGTTGCTAAGTTCTCTCTCCTTTTTTTTCTTGTTATGTCTGGATAGGCTTTTAAAAAAAAAAAATCCATTTTATTTAACTTTAGAAAGAATCAACTTTTCACACTACTTACCTTTATTGTTCACCTGTTGACTGTTTGATTGATTTCTTCTCTGACCTTTATTATTTCCCGTCTGCTATTCACCTGATGCCTAATTTTGCTGAATTTTTCTACTTTCTTTTGTTGGTAACTAAGAAAATTGTTAATTCTCGAGTGCAGGATTCAATGTTATAATTTTTTTTCTTATCACTGGTTTAGCAGTGTCCCACACTTTTTGATATATTGTATTTTCATTTTAATTTAGCTCAAAATTTTTTCTAATTTTCTTTTTTATTTATTTATTTACTTTGCCTGATGTTTTATTTAGAAATGTTTTATTTAGTTTCCAAATATTGGGGGTTGTCCAGATTGTCTCTTGTTGAATTCTAACTTAGTTTCATAGAACATAATTAGCATTTCACTACAATTGTGGATTCTGTCTCCAGCCTGCCTTTGAACTTGAAATGCAACATCATTTTCTCAGGATTTTTTAAAATATTTTGTTGGATTCTGTTTGCTAGAATTTTGTTAAGGATTTTTGCATCTGTGTTCATCAGTGATATTGGCCTGTAGTTTTCTTTTTTTGTGGCATCTTTGTCTGGTTTTGTTATTGGGGTGATGGTGGCCTCATAGAATGAGTTTGGAAATTTACCTTCCTCTGCAATGTTCTGGAAGAGTTTGAGAGGGATAAGTGTTAGCTCTTCTCTAAATTTTTGGTAGAATTCAGCTGTGAAGCCGTCTGGTCCTGGGCTTTTGTTTGCTGGAAGATTTCTGATTACAGTTTCAATTTCCATGCTTGTGATGGGTCTGTTAAGATTTTCTATTTCTTCCTGGTTCAGTTTTGGAAAGTTGCACTTTTCTAAGAATTTGCCCATTTCTTCCAAGTTGTCCGTTTTATTGGCATAGAGCTGCTGGTAGTAGTCTCTTATGATCCTTTGTATTTCTGTGTTGTCTGTTGTGATCTCTCTACTTTCATTTCTAATTTTGTTGATTTGATTCCTCTCCCTTTATTTCTTGATGAGTCTGGCTAATGGTTTGTCTATTTTATTTATCTTCTCAAAGAACCAGCTTTTAGCTTTGTTGGTTTTTGCTATGGTCTCTTTTGTTTCTTTTGCATTCATTTCTGGCCTAATTTTTAAGATTTCTTTCCTTCTACTAACCCTGGGATTCTTCATTTCTTCCTTTTCTAGTTGCTTTAAGTGTAGAGTTAGGTTGTTTGTTTGACTTTTTTCTTGTTTCTTGAGGTAAGCCTGTGTTGCTATGAGCCTTCCCCCTAGCACTGCTTTTACAGTGTCCCATAGGTTTTGGGTTGTTGTGTTTTCATTTTCATTAGTTTCTATGCATATTTTGATTTCTTTTTTTTATTTCTCTTGTGATTTGTTGGTTATTGAGCAGCGTGTTGTTCAGCCTCCATATGTTGGAATTTCTAATAGTTTTTCTCCTGTAATTGACATCTAATCTTAACTGCATTGTGGTCAGAAAAGATGCTTGGAATGATTTCATTTTTTTTGAATTTACCAAGGCTAAATTTATGGCCCAGGATGTGATCTATCCTGGAGAAAGTTCCGTGTACACTTGAGAAAAAGGTGAAATTCATTGTATTGGGGTGAAATATCCTATAGATATCAATTAAGTCTAACTGGTCTATTGTATCATTTAAAGTTTGTTGTTTCCTTGTTAATTTTCTCAGGACTTAACAACCTGAAGATCTGCTGTGCAGATCCTGGATTTGTCACACTTATACGCACTGAGCCAATTCCTTATAGTCTCAGTCTCAAACTCACTGTCTATACACACGAACACACACACATACACACACACACACACACACACACGTGCGCACACCCCGCGTTCACACACACAACTTATTGGTTCTGTTCCTTATTAGAACCTTAATGCAGATTTTGATTTTATGGTCTGGAGTTTGTGCTATCTTGGAAAATGTTACATGTGATCTTTAACAGAGTACTTAATATTGTGTTTTTGAGAACATTGTTGCATGAGTGTCAACTAGGTCAGGATGATTGATAGTTTTGTTCAAGTCTTTTACATTCTTATTTTTTCTCTTAATAATTATTTATAAAGTGTTGAAATATGCAACCACAGTTGTAGATTTATCTGTGTCTTATTACCCTTTTTATCATATTTTATTTCAAGTCTTTTGAACTCTGAAGCTAAGTGAGCACACATTTAAGTGTAGGTCTCCTTTTTCATAAACAATCCACATTATTCCTTGTAATATTCTTTTCTCTGAAAATGACTTTCTCTTATATTAATGTAGGAATTTTGCACTTATTTTGATTAATGTTTGAATGGTACTTATTTTTCAATATTTCTAATTTTAACTTACTTTTGTCTTTATATATGATGCTTTCTGCAAGCAGTATGTTATTGAATCTTACATTTCATCTTATTTGCAAGTGTGTGATTATTAATCTGGTGTTTAGACCATTTATATCCAATATGATTATTGATTTGTGCTTTTTAAAAAAAAAAATTTCTCCCATCCATTCCCACTATGCCTTTCTACTTTTTCTTTCTTTCTTTTATGATTGTATTTTCATTCCCCACCCCCCACTTTTTTTTTTTACTTACTGGATGTTACTTTGCTACTTCTTGTTTCAGCTGTTGCTTTAGGGTTTATGGTATGCACATCTAGCTTACCACAGTCTACTTTCAAGCAATATTATGCTACCTTATGTGCTGTATATGATTATTGCAAACAAATCTTCTCCTTCCCAAGCGAAAGTCACTCAGTCGTGTCCAACTCTTTGCCACCCCATGAACTATACAGTCTATGGAATTCTCCAGGCCAGAATACTGGAGTAGGTAGCCATTCCCTTCTCCAGGATATCTTCCCAACCCAGGGATTGAACCGAGGTCTCCCTCATTGCAAGGGAATTCTTTACCAGCTAGGTCACCAGGGAAGCTGGTGAAGTATATACTAGGGAAGTATATGAATAGTGCAATTAAATATTCTCCAAGAGTATTTGATTGCAGTATTCATATATTCTTGCTTCTCCTTCCCAAGGGCTTCCCTAATAGCTCAGTTGGTAAAGAATCTCCTGCAATTCAGGAGACCCTGGTTCAATTCCTGGGTCGGGAAGATCCCCGGGAGAAGGGATAGGCTGCCCACTCCAATATTCTTGTGTTTCCCTTGTGGCTCAACTGGTAAAGAATCCTCCTGCAATATAGGAGACCTGGGTTCAATCCCTGGGTTGGGAATATCCCTGGAGATGGGAAAGGCTACCCACTCCAGTATTCTGGCTTAGAGAATTCCATGATCTGTATAGTCCCTGGGGTCACAAAGAGTCAGACACGATTGAGTGACTTTCACTTTCATTTTCTTCTTCCCAAAACTCTACCTTTTTCATTGGATTTAGTTCCATATATGTTATATACCTCAAAATACATTCATATTTTATCCTTTTACAGAAATAATTGATTATATTATAAGGAAATTTAAAAAATCATAAATATTTTTATATCTATCTATACAATTACTATTCCTACTGTTATTTATTCTGTTGTTTAAATCCAACTTTCTATGTGATATATCTATTTTTTGTTCTTTCTTTAGGATTTCTTGGAACATTTATTTTAGCGCAGGTGGCTGGTAATGAAATCTAAGCTTTTGTAGGTCTGAAAAAATCTTTGATTTGCATTCCTTTTCTAAAGATGTGTGACTGGGTATAGAATTCTAGCATGAGTATATTTTCTTTTTAGTGCTTTAAGGTTGTTGCTCCACTGTCTTTGACTTGAATGATTTGTGAAAAGAAGTCTACTCTTATTGTCATTCTTGTACCTCCAAGGATAATGTGACCTATTTTCTCTGATAGCTTTAAAATTTTGCCTTTATCAGTGTTTTTAGCACTTTGATTATCATGTGACTTGATGTCATTTTCTAATACTTCCTCCCTCTGGAAATTACAGTTTTTGTATCAACAAATCTGGAAATTTTTCACCCATTATTTCTTCTAATATCTGAAGTCCGCCTTTAGGAACTCTAGTTACAAATCCAATTGTCCTCTTAAACTGTTCAGTGTTTGATATTGCTCTGTTCATTTGATGTGATTGTTTTTCACTCCATATTTCACTCTGAGTAGTTTCTGTTGCCACGTTTTCTAGTCCTTCTGGGATGGTGGGCCCTTCCGCCATATTGGTACTGCTCTGCTGCTAGGGGCCTGGGGCCCCAAGGAAAAAGGAAATTTCCACTTTGCTACCTCCTGGCAGGGTGCGTGATTTATCTTCCTTCCCAACATGAAGCCAGACTGGCCTGTATCAGTGGACCTCCTGTTTGACCCAGGATAGGAATGAAACTCCCTGGATCACCTACTTTTGTGTGTTTAGGCCAGGAAATGCTCAGTTTTGCTCACTTTCTTGGGTTGGACATAAGACACTCCACTATTGTTTTGTTTTTCCAATTATAGGGTCCCAACACAGTTAATGTTAACATCTTTCAAGTTCTTGATTCCTCTTGCATTGTTTCCAGTACTTTTATTTGTGAGGAGATATAGACAGAAACAGTTCTATTCCATCTTGTCCAGTTTTGAGATTCTCTGCTCGTCTTCTCATTTGTAAAATGGGCATAACAACAAAACATACCTTATGGGGTTATAGAAATAATGCATTAGCTGGTGCTTCTTCAGTATGTAGTCACTGTTCACTACTGCCCTTCCATCCCCTCTCATCTCATTTCCTTGTTCTATCCTGCCCCTGTCGTTTTCCCAATTTCCCCCCCAAAACCATAACTGCTACACACCTGGAAACCATAATTTGGCACCACGTTGCAAGTGTTCTGTAACTATCTACCTATTTGGAATTTTATCAAATTGGTATTTAGTTAGGGCTGAAAAGATAAGTATAGAGGGAGACATAAAGAGGAAATTTACCCTTTTCTACATTGTTATAATTTATAAAGCATCTATACCACCTAACCTGTTGTTTTGTTGTCTGTACTGCATTCCTCCTGTTATCCTGAAAGAGTCACGTAACTGAGCACACCAAGAATTGAACTGGAATCTAGTCAATTAAGACCAGTGAAGTTTTTTACTTTCAAGTATTTTTGTCTTTGTTTCTTCCTTCCTTCCTTTCTTTCTTTTACCTTTCATCTAGGCATTCTTTGGAGCTTTAAACAGAAATTCAAATTATCTAGGTACAGACATAAAGAGTAATAATTTTCTACTCAGAAAATTGTTTTCAGTGAAGAAATTTTGCTCAATATTATTTGAGATTCAAAGAAATAAAAAATTGATAGGTTATATATGAGTAATTAATTATTTTGCCTTTAATTAAGCCCCAAGAAAGGGGTAAAAAAGATAACATAATTGAGTGGCAGAGAAAGAATTATGTCAGACATTAAAGATGCCCTGATACCCTGTCACTTGATATTGGTTTTCTGTCTCAAGTGCTGTGAAGTGTGTAATACATTCTGATGGGCAGATGGATGGGAGAGTTTGATATATTGACACAGCACTAATAACCCAGCAGGCACCAAGATGAATGGTACATTATGTTTAGTGAATGCAGACACCATTCTTCACGTACCTACTTATCTAAATTCAAAAAAAAGGAGGAATAAAATGTAGGTCCTTGAGAACTTCTTTTTAAGTAAGTTAAAGATAATGTTTTCATAAATAATTACTGATGAAATAGAACAGTTAAACTCTAGTGACAAAGATCCACATTGATTCCTATAATTAATGGACATATTCTTATCTCTGAGACAGGGGAGAGGTAAAATATTATAAGAGGTTTTAAGTATGTATTAAATATCAGAATTTATCTTGGGACTCATTTTATTTAGTAGTTCATTTATTTCTAACAATAGCACCACAAAAGATAGGTGGTATTATTTTGGCTTAACTAAAAAAGAAATATAGACTCAGATAAATTAAGTGAATTTCTCAAGATAGCAGTTATTAAAATAAGAGGTTTCATTTACAACTAGTGAAGTTCTGAGTCAAAACTTGAGGCACTTGAGGAATATCTGATATTCCTCTAGTCTGCTAGCCTGGACTCCCCGGTAGCCCAGGGGTTAAGACCACACTTCCACTGCAGGGGCACCAGTTTGATCCCTGGTCAAGGAACTAAGCTCCCACAAAGTGCACGGCACAACCAAAAGAAAAAAAGGAGTGTACTAAATAATCTAGGCTATTTTATAGTGTGTAAAACAAGAAATCTAACAACGTGATGTTGGTGGCAATGAGAAGAAGCTTCTTTGGGCACACATGGAACAATATCAACATTAAATAATAATGAATGCAATTTATGAAAACACCGTGAGAATAAAGTCCTTCTGTCAATGATGATAATTGACTGATGTCACTCTCTCACCGGAAATGATAATATTTATAAGAATTATGCAGACAGAGTCAGGCATTAAACATCAGGCAAAACAAGTGATTTATGATAGATAAAGAAACAGAATGACAGGCTTTGTTTACTATCTGGAGAGTTCCCAGGCCACCCCAAGCTAGGGGAGACCAGGACTGCAGCAGACTTCAGATTGAGAAAGCAGAGACAGGGTCTGGTCAGATTAGGGTGAATGGAGTTCCCAAAGTAGAGAATTGGAAAGAATAAAGTTGCAAATAGAGTCTTCAGGGACCTGAAGAGTTGTTTTCAAATCTCCAGCTGAGCACTAATCAGTGCTTGCACATGGAGAGGTTACCTGAGGTCTGGGGATGAAGCACCTAAAGTTCCAAGGAGGAAATCTTCAGAGCTCACACACAACTAGATTTTGTTTGCATTCACAATAGGGACAAGGTGTGAAAAACTGCCCAGGCCAGGAAAAACCCCAAGGGAATGGATTCCGAAGGAAAATGCCCAGTGAAAACCCGAGGAGGCTTAGTTCCTGCTTTCATCAGCAGCTTTAGGTTGGCTACTCAGGTTACTATTCCAGTGGTGGATTAGTCCTAAACTAAATGCTGCTCTGGTTTTTCCTAATGTATTCTAAAAGCAAGCATCAAAACAATTAAACCATCTCAAGTAATTGAGTGAATCCTGAAATATAGTTTAATAATATTTATAGAATTTTAAAAAATTCTACCCAACAAGGTAATATTCACAGAATCTGCCAAAAAGTAAATAATTATCAGGCCTATAAAAATACAGAAAACTGTAAACTATGATGAAAATAAAAAGCAATACATTGAAACTAACGCACAAATGACTTGATGTTAGAATGTATAGACAGCAAAGCTATTATTAGAGATAGGAAACTTCAAGATCAGTGAACTTGAAACAATATAAACTATCTCAAATAATGCAGAGTATTAAGAAAAAAATTGAAAAAATCAACAAAGCATCATAGAAAGATGATTCATGAAGCCGATGTATTTGTAATTTGAGTGCTCAGTGGAGAAAGGGTACAAATATTTGAAAAAAATAACAGAAATTTTCCAAATATGTTTTTCTTGAATATAATAATATCAACAAAGAAATAGCAGTTATAAAAAAGAACCAAATGGAAATTGTAAAGTGAAAATTACAATAACAGAAATTTAAAAAATCTTATGGGCTTAATATTAGCATGGAGATCACAAGATAGAGTCAGCAAACTTGAATACAATTCAAGAGAATTTACCCAATCTGAACAGTGGAGGTAAAATATGTAAATAAAGTCTCAGGGGCCTTTTGGGACAACACCTGAAACATGCATCATCAGAATGGCAGTATCAGAAGGAAAAGAGATGAAGAGTGAAGCTGGAAGAGACAGTGTCAGATCCCATAGATCAAGGGCTCAGCCCCCCAAGACTGCTCACTCCCCATCCCTGCTTCAGATACAAGCTGCATGTCCAAGTTCTCCTCCATACCTCTGACCAACCACCTATAGATGGGAGATTTCCAGGACTCCCCCTTGAGTTCGATTAATTTGCTAGAGCAACTAACAGAATCCAGAGAACCATTTTGCTTACCAGATTTCCAGGATTTTTAAATAAAGGAGTATAATTCAAGAACAACCAGATGGAAGCGAGGCATAGGGCAAGGTGTGGGAACAGGCTGAAGGTTCGGAGTTAGGTAAAATAGAGGCAGCACCTTGTATCAATGCTCAAGGGGCCTCCAAGAAAGATAGAGCAGACTTAAGCTATAATTTGTTAATAAATTCTGCTCTGGAACTAGGGCACTGTTTGGGAATGTGGGCTGACATCTTCAAGCATGCTGCCAAGCCAGGGAAGGTTGGTCATGACCAACATGAAAAATGCCACACAGCTTTCCTACCATTTTGTGTTGCCTTTTCCTAAATTCATCATTTGCTTGCTTGTTATCAACTTTTGACAGTTTTTTAGATTCCTAACAAAATTGGTTCTCATAGTTTCTGCTTGTTTTTCAACATTTTCATTCATTTTCCTGATGCTACTTTGTCAGTGATTTTTAAGTAGTTTATTTTCTTGTGGCTTGCAAGGAAATCAGGGTTGCAGAAGGTAACTCAAATATCATAATGAATTATAGTAAAATCATGAGTGAAACATAATAAATACACTTTTTTGGGGAAGCTTGCTTATCGATTCCATTTAATATGATTGTTGCAATAGGAAGAACATCAGGTTTAGAAGGTAGAGACCATTTTATGATCTCTTCTCTTGTTATCTTAGTGACCGTTCATGACTCATTAAATTCTTTGAACCTGTTTCCCTTCTCTAAGATGTTAATGGGCTTTCCTTATGGTTCAGACTGTAAAAAAATCTACCAGCAATGTAGGAAATGCAAGTTCAATCCCTGGGTCGTGAAGATCCCCTGGAGAAGGGAATGGCTACCCATTTCAATATTCTTGCCTGGAGAATCCCATGGACAGAGGAGCCTGGCAGGCTACAGTCCATGGGGTTGCAAAGAGTCGGACATGACTGAGTAACTACCATGGACAAATGATATTAATATCTAACACTTTTCTAAAGATACACTGAAATTAAAAAGAAAAACTGAGATAACTAACATATGAAGTTCCACTAAAACAATTTATAAGAATAATAATGCATTCTCCTACCTGAGTATCATCACAATTTCTATCAAAGCACATAATTTCTTCCATTATATTTTTCAATTTGAAATTTTTATATGAAACCAGGTGAAAAATCAAAGTGACTTTGGTGGGATCACATAGTGTTTCACAAGGGGAGGATCTGTTCCACTTACTAAAATGTCTATAGATGGAAGAAAGAAATACCTAGAAAAACCTCAATGGATCTGTCCTGGAATATATGAGTACAGTCATTTTTCACTTTTACTTCATTCTACATGGGTGCCCATAACTAAAAGAAGAAAAAATAACTCAGAAATGTCAGCACCAGTGAATTATTTAGTTTTGGTTCAGGAAAGTTCACTTTATTTCGTTTAAAAGTTATCAGAGACTTTACCTCCCAAAAAGGCTTTGTATTTGATAGCTTGAAATTTTTGAGTTCACATAAGGCAAATCCTTCAAACTAGGCTTCAAGTACATGTGAACTGAGAACTTACAGATGTACAAGCTGAATTTAGAAAAGGCAGAGGAACCAGAAATCAAATTGTCGACAACCACAGGATCACATGAAAGCAAGGGAATTCCAGAAAACATCTACTTCTACTTCATTGACTATGCTAAAACCTTTGACTGGGTGGATCTCAATAACTATGGATAATTCTTAAACAGATGTGAATACCAGGCCACCTTACCTGTCTCCTGGGAAACCTGTATGCAGGTCAAGGAGCAACAGCTAGAACTGGACATGGAACAATGAACTGGTTCAAAATTGGGAAAGGTCGAGGCTGTATATTGTCACTCTGCTTATTTTAAATTCTGTGCAGAGTACATCATGCCAAATGCTGGGCTGGATGAATCACAAGCTGGAATCAAGATTACTGGGAGGATATCAATAACCTCATATATTCACATAATACCACTCTAATGGCAGAAAGCAAAGAGGAACTACAGAACCTTTTGATGAGGGTGAAAGAAGAGAGTGAAAAAGTTGGCTTAAAACTCAACATTCAAAAAAACTAAGATAATGGCATCTGGTTCCATGACCTCATGGCAAATAGATGGTGAAAATGTGGAAACAGTGACAGATTTTAATTTCTTGGGCTTCAAAATCACTGTGGATAATGACTGCAGCAACAGAATTAAAAGATGCTTGCTCCTTGCAAAAGAAACTATGATAAACCTAACAGTGTATTAAAAAGCAGAGACATCATTTTGCTAAAAAAAGTCCATACAGTCAAAGCTATAGTTTTTCCAGTAGTCATGTAAGGATGTGAGAGTTGGACCATAAAGAAGGTGGAGCACCGAAGAACTGATGCTTTTCAACTGTGGTGTTTGAGAAGACTCTTGAGAGTCCCTTGGACAGCTAGGAAATCAAGCCAGTTGCTCCAGAAGGATATCAACCCTGAATAGTCATTGGAAGGACTGATGCTGAAGCTGAAACTCCAATACTTTGGTCACCTGATGCAAAGAGCCAACTCATTGGAAAAGACCCTGATGCTGGGAAAGGTTGAGGGCAAAAGGAGAAGGCGGTGACAAAGGATGATATAGTTGGATGGCATCACTGACTCAATGGGCGTGAGTTTGAGCAAACTCTGGGTGATGGTGAAGGACAGGGAAGCTTGGTGTGCTGCAGTCCATGAATCACAGAGCAACAGCCGAACAACAGCAAGGCAAACTGTCCTCTTGGTTATATGAGGAAATCAAAGATAAAGAGAACTTTCTCATAAAATTTACAAGACAAAAACATCCTAGGGACAATTTCAATACTCTAAAAATAAGGTATCTGGTTTCTCAATAAGTGTATGAGGGCTCACAGCAGAGCTCCTGTGCGTTCACCGAACTATGATTTGACAACGGGACCCTCAAACTTGAGGGCAGCAGGCAAATATTGGTCTGTTTGGGTTCAAATTCATGAGGTGATCATTTCTAGTAGTGAAAGGCACCATTGGAAAACCCATGCTACACTTTAGCATTGAAAGATAATTTTAAAAATCCTGCTTCAGACATATTTTCAAACTTTTTAATGTAGAAAATTTCCATTGTATAAAAATGTAGAGAGAATACTGAAATACATCACAAAGATGTAAAATTATTTACACTTGATTAATCTTGTTTCAGCTTACCTCTCCTGTTGCTCAGGTTCTATACACACACACACACACACATTATTTTAAAGTAAATCCCAGAGAGTTTATCAGGTCATCTGATGATGGCCTAAGAATGCTTCTCCTAAAGATAAGAGATCTATTTTAAATATAAGTTAAATACTATCACAACTAAAAATGTAACAATTCTATATTATCTTTAAATATTCAACTAGTGTTTAAATTTATTGTTTCACTTTTTAAAGTGGTTGATCTCTTGAATCAAAATCCAAGTAAGGTCTTTGTTAATTTGGCTGCTGTGCCTTATTATTTTAATCTGTAAGCATCTTCTTTCTTCTTTATCTGCTTTTGTAATTTATTTATTTAAGATCTCAACTGGTTTTCTTATAGAATTTCCTGCCATTTGAATTTTATGCCATGCCCCTGTGTCATTGGTCAGTTCAGGTATCACCTGTATTTCTTGTAAATTTGTAGTTAAGTTTACAGTCTTGGATCCGTTCAGGTTGATTCTCACAATAATGAGTTTTCAGATTATTCCGAGTTACAAACGGGTTAAAATATCTAATGCAGACATGAGTATATGATGGATGATGGTTTAGGTCACAGAGTCAAGAGCTAAATATCAACTCAACATCTGGAAAAAAAGTGACACCTAAAGAGGATGCGATTCTCAGTTTACAAGCTTTAAAATAAAGAATAAGTCAGAATAAGTTCTGCCTTCAAACTATCTATCCCCAGACTGGCTGAAGAGCTAACTTTACCATTTTCCATCAATTGGGCAGAGTAGAGAACTCAGTGTCAAATATTAAGTTTCTTAGAAAGAGCAAAACGATGTCATATTTCTTTTTAAAAAAGTTTTTATTGAGTTAACTTCAGGTGTTCAAATAGTGATTCACATGTTTTAGAAGTTACACTCCATTTACAGTTATTGTAAAACATTGACTATATTCCTTGTACTGTACAATATATCTTTGCACAGCTGCTTCTGTGAAATGAATCACACTAGCTCATAAGCAATGTTTCACTATAACCTTACAAAAACCCTTGGTGTATATATGAATATACTTGGGACACTGATAACTTGGAGATGACACTGCTGGACTTTGAAGATTCTGAATCTAAGTATTTAGTGACCTTATCTAATTTCCTTCTGAAGAGTTGCTTTGGTTTGCACTTCCAAGAGCACCCCCTCTTTTGGAAATGGTATTAATTGCCAAGTTTTTAATCAGAATAGAAATTACTGTCAGTTTTGTTCACATATTTCATCTCACTTTATTAATAATCCTGTGAGATAATCCTGTGAGTTAAGCAGGTTGTGATGAAATCAATTTGTAACTCCACACAGTTTCAACTGAACTTGAATCTGTCCAACTCCAGAAGTCCATTTGGTGACACACTAACGTACTCTCCTGGGGGGAATTTTGTAGAGATGGCTTTTAGATGGCAACAGATAAATAGAATAGGCTTTTAGCAACTGTTTGAGAAGTAACAAGGTTTAGGCATTTTGCTTTATAGAACTCTCCAGAACAGGGGACTGAAATGTTAGTAATGTTATAAATGACCTTTATCTGACCTTCCAGTTGGGAGATATACTTCAAGAATTAGAATTCCGCATAACAAAACTTAAAGATATTTGCATCTAAAATGATTGGTAGCCAAAGAAGATCTCTCTCTCTCTCTCTCTCTCTCTTTCTCTCTCTGTGTGTGTGTGTGGGTAAGAGAGTTTCTACAATATCTAATGCTTTATTCCCTCAAAGCAGTATTTTTTCTTCAGTTACTTTTTGAAATGGATGTTGTTTGAGGAATTTTATACTATTTTTCTTTTTTGTCCCTAAAAACAAATAAATCACTCTTTCCAGGCAAGTTCAGCTTTTCATGTGTGACAAACTTAAAACTTGACCGGCTGAAAAATGGGAGGGTTTATTTTTCATCCCCTTTTGTGAATGAGGCATTAGGTCTAAAATTGCCTTCAGTGACAAATTCCTTTCATCACTAATCCTTCACAGAAATAACTTAGTGAACTGAAAGTGACAGAGGCTTCAGAGAAAGAGGTGAACTCAGCCTTGTAAATAAAACCCATCTTGAAAGATACAAGTAAAGTAACAGACACATGCTTACCCTAAAGGTTTTTTTTTTTTCTTTTTTAAATTTAAATTAGGCTTAAATGGCTTAAAACATAGAACAAAATAAAATGAAATAAAATCTTCTAATTATTTTGTCACTCAAAGTGAAATTTTTAGTCTGTCTTGCTTGTTTTAGGAATATAAAGAAAAAGGTAGCCATGGCTCTTGATTTTCTGCAGAACTGTCTGTGTTATTTATGGAAGAAACTTTAAAAAAAATATTTTGTGTTAATACTGTCGGGGAGAGTTTGTAGATTCCTTGGTTCTGTCTCGCCGCAGCAAAAATTAGAAGCGATGGACAGATGAGTGTTGCAGCTTAGTTTTATTTGGCAAGCAAAGGAAGCTACATCCTTGAGGCATGAGAGTAGGCGAACCCAAAAGACACGAAAAGAAGAAAGGCCCCCCCAGCTTAATTTTGGCTCCTTCTTTTATATGTTTTTTCTCCTCCCCAAGAGCCTGCCCTATGTAAATTGGGCTCGACCAGAAGGCTCCTTGTTTCACCTGAGGTTCTCACTCCGGTCCTCAGGCTTTCCGTTGTTTTATTTTCATGGGCTTTTCCCTTCTTTGTCTTTTAGCCACCACCATTCTGGACTTCTTCCTATTCTAACTACCGAACAATACTAACATTAAATGTTAACATCATGGTCATTTCTGCTGAATTCTGATCAACAAACTTCTTAATCTACTTTTATATATTTTGACTTGATGAAAGATGTGTGGTGATCACCTGTGTACCAGACACTGTACAGAGCTATTAGAGATGCTGAGATGATGCAGGTAAGCACACTGGTGCAAAGGACTACTTGTCTACCTACATTTTTGACAAATGAGTTGAAATAAAATGGAAGTGTATTTAAATTGCTTTGGATGGCAATCAAAGGAATTTTGATCTAACCTAAAAAGATGAAGAATAAGGGTAGAAATGAGCAAAAATCGTAACAGACTGAAGGAATACATATACAACTTACAAAGAATTTTAACAGCACAGCAGAAATTGCTCTGTGTGATGGTGTGGCAGCAGTAGATGCAATTGATACTGGGCATTTGGTTCACTTTGAGGGTCTAATGAAAGCCATCTAAGGAGTTAAATGTGAACTTAAACTCAGTCTTCTAAAATGAGACAAATATAGGGATTACAGTAAAAATAAGAGTTTTCTGAACTTTGTTATCAATATATTGGTTTAAACTGGATTAATTTTGATGACGACAATTTTCAAATATTTGACTTACAGTCTTTAAAACAAAGTGAATATAAGCAACACTTCATTTATATTTAGAGTTCATAATTAGTAAATGGGCATTTGTTTTTTGAGAGTTTTATTTAGATATAATTAAAATAATTGAATTTTTAAAAAATTTTAAAGATATAAAATTTTTATATTTAAAATAACTAAAATTCACCCATTTAAAGATTACAATTTCTTGACTCAGTGTATCCAGAATTGTGCAGTTACTATCACAATTTAATTTAGAACAGCTTTGTCTATCCAAGGGCTTCCACTGAGACAATAAAGATTCTGCCTGCAATGCAGGAGGTGCAGGTTCAATCCCTGGGTCAGAAAGATTCCCTGGAGAAGGAAATGGCAACCTACTCCTGTATTCTTGCCTGGAGAACCCCATGGATGGAGGAGTCTGGTGGGCTATAGTCCATGGGGTCCAAAGAGCCAGACATGACTTAGCAACTAAACAGCAGTAGTTCCTTCTATGTATTTCTTCAATTGCTGTGCATTTTGTTGAGGATTGTCGTCTCTACATTCATAAAGATTATTCGTCTGGAGGTTTCTTTTCTTGTGATGTTTTTCTCTCATTTTGGCATCAAGATAATACTGGTCTCATAAAATGGGATGGGAAATAATTCTTCTTATGTTTCTTGAAATATTTCATGAAAGATTGTTATTCTAGGTTAAATGTTTAATAGAATTCACCAATGACTTTTTCTGGCTTGACATTTCTATGTGGCAAGTTTTTAAGTCATGTTAAATATTATGTCTCAGTCAGTCAGCTCAGTCATTCAGTTGTGTCTGACTCTTTGCAACCCCATGGACTGCAGCAGGCCAGGCTTCCCTGTCCATCACCAACTCCCAGAGCTAGCTCAAACTCAAGTCCATTGAGTCAATGATGCCATACAACCATTTTATCCTCTGTTGTCACCTTCTCCTCCTGCCTTCAATCTTTCCCACCAGCAGGGTCTTTTCAAATAAGTCAGTTCTTTGTATCAGGTGGCCAAAGTATTGGAACTTCAGCTTCAGCATCAGTCCCTCCAATGGATATTCAGGACTGATTTCCTTTAGGATGGACTGGTTGGATTTCCTTGCAGTCCAAGGGACTCTCAAGAGTCTTCTCCAACACCACAGTTCAAAAGCATCAATTCTTTAGTGATCAGCCTTCTTTATGTCTACTCAGATTTTATATTTCTACTTGAATCAAATTTGTTAGTTTGTGTTTTTCCAGGAAACTTTTCCTCTGCTGCTTACATTTTTCTCTTATTATCCTTTGCTTGTCTTCAAGGTCATTAATGATATCCTCTCTCTTTTTTGTGTGTGATTTTAGTTATTAGAATCCTATCTTCCTTAATCAGCTTATGTAAAGGCTTGTCAATTTTATTAATCTTTTCAAGGAAACAGCTTTTGGTTTCTTTAATTTTTATTAATGTTTTCTATTTTCTAGCTTAATTAATTCTTCTCTAATCTTTATTATTTATTCCTTATGTTGTTTTGGGTTTAGTTTGCTATCTTTTATTCCAATTACATGAAATTAAATATTTTGTTATTGATTACTTCTTTTCTGAAAGAGGTATTTACAGCAATAAATTTCCCTCCAAGCACAGCTTTAACTACATCTTAAGTCTGGTATGATGTGTTTCTTTTTTGACTCATCTTAAGGCATTTTTTAATTTACCTTATATTTTCTTCTATAGTTTTTTTTTTTTTATTTTGCATAACTTTGGGTTTTCTTATATATACATTGTATTGTTTTGAATAAAGCTCATTTTATAATTTCAGTTCTCTTAAATTGATTGATATTTGCTTTATGGCCTAGTATTTGACATTTAAAGTCTCTTAAAATGTTAGTTTCTTCTTTCTGCAGTTTTGTTTAATATATTATGATAGGCACATATATGTTTATAAATTTTATATCTTCTTGATGGAATGGTCCTTTGATAAGCAATAAGTTGTTCAATAGTTTAAAATGCTGGTTGTTTAATTTTTTAATTAATTAAGTATTTATTGAATGCTCAATATGTGCCAGTCACTGTTCAAAATTGGGAGAAAAATAATGAATGAACAGAAAAATTTCTGTTGTAATGGAGCTTGCATTCTATTTGGGGAAACAGACACTAAGTATTATGAATAAGGAAATAATATATTGCTATAGGAAAACTTTCTATTAAAAATGGAGGCAAAAAGATCAAACCAGTCAATACTAAAGAAATCAATCCTGAATATTCATTGAAAGGACTGATGCTGAAGCTGAAGCTCCAATACTTTGGCTACTTGATGCAAAGAACTGACTCATTGGAAAAGACCCGATGCTGGGAGAAATTGAGGGCAAAAGGAGAAGGGGGCAACAGAGGATGAGATGGTTGGGTGGTATCACTGACTCAATGGACACAAGTTTGAGCACTCAGGTAGATAGTGATGGACAGAGAAGCCTGGCATGCTGCAGTTCATGGGGTCACAAAGAGTCAGATACAGCTTAGTGACTGAACAGCAGCATAGAAAAACTACTGAGCAAGGTAAGGTGATGATTACTGCAGGTTGGAGAGAACTAAAATTTATACTATGTAACCAGAGGGGATGACAGAGGATGACATGGTTGAATGGCATCACTGACTCGATGGACATGAGTTTGAGTAAGCTCCAGGAGTTGGTGAGGGACAGGGAAGCCTGGCATGCTGCAACTGAAAGTTGCAACAACTCTGAAAGTTTAAGGGTCTATTTAAACTGATTTTATTTGAACAATGATTCCAGAATTTTTCTACATTTTTTGCATAATTATTATTAATATTCCTTTAACCTTCTGTTTGTTTCAAAGTATTTAAGATAGATGAGCTTCAAAACACAGGCAGGTTTCTTTATAGATATTCTAATGCTTTCTGGCATTAGATTGTAAACATGTCTTCAAGTACATACTTTATTTAGTCTTCAACTTCTTACATTATTAAGTAGAATGTCATGCATAAATTTGACTTTACTTCATGAACAAGTTAATTTATATCTCATTAAATGGGAGACAAGATAAAGTCTGTGACATAAAATGAAATCACTACTTCTATTCATCGCATTAACATTCTTACTAGGTTGAAATTGTCATTAAATCCATCAACTGTCAGGAAGATATAAATAGGCAGTGAAAGAAGGGTTTCACAAGTTACATATATAAGGAAATTGAAAACATAAGATGGTAATTTGAACACAATATCAGCAATTCTTTAGGACCTGAAGAAAGATCAATTCTTTCATAATTATGACTCCCTTTAGAAAACTCAGGAAGGTGAAAGTTGTAGAAATATGGAATTTAATGAACCATCAGTGTTTTTCCCATTTTCTGTACTCCTAGATTATATCAACTTGCCATGTCCAGTTTAAATATCCTTTTTTTTTTTTTTTAATCTCAACCATTAACCTGTGGGGAGATATTCTCCTCGTACATATTTTTATCTATTATTCCAAAACAGCTCTGCCCTGATATTTTTACCCTGAATTTAGTAAAGGTTTTCCTCAATAAATCTCTGAACTAATGAGAAATTTTACCCAGTTCTTGTTGTTCAGAGAAAAATCTATGTTTTCTTTTAAATACAACTTTTAGAATTATATGATTCACAGGTTTGGTTTTGTTAGGTTTTCAAATATGCTAATATCAGATCAAAATCTCTCTTGATCGCATTTTAAAAAGAAGTTTGTTTTCTTTCACTGTCTTTTCTTCATGTCAGTGCCTTCAGTAAAATGTTGAAGAAGCCTTGGACAGTTTCTTTAAGCTTTCTTAATAATAGTGTTTAAAAGAAGACAGCAGTCCCAAAATGGAGTCAGTCATGCTTAATCTCATGCCACCAAACCAAGATTTAACTTAATAAGAGTTTGGCTGTTTCGGAAATGAAATTTCAAGCCAGCCAGTCAAGAATGACCTGCTCAGCACTACTGAGGTGATCTGCCAGGCATAGCTCTCCCAGTCCTAAAGGAAGGTAACCTTGCAGTAACCAGCTCGCTTGCTTTTTTGCCTAGAATAACTTCCTTGTTCCTGTTGCCTCTGGTCTATAAAATCTCTTACCTTGTATAGGTCTTCAGGGCTCCTCTCTGTCTGTTTGATTGAGTCATTGATTAAAGGCACTAATATCTTAAAAATTTACACAGTTGGATATTTTTAAAAAATAGTTTATGTGGATTCAGTGATAACAACTTCATGTGTTAAAATGAAAATTAAAATATAATACAAAATGCCTAGCCCTTGTAGTGATTATTATTCAAGAAATATTGGTTTTATTTCTTTCTAATGATTCCCACCACTTTCAGAGTTGATGCCATTTCTGTTTTACATGGGGGAATGGAATGTCTGGACTTCCCTGGCAGCTCAGTGGTAAAAAAATCTCCCTTCAATTCAGATTGTAGGAGACTCAGGAGACATGGGTTCAATTCCTGTGTCAGGAAGACCTTCTGGATGAGGAAATGGCAACCCACTCCAGTATTCTTGCTTGGGAAATTCCATGGACAGAGGACCTTGATGGGCTACACTCCGTGGGATTGCAAAGTGTCAGACACAACTGAGCGGCTAACACACACAGCGGAGGAATGCCTAGCAGATGTGAGGGAGAGGCGTCAGGTTAGTGCAACTCAGCAAAGTAATGGAGCACTTCAGTAATCAAAGTGATTGGGAAAAGTTTTTACCACAATGTGAAATTTCTTATAAAATTTGGCTGTATGTATGTAACTAAGCAATCACAGACAAGCAGTTTACAGATTCAAAATGGGAACCAAATATATCTCGTTTCATAACCCAGTTTTTAAAATTATTTTTATGGTATGCTTTACACAAATGTTCAGTCTTTTAAGCTAATTTATAAGTCATATATTAACATTCTGGGAAAAGTTTTATAAAATGCTAGCTAAAAGATAGCTATTTCAAAACTTTCAGGAATCAAAAAAAAAAACATAACAGAAAAGCAAATTGTATTTTAAAGAGGAGGATCTCTTTGGTCAATTGTTAGAAGTCTAAAATGATCAATTCCTTTTTTCAAGGTGTACTCATTAAACTGTAACACCTTCTTATTCTCTGGAAGAAGCTTTAACAATATATAATATATTGAAGTTTTTGCCCTTACTGCTTTCTATGCTAATGTGATGCTTACCTTAGCATGTCATGAATACATATTTGTGGAATCAAACTTGAATCAATTAAATTGAATTGAGGATGGAATGAATACAGAGTTCCCCAGTGGCAACCACTCCAGAGTCTGAAACTAATTTTAAAAATACTCTCCCTGTTTTTCAAAGTGCACGATGAGAACAGCAGCAATATTTTTATTAACTTTTCTTTGGAATCCTGTGTGGAGATCTATTGGAGAAAAATTGGGCCAGAATCTTTGGTCATCAGCCTCTTAACAATCTCCCCCAGGTGATAATTTGGCACAGGAAAGTTTGAGCGCCATTCCCTCAGTACAGTGAATCACCTTCATAGTGAAATACCATATGCCATTCCTTGACTTGATTTAATGTCAAATTGTAAATTCGCTATATACCATATGCTTATATGTGTGTGTGTGTATAAGCATGTGACACGTATATCCACACAGAAATGTATTCTGTCTCCATAGGTTTGCCTTTTCTAGAATATCATAGAGTTGGTATTGTGGACAAAGAATGTCACCAGGCATTTCAGTAAACAAAGGATGCTGTGTCCTTGAAGCCAGGAGCCTCTGCAGAGACCCCCAATGTTGCATCCTCAGGGAATTCAGGAGGGGAAAAAAAGGATACTGGCCCTGGAGAGTTAATTTGTATATCAAAGGAAAGGTTTGAATAAGCCTAGATTCTTGCTTCTTCCCATACAAAGAAAAGCACTAAATTCACTAACTGGATATATCTGTTTTTGTGATTAGCAGCAAGCTTTTGATGTTTGAACACGTTTATCTAGCTTTTGTCCAAAAAACTAATACACATCCTGGCTCCCCCTCTTACCTCTTTGGGACAATCCTTCAGAGAATTTGAGAAGCTGTACCTCAGGCTTAAGTTCTCAGGCTTTTCAATTTCGTTTCTTACACTTAGTAACATACATTGACTTTTCCTCTGTCTTGTCATGGCTGGGTAGCTCATCCCTCTTTGGCATGAAATGATATTGCATTTTCTGCATGTTGCACAGTGTATTTATCCACTCACCTACCGAAAGACGTTTCGATTGCTCCCAAGTTTGACAATTATAAATAAGGAAGCTTTAAACACACACTTTTTGTGTGGACATAAATGTTCAACTCATTTGGGTGAATATCAGGGAGCACAATTACTGATTCATACAGTAAGATTATGACTAGTTTTTTTAAGAAACTGTCAGGATGTCTTTCACAGTGGCTGCACCATTCTGCGTTCCCACCATCAGTGAATGAGAGTTCCTATTGCTCCACATTCTCACAGTGTCAGTGTCCTGGAATTCCGTCCATTCTAGTAGGGATGGAAGAGTAATTAAGTGTTTTTATTTGCATTTTCCAAATGACAAATGGTGGTGAGCATCTTTTCACATACTTATATTCCATCCGTGTATTTTTTTTTTTTTGATGAGGTGTCTGTTCAGATATTTTTGGCCACTTTTTAATTTCTATATTGTTGAGTTCTTTGTATATTTTGAATTACAATCCTTTATCAGAGGTGTTTTACAAAGATTTTCCTCCCAAAATCTGTAGCTTATCTTTTTGTATATTAATAGTGTCTTTTACAGAGCACAGGTTTTTTTTGTTTTGAAAAGTCCAGATTGTAAATTGTTTCTTGGATTGCACTTTTGGTGTTATACCTAAGAGGTCATTGCCAAACCTAAAGACACCTAAGATTCTACATGATCTTTTAAGAGTTTTATAGTTTTGCATTTTATGTATAAATCTATGCTATTTTGAATTAATTTTGTGAAAAAGGTAAGTCCTGTACCTAGATGCATTTTTCTGAATGTTCTAGTTGTTCCAGCAGCTTCACTCCATTGTCTTGCCTCAGCTGCTTAACAAGACCAGTGACCTGGGGTGGGTCTACTAGTGGGCTCTCCGTTCTGATCTTGATCTCTTGTTCATCTTGTTCAGTTTTTTTTTACCACACTGTCTTAATTACTATAGATTTATAGTAAGCCTTAAAGTCAAGATGGTGTCAATTCTTTAACTTTGTTCCTCCGCTTCAATATTGTGTTGGCTTTTTTGAGTTTTCTGAGTCTCCATAGCAACATTAGGATAATTTTGCTAATGTCTACAAAATAACTTTCTGAGATTTGACTAGTATTGCATTAAATTAACAAATCAAGTTTGGAAAAACATATCTTGACAAAATTCTAAGCATTCTGTCTTCATTTTTGCTTATATATTTTCAACAACTAAACCGTAAATTTTATAAAGTCAACGTTTGAAAGAAAAATTGTTTTTCATCATTAAACCAGTTTTTATCATTGCCATATCCCCAATAGATTCTGGCACATATAAGGTACTGAATAAATACTGTGTAATGAATGAATATGACTTTCTACTTTGGATTCTAGCACTGTGTGTATATATCTCAACTCGCTGTTAAGTGGTATATTTAGTAAGGGCAGAGCTATGCCTTATGCCAGCATGCCTCCTTCATATCCTGCTAAGTAATCAGTGTGAGTCAATGCTTCTTGAGTAACCAAGTTTAAAAAGCAATGAGCTAAAATACTCTGAAATTAAAAAAAAAAAAAAAAGTAGCATTTTAAAATACCAACAGCAATATTTTATTTGCTAAAACAAAATGACAGTAAAAAATAGCATTATTTTTATATGAATAATGCAATGCCAAAATGCATTTATGATATTTTGCACATTATTTGAAGGTTGAATTTTTATATATTCTCAAAATTATCTGATTCTTTAGAAGCTTCCAAGATAGCCTTTCCATAAGCATGTTTGACACCCAAACAATTATTTATCATTTCTTTCCAAGGCCTTGTCATCATCATCTTCTTTCCTCTAATGGCACCTTTTAAATGAAACAGTGTCTATGTCAAGGAGGCCACAGAGACCAAGCATAGTTATAACCTTAATCTGCAAAAATGCACTTAAATCTATGTTAGGCTTCTTGCTGATAGCTTAACATCCCTCTTGCTGGATCCCAAGCGCTTCATTATCTATTAGATGTTGGTTTTGGGGAATGGAAGCCCCAGTCTCTGGCTCTCTCCATCGTGAGTCTCTACTTCTCACGCTCTCCTGTGGTCTCTCTCAACGCTCAGCTGAGGGACTGGTTGCGTGGCCCTCTGCCCTATGAACTGAATTCATTGAAAATGGAAACTGACCTGTTTTCTCAGCAAGGAAGGATCTTTGTGCTGCCGTGTGCTCCACCATAAACAGATGTGACATCCACAGTAACAGAAACTTCTACTGCTTCAAAGCAAACTGCTACTGCCAGTCTTCCCCTGGCCGGTCCTGGTCATTTTGCACTAACTCCTCTGTGGCACAGGCAGAGAAAGAAACTGTCCTTTGAATCACAATTTAAACCAGCCCCTTATGAAGTTCAAAATCAAGAGCCCTTTGTCCTGCTGCCCACAGACTGCTGGTGTCACTTCTTACATACCTGTGTTTAAAAAGTGTCTCTGGGACTTACTTTATATGTGACCTTAGGAACAGTTTGACTGTCCCTCCTTCAGTCTTCTGCTTCCTCATTTGTAAATGGCAATGACAATTATTTCACTGTGTTTAAACTATATTAGATAATGTATTAAAATCATTTCCATGATTTCTGCTCTATAAATTGCTTATTTATGACTGTCATGTTACTTCATGCAATTTTCTCAATAGTATAGGAAATAATTAAATTTTCACCAATCCCTTGGCTCACCTGGAATTGACACACTCTTTAGATGATACAAGTATTCCAAACTCAGTCTCCATTTTTTCTCACACCTTAAATGGACCACACCCACTTCCACTGAAAAATGACCTGAATCATTTTGCTTCTTCAACAATTATTGCATTCTTTTCATTCATATGGGTGACTTCCAGTGAAGTGCTATGTAGGAACTAAAGAATACATGCACACTCACACACACACACACATATACACACACACAATCTTTCTTCCAAGTTGTATGCTACAGTGAAAAAAGTACAAATCCAAGTTTGCCAAGCATATAGACTTGCATTCTTTTTTCCATATTCAGATCCATAACTTCTTCCTCTAAGCTTTTTGGAATCCCTGTACTCTGTCCTAAGTAAAGTTTCCCAAGTGGCCTTTAGGGTAAGTGGTTCAATCTAAGTGGGAACAAATGATTTTCTGCCACTGAATCAGCCAGACTTTGAGGTTGACAGGGCAACAGAGATCATCTTTAAGTGGGAACCCAAATTGAGTTCAGGATCCAGGTAAATACTCCAGAGGTGTGAGCACATCACCATCACATTCTAGGAGCCATCATATAAGAGGAAGAAGTAACTCTACCATATTTATGCACTTATAACCAAATTTTACCCTGAACGCATTTTAAACATCACTCATTTAAATCATGAAACGCATTCTGATCTATTGTCATGCTAAATATAATGCCTCTTCTAAAGATCTAGATAGAAATATTTGAAGTGCTTTGGGGATGGAAAGCCTCCTTAGAGGCTTCAGATGTTAATTCTTCATCCCTGGTGTGCATCATCCTGATTATGATAATCCGAGTTTTAGCTAATCAGCCTGGATTTGTAGGTTAAGGTTAATTTACAAACACTTATATCAAACTATCTCCACTTAACTCTTTCAAATTATACAGATTTGAAGTTAACCGCAGGCAATGAGAGACCCCATGTCTCAAATTACCATCTCCAGGCAAAAGCCTCAGATTTAGACTGTCATCTCAGATGCTGAATTTGTTATCACTGCTGCCACAGCGAATTACCACAAGCTTAATGGAGTAAAACACACACCTCTTATCTTGCAGCTCTGTAGGTTGAAAGTCTGTCACAGGTCCCAGGGAACTACAATCCAGGTGTGGTAGCACCTCATTCCCTCCAGGAGGCTCTGAGGGGACCAGCCTGCAGGCTCATGCAAGACTCTGCAAAATTTAGCTGAACATTCTTCTTACTCTTCTAATCTCTCCTGTTGCCTCTGTCACATCTCTGATTTACTCTTCAGCCTTCTTTCACTCTTAAGGATCCATGTGATTAGTTTTGGCTCATATGGATAATTTAAAATGATTTCCCCAAGTTATGGTCCATATTCTTAATTCCACCAGAAAATTTCCCTTTGCCAAGTAAGGTTGGCAGGTTTCATGGAATAGAGTATAGACATCTTTGGGGGTCCTTTTTCTACCTACTGATAGAGATGCTTATATTGATTGAGGCATGCCACATATGAGAGTCCACTGGAAAAACATGTTTGAGTGCTCCATAGAGACCTCCATATAAGCATTTCTATTATTTAAATTTGTGGCTTTAAAACTTGTTCATCCACCTATGTGCATGCATTAAATCTGAAGGAATGCTCAATCTATTTGCTAACATGTGAAACCAGAAGTTTCTGAAAGTCCTTTTTCATCTTCATCCAAATTTCAAAGATCTATTGGTTCCAGCACACCAAATATTGGGCTTTCCTGGTGGCTCAGAGATAAAGAATCTGCCCGCCAATGCAGAAGACACAGTTTCAATCCCTAGGTCAGGAAGATCCCTGGAAAACGAAATGTTAACTCACTCCAGTATTCTTGTTTGGGAAATCCCATGGACAGAGGAGCCTGGCAGGCTACAGTCCATGGAGTAACAAGAGTAGGACATGACATAGCAACTAAACAACATCATATGTTTCCACTTCTTTTCATCTCCAACACTGCATATAATTTAGACCATTGACATCCTGAGGTTTTGAAAAATCTTTTTGACTGGTCTCCTATCTTCCAACTTTCACTGTATACCTCGATTCACTTTTCCATATTTGATCCAGAGGGATCTTTCTAAACCAAAATCAATCTCATGCTATGCTAATACTGGAAATTCTTCAGAAAGCAACTGCTTATGCTGGCCTTATGATAAAGGTCACATTTCAGACAAGGCAGTGGGAAGATGTCTATTTTTAGTGAATTTTGAGTCCTCTAGGCTCACTTCTCAAGTCTTGGATCCCTGTTGCTCTGTTCACGTCACACTGAAGCACTTAGAATTCTCCAGAGATGCTGTTGAGAATAGCACAGTAAGTAATGCTTTTAGGAGACTTGCTATGTGCCAATCTCTGTAATAAATAATTGTGTAAGTTTTTGTTGTTGCTTTTGTTGTTCTGCACATCGATCCTAAATGCTATTGTTATTCCCATTATAGAGCCAGAGAACTTTAGTAGCATATCCAAGGTAAATAGGTAGTGAATAGTGGCACTAAAAGTCCAGCCCAGACTCCATCGCCCCAGAGACTGTACTGTAAATTTTACAGTCTAGTTTTCTATGTGTTTACCATTCCTATTCTGTCTAAATAACAGCCACTTCACAACTCAGCTTCATTTCATTCTTTACTGGATGACAAGGACACTTCCTAGAGATGGATTTTGGGTCCCTCTTGTTTGTTTGTACTGAGTGATAAGCAGAATAACAACCCTCTGCTAGAGCCAAATCTGGCCTCTGTACCCCAACACCAAATTAAATCTCAGAGACAGTTTTGAGTGAAATAGAAAAGAATAGCTTTAATGCTTTGCCAGGCAAAGGGGGCCACAGTGGGCTAATGCCCTGAAAACTGTACGTCCTGCCCTGGAAGGAGTAGGGGAAAGTTTTATAGTAATGGTTCAAAGGGGGCATGATTAGCTTGTGAACATTCTTCTGATTGGTTGGTGGTGAGGTAATTAGAAATCAGCATCATCAACTTTCTGGTTCCACCAGGTCTGGCGTCTTCATGCTCGTGGGCAGCAAACAGTTAACTTACCCCTTCTGGTGAGGGTTTCAGTACTGGCAAAACAGCTCAAAGACTTCTTGTCTGTCTCCCTTGAAAAGGAACCAGGACCTTGCCCCAGGGCTGCACTATTGTTTCTTGTCTGCCCCTCCCTTGCCTCTGCATCCCCTCCCCTGATTAGCAAATGTTTGAACCTGTTCACTGGAACCCAGGGAAGATCTTAGAGACTGAATGAACCCAAGTGGGTCAGAGAGAATCTTTCTGCAGTTTATGTCAGAGTGTACTGCCTATGTTTTCTTCTAATAGCTTTATAATTTCTGGCCTTACATTTAAGTCCTTAATCCAGTTTGAGTCACTTTTTGTGTATGGTGTTAGAAAGTATTCTAATTTCATCCTTTTGCTGTAGCTGTCCAGTTTTCCCAGCACCACTTACTGAAGAGGGAGTCTTTTCTCAATGTACATTCTTGCCTCATTTGTCAAAGATAAGGTGTTCATAGATTTGTGGGTTTATCTCTGGACTTTCTATCTTGTTTCACTGGGCTATATTTATGTTTTTGTGCCAGTACAATACTTTCTTGATGACTGTAGCTTTGTAGTATAAGTGATGACCTAGAGGGGTAGGATGGTGAAGGGCAGGGAGGGGAGAGAGGGAAGGGGTGTGTGTGTGTGTGTGTGTGTGTGTGTGTGTGTGTTTGTATGAAATTATGACTGATTTGCATTGTTGTACAGCAGAAACCAACACAAAATTATAAAGCAATTTCCATCAATTAAAAAATAAATAAAATTAAATAAAAAGAAATGGGGTCTACAGAAAGGCTTTTGTGCCCACGAGCCACACAGGGTCCTGCTCAGTATCACTCCCAAGTAACCATGTCTTAATCCCTATGTTAGGTAGTTAGAATGGGAAAAAGGAGTCCAAACTGACAGTGGCTAAAGACAAAGGAAGGAAAAACCCCACAAAAATTGAACCAAAGAAAATCCAAAGACCGGATTCAGGTGAAACAAACACGCTTTCTTCATTGCCAGCTCAATTTGCAGAGTCCGGGCTCAAGGTGTAGAGGAGACAAATGTATAAAAGGAGGAGCCAAAGATGGACTGAAGCCTCTCCTTTGGGGTCAGCCTGCCTTCATGCCTCGAGGGTGTACTTTGCCTTGCTTGCCAAATAAAATTCTGCTGTAACCGAGCTGTAACACTGGTCCACCATTTCAAATCTTTGCTGTGGTGAGACAGAACCGAGGAAATTACACATACCCCCCACATCTCTGGTGCTGTGACTCGGATTTAAGCTGGCTGAAAAAAATCTTGGCTTGGCCCCTGCGAGGTGGAGGTCAAGCCCCACAGAAGCCCAACTCGGCGAAAGCTCAGGCTGTGGAAGCTGAACACGAAGGAAACCCAGAGCAGGGGAAGTAACAAGAAGCCCAGCATGCTGGAAACCAAGACAGCATAAACAAACTCAGCAGAAAGCTCACGCAGCTCAGACTCAGATTCCAGAAGACCTGTGGTTAAGGAGGAGGCCCTTGCCCCTGTGGTTGGAAGGACACGGCTAACAAAATCTTAATTCCTTCACAATCTCTCGTTTCTTGTTTCCCCAACCCCCCTGTGAACAGGTGAGCAGCAGTGGGTGCAGCTGAGGGGCTCTGGCTGGGGTTCCACCCCGCTGTGTCCCGAGGGCTCCACTGTCTGCGGCACTCTGGAGTGCAGCTGTTGCCCGAGCGGGCGAGGGTTCTTCTTTCCTAATCTCCTTTGTGCCAAGGATCAGGCCAATGAAAACTGTGTGCACAGGTCAGGCATTTAGCAGATTTTCTGACAGGCTGTGAAGGGGATTCCTTGGCACATTTTTCCCACTGCTTTTTCCTCCCATCCTCAGCTCCTCTTTCTATCTATGCCACTGTTTACAAAGTGTTGGGCAAGTCATCATCTTTCCACTTCTGAAAGTTGTGTTTAAAACTGTTTGCCTAAGATTGGGACTCAAACCCACATGGAAGGGACTCTGCGCTATGCTTAGTCACTCAGTTGCATCCGACTGGGACTTGAGCCTGGCCAAAACCCACGGTGCTTGGTTTCAGGACCTAATGAAGCTCAGGCTCTTGATGTCTCATTGCAAAAAATGTTCAGTGAGAGACATAGCAATAGGTAAGAGGTGGGTTTGTTCACATTTACAGAGAAGCCTATTCTGCAGGGTGTGGGCCATCATGGAGGGTACAGTGTCCATGGAATGTGGTGTGGCTAGTGTTTGGAGCTAGGTGATTTCATATGCTAATGAGTGGGAGGGTCATTCAACAATTAGGGAACCACTCACTCCTTGGTCTTTTGATAGTGCCTTGGACCTGGCCTGGCGCCTCTGGGTGTGTCATTTAGCTTGCAGAATGATAATTAAGGTTTAGTTGAATCTGACTTGTCTGCCATCTTGGACCCATTTGATCTTAATTGGTTTATGTTATGCCCTTGGACTATGTCATTCTGTAAATTTGTGCCCTGCCCCCTTCCCTCCTGTTTCATGCTCTTTTCCTGAGCCCTGCCCAGGCCCACAATGTTGCTTCTACAATATTCTGGAGGGACAACCAAAAAATAGCTGGCCCTTGGGAGGGGAATACTGTGTAATATCCAATCCCTCTAGATATTCAGGCCTTTATCTTCCATGTTTCCTACAACATGTGCAACAACAGCATCTCTCAGTTAACCTGCTAGGACGGGTGACAGGCACAACATGCCTGCTAGAAGTCCATCTGTTGGCATCCCTTCAAGGGCAATTGCACTTCCAGGGACAATGTTTGCCACTTTGGGAGGTAGCCCTGCAGGCCATTTGAGCCCAAACCCTTACCACCCTTCTCTTGAAGTTACAAACATACCTCAAGGTCAAATCTCCACTCCACCTTTATAGAACATCTGGCCTGTTGCCTCTTATCAATTTGTTCTTAAGCCACTTACTAACTCCTACAACCAGGACCTTGGCCCCTTGTAGGCAGCATTGCTCCACCCCACTTATTATTAAAATACTCTTAATGTCTCTAACAGAACCATATAACCCATTCTGTTGTCACTATTTCTGCTATTACCTAAAGTGGATCTATGACAATGAAATGTTTACATTTGGAGACACCCTAAGCTGTACTTATAGAGGACTAGTGGGGGAAATCAATGATTTACATTCCCTCATAGCAATAAGAGGATAAAACTTATGGCTATTTCACCAGGTTCCCAGTCTCAGGGCACAGGCTTGGATTGCTTTACATCATGGTATCTATTCACATCAGCAACAGACAAACCAGCAATGAGTTAAGATTACAACCCCTTAATCCTGCCCAGCACTAGTCACTCTGGAGACCTTGGGGATACCCAGCTCCAGCCTGGAAATCCCAGGAGGTCGACCTGCCTTGACCTGCCTAGGGATCTGATACTCTGAAGTTTGTCGTGTCTCAGCCTGCTCAGGGATCTGCCAGTCCAGGTGTATTAGGAGGTCTATATGCCTGGACTTGCCCAGGGACCCAATTCTCTGGAGGCTGAAATGCCTTGACCTGCTGGGGGATTCAATCTCCAGGAGGCTGTCATGTCTCAACCTGCCTGGGGATCTGCACCCTGACCCGGGGACGCCTGGCTCTGAGGTTTCAATAGTACTGGGTAGGATAAGCTTCAGAAAGACTCACCCCTAAGGAAGTCCACCCATAAAATAGAAGGAAGCCTATTAGTTATGGGACTGTGACCACTCTCAGCAATAACCCAGGAGCCCAATGAGAACCCCATTGCCGTTCTGGAAAGGCTAAAAGAGGCTATCCAAAAGTTTACCAGTCTGGACTTAGATTCTTATGAGGAACAGGTGATTTTAAAGGACAAATTCCTGTCCCAATGTGCATCAGACATCAGGATAAAGTTACAACAGCTTCAGCAGCAGGACCCTGCTGCCTCTTTAGATGAGATGGTCCAGACAGCCACCAATACCTTTTATAACAGAGAACAGGAGAAGGAGGCCAAGGCCCAGGAAAGGAAGAAAGGAAAGAGACCAGGCAAGTCCAGATGCTGGCCGCCCACCAGGGAAGCCCTATGGCAAACCCCGAGTCCCTAAAAGACAAGACATGAGGCAAGTGCCTAATTTGTAGGCAGGCGGGACATTGGGCCAAAGAGTGTCCAAAGTGTGACAAGTCTCCTAAAATGGCTTGCTACAAATGCCATCAATTGGGACATTGGGCAGCCCTCTGCCCTTGGGACCCAAGAGCCTCAAGGTCAAGCAACAAGCCTTCCCTCACAATGGTTCAATGCAACTGAAGCAGCCCACTCCAGCAGCCTCCCTGTCACAGATAACTTTCACAGGGCTGGAGCCAAGGGTGCAAGTGGATGTGGTAGGTAGGTCTGACAATTTCTTGATTGACACAGGGGCTGCCTACTCTGTCCTGACCTCCTGCTTCAGAGCCTTCTTCTCCCAGACCTGTACCATTTTGGGTACTACAGGAAAAACAATTACAAAAAGATTCACCTGAGCCCTCTGTTGCTGGGATTGACAAATATTTTCCCACCAGTTTCTGGTGGTCCCTGAGTGTCCTACTACCTTATTGAAAAGAGATCTTTCCCTGCCTTCGAAATCTTGCAGCTATTGCAGTCCTGATAAAAGATCCTTTAAAACTCTCTCTTGGGGGCAAACTATTTTTACCCGCCACCAAGTGAAACAACTCCTGAATGGGAGAGGCATTTATGGATGTCTGATCAAAGGATCCTCAGATATCAGATAGTGCTGATGGAAAATCCAGGCCTGACTATATCCCCTTGTGAGGTTCTTAAGCCAGCCCCTCCCGCCTACCCCCAAGGGCTCTCTCCCCTTTCACTCTTGCCTGGAAACCTTGGACCACTGGACAAAACCCTGAGAGGGATTGTCAGAAGATCCTCTGACTAATCCTGGGGAAATCTGATAGCACTGCCTTGGATGGAAAAAGAAGAGTCAAATAAGCAGTTGTCTCCAGTCTTGAGACCATGGAGGCTAAATCTTTGCCACCAGGTACTTCAGCCCAATTAGCTGAGCTCATACCCCTGACTCAAGCTTTAGAACTGGGAAAAGGAAAAAGAGTAGCCATTTACACTGACTCCAAGTATGCCTTTCTGGTGCTACATGCACATGATGCTATTTGGAAAGAAATAGGCCCCTTGACCTATTGGGGACCCGAGGGTCCCCAATCAGATATGGTGATCAAATCTTTAGGCTCTTGGAGGCAGTCTATCTGCCCACTGAGGTTTTAGTCTCCCACTGTAAAGGACAACAAACAGGGAGCAAGGAAGTGGTGTGAGGGAAGCAAGCAGCCGATCAGGCAGCTAAGAGAGCAGCGTTACAGAATAATGACCTAATGGGGTTGCCACCCTAGTTCCACAGACTTATTTGCCAGAAACTCCTTCATATACTGAAGGTGAGACTCTTAAAGCTAAGAGTGCAGGCTTTCAAGAAATCATATGGGGTGGTTCTAAAAGGAGGGACTCCTTTTTCTGCCTGGAACCTCCAGTGGAAGTTGGTTAACTCCTTACATGCCACCACTTAGGGGAGAAGGCCCTCCAAAGATGACTAGAAAGGTCCTTCAGAGGAACAGGCCACCAAACGACTATGAGGCAAGTGGTCTCCTCTTGTCCCACTTGCCAATTAAGCAACCCCCAAGGAGCTTGAAGACCCCAGCTGGCTCAGCCCATCCAGCTTTGTGGGACGTACCCAGGAGAGGACGGGCAGATGGGCTCACCCAGATGCCAGTTTCTTAGGGGTATAAGTCATGATAGATACATGATATCTATCATGTATAGATATACATATAGATAGAGATACACATGATATCATGTATCTATACATGATAGATACATTCTTTTAGTAGATATTATATATCTATTAGCCATGATAGATACAGTCACAGGATGGATTGAAGGTTTTCCCACCTGGACTGAGAAGATTGAGGATAAAAAAAAAAAAAAAAAAAAAAAACTGCTCCATGTAATCATTCCAAGGTTTGGTCTGCCCAGATCACTACAAAGTGACAATGGGACATCATTTACTTCTAAGGTCACCCAAGGGGTCTTTAGAGCATTGTGCATTACTTATTGCCTCCATTGTGCCTGGAGGCCTCAGTCTTCAGTAAAAATAGAAAGAGACAACGAATTCTTAAAATCAGCAATAAAAAAGATATCCCAGGAGACCTTCCTCAGATGGAAGGAGGCTTTACCAATAACTCTTTACTGCACCCATATTTTCCCTAAGGAACAGGCTGGTCTTAGTCCTTGTGAGATGCTATGACCACATGAAGCTGCTCAGTCATGTTTGACTCTTTGAGACCCCGTGGACTGTAATCTACCAGGCTCCTCTGTCCATGGGATTTTACAGGCAAGAGTACTGGAGTGGTTGCCATTTCATTCTCCAATGAGATGCTATATGGGAGACCTTTTGTTTATGTCATGACCTCTTCCTAGATCCAGAGGCTCAGACCCTCTGGTCTTATACCATGGCCATTGGCAATTCCAACAAGATATACTCTTGTGGCATGTAGACCAGGACCCAAAAGATTCTAAAGAACCACCTCTATATGCTCCAGGGACTCAAGTCCTAATTAAAGTCTGGAAGGATGGGTCTCCAGAGGCTCAACTCCAGTCCAGATGGAAGGGCCCCTACCCTGTAATACTTTCTACCCCCACAATAGTCAAGGTACCAGGACACAACTCCTGGATTCACCACTCATGAGTCAAGCAGTGGAAAAAAACAAAAGAGGACATTCAATACACCTGTGAGCCCCTGGGAGATCTCAGATACCCATCCAGGACTACGAATGAGCGCCATTCTAGTGAACACCCCCAAAATTAAGTTTCTGGGGATAAGATATCTCAGGATAGCTCTAAAGAGCCAACACAGTTTGACAGGGGTTGTACTCCAAAATAGGCAGGAGATAGATCTCCTGATCCCTGAACAATGAGGGACTTGAGCCAACTTGAATGAGATGTGTTGTTTCTGGGTAAATACCTCCAGCTAAGTTAAAGAAAGTCTCACAGTTCTCAAGAAAAACATTCAGACCCTACAGGATCTCAAAGAACAACCTGGAGAGTTCTCAGGATGGCTACAATCTGGCTACAACTCTCTTTGGTGGATCCTTCTCCTGGCGAGGGGGAATTTGGAGTTGGCTAATGCCCATACTAATCCTTGTGATCACCATATTGATGCTGCTTATGATTGCTCCATGTATTATCAATTGTTTAACCCATTTTGTCTCTTTCTAGGTCAACAAGCTACAAAATACAGTGCTATTTCAACAAGGATATATAAAACTACACCCAATCATGGAAAATATCACTCACCCTTCGATGGACACTGGTATAAGGACTCAGGGCTTGAGACTAGCAAGAGGGGAGGCCCAATGCCCCTCTCCATCCTAGCTCAGCAGGAAGTAGCCAGAGAGACCTCAACACTCCCATTCCCAAAGATTGGGCCTCCCATCTATTGAAGGGGTAATGTTAGGTAGTTAGAATAGGAAAAAAGAGTCCAAAATGGCAGTGGCTAAAAGACAAAGAAAGGAAAAAGCCTGCAAAAATGGAACAAAAGAAAATCCACGGACTGGAGGGATAACTTCCGGTGAAACAAACATGCCCCCTTCATGGCCAGCTCAATTTGCATAGGGCTGGCTCATGGCAGGGAGGAGACAAATGTATAAAAGGAGGAAGCGAAGAAGGATTGAAGCCTCTGCTTTGAGGTCGGCCCACCCTCATGCTTTGAGTGTATACTTTCCCTTGCTTGCCAAATAAAACTCTGCTGTAGTGGAGCTGTAACACTGGCCCACAACTTCAGATCTTTGCTGAGGCGAGACAGAACCGAAGAAATCACACAATCCCCTGACATCTCAAACCTGTGAATTTGTTATATGACAAAAGGATGTGATTAAAAATACTGATGCTGAGGTGGTAAGATTATCTTGGATTATTCAAACAGACCCAATCCAATCACATCAGTCCTTCAGTTCAGTCTTGTCTGATTCGATGCAACCCCATGAACTGCAGCATGCCAGGCTTCCCTGTCCATCACCAACTCCTGGAGCTTGCTCAAACTCATGTCTATGGAGTCAGTGATGCCATCCAACCATCTCATCCTCTGTCATCCCCATCTCCTTCTGCCTTCAATCTTTCCCATCATCAGTGTTTTTTCCAATAAGTCATCTCTTCCCATCAGATGGTGAAAGTATTGGAGTTTCAGCTTTGGCATCAGTCCTTCCAATGAATATTCAGGACTGTTTTCCTTTAGGATTGGCTGGGTGGATCTCCTTGCAGTCCAAGGGACTCTCAAGAGTCTTCTCCAAGACCACAGTTCAAAAGCATCGATTCTTCAGCACTCAGGTTTCTTTATGGTCCACTCATACATGACTACTAGATAAACCATAAGTTTGACTAGACATACTTTTGTTGGCAAATAATGTCTCTGTCTAGGTTGGTCATAACTTTCCTTCCAAGAAGCAAGTCTTTTAATTTCATGGCTGCAGTCACTATCTGCAGTGATTTTGGAGCCCAAGAAAATACCTGAAAAAAACTGTTTCCATTGTTTCTCCATCTATTTGCCATAAAGTGATGGGACTGGATGCCATGATCTTTGTTTTTGTGAATGTTGAGTTTAAGACATTTAAGGACATTAATCCTTAAGAGCAGAGATTCTTTCCCAACTGAAAGGGAAAAGAGAGAGAGAGAGGTGGAAGAGGAGTCACTGGCTTTGAAAGTTCAGGTCTATGCTAAACTTTCAAAATCAAGAGTATGTTATGAAATGTTTGCAATATGGGGAACCACGATTACTTGCCAATTCATCTAAAGTGTGTTGTTATAAATTTGAAGTGTTGAGGTTGATGAAGTTTGAAATATCATTTTCAGATCTCAGGATGCATTGATGAAACAATATTGCTTGCCTATTACAATAAAATGTGGCTCTGGAAGAGTTCCTAGATCTCACCATCAGCTGAACATGGGCAGATTGTGCAGACAGAGGTGTGTGAGCCTGCTCGGCAAAAGTGTCAAAAAGCCTCGGTTTACTGTCCCTCTTTAAAAAGTTCCAACTTGAAATACAGTACTCAATAAATAATTTTTGCTTAGTATTATTTTTTTAAACTGGAAAATAGCCATGATACAAGATGCTGCTAACTTTCAGAAAATCCAATGATAAAATCTTAAATTAGCATGGAGAGCATCCTGTCCAAAGTATTGCCTACAAATCAGACTGCAATTCTCTCTGACAATTTCAGGAATGTGTTTGTTGTGTGAAGTCAGGGAAAATTAATTGAGCCAGAATTAATCAACTCACACTCCCTCACTTCATAAAAATATTGCTATGATTACATGTGTCCTGCTATATCTCTGTTTCTGTAGGAGATATTAGGACCCTGTAAGCCATCCTAATATGATTCCAAATATTCATAATTACCCAATCAATCTGTGTTGAATAAATAAATTATTTAATATCTAAGAATTATGCCAGGTTATCACAAAATACATACTGAATACCAAGCTTTATTATAGTTTCTTTCTTGATTTAGTTAAGCTGAGACCATTGTAATTTATATCATCTACTTTTATCTCTCATCAATAAAACCTCTGTAGTTTTATTTGATTAATCTTTTTCTCATCTTTAATTTTGCAACTGTGCTGCATTTTCGGTCTCTCTCTGAATCTCTTCTCACTGATGGGAATTCCTTCCAGGTAGATGTGTGGGTATTGGCAAACTGACCACCTGCTGCTTTCCTTGGACATTGTCACCTTTTATTAATATCTGTGAATATTGGAAACAGCCACTCTGATTATCCTTCTCTGCCTTCTCCACCAAACACATTGGCATTTGACCAACATCAAAGCCCCTGTGAGACCAGAGCTTATAGGGTAAAGGTCAAACAGGCAAAGCTGTGAAAAGACCTACATATGAAAAGTACTGCAACTGAGGCTAATAATTCAGACTTCAACACATTCTGATGACATCAGATATGATGGAATTAACTCTAGCAGTCATCCCGAGGTCATACAGTAGTCTAACAATGGTGCTACTAGTAGCCTTACCTTGACAAAGTCTGCCCTTCTCCGTCTCACCCTGGCCTTTCACACTTCATTCCCTTCCCCTCTCACAACACGACCATGGGCACAGCGGTCTGTACACTCTGTGTTGGAGGTGCTCATTTCTCTTGCCTTTTCGTCTGGATCACCCTTCCACAATTCACTCCTTTACATGAAACTTATCTCAACCCAAATGCTCACGCTAAAAGTTACCTCTTTGGGAAGTGATATTTATTTTTCCCAGGTTGAATTAGTCACACCCACCTATGCTCCCCAGGGCCCCGAACACATTGTGTATGAACACCCTGAACACATCTCTGCATTATTATGATCATCATGATTATTATCTCTCTCAAGAACGGGCTTTATACCTTGCGGTTTCTGCATTGTCATTTTGCTCTATAGGGATTGGCACAAGGTAAAAGGCACAGAAAATGCTTGCTGTGTGTGTTTGAGTTAAATCAGATTGAATTGAACTGAACTGAGTTTTTTTTTTAATTTTCAGGGACCTCAATACCTCTGAAGATTTTTGTTTTTAAACAAATGAATCTAGATCTAATTAATTTCATTTTAGTTACCATTAATAATAGTTCTCTCATCTAACACTGACTTCACTTTTAAATGTATTGTAATAATCGTCTTCTGTAGTTACTATTAATACCTTAAATATGTTTATCATGTTCCCTCCTGGGTTAGTTTAAAATTACAAATACACAGGAGATACATTGGGTTTTAGGGTCAATTTTGCTCTACTTTGCTTTTTTATATGGACTGGCACACATACTAAATGTCATTCAGGTGTTTGGATTGTGACTACAGAAGGAGAATCCAGTGTCAGAGACCCATCTTGTCTCCAAACTTTGAAGTTTGGCACATGTGGGACATGCCTCTTGAAAGGAGCCAAAAGAGGGGATCTGGAGGGACCTCTGCTGTGAGCACCCACCTGACACCTCAGGTGTCATCTTTACTGCTCACCAAAAGGTGGGAACACCTTGTCTTGTCACAGTCCTCTGCATTGACTTCCAGGACACTCCCAGGACTCTCCCTCATGTGGAGAGTTGGCAGTCTTCCTCTGACCACCTGGCCCTGGAATAATCTCTCCAGATGGATAATTTGCTTAAGGCAGGAGTTCTTCCTCAGTCTCCTCACTAGAGTTCTAGGAAAACCCTCGTTTGTATCCTAGTCATTAATTGCACACCTGTTAGTCTGTTTCTTCCACTATCATGGAAACTTTCCATATTGTATGACCATTGCCTCTCCCATTACCTGTGATATTTTAAAATATTTGGTGTGTGAAAACCAGTGAGTGAATGAGACAGAATGTCTTCTGTGCACTCAGTTCATCAGGACACATATGTGCTGTGTTTGAACTTCCAGGTGTTGACAAAAGTCATTGGAGTGAAAGGGAAACCGCTTAACCAAGCAGTTGTCAGATACTTTCTACCTTTCTGGGGGTCAGATAGCTGAGAAAACCATACATAAATGGGCTTGTCCTAGATTCAAGAGGTGTGGATCGAAAGAAATTGATTCTTGGACTTCTGGTTTGCACATGTTTGTTTTTCTGCCAGAGGCAGGTGCCAATTACTGACCCAGTGCACTATGCAAACTCTTGTCTCTCAGCTATGGAGAAAATTCACATGTAGGGGAATGCTTCCATTTTAGCCTGAAGGCAGTTATGTAGATACAAAGAATGTGCCAGGAAGACAACTATACAGAAAGCATACGGGGTATGTGAAGGAAAGAAACAATTTTGAGGGATGTTGAGGAGAGAGTTAAGACCCAAAGACCAACAAAGGCAGGAGCAGCTCATTGCCAAGGTCAGTCCCTGGAGAGGAGACGTCCACAGTCAGCATCCTCCCGGTGAGCTTGGGGGGCAAGTGCTCCCAGAAGGCCTTGCTAGGATGTCTCCTATGGAACGCCCTTTCATACACCTGGGATCCTAAATGCTTGAGACTACTTTTAAGTGACAGAAAAATAATAAAAACAATAAAAAAGGGGGAAAAAAAAAAAACGGTGGGGACATTCTTGCACAGAATATATGCTGGACATGGGCGGGCATGGTTTCTCAACAAGATCATCTAAGCAGGCGGGGCTGTCCTGTTTATCCCTGGAGTTCAGTGTGGTTGGGTCACTGCTTTCCATCTAGCTGGGCTGAAGGCTGGAGCCACACAGGGGCCAGATCGGTGAAGGGCAGTTTTGGGTAGGGGCAAGGGGTGTTTTAATTGTGGGGAGATGTTCAGGACCTAAAGGCAAGATCCCATAGAAGAAGGCAATGGCAACCCACTAAAGTACTCTTGCCTGGAAAATCCCATGAACGGAGGAGCCTGGTAGGCTGCAGTCCATGGGGTCGAGAAGAGTCAGACACGACTGAGCGACTTCACTTTCACTTTTCACTTTCATGCATTGGAGAAGGAAATGGCAGCCCACTCCAGTACTCTTGCCTAGAGAATCCCAGGGATGGCAGAGCTTGGTGGGCTGCCGTCTGTGGGGTTGAACAGAGTCGGACACGACTGAAGCGGCTTAGCAGCAGCAGCAGCATAGCTGATCAGTACCTAAGCATTGATTTTCTGTTTGTTGTCACAGTTTTATTAAAGGAAATGTCGATTTTCCTTAAAAAGGATTTGAATCAAGTCTGGGTTTGTTTTTTTTTATTTTTCTTGATTGGTGGTGATTAACATTTTTGAAACCATAGATATGTTGTAAGTATGATTAAAATTATGAGCCCCAATAAAATAAATATTCTCATCAACACACATTCCTGCAAATAATTTCATCATGTTTCACTCATCTCTATATTGAAGGACAGGTGTGAATCTGCCTTAGGAGGCTATGGGTGAAAAGAAATAAGAAGGAACTTCTGCAAAGACATGCAAGACAAGGGCATCTTATTGCTGGTTCTAAGCCAAAGAGGCACATTTTGTGAACTGGGGGCTTTATGCTGGAGGTATGGGCATGACCGTGTATGACACACCTGGTCATTCTGATGCCCCGTCTCTGGCATGTTGAAGCTACCACATAGTGGGACTCAAAAGAAGTTTCAAATTCTATAATCTCCAGGCAGTTTATGTAAAATTACACCCAAATTGTATACCATGTAAAGGAAAGAGAGGAGAGGATCTGCTGCCTGGATTTAATCTCTATAAAGATATATTTCTAAAAATAGATTTAAGACAACATAGTGACAAACTTGCATAGGAAATACAGTTAGAAACATGGATTATATTTTCAAGCAAGGAAACCAAAACCAAACATGTAAACAGTCTCTCCCTCATCCCATATAATCATGAGACAGCACTAATCTAGTGTTATATAATCATCCCATATAATCATGAGACAGCACTTAATCTAAATGAAATTTGGGACATTTGGCGAAACACCCGAACACTGTGCTTCTGAAGTGTCAAAATGATGACAATGAAGGAAAGGCTGGAACACTGTGCAACTGAGGAGATAGAAGAGACATGAGGAGTAAATGGGGTGTCTTGCACATGATCATGGAGCAGGAAGAGGACTTCAGGGAAAAAACTGTGAAATCTGAATAGAGTCTGCCGTTTTTTAGTAATATTTATTTAATATCTTAGTTTTGATGAATAAACCAGCATGTGTAAAATATTAAAACAGAAGAAAGTGGATGATACTCTTTAATCTCTGTGCAACTCTTCTGTAAAGTTAGAACAATGCGTTAAACTAGAAGCTAAAATAATCATCTTTAAAATAAGGGGTGTCTTTTCAAACTCAGTTATTGTAGGAGAAATTGAAATTAAAATTACATTGAGATATTTTTCATTTATCAACTGGTAAAGATGCAAAAGTATGACAATATACACTTAGCTTATGTATAAAACAGCTTATGTATAAAAAATAGCTTATGTATATTTCTGGTAGGAATGTAAAATTATACACTCTCCACAGAGAAGAAATTGGAAATATTTGGAAAAATGGCATATACATTTAACTTTGAGTTTATCAGTCCTACAACCTAGAAATTATAACAATGCATCCAGGCCAAAAATAAGTTTTCCTTACAACTATGTTTATAATAGTAAAAATTAGAAACAAATATCCATAAATATGAAACTGTTTCTACAAATAGATCCATGCTGTGGTATACTATGTGTCTGTAAGAAGGATACTAAGGCCCTCTGTTGTGAATTCAGCATTAGAATATTTTATTACATTAAAAAAGAGTAGAAATCCATGTATATCATCACCTACTGTAACTCTGGAGGGGAAGGAGGATGGAGGGAAGGGCAGAGGAGAGAATATATTTTCAAAGGGAAACTCCAGAAGTATATTTAATACCTGACATACAATATGATATATGATACAATATATAAAGCAGTAAGTTATATTTTAGAAGGAAAAAGGTAGAATGCATAGGGATGAAAGTGCAAGTTTTTAAAAAAATATTCTGAAAATCTGTGCCCCTTCCAAAGAATAGTTGGAATACTCCTCTCCACTTCATAGAACCTTTCAACTTCAGCTTCTTGACAAGAATGAACATTGACATTTTAGGAATCAACTAACTAAAATGGACTGGAATGGGTGAATTTCACTCAGATGACCATTATATGTACTACTGTGGGCAAGAACCCATTAGAAGGAAAGGAGCAGCCATCATAGTCAGAAAAGAGTCCTAAATGCAGTACTTGAGTGCAGTCTCAAAAACGACAGAATGGTCTCTGTTCGTGTCCAAGGCAAACCATCAGTATCACAGTAATGCAAGTCTCTGCCCCGTTCAGTAACGCTGAAGAAGCTGAAGCTGCTTTCTTCTAGTGGGTGTGTGACTTGGACATATCCAGGAGACCTTGCACTTGAGTTTCTATGTACGTGAATTGTGGCTTCTAATACTTCTTTATTAGAATACCTGTGAATTTAATGGAGCAACAGCATCAGTGTTCAGCAACAAATAACATATATTTTTGTGTTAATCACAGTGTGACAGGAGGGAAAGGGGCAGGGCACAACTTCTGAAAGAATGACATAGCCCAAGGCCACAACATAAACTGATGAGAATCTAATGGGGCCCAGAGGGCAGACAGGACTAGACCTTGATCCTGGATCAGCAAGTGAGATGGCACACCCAGAGGCCCCAGGACAGTTCCAAGGCACTGTTAAAAGGCCAAGGAGTGGGCAGTGGCCCAAATCCTGAAAATCTCTGCCCTTCCTAAGAGCACTTGGCACAGTCCTCCCACTCACTAGCATACGAACTTACCCAGCTTGTGGAAACAAGCCAGGCCGCATTTTGTGGCCGCACTCACCCTCTGCGATGGCCCCACTCTGTCTGTGGAGTGTGCTCTCTGTATCTGAATAAAGCCACTTCTTCCATATCGCTTTGTCTCTCACTGAATTCTTTCTGCCATGAGACATCAAGAACCTGAGCTTCATTAGATCCTGAAACCAGGTACTGTGGGATTTGGCTGGGTTTGAGTCCCAGCCATGTGGGTTCAAGTCCCAATCTGTGGTTAACTGTTTCAGCTGGCGACCACAAGGGGATGGTGATGAGGTAAGAAAAAGTTTCTTTGCAACAGCTTTTGGGCACTAACAACCGGTTGGGAGACTGCCTTGGAAGGGATAGCATCTAAAATCGTAAGTGCAAAAATTGATCAAATTGTGTGGTGGATTTTGACTTAAGGGTAAATTTTTGGATAGAGCGGGAGTTAGAGACATCATCTCTGATTTGGGTCTTAAATGGATCAGTTCAGTCGCTCAGTCATGTCCAACTCTTTGCAACCCCATGAACCGCAGCACACCAGGCCTCCCTGTCCATCACCAACTCCTGGAGTTCACCCAAACCCATGTGCATTGAGTCGGTGATGCCATCCAGCCATCTCATCCTCTGTCGTCCCCATCTCCTCCTGCCCCCAGTCCCTCCCAGCATCAGGATCTTTTCCAATGAGTCAGCTCTTTGCATTACGTGGTCAAAGTATTGGAGTTTCAGCCTCAACATCAGTCCTTCCAATGAACACCCAGGACTGATCTCCTTTAGGATGGACTGGTTGGATCTCCTTGCAGTCCAAGGACTCTCAAGAGTCTTCTCCAACATCACAGTTCAAAAGCATCAATTTTTCGGTGCTCAGCTTTCTTCACAGTCCAACTCTCACACCCATACATGACCACTGGAAAAACCATAGCCTTGACCAGACGGACCTTTGTTGACAAAGTAATGTCTCTGCTTTTCAATATGCTGTCTAGGTTGGTCATAACTTTCCTTCCAAGGAGTAAGCTCAGGAGGCATCAATCCCAACCAATAACACCCTGGGTCTTATCCTCCAGGGTTGGGAAAGATTTGAGCTACTGGGATTAAAACCATAGAAACTCGTTAGGCTGTGTAATCATGTTTGACCACAATAAAAGCTAGAAAGCCAAGAAAAATGGCCACTAAATGGGTCCCTGAGTTATGATACTATATTGTGGCTAGGTTTATATTGTAGAAGGAAATCTATATGGAATGAGCTTCCATATGTTCAAATTTTCATGGCCTTGTATTTAGACAGTCAGATCCACAAGGGATTGAAGGTCTGTGTAGCTTGCAACTTTACAAATAGCTGTGAAAAGAAGAGAAGTGAAAAGCAAAGGAGAAAAGGAGATATTCTCATTTGAATGCAGCATTCCAAAGAATAGCAAGGAGAGATAAGAAAGCCTTCTTCAGTGATCAATGCAAAGAAATAGAGGAAAACAATAGAATGGGAAAGACTAGAAATCTCTTCAAGAAAATTAGAGATACCAAGGGAATATTTCATGCAAAGATGGGTTCGATAAAGGACAGGAATGGTATGGACCTAACAGAAGCAGAAGATGTTAAGAAGAGGTGGCAAGAATACACAGAAGAACTGTACAAAAAAATCTTCATGACCCAGATAGTCACGATGGTGTGATCACTCACCTAGAGCCAGACATCCTGGAATGTGAAGGCAAGTTGGCCTTAGAAAGCATCAAAGCAAACAAAGCTAGTGGAGGTGATGGAATTCCAGTTGAGCTATTTCAAATCCTGAAAGATGATGCTATGAAAGTGCTTTACTCAACATGCCAGCAAATTTGGAAAACTCAGCAGTGGCCACAAGACTGGAAAAGGTCAGTTTTCATTCCAATCCCAAAGAAAGGCAATGCCAAAGAATTCAAAAACTGCCTCACAATTGCACTCATCTCACACTCTAGTAGAGTAATGCTCAAAATTCTCCAAGCCAGGCTTCAGCAATATGTGAAGTGTGAACTTCCAGATGTTCAAGCTGGTTTTAGAAAAGGCAGAGGAACCAGAGATCACATTGACAACATCCACTGGATCATCGAAAAAGCAAGAGAGTTCCAGACAAACATCTATTTCTTCTTTATTGACTGTGCCAAAGTCTTCGACTGTGTGGATCACAATAAACTGTGGAAAATTCTGAAGGAGATGGGAATAACAGGCCACCTGACCTGCCTCTTGAGAAACCTATATGCAGGTCAGGAACCAACAGTTAGAATTGGACATGGAAAAACAGACTGGGTCCATATAGGAAAAGGAGTACATTAAAGCTGTATATTGTCACCCTGCTTATTTAACTTATATGCAGAGTACATCATGAGAAACGCTGGGCTGGGAGAAGCACAAGTCGGAATCAAGATTGCTGGGAGAAATATCAATAACCTCAGATATGCAGATGACACAATCCTTATGGCAGAAAGTGAAGAGGAACTAAAAAGCCTCTTGATGAAAGTGAAGGAGGAGAGTGAAAAAGTTGGCTTAAAGCTCAACATTCAGAAAACTAAGATCATGGCATCTGGTCCCATGCTTCATGGGAAATAGATGGGGAAACAGTGGAAACAGTGGCTGACTTTATTTTTTTGGGCTCCAAAATTACTGCAGATGGTGATTGTAGCCATGAAATTAAAAGACATTTACTCCTTGGAAGGAAAGTTATGACCAACCTAGACAGCATATTAAAAAGCAGAGACATTACTTTGCCAACAAAGGTCTGTCTAGTCAAGGCTATGGTTTTTCCAGTGGTCATGTATGGATGTGAGAGTTGGACTATAAAGAAAGCTGATCGCCGAAGAATTGATGCTTTTGAACTGTGGTGTTGGAGAAGACTCTTGAGAGTCCCTTGGACTGCAAGGAGATCCAACCAGTCCATCCTAAAGGATATCAGTCCTGGGTGTTCATTGGACGGACTGATGCTGAAGCTGAAACTCCAATACTTTGGCCGCCTGATGCAAAGAGCTGACTCACTGGAAAAGATCCTGATGCTGGGAGGGATTGGGGGCAGGAGGAGAAGGGGACGACAGAGGATGAGATGGCTGGATGGCATCACCGACTCGATGGGCATGAGTTTGAGTAAACTCTGGGAGTTGGTGATGGACAGGGAGGCCTGGTGTGCTGCGGTTCATGGGGTCTCAAAGAGTCAGACACGACTGAGTGACGGAACTGTGCTGATAGAGCTTGGAGGGGTAATTCTAGTAAGGACACAAAAGTTGTTTTAACCGATTTACCCTTTAGGGCAGTCCAAAGGTTAAACCCTTTACAAGGAGGAACCAGAGCTACTCCTGCCTACTGAGAGGAATCATTGCCTCCGGGGAAGACACAGCTAGGGATGAAAAGGGGCCACACCCATATTCAGGAATCTCTTTGAACCCTGAGTTTCTCAAGAGGCCCATGCTTAGCTCTGCTAGTACTGTCAATGATATAAGTTACCAAACAACTGCCCCTACAGTTTTGTCTCTGAGAGAAGTTCCTGATGGAACTCAAGGAACAGTAAGAGTCCATGTACTTTTCTCAATGTCTGATCTAAGTATGGCAGAGGACAACTTGGGAACCCACGTGGGTTCAAGTATCAAGCAGGCTTTTGGCTGGGTTTGAGTCCAACTCATGGGTTTAAGTCCCAATCTGGGGTTATCTGTTTCACTTGCAAGTACTGAGCTAACTGGAGAAATTAGCTTGCCCTAAATGTTGAGGGGGCCCTGTAATAGGTATGCAGTTACAAATTAAAACCTGGCTTGGTAAAATCTTAAGGAAGGTCTTCTGGGGGAAGTTCAGATTTTTCTGTATCTTTGAGATGTAAATATCCTATATGATCTTCTTAGGTTATTCTAGTGTGTGTGTGTTTGTTTATACTAGGCTTATAAGCAGTATTTTTGCATTCTTAATTGGTGGCCAAACAATTGATCTTTTTAAAATTAGAGAAACTAAAAATTGTTAAATCTAGATGCTCTCATTGTAAACAACTGTTTTGTTGGTACCTATAAAACAAAAGTTAAGTTAACCTAAGAACTTTTTTGAACTAGAAACCGGTTTAGAAAGCTTCACTGATGCCTTAAGAGCAATTAAGAATATCAACAAAACTTGGAAAAAAAGCAAAAAAGTTCCAGCTATTATTTTAATTAGTTTTTTTTTTTCTTTTTACGAAAGGACTTATAGCAAATGAATTTTTAAAAATTCCTTGGATGGCTATTTAGAATGGGATAAATAAAATGATTAAAAAAAGATTTTATATTACTACACTACCTAAGGTGGTCTTCCCTCATGGCTCAGTAGGTAAAGAATCTGTGTGCAATGCAGGAGATCTGGGTTTGATACCTAGGTCAGGAAGATCCCCTGGAGAAGAAAATGCAACCCACTCCAGAATTGTTGACTGCAGAACCCCATAGAGAGAGGAGCCTGACAGGCTAGAGTCCACAGGGTCACAAGAGTTGGATACAACTTAGCGACTAAAGTACCACCACAAAAAAAAGTCTAAGTTTCAATTGATAGATATATTAGTAATATATATACCTTACTTGAAAACTATATGGCAGAAAAATGCAAATAATTGATATGCCAAATGGCAACCCACTCCAGTAGTCTTGCCTGGAAAATCCCATGGCTGGAGGAGCCTGGTAGGCTGCAGTCCACGGGGTGCAAAGAATTGGACACGACTGAGCGACTTCACTTATTGTCAGCGGAGCCTTCCCTGTTAGCTCAGATGGTAAAGAATCCACCTGCAATGCAGGAGACCTGGGTTCTACCCCTGGGTTGGAAAGATTCCCTGGAGAAGGGAAAGGCTACCCACTCCAAGATTCTTGACTGGAGAATCTCCATGGACAGAGGAGCCCAGTCCATGGGGCCATGAAGAGGCAGACATGACCAAGAAATGAATGCTCTCACTTTTCTATTGTCAGCAGTCAATATTTTCAATGTAAGGGAAAAGAGAAAACATCATAAAAGCAATGCAGTGAAGTGAAACCTGCATTTGTAAAATTGGAACTAAAAATATCAATATGGCCTCACACTTTTCCTTATAAAATGTATACATTCTAGCTCTGTCTGCTAAAAATGTACAGAATCCATGACAGCCTCATGGCAAAAATCATGCTTAAGTGTCAAGTTAACATCTCTAAAAGCCAAAATGAGCTACAAAGATACATTGCACAACACAGGGAATATAGCCAGTATTTTTTAATAACTGTAAATGGCATATGACCTTTAAAAATTGTGAGTCTCTCTATTGTACATCTGGCTTATATAATATTGTGCATCAACTATAGTTTTAATAAAAACAAAAATGTACCCTGAAGAAGTGTTGCATTTCAAATAAAATGAACCCCCAAGTTCCTTGGAGGAAAGGCTGACTCCTGATCTGATGAAGGAGCTCTGTGAGATGAGCTGAGGTTACTGTGCCATTGGACACTGTGGTGAGTTAAAAGGTCTCTGCAGGATTCTCTGACCTTTAGGCACTAATTCTCTCTTCAAGATGTGGGGCCCGATTCCCATCCTCCAGAGTGGAGGATAGTGGATAATTATCCACTAACTGGCCTTAGTGGATAGTTTAAAGCAGAAGTGGGGGTGTGACTTTGGAGAGGAGACCATGAAGCTACAGCGCTTTTCTCCTTGCTCACTTCTGCTTTGCATTCTTCCCTCTGGGAAAGCCAAGCTGTAACAGGTTATGAGAAATTCCACATAGGGTCCATATAGTGATCTGAGTCTTCCCACCAACAGCCAGAGAGGAGTCAAATTCTTGTCCAAGAGTCACATGAATGAACTTTCTCAGAGAAAAGTCCTCCACGCCCAGTCATGTCCACTGATGACTTCAGCCCATGGCCATGATTTGGTCACAGCCTCATGAGAGACGTGAGCACAAACCTTTAGTGATGCTCCTGTCAGATATCAAACCCTCAGAAATTGTGTGAGATAGTGCTGGCTATTTTAAGATGCTCCTTTTGGGAGTATTTTGCTAAAAAGCAATAGAAAACAAGGGCAGATATAATTGGAAGCAACTAAGTCACATTTCCTCAATCATAAAAGGAAAGATGAAACACTTGTTTTACTATTCAGGGATGAATTTTGATTTCTAGGTAATCAAAGTTCTAGTAGATAAGGGAAAGTTTCTTTTTACAGAAGCTTTCTGCTTAATACGTAAGGGGAAAAAAGGAAAGTGTTGGAAAATTTTATAAGCTCTAAGGTAATAGGTCATCAACCAAACAGATTAGGGTAGGTGGGAACATTTTCAATGACGAGAGGCTGTTATCACCAAATGAACCCACTGGTTAATCTTAATGCAGAAACTAGACACAATGTGGGGTCTCTGTTTTATTCTTGTTCTTATTAACCAGCAGAGAAAGCCATTTTAGAGAATACCAGGGAAACCTGAATACAGTATGGGATGGTGCCAACAGTATTCCCTTTGCTTATATAGTCACTACAGTAGGTCTCATACATATGAGTAAGTTCCATTCTGAGAGTGCATTTGTAAGTCCAACTTGTTCATAAGCCCAACAAAGTTAACCTAGGTACCCAACTAACAAAATCAGTGATATGAGACTGTACTGTAATAGGTTTATAAAAATAATACATAAAAACAAACAAAAAATAAAGAAAACATGTTTAGTGTTACATTACAGTACCTTGAAAAGTATAGCAGAATAGTACAACAGATGGCGTGCATATTTGCATATTTCAAAGTTCTCAACTTGAAAGTTTGTAAGTAGGGAATTTACTATACTTGTCATAATTTTCAAATACTAACATTCACACAATTCTTTTCCATGGGTCGCATTTTTTTTTTCCCCCATGGGTCGCATTTTTACCTGGTTCTTCTCCCAGTTTCCAGGATGCCTTGGTTCCAAACTCAGACTTATTTCTTCGCATTGCTACACATCCCAGCCAAGGCCTTACTTTGGGCTCAGTATTTATATATTCCATTTTTTCTATTTATTTCAGTGTCCTCCTAGAACATGGATGCTGCAAATAAATAAATAAAACTATGGGACATACAGGTTTTGCTGCCTCACTGTTTCATGCATCTTAGTAAGCATTAAAATTGTGGGTTTTAATGACTAAGAGGTATGTAAGAAAACAAACACAAACTATGGAAATGTCAGGCGAGTGTATGCTCCTCGGTTTTTGTCTCGTCACAACAAAGGTTTGGAGTGACAGATGTTAAAGCCCCCTCGGCGGGTCACAGCTCTCGGGTCTTGGTCAGACAGTGTTGTAGCTCTCAGGTCTCGAGCGGACGGTGTTATAGCTCTTAGACAAATCAGTATTACAGCTCTATTTTATTTAGATAAGAGCAGGAAAATCCATCTTCGAGGTGTGAAGGCATGTAGACCCAAAGTCGCGAAGAGAAGAGCGCCCCAGCGCGGGAGAGAGAGAGATCGAACTAGTTTTGGCTCCTCTTTTTATATGTTTTTCTGTCCCTGGGCCTGTCCTATGTAAATTGGGCCAGCCAGGAGTGCTGTTTGTTTTACCTGAGGTTCTCACTCCTGTCCTCAGACCTTCCTTTGTTCTGTTTTCGTGGGCTTTTCCCTGCCAGGTCTGTTAGCCACTGCCATTCTGGACTCCTTTTCCCTGTTCTAACTACCTAACAGAAACATTTTTTAAAAATCGCCAATTCAACTGAAGATTTTCTTAAGGAAAATTGATTGATGATAATTTACTATTTAGGAAAAAGTGGTATTCACATAAACTTAACATGTTCATTTTATTTTTTCTCTATTTTTAATTGAAGGATAATTATAATATTGTGTTGGTTTCTGCCTTACATCAACATGGACCAGTCATGGGTCCCTCTTGAGCCACCCTTCCACCTCCCATCCCATCCTACCCTCTAGATTGACAGGGAGCACCAGGTCTGAGCTCTTTGCATGGTACAGAAATTCCCACTGGCTATCTGTTTTACATATGGCAATGTATATGTTTCAATGCTACTCTCAATTCATCCAAACCCCTCCTTTCCGCGCTGTGTCCACAAGTCTGTTCTCTATGTCTGTGTCTCCATTGCTGCCCTGCAAGTGGGTCCATCAGTATCATCTTTCTAGATTCCATATAGATGAGTTAATCTGTGGTATTTGCTTTTCTCTTCCTGACTTACTTTACTCCATATAATAGGTTCTACGTTCCTCCACCTCATTAGAACTGACTCAAATGCATTCCTTTTATGGCTGAGTAATATTTCATTGTATTTAAGTACCACAGCTTTATACAGACCAGTGAAACAAGATAGAAAGCTCAGAGATAAACCCACATATCTATGGGCACCTTCTCTTTGACAAAGGAGGTACAGTGGAAAAAATGCAGCCTCCTCAATAAATGGTACTAGGAAAACTGGACAGCTAGATGTAAGAGAATAAAACTAGAACACCTTCTAACACCACACACAAAAATAGACTCAAACTGGGTCACAAACTTGAATGTAAGGCCAGAAACTATAGAGCTCTTTGAGGAAAACATAGGCAATACACTCCTTGACATAAATCACAGCAAGATTGTCTAGACCAACCTCCTAGAATAATGGAAATAAAAACAAAAATAAACAAGTAGGACCTAATTAAACTTAAAATCTTTTGCACAACAAAGGAAACTATGAACAAGGTGAAAAGATAACCCTCAGAATGGAAGAAAATAATAGCAAATGAAACAACTGACAAAGGATTAATCTCCAAAATATATAAGCACCTCATGTAGCTCAATACCAAAAATCAAGCAACCCAATCAAAAAATGGGCAAAAGACCTAAACAGACATTGCTCCAAAGAAGATATCTAGATGGCTAATAAACACATGGAAAATGCTAAACATTGCACATTATTAGAGAAATGCAAATCGAAACTACAGTGACACCATCATCATAAAATCTACAAACAATAAATGCTGGAGAGTGTGTGGAGAAAAGGGAAGCCTCTTGCATTGTTGTTGGAAATGTAAATTGATAGAGCTACAATGGAGAACAGTATGGAGATTCCTTTAAAAACTAGGAATAAAATTACCATATGACCCAACAATCCCATTATTGGGCATATACCCTGAAGAAACCATAACTGAAAAACACACGTATACCCATATGTTCATTGCAGCACTATTTACAATAGCTAGGACATGGAAGCAACCTAGATATCTATCAACAGATGAAAACTCCACATTTTAAAATATAGGAAATTTACAAAGTATGTTCTTGAACCATAATGTAATTAAACTAGAAATCAGTAACAGTAAATAGCTGTAAAATCCCCGAATAGTTGGAAATTAAGCAACACATTCTAAGTAAGTTATGGATCCCAGAAAAGTCACAGGGGAAAGTAAAACAGATTTTCAACTAAATTAAAGGGTAAATACAACTTATCAAAATTTGTGGACTATAGCAGAAGCTGTGCATAGAAGGAAATTTATAACATTAATGCATATCTTGGAAAAGAAGGAGCATGTAAAGTTATAGTCTAATCTCCCAGGAATATAAATAAAGGAGAACAAATTAAGCTTAAAAGCAAGTAGAAGAAATGAAATAATAAAAATTACAGTAGAAATTACTGGAACTAATAGGCAAGTTCAGGGCTTAGGGTTAAATGTCAATATACAAAGGTCAATTGTTTTTCTCTATAACAGAATGAATAACCAGAATTTAAAATTAAAACAATATAATTTACAACAGTATACAGAGTTACTTAAGTATAAATTTAATAAAATATGTGCAGGATTTGCTTGCATATAAATGGGAGACAAAGATGAAAAGAGTCAAGAAAGATTTACAGAAACGGGGAAATTTCATGGATTAGAAGACTCAATACTGTTAAAATGTCAGGCTTCTTACCGCCTTGACTGATACCTTCAGTGTAACCCCAGTCAAAATTTCAGCAAGTCATTTTGTGGATACCAGGAAACTTATTTTAAAATTCTTTGATAAGGCAAAGGACCTAAAATTGCCAACAAATAGTGAATAACATTACAGGACTCATTATCCATTGCAAGATGTACCATAAAGCTACAGTAATCAAGACAGTGTGGTATTGGTGAAAGAATAGACAGATCAATCAGTGGAACAGAAGAGAGAGTCCAGAAATAGATCCACGATTTAGTCAATTGAGTTTTTACAAAAGTGCAAACCAATTCACTGAACAAAAGACAATCTTTCCTGGAAAATGTGAACATCCATATGCAAAACATTGAACCTGGATATAGACTTTTCACCTACACAAAAGTTAACTAATCATGGATCACAGACATAAATGTAAATGCAAAACTATAATACCTATGACAGAAACACTGGGAGAAATTTATACCATCTAGGATTTGTAAATGAGTTTTTAGACATAACACTGAAAAAAGTGATCAGTAAGAGAAAAAACTGACAAGTTTAACTCAATTGAAATTAAAAATGTTTTGGGTGTGTGTGTTTGTGTGAAAACACTTATGAGACTGAAAAGACAAGCCAGAGACTAGGAGAAAATATTTGTAAAACACATATGATAAACTACTTGTATCCCCAATACACAAATAACTCTTAAAACTCAACATAAAGAAAACAAGTAAACTTTTTTTTTAGTGGGGGAAGAAAATATCAGACACATCAGAAAAGAAGATATACAGATGGCAATAAACATATAAATAGTTCCTCAGAGTTTTTGTCCATAAAGAATTTGAAATTAACACAATAGTGATATAGCAGTATATATCTAACACAATGGCTAAAATCTGCAAAACTGATGCTATCAATTTCTGGTGAGGATGCAAGCAATAGAAATTCCTATTTATTGATTTTGGAAATCATGTGCAGGCATTTAGAAATACATTTGGAAATTCCATGTACAGGCATTTCCAGAAACAGTTTATTGGTTTCTTACAAAGCTAAATAGAATCTTACCATACAATCCAGGATTCACACTCCTAGGTATTTGTACAACAATTTGAAAAATTCAGTTCAGTTCAGTTCAGTTCAGTTGCTCAGTTCTGTCCAACTATTTGTGAACCCATGAACTGCAGCACGCCAGGCTTCCCTGTCCATTACCAACTCCCAGAGCTTGCTCAAACTCATGTCCATCGAGTCAGTGATGCCATCCAACCATTTAATCCTCTGTCATCTCCTTCTCCTCCTGCCTTAGATGCAAAGTCAGTGGTTTGCATCAGGTGGCCAAAGTACAGGAGCTCCAGCTTCAGCATCAGTCCTTCCAATGAATATTCAGGACTGATTTCCTTTGGGATTGACTAGTTTGATCTCCTTGCAGTCCAAGGGATTCTCAAGAGTCTTCTCCAACACCACAGTTCAAAAGCATCAATTCTTTAGTGCTCAGCTTTATGGTCCAACTCTCACATTCATACATCACTACTGGATAAACCATAGCTTTGACTAGACAGACCTTTGTTGGCAAAGTAATGTCTCTGCTTTTTAACATGCTATCTAGGTTGGTCATAGCTTTTCTTCCAAGGAACAAGCATCTTTTAATTTCATGGCTGCAGTCACCATCTGCAGTGATTTTGGAGCCCCCAAAACTAAAGCCTCTCAGTGTTTCCACTGTTTCCCCATCAATTTGCCATGATGTGATGGGGCCTGATGCCATGATCTTAGTTTTCTGAATGTTGAGTTTTAAGCCAACTTTTTCTCTCTCCTCTTTCACTTTCATCCAGAGGCTTTTTAGTTCTTCACTCTCTGTTATAAGGGTGATGTCATCTGCATATCTGAAGTTATTGATATTTCTGCTGGCAATCTTGATTCCAGCTTGCATTTTGCATGATGTACTCTGAATATAAGTTAAATAAGCAGGGTGACACTATACAGCCTTGATGTACTCCTTTCCCGACTTGAAACCAGTCTATTGTTCCATGTTCAGTTCTAACTGTTGCTTCTTGACCTGCATACAGATTTCTCAGGAGGCAGGTCAGATGGTCTGGTAGTCCCATCTCTTTAAGAATTTTCCACAGTTTGTTGTGATCCATGTAATCAAAGGCTTTGGCATAGTCATTAAAGAAGAAATAGATGTTTTTCTGGAACTTTCTTGCTTTTTCAATGATCCAATGGATGTTGGCAATTTGAAAAATTATGTTCATACAAAACCCTGTGCATAAATATTTCATTCATAATGTCCAAACTGTAAGAAATCAAAATGCCTTCCTTTAGGTATGTTTTTGCTGTTGCTGAGTTGCTAAGTCATGTCTAACTCTTTGCGACTTCGTGGCCTGCAGCATTCCAGGCTTCCCTGTCCTTCACCCTCTCCTGGAGTTGGCTCAAACTCAGGTCCATTTTGTCGGTGATGTCATCCAACCATCCTGTCTTCTGTTGTCCCTCTTTCCTCCAGCCTTCAATCTTTCCCAGCATCAGGGTTAATGCAGGTCAACGTGTGACACAAGCTGGAATTCAACTAATAGAGTCTGGCATATGTATATCATTGGCCCTTAACAACCATTCCATGAGATGAATGCAATTATTCCCATATATTAATATAAAACATTTAAGAGAAGATTCATTAGGTAATGCAGAATTTGAAAAAATCACATAACTGCCTTATAGATCTGTGAAATAATATCAGAGGTGAGAGAACAGTGCTGACCTAGATAACCATGGAAATCAGTGTGATCTCTAAGACCAAACACCTCAAAGGACTGTACAAAAGCACTATTATCTAGTTGATAACAGTGTTCCACAACAGGAGTCTGGGTTAGCAATTCTGATACTGTTGTCAATGTATAATAGAATTAAACAGTTAAGCAGATAGATACCAGATGATTGGGGCCAGGCTGCACTCTGTTGAAGTGGGAGCTACAGACAACAAGGGAAGGAGGCCAAAATGAAACTTGTGGTATTGGATTGATTTGGAGACATTTGCATAAACTCATGTTTAGCTTAATGTAGATATAGCTGGTTACAATCAGAAATATTTAAAGATCTGTGTCAGTTGCACTGTCAACTAAGAGAGCTTTGAATCAACTAGATCTCAGTAGCAAGGAGCAGTATGGCACCCAGATTCTTGGATTTTAATCCCATTGTTCAATAGAAAGAAGAAGGGCTCCTTGGAGAAATACTGATTCTAGAACTGGGACAAAAAGCATAGAAGATGAACCTGGAGCATCCTGTAATGCCTTAGTATAAAGAAGAGCTCAAAAAGTAGCTATGGATACAAAATGATCATGGGAATGTACTACAACATATGAAACAACTCACCTAAGCTGGACAATTATAACACAAACTGATAAGTAAATGACTGTGAGTCAACACTCATATGTCAATCATTTTAGGCATAAATATGAGGAAGAATAGACACATCTCCCAAGGAGAAGAATTCTGAATAATTAATGTACGTACTCCACCCTCAACACTTCACTCTTGAGATGTGAGCTGCACACTGACATTTTCCCAAAGATGACGAACAGTTTAAGTGGAGAAATCCGACAGTGTCTCAGTCAGCTGGTCAGGATTACCAGGTTACCATCCACTTCGTTAAGTTTTGCTGCTAGCGTGTCCTCTTGATAGCATGCGGTGAGAATGGCAATGACCTCTACTGTCCTCCCCATAAAAGCAGTAACTCCAAGCTAATCATAAGAAACATATCAGACAAACCCATTTGAGAAACTATCTACTACACACCTACTCAATACTTCACAAACTGCCATGGGCATCAACAATCAGAAGAGTCCAAGAAATTGTCACAGCCTAGAAAGCCATGGAGAATAAATGTAATATGGTTTCCTGGATGAGATCTTGAGACATAAAAAAGATATTGAGTAAAAACTCAGGAAATCTGGATAAAGTATCTGCTTTAGCTAATAATATTTATGTTGGGTCATTAATTGTGACAAATACGGATAATAATATAAGATGTCAATACTAAGGGACATTAGATATACTTATATTGGAGTGATTTTTTTACCTCCACTTTTCTACAAACCTAAATATTTAAAATTACATTTATTATAAAATCAGTTAAGGAAACCACAAGAGGACATATTGACAGATGGACTGAATTATACTGGAAACATGGGTACATAGAATACACAATAAATGGAATTAAAATATATTGAACATATAGTTGAGGAAAAATGCATTGACAAATACAGTACCATCTTGTCTTAAAGTTATCGGAGCTATTTTGAAATTATTATGAGATTATAGAGATACCACATGAAATGAGACAAAGTTTCTGAAAATAAAATAGAAAAATATAAATTAAAATTTCCATCATATTCATTCATACCTAAGCAATTCTACCTTAAGGTGTTTGATTTAATTTTTGACATGCTATGATTGTGTGTGTGCATGCTTAGTCACTTCAGTCATGTATGACTCTTTCCAGCTCTATGGATCATAGCTCACCAGGCTCCTCTGTTCATGGGATTCTCCAGGCAAGAATACTGGAGTGCGTTGCTGTGCCCCACTCCAGGGGATCTTCCTGACCCAGAGGTCAAACCCATGTGTCTTACATCTCCTGCTTTGGCAGGTGGGTTCTTTACTACTAGCGCCACCTGGGAAGCCCCAAAGCAGTGATTATTTCCTATTAAATAATGTCTATTAAAGCGTTTTCTAAAATTTATTTTACTGAAGTATAGAGGATTTGCAATGTGTTAGCTTCTGATGTATAGCAGAGTGATTCATTTACACACACACACACACACACACATACACACACACACACATATATATACACACACATACATATATGGACTTCCCTCATGGCTCAGAGAGTCAAGAATCTGCCTGAGTTAGATCTCTGGGTTGGGAAAATCCCCTGGAGGGAAGATAATGGCAACCCACTCCAGTATTCTTGTCTGGAGAATCTCCATGGACAGAGGAGCCTGGTGGGCTACAGTCCATGGGGTTGCAAAGAGTCAGACACAACTGAGCAGCTAAGCACATATATTCCTTTTCATATTCTTTTCTGTTATGATTTATCACAGAATATTGAATATAATTCTCTGTGTTATTCAATAGGACCCTGTCGTTTATCCATCTTGAATATGACAGTTTACGTCTGCTAATCCCAAACCCTCAGTCCATCTTCTCCCTTGGCAACCACAAGTTCTATTCCCTATGTCTGTGATTCTATTTTTGCTTCATAAATATGGTCAATTTGTGTCACATTTTAGATTACACATATGATATTACATGGTATTTGTCTTTCTCTGACTTACTTCACTTAGTATGATAATCTCTAGGTCCATCCATATTGCTGCAAACAGAATTATTTCATTCATTTTTTTCTTTATATATTTTACTGAAGTAAAGTTGACTTACAGTGTTTCAAGTGAACAGCAAGGTGATTCAGTTATACATATACACATATATTATTTTTGAAATGATTTTCCATTATAAGTTATTATAAGATATTGACTATAGTTCCCTGTGCCATACAGTGAACCTTTGTTGTTTGTGGTAGATCTATTTTTTAATTAGAAATCTAGCATTCTATTCATACTAAGTCAAACTAGTGAAATAAAAAAGTATAAATTTTTTAGTTAGGCAAAAATTCATGTTTTTTAATATATATATATATACTATACATATTAATTATATATATGTATACAAAAACTTTTCTACTATGCTTGATAAAGGCTTGAGAAACAACATCAAAAAAAAAAAGAGAGATGGAGAAATTGGAGAACATAAATAAAATGAATGAATGAATAAACTAAATGAATGTCTTCTCCATTGTTTTCCTGAGATCCTGGATTATTTTCACTATCATTACTCTGAATTCTTTTTCTGGAAGATTGCCTGTCTCCACTTCATCTAGTTGTTTTTCTGGGGTTTTATCTTGTCCCTTCTTCTGGGACCTAACTTTCTGTTTTTTCATTGTGATTAACTTTCTGTATCATGCTTTTGGCTTTAGCCGCTGTGGGACTGTGGTTCTCCTTGCTCCTTCTGTCTGCTCTCTGGTGGAGGAGGCTTCCTGATGGGAGGGCCGGGCCACGGATAGAACAGGCTCCCACTCAGGGCCCTGCTCAGTAAAGCTTTAATCCAACTCTCTGCTGATGGATGGGGCTGCACTCCCTCCCTTTAGTTGTCTGGCCTGAGGCAGACATGCTCTGGAGTCTACATGCTCTGTGACAGGGTTAACGGTGAACTCTAAGAGGGCTCAGGCCAATAGGGCCATTCTGGCCTGCTGCTGCTGGTCCCAGTCCCTGCGGTGAGTCCCTGCTGACCCACGCTTCCACAGGAGACCCCCCAACACCAGCAGGTAGTTTGGGTTCAGTCTGCTGTGGGGTCACTTCTCCTTTCCTCTGAGTCTTGGTGCACACAAGATTTTGTCTGTGCCCTCCAAGACTGGAGTTTTCATTTGTCCCAGTCCTGCGGAAGTCTCATAATCAAATCCTGCTGGCCTTCAAGTCAGATTCCCTGGGGATTCCCAGTCCCTTTGTTGGATTCGCAGGCTGGGAAGCCTGACATGAGTTTCAGAACCTTCACAACAGTGGGAGAACTTCTTTGGTATTATGATTCTGCAGTTTCTGAGTCACCCACCTGACAGTCATGGGATTTGACTTTATCACGATTGCATCCCTCCTACCATCTTGCTGCAGCTTCTTCTTATTCTTTGGACACGGGATATATATTTTTTGGTGGGTCCCAGTGTCCTCCTGTCAATGGTTGTTTAACAGCTAGTTGCAGTTTTGGTATCTCACAGGAGGAGATGAACACACATCCTTCTACTCTTCCATCTTGAACTGGAAGCCTATTTAATTTTTTTAAAAACTTTTTAAACTTTATTATTTTTTACGGCCGAATAGTGGAAGGCAAAAGAGTTAGTCGTTCAGGCATGTCCGACTCTTTGTGACCCCATGGACTATAGCCCACCAGGCTCCTCTGTCCATGGGATTCTCTGGCCAAAAACACTAGAGTGGGTTGTAGTTCCCCTCTCCAAGGGATCTTCCTGACCCAGGATTGAACCTGGGTCTCCCACTTTGCAGGCAGATTCTTTACCATCTGAGCCACCAGCGAGGCCATGACTGAATAGTATTCTATGGTATGTATGTACCATACCTTCTTTATTCATTCATCTGTTGACAACATTTAAGTTGTTTCCTTGTCTTGGCTGTTATAATTAAGGAGCATTATTTTAAATTACGAAATTTTGGGAGACCATCTAAAAATAAGAAATGTTTTAGGAAATGTTACTAAATCTATGTGATAATATATTTACTCATTAAATTTCCTGCAAACAAATAGAAATGTTTAAATTCCAAAATTGTTATGGTCAGATCCCAAAATATGTAAATGACCCCAAATATGTAATATAGAAAAGAATGAAAAATTTATTATTTTAGCATGGATTCTCTTGGGAGTTTTGAATTGTTAGTGATGATTATCTTCTTATTTATAATTTTTGGTTTGCCACTAGTTATCGTGCACTATCCTATGATGGATACACGTGCTGAAAGTAAATCATCTGCATTTACTGAGTGGAAATACTGACATAGGACACCCACCCTCTATTAATAATAGATTTTGTCGATAAAATTTTCAACAGAACCTTTTTCTTAAGACAATTTATTTTTCTTGAAAGATCAGATGTCTTGCCAGGATGCAGAATTAATGGTGAATTTCCAAGCCCCTACCACATGTCCACTGAAGGTCTGAAGAAGGAAGGATTTTTCTTGGCCTTTCTCTGCTTCTCCCATGAGTATTTCATTATCTCTTTTAACCAGAGCTCATCTGGGCCCCAAGGAGGGCTATTCTCAAACCCACAAACTCTAGAGTCAACCATGCATCTGGGACGGAATTTCAAAGTAAGTTTAAGAAGTCGGTAAAGACCACATTGGTGACAGTATGACATTGAAAAGGTCCCCAAAGATTACAGAGGATGGTAACATTTGACCTGGGCCTTAAGGGAAAATACAGTTGGGATGTTAGTTGGGGGAAAATAAGTGTGAAGGATGAGGTTGTTTCATTTTCTAGGTACTGCTTTATTCAACAACAAATTATTCAGACCACCCTGCATTCAGTACTTCCTGTTGGGGACCAGAAGTTACAACAATGCACAAGTCAGACCATGGGCACCTTCTCACAAGGACCTGAACTCAAATACAATGAAAAATATTGAGATGGGATAGACTGGGAAAAGTTACAATATGTTACAAATTGAAAGTAAAGAACTAGGGCGAAAGGAGGATTTGAAAGTAAAGGAAAATGTAATAATTGAGGTAACATGTCACTGGAGCAGGTTTGGGAAGTGACAAGCTACTAAATGTTTAACTGTCTCTCTGAGGGGAAAAAAGTCTGATTTGTAGCATTTGTCAATTCCCATGGTGTAAATATCCCATGATGCCTCAAAACATAAATGGTAAAGTGCACAAAATAACTTGGAGGTGATGAATGACAAGTATTTATTATTGTTGCTTTTAATTGGTCTGATTGTCAGTTTATATAACTGAATTTTAATGAAGACTCTTTACAGCTAGATGACAAAACTGAAAAATGAAGTCATCGGCTCCCTTGAGTTGGTACAAGCCAGTTCTAACAGAATACTGAGATGAAATGGAAATGTGTCAATTGCACTGAGTACTTGGAACAATTCATGTTGAGTATACTAATACACACACACACACACACACACACACACACATATATATACACACATATATATAAAAGAAGGGGGATCAAGAGAAGACAGAATGAAAAATTTGGCTAGCGTCAAGTTGAAGATCTTGAATCAGTCTCAGGAAGGTGGACCCAATCCTGCAGTTCATGGGGAGCCCCTGCAGGCATGTCTGTGTGTGTCTGTGTTTCTGTGTGTCTGTCTGTGCTCTAATCAACAGTGACACTGATATAAAACTGTGGGTTAACATTTGCATTTACAGTGAATTGAAATAAAGCAATATTAGAGAAAGGAAGTCAATTAAGAACCTTCATCTCTATCCAGAGGAATATGCAAAGCAGAAACGATGATGGCCAGCAGAAGCAGCCCTGAGAATACAGCCTGTGCTTTGCAATCAGCCCCGGGTGCTGACAAACATCTCAGCAAAACACTTAAAGAAAAACGCATTTCTCTGAGTGCAAAAGCTGCCGGTGCTGAAGAGAAAAGTCTCAACTAAGTCTACAGGGAATCTACACTTAGTAAAATAAAACATTCCTGTGCTAGTTTGCTGTTCCTTTTATTTTCGAATTCCTTTCAGGATACATTTAATCTACTCATCTCAATGCTGTTGGCAACTTAGCATTAGAAAGAGTGGGGGAGCTGTTCAAATTTCACTATGTCTAGCAACTCAGCAGGGTAATTTTTAATGTGGTTTCTAACCCCAGGATTCATAGGAAAAGAGGAAAGATGTGTAAGGCTCTTTTATAACTTTATAAGAGAAAGGACTAGCCCCATTTTTCTATGTGGTTTTGCAAATGAGTGAATGTTCTCTCTGCAAAACTTAGAACAGAGTCACCAATTTTCAGCCTGGGGGTGTGAACTGTAATTAAAATGCAAATGCCTTAGCTTAATTTAATAGCTGGAAGAAATCAGAAAGATCAATCTCATTGAACCATTTTATTTCATAGATGAAAAATCTGAAACAGAGTGGTTGGTGACGTTCCGCTAATGAGTGGAGATAGCCCAGAACAGACGGAGGCCTGTGAGCCTGTGTGAACCCACAGCCCCACCCCACCAGCCCCCCAGCTCAGCTAGAACAGGAGGCCGGGCAGCCTCTGCTCCCTCCATGTTCATCCAAGCAGGGTATGAGGGGGCCACCTGCACCAAGATCCCAAGTAATGTCTGTCCATTGGCAGAGCTGACATTGTAGTTGCTATTGTGATCAACGCTATTTTTGTTGTCTTGAAAAGAAATATCTTTTGAAACATGCTTCTGTTACATTTCTGAACTGAATATAAATTTTATCCAGAAAGATTTCAAATAATGTTATAGACTAAATGGCTACAAAACCTTGCAATTCATTTCAGTATTCTGGACTTCCGTTATCTACAGAATGAGGAAAACAGTAGCCTTCATAGGGTTAATCTGAAGATTAGACTGGGTCATGTGCATAAATTACAGGCCACAATGCCTGACACATGTGCTACTCACCACACCACGTACTTGAAAATTAAACAGAGGAGGCTGAATCTTGTGGCTTCCCAGTGATGGCTGATGATGCCCATCCATAATTGCAGACTCAGCAAAGCTCAGGGTTGTTTGAGAACTTAAGAATGATCAGATTCCAATCCCCAAATTTTATAAAAGAAAATTCCTCTTATTATTTTTTTGTCAAACTGGTTAAGTGTCTTGCCTAAGGGCACTCAGTAAGGGCCAGACCCCCAGGACCATTCACAAGGATCCAAGAGGAATTTCTTCCCAGGCATGCTCAGTCCCTTCCAGAAACTCATTCTTCTGTCAGTTTTTTAGGGTGTGGGAGCTTGCTTCTCTTTAAAGTGGACTCACTGTAGTATCAGACTGAGAGCAATGGAGAACCTTCTGGAATTACTCACTGCCCTGATCCCTGTGTATTCATGTATAGTGTTTAAACCTAACAACTTTCCCCTTTCATCCTGTTTTATTCCTCAGATTTGCATCTGTTCCACCTCATCTTGCTCACCTCTGTCTCTAGTAATTTACAGTGTACTAAAAGTTACCTCTAAGAGCATGGGATTTTTTGGTAACTCTTTGAAAATAGATTTAATTGTATCCTCCAAGCTTTAAGCCAAATAAGGGAAATATTATATATTTAGAATTTAAATTTCACAACCCTTATTGAGTTGTCACAACCTGGAATCAAAATTGCTGGGAGATATATGAACAACCTCATATATGCAGATGATACCACTTAAAATGGTAGAAAGCAAATAAGAACTAAAGAGCCTTTTGATGAGGGTGAAAGATGAGAGTGAAAAAGCTGGCTTAAAACTCAACATTCAAAAAATGAAAATCATGGAATCCTTCATGTCAAATAACTGGGGAAAAAGTGGAAATAGTTACGTATTTTATTTTCTTGGGCTCCAAAAGAAATGTGGGTGGTGATTGCAGCCATGAAATTAAAAGACACTTGCTCCTTGGAAGAAAAGCTATGACAAACCTAGACAATGTATTTTAAAAAGTAGACATATCACTTTGCCAACAAAGGTCCACAGAGTCAAAGTTATGGTTTTTCCAGTAGTCATGTATGGATATGAGAGTTTAACCAAAAAGAAAGCTGAATCCTGAAAAACTGATGTCTTTGAATTGTGGTGCTGGAGAAGACTCTTGAGAGTTCCTTGAACTGTAAAAGAGATCAAATCAATCAATCCTAAAGGAAATTAATCCTGAATATTCATTCGAAGGACTGATGCTGAAAGTGAAGCTCCAATACTTCGGCTACCTGATGCGAGGAACCGACTCATTGGAAAAGGCCCTGATTCTGGGAAAGACTGAAGACAGGAGGAAAAGGAGATATCAGAGGATGAGATAGTTGGATGGCATCACAGACTCAATGGAGGTGAGTTTTCTGGGAGACAGTCAAGGACAGGGAAGCCTGGCATGCTACAGTCCATAGGGTTACGAAGAGTTGGACACGACTTAACTGAACAAACAAGTTGTCTATGAATGCCAGGGATGATGCTAGAGATATTTTAATAAATAAGAGTGCTCTTTTCATAAAGAATATTCACTCCAGTGGGGAGGGAGTGGAAGAGAAAACAAATAAGACTGGCAGCTCAGGCATTTCTAGGAAGGCACACAAAATACACAGAAAACAAAGAACATTTAACAGTGAGGGAACATGATTTATGAAGGGACTTGAAGTCCATCTGAGGAAGCAGAGGCCTTGAATCATGAAAATCTCCTTGCTTTGTTTTTGTGTGTGTGTCTTTGATTATGGTAATGCCTAACTGCTTAGCTAGGGCTTCCCTGATAGCTCAGTTGGTAAAGAATCCACCTGCAATGCAGTAAACCCTGGTTCGATTCCTGGGTCAGGAAGATACCCTGGAGAAGGGAAAGGCTACCCACTCCAGTATTCTGGCCTGGAGAATTCCACGGACTGTAGAGTCCATGGAGTTGCAAAGAGTCGGACACCACTTTCACTTTCACTTTCAACTGCTTAGCTAAGTTTGGCTTAATCTAAAAGCAAAAGTCAGTATTTTATTTTTTTCAGCTTTACTGAGGTTTAATTGCCAAATAAAATTGTAACTTGACTGTGAGTCTTCTTTCATAAGGAAAGAGTGTTTTGCTGTTTTTTTTTTTAATTGGCGTATAATTGCTTTACAACGTTGTGTTAGTTTCTATTACAGCAAAGTGAATCAGCCACACGTATACACATAGCTGGGGCTTTGCAGGTGGTGCTAGTGGTGAAGAACCTTCTTGCCAATGCAGAAGACACAGGAGGTGCAGATTCAGTCCCTGGGTTGGGGAGATCCCCTAGAGGAGGGCAAGGCAGCCTACTCCAGTATTTTGCATGGGGAATCCCGTGGACAGAGACGCCTGGTGGGCTACAGTCCATAGGCTCACAAAGCCCTAGACACAACTGAAGTGACTTAGCGTGCACACACACACACACCCTCTTCTTTGGACATTCTTCCCAGTTAGGTCACAGGGAGCACCAAATAGAGCTCCTGTGCTATTTAATTTCATGAATACAGAACAAGTTTTACTCTGAACACCCTTTTGAAGCTGGAATCATAAATAACATCTTTCCTCTATCAAAGTCACTGGCAAAGGCATTTATGCTTCAATTTTCCAAGAGAAGCTCTGGAATAATCTTTGGATTATTTTAGCACTCCTGTGCCCTTTGATCTTATAGCTCCTTGGGAGTGAGCACTTCAGAATTTCTGGAAGCAATCTCAATCAATACCACTTTTCTTAGGCTTCAAAAGAGAATTCCCTCGAATAAATCATTTAATTGCTTTAAAAAATAAAAAGTAAATAAATAATTGCAGTAGGAAACCATCAAATGTTTTTGACAAGGAAAGTGGCATGATTGAATGGTTATATAGATCCCTGTGGAATTCAGGTCTGAGGGGTGACTCTCAGAATTGGAAGCCCAGTCATGGACATATGATAACAGTTCCAGGGAGAAATGACAGGTCTGTTCCACAGGGAGATGTAAATAAGTCAGCCAATAAATATCAGTGTGGAATTCTGAGTCATAGTGTAATGTTAACCAAAATACAACATCAAGGGATTGGAGATAATGTAGTTCCTCTGATTTCTAATATTTTTCTCACCACTATTACTTACTTGTCACTTCTGTTTCCCAGGACACACAGTATTTGCAAGGCCAGGAGTGTACCTTGATCCATGATGATAAATACCCAGCCAACTGTGAGGTGAAAAGAGATAGTGTGCACTTCACTGAGGTTAGGACAGAATTTACCAGGACAAGCCTCTGGGTCAGAAAACAGCCTCAGAATTCACATCCAGAGGATCCACCTGTGTGATAGCCATAGATTACAGCCTTCCTAAACCTGTTGCACGATTTTCAAATAAGGGCTCATGCCAAATGCTCTATCTAGTTTTTTAGATTTTTAATAAAAAGCCATAGAGATGCAAGTAGCTTGCAAATGGTGCATCCTGTAAACGCAGTAAATACTACACAAATACCTAAAAGTGAGCAGTTCTAATAGGCCCTCTAGGATCACTGCCTTCTTAAAGAAAGGTACTGGTGAGTTCTGAGGTTTTTTCCACACTGAAATTTTTCTCTGTGCCACCATCAAAGTTCACATTCCTGGCTAGTTTTTCTTCTTCTCACCTGCTGATTTTGTTCTCAAAGACTGATGTGTGTGAAAAACAACTTGATGGCATTTTTCCCCTTGGGGAGAGTCCAGTGCACACAAATAGAAGTTTCTATTTCAATTCCTACTATTTATTTGAAGAACTGGCAGAGAAAGTTTAAAAAAAATAGTAACAGAAAAACTTTCTCCATCAGCGACATGATAGATGCTGCTATAATCCAAAAGCAATGGACTGAGGGTCATGTGTGTGGACGCAGGCAGGGTCTCTAGAAAATTCCGAAGCAAAACCTACTGTGAACTCTGTTTATTCTGTGGATTGGGATGGAGTCATCAGGGGCCTGGTACAAAGAGACAGGGCCAACTGTGGGGGCACTGAGCTTCCCTGTAATCACAGCAGACGTAGTGTGTGTGTGTGTGTGTGTGTATGTGACACACACACAGAGACGTACACACACACACACACACACACACACACAGAGGTGGAACAGATTCAATAGAGGAGAAACACATGGACAGGGAATTAATATTTCCAACACTCAGACTGGGGCTTGATAATGGGTTTCTCTCCAAGAACATAAATGCAGGTGTCTACTACTTGGGTCATGCTAGCATAATGCAGAATGAGCTAAAAACACTATCATGGAAGCCACTTGAGCACAATCACAGCCTTCTGGTCACCAGATGTGGAAGCAAAATATAATGCCATGCACAAGCCAGGTGGTGGAGCTGTGAAGTATAAATTCAATTATGTTCACCTTTGTGAGCCTTTATTTCTTGGGTGGCCAATCACTGCTTCCTTCTCTCAGTTTTATTCTTAATGACTCCATGTAACCCAAGACGTACCATCTAATTTAAGATGTGTCAGTGGCTTTTGTCCATCTGAGCAAAAATAAAAATTCCTTTCCATGGTCCTCAAGATCTCCCCCACACCTGGCACATTCCCCAGTAGTGAAACTGTTATTAAACCCAGGTCCAGTTGCTTGCCACTCTAAAGTCAGTTTTTCAGAGGCAAGTGTTGGTAGGAAAGGAAAGTATGCTTCATTTTGGAGGCCAGCAACTAGGAGAGAAGGTGGACTCCTGTCCAAGAACCATCTCTGGATTGTTGCTCAGGCACCAGGAGAATTTAAAGGGGATTTCTAGGGTTGTTCAGGCAGAGAGAGGGAGTCAGTCAGCCTGACAGTCATCTTGAAATCAATGATGTGGTGGTCTGATCAGCATCATCTTGGTTGTTTTAAGTACAGTTGGTCTTTAGTTCCAGGGTTTGTTCCCATTTCTTTGAGGCCAGTTCTTGCAGTTGGGTGAAGGGGAGTAGCTCAAGTCATGGCTTCAATTTGATTATCTTATAGTCATCTTCTTCCACCAGGGACTGCAGTGTCTGCAAAATAGCTCACAGGCTCAGAATAGTGTCTGTAAACCTTGAGCAGTAACCAAAGGTCCTTGGCTTTGCTTAGTGATGGAACTATTATAGTCTGCCTTATGTAAAGGCTGAGAGTGTGAAGCATAACTAACTTCTAAGTCCAAGATGATGCCTACAAAATGGCAACCGATCCCACACGTTTGAGTGGCTCTGAGTCAAGGTGGTCAAAGCATCTTCACAAGGAGGGGAGGCTGCAGCTGTTCTTGCTGGCAGGTTCAGATTTTGAGTGGAAAAATCAGAAATGACCATCACAGAGACTCAACCTGATAAGACCTGAAAAGCCTGGTCTTGCTCAGTGGATGATCAGATCAATGCACCTGAATGGCAGATTGATGCTGATAAGAGGAAATTCTAGAGCATAATAGGGCTTTTAGAAAGTTGGATTTAACTGCTAAGTTTGGGCTTTTTGGTACACAATTAATGTGATTGGAGATCGTGGGCTGTATAATGGTGAAATTCAACCAGGGAGAAGCAGAAAGGATGGATGAAAGAGAAAGCTAGTGAAAGCAGGGATATTTGAGGAGCTTATTGAAAATATACCAAGAAATGCAGAGTGATGGAGATAAATCATTGGCATTTAAAAGACTTTGGTTCAAATCTCAACCATGTGTTGTGGCAAGCAACATAATTAAATATACAATGGAAGCATTTTCCTCCCAGATTTATGAAAGTATTTTGGAAAGTTGTGAACATGTTGTATAAAATGTCAAGAATTTTTAATTAGAAAGTGGTGATATTCCTTCTTTTAATGCACAAAGCTAATAGTCTAGTAGTCTTCTGTATTTTTTTAAAGGATTTTCCAGTATCTTTTTTGAAAGGAACAAAGCCCTATTGCTAATTTCCAACTTTTCCATAAGCAAAGTCTGCTTTTGTGTGCCTTTGTAATCTGTATTTATCAGTTGTTTCTGCTGATGTTTAGAGTAAATAGCTTTACTCTCTAGGTGACAAACCTGTTTTTCACCTTTTTAACACACAATTGTGATGCTGAGTTAATTTTCTGTGTGCAGAGTATCTATTAAGAAATCCCAAGTATCTGAACATTTTCAGTATAGAACAAACATCCTTATTGTGGCTTAATGAAATTATTCCAATATGCTTTTTTTTTCTGTTTTTTTTTCCCATTTATTTTTATTAGTTGGAGGCTAATTACTTTACAATATTGTAGTGGTTTTCGCCATACATTGACATGAATCAGCCATGGATTTACATATATTCCCCATCCCCCCTCCCACCTCCCTTTCCACCCGATCCCTCTGGGTCTTTCCAGTGCAGCAGGCCCAAGCACTTGTCTCATGCATCCAACCTGGGCTGGTGATCTGTTTCACCTTAGATAATATACATGTTTCGATGCTGTTCTCTTGAAACATCCCACCTTCGCCTTCTCCCACAGAGTCCAAAATTCTGTTCTGTACATCTGTGTCTCTTTTTCTGTTTTGCATATAGGGTTATCGTTACCATCTTTCTAAATTCCATATATATGTGTTAGTATACTGTATTGGTCTTTATCTTTCTGGCTTATTTCACTCTGTATAATGGGCTCCAGGTTCATCCATCTCATTAGAACTGATTCAAATGAATTCTTTTTAATGGCTGAGTAATATTCCATGATGTGTATGTACCACAGATTCCTTATCCATTCGTCTGCTGATGGACATCTAGGTTGCTTCCATGTCCTGGCTATTATAAACAGTGCTGCGATGAACATTTGGGTGCACGTGTCTCTTTCAGATCTGATTTCCTCAATGTGTATGCCCAGGAGTGGGATTGCTGGGTCATATGGCAGTTCTATTTCCAGTTTTTTTAACCAATCTCCACATTGTTCTCCATAGCGGCTGTACTAGTTTGCATTCCCACCAACAGTGTAAGAGGGTTCCCTTTTCTCCACACCCTCTCCATTATTTATTGCTTGTAGAATTTTGGATAGCAGCCATCCTGACTGGCATGTAATGGTACCTCATTGTGGTTTTGATTTGCATTTCTCTAATAATCAGTGATGTTGAGCATCTTTTCATGTGTTTGTTAGCCATCTGTATGTCTTCTTTGGAGAAATGCCTGTTTAGTTCTTTGGCCCATCTTTGGATTGGGTCATTTATTTTTCTGGAATTGAGCTGCAGGAGTTGCTTGTATATTTTTGAGATTAATCCTTGGTCTGTTTCTTCATTTGCTATTATTTTCTCCCAATCTGAGGGCTGTCTTTTCACCTTGTTTATAGTTTCCTTTGTAGTGCAAAAGCTTTTAAGTTTCATTAGGTCCCATTTGTTTATTTTTGCTTTTATTTCCAGTATTCTGGGAGATGGGTCATAGAGGATCCTGCTGTGATTTATGTCAGAATCCAGATAGGAAAAGAAGAAGTGAAACTCTCGCTGTTTGCAGATGACATGATCTTCTACATAGAAAACCCTAAAGATTCTACCAGAAAATTACTAGAGCTAATCAACGAATATAGTAAAGTTGCAGGATATAATATTAACACACAGAAATCTCTTGCATTCCTATACTCTAACAATGAGAAAACAGAAAGCAATATTAAGGAAACAATAACATTCACCATTGCAACAAAAAGAGTAAAATACTTAGGAGTATATCTACCTAAAGAAACAAAAGACCTATACATAGAAAACTATAAAACACTGATGAAAGAAATCAAAGAGGACACAAACAGATGGAGAAACATACTGTGTTCATGGATTGGAAGAATCAATATTGTCAAAATGGCTATTCTACCCAAAGCAATCTATAGATTCAATGCAATCCCTATCAAGCTACCAACGGCATTTTTCACAGAACTAGAACAAATAATTTCACAATTTGTATGGAAATACAAAAAACCTCGAATAGCCAAAGTAATCTTGAGAAAGAAGAATGGAACTGGAGGAATCAACCTGCCTGACTTCAGGCTCTACTACAAAGCCACAGTCATCAAGACAGTATGGTACTGGCACAAAGACAGAAATATAGATCAATGGAACAGAATAGAAAGCCCAGAGATAAATCCACGAACCTATGGACACCTTATCTTCAACAAAGGAAGAAAGAATATACAATGGAAAAAAGATAACCTCTTTAACAAGTGGTGCTGGGAAAACTGGTCAACCACTTGTAAAAGAATGAAACTAGAACACTTTCTAACACCATACACAAAAGTAAACTCAAAATGGATTAAAGATCTAAATGTAAGGCCAGAAACTATAAAACTTCTAGAGGAGAACATAGGCAAAACACTCTCTAATATGCTTTTGTAGCCTACTTCCTGGTGCTATCAGATTATCTGTAAAGCAGCTTCCTTACAGATTTAACTGAGTCCTGACCTTGAATTCCCTAAGAGACTGCAGGGAAATGCTTCTATGTTATTGCCTGACTAATTTATTCATTACATTAAGTAAGGTCCCCTCAATCAACCATCCACTCTCCATGGATCTCTCCAACCTCCTCCTTCATAATCAGGCTCCAGATTGCATATTAGCTGATGACCATCTAAGTGCTTGACTTTGGTGAATGAACATGAATTAACTTTAGATCTTCTGGTTCTCCTGCCACTCTCCCATCTAATAGCTCACCAACATTGTTATTTCTTTCTTCAAAGTGTTCCTTTCCATTCATTTCACCACCTGAGTTTTGTAGACATTTATAATTTTTTGAAGAGTATAATGATTCACCTTAGTATATATCATCACTGCCTTCAAGTGTTGACAAAGACTTTGACAACTGATCTTCATGGCAATCCTGAGGTTGAGAATATAATATCATGAACCCTATTTCACAGATAAGGGATAATGAAATCTAGACTCAGAAACTTTAGGAACTTGCTGATAGTTCAGAAACTCTGACTTTAGAAAAGGTGTCTTTCCACAAACCACTGGAATAAAATGAAGTCATTTGCTGATTTTTGTTTTACTTTTGAACTCAAATTCCATCTTAATATAATGGGTTTTATTTAACTTTTAATTGGAGAGAACAAGGATCAGAGTCAGTGTTATATCACATCCAGGTGGATCTCTTGTTTCAGAATCACTCAGATTTGCCAACATTGGAAATGGCAGACGCTTCTTGGCTCAATCTTCTAACCACTTTAGGAATGCTGTCTGCTACTTCTGTCTGAACGTCTGCTTTACCAGTGTTGAACAGCCTGGATTCCTGGTGGTTATTTTCTCAATGGTGGCAAAGAGCCCATGTATCTTTTCTATTCCATGACAGTATTTTCTAGTCATCACTGCCTTTAGTAGAAAAGTGGTTTCCTAATGAATATTTCTTGGTTAGGTGGCTTACTATAACCCACTGACAAGTTCAGCATTCAGAGAATGAATTGTGGACACTCTAAGGTTGACAGAAGCTATGATTGCCAGGTAAGTTCTTGAGTTTCTCATGAGACAGCACCAATAAAAGGCATTTCAAAAGAAAACTGTGCTCTATGGCTGATGGACTTCCATACTCACTGAACTAAGATGATTATCACAACATTGTGTGGTTTCTCAATAACATACTGTTAGAGGACTGCACTTTTGAATAAAATGGCAGCTTCTTTGATGCTAGGGGTGGATTTCATGCCCACACTTTTCATTTTGAAAAGTGTATGGACCTCACAAGCCCTAACCAAGAAGAGTCAGTGAACTTGTCAGGAAGTTAGCGTCTGTGATGCCTCTGTGAAAGGTCTTACTGTCACACTGCTTTACACTGCTGCTGACACAGAGCCCTGGGAAGATGACTCACCTCTCTGGTGATCTTCTGGAGCCAAATTCAGGGCTTTGCTGTATACAGTGTACCATAAGGCTGGCTTCCTCTTATTTAGGAAATGTCACTGATTCTATTGTTACTCACATTTCATACTCTGTGTTGTCATTAGTGGGTCATATCATACTTTATATACGAATGAGGCCACACAGGTGCACATAGGCAATGTCCAGGAAGCTCTTCCAGATAGCTCTCCCAGAGGCTCACTACATCAATCCAGCCCTAAAGATATATAACGGAGGGGATCAAAGACATCAGGATTCAAGTAAAGGCTAATGCATTTGACCACTTATTGTGTGGTCTCTTATCATCCCAGCATTCACAGCGAGGGGAAATTCAAGTCTGCCTGCATCCAGGCCATGGAACAGTTTCCAGGCCACTTATTAAGGAAATGGATGTGACTCACTTTTCTTCACGTGGACAATAAATTAGATCTCATGATATAAACTTCAAAAAAGAGCATCTATCATTTACATAGCAAATAATATGCCTCAGATATGGAACTAGATGGTGTGAAATGATTTTTTGTTTATTGAGCCATCACAATATCCCATGCTATCCATATTCTTTTATATATGGAGTGAGTATAGAGTTGAAATCACAAATGTATTTATACAATACATTTTGTTACCTTCAACTCATTTAAACACTAACTATAAACCTCACCTTATAGTTTAGTGACACATTTAATGTTAATTACTGTTGGAATCCTTTTTTACATCCCTATAACTTAGGAAATATTAGGAAGGCAGGAGAAAAATATATGATTGGCAGCCCATCATGGTCTTTTTACTGTGTTAGAGATGTTGAAGACATGTAAAGGAAATGGTCTTTTCAGAAGTGTGGGCAGAGCTCAGGAAGCAAACAAGAGATGGAGAGGCGGCTGGAGAGCCTCAGGAGAAGGGAGCAAGAAGCAGCCGGTCTCTTCCTGGAAAGAGTCCAGGAAATATGCCTGAAGTCTCTGTACTGAGTGAATAGAAAAAAAAAAAAACAAAAAAAACAACTCTACCACTCCTCAGGCTTATGAAAAACATCCCTACCACCAACAGACACATATGCACAGAATCAAAATACCCACTTTGCTCACAGTGCATCCAGGTTCAATGAGCATGATACTTTCACAGGGATCATGCCTTTGGAAAACAAGTGAGATATAGTCTATTTTTCTGGACTCCATTTCTTCTTAGGTCCTGCTGCCCCAAAGTCTCCCAATGCAGTAAACAGGAGGATGTCAGATGAAAGGAAAACAAAGAACACATATGAGAAATAGAGAGTAAAGCATTACCCATGAGACACTGCATAGAATTGTGATCTTCATGAAACATATTAAGAAAATAAAGTTGTGTGTCATTAACTGCAGAACAATTCATTAATGTCCTCCTATATGATTAATCCTGAAAATATTTTCTTTAACATCATTTAGATTCTTCCTTAAAAGTCTCTGGAAAACATATTGAATCATTTGTATTTACAGAGAAGAAACCAAAATTTTGAGATGTTGACTAATGTCCAATTTCATACAATTAGACTATCTGACTCTTCATAGAAAATGAGGGATTCAGAATCTCAAGTCATCAACTTTCATCTACTATCAAGAAGAAAGACATGCTGGAGGGACTCAGAGAAAATAATATCTAGATATTGACTGATATTGGCTAGAGTTTTTTCAGTGGACAAACAAAAATGACTCACCTGAGGATATAAACATTGCCTGGATTTGACTACACCAAAATCAGAGCAAATCTACAGACAGTCTGAAAGATTTCATCTAAAGGCCATCATGGGTAATGACTTTTCAGATGCAACCGTAAAAGCACAGTCCACGCAGAAATACTTGTTACACTGGACTTTATCAAAATGATCAACTTCTGCTCTGAGAAAGACAATGCAAAGAAGAGACTGGAGAAAATCTTTGCAAAGGACACATCTGATAAAGGAATGCAATCCAAAATATACAAAGAACTCAAGTTTCAATAATAAAAAAGTGAATAACCCACTGAAAAAGAGGGTCAGACAACCAAGAAAAGAAGATAAACAGATGGCAAATAAACATTTGAACAAATGCTCCACATCACATGCCATCAGGGAAATACAAATTAAGACAACCGTGAGATATGACTACACCACTATTAGAATGTTTAAAATCCAAAACACCGATAACACCAAATGCTGGGAATGTGGAGCAACAGGAGCTCATTGCTGGTGGGAATGTGAAATGGTACAGTCACTTTGGAGACAATTTGTCAATTTCTTACAAAACTAAACATGCTGTTTAGTTGCTAAGTCATGTTCCACCCCTTGCGACCCCATGGATTATAGTCCCCCAGGCTCCTCTGCCCATAGGCTTTCCCAGGCAAGAAAACTGGAGTGGGTTGCCATTTCCTTCCCTGAGGATCTTCTCCACACAGGCATTGAACCTGCATCTCCTGCTTGGCAGGCGATGAGCTACCAGGGAAGCCCACACTAAACATAACTAAACATAAATATGAGCTGTCAAGCTACAAAGAAGTGACAGAACCTTAAATGCATATTAATAAGTGAAAGAAGCTAATCTGAAAAGACTACATACTATATGATTCCAACTATTATGACATTCTGGAAAAGGAAAACCATGGAGATAGTAAGAAGACCAGTGACTGCAAGGGCCTGGTGAGTGGGAGGGAGGGGTAAGCAAGTGGAGCACAGAGGATGTTCAGGGGAGCGAAAGTACTATATAATACCATAATGATGGATGCAGCCATCATTTGTTGTTCACTCACTCAGTCATGTCTGACTCCTTGCAGTCCCATGGACTGCCACGCACCAGGCTTTCCTGTACTTAACCATCTCCCAGAGCTTGCTCAAATTCATGTCCATTGAGTCAGTGATTCAAACATCTCGTCCTCTGTCGTTCCCTTCTCCTCATGCCCTCAATCTTTCAGAGCATCAGGGCTTTTTCCAATGAGTTGGCTCTTTTCATCAAGTGGCCAAAAATTTGGAGCTTCAACTTCAGCATCAGTCCTTCCAATGTATATTCAGGATTGATTTCCTTTAGGATGGACTGGTTTGATCTCCTTACAGTCCAAGGACTCTCAAGAGTCTTCTCCAACACCACAGTTCAAAAGCATCAATTCTTCAGTGTGCAGCCTTCTTTATGGTCCAACTCTCACATTCATAAATGACTACTGGAAAAACCATAGCTTTGACTAGACAGAACTTTGTTGGCAAATTAATGTCTCTGCTTTTTAATACACTACCTAGATTTGTCATAGCTTTTATTCCAAGGAGCAAGCATCTCTTAATTTCATAGCTGAAGTCACCATCTGCAGTGATTTTGGAGCCCACAAAAATAAAGTCTCTCACTGTTTCCATTGTTCCCCCATCTATTTGCCATGATGTGATGGGATTGGATGCCATGATCTTAGTTTTCTGAGTGTTGAGCTTTAAGCCAGTTTTTTCACTCTCCTCTTTCACCCTCATCAAGAGACTCTTTAATTACTCTTTGCTTTCTGCTATAAGGATGATGTCATCTGCATATCTGGGGTTATTGACATTTCTCCTGGCAATCTTGATTCCATCTTGTGCTTCATCCAGCCCAGCATTTCACATGATGTACTCTGCAATTAAGTTAAATAAGCATGGTAACAATATACAGCTCCCAATTTGGAACCAGTCCATTATTCCATGTCTTGTTCTAACTGTTTCTTCTTGAGCTGCATACAGGTTTCTCAGGAGGCAGGTAAAGTGGTCTTTTATATCCATCTCTTGAAGAATTTTCCATAGTTTGTTTTGATCCACACAGTCAAAGTCTTCAGCATAGTCAACGAAACATAAATAGATGTTTTTCTGGAATTATCTTGCTTTTCTAATGATCCAATTTGATCAAATAGCAATTTGATCTCTGATTCTTCTGTCTTTTCTAAATCCAGCTTGGACATCTGGAAGTTCTTGGTTCACACTCTGTTGAAGACTAGCTTGGAGAATTTTGAACATTACTTTGCTAGCATGTGAAATGAGTGCAATTGTGAGGTCATATATGCTGTCATACAACTGTCCAAACCCATATAGTGTAAACCAAGAGTGAGCTGTAATGAAAACTACAGACCTTGGAATTCTAATGTATCAATGTAAGGTCATAAACTGTGTAACAGTTATATCACTGTGGTGTAAGATGTGATAATAGAGTAGGCTGAGTATGTATAGGGGCAGGAGGTATGGGGGAAATTCCTATTCCTACCCCTCCATTTTGCTGTGAACTGAAATCTGCTATAAACAAAGAGGCTGAGAGAAAGGAAATAAAGAGAAAGGGAGGAAATAAGAAGGAAAGAGGGAGGCAGGAAAGAAGGAAGTAGGAAGAGAGAGAAGGAGAGAGGAAAAGAAAGGCCAACTGAGTCAGCCTTGTGCATTTGAATCTAACATCTATTGAATTATATATTATATTATAAACCAAAATTTCAAAAATATTTTATTGAGCACCCATTGTGTATTAAGTTCCCAGGTACCATTTCAGGTAATCAGGATGCCAATATTATGTATCTTCTCAGCATCTGTTACAACAAGTACTGATTAAAATTTAGTCCCTATTTCCCTTTCAACTTCTACTTAAGTCAAATTCAGCTTCTCAATATATTTTAAGTCCCAATACAGTTGCTGCAATGTCAGCTCCTCATAAATGTAATTTTAAAAGTGTAGTCAAGCATAAAACACATATGAAACATACTCCAACAATATTTCAAGGTGCAAAGTTTCAATTAGAAAGTAATTTACAGAGCCTAGATTAGATATTGCCTTGAGTACACACATGCGATCTCATTTTCTCTAGTTAAGCCCAATCTACCTTCATTCTTAATAAAATAATATGTCACTGAATTAGTCTTGTTCTGCCACATACACACATACACCAAGTGGTTAACACACAACAGAAACACAGAACCGTATGTTGTGGACTGTAGAGAGGGGTCCCTATTAACATAGGACTGGTGTTCTCTCCGACAGCAGAGGATACCACAACAGGAGAGGAGCTAAATCTTGCAAAACTGGGAGGTGGGAGGACAAGTCCTACCTAGCTTGGCAGTCAGAGCACAGAGCAGATCCTTGATTGGGAAAGTAGAGAGCTATTATTTCACCACAGCTGACTTTAAAACACTCAAGGAAGAAGCATCAATAACCTAAAATAGGGAGGAACAGGTTCAAGACATTTTTGGAAAAGATTGCTAAAAGCCCTTACACAATACATCCTCTTTATTTACCATCCTTCCCCACTCTGACAAATGCTTGGCACGTTCTTTAAAGAAGGTAGTCAAGTGACTGACAGAGTGGAGTCAAGGTACCCCACCTAAATCAAAGGAGTGGAGTAGGAGTTCACATGCACATTAAGTGCTGCACAAAGTCCTAGATCACTAAAAGCTAGACCTCACTGTCCACACAGGAGACTGAAGACTTTCTGGAGAAGTCTCCTTGCCAAAGCAGGCCAGAGACTCTCCAACAAAACTCTTCCATGTGAGGTTGAGAGACAGCAAGACCTCTTTGCATCCAGTGCTCAGAGAATTATGCCAGTTTTTAAATTGTTCGCCTCTACTCAAGAGAAGAACATCCAAGTTTTCCCAGTATGTCAGCATATCCCATTTCCAGGAAAAGAGCAGTACAAAGAAAAGAAACATTCTGGAGACATGAAGGGAATGAAAAACAACAAGAGGAAAATTTTGAAAACTTTAATAGCATAATTTTTAAAAAGATAACTCTTTAAGAACAAAAAGAACCCTTGAAAATTAAAGCCATGATAAAAAAATACAATAAAAATTAAATTAAAAGAAGGTTTGGAAAATATAGTTGATGCAATATCTCAGAAAGCAATAGCTAAAAGAGATGGTAAAGACATGGGAAAATATGTTTTTAAATGAAGAAAGAAAGGACACCATCTTTTAAATAATAGAAGTTTCAGAAAGACAAAAGGGAAAATAAATTTTGAGTAATAATTCAAAAGAATGCCACAGGACTTAACACCTTGTATAAGCAGATTGAAAGTGTCCATAAAGCACTCCAAATGGACGGGTCAACAGGCCAGAATGAAGGCATACCTTTAAGAAACTACATAACACCTGGAACAAAGATCCCATAAGCTTCCATAGAAAGGAAAGTTTGGACTCATCAACAGCAACATGAGAGCAAAAAGCAATACCTTCAAACTTCTGAAGACAGCTGACTTCTTACTTGTAACTGTGTGTGTGTGTGTGTGTGTCTGTGTGTGTTAGTCACTCAGTCGTGACTCCATGGGCTGTAGCCCACCAGGCTTCTCCCAACCAAAGTATCAGTCAAGGAGGATACATGTGTTTAGATGGACAAGACCTCCAAAACTGCATTTATCTTGCTCCAAACTTGAAGGAGCTCCTGGAGTGTGTGTGCCATAGAAAAGAAGGAGGAATATGTGGAAAATAGGGAATATGAGACTACATAAAGGGGACAAGTAAAGGCGATCCTCAGTGACTACCATAGAAAGGAACCAGGAATGTGTGCTAAACACAGGCCTTGTGTCTCATTGAGTTGGCCAGAGAGGCACAGAGAAACTTAGTGTGTGCTGACCATCTTTACAGCGACAGCTGATGAGATGATATGTGTGTATGCTCAGTCATGTTTGATGCTTTGTGACCCCAAGCAGTCACTTTTGATTTGCATGATTTGCATTTCCCTCATGATTAGTGGCATCGAGCATCTTTTTATGTTTTTATTGGCTATTAGTATGTCTTTCTTGGGAAAATGTCTGTTCAGAACCTCTGCCCATTTTTAAACCCAATTGTTTGCGTCTTTTTTTTTTTGATATGTATTTTGGATATTGTTTATTGTCCTCTGTATATGTTGTGGTTAGTCACTAAGTCATGTCCAACTCTTGTGACCCCACAGTGAAATTCTCCAGGCAAGAATTCTAGAGTGGGTAGCCATTGTTCTCCAGGGATCTTCCCTACCCAGGGATCAAACCCACATCTCCTGCATTGCAGGTGGGTTCTTTATCCCTGAGCCACAAGGGAAGCCAGTATATGTCGCATATTTTGGTTATTAGTGCCTTACTGAATGTATTATTGGCAAATATCTTCTCCCATATAGTAGATGGACTTTTCATTTTGTTGATAGTTTCCTTCATGGTGCAAAAATGTTTAGTTTGTTGCAGTCCCATTTCTTTATTTCTGCCTTTGTTCCCTTATCTGAGAAGATAGAGCCAAAATAATTACAAAGACTGATGTCAAAAAACATACTGCCTATGTTTTCTTCTAGGGGCTTTATGGTTTCAATTTTTGTACATGGTGGTCCCATTTGATTCTTTTGCACACAGCTCCAGTTTCCCCAACGCAATTTGTTGAAGAGGCTGTCTTTTCTCCATCGTGTATTAGTGCTGGCTTTGTCCCCAGATGTGGGTTTATATCTGACCTCTGTATTCTGTTCCACTGATCTGAAGCTATTTTTGTGTCAGTACAAATCAAACAAATCAAATTTGATTACTGTAGCTTTGTAGTATAGTTTGACATCAGGGAGTAGGATACCCGCTTTCTGACCCCGAAGTAAGCCTTGGAAAAATGGACATTTGCCTTCAGCTCCTTCTCACTTATCTAGGTGCTGGGTACTGGTCTTCTAGACTCAGCTTCACATCTTCAACTGGGTTTACTCCTGGTGATAATGAAGCAATTCAATAAGTTTACGCAGGCAAAGCTTCTATTATGGTGATGAGCATGTAGTAAATCTCAATATAAAGTAGCTACTGCCCTTCACTTCCTTCATCTACCATGATACAAATGGTTTCCCTTTTAATCCACCCCATACTTCATGCGTCAAGACACGAGGCCAGAATTGTAGAAGCCAGTCCATTCTGCACAATGTATCCAAGAAAGAGATGTCCCTAAGTGAAGGAATAAGTGAATCAGTAAATTACAAAGACGGACATATCTTCCAGGTGATAAACTCTCACCTGGGGAGCAGCCCACACATTCCAGAGGGCAGTTCATCAACTCGGTTGTCAGATCCAAGCAAAGAACACGGGTGCTTTCATTTTGCTAGGTACTTCTTGGGCTTGTGGTTTGCGTCTTCTTATTTGAATCTGATTCTCTGTTTGCCTTACTGAGAAAATCCCTCTCAAATGCTTTTCTCATCACTCAGAATACCTGCCACATAAAATGAACAGTGTCCTTGAATTTCTATTTCCATCAAAGTGAAAATGGAAATTACAAATGAAGTAATGGCTTGTTTTCTCTTTGCTTTTAACTATTTCATGGAGATATTATTGTGGGACATGAAAGTACTTATTATTAATATTTTGATGTTAATATTTTATTAACATACTTATACTTTATGATGTAAATTTCTTGCTTTTAATATTATATAACTTGTGTTGCATTATGTAAATATATTTTTGGACTGTGGTGTATTCGTTCATATAAATTGCTATTTAGTTTTTTATGATAATGTTTAATGTATAGTTTAATAATGGGAGATACAAGAAAGTTAAGTTGGTTTTTCATAAACATTTAAGTGGTTTGTACTTTTTCAAACTCCTTTATTGAAAAGTATAAATTTCTATGAAAATTCATCTTTTACCCCCTTAAATTTTCAAAAATTATGAGTTTAATGTCTTGTAGCAATTTGCATTTTTATACAAACATTCCCTTGCTGTCTGTGAAGTAAAAAGGACTTTAAAAACTTCAAGCATCGAAAGATGACAAAAATTTTAATGATAAGCTACTGGAATGAATGTTTCTAGTAGGAAATCCCAGCTAACATCCGTGTGCTTTCAATATGGCAGAGTGTGACAAGCACGTATATATACACTATTAACCCCTGGTGGTTTAGTTGGTAAAGTATGTGCCTACAATGCCAGAGATCACCTATAAAGTGGGAGACCTGGGTTCTATTCCTGAGTCAGAAGATCCCCTGGAGAAGGAAATGGCAACCCACTCCAGCATTCTTGCCAGGAAAATCCCATGGAAAAGGAGCCTGGAGGGCTACAGTCAATGGGGTTGCAAGAGTCAGATATGACTTAGCACTAAAGTCATATGACTTAGCGTATGACCACCACCATACACTACTGAGTTTGTGTATTTATCAAGTCCATGGGCTGAGTAGCAACATCCTTGTATTCTCAATGTCATTTGTGAAATAAGGGAACAGAGCACTGCACATAAAATAATTTGCCTAACCATTCAGTTAGTGTTCAGGTCACTCAACATATAGAAAATGATTTCAACACTTTTACAATATAATATCTTGTTAACATTCAGTATATCAACTAACACATTTTCAATATTCATAGAAAGCCAAGTGGAAATTATTATAATAACAAAATAATGTGCAAATGATCCTATATCTGGATGTTTTTGTCGTAACTTAGTTGCTTTTTAACTGTACTTGGCAAGTAGTACCATTATCATCCTTGTATAACAAAAACATTAAGGCGCAGATAATTTGTGTTACTTGCCCAAGATTGACCAGCTTCTTAGCAGCAAAGCATGTGACCACAAGTGCAGTGTTAACAGAAACTGGGGAAAAGCAACCTAGAAGGGTGGGAAAGGGTGGGAGTGAGATTCAAAAAGGAGGGGACTTATGTATACCTATGGCTAATTCTTGTTGATGCATGGCAGAAATCAAACCAATATTGTAAAGCAATTATCCTTCAATTAAAAATAAATAAAATTTTAAAACTCTTTTGTTTCTGTCTTTCCTGCCCAGGAGATGATTTTCACACTAGAAATGAAAGACAACTATAGGAAAAAGGAATTCTCAGCTGAGACAAGGGGAAGTTTGAGGGAATGTCCTTCTTGAGATATGTCTCTGCCTCAAGGCCCTGTAGACAACCTCATCTTTCCAGACAAGGAGAAAACTTGTGGTCCAGGTGGTCCGGGTGAGGTCGGACATGTTTGAGGACCAATAAAGCTGGAAAATGGGAGAAATGAAGGAAAGAAGCACATTGATTAAACAGATTGCAGGAAGCATGGCTTATTTGAGTCTGGAGAATAAAATGGTGACCACCAGCAGCCAGGAATCAGGTAAGTAGAGTGGATCCACCCTCTTTTCCCTGGGGTTTCTTCTGGGCAACTAAGTCATGGGGTTGAAAGTAAAAGTGAAAGTTGCTCGGTTGTGTCAATCTCTTTGTGATCTCAAGGACTATGCAGTCCATGGAATTCTCCAGGCCAGAATACTGGAGTGGGTAGCTATTCCCTTCTCCAGGGGATCTTCCCAACCCAGGGATCAAGCCCAGGTCTCCAACATTGCTGGTGGATTCTTTACCAGCTGAGCTGCCAGGGAAGCCCAGTGGTGGGGTTGCCCCTCATCAGCCACATACCCTGTGCCAGGCTCTGTGCTGAATGCCGTGTGCTAAGGCCACTGCTTAAACCCAGTTGGCATTTGGACTAACGCTTGATTCCATCACTTTCTGTATGTCTCGTAATGGTTCCCAGTTAGGAAGTTAGCACCAGGCCATGTTTTATTGGAGTTCTCATGTTAACTTTATGAACACAGTGTGGTAGGAAGTGATGTCAGCATTTTATAGATGAGAAAAGTGAGTCTCAGCAAATATCTGCCCCCCGCTAGAGTAGGAATGGGGCTGGAGGAGGTTTTCCTCTGACTTCAGAGCCTGCGAGCCACCTGTGTGGTGGGAGTTCCAGGTAGATGGAGGAAAGTGCTAGAGCTTGTGTCACTGCATTTAAGCATGAGGTTGGCAATGTGTTCTAGTTTTGTGATTTATTTTTGAGGGCAAGAACAAATGTGAGCTGGGTGAGTGCATAGAGAGGAGGATTTGTGAGTTGGAAACTGTAATCTGAGGCCCCTGAATGACACAGCCAGTGTCAATCACCAGTCACCTCTCCAGAGAAGTGGTTCTCAAACTACCTAGAAGGACAGAGTCATGGGCATCAACCCCAGAGATCCTTGCTCAGTAGGTCTGGAGTGGACCGGAGAGTCTGCATTTCTCAGAAGCAGACACGGATGCTGTTGGCCCATCCACAACTTGAGAGTCACAGCCCTGCAGGGCACGTATGTGTTTGCCCTATTCAAATCCATGATGAAAGCTTTGTTTATAGAAGCATATAGCTGACATTTTGGATAATCATAATTTAGGTACACATATTCTTCTCAGTGGGCTTCCCTGATAGCTCAACAGGTAAGGAATCTACCTGCAATACTGGAGAACCAGGAGATGCAGGTTTGATCCCTGGATTGGGAAGATCACCTGGAGAAGAAAATGGCAACCCATTCCAGTATTCTTAGCTGGGGAATCCCATGGACAGAGGATCCTGGGGGGCTACAGTCCACAGGGTAACAAAGAGTCAGAGACAAATGAACAACTAAGCATGAACTCTTCCCCATAAACACAATATGATCCAATAATAAGCAAGTTAAATAAGTTGATACAAGCATGAGTCCTGACCTTATGTCTGTGTATTTGTGTGTACATATATTAACTGCCATTTTGTTTTGTTCTTGTCATTATGCACAAATTCTCTGCTGCAAAATGGTGCTCAGACACAAAGAATAACAATTACTTTGTTGCTGTTTTTAGATGATTGGCAAAAGAGAAAATACAATACTTAGGCTAAGTGAAATGTCCAGAATAAAAAAGAAAACTTGAAAGTATCCTTTGGGAACAAGCTGACCACTTTGTAGAGAACACTAAAATAACTATCTATGCATATCTGTGTAAGGAGAAGAGAGGAAAATACAAAATTCTGGAGTCAGATTTATTATACTTCAGAACATAGGAGGGCAAGATGGGCAGAAAGAAAGAGTTACTGAAGAGTTATGTAAAGAATTCAAATTCAGTTTTACAGTACACAGAGAAAAGGAAAGATAAACTCATCTGAACGCAAAGTGCTGAAGGAGAGGAGAGATAAGAAAGCCTTCCTAAGTGATGAATGCAAAGAAATCAAGGAAAACAACAGAATGGAAAGACTAGAGATCTCTTCAAGAAAATTAGACATACCAAGGGAACATTTCATGCAAACATGGGCTCAATAAAGGACAGAAATGGTATGGACCTAAGAAGCAGAAGATATTAAGAAGAGGTGGCAAGAATACACAGAAGAACTATACAAAAAAGATCTTCATGATACAGATAACCACGATGGAATGTGAGTCAAGTGGGCTTAGGAAGCATCACTAGGAACAAAGCTAGTGGAGGTGATGGAATTCCAGTTGAGCTATTTCAAACCCTGAAAGTTGATGCAATGAAAGTGCTGCACTCAATATGTCAGCAAATTTGGAAAACTCAGCAGTGGCCACAGGACTGGAAAAGGTGTTTTCATTTCAATCCCAAAGAAAGGCAATCCCAAAGAATGCTCAAACTACCACACAATTGTACTCATCTCACACACTAGCAAAGTAGTACTCAAAATTCTCCAAGCCAGGCTTCAACAATATGTGAACCGTGAACTTTCAGATATTCAAGCTGGATTTAGAAAAGGCAGAGGAACCAGAGATCATATTGCCAGTATTCATTGGATCATTGGAAAAGCAAGAGAGTTCCAGAAAAACATCTACTTCTTCTTTATTGACTATGCCAAAGCCTTTGACTGGGTGGATCATAAAAATCTGTGGAAAATTCTGAAAGAGATGGGAATAGCTGACCACCTGACCTGAGAAACCTGTATGCAGGTCAGGAAACAACAGTTAGAACTGGACATGGAACAACAGACTGGCTCCAAATAGGAAAAGGAGTACGTCAAGGCTGTATATTATCACCCTGCTTATTTAACTTATATGCAGAGTACATTATGCAAAATGCCAGGCTGGATGAAGCACAAGCTAGAATTAGGATTGCCAGGAGAAATATCAATAACCTCAGATATGCAGATGACACCACCCTTATGGAAGAAAGGGAAGAAGAACTAAAGAACTTCTTGATTAAAGTGAAAGAGGAGAGTGAAAATGTTGGCTTAAAACTCGACATTCAGAAAACTAAGATCATGGCATCTCATCCCATCACTTCATGGGAAATAGATGGGGAAACAATGGAAACAGTGAGAGACTTTATTTTGGGGGGCTCCAAAATCCCTGCGGATGGTGACTGCAGTCATGAAACTAGAAGATATTTGCTCCTTGGAAGAAAAGCTATGACCAGCCTAGACAGCATATTAAAAAGCAGAGACATTACTTTGCCAACAAAGTTCCGTCTAGTCAAAGCTATGGTTTTTCCAGTAGTCATGTAAGGATATGAGAGTTGGACTATAAAGAAAGCTGAGCACCAAAGAATTGATGTTTTTGAACTGTGGTGTTGAAGAAGACTCTTGAGAGTTCCTTGGACTGCAAGGAGATCAAACTAGTCAATCCTAAAGGAAATCAGTCCTGAATATTCATTGGAAGGACTGATGCTGAAGCTGAAGCTCCAATATTTTGCCCACCTGATGGGAAGAACTGACTCATTGGAAATGACCCTGATGCTCGGAAAGATTGAATGTGGGAGGAGAAGGGGATGACAGAGGATGAGATGGTTGGATGGCATCACTGACTCAAATGGACATGAGTTTGAGTAACCTCTGGGAGTTGGTGATGGACAGGGAGGCCTGGTGCGCTGCAGTCCATGGGGTCACAAAGAGTTGGACACGACTGAGTGACTGAACTGAACTGAGGGTGAGTTTGGAATTTTAATATCCTGAGGCAGACAAAATGGAATCAATAATAGCAGAAACACTAGGCACACAATTTGCTGCTTGTCATGCAGATTTGCCTCCAGAAAGTAAAGAGCCCACCTGTCCTCCCTGATAGGAAGAGTTTCCCAAAACTCGAGAGAACCTTCGCTAAGACCGCCAGCAGACCCTGGGCCAGAGCAGCTGCTCGGGGCCAGTGAGCAAAGATCCAGCATCACAGGGAGTGGGATGAGGAGGACTGGAGATGGGAGGCATTGCTCCGTAAGTGTAGAACATGGCATAGTTTCTCCTCACGCAGGCTTCCAGAAGGCACCCTATGCTTCGGGAAATTTCAGTGCCTGTGAGCCATCCGGGGCAACAGGACCAGGCAGAGATTGGCTCCTACCTTAAGTGACTTTTCAGGAACCACTGAGGCAATTTTTGAGGTTCCTTCCTTTCTGGGCTTAAGCTGCTGTTTGTTTATATTTTTGGGGGGGGAGTTTTTTTTCCTTTTTTGATTTTGATTTCTTGATTTAACCACGTTCTAACCACTGTTGGGTCCTTAGTGAGCAGGACTCCTTCTTTTGTAGTGTTTACATTCTGGTGGCAGGACTGGCAATTAACCGAGGTGTTCAAGGAAGTACCAAGGACCATGGACAAGGCAAGTCTGCATGTCCATGTCAGGGGCGCTCTAGGCAGCTCTGAATGTAGCAGGAGTGTTCATGGCAAGCATTACAAGGTGGAACAGGATAGAAGGAAAAATGTAAAAGCTACCTGGAGGGAAAACTGCACTACTTAACATGTAATAACACGGCTACTACAAATATCAGCTCTCTGCTGAATGCTCAGTTTGGTTTGTGGTGTGTTGATAGATGGACGCTGCATCTGTCTTCATGAGTGAGCTTGGCCTGAAGGTCTCCTTTCTGGTTTGGTTTTGGTACAGAAGGTGTGTTGACCTCATCAGATCTGTTGAGGAGAGTTTCTAGTTTCTGGTTTTCTGTTTTCAGAAGGGTCTGTCGTAACCTGCTGATGTCTAAGTTGTGTTTGATACAGTCCACCAGGGTGCCTGCATGCTTAGTCGTTCAGTCCTCTCCGACTCGTTGCAACCCTGCAGGCTGTAGCCTGTCAGACTCCTCTGTGCATGGGATTTCCCAGGCAAGAATACCGGAATGGGTTGCCATTTCCTCCTCCACGGGATCTTCCTGACTCAGGGATTGAAACTGCATCACCTGTGTCTCCTCCATTGCAGGCAGGTTCTCACCCACTGAGCCATCAGGGAAGCCCTTCCAGCAGGGCAGCCATCCACTCACCGTGTCCTATGTATGATGCTGGTCCAGCGCTGCACTTACATAGCGTACCGCGCCGTGTTGCAAGGACCACCCCGCACATAGCACCAAGCCGCACGCAGCACACACCACGTTGTACCCTACAATACTGCACCAACCACATCACACAAACATAACATCCTTTCAGGCTAGAAAATAAGTTGGTGAATTAATAGTAGGAATGAACTTCTTTAATTTCATGCAGGATATGGACCAAAAAACTATAGTTATTAGAGTAATTATACTGATGGCATGTTGAAAGCTTTCCCTTTGAGATTAAGAGTGAAACACAGATTCTCACCATCACACTTATATTCAGTATTATGTTTCACATACTAGCCATGGAAGCTAGAAAGATAATCATGCAATGTTCATGAAAACTGGACATAATTAAGTGTATCTATCATTATTCATGAATGCATCATGAATGCATGATGATTTTGAAATTAATATGGGAGGTGAGCAAGGTTGCAGGATATAAGTCTGATATAAAAATTCAACCTGTATTTCTGAACAAAAAATAAATGTAAAGTAAGGGCTTCCCAGGTGGCACAGTGGTAAAGAATCTGACTGTCAATGTAGGCAATGCAAGACCCCCAGATCCAAATCCTGGGTTGGGAAGATCCCTTGGAGGAGGAAATGGCAAATCACTTCAGGATGCTTGCCTGGAAAATTCCAAGGACAGAAGAGCCTGGAAGACTATACATAGTCCATGGAGTTGTGCAGAGTCGAACACGACAGAGTACGCACACACAAATATAAAATTGGTCATTATAAAAACATAAAAGTATTAAACATAGAATAATAAATATAAACAAAATATGAGTACAGTATACAATTTTTACCAAACTAATTTATAAAATTAAAAGAAATTAAAAAATTATGAGTAGCTATTTGTTAAAATAGATAAACTGATTCTGAGGTTTATATGGAGATGCAAAAGATCAAGAGAAGCCTAGATAATCTTGATAAAAGAAAAAAAGAACAAGGTAGGGGAACTAACTTTTCCAAACTTCAAGACATTTATAAAGGTAAAATAAAGACAAGAAAGAACAACAGAGAACTTGACTCTAGGTCATACCTTACAAAAAATGAATTTGGGGTGCTTTAAAATGACGTTAAGCTTAGAAAATATAACATAAATGAATGTATACAAGATCTTGGGTAGATTTCACAAACAGAAAAAAATGAAGTGCCAGTAGGAAAATAAAATATTTATAAATTATACTCCATTGGAAAAAATTCCTTGTCAAAATGTGTCACTAAGTGGTTGAAAATTTAAGCCACTAAGAGTGAGAACTTATTTGCAATAAATACAACCAATCACCGCCAAATTATTACGCTATCTGACTTTCCACAAGAATAAGAATATAGGTAGCCATTAACCAGTTAGAAAATTCTTGTGACTTTGGGTTAGACAAATATGTCTAACACAGGTCACAATAAAACAGAACATGATTAAAAACTAAGACAAACTTTATCAAAATTAAAACACTTTCACTTTTAAAGGTACTATTAAAGAAGAAAAACCACGGACAAGGAGAAAGTATTTATAAATTATAAAAGTGATAAAAATTAACTTTTACAAATTCATAATAATGCCAATAAAATGTAAGCAAAAATTTGAGCAAACACTTCACAAAATATATTGTGAATGCCCAATAAGCACGTGAAGAAGCTCAACATTGTGAGTCATCAAGAATTCAAATTAAACCACAGTGAGTGAGATTCCTCGGCGCACTACTAGTATGTCTGCATTTTAAAAGGCCATCTACATTGCTGGTGACAACAAGAACTCTCATTTCATCACTAATGAGTCTGGCCACTTTGGAAAAATTATTTGACAATTAAAAAATAATAAATTCTTAACATGTGGCCAGGCCATTCCACTCCTAAATATATACTCAAGAGAAATAAAAACATCAAAACAAGGATAATTTATCTTTTGTTTCTAATTTGTGTATCTTTTGTAGATAATTTGACTCTGACAAATTATAAGCAGTTCAAACTTATATATTCATGTACAAATATATCTCCAGACAGGCTAATTTTTTAAGAGATTGCCAACCTTACCATATATTTTTATATCTATTTAATCTTGAAATATAATATACAAGACAGTATGTAGCATATATATAATTTTAAAAATAATAAATGCTAATGTGCCAACAGTGAAAAGAGAAATAAAAACATACATAACATTATACTTTATTCATAATAGACAAAAACTAGAAACTCTCAATGTCCAAAATGTGGGTAAACACATTTTGATATGTATAAGAGAACTGGATAAATGTAGTTTCAATACTATATCTATACCCTATATACATTTGAGTACTATTCAACAATAAAAAATAAACTAGCTACTGACATCATAACATGAATGAATCTCATATCTCTGCCAATAGAAAGAAGCCATACATAGAAGAGTGCACACGTTTTATTCCTCTTGTGTGATATTTAGAAAAGGCAGTCTAGTCTGTTAGCAAGAGATGTGTATTGATTGGGAAGAGGCACAGGGGAAGTTTTGGAGTGAGGGAAATATTCCACTTCTCGACGGCGATGGTGACTCCTACCATATATTTCTTAATACTCATTGAACTATATGTACACTTAAAACAGATTTTGTTAAATGCTATGCAATTATACCTTAATAAAATTGTTTAAGAAAATCAAGACATTTATGAATAATAGATTTGAAAAGAATGAAGTTAAACAAAAGAAGTCATTGAGTTTCATGTAGAGCCCTCATTTTGCAGACCACTATTGGTGGTGACTCAACAGTCTGTATCACTCATCTTGATGGCGATGCCTATTCAAATACTTGGATCTCTTTTCTTAAAGATCATTTAATGTTTTTAATTTTATTTGTTTTTTATAAAGTTACCTTTATTTGGCTGCATCGGGTCTCAGTTGCTGCACGTGGGATCTTCGATCATCAAATGCAGCATGTGGAATCTCTAGCTGTAGCATGTGGGATCTTGTTCCCTGACCAGGGATCAAACTCAGCCCCCTTGCATCGTGAGTCTGGAGCCTTAGCCATCGGACCACCCTCCTTGAATCTTAATCTTCTATTTTTCCAGTTTAGAATGATATGGATAACTACCACCTGCCTGACGTCACGCTTTCCTCTGTTTCATCTCTTCTCCCCGCCCCCATTATGGCCACCACAGACTTTGTGGCACATTTGAGTTGCTGTAGACCTTGGTTATCTGACGTTTACCTGTACCACTTGCTCTTGGACATCAACCTAGCCTGATAACTACCTGGTCATGATGCCATCTCTTTCCACATGTGGCCATGTAATTAGTGTTGCTGAACAGATGAAAAGAGAACCTCCAAATTATGATAATCCACTAGGGAAAAACAGTTGTCATACAAATAACATCATTTAAAATGTTAATCAATGGAATTCCATTATGTGCTTGCTACAGATTTGAATCAAATAATACAGTTGGAAAAGATGATAGAGGCCACCTTATCCATTTAAAATCACTGAAAATGTTTGCTCTTTCTAATGATGTTGTAATAAAAGATACAACACTAGCAGAGGTGATATCAGGTCCTAATTTAATGTGATTTTCCCTCACTAGTGATTTTAAAGAATCAAATTCTACTTTTTCTTGAACAAGGTCATCATCTGCTGCAAGATATTAAGTAAGACCTTCATAGAAGTCAAAGCATAGCTCATTGAAAAACAGATATGTGTAAAAGTATTTCTTTAGAATAACACAGCTTAATTCTGTCTTAAGTGGCATGCGACTTGAGGTTCTGACACAGACCCTCCTGGGATTTTAAGATGCCTGTGCATGAACACAAAGAGAAAAATGTATCCCAGCATACTTAAAATTAAGAGTTAACATTCAGGGTCACTAAGGAGAATTTTTATTAACCACAAGGTTACAAAAAATGACTTGAGATGCATAATCAGTGAACCTCTTGTGCCATGTCCTGGGAAAAAGTGAGTGGTCTAAATCTCTTTTCATCTAGTGCCCTTATGCGGTCAGAAACGTAAGATCTCCCACTGTTACAAAGCTGCATTTTTTTTTTTTTTGAGATAACTGAAACAATCTCCTCTCCCCTTCTTTCTGCTCTGCAGACACGACACTGTCCTGGACAAATAAAGTGGTAAAAATCAGTAAGTGCTCACACAGGCCTTGGTGTGTGATTGTGGAAAGAAGAAACGAGTTCTCACTCTGCCTTGGTACAGTGGTTCAGAAAGGTGGGGTTTCCAGAGCATAGATTCTGACTTTGTGGAGAAAGTGGGGGCGGGGGGCTTTAAGTGGACAGAAAGGGAGTGAAGGACAGGCCCACACCTCTGGCGTTTTCCCTGGGGTGAAGTCTTCTCCCACCCTCAGATCAGTCGTGGACATGCTAAAGACAGGGATACTTGGCAGTTATAACCCACCTGACTGTCTCTTGAACTAGGCATCCTATCAATAAACATGTAGTACAGATAGTATTGGGCTTCCCTGGTGGCTCAGTGGTAAAAAATCTTCCTGCCAATACAGGAGACTTCGGTTCGATCCCTGGGTTGGGAAGATCCCCTGGAGAAGGAAATGACAACCCACTCCAGTATTCTGGCCTGGGAAATCCCATAGACCAGAGGACCTTGGTGGGCTACAGTTCATGGGGTCACAAAAAGTCACAACTTGGTGACCAAATAATGACAATACCCAGTATTGCAGGTGTCAGCAAATCACATAGCATCCTGAATCTTCGGTTCTTTTCCTTCTGTTTTCTCACTGGAAGAGTTTGGAGTTGACAATTTTTTACTCCACTCTCAAAGCTTAATTCTCTTCATGGGCGGCCAGGTGAAGGACTCACCTTCTGAGGCAGAACTCTGAAATATTCCTGCTTCTCTTCTGGGTACAAATACCACTGTTCACTCCAGCCCTTGGAATATTTATCCCTGAGGATGTTGACAGGGATACATCCTCTACTCTCTTCACCATTGGAGCTGGCACCCACATTTCCCCCCTAGGACCATTGGAAACAAAGATGAGTGCATGCGTGTTAAGTCACTTCAGTCACGCCTGATTCTTTGCGACCCTATGGACTGCAGTAGGCCAGACTCCTCTGTTCCTGCGGATTCTCCAAGCAAGAATATTGGAGTGGTACTTTGCCCATTTTCCCCAGGAAACTAGAAAGTGGAAAGCTAAACTAGAAAGGATGATAATAATTAAAACATAGCAATAGATTTCTAGGATATTAACCCTGGCCAATTTCCCCAGAGTCAGTCTTAGTTGACAATGGTTAGTCTTATTCTTAGGTTGAAATCTAAACCCTGAGGGAAGAACCTCCAATCACACCTGCCATCCGCAACCCACAACCTGTGACAGTCCTGCTCAGCAGCGGAACTTCCATCAGAGACTGAAGCAGCATTTACAGCCCTTGGGAACCCACTCATCTCAAGAAGAGCATTTTCATCCTCCACATTCAGGGCCAGCGTCTTGTCTCTGGTTCTGCAAGATCCAAGCACAGTCCGCCAGGGCCTGTTCTTTTGTCATCTCCACCTACTGCTGCTCTGACATCAGTTATCGAGAACACCCTTTGGATTAATATTTGAGTTCTGTGTTTTCGTATATTTCTTCTTGGCTTCTCAGGGAAACTTTTTGGATTCTTACACCCAGTAGTTAGTGAGCTGGTGTCTCACGGACTCCAGGTAAGTCCCATGATTCCCAACCTTGAGGAAGGGGTGCCATCACCAAGCATGCTCTATGATATCATCATTTCTGCTGCCTCTGCTTCTTATTCTCCAGGACTCATCAGCCACCAAAAGGCCACTTTGTGGCAACAGCAGGAATTAAAAATAGAGATGAAAGGAAGCCAGCATTGACCACACTAAGGTTAAATGAAGGATGCTCAAACTTTGCTCTTCTAGTCCTTTCAACTATACAATGTACTCTATACTCCAATAGTAATAAAATCTCAGGGGCCAGATTAAAAAATGACCTCTCTAGATACCAGTTTTCTCTTTGAAGAAAGATGGAACTAGATACCTGTTTCCCCAATGGACCCATCAGGTGTTGAACTTTCTGACTCTGAAGGTGGCAAAGGGGTGGAAGGGGATTTGTGCCCCCAGCTCCCTGGGTTTAGCTCACACTGTGTGGATGCGGAGTCACTGGGTGGCTTGGATCACACAGAAGCAACCATTACTTGAGCCATTCTACACAATTTATTTGAGATGTTTCCAAAAGCAGTGATTCCAGGGATAACTTTCCGACATCAGGGAAGAGAGTGATTCAGACTCTGGGTAGACTGACTTGATAAGACTGAGAGGAAACTCTCACCCCTCCTCTTTCTGACTTACAAGACTTACAAAGCTCTTCTAATCAGAGCAGAGAGTATCTAAGAAGTCCTAGTGACTGAAGTCTTCAAACTCGGGAATTTAATGTAAGTTACTGAAAACTGGCAGCTTACTGCTTCCTTTCAAAACCTGAACATCTCTATGGTGTTGATTTGTGTGTGTGTGTGTTTGGAAAGCTTACTGACATTTGATTCACATATAAAATTCATGCCTTAAAAATATGCAATTGTTTGGTTTTAGAATATTTACAGTTATCCAACCTTATAACTTATCTTTAGAACATGTTCTTCACCCCAATAAGAAAATCCCAGCCACTCTGTAGTCACTCTTTCTCCTTCCCAACTTTACCTCTAGGTAAGCACTGACCTTGTTTCTGTCTCTATAGATGCACCTATTCTACACACTTTGTAAATGGAATTGCACAATGTATGTATTTTTGTATTTGTCTTCTTCATATAACTATCTTTTCCAAGTTCACCTTGTAGCATGCATCAGTGTTGAATTCTTTTTAATGAACAAATAACATTCCATTGTGTGGATATGCCACTTTTATTTATCCATTCATCAGTTGATGAATATTTCTTACAGGACAGGTTTACTGGAGGAAAATTCACTTTTTTAAAAAAATAATTTGTTTGCTGATATAGAATTCCTGATTCTTTTTTTTTCTTTGTATGACTTTGTATATGGTATCTTACGGCCCTCTGGTCTTCATGGTTTCTGGCGGGAAGTCAGTTTTTAACCTAATTGACAATCCTTTGTGCACAATGAATTATTTCTCTCTTGCTGTTCACAAGGTTATCTCTGTATTTTCCTTTCAAAAAATTTGCAATGATATATCTGTTTATTCAATTAGAGTTTTCTGAGTGTATAGACTTCTTGGGTGTATAGACTAATGTTTTTCATTAAAAAAAATCTTGATTTTTTTCTGTTTCTTGTTTGTTTTTTGAAATATACTTTCTGTCCTTCTCTCTTCTTCTGGGACTCCCATTATGTTTATGTTGTTGTGTTTTACAGTCTTCCAAAAGTTTCAGAAGCTCTAGTTATACTTTTTCATTGCTTTTGTTCTCTGTTCCTTATTAAATAACTCCAATCAACCCACCTCCAAGTTCACTGATTGTTTCTTTGAATCAAATGTGTTGTCCCCTCTAGTAACTTTTTCATTTCCTGTTATGCATTTTTCAAATATCTAAGCTAGAGTTGATTCTTTTTTTATAATTTTGATCACTTTAATAATATTCTTAATATGGTGAGACATTGCTGGCATGCATTCTTTTAATTATTCATGCCTCTTTTTAGTTCATAGAACACAGTTATAATTGCTAATTTAATGTCATTTTCTAGTCAGTCCAACGTGGATCACTGAAGAGAGAGTTTTCTTTTGATTCCTGCTTCTTTGCATAGCTCAGAATGTATTATTTAAAACTGGACTTTTCAGATCATACAAGGTGACAACTCTGGAAATCAGATTTCTCCCTCTCCCACAGGATTTGATTTATTACATATTTCTTGTTGTCATACTCTAAACTGCTGTTTGTTTAGTCAATTCCATGGACTAATTCTGTAGTCTCTTTCCCTGTGGTGTACTTTGTATCTGTCTTCTTCATATAACACTTTTTTTTCACTTTCACCTGAGTCAATTGGCTTGTTTCAGCTAATAAATGGCCAGTTCAGTTCAGTCACTCAGTTGTGTCCAACTTTTTGCAACCCCATGGGCTGCAGCACGTCAGGCCTCCCTGTCTATCACCAACTCCCAGAGTTTACCCAAATTCATGTCCATTGAGTCGGTGATGCCATCCAACCATCTTATCCTCTGTCGTCCCCTTCTCCTCCTGCCCTCAATCTTTCCCAGCATCAGGGTCTTTTCAAATGAGTCAGCTCTTCGCATCAGATGGCCAAAGTATTGGAGTTTCAGCTTCAACATCAGTCCTTCCAATGAACACCTAGGACTGATCTCCTTTAGATTGGACTGGTTGGATCTCAAGAGTCTTCTCCAACACCACAGTTCAAAAGCATCAATTCTTCAATGCTCAGCTTTCTTCACAGTCCAACTCTCACATCCATACATGACTATTGGAAAAACCATAGCCTTGACTAGACGGACCTTTGTTGGCAAAGTAATGTCTCTGCTTTTTAATATGCTGTCTAGGTTGGTCATAACTTTCCTTAAAAGGGGAGCTGCTGCTGCTAAGTCGCTTCAGTCGTGTCCGACTCTGCGCGACCCCATAGATGGCAGCCCACCAGGCTCCCCCCATCCCTGGGATTCTCCAGGCAAGAACACTGGAGTGGGTTGCCATTTTCTTCTCCAATGCATGAAAGTGAAAAGTGAAAGTGAAGTCGCTCAGTCATGTCTGACTCTCAGCGAACCCCTGTACTTCAGTCTACCAGGCTCCTCCGTCCATGGGATTTTCCAGGCAAGAGTACCGGAGTGGGTTGCCACAGAGATTTCCCTAAATCTCTTAAACAAATAAGTTTTCCAGACATAAGCATGAGATCTATGCATGTGTCAAGGCATGCCTTGGACATTCACCTTACAATTTCACCTTGTTCTTCGTTTCTGCTTACAAAAAACCATACATCAGACAGGTGAAAGACTGGGGCCTGCTCAGTCTATCTTAGGTATGTTCTGTTCTACTCAGGGCCTTCTAGATCCACTACAATATATCAGAACTGTATGTAGTCCTCTATGAAGATCTCTTTCTCCCAAAATCAACATGAAAAAATTACGGCTAAGGCTTTGCTTGCAACTGCTATCACAGATTTAACCCTTATTTAATCTGTGATGGCAGTTGCAAACAACTATACAAGGTTAAAAATAAGGTGGAATGCCCTATAGATAAGGCTTTTCTTCAGAGCTGTGACACTGGCAGTGCTCTGCTGATGGGTTTTGTGAGGATCATCCCCTGCAGGCACTCTCTAGAGGTTGCAGGGTTGCTGTGACTCTGAGGATCATGCTGCAGGGCCACACCCGGTTGTTCTTACCAAGCTGTTGAAGTTTTCCTGAAGTAAAAGCCCTTCAAATGGTTTCAAGCCTGTGGCTAATTCTGAGAATTCTGAATAAACTTAGTTTTGATACTTTCTGATATTTTTCATTGCTTTTATTGGAGGAATAGATTCCTGTAAGTTCTTACATCACCACCCTGGAAACCCTGCCCACTGCTTCATTTTCTTCCTGGTGTAATTTAATGTGAAAATAATTAAACTTGAGAAGACCCAGAAAATGCAGAAGACATCCCAGCATTTTTGTCATGTATTATTTTCCAAGCTGTTGATTTTTAATATCTTCATGTATCACATAGGGAAATGATGGCTAATTGAAAATACTTTTGTGAGGATTAAATAATATGCTGAAAATAAAGTGTTTGGCATAAAATTCAGTGTATCTGATGTACAAATAAGAAGTGTGTGGTAGGGATGAGGTAGAATGTGTGAGAGGTCTTCAGGAGCCAGTAGATTCTCTTATGCAGAAACAGATTATCACATTTGTGCTTAAGAGAGAATAATTTATTTGCAGCATAATATTTGCAAAATTATCACTCTGTCCAAAAAGTATTTCTAAAACAATGAAGAACATTATGGTTTATAAATTTGCACTAAGATTACAAGAAGATCATACCTAGACAAGAGAAGGTACAGAAGTTCAGCTGAAAGCAGGAACAGAAATAGCATCTATCTTTTACTCAAAATTAATAGACAAGTGGAAAAAAATTCTTAAAGGCCTGAGTATGTCTAATGCATCATTTAAAAAACCAATTGGTAGCTTTAAAAAAAGATGGGAAAAATCATTGGGATAAAAGGTCAAATTACTTTAGTACTCAAGATGGTTCAGGCTAAATATGAGCCAACACATACCTTAAATTTTAGGGACACTGAGAGCCAGAAAAACCTCCCCAAACAAAACAAAACCCTGTTACTAAAGATAAACTTTACTACTGGAAAGGAAACTGTGAAAGAAAACAATTTTCAGAGGTAGGAAACAACCAAAAGTGTCATTATGATGGTATAAAAGATGCAACATGGGAGAGAAGTTGGAGGTTCCTCAAAAATGTAACATCAAGATTCTAGGATTGCTCACACTAGAAAAATTTTCTAAAGATTGATACATACATACTACTGAGTAAAGAATAATGGCCAACAAAGACTTGCTGCGTGGTACAGGGTGACCTATATCAGAGCAAAACCTGAAGGGGAGTGGATATATACGTGTGTGGCTGGCCCACTTAGCTGTGAGCCTGGAGCTACACAGCATCGCAAATCAGCTGTGCAGTGAGTCCCCTAATACGCATCTGAAAGCTGCAGGTGTGCTGTCAAATGTCTAATCCCGTAAGATCAGTCCCCGTGTCTGGCGTGCATTGTGTGTGCACACTCTTCGAGGGTTCGTGCTTTTGTGAACCTTTCGTGACTGTTCAGAGTGCAGTACTTACTTCAAGCCCAGGTGTCCGGAAGCAAGCATAAGAGCAGCAGTGACGTGGCTGGTACTACCGTACATGTCAACACACTGTACTGCAAGACCAGAAATGTTTTCTTTATTTTCTGTGCTTGCTTTTTACGTCTTATTGGTGTGAAAAGTATTATAAACTTATCATAGTACAATACTATATGGCCAATTGCATTAGTTGGGTACCAAGGATAACTTTGTTGGATTTATGAGCAAATTGGACTTAAAAGCATGCTCTTGGAATGGAACTTCTTCATATATAGGGAACTTCCTGTACAAAATAAAAATTTTTTTTTGGAAAGAGTGCGATCTCTGGATTCAGACTCAATGAATATCCATATCCTGGCTCCATTACCTAGTAGCCCTGTAACTTCAGGAAAGATACATGAAATCATGGGCCTCAATGTTTGTCTGTAAAGTGAAAATGATCCCTATGATTTTGGCTTGCCATGAGGGTTCAACAAGATGGTATATGTGACAAACTTTGAATAATCAAGAAAATCTGAAAAAAGAGAGATTTATCTATTATTGGGTTTTTTTGTTTTTTTTTTTTTAAAGAACTAATCCAGGTGGAATTAGAGAACTGTGAATAGGCTTTAGGAGTACTTGAAAGTCATTAAAAAAAAAAAAGCAGTATCATAAATTGCTGGGAATTACAAAATGACCTGTTGGCTTTAACAAAAGCGGAACAATTGCCCACTGCTTATGAATGACATTTCAACAATAGTAACAATAGTCACCATAGGGAGTGCTTGCTCACGCCCGAGGTGCTGTGCAAACCAACTTGTGTAATAATACTAGTAATAACAGTAATGACTGTGACTGATAGAGGGGGAGATAAAATTATGGTTTCACCATAAATAAGACTATAAAACAGATCATTAACAAAATGCATGAGCCTCTTAGGGTGGAACAAATGATCATCCAGAAGGGATTTGAGTTCTCTAAGTCTCTACCAGATTCAACTCATTTCCCCTTGGACAGAAGACTATAATAGAAGAAAGAGAAAATTTGTAGAAAAATATAATTTTCCTGGAAAATGGTATATATCCTGGAGACTTTTCATGTATCATATCTTCATGAGAAGGCTCCCTAAAGGTCAGAAATGATCACTGATCACTGTAACTTCTCTTTTTTTTTTTAATCACAGTCTGCATTGTGTTTGTTTAAAGCTGTAGTATTTAACATTCATCCCAGTGGTCATGTAAAGTTGTGAGAGCTGGACCATAAGGAGGCAGAATGCCAAAGAATTGATGCCTTCGAACTGTGGTTCTGGAGAAGACTCCTGAAAGTCCCTTGAACACAGCAAGGAGATCAAACCAGTCAATCTTAAGGAAGATAAACCCTGAATATTCACTGAAAGGACTGATGCTGAAGCTCCAGTAATTTGGTCATCTGATGTGAACAGACGACTCATTGGAAAAGTCCTTGATGCTGGGAAAGATTGAGGGCAGAAGGAAAAGTGGGTGTCAGAGGGTTAGATGGCTGGATGGCATCACTCATACAATGAACGTGAACTTGGGCAAACTCTGGGAGATGGTGAAGGACAGGAAGGCCTGGCATGCTGCCGTTCATTGGATCACAAAGAATCGGGGCAACCTAGCAACATAAAACATTAAAAGTGTTAGTGAAAGTAAAAGCATATATGTGGCCTTCAAACTTTAAAAATGAAGCATACCTGGGTACATATATACAATGGAGGAACGAAACTGTGCCATTTGTAGAGATGTGGATGGACCTACAGACTGTTATTCAAAGTAAAGTAAGTCAGAAAGAGAAAAATAAATGCCGTATATTAATGCATGTATGTGGAATCTAGAAAAATGGTACAGATGGATCTATCTGAGAGCAGAAAAAGAGACACAGACATAGAGAACAAATGCCCAGACACCAAGGGGGGAAAGGCAGAGTTGCGATAAATTGGGAGATTGTGATTGATATATATACACTACTCTGTATAAAATAGATAACTAATGAGAGAAGAAAAGAAGAAAAAAGGGGGGAAAAGCAAAGTACAATCTGCTCACAGGACATATGTTAAGTTAACTTTAAAAATGGATTCCATTATACAGTAGGTACAGACAAATATTGTTTGATTCCTTATATGAGGTAGCTAGAAGTGTCAAATTCATAGAGTCAGAAAGTACACTGGTAGATGCCAGGGGCCAGGAGGTGGGGATGGGATGGGGACGGGGATGAGGACTTAGTGTTTAACTGGGACAGAGTTTCAGTTTAGGAAGGTGGAAAATTCGGGAGGTGGATGATGGTGAGGGCTGCTCAGAAATGTGAATATACTTAGTGTCATTGAACCATCAGCTGAATATGGTTAAAACAGTATGCTTTACATTATGTAACTTTTACCACAATAAAAAAAAATTAAAGAAATGAAGCACCCTTTTCCACAGATTCAGACACCTATCTTGTGTGTGTGTGTGTGTCTGCAACAAAATATTATAATGATTGCAAAATGCACCAATACACAACTAGAGGACCACATCAAAAAAAGCACCAGAAGCAGATAGTCTCTTTTCTCACAGAAAGTATCATCTTGAACACCCCCTGGGTGAACGCCTCACCAGCCACACAATTTAAAAACTGCTTTGGATTATATGACCATGAAGGTGCCTTCTGTATCTGAGATTGCAAATAATTGTTGCTGAAAATGTAGTATGTTTATTTATAACTCTTTTATTTTTCTTGGATTTTAATATTCTTAAGAACTAGAACAGTGTTTTGAAACCCTTGAAAATCTCAGCACCTCAATCAGGTAATGCTCTGTGTGGTAGCATCATACATATTTATTGACCAACTGACTGATTGAAAGGGTGAGTGAGATCCCAGAGAATCCTTACAGAGTCTGACAGTGATGTTAGCTCTTGACTCAAGCTCACGGGGAAACACATGGAAAGATGCCTGTATCAGTGGCCCTTGGCCTGGCTCTGAGTTCAGTCCCTCCATGTCCAGGGCTTATTAGTACGCCTTCTAAATGGTGGTTTTTTTGAAGTTTGCAGCTTTGAGGTTTCATGTCTTGCTTCCCTGCTTGTCCAGTGTCGTGATCCCCAGCCCCATCCTCTTCACTGGACCCTTTGCCCCCATAGACAAGTCTCCTTTGTCCCCACAAAGAGATCTTTGCATTCCCTTCCTTCTATGAAGGGTAATTCCCATAAATGACTGATTTCTTTTTAAATTTTAACCTGTGTTATTTCTTCATAGCATGCATAAACAGACTCCATGAAAAATTTAATTACCTTGGCTAAAAGAAGCAGTAGAGAGGAAGATTTAGGGACATGCTCATAATTCTGGTGTCCTGATTTCTAAACTTTGAACTATTAACTAACTGCAGGTGAGTTTAGAATCCTAGACATTGGACCTGAGTGGAGATTTCATTCTGATCAACGATTAAGGAGGGTTGTTTTTACCAGTTTTGTGAATGACCATGGGACCAACAAAAATACCTACTTATGTGTGTGTATATGTGTTCCTTCTCCCTTCCCCCTCCTCCTTCTTCATTGTTTCTTTGCTTATGAAAATCCAATTGCTCCAGCAACATTTGTTGTAAATACCATATTTTCTTCACTGAATTGGCTTTGGACCTTTATCAAAACTCAATTATCCTTACTTGTGAGTTTGCTTCTGAATTCTCCCTCTATTCTATTCTGCTAGTTTGTGTGTTTCTCATGACAAAAATGCCACATTGTCCTTCTTATTATAAATCTGCAATGTCTTGACATCAAATTAATAATAACAGTAATCTTGGAAGATTCTAATGACCTCACGGAAACAGGAAGCAGATATAGAAATAGTGAATGGGTGTAGAGAGAGTCTGTGTTCCATCCAGACCACTGTGAAGCCCAGCATGTAAGTCTACAAATCCTTCCCGGAGTTTCTTTCTTTGGATTCTAGGAGCTCACTCTACTCTACCCAGATAAAATCACCTGTTTTATTGCGATTTGAAAACACAAAATAGATGAAATATAAAAACATAAAAGCATGAACTGTGTTTGGGAGGGACGGTGAAGTCTCCAGGCTTCCTAGTTACTGCTTCAACTGAATGCTAAAACTCTAGCCCATGGTGGCTACTGGATGTTACAACTGAAATTCCAGGAGGACTTTACGAGCAGATTTATCCTCCTGAACGTGACTTACACCAACACCAGCTCCCCCTCCAGGCACACCCCAACCTTTGTAATCACTTCTATATTTATGTTTTGTTTCAGTTCAGTTCAGTTCAGTCACTCAGTTGTGCTTGACTCTTTGTGACTCCATGAACTGCAGCATGCCAGCCCTCCCTATCCATCACCAACTCCCAGAATTTACCCAAATTCATGTCCATTGAGTCGGTGATGTCATCCAACCATCTTATCTTCTGTTGTTCACTTCTCCTCCTGCCCTCAATCTTTCCCAGCATCAGGGTCTTTTCAAATGAGTCAGCTCTTCGCATCAGGTGGCCAAAGTATTGGAGTTTCAGCTTCAGCATCAGTCCTTCCAATGAACACCTAGGACTGATCTCCTTTAGATTGGACTGGTTGGATCTCCTTGCAGTCCAAGGGACTCTCAAGAGTCTTCTCCAACACCACAGTTCAAAAGCATCAATTCTTCGGCATTCAGCTTTCCTTATAGTCCAACTCTCACATCCATACATGACTATTGGAAAAACCATAGCCTTGACTAGACAGACCTTTGTTGGCAAAGTAATGTCTCTGCTCTTTAACTTGCTGCCTAGGTTGGTCATAACTTTCCTTTGAAGGAGTAAGTGTCTTTTAATTTCATGGCTGCAATCACCATCTGCAGTGATTTTGGAGCCCCCCAAAATATAGTCTGCCACTGTTTCCACTGTTTCCCCATTTATTTGCCATGAAGTGATGGGACCGGATGCCATTATCTTAGTTTTCTGAATGTTGAGTTTTAAGCCAACTTTTTTACTTTCCTCTTTCACTTTCCTCAAGAGGCTCTTTAGTTCTTTCTCACTTTCTGCCATAAGGGTGGTGTCATCTGCATATCTGAGGTTATTGATATTTCTCCCAGCAAACTTGATTCCAGCTTGTGTTTCCTCCAGCCCAGCGTTTCTCATGATGTACTCTGCATATAAGTTAAATAAGCAGGGTGACAATATACAGCCTTGACATACTCCTTTTCCTATTTGGAACCAGTCTGTTTTTCCATGTCCAATTCCAACTGCTGTTTCTTGATCTGCATACAGGTTCTCAAGAGGCAGGTCAGGTGGTCTGGTATTCCCATCTCTTTCAGAGTTTTCCACAGTTTATTGTGATCCACACATACAAAGGATTTGACATAGTCAATAAAGCATAAATAGATGTTTTTCTGGAACTCTCTTGCTTTTTCAATGATCCAGCTGATGTTGGCAATTTGGTCTCTAGTTCCTCTGCCTTTTCTAAATCCAGCTTGAACATCTGGAAGTTCTCAATTCACATAGTGTTAGAAGCCTGGCTTGGAGAATTTTGAGGTTTACTTTGTTAGCATGTGAGATGAATGCAATTGTGTGGTATTTGAATATTCTTTGGCATTGCCTTTCTTTGGGATTGGAATGAAAACTGACCTTTTCCAGTATTGTGGCCACTGCTGAGTTTTCAAAATTTGTTGGCATATTGAGTGCAGCGCTTTCACCACATCATCTTTTAGGATTTGAAATAGCTCAACTGGAATTCCATCACCTCCACTAGCTTTGTTTGTAGTGAAGCTTCCTAAGGCCCATTTGACTTTGCATTCCAGGATGTCTGGCTCTAGGTGAGTGATCATACCATCATGGTTATCTGCATCATGAAGATCTTTTTTGTATAGTTCTTCTGTGGATTCTTGCCACCTCTTCTTAATATCTTATGCTTCTGTTAGGTCCATACAATTTCTGTCCTTTATTGAGCCCATCTTTGCATGAAATGTTCCATTAGTATCTCTAATTTTCCTGAAGAGATCTCTAGTCTTTCCCATTCTATTTTTTCCCTTGATATCTTTGCACTGATTACTGAGGAAGGCTTTCTTATCTCTCCCTGCTATCCTTTGGAACCCTGTATTCAAATGGGCATATCTTTTCTTTTCTCCTTTGCTTTTTGCTTCTTTTCTTTTAACAGCTATTTTTAAGGCCTCCTTAGACAGCCATTTTACTTTTTTGCATTTCTTTTTCTTGGGGATGGTCTTGCTCCCTGTCTCCTATACAATGTAATGAACCTCCATTCATAGTTCATCAGGCACTCTGTCTATAAGATCTAGTCCCTTAAATCTGTTTCTCACTTACACTGTATAGTCATAAGGGATTTGTTTTAGGTCATACCTGAGTGGCCTAGTGGTTTTCCCTACTTTCTTCAATTTAAGTCTGAATTTGGCAATAAGGAGTTCATGATCTGAGCCACAGTCAGCTCCTGGTCTTGTTTTTGCTGACTGTACAGAGCTTCTCCATCTTTGGCTGCAAAGAATATAATCAATTTGATTTTGGTTTTGATTATCTGGTGATGTCCATGTGTAGATTCATGTCTTCTTTTGTTGGAAGAGGGTGTTTGCTATGACCAGTGCATTTTCTTGGCAGATCTCTATGAGCCTTTGCCCTGCTTCATTCTGTACTCCAAGGCCAAATTTCCCTGTTACTCCAGGTGTTTCTTGATTTCCTACTTTTGCATTCCAGCCCCCTTTAATGAAAAGGACATATTTTTGGGGTGTGAATTCTAGGTCTTGTAGGTCTTCATAGAACCATTCATCTTCAGCTTCTTCAGCGTTACTGGTTGGGCATAGACTTGGATTACCTTGATATTGAATGGTTTGCCTTGGAAATGAACAGAGATCATTCCATCATTTTTGAGGCTGCATCCAAGTACTGCATTTTAGACTCTTTTGTTGACTATGACGGCTACTCCATTCCTTCTAAGGGATTCCTGCCCACAGTAGTAGATATAATGGTCATCTGAGTTAAATTCACCCATTCCAGTCCGTTTTAGTTCACTGATTCCTAGAATGTTGATGTTCACTCTTGCCATCTCCTGTTTGATTAGTTCCAATTTGCCTTGATTCATGGACCTAATATTTCAGGTTCCTATGCAATATTGCTGTTTACAGCATAAGACATTGCTTTCATCACCAGTCACATCCACAACTGGGTGTTATTTTTGCTTTGGCTCCATCTCTTCATTCTTTCTGGAGTTATTTCTCCACTGACTTCCAGTAGCATATTGGGCACCTACTGACCTGAGGAGTTCATCTTTCAGTGCCCTATTTTTTTGCCTTTTCATACTGTTCAGACAGGGTTAGCCCTTCTCCAAAATATACTGTCCAACGTCAACTATTATATTTATGTAACATAATGCCATTTGGTTGTGGTGGTGATTTAGTCCGTCAGTTGTGTCCAACTCTTTTGTGACCGCAAGGACTGTAGCCTGTCACGCTCCTCTGTCCATGGGATTTTCCAGGCATGAATACTGGAGTGGGTTGTCATTTCCTCCTCCAGGGGATCTTCCTGAACCAGTTCTCAAGCCTGGGTCTCCTGCACTGGCAGGTAGATTCTTTATCATCTAAGCTTCAGAGAAGCAGTAGCATCACTAGGTATGTATGAATGTGAATTGAATTTTGAAGGTTTGAAATTCTCTGAGTGTGCTGATGGAAACTCCCATGTCATGATTTGTGAGGCTATGACTAGATATTGTATAACATTATCATTAGTATTATTGTTATTATTCTTTGAGTTAAACTTCCATGGAGAATCACTGTGTCTGTTAAGCCCTTTGAATATGTCACCTCAATGAACACATATATAAAATTTCAGTATTCAACACCTTCTTTCTGTCACAGAAGGAACTCAGATTCACAACTGGGAACATCTGAGTTCACTGTATAACTGATGGGTCTGGGACTGGTCCTATACATCTGCCTTCCAAAGAACTTTCGTTAGCTTTGGTATTTTAAGTGTCTCCCCAGGACTGATGATGCCCCAGGATGGCAGAACTTTGTGTTGGTCCAGCCTGGACCCTTTCCTCTGCACACCATTCTCACTCCCCAATTTGGTCAGTCCTCAGATGCCTTCATCTATGATTTGTTTTCAAAGTGGTATCCTGAGTAATAGGCAACAATATTATCTCAGGTACCACTTTCTTTGTTCAGTGCCTTAAAAGAAATTCATTAAGTAATATATAGTTCTATTATCATCATCATTAAAGGGAAAATTGGAGATTCCCAGAATGCACTGTGCATGACTCAGCCTCTGGATGCTGGTACAGGCAGAGCGCATCACCTCTCATCACTGTGTGAGCTGAGTCATTCTTCACACACCTGAGGTCTTCATCCGCTCCTAAGTACAGGATCCCTGTAGGTCGGGCTCTATTGATATAGTAGGACAGAATGTCTCAGTGGAGATTCCAGCCCCTGAGGTGAACAGAGCCAGCTTAGGAAAGTTCTCTTTTGGAACACTGTGCGTGAGGCCGGCTGCTCCCTGGGCGCATGTGCTTTCAAGCCTCCGGCTCGGTCTCACCGAGCCCAGAGGAGCTGAGGCTCTGCAGGGGCCTAGGAGAATTTCTGCTGCTATCGTTTTTACTTAGTTCCAGGACAGATCACTGCCTGATTGTCCCCTCTTCCGAATAATGTTCAAAACTTGCTCCCAGACTCTGAAATAAACTTTAAAGATAAAAGGGATTTCTGAAACGGTAGTCAGGTCATCCTTCATTTCTTTGACAGGTTAAAAAATCCGTGCTTATCCCTTTAGAGTGGATATATCAGAGACACAGAAAGCAAAGGAAGCTGAGCTTTAGATTATTTCTGGGGACAGAATGTATGATTTCCCATTTCTTCTGTTAGCAAATGATGAAGCATGTATGGAGCAGGCAGGTGGCCACATCTGCAGTATTTTCTCTATTTCAAGCGGCTTATCAATTGGATATGTGGTAGATGGAAGGGAAACAGCTAAGTGAAGAGACCTGATGCTTTTCCTCCATGTGACATCTAATAAATTCCAAAAACCACTGAAAATAGGTAGCATAGTAATTGCTACTTTAAAGTTGTTTGTTCTAATTACTTTGGCTAATGATGTGGTCCCCCAAAGTAAAAACATTTTGATATTTGTTATTCGGTTTCTATTATTTTATATGAATCCTCTTTCCCAAACTTCCATGTCATAAGTGCATGTCCCTACTTTTCTAAATAAATGAGTATTGGATAGTTGGTGAGACACATTAGCAAGAGAGTATTAGTCATCACTTCGATTTGTGAAGAGAGAAAATTAAACAATGCTTGGTGTAAAGATTTTAATAGCTTTTCCTCTGACAAGCTCATTTCAATCACAAAAGCAGCAAACAAAGAAAAACCGTGTAATGAGCTGCTACTTTAGGAAGAAGGCTTCTTGTTAGGTGTTGTGAAAATTGAATGGAAGCTTCCCTTCAGGGCAAATACATGTGCTTTATAGGAAGTAATAACATCAAACAGGTTGTTCTGACTCTGCCGTCGTTGTGAGTCAGTAAATCTGATCCAGCATTAGGGTTGTTGGGTTCTGTTGTGGTGGTAATGCTGGTAAAAAAAATATACGTATCATAAAATTTACCATTTTCACTTTATTAAATTAATTTTTATTGGAGGATAGTTGCTTTACAATATTGTGTCCGTGTCTACTGCACAGCAAAATGCACCAGCCATACTTATACACACATCCCCTCCCCTTTGCACTTGCTTCCCGTTCAGGCCACCACAGAGCGTTAGGTGGAGTCCCCGTGCTCTACGGTATGTTCTTATTAGTTATCTGTTTTATACATAGCATCAATAGTGTACATATATCACTCCCCATCTCCCAATTCACTCTACCCTTCCCCCCTTGGTATTGATTCAATGCATTTGTTCTCTGCATCTCAGTCCCTGTTTCTGCTTTCCAGATAGGATCACTTTTTTTTGGCTGCTTGATATGAAGAACTGACTCATTGGAAAAGACCCTGATACTGGGAAAGGTTAAAGGCAGGAGAAGTAGGGGGCAATAGAGGATGAGATGGTTGGATGGCATCACTGACTCAGTGGACATGAGCTTGAGCAAGCTCCAGGAGATAGTGAAGGACAAGGAAGCCTGGAATGCTGCAGTCCATGGGGTCACAAAGAATAGGACATGACTTAGCAACTGAACAACAACAAATACCACTTTTCTAGATTCTACATATATACGTTAATTTGACAGTTTTTAAGTGTACAATTCTGTGGCATTAAGTATGTTCATTCACGTTGTTGCATAACCATCACCACTATCCATCTCTAGAACTTTTCTTCTCGAACTAAAACTTTGCCCACATCCCCACTCCTCCCAGCCCCTGCAACCACCATTCTATTTCCTGTCTCTGTGAATATGACTGCTTCAGGGACTTCCTCGTAGTGGAATCATACAGTTCTCATCCTTTCCTGACCAGCTTGTTTCATTTAGTGTAATGTCCTCAAGGTTGCAAGAGGGTTTTAACATTCCAGTGATCAACATTCTCCCATTCGTGTTTCACTTCCATCAGGTCCCAGCCTGTGAGTCAAAGGGATATTATAACACTTCCTTTTTAGTAATTTATTTTTTACCATGTCCTGACAAGTGGCACCTGTCTTATATAAAATTGTTTTTTTTTTGTTGTTGTTCTGTTACAAAGTCAGCATTTGCAAAAGATGCTGCTGTTACTTATCCAGTTCTTAATCCTAACCCTAATTATGGGGAAATTTATTCTCTTAGTTACATACCTCTCTATTGTTCAAAATCTTCACCTGCATTTATTTATTTGTGATTCTAGTTTTCCATAGAGGATATAAATTGTGTTTTGCAATGGCTTCAATTCCAATACATGCTATGGGATTCACTTATTTCATTTAGCACCTATTCAAGTATTCAAAGTGTCCAGAAATTCATATTCTAGCTTAAATATAGTTTAAGCTTCTCTCAACTTATGGTTTTAAAATTTAGGTCTGTCTAAGAGACTGTGGCCAGCTGAGTGGAACATACTCCTTTGACTTCTGGGATAACTTCCAAGAGTAGGTTTTAAGGGAGCAGCTACAGATGGAACACTCCAGGGTGCAAAGAGCCCTGAGACTTGCCCCGACACTCAGACACTCCTGGGGGTGATGAGGTTGCCACCATTCTCCAGCTTTTTCTCCTGAGACAACTGATTCAGCAATATCTGGGTTCTTGCCCGGAGAGGAGATGACTTTGTTGCGCTTTTTGAGAATCTCCCTTTTCTCCTCGTCATTGATCTTCTTGGGAGTTTCTATCTCTCTTGGTGTCTTTTGCATTAAAAATTGAGGTTGTGGAAAGACACCCTGTCTCTTGGTTTCTCACAGTCACCAGGCTGTCAATACGTTCCTTGTTTAAATGGCACTGTGTGACCTCACACAGGTTACCTAACTCCTCTGAACGTTCCTGTAAAATGGAAATAACAAAACACAACTCACAATTTTCTCCTGAGGACTATAATCAGAGGCATTCTGATTTGGAAGACTGTGATATATTTTATTTTACCATAAATTCATGGTGTTGCTGTTTAAACAAAGTCTCTTGAAAATACAAAATCATTATTCTGCTTCTAGGTCTCTCATTGCTAAAACAAAACCAAATCTTTATGCTTGTTAAGTTTGTTGTTGAATACATTGTGGAAGGAATAGAATTGAAATATAAATGTTAATGTATAATATATTTATATCCTTTGTGATGGCACATATTTTATTAACATGCAAATATATCATACTGTAACTATAATACATAATAGTATGTTTTATGCATTATATCCTATATTATACTTTACATTGTTTAACATATTATTATATTATAGTATAAGATTGTTTAAAAATTCATAGGATTCCTCTTTATAATCTCCCAAATTATCCTATTTTGAATAAATTCACATAAAGTTATCCATGTTGTTGTTAAAGGAACTTTAGTGAAATCTTCAGCTGACAGCCAGTGTTAAAGTGTTAAGCTGATTTAAACTAACTGTGTTTTGTTTTCTCTAATAAGATCTTTTTATGTCCTTTGGCTATTAATGTGGAAATACCTATGTCAAATTATGGATTAACTGTTGTGAGTAAATTGGTCTTTCATTTTGATGAATCAGGCAATAGATTTAGCCAAATGAGATGTTTCCTCTTAGGCTGATGTGTGAATTGATTAGGTTGCCAATATTTACTAGTCAGGCAATAGGCAAATATACTGCAGAACTGACAATTTTTTCAAAAGCTTAGCATTATTATTATTTTTAGTTACTTATTTTGCAGAGACAATTGTCTTTCTAAAATATAAAATATGAAATCTTAAACTAATATACTTAGAGTTAACATTGCTTTATTATCTATGTGATAAATTTTGCTAAACATTTTTTTTTAACTTTGGAGCAATAGTTGATCAATGTCACCCACTGGACCAAAGAGTAAAATGGCTTTCAAATACTTGTTGAAGATGTGGCTATTTAGTTCACCTGTAACCACCTTCAGACTACTGTGTGATATAATTGAACTTTAAGACTGGAATCACAATCATGGGAGTAGACCATTGTGTTAAGCATGACTTATTCTAAAAAATGGATAAAATACTGTTTAATTAGTCCACACTTGTACACCCTGTTCTTTTGAATAACTACCTGCAACATTGGACAATAGTTTCAACTTGGCGATTTGGAGAATTCGCATACATTTGCTCTGATCATCTGATTTTCCACTGATGGCTCACCTCCAACCTTGCTGGGACTACCAACAGAGCATTAAATAAGCTGCTTCATCCCCTTTGCCGTCCTCAGTCAAGTCATCCATCACTTGGAACCCAAAGATTGTTACTTATTTGCTCTCCCAGCCCCATGGTTCATGTCCTGTCTTGTTCTTTTGGTCTTTTTTGCTAAAGGTCTTTTCCTTCTAGAATGGCTACTTGGTGATATTGAAGGAAATCTCAGGACGGAAAGTCAACATGTCAGGGAGGGGACCAACAGAAGGAACTGAATGTTTTGTGTCCCGTGCTTACACAACTTGGGAGGCAGAGACGTGTCCAGTCTGAAGGAGCTCTGGCTGAGAAATGCTTCGACACAGGGCTCACAGTGACTGTGCACACAATAGAGGTTTAACCTTAGGAATTATTAACCTATGAGAAATGAGTAAGTATAAAGATGCACACAGAACAGTAAAGAGGGCTGTATGGCTGAGGAGGGTACTTGCAGAAGAAAACACTTGGAAATATAATTTCTCTAATTAATTTATCTATTTCACAAACAGAATATGTTTGTCTCCTGTCATTTCTCAAGTGGTATGATGTTGAATAAGGTGGGAATCTATTAAAAATTAATCTATTTATTTTAAACAAACAAAAATATCTGTTTGGTAAAAACACTGAATTCTTTCTGATATTCTTGGGTTATTTTCACATCTGAACTATTTTTACTTCCTTGATCACAGTTATTACTGGATGAAATGTTCAACTCCTAACATTAGTTTCTTATCTTTCTAAACTGTGAGATTCTACCTCTCATCTGGATAAGTAAATAATGTCCAGTTTTGAAGAGTTCATGTCAGCGCCCCTTGAGCATGTTGTGAAACTTTCTCCCCTAGATTTAATACAATCATCACTAGCATAGAAATTTCTTCCTATCACTTAAAAACTACATTTCCTATCCTGTTCAGTTAATCATATAAGCTGTGTGATATAAGCTTGATTATGCTAGTTTTTCTTCTTCTGATTCTGCATTTAAGTATATTTCTGATTGCTCACTTAGAAATTATAGCATTCATACTTAACATGTCAAATTATACATTGAATCAATGCCTTTTCTCCTTGTAAATATGACCAAGAATTATGAAGAATATAGAAGAAAATTATTCCTGATTATGCTCTTTTCTCTACTTGTAAGTTACTGTCTTTTTCTTACTTCTAGAGATAGTATTTCTATATATAAATTCCATTTACTTCCTTCTCTTTTCTTCCAGAATTCATTTCTGAGGTATACTCAAGCTTTTTACTTTATCTTCCAGGTCTCTTAATATTTCTCTCATATTTTCTATTTCTTTATCTCTATATGGGTTATTTCTCCTCATCTATCATCCAGTTCATGAATTCTCTCTGTTACTGTATTAAATCTGCAAGGTACCTAAATATCAACTTTTGAATTTCAATTATTGAATTTTTTACTTATTGATGTATTATATAATTATTTTAAAAATGTTAGCCAATCTTTATAGTTTTAGGTTTCCTGTAGACATGATAAACCTCTTTTGTTTATTCAAACAGTGTTAACATAGTTGTTTCATCATGATGATTTATCAAATGATTGATTTATCTTCTGGCTTACTTCTGCTGAATCTTTTTTTGCTCTTTTCCTGATTGCTTATTTACACTACTGAATTCTACAGACTTAGCCTCAGAGCAATCAGTATTTTCAGTATTCTCAGAGTCACTGGCATCATTGGGTCATCATGGATTTTTCCTTGATTTATATAGCAGCCTGGGCTTACACTTGTATGTCCCAATTTATCTGCTTCACAAGGAGAATTAGATTTTAAATATAAGCCTCATCACTCCTCTGCCTTCCTGAACTATTCAGTGGTCCTCATAATGTGTACAGTGGAGTTAATCAAGGTGCCTTGTGATCCAAGCCCCACCCCCCTTTCAATTCCAGCTTTGTGTCCTTCATCAACACGGGCCACAGCTTCCTGAGTACCTTGGTGTCAGTCGGTCTGGGACAGGCTGACACATGGTCTCATTTACTCTTGCCTTTGCATTCGATTTTTACCTCTGCTAGAAGGAAGGCCATACTTTCCCTTACATACCTGGGAAGCTCTTACACATCCATCAGGATTTATCTTGCAGGACTTCTGTTTATTTGTTCCTGACCTCCACAACACAAGTTATTTATTTGCTCGCTTCTCTGTCTCTGCCACGCCCCTCACCCACACACACATAGATACATGTACTTCCCAGATGGTGGTAGTGGTAAAGAACCTAACTGCCAATGCAGGAGATATGGGTTCAGTCCCTGGGTTTGGAAGATCCCCGGGGAAAGGGAGTGGCTACTCACTCCAGTAATCTTACCTGGAAAATCCCAAGGACAGAGGAGCCAGATGGGCTACTGTCCATAATATCACAAAGAGTCAGAATATATATATATATATGTATGTGTGTGTGTGTGTGTGTGTGTGTGTGTATTATATTCATTCAATGCTTCACTTCTCTCTGAGCATCTCCCCTGACAGACCAAATGCAGAGGTCATTCCCTTCACCTCTGTCTCCAGCAACAAGCATGTGATTCTGAAATATAAGATAGGTATTGGATAAATGTTGAATGAAAGAATATATTTAGAATGTATATCACAGGAGAAATAATTTAGGAATTTATAAAACTTGTCTTCAAATGTACGAAGGACTTATTTGGGGGAAATAAGAGATTCTTTCATTCTGTAGTAGAATTGGGGAAAGTGGTGGGAATTTCAAAGAAATGATTTGATCTTCAGATAAGAAAAAACATTTTGAATAATAAGCATTGTCCAGGAGTAGTATGTGTCAGTTCCTAGACTTATGAGCTCCTTATTTCCAGTGCTAAAATGAGGATGAATCAGTAATCTTTCAGCAGTCATTATAAAAGAGAACTCTGCTTCTGTGGAAACTGTTTAGGTGGCCTTTGTGGTCCCATCTAGCTCTTAAGGTCATGTGAATGGAAAGCAAAAAAGATTTTAAGGTTAAAACTAAAGGTTTTCATAAGCAAGATGACTGTTTCCCTTGCCCCAAAGCTTTTTACTATGTTTTTTTTTTTTTTTTTTTCAGAAAGAGAACCTGCATATTACTCTGATATATCAAAAGACATTGCTTTAAAACCATCTTCTCTCTGAGTGTGTCTAGAGAAAATTTGCTTCTGCCCTTGTTTCCTTTGGCTTTCAAGCACCTCATCTTCTAAGGGGCAAGACTTTTTGTGACTAGTATGCAGACATGGTAGGTCTAAAATGTCAAATAAAAGGATGTGAGAGCAACTTCTTATTCTAAAAACTTCAGGAGCTGGAAAAGAGAGCCATTTTCAATAAGAAGCACACCAAAACCTGCATATAGATATTGTACAGTTGGAACAGAGCTGGCAGTTAGTATGGTGCCAGGGAGAAAGGAGTCAGACTTTACACACAGCTAAAGAACATGGCATCCCTAAATGGCAAGGATAAATAGGTATGGAGGAGAAAAAAGAATAATAATTAAAGTTCACTTACACTGACATAGATATATTTTGCATATGAAAATGTTGATCTTTGAAATGGTGTCATTTCCATATCATTTCCATTAGCAGAATATATCAGTCTTGCCAGTTGTCACTTATGTGTAACTGATTTACTTTACTATACAGCAGAAACTAGCATAACACTGTAAATCTACTACACTCCAATACAAATTAAAAAAAAAATGGATATAGAACCCAACCTGTGATTGGCTTCAGTAACATGTATTACTAAACGGAGGCTCACACTATTCTTTCTGGTATGATCGCCTGAAGCGGTCATTCTGGGGTCCACCCCCTGCAACCAGAAGTTGGGGGATTGTCCTGGAGGACCAGGCAGCTCTAGGTCTCACTCACAAGCTGGACACCTAGCATCCCCTCTCTATTTGCTGAGTGCAATATTGCCGGGTAGATGTGCAACAGAGTCTGGTGGAGATCTCTCCACCTCAAAAAGATGCCTGGGAAAATTCACCTATACCAAGACTCCTGTTCCCAGTGACTGGTAATGAGGGAAGGGTGCTCTGGACAAAGCTAAAAATAGAGCAAGGCCATCTTTGCAATCCTATGTTCTGTGCTCAAGTATCCTCAATGATGAGCTTTGTGATCTAAGAGGAAGTGAAGTAAAAGTCCCTCAGTTGTGTCCAACCCTTTGCCACCCTGTGGACTATACAGTCCATGGAATTCTCCAGGCCAGAATAGTGGAGTGGGTAGCCTTTCCTTTCTCCAGGGATCTTCCCAACCCAGGGATTGAACCCAGGTCTTCTGCATTGCAGGTGGATTCTTTACCAACTGAAATATCAGGGGGCTCCTAAGGATGAGTCCATAGGATTTAGATAAGTGTGGAGATGAGAATGAAGACATTGCATGAGTCAAATGAGAATCACTTTTGTTTTTTCTTCCTAAAAGGAAGATGGTCAGGAGAACAAATATCCTCTACAAGAGGCGTGAACATCAATCACTCAGGAACCCCGCCAAGCAGGACAGGATGAAAGGGGTGAGGTCTCCAATGCCAGGAGCTGGTGCAATAGGTTGGCTGGCATCCCTCTCAACGGTCCAGCTGGCTCACACACAGCACCTTGCCTGCCTGCATCAGGTGGAGGGATGCCTACCATTGTACTTGGGAGAGGAGGCTGGTAACAGAGCCCTTTGGGAAGGTTTTGAAGGGACAACATCTCTGAGCAGCAGAGGGGCCCCAGAGTAGGGTCAAATTCTTCCTTCCTCTCTCGGAAGCAGTGGTCAGCACCTCCATCCTTTCCAACACCCCAGATGTCCTTCTGCTCACACAGCAAACTAAGTTAAAGCTTTCCACAAAATTCCTTCACCACACCCACACCTCTCCTCTCCTGAGACTCCTGCATGGTCTGACTGCACACAGTACATCCTAGGAATGCAAGGAATCCACTTCCCGTTCCCTTGTCCCTGGTAGACCTGGCCAGGCCTGCAGTAATCGTGCTAGGATCCCGATTGTTTTTAGTCACTACTTTTTAAAATTGTATTTCTTTATTGAAGTATAACTGATGTACAATGTTGTGTTAGTTTGGGGGGTACAGCAAAGTGATTTAGTTATACATATAAATATAAGTATATATGTTCTTTATCTATCTACATATATATATATTCTTTTCCCTTATAGGTTACTATAAGATATAGATTACAGTTCCTGTGCTATATATTAGGCCCTTGTGGGTTATCTATTTTACATAGTATTGTGCATATGATATTGCTTATATGTGGAATCTAAAAAATGATACTAATGAACTTATTTACAAAACAGAAATAAGCTCATAGACATAGAAAACAAGCTTATGGTTATAAAATGGGAAAGGTGGGAGGGGTAATTTAGGAATTTGGGATTAACTATGGATTCTTGCTTTCCCCTTTCCAAATATCATTAACGCTTGTCTCCAGTCTGGTCTCAGACCCCCATAACAAGCCCCTGACACATTTGCCAATGACCTCACCACTCCACACACACACACACACACACACACACACACACACACACACACACTTGCTTAGCTGCTCTGCGGGACTCACAGGCCGCGGCTGTGCTCAGGAAGGGCCTGCCTCCCCCACCTTGGAAGGAGGAAACCCAGCCCCAGGCACCTGCTGTCACCACTGTGAGTGAGATACATATGATCCCGGGGGCTTCAGTGAGGGGCACTCACAGTGTGGCGGTGGAAGGAGGACATGGAATCTTCTCCGTGCAGAAGGCACCACTGTATCCCTGCAAAATGCAACTGTGGAGCCGCTGCCCCCTGCCAACACCCACTGCCTGCCTGCCACGACAGGCCAAGTAAGCTGTCTGGACACACGGTGCAAGGCTCTGCTTCCCTCCTGTAAAGAAAAGTAGTGTCATGTTGAGTAGTTTAGAGGCCCATGATTAGTAATTTACAGGCCCGGCAGACAGGGGTCAGGTGGGTTTTCCCAGGACCTTTGAGAGGTTTGTTAAGACTCTTCCTAAAGGACAAGGCTCACAGCAGCCACTGTTCAGCTTGCCTGCACCTGGATGTGGGCCTGAGTGAGGTTCTATGAACGGTTGATTGGATGAATAAGGGTTGACAACCAACCCTTAATTTCAAGGAAAGTTATCTCATTACAAGTCTCCATCTTGCTTTGCCCCTAAACAGTACCTGGCCAGCTGACCTCAGTGCGTCTCTTGATGACTTTTCCCTTCACTAGTCCCTGCTTCGAATAGCCCTTGATCTTTTCATGCCCAAGGACTTAGGCTGTCTGCGTGTCTCATGAAGAAATACCCACTCCCAAATCTGAAGCTCAAAGTCCAGAGGAAGATACGGGGAGCCTTCTGGGAAAGCATAGGTGCTCTGACTTGTGGGGGACATTGGGAGCAATGGGGAGACGCATCCACTCACTTCCCACCACTTTAGTGAATCTAATGCTCTGAGAAAGTGTGCTTTCTGAAATTCCTAAAAGCAGGCATCAGTTGATGTTCCAATGTATCCCATTCTGCTTGCTGCTTTCCCGGTTACCCATCTTCTCTGGATTCTCAGGCCTCTAGGCTCCAGCCTAGGACTCCAAGGCTCTCACTGGGCCTCAGGCCGCTGGGTCTCTTGTGCACGAGTCGCGCTCTCATCGCAAACCTTCCCTTAGACAAATGCACGTGGGCACTCATCCTCAGACCACACTCTTGCAGCCAAGACTAAGGGATGCTCCCACTGCTGGACTTGGTGTCTCAGAACTCCTTCTGAGGAGCCCCCACCAGCCCTCTCTACTGGGAAGAGTGGGAGATCTTAGACCAGGAACTAGAACAGACGAGCACAGAGCTCTCCTGAACGCATATCCTGCCCCATCAGCATGCTAGGTACACACTGTCGTTCAGCAATGAGAGTGCTAGTGTCCAAGGAGTGCAATGGTTCCAGCTTCAAGTAGAGGGGAAGTCTGGGCCTCTTCATCTGTGAGAGGCGCCTCCTTGCTCTTGATAGGATGATGTGACCTGCTGTGTCTTCATCACTTTGCAAGCTCCCTCTGTTTTCCACGAGCTGTAGGTCTTTGGGAAAATTACTTAACCCTACTAGACTTCTGTCTGTCATCTGAAATATGGGAAAAATAATAATATCCACATCCTTACAGTTGTCCTGAAGCTTTGCAAACATAGATGCCTGCTCTTAATACAATGTCTGACTCAAAATATTTACTACACATTCTCTACTAGGATTATATAAATCCTTTATTCACGTAAGTACCTTTCACCAAAACAATCTTTTTGTGTAATTAATTAGACCATTTTCAAATGTGAAAACTTCTGACCATGTTCCCAGACTTTGGGAAGCAGAACATCTATTTTAGTTCTTTAGTTCTTTACTTATGTTGTAGGATCTGTATGCCCTTGAGAATTATTTTTAATAATTTAATATAATACAGAGAAGTCTAATCAGAGCTTTATTTGCATTTTAAACAATTAGTATGCAAACTATTAAAGCTGCAAAACACTAGATCTTCATTAATATTTTGTTTTCAACTTACAAAATATTCTATTTATACTCTTGCACATTTAGCAATCACTTCAAATGAGCATTTGAATAATGTTTGGTCCCATTTACAAAGTTTGTTAAACAGTCACCTTTAAAATCTACTTATCTGTGATGATATATTTAATTTCAAGCTCGAGTATTTTAATTTCATAGTCAAGAAACAATTTATTCTCAAGAGCTTAAATAAGCTTTCTAAATTTAACACATATAGCTATATATAAAGCTATAACTTTATAGTTTGTATCTATTTAAATCTACTTTATGCTTAAAATTTTCCTAGATAATCCAATAACATGCATATTTTAATAATTATTTAATTAAAAATTCATAGATAAAATTAGTCATTATGCATGTAAAAGTTGTAGATACAAGGATGTCCAAATTCTTTTGAACATCACCACATCAAAGGTACATAAAATGCCAACTATGAATGAATTTTTCTGATTTAAAAAAATTTAACTGGTTTCCATTTTTTAACCCCTTCTGCTCCTAATTTATGCTTCCATTGAGGAGAGAGTAGTATTAAAGAAAACAGCACAAATCCAGTTAACTGAGTTTGCTAAATGCCAAAGGATTCTGCCTAGATGACTCATGTAACTCAGATGGACACACCAAATCCCTGTTATATCGCTATGTCAGTGACTTAGGAGGGGCACAATGCCCCAGATTCAAGCCAGCTGCCTGCAGAAAGTACACTCAGGTTATCACTAGTTGAATTTCACATTTATTAGGCTCCCAAGAGGTTAAGATGTCTTTCATCCTTGGTCTAAAGACTTTTTGGGTATAATGGAACCTAGTGTCCTTCAGGGCTGTATGATATGTCACTGAATTTTGTGCAGCGCATGGCTCTGTCCACTTACAGTCACCATGCATGAATTCATTCTACTGATAACAGTGTGAGGAGGTAACAAACAGATGATGTTATGGACACAAGGGGCTGTTTTTGCACAGTCACTACCAATTACCAACAGGTATACAAAGGCCAAGCTCTAGATTACACAAGTGATTCATATTTTCTAATAAGTAAAACAACATCTATACTTTGCAATATATACCAAAGAAATGAAGCAAGAACAGATATAATCTATCTTTTAAGAAGACCTTTGTTATAGGAACAAGGCAAAGGAAGCTAGTACTTTAAGGCTGATTACACAAATGTCTCTCTTCCCTTCCACTTCGTTTGCATTTTTACATCTGCCCTGACTAAGGTGGACAACTGAAGCAAGAAAAAACATTTATACCCATGGATTAAAAGCTTTTGCAAAGAAAAATAATTCCAGTTCCTGAGACTGAAATCAACTTCCCTCTCTTCCCAATTTGTGTGCCAATAATAAATAGAAATTCAATGCTTTATTCCAAAGATTTCTTTTATTTTTATTTGCCTATGATTATAAATGAAGTTATTAGTTCAGTCCAATCAAGTCCGATATTAATGTTTGAGAAGAAAATGGCTATAACACAAAAGTTGCATGTATTTATTCTACATGTAAATAAAGGGAAAGTTATTGGGGCTTCCCCAATAGCTCAGTTGGTAAAGAATCCACCTGCAATTTAGGAGACCTGAGTTTGATTTCTCAAGTTGGGAAGATCCCCTGGAGAAGAGAAAGGCTACCCACTCCAGTATTCTGGCCTGGAGAATTCCATGGACTGTGCAGTCTGTGGGGTTGGAAAGAGTTGGACACAACTGAGCGGCTTTCATTTTCACTTGCATACAATATTCATGGGTACTCAAAATTTCTAAGATGCCAGTTCCTCCCTCTAATTTGTTATAAATGTCCAATGTCAGTTCAGCTCAGTTCAGTCACTCGGTTGTATACGACTCGTTGCCACCCCATGGACTGCAGCATACCAGGCTTCCCTGTCCATCATCAACTCCCAAAGCTTACACAAATTCATGTCCATTGAGTCAGTGATGCCATCCAACCATCTCATCCTTTGTTGTCCCCTTCTCCTCCCACCTTCAATCTTTCCCAGGATCAAGGTCTTCTCCAATGAGTCAGTTCTTTGCATCACGTGGCCAAAGTATTAGAGTTTCAGCTTCAACATCAGTCCTTAATTAATATTTAGGCCTGATCTCCTCTAGGATGGACTGGTTGGATCACTTCACAGTCCAAGGGACTCTCAAGAGTCTTCTCCAACACCACAGTTCAAAAGCATCAATTCTTTGATGCTCAGTGTTCTTTAAGTCCAACTCTAACATCCATACATGACCACTGGAAAAACCATAGCTTTGACTGGATGGACCTTTCTTGGCAAAGTAATGTCTTTACTTTTTAATATGCTATCTACGATGGTCATAGCTTTTCTTCCAAGGAGCAAGCATCTTTTAATTTCATGGCTGCAGTCACCATCTGCAGTGATTTTGGAGCCCCCCAAAATAAAGTCTGTCACTGTTTCCATTGTTTTCCCATCTATTTGCCATGAAGTGATGGGACCGGATGCCATGATCTTAGTTTTCTGAATGTTGAGTTTTAAGGTCCAATGTAATTCCAATCAAAATTCAAGCAGGATTTTCACAGATAGTAATATGTTGATTTTAGAGTGTGTATGGAACAGCAAAGGGACTAGAAGAGCCATGACAATCTTGGAAAAGAGAAAACTTGAAGAACTCACCTTCTCTGACTGCTAAACTCATTACAAAAGTAGAGTAACTAAAAACACTGTGGTGTTGGTTAAGGTATAGGAATAGTTATATAGCTCAATGGAACAGAACAGAGAGCTAGAAATAAACCTATGCCACAGATTTCTTGCAAAAGTGAAAAAAGCAATTCAAAGGAGAGAAAATAAACTCTTTCCACTAAACTGGTACTTAGATAATTGGGCTTCCATATGTAATAAATAAAAAGGAAAGATTTCAACTTATACTTTAAACCTATGCAAAAATTAAGATACTGGTAAAGGCCTAAAAGTAAATACAAATGTATGTGTATTTGTGTATTAGTATATTTACATATGTTCCCTACTTCCATCTGATAAAAAGGGCTATGACACTACAGTGACTATGAGCATATCTCATGCCCTGATACTGGTTTTAAATAACATTCATTAATCAGAAGAATTAGGGCTTCAGGTAGAAAGGATTCCAGGATTGAGATAGGGGAGAAGCAAGATGAGCTTGAAGTATCTTACACGTTATAAAGAAAGAAAGTGCAAAAACAATAAAGAGACAGGCTGAAAAGCCAATTTGAAAGAAACTCCATGGGCTCAAATTAGGATGACTTGAGCAAAAATTAAATAAATATTGCATTTTAAACAAAGGAATAATATAAATATCTATGATTCCACACTAACATAAATATAACAGTTTTACTTATGAATAAGACAGCACAACCAAGTGATAAAGATTAACCTGAACAGAAACATAAACTAAGAATATGTACCCAAGAACCATGGACTGAGAAGAGTGCTATGGGATCCTTCCCAGTAATGCATAACCCTCCATCTAATAATGAGAACATATCAGCCAGATTCAAATTGAGAACATCCACCCAAATAAGATAAAGGTCCTGTTCAAACATGTCCAGGTCATGAAGTAAAAGAAAATACTGAGGTGCTGACGGAGATTGGAAGAGAATAAGGAGACTGACAGGTAAATGCAAAAGATGTCCTGGATGGGATGATGGAAAAGGAAAAAGGGTCAGTTCAGTTCGGTCGCTTTGTCTTGTCTGACTCTTTGTGACCCCATGAATCGCAGCACGCCAGGCCTCCCTGTCCATCACCAACTCCCGGAGTTTACTCAAACCCATGTCCGTTGAGTTGGGATGCCATCCAACCATCTCATCCTCTGTCGTCCCCTTCTCCTCCTGCCCCCAATCCCTCCCAGCATCAGGGTCTTTTCCAATGAGTCAACTCTTCACATGAGGTAGCTAAAATACTGGAGTTTCAGCTTCAACATCAGTCCTTCCAATGAACGACCAGGACTGATCTCCATTAGGATGGACTGGTTGGATGTCCTTGCAGTCCAAGGGACTCTCAAGAGGCTTCTTCAACACCACAGTTCAAAAGTATCAATTTTTTGGCACTCAGCTTTCTTCACAGTCCAACTCTCACATCCATACATGACCACTGGAAAAACCATAGCCTTGACTAGATGGACCTTTGTTGGCGAAGTAATGACTCTGCTTTTCAGTATGCTGTCTAGGTTGGTCATAACTTTCCTTCCAAGGAGTAAGCGTCTTTTAATTTCATGGTTGCAATCACCATCTGCAGTGATTTTGGAGCCCAAAAAAATAAAGTCTGACCCTGTTTCCACTGTTTCCCCATCTATTTGCCATGAAGTGATGGGACCAGATGCCATGATCTTAGTTTTCTGAATGTTCAGCTTTAAGCCAACTTTTTCACTCTCCTCCGTCACTTTCATCAAGAGGCTCTTTAGTTCCTCTTCACTTTCTGCCATAAGGGTGGTGTTATCTGCATATCTGAGGTTATTGATATTTCTCCCAGCAATCTTGATTCCAGCTTGTGCTTCTTCCAGCTCAGCATTTCTCATGATGTACTCTGCATATAAGTTAAATAAGCAGGGTGACAGTATACAGCCTTGACGTACTCCTTTTCCTATTTGGAACCAGTCTGTTGTTGCATGTCCAGTTCTAACTGTTGCTTCCTGACCTGAATATAAATTTCTCAAGAGGCAGGTCAGATGGTTTGGTATCCCCATCTCTTTCAGAATTTTCCACAGTTTATTGTGATCCACACAGTCAAAGGCTTTGGCATAGTCAATAAAGCAGAAATAGATGTTTTTCTGGAGCTCTGTTGCTTTTTTGATGATCCAGCGGATGTTGGCAATTGATCTCTGGTTCCTCTGCCTTTTCTAAAACAAGGGAAAAAGGGTATTAGTAGGGAAATGGTAAAATTCCAGTAGATTCTGTATCTTAATATTAACCAAAATCTTAATATTAACCAATATTAACCAATATCTTAATATTAACCAATATTAACCAAAATTAATATTAATATTAACATGATAAGTGTTCTATAATCATGTTAGCAAAGAAGAAGTATGGGAATGACCTACAGAAATTCTCTGTACCAGAATTCAATACTCTATAAATCTAAAATCATATAAGAATTTAAACAATAACTTAAATATAGTAAGGAAAAGACAAGGGGTATGATGTCAGCGTTCTAGAGCAGGTTTCTCAGCCTCAGCACTGCTGGTATTTCAGGCTAGACATTCTTTGTCTTTGGGCCCTCTTCTGCATTTTAGGATGTTTAGTTGCATGCCTGGTCATTCCCCACTAGACATTACTAGCAGCTCTCCTGCATCTGGTTGTGACATCACAAATATCTCCAGACTTTGCCAAATGCCCCCTATGAGAAAAAACTGTCCCCAGTGGAGAGCTTCAGTTCCAGAGAGTATTGAGTTGTAATAACAGGTGAGATCAACATCAGAGGAGAGGGACTGAAGAATAAGAAAATTATTCCTGTTCTATCATTTGGTGTATAGATCATCTACTTGTTAATGAATGCTTTGTTCCACTGTTTGGGTAGCAGCTGTATATATCAGCATGGTTGGGATGATTCCTAAAAGCCCTCAATTTAGGACATCCAGACGAAATGGTAGCAGATGGTCAAGATGCATTGGTATTGGCCCTTTAAGTTAAGAAATATGAGTTCAAGGATCAGTGCCTTGGAGATCTGCTACTCTGTCAGTTCAAAGTGTGGGATAAGGCCTCTCCACTTATATCAAGATTGGGGTTTCTCTTTTGTCCTTTTCAGAAAACCAAAGCTCAGACTTTAGTTTATAAGGAAACCACGTGTGGAGTGTTCCAGAAAGTCAGAATGCACCTACTGGTATTAACCCTGGAATATTGCATGACTCCCAAGATTGTTATCAGGTGGAACCTAGGGTTTGAGGGCTTTTGAGATTTTGAAAGATTCTGAGCTTTAATAATTTTGGTTTTTATAATTCCCCCAGTTTCTCTCTCTCTCTCTCTTTCCCACCTGAGTTTGTGGACTGAAAGGAGAAATCTGAGCATGAAAGGCAGCTTCTTAGGGCAGCTGGATACAGTACCAGTAAAATATATGCCCTTGGAGAGAAAAATTGGAATGCAGCAATTGGAAAAAGAAGAGCGAGTTTTAATTTTTTTGATGTCTATAACTATGATAGTCATCATTTTCTAGCAACAGAAGCAACTCACTTAAAGACTAAACAACAAGAATCAGAATGGAGTCATAGCCCATTTGGAAGTGATCAAAATGGCCCCCAGGCATTAATTTCAGCCTGTGTCCAGTGGGTACAGTTGACAGGACTGTACCATTGGCAGATGGGCCTGTACTGAAAACCACCTCTATCCATATTTCTTAAAATTCACTGATCAATATTGGATCAATGTCAAGTTCACATTTTTTCTGCTACTGCAGGTAAGACTGTAAAGCATATTTGCTAACCTCTCCCTTTATTATGGTTATCTCCTTAATTAATAGCAAAGCCTCTCAAGATGTTGTAACTTATGATACATTTCGGAGCTTCTCAGGTGGTGCTACTGGTAAAGAACCCACCTGCCAATGCAGATAGACTAAGAGACGCAGGTTTGATCTCTGGGTCAGGAAGATCCCCTGGAGGAGGGCATGGCAACTCACTCCAGTATTCTTGCCTGGAGAATCCCGTGGACAGAAAAACCTGGTGGGCTACTGTTCATGGGGTCACAAAGAGTTGGACATGACTGAAGTGACAGCAGGCACACATGATTCATTTGATACGGGTGCCAGCAGTGATCAGGAAATGTTTGTTTCTAAAGAAATTCAAATTCCTGGAATAATACATGATCATATACCTCCTATTAGTATAAAATTTGCTCTTTTATCTTTTGTCAGATAGGAGATCTGGGCAAAGTCAATTAATTTAACTGTCTAAACTGATCTACTTTTGTGAAATACTTTTATTTCAAGGACAAATTTAGATATGCCTGGTAGTATAATTGGTAGTATAACCTCTTAACATGTTTTAGTTTTTCTCTGTAAGTGTAAACTTTCCATATGTAGAAATCAGGATTATCCAAAAGAATCTGCATCTGTGGGACATGAATAGTCCCCTGATAGAGGTTAAGGAATCATGCAATGATTGATGAGATGATGACTACTTTTAAAGAAAAATAAGCAATGTGAGTGGAGGTTAGGTGATAGCTCAAAAAAATAACCATAATAAAGGCTACAGGTATTTACTATGTAAAAAAAGAAAAATAATGCTGAAAGTTTTCTGTCCATAGATGTCTCCTTCACAGGTCCCATCTGCAAAGAAAACTCTTAAGTTTAGTGAAAAATCCCAGACCGGAATCAGAGGTTTACACACATTCTCCTCTTGGTGCTACAGTTTTGAAACTAGGTGGACATGTCTTGCTACTGCATCTTGAAGACTGGAGTAAGAAAAGTTCCCTGACAATATCCGGGTCTAGAACTTCTGAGAACAGAAGAGGGGAGCGTGTGGATCTGGAGTCCTGCAAACAAAGGTTTTGTGGATAGTTATTGTTCCCACTTATGTGCTGGTCATCAGTAACCTTCCAAAGTGGCCCTCATCACCTCTGCTCCCCTGGGCTGCACACCTGTGTGGGAGCCTGCCCTTCAGTGTGGATGGGCCTGGCCTCATCAGTCAAGTCCTCTGAAGAGGATCAGAGGTCAGCGTCTTCCCCTACTCAGGCTACTGTAATGGAAGGCAACATACCTGGTGGCTTAACAGAGAGCTGTTCCTCACAGTTCTGGAGTCTGTAAGTCAGTGATCCTGTATTAGCATGATCAAGTGAGGGCCACTTTCCAGGCTGCAGAAGGCTGACTCCTCATTGTGTCCTCACACAGAAGAAGGGGTGAAAAAGCTCTGAGATGTCTTTTTTATTAGGGCACTAACCCCAGTTGTGAGGGGTCCACCCTCATGACCTAAGCACCACCCAATCATCTTGCCTGCTAATACCATTACCTTGTGGGTTAGGCTTCAACTTATGAATTTTTGGAGGGACATATGCAGACCATGGCAGATATAAAAGAAATGAGAGGATTGAGGTTGGTAAGTAGATTCCTTGGTGCAAGAACCTGAAAGTAACTACCAAGGGCCATAAGGGAACCTCAATCCCTAGCCAGCAAGGAGGCATTTGGTATATGGTTAATCTATTGCCATCTTAAGAAATAAGATCAATTAAAATTATATTTAGAAATTAGTGTTTTGTACTTATTTCTTGTTTAGAAAATGTCTATTTGTTCAGAGATTATTTAATTAACTTAATAATTCATCTAAGTTCTGAAAGTTATCTGTGCTCAGTCATGTCTGACTCTTTGCGACCCCAATGACTGAAGCCCTCCAGGCTCCCCTGTCCTTGGTTTTTCTCCAAGCAAGAATACTGGAGTGGGTAGCCTATCCCTTCTCTAGGGGATCTTCCTGACCTAGGAATCGAACTGGGGTCTCCTGCTTTACAGGTGGACTCTTTACCAGCTGAGCTACCAGAGAAGCCTGAAAGTTAACTAAGTATCTGGAAATTAAAGTTTAGTTAATACACTAAATTGTTATGGATTTTAAAAAATATTTCTTGAGTAACCTTCTTTATTTTATTTTATTTATCTTTTTGACTTTCACTCTGTGACACATGGGATCTTAGTTCCCAGACCAGGGATTGAACCTGTGGCCCCTGCATTGAAAGCTCAGAGTCTTAACCACTGGACCATTAGGGAAGTCCCTTGTTATGATCTTTTTGCATGGTGAGAATACTATACAATTAAACTCTGTAAAAATGCATCTATTATCATTGCATTTAGCAGAATCCAATTTTGTGCATATAATATTCAATTCTAAAGAAATTATGGAAAAAATGTTTAACTCATAAAACTTATGTAGGAATTTTAGTAAGTTTGAATCAGGAAAATGCTTAATGGTGGTCTTATATAAACCAAAATATTATATGCACATTATTTTTGCATGGCAAACTAATTTTTGAAGATTTTAATTTCATCCCAAACTTATCTTTTATCTTAGAAACAAGTCTATTTTTTAAGCTCATGACTTTAGCAACAAAGGCTATTTTGTAAAAGGACTTTTAAGGGTTCACAAAAAGAAATATAGCATAATGACTTTTTTCTTTCTTTTAGATATTTTTAACTACTGGCCATAAATGATATACATTAAAGAGTGAATGACTTATTTTTGTTCTTTTTTTTTCATTTATTTTTTATTAGTTGGAAGCTAATTACTTTACAATATTGTGGTTGTTTTTGCCATACATTGACATGAATCAGCCATGGATTTACATGTATTCCCCATCTCGATCCCCCCTCCCGCCTCCCTCTCCATCCCATCCCTCTGGGTCTTCCCAGTGCACCAGCCCCGAGCACTTGTCTCATGCATCCAACCTGGGCTGGTGATCTGTTGCACCCTTGATAGTATACTTGTTTCAATGCTATTCTCTCAGAACATCCCACCCTCGCCTTCTCCCACAGAGTCTAAAAGTCTGTTCCGTACATCTGTGTCTCTTTCTCTGTTTTGCATATAGGGTTATCATTACCATCTTTTTAAATTCCATATATATGCCTTAGTATACTGTATTGGTCTTTATCTTTCTGGTTTACTTCACTCTGTATAATGGACTCCAGTTTCATCTATCTCATTAGAACTGATTCAAAAGAATTCTTTTATTTTTGATCAATCTTTCCCCGGTGGAAAATTTTCTCAAGAGAAGAAAAATAAAAAAGGAAGAGTAATAGAAAATAAGATGAAAAGGTGACAAGTGTACAATTATCATTGCTAAAGGGCTAATTGTGTTCCTGGGAAGAATGTTTAGATGTAAGAAAAAGAAATGGTGATATAAACATACAAGAAAAGTGGGTAATATGCAACTGGTTTCGACATAACTTGGGCTTTTGGCAATTTGATCGTTCTACACCACTAGAAAGCTCTATTATTTCCTCCAAGTACAGAAAGGGATGTCCCTTTTAGATAAACAAGATGATCATCTCGTGAGGCTCTTCTAGTTTTTCTCTAAGGTACCTCTTAAAGGAACCTTCTTGTTCATGCCCAAAGCTGCCCTGCTATCTGAAGCGGCCTGGTGAGACTGTCCCAGTGAGAGAGGTGTCTGAGCCAACATCACCTCAAAACTGAAAGAGGTAGGTGCTTAGCTCTGAGGTGTTCCAGGGGAACTGGGCCACTTGCAAACAGATAGCTCCTGCAACTCTGCGTCGCTACAGCTTGGCCAAAGGCCGATCATCCAAAACAAAGAACCTGGCAAACCCCAAGTGCAGACAGAGCCCAGGGCAGGTCTCAGGGACACACAGACAGACAGGGGCAGCTGGATACAAACACAGCAGACTGGGGCTGTTCTCCCGACTCTGGTTTCCTCTAACCGACACCGATACTGACCCGGCTGGACACAGAGACATACAGAGGAGCCAGGAAACAGACTAGTCCGTGACTGAACATTTTAATAAGTCCTGTCCACAAAGATATTGGAATGAGCTGCAAGTTAAAGCTGCGATGGATAAATAAACAAGAGTTGCTCACATTAGCTAGAAAGCAGAAGTTTGGCCATTTTTGTGTGACTGCAGGGTTTATGTCTGTGTGCAGATGATATGAAAATTGGGAGGTCTTGACTTGGTCCTAGTCTCAGGGTGGCCTGTGAAGGCTGCTTCCAGCCTGAGACAGTACCCACGTGGGAGCACTGTCAGCCCTTGGGTGCCCAGGAACGCTTTCCTCTCTGCTAAATCTTTGGACGTGTGAGCTCAGCTTAATTAAAATATTGAAAATGTCTGTAATAAAAGTATTAGTCACTCAGTCGTGTCTGACTCTTTGTAACCCCATGGACTGTAGACCTCCAGGCTCTTCTATCCATGGAATTTTCCAGGCAAGAATACTGGAGTAGGTAGCCATTCACTTCTCCAGGGGATTTTCCCAATTGAAGGATCAAACCCAGGTCTGCATTGCAGGCAGATTCTTTACCATGTCTGAGCAATCAGAGACAATAAAATGCAATCTCCAAAGTTTGATCTTATTGGTTAAACAATTAGATCAGATCAGAGTTAACTTTGTTTCAGAAGAAGGCTGGTTTTGTTTTCCCGTTCATTTGTGCTCCCTTGACAACTACTTCATCTATCCTGAAAGCTAGGAAGTCTGACATGACTTTAAAACGTGCTCTTGAAAGCCAGTATGGTGACATCGGTAGAGGGTACTGGAAACAGATTCCTTTACTACTATCCCAGGGTTCTGTGGTCCCTGAAAATTCTTGAATAGCTTGAGGAATTGCAAGATGGCACACTGAAGGTAACTGGTCTGTTTGCTGGGGAAATTGAAAGCAAAGTCCAAGTTTTAGTATTAAGAATTCAGGTTGTTTTACATCTCCCAGTCTTCTGTTGTTTTATGAAATTACGTAAGAATCAATTTTGTAAAGTGTAGGTGTGAATAAAATTTTTTTCCCTGAGCCTATTAAGCTTGGACAGCAGATTTCTAACTTGGAAATAGGAATAGTCACGTGTGTTGAATGTTGACTTTGGGAGATTGAGAGGTGACCTCTGGGATATGCCAGGTGGATTCTGCATTACCCACCTCCTGGAAAGTCCATGGGATGAAGACTCTTGGGAACTCAGAGGTCCTCAGGATTTGATTATTTTACTAAGTGAGGAATTAATAATTTTTAAATGAGGATAATTGCTTTACAATGTGACCTTGATTTCTGCTGTATAACAGTGTGAACCAGTCATAAGTATACATATATCCCTTCCCTCTGGAGCCTCCCTCCTCCCCCGCCCCCACCCCCTACTCTACCCCATCACAGAGCACTGGGCTGAGCTCCCGTGTTACACAGCAAATTCCCACTAGCTAACTATTTTACACATGATAGTGTATATATGTCAACACTGCTTTTTCTATTCAGCCCACCATCTCCTTCCCCTGCTGTTATTAAAGGAAAAAAATTGTCTTCTAAGAGTTAAAACTGAATGGCCCAATAGCAATGATGTTTTAAAGACAGGATCATTCTAAACTTACATTTTAATTCAAAAATGTGTCTTCTATAATATGTGAGGTCCTCCTTTCAAAATATCTGATGTAATTGCATTTTTAGTCCTCTTAACCATTTCTTGAACTCTGTGGTGAGCTATTCATAACTGTTCCTTCCTGAATTTCATATATATATATATATATTTTTGTATAGATGAGAAATGTGTGTTCTTTGTTGGAAATGCTGATTCACTTGGCACATTTTATTCTAATCAGCCAACACGATGACTGTGTCTCTCAAAGTCACCTTTGGTTTATTATTGGCTTATGCTGCATGTAGACTAAGCCACATTTGACCAGTATTGGGTGGGTAGTACTTTTATAACTAGAATTGTTGTAAGTACTGATACCCATTATTCTTGATTAGGTTTTTTCAATGAACACATGAAGTCTGAAGAGAGCTATCAATGACAGTGACAGCACTGAAATTTTAGACTCTACCAAGACATGTTCAAGCTGGTAATATCAGCCTTTCTTTCAGGGGATGTGAAACCCTGGTACTAACTAGCCCCCAAATCTTAGTGACACTGAAATGGAGCAGGAGCCTATGGTCCTTCCTGCTCATGTCCTCAGCCTGCCTTTTGTCTGTAGAAAAACATTTAGCCAAAGAATAAGCTTAATCAGAGAAGTGTGAAAAGGCAGAAGCAGAGGGAGGAGCCAAGATGGCGGAGGAATAGGATGGGAAGACCACTTTCTGCCCTACAAATTCATCGGAAGCACATTTGAATGCTGAGCAAACTTCACAAAACAACTTCTGACCGCTAGCAGAAGACATCAGGTGCCCAGAAAAGCAGCCCATCGTCTTTGAAAGGAGGAAAAAAAATTTTTTTTCCATTTTAGTTTTTTCTCTTATTTTCTTTTAAAGTCCTCTATTACTCCTTAGTTTTCATTTTCATTTCACTATAACCTTGCAAAAAAAAAAAAAAAGAAGCCATATTTTTAAACCAAACTTCATATCTATTTCTAAATTTTTTTGTGTTTTTGTTTTTGTTTTTAATATTGATTTTTAAGAGTCTAACCTCTACTCTAGATTTTTAATCTTTGTTTTTCAGTATATGATATCAATTTTGGACATTTAAGAATCCAATATTCAGTACCCATTTTTACTCAGGACTGTGTTGATTACTCTCTCCCACTTTTGACTCTCCGTTTTCTACCTCAGAAAACCTCTATTTCCTCCCTTCCCCTTCTCTTCCCAATCCAATTCTGTGAATCTCTGTGGGTGTCTGGGCTATGGAGAACACTTTGGGAACAGAGTTGCGTAGATCTGTCTCTCTCCTCTTGAGTCCCCTCTTTTCTCCTCCTGCTCATCTCTATCTCCCTCCTCCCTCTCCTCTTCTTCATGTAACTCTGTGAACCTCTCTGGGTGTCCCTCACGGTGAAGAATCTTTTCACCATTAACCTAGAAGTTTTATTATCAGTGCTGTATAGTTGGAGAAGTCTTGAGACTACTGGAGGAATAAAACTGAAATCCAGAGGCAGGAGACTTAAGCCCAAAACCTGAGAACACCAGAAAACTCCTGTCTACACGGAACATACTTCAAGTAATGAAAGAGAATAACCTACAACCTAGATTACTGTACCCAGCAAGGATCTCATTCAGATATGAAGGGGAATTCAAAAGCTTTACAGACAAGCAAAAGCTGAGAGAATTCAGCACCACCAAACCAGCTCTTCAACAAATGCTAAAGGATCTTCTCTAGACAGGAAGCACAGAAAGACTGTATAAATGCGAACCCAAAACAAAAAAGTAAATGGCAACGGGACCACACCTATCAATAATTACCTTAAATGTAAATGGGTTGAATGCCCCAACCAAAAGACAAAGACTGGCTGAATGGATACAAAAGCAAGACCCCTATATATGCTGTCTACAAGAGACCCATCTCAAAACAAGGGACACGTACGGACTAAAAGTGAAGGGCTGTAAAAAAATATTTCACGCAAACGGAGACCAAAAGAAACCAGGAGTCGCAATACTCATATCAGATAAAATAGACTTTAAAATAAAGGCTGTGAAAAGAGACAAAGAAGGACACTACATAATGATCAAAGGATCAATCCAAGAAGAAGATATAACAATAATAAATATATATGCACCCAACATAGGAGCACCGCAATATGTAAGGCAAACGCTAATGAGTATGAAAGAGGAAATTAATAGTAACACAATAATAGTGGGAGACTTTAATATCCCACTCACAACTATGGATAGATCAACTAAACAGAAAATTAACAAGGAAACACAAACTTTAAATGACACAATGGACCAGCTAGACATAATTTATATGTATAGGGCATTTCACCCCAAATCAATCAACTTCACCTTTTTCTCAAGTGCACACGGAACCTTCTCCAGAATAGATCACATCCTGGGCCATAAATCTAGCCTTGGTAAATTCAAAAAAATTGAAATCATTCCAGTCATCTTTTCTGACCACAGTGCAGAAAGATTAGATCTCAATTACAGGGAAAAAAAATTATTAAAAATTCAAACATATGGAGGCTAAATAATATGCTTCTGAATAACCAACAAATCATAGAATAAATCAAAAGAGAAATAAAAATATGCACAGAAACTAATGAAAATGAAAATACAACAACCCAAAACCTATGGGACACTGTAAAAGCAGTGCTAAGGGGAAGGTTCATAGCATTACAGGCTTACATCAAGAAACAAGAAAAAAGTCAAATAAATAACCTAACTCTACACCTAAAGCAACTAGAGAAGGAATAAATGAAGAATCCCAGGGTTAGTAGAAGGAAAGAAATCTTAAAAATTAGGGCAGAAATAAATGCAAAAGAAACTAAAGAGACCATAGCAAAAATCAACAAAGCTAAAAGCTGGTTTTTTGAAAAAATAAACAAAATTCACAAACCATTAGCAAGACTCATTAAGAAACAAAGGGAGAAGAACCAAATTAACAAAATTAGAAATGAAAATGGAGAGATCACGAGAGACAACACTGAAATACAAAGGATCATAAGAGACTACTACCAGCAGCTCTATACCAATAAAATGGACAACTTGGAAGAAATGGCCAAATTCTTAGAAAAGTATAACTTTCCAAAACTGGACCAGAAAGAAATAGAAGATCTTAACAGACCCATCACAAGCAAGGAAATCGAAACTGTAATCAGAAATCTTCCAGCAAACAAAAGCCCAGGACCAGATGGCTTCACAGCTGAATTCTACCAAAAATTTAGAGAAGAGCTAACACCTATCTTACTCAAGCTCTCCCAGAAAATTGCAGAAGAAGGCAAACTTCCAAACTCATTCTATGAGGCCACCAGCACCCTAATTCCAAAACCAGACAAAGATGCCACAAAAAAAGAAAACTACAGGCCAATATCACTGATGAACATAGATGCAAAAATCCTTAACAATATTCTAGCAAACAGAATCCAACAACATATTAAAAAGATCATGCATCATGACCAAGTGGGCTTTATCCCAGGAATGCAAGGATTTTTTAATATCCACAAATCAATCAATGTAATATACCACATTAACAAATTGAAAGATAAAAACCATATGATTATCTCAATAGATGCAGAAAAAGCCTTTGACAAAATTCAACACCCATTTATGATTAAAACTCTCCAGAAAGCAGGAATCAAAGGAACATACCTCAACATAATAAAAGCTATATATGACAAACCCACAGCAGGCATCACCCTCAATGGTAAAAAATTGAAAGCATTTCCCCTGAAATCAGGAGCAAGACAAGGGTGCCCTCTCTCACCACTACTATTCAACATAGTTTTGGAAGTTTTGGCCACAGCAATCAGAGCAGAAAAAGAAGTAAAAGGAATCCAGATAGGAAAAGAAGAAGTGAAACTCTCGCTGTTTGCAGATGACATGATCCTCTACATAGAAAACCCTACAGACTCTTCCAGAAAATTACTAGAGCTAATCAATGAATACAGTAAAGTTGCAGGATATAAAATTAACACACAGAAATCCCTTGCATTCCTATACTCTAACAATGAGAAAACAGAAAGCGATATTAAGGAAACAATTCCATTCACCATTGCAACAAAAAGAATAAAATACTTTGGAGAATATCTACCTAAAGAAACAAAAGACCTATACATAGAAAACTATAAAACACTGATGAAAGAAATCAAAGAGGACACAAACAGATGGAGAAACATACCGTGTTCATGGATTGGAAGAATCAATATTGTCAAAATGACTATACTACCCAAAGCAATCTATAGATTCAATGCAATCCCTATCAAGCTACCAACGGTATTTTTCACAGAACTAGAACAAAGAATTTCACAATTTGTATGGAAATACAAAAAACCTCGAATAGCCAAAGTAATCTTGAGAAAGAAGAATGGAACTGGAGGAATCAACCTGCCTGACTTCAGACTCTACTACAAAGCCACAGTCATCAAGACAGTATGGTACTGGCACAAAGACAGAAATATAGATCAATGGAACAGAATAGAAAGCCCAGAGATAAATCCACAAACCTATGTACAACTTATCTTCGACAAAGGAGGCAAGAATATACAATGGAAAAAAACAACCTCTTTAACAAGTGGTGCTGGGAAAATTGGTCAACCACTTGTAAAAGAATGAAACTAGAACACTTTCTAACACCATACACAAAAATAAACTCAAAATGGATTAAAGATCTAAATGTAAGACCAGAAACTGTAAAACTCCTAGAGGAGAAGATAGGCAAAACACTCTCCGACATAAATCACAGCAGGATCCTCTATGACCCACCTCCCAGAATATTGGAAATAAAAGCAAAAATAAACAAACGGGACCTAATGAAACTTAAAAGCTTTTGCACAACAAAGGAAACTATAAGCAAGGTGAAAAGACAGCCCTCAGATTGGAAGAAAATAATAGCAAATGAAGCAACAAAGGACTAATCTCAAAAATATACAAGCAACTCCTGCAGCTCAATTCCAGAAAATAAATGACCCAATCAAAAAATGGGCCAAAGAACTAAACAGACATTTCTCCAAAGAAGACATACAGATGGCTAACAAACACATGAAAAGATGCTCAACATCACTCATTATCAGAGAAATGCAAATCAAAACCACAATGAGGTACCATTAAACGCCAGTCAGGATGGCTGCTATCCAAAAGTCTACAAGCAATAAATGCTGGAGAGGGTGTGGAGAAAAGGGAACACTACTACACTGTTGGTGGGAATGCAAACTAGTACAGCCACTATGGAGAACAGTGTGGAGATTTCTTAAAAAACTGGAATTAGAACAGCCATATGACCCAGCAATCCCACTGCTGGGCATACATAGTGAGGAAACCAGATCTGAAAGAGACACGTGCACCCCAATGTTCATCGCAGCACTGTTTTTAATAGCCAGGACATGGAAGCAACCTAGATGCCCATCAGCAGACGAATGGATAAGGAAGCTGTGGTGCATATACACCATGGAATATTACTCAGCCATTAAAAAGAATTCATTTGAATCAGTTCTAATGAGATGGATGAAAATGGAGCCCATTATACAGAGTGAAGTAAGCCAGAAAGATAAAGACCAATACAGTATACTAACACATATATATGGAATTTAGAAAGATGGTAATGATAACCCTATATGCAAAACAGAAAAAGAGACACAGATTTACAGAACAGACTTTTGGACTCTGTGGGAGATGTTTCGAGAGAACAGCATCGAAACATGTATATTTTCAAGGGTGAAACAGATCACCAGCCCAGGCTGGATGCATGAGACAAGTTCTTGGGCCTGGTGTGCTGGGAAGACCCAGAGGAATCAGGTAGAGAGGGAGGTGGGAGGGGGGATCGGGATGGGGAATACATGTAAATCCATGGCTGATTCATGTCAATGTATGACAAAAACCACTATAATATTGTAAAGTAATTAGCATCCAATTAATAAAGATAAATGGAAAAAAAATAAATAAAATGCAGAAGCAAAGGCAAGCCGACAGGACAAAATAATGATTGTTTAGTCATTAAGCAAAGTCAAGGACCTTTAGTTCCTCCTCAAGAGTTGTAGATGATATTCTGAGCTATGTCCTTTGAGCTGTCTTACAGATACTAAAACCCTCAGCAGGTGGAAGAAGGTAACTGCATGATGACCAGGCTGTAGCCATGACGTGAGCTGCCTCAATGCTAAGTACTGGATGCCCGTGGCTTAAAGTATCTTCATGTGTTCATTGATCAAGAGTATTTCATTTAGTGTATTTCGATTCACTTTTCCTACTTCTCTCCTAGGGCTCTGAAGAATAGAGAAAGCTGTAAAAAGACCAAGATACATGCTCAACCCACATGTTGGGGGTACATTTAGCCTCAGAACCACTGGGGCAACTTTCCTCCAGTTGCAAGAATGCCAAAAAAAAAAAAAGAAGAAGAAGAAGAGGAAGCCACAGTGAGCCTCAGCAGCAGCAGTGAAATGAAACAACACGTGAAGGAACAGTCCTCACAGTCCAGCCAGCGAGGGACTGGGATTGGGGTAGGGGCCCAAAGGGCCACTTCATTTCAGACCAGCCGGATAAACTTTCAGGATGATGTCTCACTATCTCCTTTAAATTTGATACTTGCTAGAAAACAAAGAACTCAGAAAAGTGGTGTACCTACAGTCACGGTTTTGTTGTAGCCAAAGAACACAGATTAGAGTAGTAGCCAAAAAGAAGGAAAAGATGCCTAAAATGTAGATGGTCCAAACCTGCATTATAAATCAGTGTTACACTGTTTAGGGACCAGAGACCCCAAGGAAACATACAAACCAGGCAGGATATCACAGGGCCGAGAGACCACCCCACAGGAGCTGAGGACAAAGGTTTCTCTTTAAGGAAAGCTGTATTTTTACAACCGAGGCACAGCTTACTTCCAGCTTAATTTTCCACTGTCTAGTGGCAGCAGCAGTGGTAGATGTCTTCATTGTTGTGGTTGTTTAAGTTTTCACTTCTTGTTTTTATTTTTGGACATGAATGACTTCCAGAGACAACCCACAAGTTGCATCTTCCACAGGATTTGTTAAACTCTGGGTCTGCATACTGGGGATTCCATTCCTATCAATACAGAACAAGCAACGCAAACCTAGGCTAAAATGCCAGGCCCCACAGCTTACCTGGACAAGTTCTTAAATTTCTTTCAGGCTTTTCCAAGTATAAAATTTGGACAACGTCCATTTCAAATGACTATGGTGAGGCTCAATCAAATACCTTGTGTGTGTGTGTGCGTTCAGTCATTTCAATCATGTCCAACTCTTTGTAACCCTGACCGCATGCCATGCCCTTCTCCAGGGGATCTTCCCAACTCAGGGATCAAACTCCTGTCTCCTGCATCTCCTGCGCTGTAGGCAGATTCTTTACTGCTGAGCCTCCAGGGAAGCTATAGATTCACATATATCAATAACTAATTATGGACTGTCACACAATGATTTGTTAACAAATCTCTCGGCAAACCTCTGTCCATTCCCCTGCCTTGATCCATTTATCCCCAAATACCAGTTTCCCAGAGCAGGCTCTGTCTCCCAAGGAAAAGTCCTCAGATCCAGATCCTCAGCTCCTCATCTTAACTCAGCTGAAACAAAGAAACTACACACACGAAAAACAACTTCAACTCTGATACCTCTCTTCCCCTGCAATGGTTTCTTCCAGATCTCATGAAAGAAGCAAATGGTAAATTGTTTCCTGATGGTTTCACCACATCCCAGGTTAAAAGTACAGGTAATTTGGAGATGGGACTGTGGAGAAGAGCAAAGAATGAACCTGGGAAAAATGTGCTAGTTGGTAATTCTGAGCCTGACATGGTTTGATGCTGGAATAATGATAGTGATTTTTCAGAAGTGAATCTTCCCTCCGAGGAGATTATGAATACCCATGACTGTTGAAAGTCAGTGGGACCCATTCCAACAACAACAACAAAAAAAATGATAAAAATCCTGAGAAGAAATGATAGCGTAGAATTTTGCAGTGAAAAATTTGCAGTGAAAAGAGATGCAGCTTGCCATTTCATTCCAAAAGGCTTTATTCCTCTTTTGAGTAAAATAGATAAAGTAAGACATAGTATAAAGGAGGAACACTGCTGTTTTTATTTTTATATGATTTCTACTCAGTTTATAATTTGATGATGTTACCTTTCAAAAGCATCCACAAGTGACTTAAGAAATACAGTTTATGTCTCAGAAGTTCAAAAGAAAGACATCCTTCCAATTATCAGCTTCAGCAGAAGAAATAACAAATTAATTTGGCAGCAGAGGAGTAAAATAAGAACATTGGTAAAGCAGTTTCATAAAATGATACATCAGAGCCGTTGAAATCATAGACTTTAATTTCAGAAGATACCTTGAGTTCATGTATACCAGTATATGGCACAAGCTTTGGGGCACACCCTGGTGTATATACATGCTAAATTACATCTGTTTTTTAAAAATTTTTTATTGAAGTATAGTAGATTTACAATATTGTGCTACTTTCAGGGGTTCAGCAAAATGGTTCAGTTATACATATATATATATTCTTTTCTCAGATTCTTTTCCCTTATAGGTTATTAGAGAATATTGAGTATAGTTTCTTATGCTATACAGCAGGTCCTTGTTGGTTATCTATTTTATATCAGTTCAGTCATCAGTTCTGTTGCTCCATCATGTCCGACTCTGTGCAACCCCATGGACTGCAGCACACCAGCCTCCCTGTCCATCACCAACTCCCAGAGCTTGCTCAAACTCATGTCCATCTAGTCAGTGATGCCATCCAACCATCTCATCCTCTGTTGTCCCCTTCTCCTCCTGCCCTCAAGCTTTCCCAGCAACCGGGTCTTTTCCAATGAGTCAGTTCTTCACATCAGGTGGCCAAAGTATTAAAGTTTCAGCTTCAGCATCAGTCCTTCCAATGAATATTCAGGACTGATTTCCTTTAGGATGGACTGATTTGATCCCCTTGCTGTCCAAGGGACTCTCAAGAGTCTTCTCCAACATCACAGTTCAAAAGCATCAATTCTATTTTATGTAAGTAGTGTGCATTTAGTAGATGTTTTCTTTATTGTATTTGTTGACAATATGAGTAAAACATGACTCAGACAGCCAAAGTGAATTCTGCAAGATTTTATTAATTTAGTTGAGTGCCTTTCTCTTTCTTTTCTCTTCTAATCCGATAATTTGTTTGTTGTGACTATAAGATTCACTCCCCATGGCTCACAGAATTCTAAAATTTGACAGTAACATGAGATAGTCATACCATCGGTCAACAGAATCTAGGACAGTTGTAATGAAGATCTGAAATAAGTTGAGAGCTCACCATGACCACCACCACCTAGATGTCAGGATAGGGCTGCTTTGGTTACTCACAAAACCATCCCCACAACCTGGAGTTTGTCACTCAGGGTGTATGTGGATGAACATAGCCTCTTCAAGCATCATGCCCTGGAGGTCTGACAGGCAAGTGACTCTCATCTCTTCTTCTTTGAAGATTTCAGGTGAGTAGATCTCAGCACAATTGACATTGCATCCAGAGTGCCAGCTCCCAGGGATTTATGAAAAAATAGTTTTTAACTTTTGCAGACATTTTTATATGTGCAACTTTTAAAACCAAAGGGAAAAAAAGAAGGCTGGGAATGAATGCTGAATTTGAGTAAATGTTATCCTGCACAGCATGTGAATGGGATTATAGACTCCTCAACATTGGGAAAGCCCTTATTCCATCCTCACTCTTGAGTCATACTTTAGGAGGGCACAGATTCCAAAATGGTAAATATTTTCCCTCATCACTTTGAAAATATCATTATATTAATCAGGCATTATTTTCCTTTGAGAAGAATGTAATCATTTTTGTTGGCTTTGGTGTCCCACTGCTTTTTGTTTGTTTAAAGACTGTGGACGTCCTTAAGACTTTTATTGCTTGTAGTGGTCCATTGGCAGTCCATGATATTTCTAGGTATAGATTACCTTTACACTAATCCATTCAGCATTTACTGTGTTTCTTCAAACTTGAGAATCATAATTTTTCAGTCATTAAAATCAAGCACTTTCTAGAGTGTCTGTCCCTTTCTCCACTTTGTCTTCCCCTAGAACTTCTGTTTTATGTATATCTGACAATTTCATTACATGACATGTCTATGGAAGTTTCTACTCTAACCTTCTGATCCATCACAGTATTAAATACTTTGCTATACTTTGGGGTTATTCTCTCTGGGATGCCATGCCTTTCTGGCATAAAGTCATGTTTATTAGGGTTCATTTCTATAAATGTACCTGATATTTGAGTATCTGGAATTTACTGGATCCTCTGTGGGGAGAGTTCTGGTCTGCTTGTGTCCTGGAGGAAACCACAGTGCTGATTCTTCATGATTCAACTTGCATAAATATGTTCTTCACATAGATCCCACACTAGTTACTGATTTGGATGAATATTATTCTTTCTTGGGTAGCTATTTTTTTTTTTAAGTATAATCTAAGGCACAAATAGGAAAGTGCATTTATTAGTAGACATCTTAGATTTCTTCTCTAAACCTTTCTCATTGATCCCAGTTATGTGTCTGTTTTAGGCCAGTTAAACCCATGTATGGCCACCAACAAGGCTCATTAAGTCATTCAGGTAGGGATGTAACATTTATCTCTTTCCAGCTGAACAGTATAATGAGCTATAGAACTGATTGTCACCCATCTTTATCTCCCCAACTTTCTCATACTGACAACCTGACTTCTTGCTTTTTAACACATGCCATGACTATCATTTACATCTTCCATCCCAGCTTCCATATCAAAGAAGGTTGAAAGATACCCAGCACAGTCCAAGCTGATTTTCCAAACTAGGTACAGCTTGTTGATGTAGAGAGTTTCCTCAATTCACTTTTATAGGCCATCTACAGAGGTTTCATGCATCCTCAGCTTCCCCACCCTCAAAACCATCTCTGAAATGGACAAGAGAACTGAATGGACATTTTTTTCCAAAGAGGAAATGCAGATGGCCAACAGATATGTGAAAAGATGCTCAACATTACTAATCATCAGAGAAATACAACTCAACACCACAATAAGTTATCACCTCACATCAGTCAGAATGCCTGCCATTAAAAAGTCTACAAATAACAAATGTTGGCTAGGATATGGAGAAAAGGGGACACTCCTGCACTGTTGGTGGGAATGTTAATTTAGCACAGTCACTTGGAAAACAGTATGGAAACATCTCAAGAAATTAAAAACAGTTACCTTATGACTCAGAAGTTCCACTGCTGGGTATATATCTAAAAAATGTCCAGTGATTTGAAAAGATACGTGCACCTCAATTTCATAGAAGTATTATTTATAATTGTCAAGATATGGAAGCAAACTAATTGTCCATTGACAGATAAATGGATAAAGATATGGTTTATATATACCACGGAATATTTCAGCAACATGGATAGACTTGAAGGCATTATGCTTTAGTGAAATAAATCAGACAAAGAAAGACAAATATTGTGTGATATCACATATGCAGAATCTTAAAAATACAAAAAAATAGTGAATATAATATAAAAGAAGCAAACTCACAGATATAGAGAACAAACGTGATTAGCAGTGGGTGGCGGGTGCAATATAGAGGTGGGGGAGGTAAAAGCTATTGGGTGTGAGATTAACTCAAAGATGTATACAACACTGGGAATATAGCCAGTATTTTTCAATAACTATAAATGGAAAGTAACCTTTAAAGACTGTATAGAAATAAAAGCAATTAAAAAACAGGTCTGACTGTTACAGCCTTAACACCCCACTTAGTCTCTGTCTTTGACTTTTACTGAACTGGAATTATGCCGGTTTTCAGTCTACCTTATTACTGTCAGGTTGTTAAGCGAAGGAAAGTGAGTAAATTTTGTTTGAGATATTAACTGGAAATGCCACTTTTATTGTTTGGGAGCTTTTCCTCCAGCTTCCTTTCACAGCTAATATTAAGGTGTGGTTACAGGGCAAATGACTCAAGAGAAAAACCAAGTCTCTTCAGAGATTAGAGGTGAGGTCAGCCTCCATTCAGCAAAAGGACTGCTTTGCTGACGGTGGTCAGTCCTTCTGGGCTGAAGTGCGGCAACATTTCCAGGGTGGTTAAACTGCCCGGCAGCGCCACACCCCATCCCGAGCCCAGGACAGAACCGGGCATCTGCAGGCACAGCATCTTAGCCATGGTCTTGTTTCTTCACCACACATGTAACCAACAGTTAGCTTGTTTCACGTATAAAATACATGTATGGAATCTGAGTTTTGGAAATATTTCATTAACAAACCTCAAGTTTCAGGGATACTGTTCTCATGGGAAAGACCTTAGTAAAGAAAAACGCTATTCCACTGGAACAAACCTAGTGGATAAAACTGGGCTTTGGTGGATAGACACGGGCTTTTGGACCCTCAGCAGGCAATCTTGAGCTTTAGATGCAGACAGGGCTGTGCTTCTTGCTGGCAAAGCCCTATGATGGACAACAGTGTTTTGTAGGGAACAGCAGGTTCTTGAAGACTTCCCTTTGGGATCACTTCCTCATCCCTCTTTGAAATGATGGTTCTAAAACTCCATGAAGGGGACTTACCTAGTGGTCTAGTGGATACAAATCTGCGTTGCAATTCAGTGGCCATGGGTTCAATCCCTGGTCAGGGAACTAAGATTCCTCATGCTGCGAATCAACTAAGTCACAACTACTGAAGCCTGTGTGCCACAACTAGAATCCCTGAGCTGGGATAAAGATCCTGCAGGATACAATGAAGATCCCCCAATGTCACAAATCAGACTCAATGTAACCAAATTAATAATTAACTAATTAATTTTTTAAAAAGCTCCACAAAAGACAAGACAGCCTCTCACTTAAGCGCCAGACCCACCAAGACAGGAAAATACAGGAAACAGACTGGACCCTGGGTGGAGGGGATGACATAGGCCATCAAGCGATACCCTTCAGTCTGGGACAAAAATGTCTTCTCTCTGAGGGGCCTAGCCCCACCCCTATCATCAGAGATCTAAGACTGCTCTTAACCCTGAGGGTCCTCTCCTGAATCTCCCGTCTATACACCCCCTCCTCCCACTCCACGCAGAAAGAGTTGCTGGAGACCTGAGGGAAGAGTGGCATTAAATATCCTTAATTTGCAATTGGCCCAGGGATCTAGATATGTAGAAACCTGTTTCCATTCTTTTCAAACTAAAATAAGCTTTGTATAAGCAGGCATAGGGAAGCCTTTGGAGAAGGGCATGGTAACCCACTCCAGCATTCTTGACTTGAGGATCCCACGGACAGAGAAGCCTGGTGGGCTATAGTCCACAGGGTCACAAAAGAGTCAGACAAGACTGAAGTGACTTAGCACGCATGCACAGTCTTAGAAATCCTTCACTATAAATTAGTAATCATGCCCTCAAAAAAACAGACAAAGGACTCCTCTTCACTTTTCTTCCAGTTGGTTACTTAGGAAAACCTGGAAAGTATCACTCTTGAGGAGGCTTCAGTTTGGGAAAATGGAGGAGAGTTCAGCAACGAAAAAGGAGAATAAAGTTCAGTCTACAATCCATAAGCTAAATTCCCAAGGCTTCAGAGAGAAAACACCTTGTCACATGTCTCCTCGGCTGAAATAGTGTTAACCTGCTGAATTTTGGCATCTTCTAGAAGATGATTTAGCTCAAAGAGATATTTCAAAACTAAATGATAAAGTTTTCTGAAATGAGCTTAAAAAACTGCAACAAGAAATAGAGTATATTGTAGAAAATTTGAATTCAGAAGATAAATTCCTAGAAATTAATCTCAAAAAACACTGATTCGTGAACCAGAGTTACATTTGCTCATTTCTTTGGCAAATGGTGCTTTCTTTTATTTTTCTCACCAACTCAATCTTACTGTAAAAAATATATATATCTAATACAGAAAAATTGAAATACATCTCCACACTAAAATTTACTATGTTACCACACTAGAAAAAATAGCTAACATTTTTATTAAAAGATTTTTCTTTCTTTTAACTTTTTATTTTGAAATAATAGTACATTCACAAGAAGATACCAAAAAAAAAAAAAAAAAGTAGAAAGAAGTCTGTAAACTTATTGCTAAAGGCAGTGCTTTACATGTTGTTGTTCAGTTGCTAAGCTGTGGCTGACTCTTTGAGATGCCATGAACTGCAGTATTTCAGGCTTCTCTGTCCTTCACTGTCTCCCGGAGTTTGCTCAAAGTCGTGTCTATTGAGTTGGTGATGCCATCCAACCATCTCATCCTCTGTCATCCCCTTCTCCTAATGCCTTCAATCTTTCCCAGCATCAGGGTCTTTTCCAAAGAGTGAGCTATTCATATCAGATGGCCAAAATATTGGAGCTTCAGCTTCAGCATCAGTTCTTCCCATGAATATTCAAGGTTGATTTCATTTACAACTGATTGGTTTGAACTCCCTGCAGTCCAAGAGACTCTCAAGAGCCTTCTCCAGTACCACAATTTGATAGCATCAATTCTTTGGACTCAGACTTCTTTATGGTCCAACTCTCATATTCGTACATGACTACTGAAAAAATGATGGCTTTGACTATATGGACCTTTGTCAGCAAAATGATGTCTCTGCTTTTTAAGATTCTGTCTAGATTTGTCACAGCTTTTCTTCCAAAGAGCAAGCATCTTTTAATTTCATGGCTGCAGTCACCATCTTCAGTGATTTTGGAAACCAAGAAAATAAAATTTGCCACTGTTTCCACTTTTTCCTCATCTATTTGCTATGAAGTGATGGGACTGGATGCCATGATCTTAGTTTTACAAATGTTGAGTATTAAGCCAGCTTTTTCACTGTCCTTTTTCACCCTCATCAAGAGGCTCTTTAGTTTCTCTTCAGTGTCTGCCATTAGACTGGTATCATCTGCATAGCTGAGGTTGTTGATATTTCTCCCAGCAATCTTGATTCCAGCTTGTGATTCATTCAGCCTGGCATTTCACAAAACCTACTCTGCATGTAAGTTAAATAAGCAGGGTGACAATAAACAGCCTTGACATACTCCTTTCCCAATTTTGAGTTAGTCCATTGGTTGTCCCCTGTCCTGTTCTAACTGTTGCTTCTTGAACTGCATACAGGTTTCTCATGAGGCAGGTAAAGTGAAGTCGCTCAGTCGTGTCTGACTCTTTGTGACCCCATGGACTCTAGCCCACCAGGCTCCTCCATCCATGGGATTTTTCAGGCAAGAATACTGGAGTAGGTTGCCATTTCCTTCTAGGTGGTCTGGTATTTCTATCTCTAAAAACTTACAACAGTTTGTTGTGATCCCCACAGTCAAAGGCTTTATTGTAGTCAATGAAGCAGAAGTAGATGTTTTCTATGGAATTCTTGCCTTTTCTTATGTTCCTGTGGAAGTTGGCAATTTGATCCCTGGTTCCTCTGCCTTTTCTACATCCATGTTGTACATCTGGAAGTTCTTAGATCACGTATTTTTGAAGCCTAGCTAGAAGGATTTTGAGCATTTCCTTGCTAGCATGTGAAATGAGTGCAATCGTGCAGTAGTTTGAACATACTTTGGCATTGCCTTTCTTGGAAATTGGAATGAAAACTGACTTTTCCAGTCCTGTTTCCACTGCTGAGTTTTCCAAATTTGCTGACATATTGAGTGCAGCAACTTTAACAGCATCATCACTTTACATAAATCTAGTCTATTATGAAAACCAGGAAATTGATAGTGGCATGACACAATTAAGCAGATGACACATTTTATTCAGATTTATCATGTTTTGCATGTGCTCATTTTCTTTTGTAAGTCTCTGTGTGTATGTTGTTGTTGTTCTGTTGCTCAGTTATATCCGACTCTTTGTGACCCCATGGATTGCAGCATGGCAGGCTTTCCTGTCCTTCACCATCTCCCCAAACTGCTCAAACTCATGTCCATCGAATCGGCAATGCCATTCAACCATCTCATCCTCTGTTGTCCCCTTCTCCTCCTGCCTTCAATCTTTCCCATCATCAGGGCCTTTACTCGTGAGATGGCTCTTCGTATCAGGTGCTCAAAATATTGGAACTTCAGCTTCAGAATCAGTACTTCCAATGACTATTCAGGGTTGATTTCCCTTAGGATTGACTGGAAATTCCATAGAACTCTGTTATGTATTCCCTTGTGGCCTCCCTTGTGGCTCAGCTGGTAAAGAATCCACCTGTAATTCAGGAGACCTGGGTTCGATCCCTGGGTTGGGAAAATCCCCTGGAGGAGGGAAAGGCTACCCACTCCAGTCTGGCCTGGAGAATTCCTTGGACTGTATAGGCCATGGGGTCACAAAGAGTTGGACACGACAGAGCAACTTTCATGTCACTGTTGTGTATAGTTCTATGGAGTTTGATTACATTGATAGATTCATGGAAATACCATCACAGCCAAAACAAAACTGTTCAGTAACCACAAAGAAATCTTCCAGTGCTACCCATTATGGCCACATCTTCTGCTTCTTTCCCCAATTCCTGACAAAATTACTGCTCTGCTCGGTACACTTTTGTGATTTTGAGAATCTTGTATCAATTGAATCATATAGCATCTAACCTTTTATATTGGTTTTGCTCCCTCAGAATAATGCCTCTGAGATCCATAAAAGTTGTTAAGTGTATCATAGCTTGTTCTCTTATTAATGCAGAGTGGTATTCCTTTGTAGGAAGATACCACACTTTCTTTATCTGTTCACCCACTGAAAAACATTTAGGTCATTTCCAGTTTTTGATTATTACATATATAGATGCTTATAAACATTCATAGGCAGGTTTTTAAAGGAACTTAAGTTTTCATTTCTCTAAAATAAATACCTAGGCATGTGATTGCTATATCATATGATGAGCTTAGTTTAATTTTGTTTTATAGAAAATTCTAAATTACTTTCTGGAGTGACTGTATGATTTGATGTTTCTGAAAAAACAGTGGGGTGGGTGGGTGGCCGTGGAAGACCCAATTCTCCACATTCTCCTTAGGTTTTATAACTGTTCTTTTGATTTGCTCTGTTTTGTTTTGTTTGGCCCTTCTAATGCATGTGCATGCTAACTGACAATGATTTTAAATCACACTTAACCTAATGGCTTATTATGTTGAGCATGTTTTCATGTGCTCATCTACTGTTTATGTATCTTCTTTGTTCAAGTGTCACTTAAGTGTAGTAGGGGAAATTTTGTAATTGGACTGTTTGTTTTCTTACCATTGAATTTAGCATGGTCATTATGTATTCTAGGTGAAAATTCCTTGCCTGATGATGCAATTTTCAAATAATTTCTTCTAGTCCATGACTTTCATTTTCTTACAGTGTCTCACAGAGCGAAAGATTCTCATTTTGATGCAGCCTAAGTTATAATTTATTTTCCTTTATGGGTTTTGGGAATCACATCTAAGAACCCTTTGTCTAAACTTGTTCACAGATATTTTCTCCTTTGTTCTCTTGTGAAGTTTTTGTAGTGTTTCACACTTAGACCTATAATCCATTTTCAGTGAATTTTAAGAAAGTGTGAAAATTGCACTGAGATTTTTTTATCCTATTTTGTCCAATTGCTCCAACCCCAGTAAGTGGCTCTTGCAAATTTCTCAAAACCACTGGGTCATGTTAAGTCTCCTCCTAGATTTTCTGTCTGTTCCTTTGTTCTATGTGTTTTGCCCTCTGTCAAGTCACACTGGTTTACTTGCTTCAGCTGTAGAGTTAAGTCCTAAAATTGGGTGATGTGATTCCTCCACCTATCTTCTTTTTTTATCTCAAAGTTGTTTTCACTATTCCAGTCACTTAGTCTTCTGTTCTCTGTGTCACAAGTCATTAGGCACGTAAATTCCAACCGAATGAGACACCGTGACACTTGAACTAGAAGAATGTTATCAAACAGATCCACCCACCAAGTGTTCTGGATCGTGTGGAGAAGCTGAAACCCTTTGCCACATACAATGTTATTTCCACTTTAGGAAAAAACTGTTCGGCGATTTCTTTAAAAAATGAGCATATAATACAATCCAGTAATTCCATTTCTAGGTATTTATTGAAGGAAAATGGAAATACATAGCTACATGAAGTCTTGTGTATTCATGACAGTCAAAATGTGGAAAAAAACTCAAATGTCTATCACTCGGATGATAGATTTAAAAAAAAAAAATGTGGCCTATGTACGTAAGTGGATTATTATCAAACAACAGAAAAACTGTTGCTACTAATAACATAATACAACATGGATGAGCCTCAAAACATGCAAAGTGAAAGAATCCAAAAACAAAAGGCCACACAGTGTACAATTTCATTTATATCAAATGTCTAGAAAGAGACGAATCTAAAGAGATAACTCAAGCTCAGGTATGTAAGTCACATCTCAATAAAGCTCTTAAAATGCATCAGTAACACTCCAAGCAAATAGCTATAATTAAATTTCCTTCATCAGTTCATTCAGTTACATGAAACTAGTTATTTTTCTTGATTTGGGGTCAATAGTCTGCTTTCATGAGGTACCTCTGCTGCTACTGGGACATCCTGGCTAGCTCATTCTGAAAATTCTCTAAGTAAATTATATTTAGCAAATTAACTTAATAAATAGATTCTACTGTGTATTTTTTTGAAGCAGCATCAGAAGTTCAGAATCCCTGGCAGTTCCCTTCCACAGGGCTCCAGCAATCCTGTCTTTAAATTTTAGTTGGTAGCTAGAGTTTCACAAATTTAAAAGTTTTGGCTTATAATACACAGAAGAGCCCCAGACAAGCATGAGAGGAAAGCAGAAATCTGTTTGATAACAAGACTGAATAGCTCTTACCAATGTATTATGATGAAAACCTGAAAGTGAAAGTCGCTCAGTCCTGTCTGACTCTTTGTAACCCCATGAAGTGTAGCTCGCCAGGCTCCTCTGTCCATGGAATTCTCTAGGCAAGGTTACTGGAGTGGGTAGTCATTCCCTTTTCTAGGGGATCTTCCCAATCCAGGGTTTGTACTCATGTCTCCTGCACTGCACACAGATTCTTTACTGTCTGAGCCACCAGGGAAGCCTGGTATCAATGTATTATTTTAGTAAAGATTAAAGAAAGCAAAATTATGTAGTTTGTACATACAATATAGAACAAAGATTTGATGAATATTTTTGCCATAATAATAGCATACCACAGAAAGTAGGTACACAAACATATCACTAGGGCCTTTTTATAGGTGCACAATGAAAAAATTTAGAAAACAAAAAAATGCAAACATTTCTAACACATTTGATAGTTTATTTTCAGACTCACATATTATAAAACTATGAAAATAAAATTCACTGTCCTCAAAACTTTTACAACCTGTTAAACTTCCTCAAGTTTTTCTTCTTGGTTTATATTCTGTAGCAAACTACTATTGCATTGGAAAAAGCTATTCTCCTTATTTTAATGGAAAACAAAAGTGCATACATGATCCTGGATAAGAAACTGTATTTTTCAGCCACAGTCATACTACTTAAAAACTCAGTTCTCTATATAAATAAAAGTTATTACCCAAAGTAAAATTTTCTCTACCACAGATAAAACTAGGAAGAAGATAATAGAGGACAATCTGTCACTTATATGCGTTTTATCAAAGTACAAAAGTTTTATGCAGCCACATATATGCCTTTGATGACTACTTAAATAAAAAAAAGTCAACTTGACCCACAAAGACTGTATATAAAATATAATAAGAAAAACAAAAGTACATAAGCTTAAGTTGTGTTAATTGATCAATATGCCAGCATCAATCATATAGAGAAATAATCTAAGTATCCTAAAATATTCATTAATTAACTCAGTTCAATATCAGTATAGGGCAGACAGTTCCTAAAGATCTTGAAATTCATAATTAATTAGACATAATAGCTAATATTAACACACCGATAAAAATTTTCATTCAGTTTAGTCAAGTGTAAATTATAATTTTTAACAAATTAAAATGTATCTAGGCGTATTGTTCTGCAAGAGACTGCCAGAAAAACATCTACTTCTGCTTTATTGACTACTCCAAAGCCTTTGGCTGTGTGGATCACAAGAAACTGTGGGAAATTCTTAAAGAGAGGGGAATATCAGACCACCTTACCTACCTCCTGAGAAATCTGTATGCAGCTCAAGAAGCAACAGTTAGAACCGGACATGGAACAACAGACTGATTCCAAATTGGGAAAGGAATACGTCAAGGCTGTATATTGTCACCCTGCTTATTTAATTTCTATGCAGAGTACATCATGAGGAATGCTGGGCTGGATGAAGCACAAGCTGGAATCAAGATTAAGAAATATCTTAATTTCTTAATTAAGAAATATCAATAACTTCAGATACACAGACAACACCACCCTAATGTCAGAAAGTGAAGAACTAAAGAACCTCTTGATGAAAGTTTAAGAGGAGAGTGAAAAAGCTGGACTAAAACTCAACATTCAAAAAATGAAGATTATGGCATCTGGTCCCATCACTTCATGGCAAATAGATGGGGAAATAAAGGAAACAGTGAGAGATTTTATTTTTATGGGCTCCAAAATCACTGCAGATGGTGACTGCAGCCATGAAATTAAAAGACACTTGCTCCTTGGAATAAAAGCTGTGACCAACCTAGACAGCATATTGAAAAACAGAGACATTACTTTGCCAACAAAAGGTCCATCTAGTCATGCTATGGTTTTTCCAGTAGTCATGTATGGATGTGAGAGGTGGACTATAAAGAAAGCTGAGCGCTGAAGAATTGATACTTTTGAACTGTGGTGTCGGAGAAGACTCATGAGAGTCCCTTCGACTGACTGACTCATTGGAAAAGACCCTGATGTTGGGAAAGATTGAAGGCAAGAGGAGAAGAGGACAACAGAGGATGAGATGGTTGGATGGCATCACTGACTCGATGGAAATGAGTTGAGCAAGCTCTGGGAGTTGATGATGGACAGGGAAGCCTGATGTACTGCAGTCCATGGGGTTGCAAAGAGTCGGACACGACTGAGCATCTGAACTGAACTGAACTGAGGAGTAATGTTATCTCATTTGATTAGTAAACCAACATAAGAAATTGAAGAAGTAATGATTAACTATTATCTTTATATGAAAGCAAACTCAACATAGTAAAATGAATTTGCTGTTTTATCATAGGCAAATCACAAAAAACTGTTTCTTGTTTTTAATTCAGAGTATTAAACAAGTTGATTTGTGAATGCCTCAACTTAAGTATGTAAATTTGGATTTTTTTTCGTTTTTAAGAAATATGTATCTTTTTATTTGGCTGCACCAGTTCTTCGTTGTGGCACACAGGTGTCACTAATTGTGGGGCATCGACTCGGCGCTTGTGGTGCAAGGGCTTAGTTGTCCCTTTAGCATGAGGGAACTCAGCTCCCTGACCAGGGATCGAACCCATGTCTCCTGCCTCAGAAAGCAGATTCTCAAACACTGGACCATCTGTGAAGTCCCCTAAATTTGGATATTTAAAATATTTCTGATCTAGAAATTTTAAAGTGACAGAAGTTCAGTTTTCTAACTCTGTAAAATTTGGGAAAATCTGATTTCTATAGGTCCTTCTTTTTCTTTTTTTAAATTTGTAGAGTATAATTGCTTTGCAATGTTGTGCTAGTTCCTTCCGTACAGCAAAGTGAGTCAGCCACACTTATACATGTGTCTACTCTTTTGTCATTTGCCTCCCATTAGGTCACCACAGACAACTGAGTTCCCTGTGCTGTATACTATGTATAAGACGGAAAAAATAATGAGGCTCTTATTTTTCTACATAAACCAATAAGAACAGTGTTTCTCTGATTCAATAGACAAAATCTACTTTATTAATAGCTTCTAGAGTTAAGAAAATATTTTATACTCACCCATGAGAGATAAAGGCTATTCCTATTTACAACCACATGGACATCAGATACACCAAGGGCTTAGATCTTCAGGGGTATATCATAGCCACAGCACAAAATTAGACATAGAAACATAAAAATTCACCAGGCCATGGGGCTTCCTTGGTGATCAAGAGCTTAAGAATCTGCCTGCTAATGCATGGGACATGGGTTCGATTCCTGGGCCAGGAAGATTCTGCATGTCACGGGGAAACTAAGCCTGTGGGCCACAACTACTGAGCTTATGCCTCAGGGGCTGTTCTCTACAAAAAGAAAAGCCCTGCAACGAGAAGCCCACACACTAGTTAGAGAGTAGCCACCACTCACTGCAGCTAGAGAAAGCCTGCCTCAGCAGCAGAGAGCCTGTGCTCTGCAACAAAGACCAAGCACAGCCAATAAATACATATTAAAAAACTCACCAGTTCAGATCTCAAAAGCATGCTGTCCTTTAAACTGAGTATATAACTCTTAATTGACTTGATCTTATAAATAAACAAATATTAAGCAAGAAAACAAACTAGATTCTCTACCACCTCATGCTTAATCGTTACTAATGATCCATCACGTGGGCTCCTCTGGTGGCTCAGTCGGTAATCTGCTGCAAAGCAGGAGATCGACTGCATGGCAAAAGATCTGAGTTCAGTCTCTGGGTCAGAAAGAGTCCCTGGAGAAGGAAATGGCAACCCACTCCAATATTCTTGCTTGGGAAATCCCATGGACAGAGGAGTCTTGTGGGCTACAGTCCTTGGGGGTCAAAAGAGTAAGACATGACTTAGCAAATAACCACCAACACCATCATCCATCACATATCAGACATCACCAAATGATTAGTCCATAAACATAAGTTCCCAAAATGCACTTTTAATGGTATAATTTATTGACTGTGTAAACTCAAAAGCAAAACAAAAACATAAACATGTAAGGCAAAAAGTTTTAGCTAGTCAGTAAAGTTAAATTTCAATTGCCATTTGGGATTTTCTCAGGGAGTCTAAAAATTATATGCTTGAGCTTTTACTAACCATGAAGTTCAATTCTTCAACAACAGGTCAAGTGAAAGTGCTTGGACAATTCATAGTACCTCAAAAACTATAAAATTACCATTTTAAGGGGTCAAATTATGATCTCACATAAAATTGTCTCATATAATATCATTTTACACTTTTATATAAAATATAAAATCATATAGAAACATAAAAGGAACATATAAAAATTCTATTCAATCTACTAATTAACGAGGAAACATATAAAAGATTAAAACCAATCCAAAGAATGTTTGAGGAGATTGATAACAAAATTTTAACATAAGATTCGTGGGTCAAATGCAAAGGAGGTCAGTGTAATACAAGACAATGAACAGCAATCTTCACGGTTATCTGTTCCACTGGAATGTGGTTATTTGCTTTTCTAACATACAAAATCCTGCACAAAAGAAGAAAAACAGAGGGAGGAATTATTATATGCCTAAACTTACTACCAGGAGATACTTCCAAGAAAAGGTCACTTTTGAACATGTGGATCATTAAATTCATATTAAACAAATATTAAGTGAGAAAAGGCATTCTGTGCAAAAAAAAAAAAAACCCACATGAGAAAAACTATAAATTGTGAAATTCACAGTATATTTGTTCAAATGTAATAACAGAAGGAATATTAGAAGAAAGTGAGATGAGGTGGGAGAGTGGGGCAAAATTAAGGGTCAAAGAGTTTGGAAAATCAGGTTGGAAATTAAACTTTTCCTTGAATGGACTCACTGAAATGGACCATGGAGTTGTTAAGGTCTAGAGTGGCTTTAAAAGATGGCACATAGAGAGCAGCATTGCTCAAAACGGCAAAACTGGAAATCCCGAAACTGCCTCCACAAAGCAGTGATTAAGCTGGCAAAACTGTCGGAGGCAACTTTTTTAAAACTCAGCAGTCTAATATAAATTTGTGGCAATCAGCAGGATGCAATAAAGATAGCAACTGCTGAAATTCTGTAAGACAGCACTGTGGCATCCTAGCTTTGCCATGTGCTGTCCCTCACTCCTCTGCTAAGTGGTGGTCATGGAGACGGTGACTGAATTCCTGGTGCAGATTCCAGATGCCATGGGGTGACAGATGGACCTTGGCCTTGAAGAACTGACGTTTTGTGGTTTTCCCTGTGTGAGGCCACCAGATGGATCAGGGCAAGGACTTGCCTTCAGAACCTTCTCAGGTTATAATGGCTTCCCAGGTGGTACTGGCTGAAAATATTTAAAAATGAATACAGCAAAAGTGAAAGTCACCTGGGCAAAGGATGACAGACAAGCAGTAGACAGACCAAAAACTCATATGGACAGGCTAGAAAAGGAGATTCACTAGAGACAAGGACTCTGATAAGCTTCCAAAAGAGGATAAGATGGTTGGATAGCATCACTGACTCAATGGACATGAGTTTGAGCAAGCTTCGGGAGATGGTGAAGGACAGGAAACCCTGGTGTGCTGCAGTCCTGGGTCGCAAAGAGTCACACATGATTGAGCAACTGAACAACAACAACAAATATACAAGGGAATCTAGAAGACCAGATGTGAACCCAAGGCTGGATACAGAAAATACACCAAGCTTTCACCTCTGGCCAGCGATTGAGCTTTGTACAATCAATACGTGAAGGCTGAAACTGAGCTGTAAGTTGTCAGACCAAATGCAGAAGGAGTGTCCACATTTGCAAAGACAAGTTGCAAAGCTGGGATCAGTATTTCACTTTTGGCTTGAGGTATTTCTGTCAAAAACTCAAGGACCACTTAGCTAATGGAACAGAGGCTTCAGTGCCCATTCCAGATGAAGGATACAGTCTTTATGACATTAGTTCAGAAAACCCACCAAACAAGCAAACAACAACCCACATCAAGCAGCATCAGGAGAGGGAAAAGCTTATTGCTAGAGTCACCATATAAAGTTGAAAATGTTCACTTCTCAACCAAAAAATACAAGGCATGGACATAAACAATGAAGTATTACCCAATCACAGGAAAAAAATAAACTGATGGAAACTACCCATGAGGGAACCCAGATATTGGAATTATCAGACAAAAACTTTGAAGCAACTGTCTTTAATATGCTCAAAACTTGAAAACAGACTAAGATGATGTCTCACCAAACAAAATCTCAATAAAGAGATAGAAATCACAACAACAACAACAAAATGGAAATTGTGGAACTAAAAAGTTCAATGACTGAAATTAGAGAGATTTAACAGGAAATTTGAATATGCAGAAGAGTCAGGAAACAGGCAAATTGAGATCATGTAATCTGAGGAAAACCAAGAAAAAAGGATGACAAAAAATGAACTCCCAAGAGATCTGTGGGAACCCATCAAGTTTACCGACATTCACATAATGGACTGAACCCTCTGACAAACCTTCACAGGTTTCCTTTGAGCTCATTTCTCCATCTCATAAAGGGACAGTACAGTTCACAATGACAACTAGGTCCATCACCCTGGTTGCATGCTCCCAAAGTCACTCTGGCATATTGTCTCTTGTTCAGGTCATCTAAGAACATCCATCAGCAACAGTTTTTAGCCAGGTGAACACTGAACATCAATCCAAAGAACGGAACTCCTCTTTTGTCACAGGACAGCCTTGGGTGTAATTAAAAGCATCATATCAGGACAGGGACAGGAAGCTGCTATACCAACAAACTAACAAAGAAATATAACCCGAAACTCCTAAGAGGAAACATATGCTCCTTCCTGACTAGCATTGTACATCTCATCTTCCTAGTGCATGAAAAAGGGAAAGTCACATAGTCACACGGAACTCTTTGCAACCCCATGGATTGAAGCCTGCCAGGCTCCTCTGTCCATGGGATTCTCCAGGCAAGTTGCCATGCCTCCCTCCAGAGGATCTTCCTGACCTGGGGACTGAACCTGGGTCTCCTGCATTGCAGGCAGATTCTTTAACATTTGAGCCACCATGGAATCCCAAGCGCATACTGATCTCTAAACAGCTTTCTTCCCTTGACTGAAAAAGCTTCTTCACTTACCCTGTTATCACCTGCTGTCTTCAAGTCACTTTTTCTTGTTACCTCAAACTTTAAGTCTTTCTCCTGATCAGTGGAACTTAAACTTTTCATTTTAACAGTGAATATGAAAATCCCATAGTCTAGTGATTATCAGTTGTGTATCAGACATTGTACTGTAACGATTCATACACTTATGCCTCACAACAACCATCTACAGTAGGAATCATTGTCTTCATTTTACAAGGTTAAAAAAAAGAAAGAAAGAAAGTTTCAGAGATATTAAAACTTACCCAAGGTTATGCAATACATTTGGGATCTACATCTAGGATTCTCTGATTCTAGGGTCCAAGTTGTTCCCATAAAATTGTTGCCACCCAAACTGGTTAAAGAAAAAATTAAATATTATGCTAACGCCCATTCAGTTCTTAACACCAGGATGGGAAATGTTCTTGAAATTTGGTTTGCTTCAATATTTAATTAACTTATGTTACTTTTTATGACCTGAAATAGACACTCAAAATAAAATATATTGCATGTTCATAGAAAAGTGCAAAATATACAAAATTATGTGCACTATAAAAGTCTACTTCCCACTTCTCATTATCAGCCATCTACTTGGCCCCACATGATGGATGTCATCATGAGGGGTTAAAACCATCTTGTGGTCAGCATGTGGCTCCCTGCAGCCAGCCCAGCACACTGGGAGATACAGGGATCCAAGGTTCCAGCACAGTGAGAAAGGCTGGGCTCACACACTGACCGAAGGGGTCCCAGGCTCCTTAAGTGCATTCCATTGGCCCACAGTTGCTACAGTCACAGAGTTGCTCTTGTCCAGTGCTGTGTAATTCACTGCACAATTGGGTTTATGACTCGTTAAAAGGTATACAAATATTTAGCAATACATTCCAGAATCTGTCTGTATTTTCCAAAGCACATTTATGACAACTCATGGACAACTTTGAGTTGACTGATTCAAACAGAAAAAAGCATGAATATTCAACCCTGAATATTCATTGGAAGGACTGATGCTGAAGCTGAAGCTCCAATACTTTGGCCACCTAATGAGAAGAGTCAACTCAATGGAAAAGACCCTGATGTTGGGAAAGATTGAAGGCAAAAGGAGAAGCGGGTGGCAGAGGATGAGATGGTTTGATTGCATCACCAACATGATGAACATGAATCTGAGAAAACTCCAAGAGATAATAAAGGACAAAGAAACCAGGTATATCACAGTCTATGGGGTCACAAATAGTCAGACACGGCTTAGCGACTAAACAACAGACAACAACAGAAAAGCATGTTTATCAGCAATGTTATAGTTTTTGGTGGAAAATTCAGTTTTAAATACAACAAATGCATATTTATATACATATATACTTACATATTTATATATGTAAATTAACATGTAGAGTGAGAGAGTGTTATGAGATTCAGTTCCACATAACATAACCCACACCAACACATCTCATCCTTAAGTCCTATTATATTATCATACAATGAAGATTATTTACTGGCACATCCTGGGAGTAAAGTGTTAGACTCTTTTGTATTGTTAAAGCTTTGGAAGATGTACAGCCTCGAATACACACCTTTAACTGATGCCTGGGTAAACAAATTGTGGAACATTCATAGAACAGAATAATTTCAGCAATGAAAAGGATTGGAGAGATGATACATGCTGCATCATAGATGGGTCTTGAGAATATCATTCAAAGTGAAAAAAGTCGGTGTCAAAGGATCACATACTATATGATTTTATTTATATTAAATATCCACAGTAGGCAAATCCATAGAAGTAAAATAGAGTAATGTTTACCTGGGGCTGAGGGAGGGGATGCAGGGCACAACAAGGGGGAACAGGCAGTGACTGTTAACAGGCAAAAGGTTCTTTAAGGGATGATGAGAATATTCTGAACTTAGATTATGAGAAGGGTTGCATACTGTCTGCCTGCCTGCTATGTCACTTCAGTCATGTCCAACTCTGTGCGACTCTATGAACTGTAGCCTGCCATGGGTTCCTCCAGGCAAGAATACTGGAGTGGGTTGCCATGACCTCCTCCAGGGGATCTTCCTCCGACCCAGGGATCAAACCTTTGTCTCCTACATCTGCTGCATTGGCATACTGTAAGTATACCTAAAACCACTAAGTGGCATTTTACATGGGTAACTTTGCATATACAAATTAGACTGCAATACAGTTCTTGGCAGCACATCTTTAATAGTGGGGTGTCATGATCATCTCTGTTAGATCAATTTTCCTTTCCATCTAAATTTGCTAATGGACCACACACAGCACATGCTTTCTATCTGTGGAGTTTAAAAGTTCTCTCTCCTGCCTGTCATTATCAACATTACTGTCATTGTACCTAGAAAAAGAATATATTTGATTAAGCCAGCAATATCAAAATGATTTTAATTTTATCTAGTCTTTCCAGTAATCAAAATGAAGGCGAAGTAAATTCACCCATTACACTCAGTCTATATCTTTGTCAGGACTCTTTAATCATTTGCGTATTCAGTATTCCCTAATATTTTCTGGGATTTCCTCCTCTAGGATGCTCATCTTATTATGTACACTGTTTCCTTCCTTGATATAAGTGAGGAGGAGGCTATTTCATACACTCACTTCATTTCTTCAGAAAAAAGAATTGTCTTATGGTAGAAAAAGATAACTTGGGGACAATCCAGACTTCCTCTTAGTATTGCCAGTTTGTCTGTTCACTGGGATGATATTACCTTTGCTCCTTTCTCATCGTATTCATAACTTCATTTATATTCCAACACTTCATGTTGATTGGGGCCAGGGGTTGCTTTTCATCTGGAAAAGTAAGGCTTTCACAGTTTCTTAGACCACGTTTGTGGTGATTTTAAGGCAAGAAATCACTTGCAGGAATCATTCCTTACTGCGTATATCCATAAACCTTCCTTCCAAGTTTAATCCAGTTACTTCTACAGTAGAAGTTACTTCCTATTATCTGAAGTCCAGTGCCAAGTATAATTAGTTCATTATAGTCTAATAGGAATGCCATGTGTGATCATTTTTACTATCCTCCAGAGTTACTTCTAGGTGTATTTGATAATTTATCTTAGCATCACAGATTTACTTTTCTATTTTTTTTTTTATTCTGCTTCATTTATGAACTCCTACATGTGGGTTATCTATTCCATTTTATTTCACCTTGTCCAGCCATAGCTTTAGTCAACTTCTTTGACCAGCTGTTTGATGGCATTCTCTCTTCACACAATATTCCTTTTGAATGAAGACTTAATCGTTTCATATGATGTATTCCTCTGGTTGTCCATGTCTTTAAGGTCCTACTAAAAACCTGGAAGTTTGATTTTTCACACCTTCTACATCATCGAACAATTTAATTAACTTTATCCTCACTTGCAATTGCATACCCACTGAAGCCCGAGCCTTTACTTGTAACTCACTTTCTCCTTTGCTGGGTTAAATATTTGCTCTTTAATTTTTTGACACGCCAGTGTAATAACTGGTTTTCTTTAGGGGATCAAGGTCTATTTCTGTTCTCACACAATCAGTCAGGTCACTTAAAAATTTGTTTTTGCACTACCTGCTATTTGAGAAGAATCTACTAACTTTGCCCAACTTCGTACATTCCTCCCTACATTTTAGCTTTTATTTATAGACTCTCTGCCTCCTAAAGAACACTGTAATTAGTGATACATAGCCCTCTGCCTGATCCTTATGCTTCAGGATCACTGAGGTCCAACTATTTGGCCAAACAGTATCTATGTAGGTTTTTATATCATTCCATATGTCATTTATGCCAAGGCCTAATTTTGAAAATTTCTCTCCTGGTGGCAGGATCCCTCCTGCAGAGAGAAAAATGAGAAAGGCAGAGTAGTGTGCCCACAGGTTTCTGACGATCTCTGGCCATTGCTATTAAACACCATTTTATTTTGTATGTAAGCAAAATATTTTGGGTGACCTTGATAATAGGTTCCATTAATAGTTTGGACCCAAATATCTGTTGTCTTGTGCAATTTCTCCTACTTTCAGGTAAAATCTCAACAAGTTGTTTTTGGATGCCATATTTTGGTGTGTGTGTGTGTTTCAAAGTTTTGTTTGTACCACCGGGGAATATATTTGAAATCTGACTTCTAATTATCTTTAAATACATAGATCCACTCTCTCACAGTGAATTTTCAAGGTAAATATACCATCTACTCTTCTAGATTAGTGGCATCTAAAAATTCTTAGCCAAATGTGTAAGACTCATCTGCGGTCTGTCTTAATTAAGTCTATAGGAGTCTGTTTTCCTGGAGTTTTTGTTGAACTCCTACAGCATTGGAAGTCTAGTTTCTTGGGTTTTTTGTTGTTTTTTACCAGTCCTAGAATCCCTGACTGGTACAATTATATCCATTCAGATATTCTAGTTATCTGACTTTGCTTGATCAGCATATTTATTCAATACATGGTAGACTTTTCACAAGTTGACTTTTGACTTTCGGGAATTTCATTGTTTCCTGAACTCTGTTAGGTAATATCTTCTCTGCTAGCTCTTTTGTCTTTACAAAATCTGTTTTTAATGGGGTTAATTAGCTGAAAAGTTTGAACTCACGGCAAAAATGTCTCTTCTGGTAGCAAGATTTCTCTTATAGGGAAGAAAGTGGGAAAATCAGATCAGTATGCCCACTGGTTTCTGACCATCCCTGGCCATCATTATATTACACCATTTTAATTTCTACATAACCAAAATATTTTGCATGGCTTTAATAATAGGCGTCATTAATATTTTAGTCTCAGTCATAATTATTAGCTGAAATCTTTGAATTCACGGCAAAATATGTTATCACTTTTTTTCCTCAAGGCATTGTTCCTGGTGAATAGTTTTCTGTCAACAGTTTGTTCTGCATTTTTGTTATCATTGTACTGGGGTTTTGGCATGTGTTTTTCTTGTCTGTTGCTTTTGATCATCATAATACTGATCTTATACCCTCAATTGTTTTGAGGCGAAATTCACACAATACAAAATTAACCATTTTGATGTGTACAAGTCCATGGTATTAGTACACTCACAAAGTTGGACAACTGCACCTTTTTCTGATTCCAGAACATCTTCATCACCCTCCAAGGAGACCCCATGCCCAGTCAATCCCCATCAACATATAAAAAGACCAATATATAAAAGGACCACACGTTTTCCAGTAAAGACAGAAAAAGGAGTAAAGTGGTGACACACGACACCATGGATGCACCTCTTGACTCTTTTTTGATCATTATTCACAGAGAATATAGGGCTTCCAGGATCCAGCATTTGCAGAGTCTGCGTGGAAGATGGTGCAGCATGGCAGAAACTCTTGGGAGCCCATAAGGATGGCTGAGCTGTGTAAACCCCGTTCTTCTCCCAGCCCACAGCACCAAGCCTAAGAGGAGAGGCTCTCTCTGTAGCCAGCCACTCTGTTTCCTAGAAGGACAGGACTCTGCACTTTGTCCTGTTCTGTGGGTTTGGCACCTCCCACTGCCCTGCCTGAACTTCAGTCCACTCGCCAGTCTATCCTCATAGGTAGTGTTTCAGGATTATGGATGTTTCCTAGTACTGTTGAAGACGGAGTTTGAATTCCTCATTCTCATCCTTCTTGGTTTTGAATGATGGCCAACAGGCCAAAATGGCAGCATCATTTTTCTTCAGCTGTTTTTCTGGGAATAACTGTCTAGTGTTTAAAAAGCACTTTCATATGAATAATCACCTTCTGTCCTGATGACACCTCTGTGAGGTTTTGATATTACCTCCATGGTTATAAATCACCCAGCATCAAGGAGGCAGCAACTTGATTGGAACCAGGTTTTTCTGTTTTCCAAAGGTTTCCTTCTGATATTTTGTAACACAGTTTGTTAATTTTGGAAAAAATTAACCAAGCTATCTGAGCATAAATTTTTTACATGTCAAAAGAAAATGATTGGGTTTTTGTGCAAATCTGATGAAATATCGTATAGCAGATTTTCAACACTTAACATACATTCAATTAAAGCTGAATTCATTTGCATTAAATGAACTGAACAAATTATGTATATGAAATGGTATTGTCTTTACTGGAAAATGTGTGATTTCCAAATGATTGAACCAGAGATCATCTTAAAGTGCAGTTAGGACTCCACACCTCACCTGGTCTGGTGAATACAGAAGAGAATCTCATTAAGTGTCACACCGGAGGTTTGGTGTCTGTGCGGACCTGCAGTAGTATTAAAGGCTGAGTGGGTCTGGTAAGGTATTATCTATAGACTGGGCAAAGAAAAACGTCCTTCTGTACAGCACAGGGAACTATACTCAACATCCCGTGATAAACAGCAGTGAAAAGTAAAATGAAAAAGAATGTAGATTTATGTATAACTGCATCATTTTGCTGAACAGCAGAAATTAACACAACAGTTGTAAATCAACTTTACTTAAATAAAAAATAATTTTTAAAAGGCTAAGAGCAGTTCTATTTCCAGTTTTTTAAGAAATCTCCACACTGTTCTCCATAGCGGCTGTACTAGTTTGCATTCCCACCAACAGTGTAAGAGGGTTCCCTTTTCTCCACACCCTCTCCAGCATTTATTGCTTGCAGACTTTTGGATAGCAGCCATCCTGACTGGCGTATAATGGTACCTCATTGTGGTTTTGATTTGCATTTCTCTGATAATGAGTGATGTTGAGCATCTTTTTGTGTGTTTGTTAGCCATCTGTATGTCTTCTTTGGAGAAATGTCTGTTTAGTTCTTTGGCCCATTCTTTGATTGGGTCATTTATTTTTCTGGAATTGAGCTTCAGGAGTTGCTTGTATATTTTTGAGATTAATCCTTTGTCTGTTGCTTCGTTTGCTATTATTTTCTCCCAATCTGAGGGCTGTCTTTTCACCTTGCTTATAATTTCCTTTGTTGTGCAAAAGCTTTTAAGTTTCATTAGGTCCCATTTGTTTATTTTTGCTTTTATTTCCAATATTCTGGGAGGTGGGTCATAGAAGATCCTCCTGTGATTTATGCCATATGACCCAGCAATCCCACTTCTGGGCATACACACCGAGGAAACCAGATCTGAAAGAGACACATGCACCCCAATGTTCATTGCAGCACTGTTTATAATAGCCAGGACATGGAAGCAACCTAGATGCCCATCAGCAGATGAATGGATAAGGAAGCTGTGATACATATACACCATGGAATATTACTCAGCCATTAAAAAGAATTCATTTGAATCAGTTCTAATGAGATGGATGAAAATGGAGCCCATTATACAGAGTGAAGTAAGTGAGAAAGATAAAGAACATTACAGCATACTAACATATATATATGGGATTTAGAAAGATGGTAATGATAACCCTATATGCAAAACAGAAAAAGAGACACAGATGTACAGAACAGACTTTGGGACTCTGTGGGAGAAGGCGAGGGTGGGATGTTTCGAGAGAACAGCATCGAAACATGTATATTATCTAAGGTGAAACAGATCACCGGCCCAGGGTGGATGCATGAGACAAGTTCTCGGGCCTGGTGCACTGGGAAGACCCAGAGGAATCAGGTGGAGAGGGAGGTGGGAGGGGGGATCGGGATGGGGAATACATGTAAATCCATGGCTGATTCATGTCAATGTATGACAAAACCCACTACAATATTGTAAAATAATTAGCCTCCAACTAATAAAAATAAATGGAAAAAAAAAAAAGGCTAAGAGCATCTGAAGCCAGACTGCACGGAGTAATCCAAGCCCACCACTCACTAGCTAGGACACTTCTGGCTGGGAAAGCCTGTTTTCTCTTTAGAAATCAAAGATGGTAATAGAACCTAACTTATAGGTCATTAGGAGTTTTAATAAGATCTGAAATATAAAACATTTATACCACACCCAACATATGGTAGCTACTTGGTTAATATTGATATCCGCTATTTGTATTTCTGTGATTCCACATTCATAGGACAAGCAAGCCAGCTTTCTAGATAGGAGAGAAGGTTCTGTCTGATAGGAGACCTAGCTCCCCTATATCTGGGAAGGTATAACTCCCATCTCCTGGTCTCATTTGACAGATGGGCCTCTGGTTTATAAACCAGACTCTTGGTACTTGCTCAGCATTTGTTTTTCTTCCTGCATGTGATCAACTCGGGGTGTCTTTAAAATGTAAACTGCTGAAACTGCAAAGCTGGGAACCAGAATCCAGATCATGGGGCTGCTATAAATGGCAGAGCCTAGGAAGACAGCTGGCCTCCTCAGATGACACTTGTACTCTTCGCATAACCCAAATTCTATGGGAAGGAATTTGTGTAGAAAGCACGTTATGCACAACAATTTGACCCTCAGCCTGTGTTCCCTGACCTAAGCTCCCCTGGAAGTATTGAGGCTTTCTCATTTTTGCCTCGACTCCTGCTACTTCTTGAAGACCACAACAGCTCTCCAATTACTCAGAGGAAGTGCTTTTCATTTGAAAGTCATTCTGGGAAGCCAGATGAGTTCACATTTTTAAGCTAATTTTTTTTCCCTTAAGAATGCTTATCAACTGAAATTCTGGAACGGATCTGAATTGCTACTCATCACATTAAAACAAAGCATAATGTAGAATTTTCCCATTCAGAAAAAAAAAAAAAGTTGGTTATCACTCTATTACTTGTGCTAAAGTAGACAAAAAGACCATAAAAATTTGAATTAAGACACCTGAAAGCTGATGACAACATGTGGTAACGTGGATCATGCAAGGGAGAGAAAATATGCTTTACCTGGCAACACGTGTGTAGCTGTTACCATTGTCCATGTGTAAGGGGCTGAAGACACTGCACTTATATCAGTTGCATAGAAGTGGACGTCAGGCCAGATTTGTGACAGGCAAAGGGGCCGAGAACAACTGTGAATTAAAGAGGCTGAGTGTCCTGTTAGTTTTAAATAACCTCTGTGCTCTACATGAACTCATTCCACTGTTAAAACCCATTCTGCAACTGTAAAGCAAGATAATAAAAACTAACGAAAAGAAATAGAAGACACTTGGAAATGAAGAACCTTGTTATTATAATGTCTTGACTGTTATTCTCAAGCCACAAACACCCTTCTTTAAGGATATAACTCCTATACTTTTATGTTCACCATGCACACACATGAATTTAAAAAATTACAAACACCAAGACATGTTTGCCATCTATACTGAGCATCTTCTCTTGTCTTCAAGCAGGAGCCCTTTGATCTACTTCTTCCCTATTTCTGAATCTTAATTCTACCTTCATTTACATTTCTTTGTAAACTTTGTAAAGTACATTTCTCCTTTCTTTGAAGGAGACTTGCTGCTTATCTCTGGGACCTAGACTTCCAGCTCAGGCCCAAAGACTCTGGATGATCATTTGTTTCTGGATCAATCTCCAGAATCTCCCCATGAGAGGTCTACCTCCTGCCACTTGCTAGGAACAACCATAGTGCCAGATCCCCGGGAGCCCCCAAATCTACGTCTTCACCCCCAGTGTTCTGACAAGCACCACTTTAATGAACTGGATTTGACATACACACTCACACACACACACACACACACACACACACACTCAACAGTCAACAAGATAAAATGAAACACTGACCTTTCAAAGGGATTTAAGGTAAGTAGAACATGGGCTCTGTTCTCTAATGCCATGTAAGACTTACAAAGATAGGATGGAACACGCCCCAAGGTGACGTCTGATATTACCCCAGCAAACTACTGTCTGCTCAGAGGCCCAAGACAGTTTCAGAGTCGTCCTCCCGGCACAGTGTAGAACCCATGGGGTTTAGAAATTTCCGTTTGTCTACATATACGTGACTTGAGCAACCCCATGAGTAACCCCTGTAAGTTGAAACCTATCCCCAGCTCCTTAGGTTCTGACTTGGCCTTCTATCAGCAGATACACACTTTGATCTAGACTAGCATTCAAAAAACCAACAAGTTGCCTATTTTTATAAGCAAAGAGTTCATGGAATGACTGTTCATATCTGTCTTGTCCACAACTGCTTCACTACACAGGCAGAGGTGAGTAGTTGCGACAGATACTTTGAACCTGAAAATCTAAAATGTGTTCTCTCTGGCCTCCGCATTAAAAAAAAAAAAAAGTACTGACTTACTGTTCACATCAGGAGCTGTCCCCTTTCAGATAATGCTGGTATTTATTGTTCCTTGTATGACATTCTTCTTTGTTATCAATGCTTTTTCAGTAGCATATGATTTGTCTCAGAAACTGATGGAGGCAGGTAATGAACCTATTAGTGAGTTTCCCCAGAATGGAATTATCCCTAATAAAAGTGATTCTTCATGTGAAAACATTAAACATAACACATTTTATAATTCAATTACAGAGTTTCCCACAAGAACCATAACTTGTTGCACATATCACATCATGCAACCGAGTTAATTTCATATTTTAAGCACTTTTCTTGTTAATGTGACATTTTTCCTGAATTGTTATAAAATGGCAAAGGAAATGAGTAATATGGGACTTCTATAGCCTAGTCCTTTCCCTTGGTCTACCAGGGATGCACCCTACACAGTGACCCACTGCACTGCGCAGAGTGGACTGTGCACAGACTACAGCCGTAGAGGCCTGTCTAGAGTTGTGCAGTACCCAGCATACACAACTGTGCATGGTGGACCCAAAGACTCCTGAGCCAAATCCAGAAAATGGTTGAGATAAGTGAGCATAGGGTTGTCAAATAAGACTCAGACAAACTGCATTCTTTCCCAGCATCAATGCCATCCATAATTTCAAGGGGACAGGCAAGTAACCAGGAGGCAAGTGAAGAAGAAATCAGTCTGAGACTGTCACCACAAGTCTCTAAATCTCTTCTCAGCAGGTTGGATACACTTGGCCCATTTAACATGTGTTGGCTCTAAATAATATAAGTGGCTCCATTCATAGGCCAATGGGAGATATCTGAGTTATGAAATATTTTCAATTTACACTTAATTTATTTATAGCTAACTATTGAGCAACCCCACATCCAAGGTAAGGAGCAGCGGCTACACTTTGCTGGAGCAACTGTAAAGAGATACCCCACGTCCAAGGTAAGAGAAACCCAAGTAAGACAGTAGGTGTTGTGAGAGGGCATCAGAGGGCAGACACACTGAAACCATATTCACAGAAAACTAGCCGATCTGATCACAGGACCACAGCCTTGTCTAATTCAATGAAACTAAGCCGTGCCGTGTGGGGCCACCCAAGATGGATGGGTCATGGTGGAGAGGTCTGACAGAATGTGGTCCACTGGAGAAGGGAATGGCAAACCACTTCAGTATTCTTGCCTTGAGAACCCCATGAACAGTATGAGAAGGCAAAATGATAGGATACTGAAAGATGAACTCCCCAGGTCAGTAGGTGCCCAATATGTTACTGGAGATCAGAGGAGAAATAACTCCAGAAAGAATGAAGGGATACAGCCAAAGCAAAAACAATACCCAGTTGTGGCTGTGACTGGTGATAGAAGTAGTGTTCGATGCTATAAAGAGCAATATCACATAGGAACCTGGAATGTTAGGTCCAAGGCAAATTGGAAGTGGTCAAACAGGAGATGGCAAGAGTGAATGTCGACATTCTAGGAATCAGCAAACTAAAATGGACTGGAATGGGTGAATTTAACTCAGATGACCATTATATCTACTACTGTGGGCAGGAATCCCTTAGAAGAAATGGAGTAGCCATCATGGTCAACAAAAAAGTTCGAAATGCAGTACTTGGATGCACTGTCAAAAATGACAGAATGATCTTTGTTCAATTCCAAGGCAAACCATTGGATATCATGGTAATCCAGCCTATGCCCCAACCAGTAACGCTGAAGAAGCTGAAGATGAACGGTTCTATGAAGACCTACAAGACCTTTTAGAACTAATGCCCAAAAAAGATGTCTTTTTCATTACAGGGGACTGGAATGCAAAAGTAGGAAGTCAAGAAAGACCTGGAGTAACAGGCAAATTTGGTCTTGGAGTACAGAATGAAGCAGGACAAAGGCTAATAGAGTTTTGCCAAGAGAATGCACTGGTCATAGCAAATACTCTATTCCAACAACACAAGAGAAGACTCTACACATGGACATCACCAGATGGCCACCACTGATATCAGATTGATTATACTCTTTGCAGCCAAAGATGGAGAAGCTCTATACAGTCAGCAAAAACAAGACCAGGAGCTGACTACAGCTCAGATCATGAACTCCCTATTGCCAAATTCATACTTAAATTGAAGAAAGTAGGGAAAACCACTAGACCATTCAGGTATGACCTAAATCAAATCCCTTATGACTATACAGTGAAAGGGAGAAATAGATTTAAGGGACTAGATCTGATAGAGTGCCTGATGAACTATGGATCGAGGTTCGTGACATTGTACAGGAGACAGGGATCAAGACCATCCCCATGGAAAAGAAATGCAAAAAGGCAAAATGGTTGTCTGAGGAGGCCTTACAAATAGCTGTGAAAAGAAGAGAAGCAAAAAGCAAAGGCGAAAAGGAAAGATATTCCCATTTGAATGCAGAGATCCAAAGAATAGCAAGGAGAGATAAGAAAGTGTTCCTCAGCGATCAATGCAAAGAAATAGAGGAAAACAACAGAATGGGAAAGACTAGAGATCTCTTCAAGAAAATTAGAGATACCAAGGGAACATTTCATGCAAAGATGGGTTCGATAAAGGACAGAAATGGTTTGGACCTAATAAAAGCAGAAGATATTAAGAAGAGGTGGCAAGAATACACAGAAGAACTGTACAAAAAAGATCTTCAGGACCCAGACAATCACGATAGTGTGATTACTCACCTAGAGCCAGACATCCTGGAATGTGAAGTCAAGTGGGCCTTAGAAAGCATCACTATGAACAAAGCTAGTGGATATGATAGAATTCCAGTTGAGCTATTTCAAATCCTGAAAGATGATGCTGTGAAAGTGCCACACTCAATATGCGAGCAAATTTGGAAAACTCAGCAGTGGCCACAGGACTGGAAAAGGTCAATTTTCATTCCAATCCCAAAGAAAGGCAATCCCAAAGAATGCTCAAACTACCGCACAAATGCACGCATCTCACACACTAGTAAAGTAATGCTCAAAATTCTCCAAGCCAGGCTTCAGCAATACGTGAACCGTGAACTTCCAGATGTTCAAGAAAAGGTTTGAGAAAGGCAGAGGAACCAGAGATCAAATTGCTAAATCTGCTGGATCATCAAAAAAACAAGAGAGTTCTAGAAAAACATCTGTTTCTGCTTTATTGACTATGCCGAAGCCTTTGACCGTGTGGATTACAATAAACTGTGGAAAATTCTGAAAGAGATGGGAATACCAGGCCACCTGACATGCCTCTTGAGAAACCTATATGCAGGTCAGGAAGCAACAGTTAGAACTGGACATGGAACAACAGACTGGCTCCAAAAAGGAAAAGGAGTATGTCAAGGCTGTATATTATCACCCTGCTTATTTAACTCATATGCAGAGTACATCATGAGAAATGCTGGACTGGAAGAGGCACAGGCTGGAATCAAGATTTCGGGGAGAAATATTAGTAACCTCAAACATGCAGATGACACCACCCTTATGACAAAAGTGAAGAGGAACTAAAAAGCCTCTTGATGAAAGTGAAAGAGGAGAGTGAAAAAGTTGGCTTAAAGCTCAACATTCAGAAAACTAAGATCATGGCATCTGGTCCCATCACTTTATGGGAAATAGATGGGGAAACAGTGGAAACAGGGTCAGACTTTATTTTTCTGGGCTCCAAAATCACTGCAGGTGGTGATTGTGACCATGAAATTAAAAGATGCTTACTCCTTGGAAGGAAAGTTATGACCAGTCTAGCCAGCATACTGAAAAGCAGAGTCATTACTTTGCCAACAAAGATCCGTCTAGTCAAGGCTATGGTTTTTCCAGTGGTCATGTATGGATGTGAGAGTTGGACTGTGAAGAAAGCTGAGCACTGAAGAATTGATGCTTTTGAACTGTGGTGTTGAAGAAGACGCTTGAGAGTCCCTTGGACTGCAAGGAGATCCAACCAGTCCATCCTAAAGGGGATCAGTCCTGGGTATTCGTTGGAAGGACTGATGCTGAAGCTGAAACTCCAATACTTTGGCCACCTCATGCGAAGAGCTGACTCATTGGAAAAGACCCTGATGCTGGGAGGGATTGAGGGCAGGAGGAGAAGGGGTGACAGAGGATGAGATGCCTGGATGGCATCACCGACTCGATGGACATGAATTTGAGTAAACTCTGGGAGTTGGTGATGGACAGGGAGGCCTGATGTGCTGCGATTCATGGGATCACAAAGAGTCAGACACGACTGAGCAACTGAGCTGAACTGAACATCTAGCTTGCGTGGCATTTTTCAGGCTGTTATGCCTTAAACATCCATAGTCCCAGGTGTGTTTATCCTGAGCCATGCTAAACAGCTAAACACATCCCATCGATGACTCACCTCCACCTAGCAGACACTATACTGCATTCACCAATACAGCAATTACAGGGATGTGTCCCCAGGTCAACTTGCTTTCACTTCTGGAGCAGTTCCGTCACCTCTTACTTCCCAGAAGATTTCCCTGAGGCAGCGGAGTGAAGGAAGCTTGGGTAGAATACTTGAATTCTCCTCCAAGATAAGCAAAAGCTGAGGGTTAGAGTGTTTAGAAGGTCAGCATCAATTTGAACAAGAACATAGGCCGAGTACAAGGTAAGGATGCTCCAAATCATGCAGGATCCAAGGGAAATTCTCCAGATGAATGTCACATAGGATGAAAGAACACATCTCCTGAGGAGAAGCAGGAGGTTGTGATCGAGGACACTTAGGACTCTGGAATTGGAAAGATTTTTCTTCAATTAGAACCCTATCTTTCCCAACCCAAAGAATCTATGAATAAGTTGCCTCACTTCTCTGAGGCACAGTCCCCTCACCAATGGAGGTGAGCTTACGTGTTGAGGAATAAACAGTTTGTGAGGGTCAGCACATAACCTACTGTCTTGTGGTCCCTGGGGCTGCCTCCACCATGTGCAAGCTTCCAAACTGAATGGTTATACCTAAGTCATCAGAAAAGTCATCAGACACTTGAAAATAGGCAAAAGATATATCTGGATATTCTTCAGTGCTTGACTGGTGTTGCCTTTCTAACAATGGGTTGCTTTATGATTTCATAAGGGCAGAAGCTGGAGAAGGGAATGGCTACCCACTCCTGTATGCTTGCCTGGAGAATTCCATGGACAGAGGACAGTCAGTGGGGTCACAAAGTCGGACACGACTGAGTAAGGGCTTTCCACTTTAGCTGGTGCTAAACAACTCGTCTACCAGTGTAGGAGTCGTAAGAGACACAAGTTCAATCCCTGGGTCAAAGACCATCCCCTGGAGGAGGGCATGGCAACCCACTCTAGTGTTCTTGCCTGTAGAATCCCATGGACAGAGGAACCTGGCAGGCTACAGCCCATGGGGTTGCAAAGAGTTGGACGTGACTAAAGCAACTTAGCATACATGCAAGCAAGGGCAGAGAATAACTTGTAGGTTTTTATCCACTGCAGTTGTAAATAATTTCTCTCCAATGGAACATGTATGACCCTAAGTAGTGTGACTTACAGCCACAAATTAACTTGTGTTGCTTTATCCAGTCATCAGCTAAATTACCTTTATATATCTTGATTCTCAAATGCTATCTGAACTGGTATTTACCTCATCCATATTCCCCTCATTAATTCATGAGTTGAGCAAAATCTCTGACAGTTGCTTATTTTACTTTAGCATGAAAGTCACATATCATCTTTTTGAACATAACAAAGTGACAAAACAGACTTGAAGGTTTTGAGCAGGATTCAAAGACGACTCTGTCCTACACATCATGTGGAAATTCAGGTTGAGAGAAAATATTTTATTCATTCAGGGTGTGAGGCGCAAGATTCTGAACAATGGAGGATGACTCTAACCCTTGAGGTCTCCTCATCACCTCCTGCCGTCTTTCCAAGAGGGAGGTGTGGCATTCATCTGCTTCGAGGGGCCTCTCCGTGGGCAGAAGAGACTGACTCTGTTCTAAGTCTCTGAGGTCAACCTTGTCTTTCACCTTTTGATTGCCATGCTTTTCCATACAGGCATTTAGCTTCATCCTCAGAATACTCAGATCCTACAGACCAAAACTGGGATATAGACATAGAACAAATTGATACTGTGTATAAAATGGATAACTAATGAGAACCTGCTATAATCACTCAGGGAACTCTACTCAACGCTCTGTGATGACCTGCGTGGGAAGGAAATCCAGATCAGAGGGAAAATATGTAAACATATAGCTGATTCGCTTTCCTGTATAGCAGAGACTAACACAACATCACAAAACAACTATACTCCCATAAAATTTAATTTTTTAAAAAGGAGGCTCAAAGAGTCTCTTATCTTGTTCTTGGTAGTTTAAGTCACCAGATCACCAGCTAGTCAAAACAAGTTTTCCATGCCATCTAGGATAAACCACTGGAATTCAGGGCAAAGCAGAGCTCATTTTACAAACATGGCTTTTTATTCACATGTCTTTCTGATGCACCACACAAGTGGCCACTGGCAAGACAAAGTCGCCATATCTGAGATTTCAGCAATTGGACAAGTGCCATTTTCTCAGTGGCGTTTGGGATGAATGTCATCTAATTCCTTCATCTGAGAGCTCTGTCCATATTTTCTTTCATTAGCTTCAGAGTTACCTTTCTGTTAGCATTTTCCCTTGCACTCTGCTCTTAGAATTCTCCTCATTTATCCCTCAAGGTTTCTGGCCCATCCCATTGGACATGACTTTCACTTGGCTTATCCATAAGTTGCAAGGCTTGTAAGTGTTCAAATGGGCTGGCTTGCTATAGAAAGTCTACGGCTATGAGTAATAGGAAGATTGGATGCAGTCTAGGAAGGGGAATTCAAGGTGATGCATTGGATACGAAAGCTGCTACATTTGTCACTTGGGAATGACAAAATTAAAAACAACCTTTTCTTGTCACTCTTAATCAGAGATATATAGGATAGAGGCTGGAGCTTGAGAAAGTTTGCTATTTCCATTATACTGTGAAATCTTAACTACTAAAACTCAAATTACACAGAAAGGGAAAAAAGCATATGTATGACTGAAACTTCTCAGAAATCCTTAAAATCTGTCTTTGGAGGCCTTTCTTCCTTTGACTGACTGGTCCTCTAGCATCTCCACAGTCAACTTCCTGAGAAGCTTCCAGTAAAGGAGCTCTAAGGAGCTCTAAGTAAAGTTCCAAGACCATGGCTGCACCCATAACCGTTCAACAGGCTTGCAGTGGGGTGGAGGTGGGGAGGTGGGTCGGTATCTATAGCAGTATCCTCTAAACTTCCAAATTCTCCAGTGGCTCTGTTTTAAGGCAGCTTCCCTATGTTTGCCTGTTAAAAGTAAACTAAAAAATGTATCCATTATGGCCAAAATGAATGATGAGGCTTATTTTGTAAAATAGGCATACGTGATTTTGAACGTCATAACTCTGTATGATGTTTCCTGATTTTAAGTTAAATATGATACTAACTGCCTTGTTAGAGTTACTCAGTTAAAGCAGGATTACCTTTTGGCAGTTTCAGTCCTGAAATAAGAATATCTGAAAGGGACTTAGTGTTTATTCAACCCCTCTTTGAACTTGGAAGTGGCCTTCTATCAGCCAATCATCCATACCAGTCAACATGTAGATGCAGACACAGCACAAGCACCCAGCATGCTTTTAGTGCGTATGTACTGACATGACACTTCTGCTATGCTGAGGATCAATTTTACATCCTTGCATTTATTTAAAAGAATCTGTTCTGTCTATTATTGACCTTCAGAATATGTGATTATTTTCTTAAACTTTCACTGCAACTTTTTTAGCATCCTCAAAATGCACCACTGAAGTAGAAATCACATTTTCAATAACAACTGTGTCCTGGATGCATTATATCACATAACTTTCCTTCCTGCTGCCTCTGGGACTTGATTGCTTAAATACCTTGGAAATATTATGACTCACTCTGTATTTGGTTGGTATTTATAATAACATCATCCAGAAATCAGAGCCTATATTCATTTAAAGTACAGTGATTGAATTAGTTGATTTCCAGCTGAATCATCCAATGTGGACTAAAACATAAAAATAAACTCTGCCTCCTAAATGCTTAGTCAGTTTCTTCGGAGCTTTGAAAGGGTTAATTAGGAAAAAGGCTAAAAAATTATGTTGTCCAATAGTGTGAGTGTGAATGTTAAGGACTCAATCAGTTGATTTTGCTCAATTCCAAAAATGGCTTTTTAAGCACACAGTTCTTTTGATGAAAGTGAAAGAGGAGAGTGAAAACGTTGGCTTAAAGCTTAACATTCAGAAAACTAAGATCATGGCATCTGGTCCCATCACCTCATGGGAAATAGATGAGGAGACAGTGGAAACAGGGTCAGACTTTATTTTGGGGGGCTCCAAAATCACTGCAGATGGTGACTGCAGCCATGAAATTAAAAGACGCTTACTCCTTGGAAGGAAAGTTATGACCAACCTAGACAGCATATTAAAAAGCAGAGACATTACTTTGCCAACAAAGGTCCATCTAGTCAAGGCTATGGTTTTTCCAGTGGTCATGTAAGGATGTGAGAGTTGGACTGTGAAGAAAGCTGAGTGCCAAAAAATTGATGCTTTTGAACTGTGGTGTTGGAAAAGACTCTTGGGAGTCTCTTGGACTGCAAGGAGATCCAACCAGTCCATCCTAAAGGAGATCAGTCCTGGGTTTTCCTTGGAAGGACTGATGCTGAAGCTGAAACTCCAATACTTTGGCCACCTCATGCGAAGAGCTGACTCATTGGAAAAGACCCTGATGCTGGGAGGGATTGAGGGCAGGAGGAGAAGGGTGGGACAGAGGATGAGATGACTGGATGGCATCACCAACTCGATAGGCATGAGTTTGAGTAAACTCTGGGAGTTGGTGATGGACAGGGAGGCCTGGTGTGCTGCGATTCATGGGGTCACAAAAGACACGACTGAGCGACTGAAATGAACTGAACTGAACTGAAGCATACAGTTGAGTGAATTAAGGTTTTTACTGACACCTCCAAGCATTAAACTATGTGGCAAAGTTTACTTCTTGGGTAGGGACATACTTGTAATGTTTCAAATAAAAAAAAAGAAAGAAAGAAACACTTCTCAGACATCCACGGATTCAAGAAGTATTTCTGAACTTTTGTCATGCTTTATAAATTGCGCTAGGTGAGCAGACTGCATTAGTGAAAATTCCCAGCCACACTAGTGATAAAAATCACAGTTTAATGTTTAGATGGAAAATTAAGCAAGCAATGACAATTCAGTGTGATTCGTGGCGTGCCAGAGAAAGCTCAGGGGGGTGTGAATTTTATAAAGGAGACCACCTAATTCATTTTGACAGTCATTGAAGTTTTCCAGAAAGAGATTATTTAAACTGAGACTTAAAATTAGGTATAAACTCACCATTTCAAAGGGTATGTAGGCACTGAGGAAAATGCATGAATGCTCAGAAGATGTGTATGTAATCCACAAAGTGTTTTTGAATCGGGCTGGGACCTGGGACCTGGATCTTTTGCTTCAGTGCTTGCACCTGGATAAATATCTCATCCAGCAACAAAATACAAAGAAACTATGAGAGACTAAAAATAACAGTGTGCATGTGCAGTGGGGACAAATTATGGACAACAAAATACAAAAAGAGCAAAAAGCCCAACTGCCACTTCTGAAGAACCAGAGCAAGATCAGGGTACTGTGCATGTTCCTTGTACAGCACCACCACCTAAGGGGTGGCCACTTAAGTCATCCCTTCAGCCCAACCCCTGGACACACCCCTATCCTCACCCCCTGTAAGGAACAGCTCACCATCCTCCTTTCGGGGAGCCAGTAGGGATACTTGTTCTCGCTCCCTGCTCTGCTGCAACAGAGCCCCCCATAAACCCCTGCTTGAATTTCCTGTCTGTTCTTGTCTGGTCTCTGATCGATTTCTATTGATTTGGGAAGGCCAAGAACCCTGATAGGTATCACTTTAGCAACCTTCATGAAGGGTGTTGACAACTCCCCATAGGTAGAAATATTGTCCTCTGTGTGTGTGTTGTAGAAAGATAAGCAAATCTGATCAGCAATGTAAAACTACAATTTTAATAAGAAGAAATCAGGGAGACACTTTCAATCCAAGTGAAATAACAGAGAGAGGATTTAATGTTCCTCCTGAAGTGAAAAAATCCTGGACAAAAGTTAAACAGTGGTTTCAAGACCTTAGACATGAGGCATCAAAGGGCAGTGACCCCTAAAGATGTTTAAGTACTGATGTGAGCATCACAGTAGCCCAGTGATCTTGGGAGAAAAGGTAAAGGTTAGGCAGAGGCAGACCAAGTCCAGCAAACTTTCTGAGTTAAAGGAAGAGTCGGGACTCAAGAGAGACCTCCTGAGGTCTCTCTTTTGTAAGAGAGTATGTGGAAGAGAGAGCTGCATGAAGAAAGAACTCCAGAAGCCACACTTGTGAGTATTCCCCTCAGTGCTGACCACATGTGGTTTGAGAAAAATACCCTAGTCTGGGGAAAGAAGCTGCTGAGACCATGAGAGGGAACAGTGTGTGATGCCAAGCAGGTTCATGGGACAGCAGGAAGAGCACCCAGATGCATCTCGTTTGGGAGTGGAGAATCCTTCTCCCTCCTCTGAGAGTGTGGTCCCACCTAGCAATTATTAAAAACTAGATCTGAAAAGATTATACTGTTTCCAAGTAACTTAATTATATCCCTGATCCCAGTTTGAAAACACATGTGGGAATACAAAAATAAGCATCATAAAACAAGGTAATATTTATCATTTCTAACATCCAATTGAATATTAGTAAGTATGAAAAGAAATTTTTAGATGTAGTTTATAATGAGGAGAAAAATCAATTCAAACACATCTGACAGATGTCAGAATCAATAGACAAGGATCTACACAGATATTTTGACTTTATTCTATATGTTATAAAGTTAAGCAAAGAAATGGAAAATATAAAATATTTGTTTCAAACTTCTAGGTCTGAAAATTGCACTTTGTGGATTAAAAAAAAAGCATACCAAATTGGATTAACAGTGGAGTGGATATCACAGATAGAAAAATTAGTGAATGTGGAAACATAGCAATAAAAATTATCCAATATGAAAGAGAGAGAAATAATAGTTTAAAACAATGTAAAAAAAAACATTTGTAAGCTATGACACATCTTTCAGTAGCCTAATATGCATGTAATTGAAGCCCACGAAGAAAGGACAGGGGTAGAGAAAATATTTGAAAAAATCTATGAGCAGAATTACTTCAAATTGGATGAGAGTTATATACCCACAACTCCAAGAAAATCAACAAAACTCAAGCATAAGAAATATATAGAAAACTACACCAAGATGCATCATAATCAAAGTGCTTGAAATCAGCGATAAAGAGAAAATTATGAAGTAGCCAGAGGTACAGGTGGGGTGTGGGAGATGGCAGGATTTTCAGAAACAAAGCGAGTGAGAAGAGAGCAAGAGAGCGGCGCAACATTTTTAAAATTCTAAGACAGAAAGAAACTTCAGAATTATCTCCGAAAATATCTTTCAGAAACAAAGGTAAATTAACTAAGTTTCAATTATGTAGTAGCTGAAACAACTCACCACCAAAAATTTTGTATTACAAGGTATGTTAGAGAAAGTCCCTGGAGACAATGTGGAAGAAACATAGATGACCTTGGAGATGGTGATGCCTTTTAGATACAATCCCAGAATCAAAATCCACAAAACTATTAACAAGCTTGGCTTTATTAAAATAAAAGACTTCTACTCTGAAAGAAAGTGTCAGGAGAATGAGGAGACAAACCATCAACTAGCAGAAAATATTTACAAAAGACATCCCTAAGATGGACTTGGTGATAGAAGGACTGCTATTCAAAATGTAAAACACTCTTAAAACTCAATAATCAGGGAATGAATGACCCTACTAAAAATAGTCAAGACATGGAAGCAACCTAAGTGTCCATTGACAGAGGAATGAATAAAGAAGGTGTGGTATATATATATACAATGGAATATTGCTCAACTATAAAAAAGAATGAAATAATACCATTTGCAGCAACATGAATGGATCAAGAGATCATTATCCTAAGTGAAGTAAGTCAGAGAAAAAGGCAAATATCATGATATAAATTGTATGTGGAATCAAAAAATGATACAAATGAACTTATTTACAAAACATCCACAGACATAGAAAACAAACTCATGGTTCCTAAAGAAGAAAGGTGGGAAGAAGGAATGGATTAGGAGTATGGAACTAGCAGATACACACTACCATGTATAAAGTAGATAACCAACAAAGACCTACGGGAGAGCACGGGGAACTATACTCGATATTTTGCAATAATGTATAAGGGGAAAGAATCTGAAAAAGAGCTGAATCATGCTGCTATACAATTGAAACTAACACGACATTGTAAATCAACTATATTTCTCTTAAAAACAATTTTAAAGTAGGCCAAAAACAACTAACAGACACCTCACCAAAGGAGATATTCAAAAGGCAGATAGCACATGGAAAGATCCTCCACATATGATGTCATCAAGGGAATGCAATTTAAAACAACAGTGAGTTATCACTATACACCTTTTAGAATATTCAAAATCTGGAAAACCTGGAATACTGACAACACCAAATGCTGGAAAATAAGAGCTCTCATCCATTGCTTAGTTCAGTTCAGTTCAGTCCATTCACTCAGTCGTGTTCGACTCTTTGCAACCCCATGGACTGCAGCACACGAGGCTTCCCTATCCATCACCAATACCAGGAGATTGCTCAAACTCAAGTCTATCGTGTCAGTGATGCCATCCAACCATCTCATCCTCCATTGTCCCCTTTTCCTCCTGCCCTCAATCTTTCCCAGCATCAGGGTCTTTTCAAATGAGTCAGTTCTTCGCATCAGGTGGCCAAATTATTGGACCTTCAGCTTCAGTATTAGTCCTTCCAATGAATATTCAGGACTGATATCCTTTAGGATGGACTTGTTGGATCTCTTTGGAGTCCAAGAGACTCTCAAGAGCCTTATCCAATACCACAGTTCAAAAACATCAGTTCTTCAGTGCTCAGCTTTCTTTATAGTCCAACTCTCACATCCATACATGACTACTGGAAAAACCATAGGTTTCACTAGACAGACCTTTGTCAGCAAGATAATGTCTCTGATTTTTAATATGCTGTCTAGCTTAGTGATAGCTTTCCTTCCAAGGAGCAAGCATCTATTATAAATTTCATGGCTGCAGTCACCATCTGCAGTAATTTGGAGCCCAAGAAAATAAAGTTTGTCACTGTTTCCATTTTGTCCCCATCTATTTGCTATGAAGTGATGGGATTGTATGCCATGATCTTAGTTTTTTGAATGTTGAGTTTTAAGCCAGCTTTTTTAGTCTCCTCTTTGATTTTCATCAAGAGGCTCCTTAGTTCCTCTTCATTTTCTATCATAAGGATGGTGTCTTCTGTGTATCTGAGGTTATTGATATTTCTCCCTGCAATCTTGATTCAAGCTGGTGCTTCATCCAGCCAGACATTTCGCATGATGTACTTTGCATATAAGTTAAATAAGCAGGGTGATAATATACAGCCTTGACATACTCCTTTCCCAATTTGGAACTGGTCAATTGTTACATGTCCAACGGTTCCAACTGTTGCTTCTTGACCTACATACAGATTTCTCAGGAGGCAGATAAAGTGGTCTGGTATTCCCATCTCTTTAAGAATTTTCCACAGTTTGCTGTGATCCACACAAAGACTTTGGCATAGTCCATAAAGCAGTAGATATTTTTCTGGAACTCTTGCTTTTTCAATGATCCAGCTGATGTTGGTAATTTGGTCTCTGGTTCTTCTGCTTTTTCTAAATCCAGTTTGAACATCTGGAAGTTTTTGATTTGCGTACTGCTGAAACCTGGCTTGGACAATTTTTAATTTTACTTTGTTGGCATGTGAGATGAGTGCAATTGTGTGGTATTTGAACATTCTTTGGCATTGCCTTTCTTTGGGATTGGAATGAAAACTGACCTTTTCCAGTCCTGTGGCCACTGCTGAGTTTTCCAAATTTGCTGGCTTATTGAGTGCAGCACTTTCACAACATCATCTTTAGGATTTGAAATAGTTCAACTGGAGTTCCATTACCTCCACTATCTTTGTTGATAGTGATGCTTCCTAAGGCCCACTTGACTTCATGTTCCAGGATGTCTGGCTCTAGGTGAGTGATCACACCATCATGGTTATCCAGGTCTTTAAGATCATTTTTTGCATAGTTCTTCTGTGTATTCTTGCCACCTCTTCTTAATATCTTCTGCTTCTGTTAGGTCCCTCCCATTTCTGTCCTTCATTGTGCTCATCTTTGCATGAAATATTCCCTAGGTATCTTTAATTTTCTTGAAGAAATCTCTAGTCTTTCCCTTTCTATTTTTTCCCTCTATCTTTGCATTGATCACTGAGGAAGGCTTTCTTATCTCTCCTTGCTATTCTTTGGAACTCTGCATTCAAATGGGTATATCTTTCTTTTCTCCTTTGCCTTTCACTTCTCTTTTCTCAGCTATTTGTAAGACCTCCTCAAACAACCCTTTTGCCTTTTTGCATTTCTTTTTCTTGGGGATGGTCTTCATCACTGCCTCCTGTACAATATCATGAATCTCCATCCGTAGTTCTTCACGCATTCTGTCTATCAGACCTAATCCCTTGAATCTCTTTCTCACTTCCACTATATAATCATAAGGGATTTGATTTAGGTCATACTTGAATGGTCTAGGGGCTTTCCTGTTTTCTTCGATTTAAGTTTGAATTTTGCAATAAAGCGTTCATGATCTGAGCCACAGTCAGCCCCTGGTCTTGTTTTTGCTGACTGTATAGAACTTCTCCATCTTTGGCTGCAAATAATATAATAAACCTGATTTCAATATTGCCCATCTAGTGATGTCCATGTGTAGAGTCATCTCTTGTGTTGTTGGAAGAGGCTGTTTGCTATGACCAGTGCGTTCTCTTGGCAAAACACTGTTAGCCTTTGCCCTGCTCCGTTTTGTACTCCAAGGCTTAATTTACCTGTTACTCCAGGTATCTCTTGACTCCCTACTTTCATTCCAGCCCCCTATGATGTTAAGGATTTTTTTTTTTTTTTTTTTGGTGTTAGTTCTAGGAGGTCTTGTAGGTCTTTGCAGAACTGTTCAACTACAGCTTCTTCAGCATTGCCGGTTGGGGCATAAACTTGGATTACTGTGATAATGAATGGTTTGCCTTGGAATTTTGAACAGAGATCATCCTGTCGTTTTTGAGATTGAACCCAAGTACTGCATTTCACATTCTTTTGTTGACTATGAGGGCTACTCCATTTCTTCTAGGGGATTCTTGCCCACAGTAGTAGATATAATGGTCATGTGAGTTGAATTCACCCATTCCAGTCCATTTTAGTTCACTGATTCCTAAAGTGTCAATGTTCACTCTGGCCATCTCCTGTTTCACCACTTCCAATTTACCTTGATCCATGAACCTAACGTTCCTGGTTCCTATGCAACATTATTCATCACAGCATTGGACGCTACTTCCATCACCAGTCACACGCACAACTGGGTGTTGTTTTTGCTTTGGCTCTGCCTCTTCATTCTTTCTGGAGTTATTTCTCCACTCTTCTCCAGTCACATATTGGGCACCTATTGACCTGGGGAGTTCATCTTTCAGTGTCCTATCTTTTTCATACTGTTCATGGGGTTCTCAAGGCAAGAATACTGAAGTGGTTTGCCATCCCCTTCTCCAGTGGACCATATTTTGTCAGACCTCTCCACCATGACCCATCCATCTTGGGTGGCCCTACACAGCATGGCTCATAGTTTCATTGAGTTAGACCAGGTTGTGGTCCATGTGATTAGTTTGGTTAGTTTTCTGTGATTGTGATTTTCATTCTGTTTGCCCTCTGATGGATAAGGATAAAAGTATATGGGATCTTCCTGATGGAGAGACTGACTGTGGGGGAAACTAGGTCTTGTTTTAATGGGCAGGGCCATGCTCAGAAAATCTTTAATCCACATTTCTTTTGATGGGTGAGGCTGTGTTCCCTCCCTGTTGTTGGGCCTGAGGCCAAACTATGGTAAGCTTAATGAAGGTAAGGGCGACCTCCTTCAAAAGGACTTGTGCACTCACTGTTGTATTCAGTGCCAATGACCCTGCAGCAGGCCACTGTCACCCCATGCCTCCACTGGAGACTCCTGGACACTCACAGGCAAGTCTTGCTCAGTCTCTTATGGGGACACTGCTCCTTTCTCCTCGGTCCTGCTGCACATAAGGTTTTGTTTGTGCCCTCCAAGTGTCTGTTTCCCCAGTCCTGTGGAAGTTCTGTAACCAAATCCTCAGTTCAGTTCCTACTGGCCTCCAAAGTCAAATTCCTTTGGGGTTCTCAGTCCCTTTGCTGGATCCCCAGATTTGGAAAACTGCTGTGGGTCCTAGAACTCTCTTAACAGTGTGGGAATTTCTTTGGTGTAATTGTTTTGTGGGTCGTCTCCTAGGCAGCTCTGTGGCAGGGCTAATGGATACCTCCTCCAAGATGCTTATGCCACATGCTGCATGACTCAGGTCTGCTGCAGCCAGAGCCCCTGTCTCTGCAGCAGGCCACTGCTGACCCATGCCTCTGCAGGAAACAGTCAAACACTCAAAGGCAGGTCTGACTCAGTCTCTGTGGGGTCTCTGGTTCATGGTGCCCACAAGGTTTTGTCTGAGCCCTCTGACCATCTCTGGCAGGTAGATTGGGTTTGATTCTAAATGTGATTTCGCCCCTTCAACTATATTGTTGGGACTTCTCCTTTGCCCTTGAACATGGGGCATCTTTTTTTTGGTGAAATCCAACATTCTCCTGTCAATGATTGTTCAGCAGTGAGTTACAATTTTGGAGTTCTTGCAGGAGAAGATGAGTGCACATCCTTCTACTCTGCCATCTTTAAAATTGCTCAGAAGAGTACAAAATGGTACAGTTATTTTGAAGGACAGTTGGTTATTTCTTACAAAACTATCATATGCTTGCCATACAATCAAGCAATTGCACCCATTGATATTTACTCAAAGGAGTTGAAAACTTATGTCCGCACAAAAATGTGCATATGGATGTTCATATTAGTCACAATTGTCCAAACTTGGAAACAACCAACATTTTCTTTGGTGTGTGAGTGGATAAATAAGTTGCAGCCCATCCAGAGAGTGGAATATTATTCACCACTCAAAAGAAATGGTCTATCAAAGCATGGGAAAACATGGAAGGAACTTAAATCCATATCACTAAGTGAAAGAAACCAATCTTAAAAGGCTGCATACTGTACAGTTACACCTACCTAACATTCTGGAAAAGGTGAAGCAGTGGAGACAAGTGAAAAAAGATTAGTAGTTGTCAGCAGTGGAGAGGAGGAGAGATGAATTGGCAGAGCCCAGAGGATCTTTGGAACAATGGAAATACTCTGTATTATCTTTTACTGATGGATATATGTCATTATACACCCAAACATGTAGAATACACACCCCCAACACTGAACCCTAAAGTAAACTATGTACTTTGTGTGATTAAGATGTGTTAATGTAGATTCATCCTTGGTAAAAAAAAAAAAAAATCATCCATGATGATGGTGATTAATTAGTAATGTTGATAATGAAGGAGTCTATTCTTGTGAGGGTCCAGGGGTATGTAGGAAGTGTCTGTATCTCCCTATTAGTTCATTGTAAACCTGAAGCTTCTCTAAAAATGTCCAGGGATAAGTGACATCATTTAAAAAAAAAAAAGGGAAATTTAGACACAAGGATCCAGCAGATAGAGGTGGAGATGGGAGAGATGTAACTATCAATATAAGTCAAACCTGTATTTCCAAAGCCAAAGAACCTCAAAGAGAAATCACACAAAGGAACCCACCAATCAGCCTGTTGGAAATTAAAGATAAAGGAAGATTTTGACAGCAGCCAGATTAAAATAAATTACATTTCCTGTAGAGAACAACTGTTCAAATGATTGCATATTTCCATCAGAAAACATGGCAACCAGAGGGGAGAAAGGATATTCTTTAATTGCTGAAAGGAAAGAAATGACAACCCAGATTTATACAAATAATTCAGCAGTGAGCAGAGAGAAAAAGACTGGGACAAAAAACCAGAAGGAACCAACAGAAAATTATTACCGACAAAGAAGGCTGTTGTAGTAATTAAATAGTCCCCCCCACAACAGACCAACTGTAAATGCATCTATGCCTATCATCAGTGCTTAAAGATATCTGAAGGAAAAAGTAGAATCAAAGGAGAAACAGACAATCCAGGATTTTACTTACAGACTTAAATATCTCTTGTCCTGTCAAGCTATTTGTGTCTTTGGACCTAACATGAATCTCTTTTAGATAACATATATTTGTGTTATGGTTTTTTTTTTTTTTAATAACTTCTGCCACATTCTGCATTTTTAATTGAAATACCTAATCCGTTTTTTTTTTCATTTAATGTAATTACTAAAAAGGAAGTGCTTACTTCTGTCAATTAGCTGTTTGCTTTCTCTGACTTACACCCTTAATTCCTCCACTACATTATGTGTGTTTTAATTGATTTGTGTGTGTGTTGTGTCTTTAGATATTTTCTAGTATTCCATTTGATGCTGTCCTTATTTCTCATGCTATTTTTTCTCCTAGTGGTTAGCATGATGCACTGCTTTAACACAATTCCAGTTCTAACCCCCCGTAATTAGTGTCAGACCCTACAGTGTAAAGGACCTAATCAATAAGACTGCCTTCACTTCAGATGCTACAAGCTCCGCGATCTCCAGCCCACTCATACTGCTGACCAGCGGCTCTAGACCCAAGGGTTTCCCACAGCTCCCTCACAAGACTGACCTCACTTCAGACTGTGGCCAGAAATTTAGGGATCGTGAAGCCACTCACACTTCTGACCAACGAAACCAATTCCACGGAGTTTCTACAACCCCCTCAGGTTTGACAATTAGCTGGAACAATTCACAGAATCCAGGTAAGTACCGTATGTATGACTGCAGCTTTGCTATAAAGGATCCAAGTCAGGGCTTCCCAGGCGGCACTGGTGCTAAAGAACTTGCCCGCTAATGCAGGCGACATCAGAGAGATGGGATCGATCCCTGGGTCAGGAAGATCCCCTGGAGGAGGGCGTGGCAACCCACTCCAGTATTCTTGCCTGGAAAATCCCATGGACAGAGGGCTGGAGGGCTACAGTCCATGGGGTCGCCAAGAATCAGATACAGCTAAAACGACTTAGCTCACACACACACACACAGGACCAGTCAAATGGGAGACACGCAATGTGAGTTCCGGGAGGACTCTGAACCCGGAACCTCTGCGCCTTCTCCGTGAGATCGGGGTGCTTCTCCCCACCCGCACCCCGCTGTGGCCACGTGATCACCAGTCAGGAAGCCCCCCTGGGCTCAGGGTCCAGAGCTTGTCCAGGAAGTCCTCTGCATATGAATGAGCTCCATTTCAAGAGCCCATTAGAAAGTCCTAAGTCCAACAAAGTTAGCCTAGATACCCAACTAACGCAATCGGCTATACGGTACCGTACTGGAATAGGGTTGTAATACTTTTCACGTAAATAATACATGACAGACAAACACAGAAATAAAGAAAACATTTTTAATCATACAGTAATTATTTTTAAAAGTACAGTAGTGTAGGACGATAGCTGACATACAGGGGCTGGCATTGAGCGAATTTCAGGCCAGAAGAGTTACAGACTGGAGGACAGAGGATGTGGGAGGTGGCAGAACTGAAGAATGGTTAGTAAGAGGAGGCAGGGGGCAAGCTGCAATTACACTCACCCCTGACATGGATGGCATAGGCTCTGGTTCCTTGCTGGAACCAGATGTGTGTTCACATCTTTGAAAGTTCACAACTTGAAGGCGTGTATGTTGGGGACTTACTGTACTGAGCTTTCATCAGGCAGTCCTGATGGACTCCGTTATTAACTACAGGATTTAACTTGGGCAACAGCCTTGCAAATTTGGGAAGTTTTGACCATTATTTTTTTAAAATAGTCTTTCAGCCTCTTGCACTCTTCTCTTTTTGAGATTACAATTATATGTACATTGGTGTATTTAATGTCATCCCATAGGGATGGGCCCTATTTGCTTTTGCTGTACTATTTCTTTCTGCTTCTCAGGCCTACTAATCTCTATTGACCTTTCTTCAAATTCACTGTTTCTTCCTTCTGCTTGCTTAAATCTATTATGAATCCTTCTAGTGAATTTTTCATTTAAGTTATACTACTTTCCAACTCCAAAACTGTTATTTGGTTTCTTTTATGTAATTTCTATCTCTTTATTGATATTGTTCTTTTGGGAAAACATCATTTTCCTAACTTTTTAAAACTCTTTATCCATAACTGCTTTAGTTTTTTGTGAATATTTAAGACAGTTCACAAAGTTCATGTCTAATAAATCCATATCTGGGCTTCATCAAGGACAGCTTCTATTCATTTTTTTTCTGTGCATCGGCCATGTTTTTCTTGTTTCTTTGAATGCTTCAAAAAATTTGTTAAAAATTAGAAACAGACTCACAAACATAGAAAACAGATTTGTGATTGCCAAGAAGAGGGGTGCAAGAGGAAGGGACTGGGCGTTTGGGGTTAGCAGATGCTAACTATTATATATAGAAAGGATAAACAATTAGTCCTACTGTGTGGCACAGAAAACTATATTAAATATTCTGAGGTAAACCATAGTGGAAAAGAGTATGAAATAGTATATATATTTATATAGACCTGAATCACTTTGCTATATAGCCAAAATTAACACAACATTGCAAATCAACTATACTTCAATAAAATTTGTTAAAAAGAAAATTAAATCACTATATGATAAAAGAAATTGCTGAAAACTAGACATTTTGGATATTGTTAATGTGCCAGTTCTAGAAATAAAATTCTACCTTCTCACCAGAGGATGTTGTTGGTTACAAGACTTAGTATCTGTTTATTTAGTAACTTTTATGACCTAGCTTTGTAAAACCTGTATTCTTTGTCACATGTGGCCACTGAGGTCTCTATTAGCTTACAGGTCAGCTGGGTGTTTGACAGAATTTCCTGAAACACATGAAAAAATCTAACAGAAAAAAAAAAAATCCCAGGTTTCACAGGGATGGCTGTGGGTTCCCCGGGTCAGGAAGATGCCCTGGAGAAGGAAATAGCAACTCACCCCAGTATTTTCACCTGGAAAATTCCATGGACAGAGGAGGCTGGTAAGCTACACTCCATGGAATCGCAGAGTCACACACGACGGAGCGACTTCACATCCATGTGCGTCTGGCCGCCTTCAACACTCAAGTCAGCAGTTTGCGTCCCTGCCTTAGCCCTCCCTCTTGCACACGAAGAGCCATGACTCAGCACACGAGGGCTTCTCAGATCCCCCCAGGTGCACGCACAGCCTGAGACTTCACCATCCTCCAGTTTCCAGGCAAAGGTGGGAGCTTTTCAAAGCTTTTATTTCCCAGAGCTTCTCGTCCCCCGGCATTTCCTCCAAAATTTTACAGGTAGGCTCCTTTTCCCTATAAATTAACTACTGCTATCCCCAGGTGGCAGCAGCTAATACATTTTCCTTTAAATGTTTCAAACAAATATCCCTGGATAGATGAATCAGCCTGGGAAAGTCCTGAGTGATACAAAATAAAGGCAGGTCTCTTGAAACAAACAGTTCTACAAGGACGCCTGAGGTCAAGATAAATAACAACAGTATTTTGAGAAGAAGGTCTGCTCTGCTCTATTAAGTGACAGCTTCATGCACTAAAACACGGGTGGCCGTTTTCAAAGCCACACTGAGCCTTGGAGAGACGGCCTGCCCCACCTCAGCTGAAACACTACAAGCTCCCTGCTTTATACACGGCTTGTTTGCTGTTCTTGTTCTTCCTTCTTTGTGTTCTCCTGATTGCTATAACACTTTGATTGAGTTCTAAAGATCTGAGGGTTTATACTAATAGATTTTGCCAGTTTATTCATTGTTTTGTAGAGGGATTGACTTGCAGCCCCTTACTCTGCCATTTTCATTGATGATTACGTAGAGGATCTTGTAGAACCAGAAAATAAGAAAATACTAAAAAAAAAAAAAATTTAACAAAAACCTATTATATATTTGAGCACCCATAGAATGGGACAACATAGAGTGAACCCTAGTGTAAATGATAGATTTATTTAATATATCAATTTTGGTTCATGGCTTCTGATAAATATACCATAATATCTCATGATGTTAAGCACGGGGGATCCATGTGCAAGATATTCAGAAACTCTGTGCTATCTTTACAATAGCTGTAAATATAAATTGTCAAATAAAATTTTTCTTTTAAAAATAAAATAACCCAAATAGAATTGATCTGGTGTTATCATCTGATTAATAAGATTCCCAAAAGGAGACAACATGGCAAATGGGGTAGAATAAATTATTAAAGGTGTTATAGAAGATAGTTTTTCAGAGCTGAAACATAGAAGTTTTTGATGGAAATTTCCTAATGAGTACAGTAATTATGTACTTATAACTATGAAATTATAAACCATAAAAGATGGAGAGAAAATCCTGCAAATTTCCTGGAAACAAAATGGGTCACCCCAAAGGACTAAATGGCTGCCTAACTTCAATTATTTTACCAGCGGCTCTGTGTGTTAGAACACACAGGAGGAGTGTGTAAATTCTCAGGAAACATAACTTATAACATAGGATTCTTCACCCGAACAACCCACATTCTGAAGCCAAGATAAAGATATATTTACACATGCCAGAACAGATAAATTCTATTTATCACACCTTTACTCAGGTAGATACTTGAAGCTATGATGCAGAAAATAAAGCGAGAAAAAATTACTCATAGGTTAAAGAAATTCTAGACAGTAGAACCATGAGGGCAAAGCTAAAATAAACAATTATAAACTGGAGAAGAAAACTGTCCAAAGTTAAACAAGGCAAAGTTATAGGATTTGGGGGAAAAGAATCAAAATATACATTGGGACTATAGAATAACTTAAGAATCTAATAAAGGCATTTGATGAGGTATAAAAATGAGAAGGAACTAATGTCACTTTGTATCAGACATTTCTCTATTGGATTCGTGTTATTGACACAGACAGCATACAATTTAAACCTAATATATTAGCAGATTTTTATTCACTTTGAAAATGTAAAATAATGATTGAAACTTTTCCTAAGAGATTAGGAGGAATAAGGCAAAAATATTGACATCACTACTCTATTTAATATGTGCTGAAAGCCCTTGCCCAATGTCAAGAAAATTAATATGAATATTGAAAAGGGTAAACTGTCATTACATGCATAGACCTTTTAGAATTATACATTTAAATAGCATGAAAAGCTCAAATAAACGTCAATAAATCTAACCAAATCTTGCTGTTGTTTGCACATTGCCCTATAAAAGGAGTTGAGCAAAATTTAAGATGATCTAAGAAATGGAGGAGTATACTCTGTTCACAGATTAGAAGGATCTGTGTTGTAAAGGTGACAGTATTTTATAAATTAAACTAACATTCAGTATAATCTCAAGAAAATTCCCACTAGGATGTGTATGAAGCAGCGGGTGGTAAATCAGGAGGATAGTTTTAATTTCTAAGGCAATTATAAGGCAGATATAGAAAACAAAATAAGATAATAGAGAAATTGAGGAAATATTTTTTTTGTCAATGTTATCCAGTCAGTTGGACATAGAAACTAATGAAAATTGATATATAGTTCACACGATAAGAAGATAGATATGAATGGATTTTAAATCTAAATGTGAATTCCAAAACACTAAAAATTCTTTGAAATGTTTTTTAAAATCTCTGAAATCTTGGCATAGGGAAATATTCCCTGGGTGCCAAGAGAGGAAATGCTCAGTTCCATACATTTCAGTTCCTCAGTTGTGTCCAAATCTTTGTGACCCCACAGACTGCAGCACGCCAGGCCTCCCTGTCCATCACCAACTCAAACTCATGTCCATTGAGTCAGTGATGCCATCCAACCATCTCATCCTCTGTCATCCCCTTTTCCCACCTTCAATCTTTCCCAGCATCAGGGTCTTTTCAAATGAGTGAGTTCTTTGCATCAGGTGGCCAAAGTATTGGAGTTTCAGCTTTAGCATCAGTCCTTCCAATGAATATTCAGGACTGACTTCCTTTAGGATGTACTGGTTGGATCTCCTTGCAGTCCAAGGGACTCTCAAGAGTCTTCTCCAACACCACAGTTCAAAAACATCAATTCTTCCACGCTCAGCTTTCTTTATAGTCCAACTCTCACATCCATACATAACTACTGAAAAAACCATAGCCTTGACTAGACGGACCTTTGTTGGCAAAGTAATGTCTCTGCTTTTTAATATGTTGTCTAGGTTGGCGATCACTTTTCTCCCAAGGAATAAGTGTCTTTTAATTTCATGGCTGCAGTCACCATTTGCAGTGATTTTGGAGCTCCCCAAAAATAAAGTCTGTCATTGTTTCCATTGTTTCCTCATCTATTTGCCATGAAGTGATGGGACCAGATGCCATGAGCTTAGTTTTCTGAATGTTGAGTTTTAAGCCAACTTTTTCACTTTCCTCTTTCACTTTCATCAAGAGGCTCTTTAGTTCTTCTTCACTTTCTGCCATAAGGGTGTTGTCATCTGCGTATCTGAGGTTATTGATATTTCTCCCAGCAATCTTGATTCCAGCTTGTGCTTCATCCAGTCCAGCATTTCTCATGATGTACACTGCATAAAAGTTAAATAAGCAGGGTGACAATATATAGCCTTGATGTACTCCTTTCCCTATTTGGAACCAGTCTGTTGTTCCATGTCCAGTTCTAACTGTTGCTTCCTGACCTGCATACAGATTTCTCAAGAGGCAGGTCAGGTGGTCTGGTATTCCTATCTCTTTAAGAATTTTCCACAGTTTATTGTGATCCACACGGTCAAAGGCTTTGGCATAGTCAATAAAGCAGAAATAGATGCTTTTCTGGAACTCTCTTGCTTTTTCAATGATCCAACAGATGTTGGCAATTTGATCTCTGGTTCCTCTGCCTTTTCTGAAGCCAGTTTAAACATCTGGAAGTTCACGGTTCTTGTACTGTTGAAGCCTGGCTTGGAGAATTTTGAGCATTACTTTACTAGAGTGTAAGCTGAGTGCAATTGTGTGGTCATTTGAGCATTCTTTGGTGTTGCCTTTCTTTGAGGAAATCATGAGGAAAAATATAAACTGACTTCACTAAAATTAAGAAAGTTAGTTATTCAAAATCCATCATTAAGAGAGAGAAATGACAGGCCAAAGACTGGGAGAATATATTTACCAGTCACACAACCATCAGCGGCTATGTCCAGAACATACGGATCACTTCTATAAAACTAGTCATCAAAGACCAATAACCCAAGAGAAAAATAGACAAGAAATATTGAACTTTTGCACCAAAAAAGAAGGTACATGGATGACAAATGAACATGTGAAGGGTGCTCAAACTCATGACCGATAAGAAAAATGAACACTAAACCACAAGAAGAATTCTATGCTAACTTGATGCTGTGACCACTAGTCCTGTTGAGCATGATACATGGGCATGATAAGACTTTCAAACATCTGTTTGAAATATTGGAGTACTTCCAAACCACCCAGGACCTAAGAAGCAAAGATGTGGACAGAAAGGAAGCATTTTGTCTACTGTTTGTTCCTTTGATCATGTGCAATTCTTGGTGTAAGGAGAGCATCCAGAAGTGGCAGGTAAGTCGCAGTATCTCTGGGAGCTCTGGGGAATCTCATAAAAGCAGAATAGAAAACACACTGGCACTGGACTCTTAAGGCAGATCGTTGGCGAGGGGCTGGGATCCCAGGCAGAAGGAGGGGAAGAAGTGACGGCAACACTCACCCCCAGTTTTCTCCGTGAAGTGTTGGCACTTGCATCTTCCCAGGTCATGAAGCAAATAAGCCTGGACAAGGAATAACCAGCAGAGCAGAGAGCTTTGTGTCTTCACAATTCTGGTGAGCAGCAGTTAGAACTCAGGAGCCATCCAGGGGAGGGAATAGAGAAAACACAGAAGCACTGAATCAAGACTCGCAGAGCGCCAGATCTCAGGATGGGAGTGAGTCAGAGAATTCCGTGGGCTGTACAGGCCATGCAGTCGCAGAGTCAGACACGACTGAATGCCTTTCGCTTTTACTATCAGAACCCAGAGCAGACCAAAGTAGAAAAAGATGGCAGTCTTTCAGGTGGGCCCCTGATGGGGATGAATGGAGAAGCTGTGTCTTTCTGTCAACTGCAAAGGAATTTTGTACCCCTGGGTGATATTCTCTTAAAATTATTTAAAAAATGAATGCTATTTAGACTTTCTGCAACAATGGCTTATATGACCGTAAAAATAGTGAGATGGTAGACTTAAATTCAATGATAATAGTAATTACAGTAAACTCAAACATAAAAAAAACTCCAGTTAAAAGACAATAACCTACATTAAAAAATAAAACCTGACAATATGATATTCAAAAAAGATACATTTAAATAAAGTTTGAAAAAGGTTATTTTGCACTAACATTAGTCAAATGGTAAAAGTTTAAGTCAATCAGTCATGTCCGACTCTTTGTGACCCATGGGCTGTAGCCCGCCAGGCTCCTCTGTCCATGGAATTCTCCAGGCAAGAATACTGGAGTGGGTAGCCATTCCCTTCTTTAGGGGAACTTCCTGACCCAATAATGGAACTGGGGTCTCCTGCATTGCAGGAGGATTCTTTTACCAGCTGAACTACCAAAAAAAGTTGGTATAATTAGATCAATATAAATAATTTTAAGTCATAGTACTAAGCCTATCAATTAAATAGGAAAATATGGCAATCTTAAAATTCCCACCACTATTAACATGGCTTGAAAATATGTAAAGTAGAATGAGAAAATCCATAATCATCACTCAAAAATGTAACATACTTATCTCAGAAATACAACAAGCTAAGAAGCAAATCGATTCTTGAAACAATAAAGAATAGATTTAGCAAACTTTATTGACTCAATATATGTAGAACACTTCAACGAATAACTGCAGAAAGCACATTCTTTTCAAGTAAAAATAAAATATTTACTAACTAGTCATTTTTTTTGCCTTATAGCAAGTTACAACAGGTTTCAAATGATTGAAATAAAGTGAGGGTTTTTTTCTGGCTACAGTGGAAGTAAAGCAGATAGAAATCCATAACCAAAGGAAAACTAGGAGAGTTCTAAAAGTGTGAAAATTAAACAGTAATTTTCTAAAAAGCTGAAAGATCACATAAGCTAATTTATAAATAACAAATTAAATTCAATTAAAGTAGAAGAAAGGAAACACAGAAGTAAGAGTAAAAATTAGTAGAAAAATGAGAACGTTGAAAAATCAACAAAGCTATGAGTTAGTTCTTTGGAAAAGGCTTAATGGTATAAATTAACTTATTAACTAGGTTTGTCATAGATTTTCTTCCAAGGAGCAAGCATCTTTTAATTTCATGGTTACAATCACTGTGCACAGTGATATTGGAAGACAAGAAAATCTGTCACTGTTTCTGCTTTTTCCCCTATTTGCCATGAAGTGATGGAAGAAGATGCCATGATCTTAGTTTTTTGAATATTGGGTTTTAAGCCAAGTTTTTCGCTCTCCTCTTTCACCTCATCAAGAGGCTCTTTAGTTCCTCTTCACTTTCTACCATTAGGGTGGAATCATCTGCATATCTGAGGTTATTATTTTTCCCGGCAATCCTGATTCTAGCTTGTGATTCATCCAGTCCAGCATTTTGCATGATGTACTAATCTACATAGAAGTTAAATAAATAGTGTTACAATATACAGCCTTGTTCTCCTTTCCAATTTTTTCCGTTTCTCCTTTCTCCATTGTTCCATGTCAGGTTCCAACTGTTACTTCTTAACCTGCATATAGGTTTTTTAGGAGACAGGTAAGGTGGTCTGGTGTTCCCATCTCTATATTATATGCATAAATGTATGCATATATATATATATATATGTATATATAATAGATATAATGATATATCCATTATATCAGCTTTTTAAAGCATTAGATCTGAAATTAGAAAAAGAAAATCATTTACAAATTCATCAATCAAGATCGAGTACCTAAGAATAATTCTGAATAAAAATTTGCATGTCCTCTACATAGAAGACATGAATAAATAAATGAATGGAGGAGTATATATGGATATATATGCATGTTATTGGGCTTCCCTGGTAGCTCAGCTGGTAAAGATCACCTGCAATGCAGGAGACCTTGGTTTGATTCCTGGGTCCGGAGGATCCTCTGGAGAAGGGAGAGGCTACCCACTCCAGTATTCTTGGGCTTCCCTGGTGGCTCAGATGGTAAAGAATCTTCCTGCAATGCGGGAGACGTGTATTTGATCCCTGGGTTGGGAAAATCCCCTGGAGGAGGGCATGGCAACCCATTCCAGTATTATTGCCTGAAGAATCCCACTGGACAGAGGAGCCTGGCGGGGTACAGTCCATGCAATAGCGAAGAATTGGACTCAATTGAGTGACCGAGCAGAGCACAGCGGCATGCAGGTTATTGTGGTTTACCAGGTGGCTCAGTGGTAATTTGCCTGCCAATGCAGGAGACACAGGAGATATGGGTTCAATCCCTGAGTTGGGAAGATCCCCTGGAAGAGGTCATGGCAGCCCACTCCAGTATTCTTGCCTGGAAAACCCCATGGGCAGAGAAGCCTGGTGGGCTACAGTCTATGGGGTCACAAAGAGCTGGACACGACTTAGTGACTGAGCATGAGGAGAATGATATATAGAGACAGAGACAGAGCGATGTCTATTGTAAGGAGCTGGCCCACGTGGTCCAAGGTCTGTAGTGGGCCAACTGGAGACTCAGGATAAATAGCAGTATAAGTTCCAGTCCAAATGCCAGAAGGCTGGACACCCAAGGAAGAGCCAATATTTCAATTTGAATCCAAAAGTAGGAAAAAGAAAAACAACAACAACAACAATTCACGTTTCAGCTTGAAGGCAGTCAGGCTGAAGTAGTTCCCTCTTACTTGTAGGATGGTCAGCCTTTTTGTCTTATTCAGTCCTTCAACTGATTGGACAAGGCCTGTCTGCATTAGGAAGTGCAGTCTGCGTTACTCAGACTACTGATTCAAATATTAATATCATCAGAACCACCACCCCAGACACACAGAGTATTTGACCAAATGCCTTGTGACTCAGGCAAATTGACCCATCAAGCTAATCATCACAGGAATACTCTTTGTCAACTTGGTATCCATGCACATCTCCTTAAATGAAACTTAATGTTTGAGTAGAGACAGTAACAAGATTAAAGATCTTCCAAACTTGATATAACAATCCTGTATACACTCAAAAACTCTAATCCCTTCCTCAAAGGAGGTAACATCTTTGAGAGATGTTTTCTCTTTGATATCCCTAACTGACATATAATGATGTACAGTTAGTGATATTTAAACACTATGATATAAAGTTCAGCCATCTTATGTCATAAAAGGATAACATTATATGTTATATGATAATTGGCCAGAATAGCACACTCAAAAGAGGAATAGATTGCCTTTAGCATCCAAAGAGGCCCACTGGGTATTTTGCCTCTGTTTTGGTTGTAGGAGAGGCTGGAGACAACCCCTTATCTTCTGCATTAAAAAGGGTATCCCCACACCACTGCATGCCTTGAGCTATCATCAGATGTACTTCCTACCCTTCTGGCCCATTTCTTGCTACTCTGGCCAGCTAAATCCGATCAGCATAATGTCAACCACATAATGGATGAGTAAGGTATCTTGTAAAAGGGACATTTGATCACGATTCCAGCAAATTACATGATGACATAGGCCTGCAGAGTGGGTACTCCCCTGAAGTAGGACAGGGCGGGTGTATTGCTGGCCTTGCCAGCTGAAAGCAAACTGCTTCAGATATTTCCTATTGACAGGTATGGAGAAAAAAGTATTTGCAGGTCAATAGCTAAACCCCAGGTACCAGGGAGTGTGTTAATTTGTTCAAGAACAACTGTTACATCAGCTGTAATGGAAGTCACCACCTGATTAATCTAACAACAATCAACGTTCACTCTCAAGACCCATCTGTCTTCTGCAAGGCTGAAATAGGTGAGTCAAAAGGGGATGTGGTGGGAATCGCCACCTCTCCATCTTTCAATTTCCTGATGGGGGCACTGATCTCTGCAACCCCCCCAGAAATGTGACATTGCTTTTGGTTCAGTATTTTCTTGGGTAGAGCCCATTCTCAGGGCTCCCACTTGGCATTTTGTACCATAATATCTGTCACTTGAAAGGTCAAGGAACAAATGTGAAGATGCTGCCAGCTGCTAAGCATTTCTATTCCAATAATGCATCCTGAGACTGAGAAAACAACCACAGGATGGGTTGTAGGGCTCCCTGGGCTCCCTGGGGGTTAAGCCTGACACCAATAAGTCCCTCCTCCAACTGGTGGGCCACAGGGACATTTTGGCTCTCTTGGAATTCAGATCAGTCCAGCCAGTGTTCAGGAGCCCCTGAAAGTTCTGATTATTCCCTTCTTACCAATGTACAGTTACTTCATAAATGGCTGGAAGTCCCTTTGGGGAAGGCTGAAACAGAAGTTTAACAATATACATTTTTGGCAGTGCATGAGAGTCCTTCCTGGGGGAGACCTGACCTCCCTTCATTCAAAGAGTTCTGGGTCTGCAGAATTTTAACCCTCTGTGTTTAGGATTCAAGTTATACTTTTGGTCCCTTGACCTAGAACTTTTCTGCTTATACAACTCAAATAAAAATTCAGTAGGCTTTCTATTTCACTTCTAGGAACAGTATCACAATCAGTAGAGCAGCACCCTCGGGCCGCTGTTTGATCAATCATTGTGATTGCTGTTTTGACTTCAGTGTCCACACAGAGACCATGCCTGCCTTTGGTGGTCGAGTATGTCCACCACCTCATGGCCCCTGCCACCTGGGGTCCAATTACTCCACTGCATTTGCAGTTCTCAACTGTAAGATCTGGAACTTTTTCCTACATAAAAGACCTATCACAGAGCTCTTTGAGGATGTAGGATGGAGGGTGGCGGAAGTCACAAATTTATTTCTCACAGTCACAGTGGAAGGCTGTTCCCTGGACCCTCCCAGGGTAGAGGAGCAGGTCTTAAATGACAAATCCTCCCTAACATCCTGCTCTCTCTGAGACTTGGAATCCCTTCCTCTACATTAAGAAAAGGCCACTCTAGCAGTTATAACTTGCTCACTATGGACCACTTTTGGGTCCAGGTTCAAATCAACCGATCAATCAAACTCCCAAAGCTGCAACACTGATGTAGAATCTCTGCTCAGAGAGCCCACTTCAATACACTGGGCCTGATGGATCCAGTGCCGTGTTCCTCCCCGCATCACCCCACACTTAGTGACTATCCCCAAACATGGTCCCTAACAACAGCAGAGGGCTCAGGGTTTAATTCAGAAGGGATGAAAATATTCCAAAATTGACTATGCTGGTTGCAAATATCTGTGAATGCATGAAAACCCTTGAATTGTGCATGTCAAATGAATGAATCATATGGCGTTTTATTTTTACTAATTCCATCTCAATATAACTATTAAAAAAAAATAGAAAGTTGAGCTCGCTGTAATAATTCCCTTAGTCCCTTCCCCTCTTTCTCTGGCACCTGCGAGATGGTGGCCATGGTGGCCTAACCAGTGGGGTGAAATCTCAGACCCCCAACCCTCCTGGACCATATTTCCTTCAGAAACAGGCAACTTTGTCTCCACACACCTACTGACCCCCAGGGAATTGATGGAAGGGTAGAAGCCTGGTCTGAGTCAGGTGACTGTTTCTGTGGACTTTTGGACTTGTGCCTGAGTTAAAGCTGTAAGATGTAAATTTAGGAAATTCAGAGGTTGTGCTTCCTGGCATGTGGAGTAAACGCCTTTATAATGAGAAGGAAGATGGTGAATTTACATCATATTCAGGCAGGGTTCCTGCCCTCCTCATGGCTTGGTTGTTCCATGGAGTGCCCCACATCCTTCCAGTAATGATGTACATGTGCTTAATTCAAGTACTAGAGAACTTATTTTAGTTTTAAGTAATTATTTAAATCTCTGGCCTCCACGCGCATAGTTAAGAGGAAAGATCATTGTCCTCAAAGGCTTGTGGTGAAACACAGGCAGCGCTGCGCATTCCTGCCCCAGGGGTCATTCACAAGGGCAGTGCTGATCCCTGCTCCTATTTCTTCTAAACTGGTGTGTGTGTGTCTGTGTGTGAGTGCACACGTGCATGCGTGTGCTCAGTTGTGTCCGATTCTTTCCCACCCCATGGATTGTAGCCCGCCAGGCTCCTCTGTCCATGCATGGGCTTAACCAGGTAAGACTACTAGAGTGTTGCCATTCCCTCCTCCAGGTAATCGTCCCAGCTTAGGGAGCAAACTTGGATCTTCTGAATCTCCTGCATTTCAGGTGGATTCTTTAACCTCTGTGCCATTGGGGAAGCCCCAAATTGTTGCATCCAAACATCAAAATAGTACACTTCTTATGCTATGGCTTGATTTTTCGGCTTTAGATGTTATCTATTGATGTCCTGATTTAAAAGACAAAGCTTAACTTTATTACATTGCTTATTTCATACACACCTTTCCAGTAAAATTTAATCAATAAACAGTGCTTATATGACAGCCATTTAAATGTATTTACTAAAGAGTCAAATAGTTTATCACTCATGTGATTATTTTCTGGCATGGATATTTTATTTCCTTTGAGTTCCTTTTTTGAGCAGTTTTTCTTTATGCTGCTCAATCATCTTTGTGTTTTTATTATGTTTTGTTTTTGGAAATTACTACACTTTCATAAAATCTACAAGCATAACACAGTGAGAACTTGTATTCTCTAACCTCCATCAGAAATGTTTATTTTATCAAGCTTGCCGTCTCTCTGTCTCCCTATGTTCCTTTTATACACACACACACACACACACACACACACACACACACACACACACACACACGCACGCAGACAACATAATATGTATTGTGAAATCACTTTGCCCCTAATTACTTAAGCACATAACTCCTAGGACAAATGAAGTGTTCTCATATAACTTCAATTCAATCATCTCGCTTTTAACTCATAGTTGCCAAGATTCATACAATATTTTAATTTACTATATAAGCCATACTCAGGTGTTGTCCATTATAAAACTAACAGCTTTATAGTTTTTTTCCTCCCAAATGCAGAATCCAAAGATCACATGTTGCTCTTGGCTGTCAGATCTATCTGGTCTCCTTTGAGCTTTTTTTTAAGATTCTCCCTCTCCTCCCTTTTTCTATTCTTCTGCCCCATCAATACTGACAGTTTTTATTTTCTGACTAATTCCCTCTCCAGCCCCCCAGCCTCTCTGCCTCAAGATACTTTCTAATTATGATTTAGTGAGGTCTTGAGAAAGAGAAGGAAAATGTGTTGGCTCAAGTCATCATTTTAATAAGAATCCAAAAAAAAAAAAAAACTACTCATATTTCTTGCTATAAATATCCTTTAAGAAAGAGAACCAAACTCAGTTCTTTTGGATTTTTTTTTATTAATTCACGTGTCTGGCATACATCGTCATGTGCAAGCACCTGTATAAGTGGTTGTGCTTTAGTGTACTTTGCATTCCTATATATAGAGTACAGTAGTACAGTGTCTTTATTTCAAGCTCAGGACGTCCAGAAGCAAGCTTAAGAGTAGTGGTGTTGTAGCCAGTACTACTAAGAAGAGCTTCACGACGCAGGAAATGGCAAGATTTTCTTTATTTGAGGAGGCCCTGTTTGTTTCTGATGCACAGGACCTGAACATAGAATAATACATGAAGGTTGCAGGGTTCAGGATGAATCCAGTGCTCATCTCTCAGTACAAAGAGAAAAAAGAAAGAGCTACTACCCAGACATCACTGGATTGCTTTTTTCGAGAGGGTAGATAAAATTGAATCCAGCAAGGAACCAGAGCCTGTGCCATCAGCATCAGATGTGAGCGACGCTGCTTCTTGCCCTCCGTCTCCGGTCACTGACAGCCCTCCAGCTCCACCAGCGCCCACCTCCTCCTCCTCCTGCAGTCACTAACTTCATGTCTGCTTCTTGTCTGTTCACTTGGTGCCAGCCCCTGTACGCCAGCTATTGTACTATACTACTGTACTTTTCAAGATACTGTACTGTAAGATTAGAAATGTTTCCTTTATGTTTTGTGTTTGTTTTTATGTACATATTATTTGTGTGAAAAGTATTATAAACCTATTACAGTGCTATATAGCCAATTGTGTTAGTTGGGTACCTGGGCTAACTTTGTTGGACTTACAAATAAACTAGACTTAAAAACACGCTCTCAGAATGGAACTTGCTCATATGTAGGGGACTTGCTGCATCTTCATTCTAAATATTAACCCGTCTTATGGTTCTAACTCATTTTCAAACTTGTGAATGACAGAAGAATTCTTATGACCCAATTGTATACATGAAAATGTTTCCTTACTCCTTTATTCTTTCTATCATCATCCTGAATTTTTAATTTTTTTATTGTGGTAAAAGTCATGTAATATAAAACATACAGTTTTAACTACATTTACATCATAGTAGCATTAAGTACACTTACATTGTTGTGCAACTGTCAACATCATCCACCTCCTGAATTCTTCATCTTCCAAAACTGAAACTCTGTCCCCCTTAAACACTGATTTCCCATCCGCACTCCCCACCTCCCCACACCCTGGCCCCTGGCATCTACCAATGTACTTTCTTACTCTATGAATTTGACTATTCTAGGCACCTCATCATTCTGAATCTTGCTGAGGCATTATCTTTAACATTTTATCTCACATATTAAATCCTAAATATGGTAGTTGATATTTCATTCAATTTTATTGTCAGAGTTATAAATGAAAGACTTAAAGTCATCTACTTAACTGTGGTGAACACAGTTGCAGTCATCTTCCAACAATTAAGCTTGCTCTTCAGAAAGAAAAACTAGCAGAATAATTTTTCAATGTTTTTGTCTTATCAACCTTTCTAATTTTAGCTTCTCAAGCTGCTTTCATAATATAAACATTTCCTCTTAACGTCAGCCATTCAGCACAAAACAATAACCTAATGCTCACTTTTGATTAATTATAAAAAAATTTAATGTTTTGTGTGATCCTCAACTGTATTTTTAAAAAATCCTCAACCTGTATTCTAACAAAAAGTAAAAGTACTGTATAAACAAACTATCATGTTAAAATGAATATAAATGCAAACATAATGTTTAAAAGGTAAAAGGCTTAAGAATCTTCTCTTCAGATTCACCAGGTCACAATGCTAATCATTCAGGAGACAGATACATTGTTAACAAATTTCAAAACATTACCCTTGGCTATGATGAATTAATTCTTGTATTTGGAAAGGAATGTGAGATGATTTTTCCCTCCCCATAGCTTTAGTAAAAGCAGATTAACTTGTAAAGAAGTAACTCTATATTTTTTTCAAAATATACTTCCTGAATCATGATGTACTGTAAAATATGTGCATTTTTTGTAGATCGAATATTGAAAAACAAAGCCTGACTCCCGGGAAAATGCTAACAAGGAAATGTCTTGTGAAATGCTCCTAAATTAACTGAGCAAACTGCTTCTCCTCCAAACTCTGAACACAGCATACAGCTTTGTCTACTAGAGTTCAAAGATACGACATATGAATCAACCACATTTTTGTAGCTCTATGTATAACTTATAGGATCTTGACCTGGAAATGTTAACTTATTGATGGAAAGTAACTTGTATGGCTATATCTAGATAATTTGCTTTTTTAATAAAATTCACATCAAAAATTCATCCTCCCACTTTTTAATCAACTTTTTTGAGCATCTCCTATGTACAAACACTTTGCAAGGATGCAATGATTTTTATGTCCCCACTATTCTGCAATTGTTTTGGATTCCTATTAACCTGATTTTTGTGTGTTTTTTTTTTGGGGGGGGGGAGTGTTGGTTATTTTCCTTTTAATCTTAATCAGTATCTTTGGACTGTTAACAAACAGGACAAAGGGCCCCCAGAAGAATCACTTATACTAAGCCCCGAGTCACAAAGCTGAGACTTAACTGAATTGAAGTTTGGATCTCCCAGAAATGGAACCTTAAATCAGCCAATCAACGATCACCCCAAGAACACAAATGGGGTCACCTGCCTCACAGGCCACTGTTGTCCCCTAAAGGAGGGTGACCCTGCCACAACTAACACACTGTTCTTACTGAGTATAGCTTCCTTGTTTCTGCCCCCTTCTGCCTAAATTGTCTCATTTCATTTTGTTTAGTAACTTGGTACTCCATTCTGTTAGCTTGGAGGCTGTCCAACTCAAATAGAATTTTGCTCAAAAACACTTAAAAATTTTAACGTGCCCTAGTATATCTTTCAAGAGTACAGATTTTAATTTTTAAAAACATATACTACATGTATGGCGTATGTAGTATAAAGACCTAAAGATCTAGAATCAACAAACTTAAAAAAGTACAAGTCTTGGGGACTTCCCTGATGGTCCAGAGGTTAAGACATGGCCTTCCAATGCAGGGGGTGTGGGTTCAATCCCTAATTGGAGAGTTAAGATCATACATGCCTTGTAGCCAAAAGCCAAAGCAGAAGCAATATTGTAACAAATTCAATAAAATCTTTTAAAAAATGGATCACATCAAAAAAAAAAAAAAACTTAAAAAAAAATAAAAAAGAACTAGTCTTAGACATTGTACATAATGCTCTGAGACTCAGTTTGCTAATATAAAAAATCAGGATGATAGAGAGCTCTTCTGAAGATTAAAGAAATAAGCAAAGTCGTGAAAACCTTAAGGGAAGGATGTGATACAATGAACAGAGATTAAACATTGAAATGAGACAATATGCAGCTCAGTTCTCCACTAGCTAGGGTGATCAGGCACAGGTCGTTGCCCTGTCTTTGCCCCGGTTACTCACATATGCACCGATCATCTTGCAAAGTGGCCACGGGGAGAAAGTGGCCAGGCCACCATTTCCTCTGCCCAGACCCCTGGCACCTCACAGGCTCAACACATGCATCTACAGTTACAAACACCTTCACTTTTCTTCAGAGGAAAATTCTGAGTTCTGTACAGTCTCTAAGTGTTGGAGATCAGTATAGATACAATAATAAATGAAATTCAGAATATTTTTCTGTTAAGTGTTTTCTTACATGTGTATATGAGTGTGTGTGTATGGTGGGATGTGTGACGTGTCCCACCAGGGCCTCATCACCCTTACACCTGTCTACTTTTGTTGTTTGGAAAGAAAAACAAAACCAAAATGACCAAAGGGAGTGGGTTACAAGGCAGTACACATTTTATATAAATGTAAAGACCCAGTATTTTAAAAAATAGTGATAGAAGAGTGATCCTGTTAGATATTAGGGAGGCCATTTCAACCTGTTTTCCACGTTAGTCTCAAATGAGCACCGAAGATATTTGAAAGGAAAGTGAAACTGAGCCCCGTGAGGCTCCTGGGCACAAAAGACTTTCTGGGTCCCCCATTTCTTGAGTATATAAAATAGGCTTTATTCAGCCTCCAGGACCTGCCTCGAGTTTCAGTGAGCAGGTTTAAACAGTAGTTAATCAGGGAAAGGAAGGGATCCTGAGACAAGGGAGGGGCAGCCAAGAAACAGGAGGGCAGCCTTGGGGCAGGGTCCTGGTTCTCCCTCAAGGGGTTCACGTAACTATACCTCTGAGCTCTTCTGCAGAAGCTGAAACTCCCACCAAGTAGGAGAAGTTAACTGTTGCCCACAGGGAAGTAGGCCCAAGACCTGTGGGAACCAAAGGGTTAATGACACTGATTCCTGATTACCTCACCACCAACCAGTCAAAAGAATTTCCACTAGCTGATTAGGCCCTCTTTGAATTAAACCTGTAAAACTCCTCATTACCCTCTCCAGGTCTGGACACACAGTTTTGAGGGCATTAGTCCACCGTGGCCCCCTTTACTTAGCAAAGCATTTATGCTCTTTTCTACTTCACGCAAAACTCTGGCTTCAAGAAGGAATTCAGTGTAGGGGTCCAGAAGCCAGATTCAGCTTTAAAAGCAATTCTGTCCTTAGGGAGTCCTGCTTAGCAGAGCTGTTGAATAACTCAGCCTGATCTGCTAGGAAGCCTCATTTGCAAGTCATGCTGGCCTGAGAAAATCTGCACAGTACCTGTCTGCTCACAATGGGGATTTTGACCTTTTAGCTAGTTGGCAGGTAGTAGGTGCCATCTCTGTGGTTCCCTAATCTGTGGGAAGCAGGGAATTCACTCCATGGGGTTATTTCTCAGTCTCTTTTTTATTTTCATGTAAATCTTAATTCAAATTGTGTGAGTACTCCAGGGAAAGATCAGGAAAAAGTAATCAAAATCTTTTCATTTGAATCAAAGATGCAGATCTATTTTCACTTGATTCTTATTCATTTATAGTTATTAGGAAATAAGTAAAAGCAATAGGATAAATGACAATTTCTAGATCTATTTCAGAGTAACAAAATTAATAATAAAATGAGCACTGTATATCTTCTATATTTTTATATTTTCAAGTAAATGACTCAGCATTTGGTTTGCTATCATTAAATTTTGGTTCCATAGAAACTGAAGCTTCAAGGCCCAACTTTATTAAAAACTCTTAGTTCTGGTAAATACGGATATTTGACTCCTCAAGTAACCACAAATCTGCCTATGTTCCTTGATTAGTGTTATGACTTATATTTCCAAAGCAAGAAAATGAAAATATAACCATGAAAAAGAATATTTGAGAAGGAGGTCAAAGACCAGCAATGCTTCCTATACAAGTAGTTCTACTGAGAAATAAAACTGATTTTTTACTTTAATGTAAAAAAAATCTAACATAAGATTACTCTTTTCTAATAGAGTTTCTTGCCTGAATAATATAACATCAATATATCTTTAATAATTATTCACTATTGGTAAAGAGTCTGCCTGCAGTGTAGGAGATCTTCCTGGGTCAGGAAGAGCTGCCCCAAGAAGGGAACGGCAACCCACTGCATTATTCTTGCCTGGAAAATCCCATGGACGAAGGAGACTGGCAGGCCTCAATCCATGGGTTGCAAAGAGTTGGACACAACTGAGCAACAAACACACTCAGGCTTACACAATATCACAGTGAATTTTTAATTTTGCATGCTTATTTTCAATGTTTGTCTATTCAGTCTTTGCCTATTGTAAAACTTTCATTTAAAGTATACCTCTGACCACACAGAGCGATTCCAGAGGACAGTAGAAGCAAAAACCACAACAGGGAGTAGCAGCAGTGTATCTGAAGGACCAAAAGGAGAAAGCCTTTCTTGTCTTTTTTTTTTTTTTTCTTTCTGCAAAAATCTGCTAACTCCTAACTGTGCCCTGAGAATTTATCCCCTCATTGGAAGCCGTGGAAGGCAAGGAAGACATTCCTCATACCCTTTACCCTCAAAAACAGTAAATCTTTACACATTAAACCTGTACCAAGTAAATGTGACAGCATATTAAAAAGCAGAGACGTTACTTTGCCAACAAAGGTCCATCTGGTCAAAGCTATGTTTTTTCCAGTGGTCGTGTATGTATGTGAGAGTTGGACTATAAAGAAAACTGAGGGCCAAAGACTTGATGCTTTTGAACTGTGGTGTTGGAGAAGACTCTTGAGAGTCCCTTGGACTGCAAGAAGATCCAACCTGTCCATCCTAAAGGAGATCAGTCCTGGGTGTTCATTGGAAAGACTGATGCTGAAGCTGAAACTCCAATACCTTGGCCACCTGATGTGAACAGCTGACTCATTGAAAAAGACCCTGATGCTGGGAAAGATTGAAGGCAGGAGGAGAAGGAGATGACAGAGGATGAGATGGTTGGATGACATCACCGACTTGATGGACATGAGTTTGAGTAAGCTCTGGGAGTTGGTGATAAACAGGGAGACCTGGCGTGCTGCAGTCCATGGAGTCACAAAGAATCAGACATGACTGAGTGACTGAACTTAACTGAAGTAAATACGACAGGTCAGGATCTTAAATTAATTTGTAGAGGTCTGAAATTGCCTTATATTTGCGTAGCATATTTTGTTTTACCAAACAACTTTACACAACATTCCATATGAATATTCCTTGTTAAAATTATGTTTGCCTAAAACATTCTCTGACATAAATTATATACTAAATCAATCTGGTTAAGTGCTAGAGAGAGTGTGGAGGAAAAGGAGCCCACCTTCACTGTTTGTGGGAATGTAAGTTGGGGCAACCAACTATGGGGAACAGCATGGAGGTTCCTCAAAAAACTAAAAATAGAACTGCCATATGACTCAGCAATTTCATTCCTAGGTTTATATCCAAAAACCCCACGATTTGAAAAGATACATGCAACCCATTGTTATTGCAGGACTCCACAAGAGCCAAGACATTGAAACAATCTAAATGCCCATTGACAGATGAATGAAAGAAGATGCGGTACATATATACAATGAAATACTACTCAACCATAAAAAAACCCAAAATATTTGCCATTTGCAGTAACATGGATGAACCTAGAGATTATCAAACTATGTGAAGTTAGCTAGACAGAGAAAAGCAGATACCATATGATACCACTTATATGTGGATTAAAATATGACACAAATGAACTCACTCATAAAACAGAAATAGACTCACAGACAGCAAAAAACTTGTGGTTACCAAAGAGGAGAGGGAAGAGATAAATCAGGAGTTTGGGATTAACATATACACATTACTATATACAAAATAAACAAGGACCTACTCTATGGAACAGGGAATTATATTGATCACCATATAATAAACTTTATTAGAGAAGAAAACTCATGGCTGCCTATGGTTGCCAGTTGAGACCTTATATTTGCCTTTGAGAAACCTGAGCCTCACGGAACTTAGACAATTAGTTCTCACTGAGTAGCAGAGCGTAAACTCACGTTTACAAATCAGGGCTTCCTGTGCTCACTTCCACATTCCTTAAGAATGTATGAGGCATGTGAAGTTCCCATGTTTTCTTGAATTTGCTTGTTAAAATAATTTAAAATGGCACTTAATGTCTAAACAAAAGCAAATTGTTTCTTTTCTATTATGAATATAAAATCATGGCATCTAGTCCCATCACTTCACGGCAAATAGAAGGAGAAAAAGTGGAAACAGTGACAGATTTTATTTTCCTGGGCTCCAAAATCACCGTAAGTGGTGTCTGCAGCCATGAGATTAAAAGATGCTTGCTCCGTGGAAGGAAAGCTATAACAAAGACACTGCTTTGCCAACAAAGGTCGATACAGTCAAAGATATGGTTTTTCCAGTGGTCATGTACGGATATTAGAGTTGGACCATAAAATAGGCTAAACCTGAAGAACTGATGCTTTCAAATTGCGGTGCTGGAGAAGACTCTTGAGAGTCCCATGGACAGCAAGGAGATCAAAACAGTCAAACCTAAAGAAAATCAGCCCTGAACATTCATTGGAAGGACTGATGCTGATGTTGAAGCTCCAATACTTTGGCCACCTGATGCGTAGAGCTGACTCATTGGAAAATATCCTGATGCTGGAAAGACTGAAGTCAAGAAGAGAAGGGAGCAGCAGAGAATGGGACTGTTAGATGGCATCACCGACTCAATGGACCTGAATTTGAGCCAACCCCAGGAGGCAGTGAAGGACAGGGAAGCCTGGTGTGCTGTAGCTCATGGGGCCGCAAAGACTCAAACACCATCTAATGACTGAACAACAACAAATTATGAATATGCAATTCTCTGTAAATTATTTCCATTTCAGTCACTATGAAAAGACTCTAAGTGGAGAGATATATATGTTATGTAGACAAAAGGATATGGGAGAACAAACCCACTCTTAAGGTGAAGACAATTTTTATAAAGAATACTAAGGTTTGGAGTAGAGCAGATATTAGAGATACTTAAACACATTATAAAGATATAAATGGTGTGAAATTTAAACATTATTATTATGGAATCAATTGTTCAGAAAAGATGCAACTAAAATGTTAGTACATAATAAAGTTAATATTCTACATGGCTTATCGACCCTGTTTTTTGTGTTTTCTTTTCTTTTAGAACATAGGAATCAGACTTGTAGAAGCAATTGAAAGAAAACTATTAACTTAGATCAATATCATATGCTATACAGAAAATCAATTTGCAATTGGATTGAAGTTTTCATATAATTCTGGAGAAGGGAATGGCTACCCACCTCATGGTAGGTAGAATTCCATGGACAATTCTAGCCTGGAGAATTCCATGGACAAAGGAGCCCGGCAGGCTATAGTCCATGGGGTCGCAAAGAGTTGAGTATGACTTAGCTACTAACACTTTCACACTTTTCATATAATTGAAAATAGGAAAGTAAAAGAATAATATATGCAACTGGTGGGAGAGAGAAGGACTTTCTAAGCATCATAACACTTGAGACAAATACCGTAGAAGAAAAATGAGTAATATTAATAGTTACAATCTTATATTTTAAATGTTCACCATAAGCAAAACTTTTTAAGATGTACAAAAAAGTCTGAAACGTTTTTCCAAAATAGGTAAGTGATAAGAATTCTTTATATGCTAACTACAAAATGTTCATAGAAAGTTAGCACAGATGACTTCCCTGGCAGTCCAGTGGTTAAGACTTTGCCTTCCAATGCAGGGGATGCAAGTTTGACCCCTGGTCAGAGTTAAGATCCCATATGCCATGTGGCCAAAAAAAAGAAAAGAAAACCATAAAACAGAAGCAATACTGTAATAAATTCAATGAAGACCTTTAAAAAAAAAAGAAAAGAAAAGAAAATGAGCACAGGACTTGAATAGGTAATTCAAGAAGGAAGGAATAGGAAAGAGAACCAGAGAGTTCCCTGGTGGCCTAGTGTTAGGATTCTTGGTTTTCACTACTTTGGCCCAGGTTCAATTCCTAGTCAGGGAACTAAAATCCTACAAACCATATGTCTGAACAAAAAATAAAGAAAGAAAAAAAAAAATTTTTAAAAATAATTGTAATAATAGAATTCATCTTTAAAGTATTTTTTTAGAGGGACATATTCAAAAATGGCAGAATAGGAAACTGCAAAACACTGTTCTTCCAGAAAAACCAAATGGATAAGTAGCAAAAATAAATAAAATGCTAGAATCAATATTTTCAGCACTTTGGATTCCGATAACAAACATTACAACAACCAGAAGAATACTTAATGAAAAAAAAAAACTGATGAATTTTTATAAAAGAGAATTGCAGTATCAAAATGTACCTGCTTACCACCTCTTAATTACCAACTTCTACGCTGAACTTTCAAAGCATTGTTCAAAGAACTTAAACAAGATCTAATTAAATGCAAAAACACATCATGTTCACGCGTTAGAAGGCTATATTATTAAAAAGGTGCGCGTGCTGAGTCGCCTCAGTGGTATCTGACTCTTTGCAACCCCATGGTCTATAGCCGGCCAGGCCCCTTTGTCCATGGAATTTCGCAGGTAAGGATACTAGAGTGGGTTGCCATTTCCTTCTCCAAGGGATCTTCCGACCCAGGGATCCAACTGGAGGCTCCTGCTTTGGGAGTCAGATTCTTTAACACTAGTGCCATCCGGGAAGCCACTAGGAGGACCACGTGCTTGCTAAGTCGCTTCAGTTGTGTCCGACTCTGTGTGACCCTGTGGACTGCAGTCTACCAGGCTTCTCTGTCCATGGGATTGTCCAAGCAAGAATGCTGGAGTAGGTTACCATTTTCTCCTCTAGAGGATCTTCCCCATGCAGGGATTGAACCAGCATCTCTTAGGTCTGACCTGCATGGGCAGGTGGGATCTTTACTAACACCACCTGGGAAGTCCAATAGTGCCCTGAAGTTAAACTCCTGCATCTATACTCCAAAGAACTGAAGACGGGTATGCAAACAAGTCTATGTGCACATATATTCATAGCAGCATTATTCAGAACAGCAAAAATGTAGACACAGCCTAAACCCGAAGCATGAATGAATAAACAGGTTGCAGAATATCATACAATAAAATGCTATGTTTGCAATAAAATGGAGTGAAGAGGTGATGCTATAACAAGTGATGCTGTGTGTTATAGTGTGCTATAACTCGTGAACCTAGTAAGAGGGAACAGTTCACATACAGCTCACTGAACGATGCCAAACTGATACCCTGAAATCAACCGCTGTTGATGTAAATACTGTAAATACTGGGAGTACTTAATCAGGAATATTATCAATGCTAAAAATCAGTGTTTTATTTTATTGTATTTTTTTTTAATTTGAAGCTGGCTTATTAGCATACCACTAGAATTAGCTAGTATTAGGTTTGTGGGGCTTTTGTTTTTTATCTTTTCTTTCTAAATCATGATTTTTTTCCTGCATTTTCAATACTAATCATTTACTGGTCACAAATATCTTCTCCTGCTTTTGACTTATATTTTTATTGTCTTTGTAATTCTACTTGCTTAAGAGTAGTTTTTAATTTAATGTAGTTGAATTTATCAATTTTTTAATTTTTACATTTAATTTTTTAAACCTACTAGGATTTGTTTTGTATGATATGATGCAAATCCAATTAATTTTATATGAATAACAAATTTCATATAAATATTCACTGAAATATGCATAACACCCCCCTGCTATATGTAATCAATCAGAGATGAAATACATTTATATGCATAGATCTGTTTCTGGATCCTTGTTTATCTTTTACTGTGACTCTTTTTCACTTCTGTGTTCATTTTTGATAGATAGAATAATGGTACCCAAAGATGTCTGCACCTTAATCTGCAGAACATCTGATCATCTTATCTTTATTACAAAGTGAATTTTACAGGAGTGATTAAATTAAGGAGTTGACTTGGGGAGATTACCTGGATGATTCCAGGGTAATCTGGGGCTCAATACAAGGGTTTTCTTCAGCAAAAGTCTTGCCTAGGTGAATCAGAGCCAGAAAAGGAAATGTGAGCAGTGAAACTCAGTTGGAGTGATGGAATTCAGAGACTTGACTAGTCATCCTTGGCTTTGAGGATGGGAAGGAGGCACCTGCCAAGAATACCAGAGGCTTGTGGAAGTTGGAAGTTCATGGAAACACATCTGCCTCAGCACCTCCAGGAAGGAACTCAGCCCTGTGGACACCTGGATGCTAGCCAGGTAAGGACATTTCAGTGTTCTGTCCCTGAGCTATGAGATGATTAATCTGTACTGTTTTAAGGCACTGAGTTCAAGGTAATTTGTTATAGCATCAAGAAGGAACTAAAATACTACTCAGGAAGGTCTTCCCTAGTATTACAGATTTATAGTAAATATTATTTGGCTTATACATAACCACCACTGCCCCTGACAAACATGCACACAGATATACAAAACTTCTTGGGATTTTAGAATGCACTGATTATATAGACCAGCTCTTAATGTAGAGCCCAAGAACACTAGACATCCCAAGACCTTTGTAGAGAATCCTCAAGATTCTCCTTTCTCCTACTCATGTACACATCACAACAGACTACAGAAATAAGGACCATAATCTAGCTAACTGTTGTCAGATATTATATATATTTAAAAAAATAGAGAAATGAGGTCACCCTCTTCATTATAATATCTGTTTTGGAAACAGCAGCTTTCTTTTATAAAATATTAATATGTGCTATTTATGTTTATGTCTGATGATTTTGTTATTTTAAATAAACTAAAAATACATAAAATTTTCTGAATTCCATTTATAAGAAAATCAACTTTGAGAGATGCAGTCCACATAAACAAAAGCTCTCTGTAGTCTTTAATAATTTTGCAGAGGCTAAAGGACTAAACAGATCAAAAAAGTTGAAAACAATCTATATAAATTAATTTTTGCACAAGAAATGTTTACAATGCTAGGTTTCCTTATGAATGACCATGGTTTATCTCTGCTTTTATTAAAGTGTCTGATGACTTTCAATAATATTTTACAATTTCTCCAAATGGTTGTGTGATTTTGGTAAATTTATTGCTAGATAATTATTTCTGTTTTATAAACTTTATAAATGTTATAAGCATATATATCTTATATGTGTTTTAAGTTTATGCTATATTGATAAAAATGATCTGTTTTACCTAACAACTCTTTGTCCATTAATTTCCCTAAACTCACTTCTTATACTTAATAATTATCTGTAGACTTTGGGGATGTTTATTGTCATAAGCAGAATATAAATAATATAGACACAGTGATTTTTTTACCTTTTCAAAACTTATAAATGTATTTTTGGTTCCTAACTGCACTGTCTAAGATTTTCAGTAGAATATTGAACAAACTTAATGAGAGTAGGCACCTTGTATTTAGCTTAAATTAATGCTTCAAAAATTCAGCATTAATGATGCTATTTACTGCAGGCATTTTCTTCTAGATTTATATTGTTAAATCAGGATCAGAAATGTCTCTTATTCCCATGTTCCTACAGAGTGTTTTTTTTTTTAATTATAAGTCAACGTTGAATGTCACCAAGTGATTTTCTATCCTGTTAAGGTCAGGTATTACAAGCTCTGGCAGAACCACAAATAAACCTCAAATCTCACTGCATTGCTAGAATAATACTTATACCTCAAATCATAACCATCAGATGCAGGATAGATGGAAAATTTCAATAGTTCTATGTCAACCAAAGATTTGGTGTCTCTAATTTAAAACCTTCCCACAAAGAAAATCTCATGTTCAGGTAGTTTTGTTTTTGAATTCCTACAAATTTTTCTAAGAGAATGTAAAGCTAGAAAAAGCCTAATTTGTTTGGAGCACCTAGTGTAAACTTGATATCAAGTCTGGATAAAGTCATTATAAGAAAGGAAAAAATCAGAAAAATGCCTCTCATTATCATAAATATGATGTTAAAAAATAAGATATTAACAAGTCTAGTTCAGTCATGTGTAAAACTATAAATAGATCATGATTAATCAGTATATATTCCAAGGTTGGTTTAATATTAAAAGAATAAATCAATGTAATAATTTAAAAGTATGATCATCTTAATTGCTGCAGAATAATGCATTTGATAAAATGAAAGAGCTAGAAATAAAATTCAGAAAATTAAAAATAGATGGAAACATTTGATCTGTTAAGAAGTATTTACAAAGAAATAAAAAATGTAGACAACATCTTGTTCAAGACAAAATTTTGGAAGCTTTATTTTTGGACTGAAGAAAAAGAAAAATGGTTCTACTATTAATTTTACTGGATGTTATCAGGTGCAATATCAAGGTAGGAAATACTGGTGAAAGTATAAAGATACAAAACAAAGCTATAATTATTTGCAGAAGACATTATCATGTATATAGAAAATCCAAAATAAAGCACCACTGAATTATTAGGTTAATAAGTGAATTTAGTAAAGTAACTAAATTCTGTAACTGATCTGTGCTTGACCTGTAATCTGTAGTTGATTAAAAGAGTATTAATTAATAGCATTACACACATTTATAAATAGATTAAATTTAAAAATCTGTAAGGATTCCAAACAAAAATTAAAAGGCTAAAGGCTACTTAGGTTTTACTAAGTAAATTTTAAAATGTAAAATGTCTATGGATTGGAAAAAGCATATTATAAAGACATCACCAAGTTCAACTTGAGCTGTACATTTTATCAAGGTGACAGAAGTTTTTTAAAAATCAGTGTTCACAAAGTCATCCTATAACCATAAGAAAATGCAAAGAGCCAAGAATATTAGAAATGATCCTATGGAATCAAAGCTGAACTTGAGGACTGAGATACAGATATAAGGCATGCTGTAAAGTTAGGACTGAGACACTCTTGTCCTGGTGCAAAGCTGGAAAAAAAGACCGAGGCCAGAATAGACAGAAAGCTCCATGAATATATGATAATCTGTTTTTGACAAAAGTGACAGTCTGGTCCTCAGGAAGGAAAATATATCTAAATGGTGCTAAGTTTTGCTTTTTAACAAAATAAAAAATAAAAGAAAGAAAATCCTTTTTAACATTGTACCTCACTCCTTACAGAATAGCATTCCAGGTGGCTTATGAATCTAAAAGTAAAAAGTAAAATGATAATAATTTTGGAAGAGATAGAAGACAATCTTCATGAAGTAAGGGGGCAGGGGAAATGTCTTATACAGGAAATATAAAGCACCAGTCATCATGCAAAATAAAATAAACAGGAATACATTCAAATCCAGGATTTATTTTCATTGAAAAACCATTAAGCAAAATGTAAGCTACCATGGTACAGGAAAAATAATTGTAATACTCTGAAAATGCATTTACATAAAATATATAGAAAATACTTAGAAATCAACCAGAAGGTGACAGACAATGGGATAAAAATGGGGAAAATATCATATTTAAAAATAAGGATATCCACTTCAAAACAGAGGATATCCATATGGACATGACAGGTGACAGAATGCTCAATGTCACTAGTTGTCAGGGAAAGGCAAACTAAACTATTATAAGCTATTACTGTGCTCTGGCTAGAAAACCTAAGTTTCAAAAGGCAGACAATCATAAATTGGTAAAAACACTTTGGAAAACTGTCAGTCAGTTCAGTTCAGTCACTCAGTCATGTCCGAGTCTGCGACTACATGTCAGGCTTCTCTGTCCATCACCAACTCCTGAAGCTTACTCAAACTCATGTCCATCGAGTCAGGGATGCCATCCAACCATCTCATCCTCTGTCACCCCCTTCTCCTCTTCTCTCAGTCTTTCCCAGCATCAGTATCTTTTCTAATGAGTCAGCTCTTTGCATCAGGTGGCCAAAGTATTGGAACTTCAGCTTCAGCATCAGTTGTTCCATTGAATATTCAGGCTGATTTCCTTTAGGATGGACTGGTTTGATATCCTTGCAGTCCAAGGGACTCTCAAGAGTCTTCTCCAACACCACAGTTCAAAAGCATCAATTCTTCAACACTCAGCTTTCTTTATGGTCCAACTCTCACATCCATACATGACCACTGGAAAAACCATAGCCTTGACCAGATGGACCTTTGTTGGCAAAGTAATGTCTTTGCTTTTTAATGTGCTGTCAAGACTGGCCATAGCTTTTCTTCCAAGGAGCAAGTGTCTTTTAATTTCATGGCTGCAGTCACCATCCGCAGTGATTTTGGAGCCCACAAAAAACTAAAGTCTGTCACTGTTTCCATTGTTTCCCCATCTATGTGCCATGAAATGATCGGACCAGATTCTATAATCTTAGTTTTCTGAAGGTTGAGGTTTAAGCCAACTTTTTCACTCTCATCTTTCACTTTAATCAAGAGGCTCTTTAGTTCTTCTTCACTTTCTACCATAAGGGTGGTGTCATCTGTGTATCTGATGGTATTGATATTTCTTCCAGCAATCTTGATTCAAGCTTATGCTTCATCCAGCCTGTATTTTGCATGATCTACTCTGCACGAAGTTAAATAAGCAAGGTAACCTTGAGGGTACTCCTTTTCCTATTTAGAACCAGTCTGTTGTTCCATGTCCCATTGTAACTGTTCCTTTTTGACCTGCTTACAGATTTCTCGGGAAGCAGGTCAAGTGGTCTGGTATTCCCATCTCTTGAAGAACTTTCCACAGTTTGTTGTGATCCACACAGTCTAAGACTTTGGCATAGTCAACAAAGCAGAAGTAGATATTTTTTGGAAACTCTCTTGCTTTTTCGATGATCCAGCAGATGTTGGCAATTTGATTTCTGGTTCCTTTGCCTTTTCTAAATCCAGCTTGAACATCTGGAAGTTCACAGTTCACATACTGTTGAAGCCTGGCTTGGAGAATTTTGAGCATTACTTTGCTAGCGTGTGAGATGAGTGCAATTGTGCAGTAGTTTGAACATTCTTTGGCATTGCCTTTCTTTGGGATTGGAATGAAAACTGACCTTTTCTAGTCTTGTGGCCACTGCTGAATTTTTCAAATTTGCTGGCATGTTGAGTGTGGCACTTTAATAGTATCATCTTTCAGGATTTGAAATAGCTCAACTGGAATTCCATCACCTCCACTAGCTTTGTTCATAGTGATGCTTCCTAAGGCCCACTTGACTTTGCATTCCAGAATGTCTTGATCTAGGTGAGTGATCACACCACCGTGTTTATCTGGGTCATGAAGATCTTTTTTGTATAGTTCTTCTGTGTATTCTTGCCTCCCCTTCTTAATATTTACTGCTTCTGATAGGTCCATACCATTTCTGTCCTTTATTGTGCCCATCTTTGCATGAAATTTTGCCTTGGTATCTCTAGTTTTCTTGAAGAGATCTCTAGTCTTTCCCATTCTATTGTTTTCCTCTATTTCTTTATAGTGATCACTGAGGAAGGCTTTCTCGTCTCTATTTGCAATTCTTTGGAACTCTGTATTCAAAGGTCCATGAATCAAGGTAAATTGGAAGTGGTAAAACAGGTGATGGCAAGAGTAAACATTGACATTTTAGGAATCAGTGAACTAAAATGGACTGGAATGGGGGAATTCAACTCAGATGACCATATCTACTACTGTGGGCAAGAATCCCTTAGAAGAAATGGAGTAGCCATCATAGTTAACAAAAGAATCCAAAATGCAATACTTGGGTACAGTTTCAAAAACAACAGAATGATTTCTGTTTGTTTCCAAGGCAAACCATTCAATATCACAGTAATCCAGGTCTATGCCCCAACCGTTAATGCTAAAGAAGCCGAAGTTGAACCGTTCTATGAAGACCTATAAGACCTTCTAGAACTAACACCCAAAAAAGATGTCCTTTTCATCATAGGGGACTGGAAAGCAAAAGTAGGAATTCAAGAGATACCTGGAGTAACAGGCAAATATGGTCTTGGAGTACAAAATGAAGCATCAGAATGATTATATTCTTTGCAGTCAAAGATGGAAAAGTTCTGTACAGTCAGCAAAAAAAAAAAAAAAAAAGACTGGCAGCTGACTGTGGCTCAGATCATGAACTCCTTATTGCAAAATTCAGACTTAAATTGAAGAAAGTAGGGAAAAGCACTAGACCATTCAGGTATGACCTTAATCAAATCCCTTACGATTATACAGTGGAAGTGACAAATATATTCAAGGGATTAGATCTGATAGACAGAGTGCCTGAAGAACTATGGATGGAGGTTTGTGATATTGTACAGGAGTCAGTGATCAAGACCATCCCCAAGAGAAAGAAACGCAAAAAAGCAAAATCATTTGAGGAGGCCTTACAAATAGCTGAGAAAAGAAGAGAAGTGAAAGACAAAGGAGAAAAGGAAAGATACACCCATTTGAATGTAGATTTTGTCAATATCTCCTCAAATTAGCAATGCTCTTTCTCTATGACCCCAAGTCATTCTACTCTTAGCTATATTTTCAATAAAAGATGTATATGTGATTGTGTCTAGTCACCAAAAAGCGTAAACACAACGTCTATAGAAGTCATAATAATCTAAATTCAGAAATCACCAAAATGTCCATCAAACATAGAATGAAAAAGTAAATTGTGTTATATTCTTTCAATAGAATACTACTGCAGATGAAAAAGCTGCAACTCCAATGTGGAGATTACAACAAGCACAAATTTAAGCATAGGCAACCAGACACATACAAATCTATTCTGTACTGAAAGTATGCAAACACAGGCAAATCTATCACTTTTGTTAGAAGTTGAGGGTGGATGTTACCTCTGTGGAGGGTGGTAAGACCCAAAAGGTCATGAGGTGATCATCTGGGTTCTGACAGTTGCATATGTCATCAATTTCAAAAGCTCATTTGAATATACATGTATGATTAAACCCCTTTCTGTAAATTTTACTTTGCTTCTATAATTAGAGTAATACTGCTCATGTTGATAATTCACAGAATCCACTATGTGTGTGTGTGTTTTTTTTTGACACAACACATTATTTTTTTTCCATTTATTTTTATTAGTTGGAGGCTAATTACTTTACAATATTGTAGTGGTTTTTGTCATACATTGACATGAATCAGCCATGGATTTACATGTATTCCCCATCCCAATCCCCCCTCCCACCTCCCTCTCCCACTATGTGTTTTTTCTTACCTTGGATTCATAGACCAATATTTTCTATTTTCAGCAGTTATCTAGTAGACAAACCAAAAACAGCCTGTTCAGAGGTAAAAATTCCAATTTTTCTTCTCAAACATGCTTCCCCCTCAGACTTCCCCATTTCACTTGGTGGCAGCCCCATCCTTCCACTGATCATGACAAAAACCTTGGAGTCATCAGTCATTCTCTTTCTCACTTGCTCCTGACTCCATCGGCTGAGGGAATAGTGTGGGCTCCATATCCAAAATACATCCCGACTCCCAGCACCTCTGCCTTCCTCCAGAGCTTGCACCCTGATCCAGAACATCCTAATCCTTGTCAGGTGACCTTAATAGTGCGTAGTTCCTGTTTCAACCCATGCCCCTCCCATCCATCCTCAGCACAGCCAGTGTGACGCCTCCAGAGAAGGAGTTGGATCAAGTCATTTCTATCCTTAACACCTTGCATTAGCTCTTCTTTCCAAGCTGTGCAGAGGTCTACAAGGACATGCACAATCTAGGCCTGGCACCTCTCTGTCATGTCTCCTCTTTCCTTCCCTGTGTTTCACAGATATATTGGTCTCTGTCTTTCTTAAATACCTGATGTAACTATCACCCTTTCTTGATGCCTCTTTCTCAATCACTGGTTTGTTTCAACTCTCCACTTGGGTACCCATCTTCACTGGTGCATCCTTTATGTCTTATTGAGCCTATTCCCTAAACTCCCAAAATATATCTTTGTATTACATTATTTCTGAAATATTTGACTGAAGACGACACTGCTGTTTGGGTAACAAGTAGTCCCAATTTTATTTTCTGTCATGAATTTGACTCAGTTTACAACACACAATTATATAATATGTACCAAATGGTAGTGTAATCTAAACAATAGGCTTTCAGAATTTTGAAAATGAACTAAATTTTCCAAAACCTCTTTCTTCCAAGGTCATACATATATCATTGTAAAAGATGGTAAAAAGGTAGTGTTAGTCACTCAGTCATGTCCGATTCTTTGCGACCCCATGGACTGTAGCCTGCCAGCCTCATCTGTCCATGGAATTCTCCAGGCGAGAATACTGAAGTAGGTTGCCATTTCCTTCTCCAGGGGATCTTCCTGATCCAGGGATAGAACCCAGGTCTCCCACATTGCAGGCAGATTCTTTGCTGTCTGAGCTACCAGGTAAAAAAGGTAATTAGATAATAAATGGATACACAGTTGATAGATCCTCTGAAACATGAAAATCCAGGTATAGTTAGATAACAACCCAAGGCTCTGAGGTTTTAATCCTGCCCCCTTCTACCTCCTGCAGGATGAAAGACCCCACCATTTTATATAATTTATTTTTTATTAAAGTATAGTCGATTTATAAGGCTGTGTTAGTTTTTCAAGTGTACAGCAAAGTAATTCACTGGTACATACATACATACATTCTTATTCAGATTCTTTTCCCATATCTTCTTAAAATCACCTTTCCCCATGCACCCCATACTTGAACCATGCTGTTTCTTTATTCGTTATCCTGTGAAGACTCTGAGCCCTTTGGGGAGGCAGATTTGAGACTTGTTTTCCCCTCTCCTCCTTGGCCACATTGTGAATAAACCCCATTTGAGACTCAGTATCTCAGCATGTTGCGTGTGGGGCAAAACGAACCTAGTTGGGTAACAGCTCCAGTGTAGGTTTATTTGTGATCTATCTGCGAATTTCCTTCCAGTGAATATTCAGGACTGATTTCCTTTAGTATGGACTGATTGGATCTCCTTGCAGTCCAAGGGACTCTCAAGAGTCTTCTCCAACACCACAGTTCAAAAGCATCCATTCTTCAGTGCTCAGTTTTCTTTATAGTCCAACTCTCACATCCATACATGACCACTGGAAAAACCATATCCTTGACTAAACAAACCTTTTTTAGCAAAGTAAGGTCTCTGCTTTTTAGTCCATGGTGTTGCAAAGAGTCGGACATGACGGAGCAACTGAACTGAAGTGAACTGATCTGTGAACTTAGATCATTGATAAGATATGATTCTTTGGATATCCTTTAATTTAAAAGATTTAATCCTAAATCCTTAATTTAATATCCTTACCTGGTGAAAAGTAAGATGAGGTGCCAGAGAGATAAAAGGGTGTCTAGTCTCTATGGCAGTGTAGCAATAACTCGATAGATACAATCACGGGTTAACCTTCCTCTTCTCTCCACTGACTAGTCAGACCCAATCTGAGGCCAGGCCAGCCTTGTCATGTGGGCGAAACAATCATAGGTCCTCGAATTTTTCCTGTAACTCTCTGATGATAAGAACATAACTCCCATAACCCATTCAATAAGCCTCGTGTCTGAAGATATTTGTCAGGCATGAGTCTGACACCTGTTCACGGTGTCCCCTAAAACAGCAGTCCTCATCCTTTTTAGCACCAGGGACACGTTTTGCGGAAGACAATTTTCCATGGGCTAGAGAGAGATGGGGAATGGTTCAGGCGGTAATGAAAGGACAGGGAGAAGCAAAGAAGCTTGGCTCACTGACAGCTCACCACTTTCTGTGCTGCCCAGATCCTAACAGGCTGCAAACTGGTACCAGTCCACTGCCCAGGGGTTGTGGAACCTTGCCCTAAAACACTGGCAATGTGCTTCCCACTTTCCAGTTGCAGGTGATGGGGATAAGGGGTTCCCAGCACACTGGCAACTTTCTTCCAAGAAATCATCTCTTCTGATCACTTCAATGCTTCAAAATTTGTATCCTGCAGGTGTTGATTTATGGGTTGTAAAACTTTTTGACCATTGCCTTTGCAAGTCATGTATTAGTAAAGGTCAGGAGTTAAGGGTCCTGGCCTCTCACCTGGTACACTCAGCCAATCCCATGCTCCCAGTTAAGGCCCATACAGGGCATTCTACTCAATGTTTCATAATAATCTATAAAAGAAAAGAATCTGGAAAAATATATATGTATGTGTAATTGAATCACTTTGCTGTCCACCTGAAACTACTTCAATAGAAATAAATCAATTTTTTCAAGATGATCTCCAGTATTTGTGACTTCCGTTAATTGGCACTCATTATGTGAGTCAGTCAGGATGACCTATGTGAGCTGAGCTTAGATAGGCAATGTCCCTAAATCACAGTGATAGCTTACGGTGAATGAAGTCAGATTCGTGATCGCTGAAGAAGATTTAGCTTCGGGACCAGGGATCAGGCTTGACCACTCAGGGCTCTTGTGTGGCAGAAGTTTTATTACAGTGAAAGGGACAGAGAAAGATTCTGACATCGACATCAGAAGGGGGGCAGAGAGTGCCCCCTCACTATCTTTAGTAAGGGAATTATATACTTTTTAAATTAGTTATTACAATAAATCAATAGAATGTCTCAAGGTTGTAAAAATTCTACCAAACCCACTCCCACAATTTACATTTTAGGATAACAGGATTAGAACTTAACAATAGAAAGATCCTACCAGACACACTCCCCTAATATATATTCTAAAATATTAGGATTAGTAAGAAGGTTTTCAGGAAGAAGAAACTGTCCTCAAGCAGGATACATTGTTGTTATATAATCCTTAGTACAGAGTTTAAACTGAGTTGTTTGTTCTGTAATCATCAATTCTGGGCTTAAGAAAAAAAAAAAAAAAAACATTTTATGTGACTAAGACTAAGGTAGGTAGAGAAAAAAAAAGTTTATCCTTTCTTCCTCCTTGAGAATCCCAGACCCCTCTCTCCTTGCAGACTCCTGGACTTCTTATCAGTCTGCCTAGGAATTGACTCTCTCAGTAGTCACAATCTTCCCCCAGCTCATGGTGGGGGGAGTGTGGGGTAGGGGTGGGAATTGCTTTCTTCTCACTTCAGTTAAGTTCAGTTCAGTTCAGCCACTCAGTCAGGTCCAAATCTTTGCGACCCCATGGACTGTAGCGCGCCAGGTCTCTCTGTCCATCACCAACTCCTGGAGTTTGCTCAAACTCATGTCCGTTGTGTCAGTGATGCCATCCAACCATCTCATCCTCTGTCGTCCCCTTCTCCTCCTGCCCTCAATCTTTCCCAGCATCAGGGTCTTTTCCAACGAGTCAGTTCTTCGAATCAGATGATGCAAAGTACTGGAGTTTCAGCTTCAGCATCAGTCCTTTCAATGAATATTCAGGGCTGATTTCTTTTAGGATGGACTGGTTGGATCTCCTTGCAGTCCAAGGGACTCCTAGAGTCTTCTCCAACACCACAGTTCAAAAATATCAATTCTTCGGCACTCAGTCCAATTCTTCATAGTCCAACTTTCACATCCACACATGACTACTGGAAAAACCATAGCTTTGACTAGACAGACCTTTGTTGGCAAAGTAATGTCTCTCCTTTTTAATATGCTGTCTGGGTTGGTCATAACTTTTTTTCCAATGAGCAAGAGTCTTTTAATTTCATGTCTGTAGTCACCATCTGCAGTGATCTTGGAGACCACAAAAATAAAGACTGTCACTGCTTCCATTGTTTCCCCATCTATTTGCCATGAAGTGATTGGACCAGATGCCATGATCTTAGTTTTCTGAATGTTGAGTTTTAAGCCAACTTTTTCACTCTCCTCTTTCACTTTCATCAAGAGGGTCTGTAGTTCTTTTCCACTTTCTGCCATAAGTGTGGTGCCATCTGCATATCTGAGGTCATTGATATTTCTCCCAGCAATCTTGATTCCAACTGGTGCTTCATCCAGTCCAGCAATTCTCATGATGTACTCTGCATATAGGTTAAATAAGCAGGGTGACAATATACAGCCTTGACGTACTTCCAATTAGGAACCAGTCTGTTGTACCATGTCCGGTCCTAACTGTTGTTCCTTGACCTGCATACAGATTTCTCAAGAGGCAGGTCAGGTGGTCTGGTATTCCCATCTCTTGAAGAACTTTCCACAGTTTGTTGTCATCCACACAGTCACAGTTTTGGGGTAGTCAATAAAGCAGAAGTAGACGTTTTTCTGGAACTCTCTTGCTTTTTCAGTGATCCAATGGATGTTGGTAATTTTATTTCTGGTCCCTCTGCCTTTTACAAATTCAGCTTGAACTTATAAGTTCAAGATTCATGTACTGTTGAGCCTTGCGTGGAGAATTTTGAGCATTACTTTGCTAGCACGTGAGATGTGTGCAATTGTACAGCAGTTTGAGCATTTTTTGGCATTGCCTTTCTTTGGGATTGGAATGAAAACTGACCTTTTCCAGTCATGTGGTCACTGCTGAGTTTTCCAAATTTTCTGGCATATTCAGTGTGGCATTTTCACAGCATCATCTCTTAGGATTTGAAATAGCTCAAGTGGAATTCCATCACCTCCACTAGCTTTGTTGGTAGTGATGCTTCCTAAGGCCTACTTGACTTTGCATTCCAGGATGTCTTGATCTAGGTGAGTGATCACACCACCGTGTTTATCTAGGTCATGAAGATCTTTTTGGTACAGTTCTTCTGTGTATTCTTGCCACCTCTTCTTAATATCTTCTGCTTCTGTTAGGTCCATACCATTTCTGTCCTTTATTGTGCCTATCTTTACATGAAATATTCCATTGGTATCTCTAATTTTCTTGAAGAGATCTCTAGTCTTTCCCATTCTATTTTTTTCCTCTATTTCTTTGCACTGATTACTGAGGAAGACTTTCTTATCTTTCCTTGCTATTCTTTGGAACTCTGCATTCAAATGGGTATATCTTTCTTTTTCTCCTTTGCCTTTCACTTCTCTTCTTCCCATAGCTATTTGTAAGGCCTCCTCAGATGACCATTTTACCTTTTTGCATTTCTTTCTCTTGGGGATGATCTTGATCCCTGTCTCCTGTACAATGTCATGAACCTCTGTCCATAGTTCTTCAGGCATCCTGTCTATCAGATCTAATCCCTTGAATCTATTTGTCGCTTCCACTGTATAATCGTAAGGGATTTGATTAAGGTCATATCTGAGTGGTCTAGTGGTTTTTCCTACTTTCTTCAATTTAAGTCTGAATTTGCAATAAGGAGTTCATGATCCGAGCCACAGGCAGCTCCCCATCTTGTTTTTGCTGACTGTACAGAGTTTCTCTATCTTTGGCTGCAAAGAATATAATCAATCTGATTTCAGTATTGACCAACTGGTGAAGTCCATGTGTAGAGTCTTCTCTTGTGTTGTTGGAAGAGGGTATTTGCTATGACCAGTGCGTTCTCTTGGCAAAACTCTATTAGCCTTTGCCCTGTTTCATTCTGTACTCCAAGGCCAAACTTGCCTGTTACTGCAGGTATTTCTTGACTTCCTACTTTTGCATTATAGTCCCCTATAAGGAAAAGGACATCTTTTTTGGATGTTAGTTCTAGAAGGTCTTTTAGGTCTTCATAGAATTGTTCGACTTCAGCTTCTTGACAAGAGTGAACATCGACATTTTAGGAATCAGCAAACTAAAATGGATTGGAAAGGGTGCATTTAACTCCGATGACCATTTCTCTACTACTGTGGGCAAGAACCCATTAGAAGGAAAGGAGCAGCCATCATAGTCAGAAAAGAGTCCTAAATGCAGTACTTGAGTGCAGTCTCAAAAACGACAGAATGGTCTCTGTTCGTGTCCAAGGCAAACCATCAGTATCACAGTAATGCAAGTCTCTGCCCCGTTCAGTAACGCTGAAGAAGCTGAAGCTGCTTTCTTCTAGTGGGTGTATGACTTGGACATATCCAGGAGACCTTGCACTTGAGTTTCTATGTATGTGAATTGTGGCTTCTAATACTTCTTTATTAGAATACCTGTGAATTTAATGGAGCAACAGCATCAGTGTTCAGCAACTAATAACATATTTTTGTGTTAATCACAGTGTGACAGGAGGGAAAGGGGCAGGGCACAACTTCTGAAAGAATGACATAGCCCAAGGCCACAACATAAACTGATGAGAATCAAATGGGGCCCAGAGGGCAGACAGGACTAGACCTTGATCCTGGATCAGCAAGTGAGATGGCACACCCAGAGGCCCCAGGACAGTTCCAAGGCACTGTTAAAAGGCCAAGGAGTGGGCGGTGGCCCAAATCCTGGGGATCTCTGCCCTTCCCAAGAGCACTTTGAACAGCCCTCCCACTCACTAGCATACGAACTTACCCAGCCTGTGAAAACCAGCCAGGCCGCATTTTGTGGCCGCACTCACCCTCTGCGATGGCCCCACTCTGTCTGTGGAGTGTGCTCTCTGTATCTGAATAAAGCCACTTCTTCCCTATCATTTTGTCTCTCACTGAATTCTTTCTGCCGTGAGACATCAAGAACCTGAGCTTCATTAGATCCTGAAACCAGGTGCTGTGGGATTTGGCTGGGTTTGAGTCCCAGCCACACAGGTTCAAGCCTCAATCTGTCGTAAATGGTTTCAACAGTGCTGTAGAGATATAAAGGATGAAAAAAGGTCCAAAATTAATAGCATCAACAAACCAGTATCGACTTTTATCCAGTGTATTTTTTATGTCAGAAAAAGAAAATGTATATATAAATGTGTGTGTACACGTGTTCACATGGAAACAAGTCACTTCCAGGTAGTATCAGCACTTCTGCCTTAAACACAACAGCCCTGCAGAGCTGACAGGCTTGATCACCTCTCCAATTTCTTGCCAGGAAACATGGTGTCTCCCAGACTGGGCCTCGATTCTTGGCTCCAGGCTCCCCACTTGACGTGTGTGAGTAGGAATAAAGTCACCATGTGAGGCCAGGGTGGAGTTCTGTACAGTAGCTGTGGCAAAACCAGCTGATATTTCCAACTTGGCTCCAATCTCTACAGTTCAGAGATGGCCTTTTTCTTTCTCTTTATTCCTGTTCATCCAACATCTGTCCTCTCCACCTATAAACAAAAACAAATTTTCTTCTAATGGTGCTCAGGCACTAGAACTGAAAATGCTCTTTTTACCAAAATCATAGTGTGTTTTCTGCATAAGAAGTTAGGGTTGGGGTTAGGGTTGAGGTTGACATATATACATTCATAGTTCAGTCACTAAATCCTATCTGACTCTTTGTGATCTCATGGACTGCAGCACACCAGGTTTCCCTGTCCTTCGCTAACTCCTGAAGTTTGCTCAAACTCATGTCCATTGAGTCAGTGATGCCATTCAACCGTCTCATCCTCTGTCTCTCCCTTCTACTCTTGTCCTCAATCTTTCCCATCATCAGAGTCTTTTCCAATGAGTTGGCTGTTCACATCAGGTGGCCAAAGTATTGGAGCTTCAACTTCAGCATCAGTCCTTCCAATGAATATTCAGAGTTGATGAGAAGCTACTGTATAGCACAGGGAACTCTACTCAGGGCTCTGTGGTGATCTAAGTGGGAAGGAAATCCAAAAAAGAGGGCATATGTGTAAATGAATACATGACTGATTCACTTTGCTGTACCACAGATGCTAGCACAACATTATAAAGCAACTATGTTACTGTTGTTTTAGTAGCCAAGTTATGTCTGACTCTTTGCGACCCCATGGACTAAAGCCCAACAGAATCCTCTGTCCGTGGGATTTCCCAGGCAAGAATACTGGAGTGGGTTGCCATTTCCTTCCCCAAAACATCTATATTCCAATAAAATTTTTCTAAAGAAGAGATTTTTAACTAAATGAAAATGGCAAACTCTTATTTTATTACTGAGTCTTTGTTTCAACTGAGTTTCCCTTGGTTTTCTAAAGTGCACTTATGGAAGCCAGATGTTGTTATACTCATTTGGTGAAATGTGACCTGGTTATATAATCATCAAAGTATTCAACCTCAGTCAGATGCTATGTATTTCTTCATCAAAATCAAGCAAATGTCTAAAATTTCAAATAAAATCATAATTGTGTAAGTTTTTTCCACAACAAACTGTGGAAAATCCTTAGAGATGGGAATACCAGGCTACCTTACCTGCCTCCTGAGAAGTCTGTATGCAGGTCAAGAAGCAACAGTTATAACTGGACATGCAGCAAAAGACTGGTTCCAAACTGGGAAAGGAGTACATCAAGGATGTATTTTGTCACCCTGTTTATTTAACTTATATGCAGAGTACATCATGAGAAATACATGAGAAATACATCCAACCTTCATCAGGTTGGACGAAGCATAAGCTGAAATCAAGACTGCAGGGAGAAATATCCATAACCTCAGATATGCAGATGACACCACCCTTGTGGCAGAAACAGAAGAACTAAAGAGCCTCCTGATGAAAGTGAAAGAGGGAAGTGAAAAGCTGGCTTAAGAGTCAACATTCAGAAAACTAAGATCATGGGGTCTCGTCCTATCACTTCATGGCAAGTAGATGGAGAAACAATGGAAACAGTTACAGTCTTTATTTCTGTGGGCTCCAAAATCACTGTAGATGGTGACTGCAGCCATGAAATTAAAAGACGCTTGCTCCGTGGGAAAAAAGCTATGACAAACCTAGACAGCATATTAAAAAGCAGAGACATTACTTTGTCAACAAAGGTCTGTCTAGTCAAAGCTATGGTTTTTCCAGTAGTCATGTATGGATGTGAGAGTTGGACCATAAAGAATGCTGAGCATCAAAGAATTGATGCTTTTGAATTGTGGTGTTGGAGAAGACTCTTGGAGTCCCTTGGACTTCAAGGAGAGCAAACCAGTCAATCCTAAAGGAAATCAGCCCTGAATATTCATTGGAAGGACTGATGCTGAAGCTGTAGCTCCAATACTGTGGCCACCTGATGTGAGGAACTGACTCATTGGAAAAGACCTGAGGCTGGGAAAGATTGAGGGCAGGAGGAGAAGGGGATGACAGGGGATGAGATGGTTGGATGGTATCACCAACTCAATGGACATGGGTTTGCGCAAGCTCCAGGAGTTGGTGAAGGACAGGGAAGCCTGGCGTGCTGCAATCCTTGGGGTCACAAAGAGCTGGACACAAGTGAGTGACTGAACTGAACTGAACTCCTGCTGGAGTTTAACCTGTGGTTAAGGTTTAAGTTTTGTGGATTCACTACTAGGATCTAAGCAACAGTTTTGAAGTCCCTCCATCCTATACTCAAGGGGCCAGTGAGAAAAACTGGGGGAAGGCAGCCCTGTCTCCCCAGTCTGGTCTAAGGAAAGGACCATTATAAAGGAATTTGAGTATCCCACCTGGAACAGAGAAGGTGTAGGACTAGGGAGAAATTACTATGTGACATGAAACCTCAATACTTCTTGGGGTTCCCATGACATTTGAAAGCATATGATTATCAGCATCACATTCCTGTGTAACAAGGAAAGATTACTCTGTTTTTTGTAATGACTAGGAATAGCTTAGATCTCTAGGGAGATCAAGACAACACAAATGCACTGAAATTGGTTGTTTATTTTTCAGACATCGTTCCTCTCTTTAATCCAGCCAGCATTCCCCTGACTTAAGATAAAACATGTCCTCTACAACTCAGGCACTAATTCTTTCACGTATCCCCAACCATATTTATTGAGCTTACTAACTTTTCTGTAGAATTCTAAGCACTGCAGATATTTATGCTGTTTACGGACCCACTACGTCTTCCTTGTTGGTTTGCAACAGATTCATAAGCTCACCTGAATCCTGCTATCTATCATTTTTTAATCTTTTGTATCATATCAAATTCAAGTAATTGGCTCTAGGGTTTTTGATTCTTATGTGCTGCCTGCATTGTTGTTTTTGCTTAGTCAATAAGTCCTGTCTGACTCTTTTGCTATCACACGGACTGTAGCCACAGAAAAATGGTTTTAATTCCCAGCAGATTGTCAATTACTGACCTTGTAGCTGAGGGTGAGGACTTCTGAGCTTCTGTTTGTCTTAGCAAGGGAAGATCTGAGAGGGATGGGTGAGAGGGGAAAGGTCACACAGCCTCTACCCCATCCACATTTCTAAATGACTAACTCAACATTTCTAGTACTGTTACAGAGAAAGGAACAGAGCTGGTTTCTACAGCAGAGGGATGAGGAACCATGGGTCAGATAGAAGAATTCTGTCCTCCAGTTTTCAATTCCCCCACATCTTTTGTATGATATCAAAGATATACACAATAAAGGACAAAATGGTAGGGACCTAACAGAAGCAGAAAATATTAAAAAGAGGTGGCAAAAACACACAGGAAAACTATATAAAAAGTCTTATTGATGCAGATAACCATGATGCTGTGATCAACCACATAGAGCCAGACACATTGGAGTGTGAAGTAAAATGGGCCTTAGGAAGCATCACTACAAACAAAGCTAGTGGAGATGATGGAATTCCAGCTGAGCTATTTTGTATCCTAAAAGATGACACTATTAATGTGTTGTATTCAATATGCCAGCTAATTTGGAAAACTCAGCATTAGCCACAGGACTGGAAAAGGTCAGATTTCATTTCAATCCCAAAGAAGGGCAATGACAAAGAGTGTTCAAATTATTGCACAGTTGCACTTATTTCACATGCTAGCAAGGTAATGCTCAAAATCCTTCAAGATAAGATTCAACAGTATGTGAACTGAGAACTTCAAGATGTAGAAGCTGGAATTAGAAAAGGCAGAGCAACCAGCGATCAAATTGCCAACATCAACTGGATCATAGAAAAAGATAGAGAACTCCAGAAAGCATCTACTTTTGCTTCATTGGGGCTCCCCTGGTAGCTCAGCTGGTAAAGAATCCACCTGCAATGCAGGAGGCCCTGGTTCAATTCCTGGGTTGGGAAGATCCCCTGAAGAATGGAACATCCCCTGGATTATTCTGGTCTGGAATATACTGGAATACTCCAATATTCTGGTCTGGAGAATTCCATGGACTTCATAATCCATGGGGTCACAAAAAGTCAGACAGAACTGAGCAACTTTCACTTTCACTTTTCTGCTTCATTGACTACACGAAAGCCTTTGACTGTGTGGATCAAAACAAACTGTGGAAAATTCTGAAAGAGATGGGAATACCAGACCATCTTACCTGCCTCCTGAGAAACCTGTATGCAGGTTGAGAAGCAACAGTTAGAACTGAACATGGAACACAGACTGGGCTGGGAAAGGGGTGAGTCAAAGATTTCTGGAAGAAATATCAGTAACCTCAGATATGCAGATGATACCACCCTTATGGCAGAAAGCAAAGAGTAAAGAGCCTCCTGATGAAGGTGAAAGTGAAAGAGGAGAGTGAAAAAGTTGGCTTAAAACTCAACATTCAAAAAACTGGTTGAATGGCATCACTGACACAATGGACATGAGTTTGAGCAAGCTCTGGGAGATGGTGAAGGACAGGGAAGCCTGGCGTGCTGCAGTTCATGGAGTCGCAAAGAGTTGGACATGACTGAGCAACTGAACATCATGTCAATTGTCCTAGTAAGCTCCAGGCACAGAGGCCGATGGTTCAATGTCACAAGGACAGCTGAAGCACCCCAATCTTTTCTGCATCTTTTGAGAGGCTAGAGTACTGTTTATATAGGTCACTCAGTCACTCGGTGGAGTCTGACTCTTCCGCCCCAAGGACAGTAGCCCACCCGGCTCCCCTGTCCATGGAATTCTCCAAGCAGGAATAGTGGAGGGGTTTGCCATCTTCCCAACCCAGAGATCGAACTCACATCTCCTGTGTCTCCTGCATTGGCAGTCAGAGTCTTTACCACAGAGCCACCTGGGAAGACTTGCTGGGGCATTAGCTGTAACCAAAGGTAATGTCCTCTCTATGAAAGGCCACTCTTGGGTTCTTTGAAGTAGAAATAATTTTAGAACTCAAGGGAAGAAGAGAAAAGTCATTTTGCTACTTGCCTTAAATGTGTTAGTCATATTTTTTCTAATTTCTAATAACAAATACTTTATTTTAATCATTTTTTAAATTGAAGTATGATTGATTTACAACGTTGTGTTAGTTTCAGATATAAAGCAAAATGATCCAGTTATACACAAATATGGATCTATTCTTTTTCAGATTCTTCTCCCTTAGGTTATTACAAAACATTAAATACAGTTCCTTGTGCTTTACAGTAAGTCCTTGTCGATTATTGATTCTGAGAAACCTGTATGCAGTTCAAGAAGTGACAGAACCGAACATGGAACAACAGACTGGCTCCAAATTGGGAAAGGAGTACGCCAAGGCTGTATATTGTCACCCTGTTTGTTTAACTTGCATGCAGAGAACATCATGCAGAATGCTGTACTGGATGAATCGCAAGCATTTATGTCAATCCCAAACTCCTAATTTATCCCTTCCCCGCTCTTTCCCCTTTGGTAAACATAAGTTTGTTTTCTATGTCTGTTGTCTCTCTCTGTGTTTTGTATAAGTTCATTTGTATCATTTTAAATGGATTATCCATATTTCTTTGGATAAAATAGGCAGGCAGTAGGCATAGACACAGGAAGGGTCCCGTTGGTCACCGACTTTCCTCAGGCTCTGTTCTCGTCCGTCTCTCACCCCAGACGTCTTGGGCTTACTCATCACTTTCATGACAACATTCAACAGCTGTGCCTGTGTGCTCAGTTGCTCAGTCATGTCCTACTCTTTGTGACCCCACGGACTGTAGCCCACCAGGTTCCTCTGGCCATGGGGTTTTCCTGGGAAGAATACTGGAGTGGGTTGCCATTTCTGCCTCTGGGGATCGAACCCAAGTCTCCAGTGTCTCCTGAATTGGCAGGCAGATTCTTTGCCACTGAGCCACTTGTAGAAGCCCTAACTTGACTCATCAATAAACACTGCCAGTCAACTGCTCCTTATGATCTAGACCCATCCTCAAACTTACCTCTTTTTTCCATGGGGAAAAAAAAAAAAAAAAACCACGAAAAGTCTCTTCCAATGTGTTGTTTCTTGATTAATGTCACCACCATCCATCCATAGGTACAGTTCAGAAGCTGACAGTGAGTCTGGACACCCTCTCCTCTCATCCTCCAATGATGGTCCATCACTGGGTCCCGGTGTATTATTCCTAGCAAATCTCTTCGCTCTGTTCCAAACACCTCATCAGTGTGTAGTCAAAGCCATCGCCAGCTCTCTCCTTTCCTGGGACCAAAATATCTCCACATGATGTACAGATACCAGCTTTATACTCTGCTCAGTCCCTCCTCCATGTCCAACCAAAGCTGTTATTCCAAACACGAATCTTTATACTCCATGGTTTTTAATTGCTTTTCTTTGTAAAATATTTTAAAGAAGTTCTTTACTTTATTTTTTGGCCACACAGCATGTGAGATCTTGGTTCCCCTACCAGGGATCAAATCCATGTCCCCTGTAGTGGAAGAGCAGAGTCTTATCCACTGGACCATCAGGGGACTCCCTTAATTGCTCTTCTGATAAAGATCGAAACGCATTGTATGACGTATGATGTTCCACAGACTCTGACTCCACAACAACTACATTCCAACTCTTAAGTCTGGCTCTATACTCATTTTTTCCATTCAAACCTCCCTGATGTTCTTCCAGGTTCTAAATTTTCCCATGTCCCCCCACCCAAACCTCCCCCAGTCCCTTGCATAAGGCATCTGTGTGCTATCACATTCACCTAACCGTCCTCATTGTCCATCCCTGGCCATTGACTACAATCAAGCCAGCTAATGGTGCCATGTAAATAGTCCCTTCTTTGACTGAATTCTCAGCACATTCATCATGTCCCAGGGAAGCCTATGCAGAGTCCCCTACAGTCACCTCTCCCTCTCCATGGCCCCCTACACCTTGTTCTTTGTATTTCTTCTCATGCTAGGGATGCTCTCTGTTCTATATTAGTCCAGGGTGGGTGATCATTCAGTGGACCAAACATGGTCTCAAGATAAACTCCTGAATTCTAACCCTCAAGACCTTTCAAAGTTTGCCTGGAGGCTCTCCCCTTCCATAATCTTTTTAGTCTTCCCAATCCAGTCATTATTTTGGAAAACATGGTGCCTGAGTTTGTTAGAAATATAAGTCTCAACCTGCTTATACACTTTCTTCAATTCACATAATGGTATCATAAAATTTAATGTGGGCAGATACAATTCCCAAATTCTGAGTTTAAAGAATTTTATGTTAGCATCCTTATGAAAAAATACAGCTCACCTGAGCACTGCATACATGCCAGAAGCTTTTTAGGCTTATCGATACAGTGTTTATCACAGTAGGGATGTGGGTAGGAGTCGTATATGATATCAGCAGCAGGCAACAGACCACAGTGCCATTTGTAATTTTAGATGGTAAAGAGTGGCAGTGCAGCTGCATATGTGAGTAACTGAAGTTGGGGAAGCTGACAAATTATTACTTATCATGTAAATAGCAAATAAGAATGCAATGTTTTAAATCTACACTTAAATCTACACTTCACTGTTCAAACAACTATCGGGGGGAAGAGCAGTGGAATGAAACAAAATAAAGAAAAGGTAAACGTGCTCAAGCCAGTTGATGGTATGTCATTAATATGCAACTGAGCTTTCTTATTTTGAAACTGTATCTTCATTCATTATGCATTTTTCAACAAAAATATTTTAAACACCCAATATATCAGTAACAAAAAATCTCTTAATCGTATAATTTTTATTATCTATGTTATTAAATGTTCATCTCATATAATTTGGTTGTAATTTTAAATTAATAGGCTCTTTCCAATGCCACAGACTCTTGCGAAGACTCTTGAGAGTCCCTTGGACTTCAAGGAGATCCAACCAGTCCATCCTAAAGGAGATCAGTCCTGGGTGTTCATTGGAAGGACTGATGCTGAAGCTGAAACTCCAGTACTTTGGCAACCTCATGGGAAGAGTTGACTCACTGGAAAAGACCCTGATGCTGGGAGGGATTGGGGGCAGGAGGAGAAGGGGACAACAGGTCGCAAAGAGACGGACACGACCAGCGACTGAATTGAACTGCACTAAATGCCACATTTGTGCATTCTCCTATGAAGCACGGGGGGCTTCCTAGGTGGTGCTAGTGTTGAAGAATCCTCTTGTCAATGCTGGAGATGTTAAGAGATTCAGGTTCAATGGCTGGGTCAGGAAAATCCCCTGGAGGATGGCTTGGCAGCCCTCCTCTAGTATTCTTGCTTGGAGAATCCCATGGACAGAGGAACCCGGTGGGCTACAGTCCATAGGGTCACAAAGAGTCAGACAAAACTGAAGCAATTTAGCATGCATGCACACGTAAAGCATATTGTCAACTTAAATTACTGAATTTACTTACAAATTGTTTGGTTAAATGATACTAATGACAATTCCATTGAGTATTGTGATTTAATCATCTTTCAAAGAGACTGCTCTGTTAAACCATTGTGCACAGCAATCATACAATTCATTTTTCTTTTCTCTAAGTGCATCCAGCATTTTTGGTTTGGAAAACACCTTCTCCTCTTTAAGATGTGAGTTCTAAAACTCACGACCAAAAAAAAAAACAAACAAACAAACAAACAAAAAAAAGAATCATTTCTGTGAGGAGTTGTTAGGAGTTGTGGGTACATAAATGAAACGACCATTTTCAGGCATGAATGAAATGTCCATCTCCACCATCACATGGGTAGAAAACAGCAGAAAATGGTGTCAGCACGGATCCATCCCTCTGACACTGTGGTAGGCGGTGGGGGGGGACGGGGGGTGGGGGCAGAGCAGCGTGACCTGGGAGAGGTGGGTGAGTAGGGGCCCGACAGATACACTGCTGAGCTTGATTTCCATGAGCGGTAGGAGCAGAGAGTGGCTACCTGGCGTGTTCCCCGCTCCATCAATGAGCACTGCATGGGGCAGGGCGAGTACGAACGTCTCCTAACACTGCGGTCCCACCAGACGGGACGTCTGACCCTCTCAGCGTCCAGCCGCCCTCCCAGTGGGCGGCATCCTGTCTGTGCTTCCACCAGAGTCTCACTACACAACTGAGGCTACATTCCTGTTCCTCAAGGAGGTACCGAGGCGAGCAGACAGCTCCAGCGCAGCCCGGCGCCAGCCCTCACCCGAGGGTTTGTGTGATTTGAACTCGGGTGCTCCTCGGGCCAGCCGTTGGGCTCAGATTCACGGGACAGCAGCCGGATGCTAGAAACAGCCTTAAGGATGGGTTTCTCTGGAACCTGGAGGGGATGGGGTGCTGCACCACAGGACCTTTCCAGGGCTCAGAGGAACTTCGGAAGGGGGGGAAAGAAAGCTGATGGTAGCCTGCACCACACCCCTCTCCTGCAGACCCCTCCCAGAGGTGTAAGCTCTGAAAAGCCACCTTCCAGGAATTAGGCATCACAGCAAAGAGCCCAGGCCACAGCTACGGTTGTGCCCCGTGGACGGAGCGCGCAGACAGCTCCTCAGTGTCTTATTTGGAGGGGCGTCAGGGCTACCTCCTCACTTTGTTAGTCCTTTTCATGCACCAGCCAGCCTAAGACAAGGAAATCCTTCAGGAAAGATATTTACAACAAAGCTATTTTTTTTTTTAAGCAGACTCAAGATTTTTGATTTGGAATTGGGTCCTGGCATTGCTAATGAATCTACCAGATGTGCCCTCTAATCAGAATTCCTGTTCAAAGTCCAAATCTAATGTTAGGGATGCTGTTCTCACCGCTAAGTGCTCACCTGGGCCCTGGAATGCATTGCACATCTCCTGGATGTAGAGCTGGGCATGCATCCTTCATCCCAGAAGAGGCACAGCTGCAGGTCTATGAGGCGCTGCTCCTTCTGCCTTGCTCTGGGAAGCGAGGGTGCTCTGGACACACCCCATGGGCAGGAAATAAAGGAGGTTTGGGGTTTGGTTCACAGCATAACTGGGGCTTCACTTCCATGGGGGAAGCTCTCATTACTCAGGTCGAGGTAGCAGAATGGCCCCCCAGCTCCTCCCACAGTGCCCTGTGCTTCTCTGCCAGAGCACAGGCTCCCCGAGGTCTCGGCGACTGCCAGCTCCTAGAGGGGGAGGGACACAATCCCAGGGAGGGGCCTGGAACCAAGACTTGGGCTTTGGACTTGCGCTCTGCACCCAACTTTGCCAACTTCTCCACGGAGCCCTGGCCAAGTATTTCACCCCCTTGCCTTAGTTTTCTCTCTAGTAAACTGGAGATGATAAAATAGCCTTTGGGTTCACACTCAGAGTTTCAAGAAATGACATATGCAAAACACAGAATAAGTCCTTAATCCATGTTTTTTCTGTGAATATATGCATACGTGCTTAGCCTTGAGTGGATGTCAGGAGTATTTGATTAATAACGCAATTAATTAATCATACTAAGGAAGACGTAGACAGGAAGTAAGGAGAGGAGGAAATTAATAAGAATCACCAAATATCCACACATTGGATTCCTAAGTACACGTGGGCCAGATTTCTCTAATGTCCACAGAAACAAGGTATTTGAGAAAATTCATTTCCATATCTAAACGTTATTCATAATCTTGTATTGATTGACTTCATCCTATGAACACAATAATTGACTTCAAACTGCTTAAAATGATATAAGAAGCATCAGGAACCATGAAGCTGAATATGGCCCTGCCCAGCACTATTTAGAAAATAGTGAAAGAAAGTACTTTCTTCTCTTGTTTAAAAGCACAAACGGGGGAGCTGTTCTTTTTCCCCATTCACTGAGATGACCTTGACCACCATTTATTGTTGGTCTTTGGTGGAACATTGCAAAGGAAAGAAGTCTATGATAAACTAGAAGCACATCCTCAAGAAAGGCAGTGATGCTATTGTGCATGTCCTGCCAGAAGGATGTGCAGACACCAGGCTTGTCAGGGATCCAGAACTGAAAGGACATGTGGCCATGTGGTCCACTGGCCTTTGTTTATATGATCAGAATCTCTATGTTAAAGGAAATTTTAAGTAGTCAAGACCTTCATTCAATGTTACCCTGGAAAGCTATATCTTTTGTAACATCACTATTCAGTACATAGCAACAATATATATATAATACAATAATATATATATATATATATAATACATAGCAACTTTATATATATAATAGTCAAATTCATAGAGACAGACAGTAGAATGGTCATTACCAGGAGCTGGGAGGATGGGGGAAAGGAAAACTGATAGATATAGAGCTTCAGATTTGCAAGATGAAAAAGTTCTTGAGATCTGTTTCATAACAAAGTGAATACAGTCAGCAGTGAACTGTATGCTTAAAATGATAAAGATGGCAAATTGTATGTTTTTTTGTGACATTTAAATTTTAAAAATATAAAATGCAGTAAGTTTCTGTGTTTTCAACATTGTCTTGGCTACTCTGAATCCTGTGAATTCCTAAGCATTTTTAAATAGTGTACACATTTTTATGGGAAAAAAAATTGCTGAGATTTTGTCTGGGATTATTTGCATTCTATAAATTGGTGTTAGGAAATTTTTCAAATATATAATTTTAAGTTTTTAATTACTGAAAGTTGCTCAGTCGAGTCCGACCCTGCAACCCCATGCACTGTAGCCTCCCAGGCCTCTCTGTCCATGGAATTCTCCAGGCAGAATACTGGAGTGGCTAACTCTTCCCTTCTCCAGGAGATCATGCCAACCCAGGATTGAACCCAGGTCTCCTACATTGCAGGGGATCTTCCTAACCCAGAGATCGAACCCAGGTCACCTGCATTGCAGGCAGATTCTTTACCATCTGAACTACCAGCGAACTGAAATGCTATGTTCATTCATTTATTTATGAATTATTTAATTTCTTTCAGTTACATTTGTAGTTTAAAGGGTACAAGTTCCCTATATCTTTATTATATTTATCCCTAGGCATTTGTTATTTCCCAATAATACTCTAATCCTTTTAATTCATTTCTATTTGTTGCAAGTACATGAAAATACTAAAATACTAATAGTTTATGTTGATAACATATCTAGTAACTTTGCTAAATTTATTTATAAACCTGATTGTTTAATTATGTTAGAGTTTCTAGGTATTAATTATGTCATCTGGTATATAACTTCTTTCTTCCCTAATCCTTAAACATCTTACTTCTTTTCTTCCTTATTATTTATGTTAGGACTTTCGGTGCAGTGTTGAATTCAAGTGCTAACAAAAATCATATATTTTTGTTATTAATTTCAATATGATACATTCTTTTCACTTTTTTGTCCCGGTGCCTTGCCTGGATAATTTTGATTGATCTGTATTCCACTTCAGTAATCTTCTCTTTTACTGTTTCTAGTTTACTGATAATGCCATCTTGTGAAGTGAAAGTGAAGTCACTCAGTTGTGTCCCACTCTTTGCAACCCCATGGGCTGTAGCCTACCATGCTCCTCCATCCATAGGATTTTCCAGGCAAGAGTACTGGAGTGAGTTGCCATTTACTTCTCCAGGGGATCTTCCCAACCAAGAGATCAAACTCAGGTCTCCCGCATTGCAGGCGGATTCTTTACCACCTGAGCCATCAAGGAAGCCATCTTGAGTTCTCAACTATTGGCAGAATATTTTTTTTAATTTAATGATTATATATATTTTTCCAGGTATATGGTAAAATTCTACACTTTTTCAGATGTTTATTAGCTTTCTTATTCTACTAATTTTGTAATCATAACCTTTCTTGGTCATTTTCTCATAACTATAATACTTGAATCACCTGTGTATTTGTTCCCATAGTCTTGTCCGGTAATTTTTGTTAAACCCAGATGTTGTTTATGAAATATTGTAGAGATGTGTACCTGTATTCAGAAAAACATTTGAGATTGTCATAGTAGCAATCTTTGTAACAGCCCAAAACTGTATATAAAACCTGGGTAAATGTCCCCTACATTGTAGTTAGACTCTACTATCTGAGCCACCAAGGAAGCCCTTACTTGTTATAGGATAAATAAATTATCATTCTTTTGCACAATGGACTGTTTTACAGAAATTGGAATTAATAAACCATTGTTACATATGACTACAAAGATAAATCTCCACAAGAACAGAAGTTAACAAGAAAAAGCTATAAGTTACAGAGCATTTTCTATTTTAATTCATACATGTAGACTTGTAAAAACAGGCAAATCAAATTAAGGGTTCAGACGTCAACTTAATTCTCTTTGGGGGGAGGAATTTCCTGAATAAAGTTTCTCAGATGCAAGCACACTCTAGCAGAGTTTTATCTGAATCAAATTTTAACTGAGAAACTCCCCTCCCTTCTGGACACGTATTCTAAAGGCAAACTAGTAAATACACAAGATACTGTTTGCATAAGTTTCTTCTATGAAACTCTGTAAGGAGGAGCAAAAGACTGGAAATATATCAAATACCTACTTACAGGGCTTCCTGGGCGGCTCAGCTATAAAGAATCCTCCTGCAATGTGGGAGACCCGGGTTCAGTCCCTGAGTTGGGAAAATCCCCTGGAGAAGGGAAAGGCGACCCTCTCCAGTATAAATGGGGGATTAGATGAATAACTAATAAATCCACACAATGGGATTTTATGAAATGGTAAAGAGAAGGAATGAAGAGAATAACAATAATAATGAAAATAATGATGACAAAACTCAGAAGACTTAAAACATCAAATAAGCATGCATCTTTATTATAAGACGCTAGAAAACTCGACAAAGTGCATGAAATAAGCTTTTTCAGGTATTAGCTAAGAGGCAGTGCAGGGCTGCAATCCCTGAAAAGAAAAAGAGGATGTGATCACCATGATAGCCCCAGTTCTGCCTGTAGGAACTTTCCAAATGGCAATCAAGGAGGGGAGCCCAGACAGGACTCGGGAATTTTTCTGAGCTGAGTGGACAGATCAGAGTTTGGGGCTCCTAAAGTAGCTGATATCTGCCACAAACTTCAGAATTCTGCATAAGTGTCACCTTTAGCATTCAGCTGAGTATGAACAGGTCAGGAAAGAAAACAGAACCAGAGAAGGAGCAACTGCGGACGAATTGGGAACTGAAAAGCTATCAAAGTTTGTACAAGATGTTCAAGTTCCAAGGAGCCAGAAGGCAAACACCTTGTTGAATACTTTGGTAATTCAGAAGAGATCCCAGAAAGTTCACACCCTCAGAATAAGTCTAATTTAGCCCTGGACTAAATTGCTACTCAGAACCAACTAATTTTTTTCAAGACTTGGAACTGTCAAGCTGATTTACGGTAAATGAGAGTCCCTTGGACTGCAAGGAGATCCAACCAGTCCATCCTCAAAGAAACCAGTCATGAATATTCATTGGAAGGACTGATGTTGAAGCTGAAACTCCAATAGTTTGGCCACCTGATGCAAAGAATTGACTCATTTGAAAAGACCCTGATGCTGGAAAGATTGAAGGCAGGAGGAGAAGGGGATGAGACGACAGAGGATGAGATGGTTGGATAGCATCCCCGACTCAATGAACATGAGTTTAAGTAAACTCCTGAAGTTGGTGATGGACAGGGAGGCCTGGCATGCTGCAGTCCATGGGGTTGCAAAGAGTCAGACACTGCTGATCAACTGAACTGAGCTGAATTGAACACTTGAAAGAAAAATCCAAGCACTGAAGATTTAGAATCTTAGAAGGTAAGATTGTTCAACAAACAATGGAAACTATTAGTTCTGCAAAGAAGCAAGAAAACATAACTATAAAGGAAGAATATAACTCAACATAAATGGCCACCAAAATGGCAGATGATGGAATTAATAGATAAGGCCACTAAACAACTATTAAAATTATACTTAAAGATTGAAAGAAAGCCATGAACATAAATAGAGTTGGGAGGTTATTTAGAGGCAAGGGGTATTTCTAGAGCTAAATAAGCAATTACCTAAAATGAATGTTTCACAGATCTGTAAACCTGATAACACTTTCTCCAAATAGAAATATGGAGAAATGGAAAAAAAGGACACTCAATGAAAATTCATTGTCCTTCTTTTCCATTTCTCCATATTTCTATTTGGAGAAAGTGTTATCAGGTTTATAGATGTGTTGTTCTGTGGTTGTTCAGTCAAATTGTGTCTGACTTTTTGTGATCCCATGGACTGTAGGACACCAGGCTTCCCTGTCCTTCACCATCTCCCAGAGCTTGTTCAAATTCATGTCCATTGAATCAAGGATGCCATCCAGCCACCTCATCCTCTGCTGCCCCTTTCTCCTCCTGCCCTAAATCTTTCCCAGCATCAGGGTCTTTTCCAATGAGTTGGAGCTTCACATCAGATAGCCAAACTATTGGAGCTTCAGCTTCAGTCCTTCCAATGAATATTCAGGGTTAATTTCCTTTAGGATTGACTGGTTTGATCTCCTCTCTGTCCAAGAGACTTTCAAGAGTCTTCTCCAGCACCACAAATTGAAAGCATCAATTATTTGGTGCTCAGCCTTCTTTATGGTTCAACTCTCTTTTCTGTACACAACTACTGGAAAAACCATAGCTTTGACTATCCAGACCTTTGTTGGCAAAGTGATGTCTCTACTTTTTAATAGCTGTGTAGATTTGTCATAGCTTTTCTTACAAAAAACAAGTATCTTTTAATTTCAGAATGCACTGTGAAGCAATATTAACTATAATACATATAAATAGATTAGGAGAGGGAGGGGAGGGCAGAAAAAGCATTTGCTTTTCCAAACTGGATGATCCAAGAAGTTCAATGAACCTCAGACATAATAAAATAAATGCACAGGATATCATAGACAAATCCTTGAAATCCAGTGATAAGCAGAAATTCATAAGAGAAGACAGAAATAGAAAGACACATCAGACATTGAGGAACAACGGTAAGAGTCATGATCGATTTTTTTTCTTTTTTTTTTTTTTTTGCCTAAAAACAATACAAGCCAGAAAATGATAGGAAAAACATTTAACCTGCCAAAAGAGGGGAAAAACATTAATCTAGAGCTCAATTCCTATTGCAGATATTCTTCAAATGTCATGATGAGCCTTCCAGTTTCACCTTGAAGATATAAAGTGTTAATTCCATGCTCTAATAAGAATAATCCTGGAAGACTTTACATCTGTGACTTTTCTTAAACCAATCAGGTAACTGATGTCTCAGGGCAAACAACCAACCTGAAATCAAGGGAAGCATATTTATTTGTAGACAAAAAGCAAGACCCAAGCATTTGTTTACCAACCGAAGGGCCACCAAACAGTTAATAAGCCAACAGCAACCTCATGTTTCAGTGAATGTGAGTCAGAGTGGGGTGTATCAGACATACAGTTTTTGCAGTCTCCTGGAGGCTCTTCCACCAGGAACCCCGCCAGAACTCGCAGGGAAGACGGGGAGATTTGTCTCTCCATGGGAGAGAAACTCTTCTATGACTCTCCTATGGTTCTCCTACAGCACAGGCTGTGGGAGGGACCCATAGTCATCACCAAAACTTCCCCCTTACTCACGCCCTCTAGGGGAGAAGACTGAATCTGCAGGGAGAAGATCATCCGCGTCAGTGGGGTGGTTGGGGTCTTTATTGAGTTGGAGGAGAAGAAAGGGGTCACCACGGCCAGCTGCCCGGATCCTCTTCTTACCTTGTCTCAGTGACAAGTGTTAATCTGCAGGGAGTGGCGCATCACAACTGTATCCTGAGGGCACTGGTGGAAATAACTACAGCTGGAGACAAAGGGAGACAGAGAACAAGCTCTGATCCTGAGGGAGGTGCAGAAATGCACGCCAGACGCAGCATCACACCTGGAGGAAAGGCAGGAACCCACATGCTTCACGAGACTGAAGACCGCGACTGAAGACAACCTACAGGACAGTCCTTGACAATGCAAAATTACCCAGTCCAAAATAGCATTACTGCCAAGGCGGATAAATATTGCTCTAGTAGAAAGATTACACAATAGGTGAGACCAGACTGGAAAATTCAGCAGACATAAACACTACAAGAGAGAATCAATTTAAATGCTGGAAATCAAATGCACAGGAATGGAAGAGTACCTTTCATGGACTCATGAGTAGACCCAAGGAAAGAATCACTCAAACTGAAGACAGGTCAATACAAATGACCCAGAGCAAAATGCAAAAAGAAATAGAGTAGATCCGCACCCACCCAAGATCAGAACATTTAAGAGCTGAGGAAATGTAGCAAATGAAGTAATATTTGTATAATTAGAGTCAGTAGGTGATGAAAGAGAGAGAAAGCACAGAGGAGCTATTTCAAAAATTATGGCTGAGAATTTTTCTAAACACAAGCTATGACACAGTTTATGAGGCATAAACAATGAACCCAAGAATCTCCTAGGATATCAAATACAATCATGCGCACACACACACACACACACACACACTCAGGCATAGCATTCAAATATTCAAACAGGAAAGGAGGTGTGCACACTTCAAAGCACATACATTAAAACTGGGAAGATGCAGATTAGCATGATCTCTGCCCAAGGGTAACATGAAAATTCAACACTACTTAACTGTACACTAAAATATATCTAAGTGGTAAATTTTGTTACATGTCTTTTTAAATCACAACTGCAATCTTCAGATTAAAAATGATCTTTTTAAAAACTGAAGGCAAAGAAAATTTTGAAGAAAGCAAAGAAAGACACATTACTTAGTAAGCATGCATTTGGAACAGGAGTGAGGTTGCCCACAAAGAGGTAAACTTGGTTATCAGTGAGAAAAAAAAAAAATTCTTATATATATTATCATGGTGTGTGGTCCTCTAGAGCATAATCTTTAATGAAAAAAAAAGTTATTCCTTGGTATTTAACTTCCTTCTTTAGGAAGAAATTTTTTTTTTTTTAGGATGAAATTTAAATTTAGTTAACTTTTCCCCATAAGGATGAAAAGACAGTTGAATGAGACCTACAGAAAAACAATGATAAGAATTTTCTGAATAAATTTGTCAATAAGTACCTTCAGCATAGAGGCCTTAAATATACCAGCAAGAACTCATCATGGTACCCTTGGGTGGAGGTGTACCACCAGCCCTCATTGCAGAGAACACCTCTGAAAACACCCTGATGCTGGCCCCACCATCTGGAAGGTAAAACAGTCAGTCAAGGGGATTTACATGTTGTCGGGCCTGTTATCAAGTCCCAGCCACGCCAGTTGTTGTATTGAAATGCCCTTGAGAATTGCAGAAAAGGTTATTGTGTAGTCACTGATAACAATTGTCTTGGGAAAGGAATCTTAGTGAACACTGTCTTCTGGACCCTATGATTGTGATTCAGAGAGAGTTTGAAAATGATGGCTTTGACCTAACTTGTAACCTCCCCCCCACCTTTAAAATTTATTGAGCATTTACTATGCACTGTGCTGAGTCTAGGGATATAAAGATCAAAAACCAGAGTCTTGGGCCTTAGCTGGAGAAGCAGGTGGCAGAGGGCTGGCCTTGTTATTACATCCTATATACCTATTGAGCTGTTCCCTGTAGTCAGTTGGAAGATTTTGGTGGATTTTAATGACTGACTTTCTGTTTCTCCTCATCTCCAAGTAATAATTCCCCAGAGCAATTTGTAAACCATTGCTGATTACAAATACTCTGAGGCTCCAAGCAGGAGGCATCATAGGAACTCACAGAAAAATATTACAGACAATACTTTCTAAATGATTATTCTGGTCAAACTGTTTGGCTTGGATTTGTGGAAACACTGTGAGATCTCTAAAGGAGTAGCTGACACTCAGTACAGAGTGTGTTAATTTACCTAATTAACATTACCTTGTAGTCTCCCCCCTTTCCTTAAATCAATGTTGTGAAGTTTCTTTATACTTTATGCTTCCAGTGAAGCTGGAAATCAATGATACCAGATAATCTCAGCACAGAAAGAAATCTGAACAGAGGGAAAGTAGCCGTGACTGAGGAGTATAAGCTGTAACAGCATTTTGATGCAGCCAGCCTTCCTGACTCACTTAAATCAGGCAGCCTGTTCAATGTCCACATCCTGCCATATTTCGTATTGTTATTTGAGATTGTTATGACTTGGATAAATTAAGATTCAAGTGGAGCACAGGGTGCTGGCTAAGGAGCCAGGGTTCAATAAAAGACCACAATAGAATTTTATATAGAGAACTTTATTACTCACAAGTCCTGGAGGAAGTACCTGACCTCCTGGGGCCCTTCAGGGAGGTCGAGGCAGAGGTCAAGGGTGGAGGCAGGGAAACCCTAACAGAACCTGGGGTGCATGTTTTTATTAGGGTCCATAAGTGAAGTGTGCTGAGATTCCTACCTAAGGCCTGACTGGTCAATTAAAACCGAAAAGAGCTGAGTTTTAGGTTAAGCTCTCTGGGGGTCTTATCCAATGGGGTTATAGGGCAGGCCTTGGTAGGGAGTAGATTGTTGATCACAAGGACCATTGGAGGAGTCACATCAGTAACTTAAATTTGCTTGTGACTCTAAGGGCTATTGTCTACAGCATGTGCTCAAGACAGGGGCTCAGGTCAGCTCAAGGCCCATAAAGGCCGTGTGGCCAAATAAACTGGATGCCGAGGCAGTGATGCCGTGGAGTAGCTCAGCTAAATTCTCAACGTAGGTGTCCTAATGTGTGATTATGATTTTTAAAAGAGTTATAGTCATTTGGGGACATGCTGAGACCCTTGCAGATAAAATTCTATGATGTCTGTAATTTACCTTGAACAGTTGGAAAAAATGGAATGTGATCAGGGCTACGGATTTAAGAAGAGTGGTCTCAAGATGATAAATGCTGAGGCCAGTGCCACATCTCTGCCAACACCGTCTGCCCCCAGAATAACGTTCAGTAAAATAGAAATTAAAGGGTGGCCTGAGATCACTGAAGGCGCACTAGTGAGAAGGCCAGCTTGCAAATGATGACAATTTAACTCTAACAAATGAATTTTATGCTAATCATCAAGGTACGGATGAGTGAAAATCGCTCAGTCGTATCTGACTCTTTGCAGCCCCATGGACTATAACCTGCCAGACTCCTCTGTCCATAGAATCCTCCAGGCCAGAATACTGAAGTGGGTAGCCATTCCCTTCTCCAGGGGATCTTCCTGACCCAGGGATCAAACTCAGGTTTCCCAAATTGCAGGGGGATTCTTTACGGTCTGAGCCACAAATCATCAAGGTGCAAGCTGGCTTCTGCCACTGCTGGATGGAAGATCTCTAATGATGCCTTGCAGTGTTTTCCTTGTTTCTCCCGTGAAGCTGTTTTCTTCTGCACTGACTGTATTCTTACACAATTCTTGACATGTGGCAGAAAATAAAGCCATGGGCTGCTCTGGCCTTACAATTTTTTTCTGCCAGTAAGATACTCACGATAAATAAAGTAACCTGTCCCTTTTGTATCCCCTACATACTGGAGAGTGTTTATATTAAACTCACCGAAGGTTCTGAGTGGTCCCACCCTGGTCATGGCCTCCAAGGGAAGAAGGAGGTAAATGGGTTGGCTAGATGACTTCCATTCCACCAGCTCGTGGGAGAGGAGGTAGGACCCCTCAGCAGGCAAGGCAAACTCTTATACCATGTCCTCCATTCACTCTGTGATGTCATCTTCCACTGCTTCCCATAGCCACCCTGCACCAGCTGCTTGGCCTCACTGTACTTCCTCAGATACCCCAGGTACTTCTGCACCTCAAGAATTCAGACCTTGACTGGAATGAGCTTTTGCCATACTCCCAATGACTAACTCTCTAATTATTTGCCTTCAAGTCTTGGCTTGGAAATCTCAAAAATTATCTATCCCTTCTCTATCAATCTCCCTATTCAGCACACATCATCTTTTGAAGTGCTATTGAATTCATGTATTTCTTATGTTTGCTGAGCTTTTCTTGCTTACTCCCAAGAGGGGAAAAAAAAAGGAAAACATCATGAGAGCAGCAATTGTTTTGTATCCTAAGTGCTTGGCTGCTGCTCTCTGAAGCATTGAATAACAGTGCCTGGTAGATACTTTGTAAATATTTGAATATAAGTGAATGAATAAATGTACCTAATCAGAATGTTAGTGCTAGAGGCAATGAGCTCTTAAAAAACAACTCTTGTACCAGGGGCATGAGTTGTTTGGCAGGAAAAATCAAATGCTATAATATTGCAGCTATGTCTAGTCTCAACCTTGCTATCAGGGAAGGCTTCCTGGAGGAAGGGACATCCAAGGATGCGTCAGAACTCTTAGTTGAGGAAGCAGAAGGAAGTTTGGTGACAGTGTCAAGAGAGAGTGCATGCTAAGATCTTACACACAGATTTTGGGGTTGGATGGCATGATACACTGTGACTATGTGTGCACAAGCCTATGCAGAGGCAGGCACATTTACATGCACACGCATCATACAGAGCAGCCCCAGACAGAACTGGCAAGGTGAGCAAGTCTGTGTCACAGTCGCAATCCACAGTAACACATTTGGACTTTAGCCTGTAGGCACTGGAAAGGCATGGAAAGATTTTACAAATGGAAGTGACACAATTAGGTTCATTTTAAAATGTTCTCTCTGGCCGAAAGATGAAAAATGAACCAGACAGAGCTCAAGATGGGAGACAGGAAGAATGATTTCAAGCAATGCATGCACCAGTAAGTGGCCCAAAGGAAACAACAGAGCCTCCTATCCAGGGACTGCAGGTCAAGAGACCTCAGGTGCATAGGGAGTACAATACTGAGTGAATTTTCTTTTTATAAATAAAAGTTGACCATATAGAAAAAACAAAGGTAGTCCTTCATTTATAAGTTTCAGAAATTCTCAGTTAGATTTCAAACCCGAAATTTCAAATTTAGAGAATCCTTCAAGACAGAATTATAAGTAGACATCAAGACTGGATTTATCTTTGCTGTTGCTGTTGTTTTGTCGTTAAGTCATGTTGGACTTTTTGTGACCCCATGGACTGACTGTAGCCTGTGAGACTCCTCTGTCCAGGGGATTTCCCAGGTAAGAACACTGGAGTGGGTTGCCATTTCCTTCTCCAGGAGATTTTTCTGCCCCAGGAATTGAACTCGTGTCTCCTGCATTGCAGATGAATTTTTTTACCACTGAACCCCAATTGAAGGCAGAAGAATTTTCAGATCCCAGCTTGAAAAATGTCAGCCATTGGCAACTGAAGTCTGGTGAAGTGTGTTTGTGCTTTATGACATGTGACCAAGAATCTCAGTTTGCACTTTTCAGACCACAGTGACAGAAGTGGTAATTTCCATTTTTTCAGCAGATTTCAACATTTCCTTCATAATCAATAATGGGCCCAGAGACTTCCCTGATAGTCCAGTGGTTAAGACTTTTCCTTTCAATGCCGGGGGTACAAGTTCAATCCCTGGCCAGGGAGCTAAAATCCCACATGCCTTACAGCCAAAAAGCCAAAACGTAAAGCAATATTGTAGCAAATTCTAGAGTCTTTAAAAATGGTCCACATAAAAATAAATCTTAAAAAAATAAAATAATAGACCCTAAAATGCATTCCAAAAGCCCTCTGTACAGCTTTCAGAAGCTGTACTGTGACATTCAGATTCCTGAAGCTGAGTCAAGACTTGAACTACTGGATGCATGGATGTGACCTCTGGCTATATATATATATATATATATATATATATATATATATATATATATATATATACTCAGAAGTGGGATTACTGGGTCATAGAATAATTTCATTTTTCATTTTTTCATGAACCTCCTTACTATTCTCCAAGGTGGTTGCACCATTTTACATTCTTGCCAACAGTGTTCAGAAAAGCTTCCCTTCTCTCCACATCCTCACCTCCACTTGTCAACTCTTGTCTTTTTGATAATAGCCATTTCAACAGAGGTCATATGTTATGTGCCTTTGATTCCTATTTTCCTGATGATGAGTGATGTTGATCACCTTTCCATGTACCTATTGGCTGTTGGTTTGTCTTTCTTGGGAAAATGTCTATTCAGGTCTTTTGCCCATTTTTTTAATAAATATGTAGTTTGTTTCTTTGCTATTGAGTTCTATATGTCCCCTATGTATTTCAGATATGTAGGTTGTAATTATTTCTCTCATTCCCTAAGTTGCCTTTGCATTTTGTTGATTGCTTCTGTTTGAAGAAGCAGTTGCCTCTCCTAGACTTTATGGTTTGGCATCAATAAGTAAAGATATCCCCCTGTGGTTGGTGATGCCAGAAATCTTGGCTCTCTGTGCACCAATGCTGAAAAAAAATATGGAGACAGAATTTTGGAGGAAAAGAAACTGTGGCCCTAATTCTAGTGGCTCAGGGCACTGGATGTTGCTGCATGTAGTGGCTCCTGGATTGGAGTTGGGGGTACAGTGTCCCATGGGCTCAGAAAGTTGGATTACAGCTGGGTGATCCTTGGCCATGAGAACTATGGAGTCCACAAGGACTGTTGGGGAACCCAGTGATGCCTCTGTATCCAGTAACAAGAGGCCAGGGGAGGCAGCAGTGGTGGCCAGGGCCAGTGGTGTGTACACACCCGACTGCAGGTGCATGCACCATGGTGCATACTGAGATGAGCAGCAGGGGCGGGGGTCAACTGTGAACACACAGGCAGCTTCCAGGGCAGGACACAGTTGTCACCCCAGTGGAAGATGGATCTGGACAATTCAAGTCTGCAAAGGAAAATTCCTGCGGGACCTCTGTGGCAGGGGTGGGGAGGTGCAGTCCACAGTGGTTGTGCTGGCTACTGGTTTCAACTGCCAAAGTCCCTGTGTAGCAGGCCCCTGGGGTGGTGGTGAGCACTGCAGGGCGCTCAACAGCAAAAACTGTTGGGATCCACAAGGCTGAGGTCCTCAGTAGTGAAGGCTCCTGGGCTCCTCTGCAGAGCAGGCCGAGGACCATGGGGGCCCCTGCTGCTTGGCTGATGCTGGTAACCCCGCCCCTCTTCTTTCTTAGCTGTGTCCTGACATCTCAGCCATGTTCACCTCCCCAGCCACCCAGGTAGGAGAAACCAAGTGGCCCAAAATGCTGGTTGATACCCTGCTCTCCTTTCCCTCCTGGACCAGGGAATCCACTCTGGGCTCTTGTCAGTGCCTCTCAGGAGCCTGAGATGATGCAGGCAAAGTGGAACTGTTCTTCCTACCCTTTTCATGTGGGTCTTTTCGGGCTTTTAGCTCCACTGTGTTGCTACAACCTCTCAAGTGGACTTTAGCCCTCTTCCAGAGCTGGTTTTGTTTGTGCAGAAGGGGAAGAGACTTGGAGGCTAGAAGGTCCTGCTCCAGCATCATTTTTATTCATTTATCAATTGAATTGTTTTCTTGTTGTTGAATTTTCAGAAATTTTTACATATTTTGGACACAAGAAGCTTAACAGATATGTGTTTAGGATATGTTTATTTAGATCTTGTTTAATTCATTCATCAGAATTTTGTAGTTTTTCAAGATCAAAACAAAAATGTAACAACCCAACAAATACGGTTTTAACTATTAAAAACAGCTTTTCACAGAAAAATCTATCTTATTTTTTTTAACAAACTTACTTTAATATCTAAAAAGAAAAGAAGTTTGTAGTTTTCCCCATGTAGAGCCCAAACATAATTTGTGATATTTATAACTATTTCACTTTTGGGTGCTAGTATAAGTGATGTTGCTTTTTAAATTTCAAATTCCAATTGTTCATTGTTGATATATGGGCAAGCAACTGACATTTGTATAAAAAAATTGCATTCCATGATTTTTTTTTTTTATCATCAGTCATTGGTTCCAAGAAGTTTTGTCTCTAAGGTTTGGAATTTTCTATGTAGACAAGTATGTCATCTAAACAAAGGCAGTTTTATTTATTCCTTCACAGTTTATGTACTGATTAGTTCTTTTTCTTGTCTTTTTACACTGGCTAGGGCTTCCAGTACAATCTTAAATTGGAGTTGTGAGGTATCATCCTTGCCATTTTCCTTATCTTAGTGAGAAAATGTCTAATTTATCTCTACTCACTCTAGTGTTAGATATATATTTTTGTAGGTATTCTTTATCAAGTGAGAAAGTTTCTTCTCAATCCCTGCTTGGCTGACAGTTTTTATGATAATTGGGTATTGGATTTGTCAAATGCTTTTTCTTCATCTGTTGGTATAATCATGATTTTTTTTCTTTAGCCTATTGACATGGTGGATGAAATTAATTGAATTTCAAATATTTAACCAGCCTTCCATAGCTGGAATAAATCCTACTTGGTATAATTAATGTTTGATTCAATTTGCACATTATTAGACTTGATTGACCAAGGAATCTTAGATTGATTTTCATGAGGCATACTCACCGGGCTTCCCTGCTTGCTCAGCAGGTAAAGAATCCATCTGCACACAGGAGTCTCAGACATGCAGGTTTGATCTTTAGGCCAGGAAAATCCCTGGAGAGGGAAACAGCAGCCCACTCCAGTACTTTTACCTGAAAAATCCCATGGAGAGAGGAGTCTGGTGGGCTACAATATAAAGGGTCGCGAGGAGTTGGACACGACTGAGCAACTAAACACGTTCATCTGTGGGTTTTTTATAATGTCTTTCCTTGGCTTAGTGAAGTGCTGGCCTTTCGGGTGTCCCTGGTGGCTCAGATGGTAAAGAATCCGCCAGCAATGCAGAAGACCTGGGTTCGAGGGTTAGGAAGATCGCTGGGAGGAGGGCATGGCAACCCACTCCAGTATTCTTGCCTGGAGAATCCCATGGACAGAAGAGTCTGGCGGGCTACAGTCCATGGGGTCGCCCAGAATTGGACACCACTGAGCAACAAAGCAGCAGAGGAATGCTGGCCTTTTACGGAGAGTTAGGGAGTGACCCACTGCTACTGTCTTCTGGACTAGCCTGTGGGAAACTGACTGCACTATTTTTTTTTCAAGTTTAGTAGAATTCACCAGTGAAACCATCTGGACCTGGACATTTCTCTTTTGGAAGATTAGTCATTACTGACTTAAATTCTTTAATAGATTTAACTCTATTCTGATTCCCTGTTTCTCCTCCTGTGAGTTTTGGAAATTTTTATATTACAAGGAGCAGTCTCATTTCACCTAAGCAATCAAATTTGTTAACACAGGATTGTTTGCATTATTTCTTTTCTTTTTCTTTTTTTAAAGTTCAATTTATTTATTTATTTTTTTCCATTTATTTTTATTAGTTGGAGGTTAATTACTTTACAGCATTGTAGTGGTTTTTGCCATACATTGACATGAATCAGCCATGGATTTACATGTGTTCCCCATCCTGAACCCCCCTCCCACCTCCCTCCCCATCCCACCCCTCTGGGTCTTCCCAGTGCACCAGCCCCAAGCACTTGTCTCATGCATCCAACCCGGGCTGGTGATCTGTTTCACCCTTGATAATATATGTGTTTCGATGCTGTTCTCTCAGATCATCCAGTATTTCTTTATTATCATTTTAATGTTCACAGTATCGGTGGTGATGAAATCTCTTTCAGTTCTGATAGTAAGAAATTGTGCAATTTCTCACTCTTTCTTGGTTGGATTGACTAGAAGTTTATCAATTTTTATTGATTTCTTCAAAGAAACAGCTTTTACTTTCACTAATATTCTCTAACGTTTTCCTTCTTCTTTAGTGTCCTTGACTTCTGTTTTAATTTATATTTTCTCTTTCTTTTTTTACTGTACATTGCTCTTCTTATGCTCTAGTTCCCTAAAATGAAAGTTCAAATTATTGATTTTATGTATTTCTTCTTTTCTATAAATCATTCATTTAGTGTTATAAATTTCTCTCTAATCAAATCATGCTTTCATTGTATCCCATAAGTTCTGACAAGTTACATATTCAACTTCATTTAGGTCAAAGTATCTTTAATTTCTCTTCAGTCTTCTTCTTTGACCCATGTTATTTAGAAGTGTATTAATTTCTTATTAATTGGAGATATTCCAGCCATTATGTTATTGATTTCAAGTTTCTTTCCATTGTAGTCTGAGAACATTTCTGATTTCCATCCCTTTAGAGTTGTTAGGACATGTTTTATGGCCCAGAATGTTAGCTATTTTTGCAACTAAGTCATGCAAGCTTGAAAAAGTATATATCAGCTGTGGCTGAATGGAGTATTCTTTAAATACCAAGCAATGTAGTGAATTGTTATACTGCTCAGGTCAACTCTATCCTTACTGATTTTTCTCTCCATTTGATTGACCAATTAGTCAAAAAAGGGTTTGTGATGGTAATACTGGATTTGTCTATTTTTCCTTGTAGTTCCACCAAATAACGCCTCATTCTCTGTTGTTTCAGGTGCATACACATTTAGACTGACAGTTCTCATTCTTGTGAAGGCTGCTGGGTTTGCATCTCCTCCATTGGCTCTGACTGTACCTAAGAACTCCTGCTCAGGTACCATGCGTTTGTTTCAGCTCTTTCCTTTGTAATCTATGCTGTGATGCCGGAGCCTTGGTTTGGGAGTAAGGACTGGGGCGAGGGGATTGGGGGCGGGGAGGAAGTTCTATGATCTTAGGATGACATCTCAGAACCACCATGTGCCTGCATCCCTGGGCTCTGACCATCACAAGCGTTCCTAGTTTTCTGCTTACCTTCTTAAGTGAGAGGGAAGGGGCCAGGCTGGAGTCGTAGCAATGCCCTTCCTCCAGTCTTTTTCCCTAAAGCCTGAGCCTCTGTTGAGAAGGTGCCCTGAGGGTATTTCTCTGGCCCTCCCCCTGCCGAGCCACAGTGGATATTTCTGAGTCTTAGTTGTGGGGTTCCTTGAGGTTGAGCCCATGATATCATAGTAGGGCTCCAGGAGTTCCTCACTTTCCTGTGAGTCCACACCCAGCATCCATTAGCTTGTCAAAATAACTATTTAGCATTCCTGTGGGTTTATGGCTCCCAGCAGCATGTCAACTGTGACTCTCTGGATTTACTTGTCTCCTGAGATTTAGGGTTGGGTTTTCTTTCCCCTGTGACTTGTTCTTTTGTGAGTTCAAGAAAAATCTTTGATTTTTAGCCTGATTAACTTTATCTTGTTATATAGAGAAGAATTGATATCAGAGGGACAGCAGTGATCCTGGAGAGAGATCTTAGTTCCCTGTCCAGGAACTGAACCTGGGTAGCCTAGATGAAAATCAGAAATCCTAACCACCAGATCACCAGGGGCTAGGTTAGAAGGAAAGTGGCCCTGTCTCTTCCCTGATTTGAAATAAAAAAAAATTCAAGGAGGCAAAACTGGAAAAAAATAAATGGTACAAAGTTTATTATTAGAGACACAGCATATCATGTGGGAAAGCACACAGAGAAACTGTTTATTTAAGACTGAAGCAAGACAGAAATACATACCCAGAGAGAAAGGGCACGGGCATCCTTCCTAATGAGAAGGGGTGCAGTAAGCCAGAAGCAAGGCAGAGACACACACCCAGAGAGGGGCGTGGGCGTCCTGAATGAGCAGTGTAATAAAGAGGTGATGTAAATCACTCATCTAGGACAGTCTTTCTGGGTCTTTGTGGACATTTGGCCAATTATCTTGTCTTTCTTCAACTCTGACTGGTTCTTAGACCCTCCTCAAGATGCCCGTGCAAATTTTTGCTAAGGTGGATCCTACCACAGAGGTCTGTGGGTACATGTCCATGCTTATTATGGGGTGGGCCCCCCATTTTTTGACCCTCAAAAGGTCTTTTCATGCATGTGCACACAGGTAAATCTTCTTTGACCTCAGGAGTGGACACCTCATCTCTTTCCTTCAGCAGAGATCAGCTTTTGTCACTAGCTTCATCCTTGGAGTGTCTGGGTGAGAACAAAGCTTGAATTTTACTCTACTTGATAAATATCAGCTGTCCAGCCTAGGGGCCCATCTATCTTCTACCTCAGAATGACTGTTTCCAAGATCTTTAGGTGTTGAGGGTAAAGCCAAAAATTCTCCAAACTTCCTTTCAAATCTCAAATAATTCCCAAATGAACTGACCCATTTTCCCTCATCTCCTTTCAATAATCCTACAAAAAAGAAAACGCCAGCACCTTGTCTTTCATGGAATATTGTAACAATCCCCTAACTGATGTCCACACTGCTACACTTTCACCCCAGCTTCAACACATTCTCTGTACAACTTGCATAAGTATATAAAAATGCAATTTAAGTCAGTTATCTGTTTAAAATCATCTGCTTAAAGCTCCTTGACAGTGGCAATGGAAATTGAAGGGAAGGCTCTTCTGCATAAACTTTTTAGATTTCATACAAACAAAATATGATGAGATAATAGCTAAGAAATGTATGGTCTTTTAGAAAAAAACAAAGAGATTTAGAGAGAGGAACACGATTAGAGATGTTATAAAAGGGAAGATAGAAAACAGATGGATGCAAGGGCAAGGTGTGAGAGAAGCAGAGAAGGTTGACTGCTGAGTTTGAGGAAGGGGGTTCCTTGGGTGTGGTGCTTCTGGGTGAACAAGTACAAGGGCACTGGTGACTTTTCAGAATGCTGGGGTGGCTTGACAAGTGGGAGGCCCAGGTCCTCTGAGGAATGATGCCAGGATACCCAAGTGGTGATGAACATGTGAGGATGGGTAAAGTCTACCTAAGGAGAAGCTGGACACTCAGATATATTCCACATTCTAAGATACACTCCACATTATAGTCACCCTGACCTAGAGAGTAAAAACAAACCTGGAATAAATGTGACTCCCTAAAGAAATTAACTCAGAGCAATTTAGGAAGCTGACACTGGTCAGAGCTGAAGGCAAGAATGAGGTACACAGTGAAAAGAGGGGATTGAACACAAATGTACACACTCAGATGTTATACATGCAGTGGTGCCTTAGGTATGCAGTGAACAGAGTAAGAAACAGTCGAATGAATAAATGAGTGATTTAACCAGTTGACTTCTGAATACTTACAGCTTCATGCCTTTGAGATTGTACAATTTGCCTAATATTTTCCTAGGAAGAAAAATCAATCTAAAAGTTTGCTAATTGGAGGAAAATATCAACACAGAGAGAATATACCAAACATGGGATGAAAGAAAATACCCAACTTCCTTTTTACTGGTAAGAAACTGTGTCAACCCTTCGACACCTTGACTGTCTTGTGTGTCTTGCTGCAGCAGAGATGTGGGGACTCGCCGACTAACTCCCTTAGGCTGACCATTAGTGAGACACAGCATCCAAGTGTCAACTAAAAAAGTACAAGCAACCTAAAGTTGACAGTTATGTTTTATTCAGTGGAAAATTTGGAGACTTCAAGCCCTAGAGACAGTGTCTCAAGTAACCCTGAGAGAACTGCTCCAAGGAGGTGAGTGGAAGAACCAGGTTATACGGAAACTTTTGCAACAAAAGGTAGGTAGTCTGAACATCAAAAATGAAAGATGCTCAGTCGTGTCCAACTCTATACAGTCCATGGAATTCTCCAGGCCAGAATACTGGCTGGGTAGCCATTCCCTTCTCCAGGGGAACTTCCCAACCTGGGGATGGGACCCAGGTCTTCTGCATTGCAGGCAGATTCTTTACCAGCTGAGCCACCAGGGAAGCCCCTGAACATCAAAAGATGGTTGTCAATTAAAGAAAACCAGATAACCCAAGTTAAGGAATTTAGTGCCTTTCTATCTATGGGAAGATGAAAGACTCTGGACTCCCTGAAATCATCCCTTTGCTTATGCATCTCAGCTATCTGGGGGTCAGTATCCTGTTTTCATATCCTGAGTTCCTCAAGGCTTAACGTGGAAAGTGGCTGCAGTCTGATGACTACAAGATGGTGGGTATTCTCCTTCTTGAGTCCCCCAGGGCTCACCAGCTCATATCAGAGGACCTCAGTGGCTGATGTGAAGAGGAACTAAAAAGCCTGTTGATAAAAGAGAAAGAGGAGAGTGAAAAAGCTGACTTAAAACTCAACATTCAGTCAATGAAGATCATGGCATCCAGTCCCATCACTTCATAGCAAATAGATGGGGAAACAATGGAAACAGTGACAGACTTTATTTTCTTGGGCTCCAAAATCACTGCAGATGGTGACTGCAGCCATGAAATTAAAAAATGCTTGCTCCTTGGAAGAAAAGCTACGACAAACCGAGACAGCAGATTAAAAAGCAGAGACATTACTTTGCCAACAAAGGTCCATCTAGTCCAAGCTATGGTTTTTTTTCAGTTGTCATGTATGGATGGGAGAGTTGGACCATAAAGAAGGCTGGGCATCAAAGAATTGATGCTTTTGAACTGTGGTGTTGGAGAACTCTTGAGAGTCCTTGGACAGCAAGGAGATCAAACCAGTCCATCCTAAAGGAAATCATCCCTGAATATTCATTAGAAGGACTGATCCTGAAGCTAAAGCTCCAATACTTTGGCTACCTGATGCAAAGAGCTGACTCATTAGAAAAGACCCTGATGCTGGGAAACATTGAAGGCAGGAAGAGAAGGGGACAACAGAGGATGAGATGGTTGGATGGTATCACTGACTCAATGGACATGAGTTTGAGCAAGCTCCAGGATATTGTGAAGGACAGGGAAGCCTGGTGTTCTGCAGTCCATGGGGTCACAAAGAGTTGGACACAACTGAGTGACTGAACAAGAACAAAAATGGCTGATGACTGTGACATCCTTGTTTACTGATATGGCAGGAAATAATCCACTTCTCACAAGCTTCTCCTATAAAAGCAGAAATCAATGATGATTTCAATAAAAGAGTGGCTCTTTTTTCAGGCCATAAAATCGTAAATAGAATTATACTCACTACTTCAGGAAATATGCTAATACTTAGCAGCATCGTCACTGCTTATTTAATGCAGGTAGTACTAAAATATTTCTCTTGTGTTTATACATCTCTCTAATAAAAGTCATGAGTACTTTTTTAGTAATTTACATTTATCTGTATTGGACTCATTTTCAGAAGTCTAAGTTGTAAGTCAGGGCAGGTAAACAATTTAAACACAGGACTCCCCAGGAAAGGACAGTATCACTGATGAATGATAAGAAATGGAATATTTCCTGCCATACCAGCTAACGAATGATGTCACAGTCATCACAGATTGCAGCCACCACAGAAAGTGAGCTGGTGAGCCCTGAGGGAACTCAGGAAGGAAAAAATACCTGCCATCTAGCAGCCATCAGACTCAGACTGCCGTCACTCGCCATGGTCAGCCCTGAGAAGGCTCAAGACGTGAAAACAGGATTCTGGCCCCAGATAGCTGAGGTGCATACCAAAGAAATTACTTCAGTGAGCCCAGGCTCTTGCAACTTCCCATACATAGAAAAGTGCTAAATTCATCAACTTGGGATATTTGGTTGTCTTTAACTACAAAAACTTTTTTTCCATTTATTTTTATTAGTTGGAGGTTAATTACTTTACAATATTGTAGTGGTTTTTGCCATACATTGACATGAATCAGCCATGGAGTTACATGTGTTCCCCATCCTGACCCCCCCCCACCTCCCTCCCCATCCCATCCCTCTGGGTCATCCCAGTGCACCAGCCCCGAGCACTTGTCTCATGCATCCAACCTGGACTGACGATCATAAAACTGGAGCCCATTATACAGAGTGAAGTAAGCCAGAAAGATAAACACCAATACAATATACTAACACATATATATGGAATTTAGAAAGATGGTAACAATAACCCTATATGCAAGACAGAAAAAGAGACACAGATGTATAGAACAGACTTTTGGATTCTATGGGAGAAGGCGAGGGTGGGATGATCTGAGAGAACAGCATCAAAACATGTATACAAAAACATTTTGATGTTCATGCTAGCTGCCCTTTGTTGCAAAACTCCTATAAAACCCCTCAGGTTCACTTGAGATGCTGCCTCTCAGGCTTAAGTCATAAAAATTTCCAACAAATAATACATAACTCTCAATTTTTATGTTCCGTGTATTTTTTTCAACTGACAATGCAAAATTCTCTACTTGACATTAAACCAAACAGAACAAAGTATACAAAGGAAGATACATCATGATCAAATCAGATGTGTTCCAGAAATATAATTGAGATTTGACATTTTTTAAAAATCAGTTAATATTTTCAACCAACTCTAACAGAGTAAAGTCTTGATGTTTTTGGTAATCTCAATACACTGAAAAGCTGTTTCATAAAGATTCCCAATGGAGAGGTCCATGTAACAAGGAACAGAGGATGGACAAGCCAACAGCCAGCAAGAAACTCAAGGCTTAGGCTTACAACAGATACAGAACTCTCCAGGGTCAACTCTACATGAGCCCTGAAGTGAATCTTGTGTTTGAACTTTGAGATGAATCCATGGCCTTCACCAACATGTTGCTTTCAGTCTTGTGAGAGAGAAGTAAGCAAAGGATCCAGCTAAGTCATTCTTGGACAGCTGATACCCAGAATCTATGCGATAATAAATGTATATTTTAAGTCACCAAGTCTGTGCTACTTTGGTATGTAGCAATACATTACAAATCCAGTAGCCATGAACCAAATCCAGCTGGTAGTGATACAAGGGTCTAATGGCCACCTCAATCCAATGGCCCTCATGTTCAAGACAGCTTCAGCCATGGCAAATGCATATGAAGTGAAGGGGGAGAAAGTTCAGGCAATCTTTAGCAAAGTTTTTAAAAATAGACTTTTTTTTTTAAGGAGTTATACTTTCAGAATGACAACATAGGACCTTGACAAACCAAATCCCCAGTAAAACTTGTAAAAATATTTTTAAAAAGTAGAACCATTTAATATTTCTAGAAATGGCCCTGAGGACATATTATACAGTGATTGAAGAAACAAGTATTTGAGAAAATCTACGAAAACTTGGTAGGAAGACAGGGAGTCACAGTAAAAGACAGAGAGAAACTGCTAAATCCAGTGTCACCTCAGGTGACTGTGTAAGCCCAAGAGTGAGTCTTGCATTCAAACCGTGGCTGCCTTGCCTCTCTTGCCCTCTGGACTCATTGTGAAAGAGGTTCCTTGAAGACAGGTGCAGCCAAGAACTGCTGGCTCCTATTTCCAGTTGCAATTCAAGGGCCAAGATATCCTCTCAGAAAGGGCAGGACATCAACATCTCTGTCTCCCAGCTACTTGTCACAGAGGTTACAGTTTGGGCAACTGCATCTGAGAAATAAGAAGCTTATTTCCCACCTGACTTGTAGTCCCACCTGACTAGTAGGCTGAGGCTCTACCTTAGGCAGGCAGACTTGGGACTCTTAGGGTTTCCATTACCCTCACCCTGACTCATCCATAGGGTGGACATGCAACCCAAGAAGACAGAGGGTCAGGAAAAAGATGAGGGAATCTTCTAACTGCATTGTCAGCCCAGGTGACTGTGTATAAGCCCAAAGATGAACCTTCATAGAGGCAGCAACAGAAGTCCCCACCAAGAGAGAAGTGGACTTAATGAGAGCAGCTCCGCCAGTGGACATCAAATGCATAACTGTAAGGGGCAGTACCCAGACTCACTGCCAGATTTTATCTGAAAGGTCCAGTTTCCAAGAAAAAATTTAAAAAAGAAGCCCCAGCCTCTTTCTCCACTGGGCCTATGTCTTCATTATGACAACGTGTGTCTCTTTAAGCCTCCATTCTGTGTGATGGGAAGAAAGATCTACATATTCCAGAAGTTCCCCACATTTTCATCTCGGTGACGGCACCGCTGGTTTTCCCAGACTCCACAACTCAGAACCTGAGAGCCACCCCCAGCTGTTTCCTTTCTTTCCTCTCCAAGTAAATGTGCATTGACTAGGCGTCTCTCACCTGTCTGAGCTGCCTGCTCACGTGACACCAAACCTGCTGACTCTGTGTTGTGGGGAGGCTTGACCACCCTGGCCGCCTCTGCAGACTCAGCCCCAGGCATTGCTGCTGAAGCTCACTGCACTGTTCCAGGCTCCTTGCTCTTCCCAGGGCCCCTTCCAGCTTTTGAAGGTCAGCTCCTAGGTTAGGGCCAGCACTTCCGCAGGCCCCCATGACACCACATCCCATTCATGTGTTTTTTTATCTGTGGCTCCTAACATACACTCATGCTCAATAACTGTTTACTGATTGTGTGCTAAGTTGCTTCAGTCATGTCTGATTCTTTGTGACCCTATGGATTATGTAGCCCACTAGGCTCTTCTGTCCATGGGACTCTCCAAGCAAGCAACTGGAGTAGGTTGCCATGCCCTCCTCCAGGGGATCTTCCCAATCCAGGGATCAAACCCACATCTCTTAGGCCTTCTACAAGTGTTTGTTACTGAATGCTTTATTACTTGAGTAAACTCGTGTGCATTTCTTTTTAAAGGTAATGCCAGTGCAGAATCTCAATCTCGGAACTAATGAAGAGCATCCATTATAACAACTCTATTAGTAAAATAACCTAAACATTTAAAATCATTAGATAATCTGATTCAGTGATCCCATTTATTTGAAGTGTGTGTTTTTCACCTATGTACACATAAGTAAAATAGGAGAGAGTCTAAGGAATATTAACAGTGGTTACTGTTGAGTTATGGAATTTATGATACATTTCTCTATTCTTTATATTTCGGTAAAATTTAAAAATTTTGCAATGAATTTATGTTACCTTAATATTTATATATCTATTTTTTAGAAGGAAAAGAATTGTTAGTTCATAATGACTTAAAATTTCAGTTAAGAAAAATGGACTAATTAGGACCTATCAAAGTTCAAGTCCTTTGTCTTGTCTGGAAAATTTGCTCACACAATGTACATTTAAACTTGTATTTGACAATGGGGATTTTTTTTTTCTCATTTGTTTTAATCTAAAGGAATACCACATACAAAAGTAAAAGAAGTAGCAAGTATTGATGACTGTCTGACTAGGGCTAGGTGTTTTCACATGCATTAAATTAGTAAATACAATAATCTCCTGAAGTGGAAACTGACGACTCCCTATTTCAATAGAAAATGATCACTCCCAGAAGGAAGAAGGGTCAAGTGAAAACTCAGGATCACCTCATCTTGAAACAAAAACGTACAGATGTGGAAGGACCTAGAGTGTGTCATACAGAGTGAAGTTAAGTCAGAAAGAGAAAAATAAATATATATTAACATGCATATGTGGAATCTAGAAAAATGGTACAGATGAACCTATTAGCAAGGCAGGAATATAGATGCAGATGTAGAGAACAGGCGTGTGGGCATGGCAGCAGGGGGAACAGGAGGGTGAGACAAATTTGGAGAGTAGCGCTGACATTATAGAATACCATGTGTAAATAGATGACCAGTAGAAGCGTCTGGATAGCACGGGGAGCTCCACTCAGTGCTGTGAGATGACCTAAAGGAGCGGGGTAGGGAGTAGTGGGGAGGGAGGCTCAGGGGAGGGGATATATGTAGACATAGCTGATTCACTTCGCCATACAGCAGAAACTAACATGACATTGCAGAGCAATTATACTCCAATAAAAACACATATATATGTTCATTTTATTTTTCAAAGAATTCTCAATGTTATAGCAAAGGTTTGATCCCTGGGTCAGGAAGAGCCTCTGGAGTAGGAAATGACACCCCGCTCCAGTATTCTTGCCTGGAAAATTCCATGGGCAGAAGAGCCTGACAGGTGGGATACGACTGAGCGACTAAGCACCAGAACTTCAAAAATGATAGGTTTAAAAATAGCATAATAGCTAGGTGATTGGTAGATAGCAGGGATAGATACATGGATGACCAATAGAGTTCTGGGCTGAATTGCACACTCCCAAAATTAACAAGTGGAAGTCCTAACCCCCACCACCTCAGAATGCCCCTGTATTGAAGACAGAGCCTTTAAAGAAATGATCAGGTTGAAACGAGTTCCTAATCCAATCTGATTAGTGTCCTTCTAAGAAGATGCTGGACACACCATCTGCCCACCAAAAGGTGGGAAGACATACAGAAAGACCAGGTAAGGACACAGCAAAAAGGCTGCCATCTGCAAAACAAGGATAAGGGCCTCAGGAGAAGCAAAATCTGCCCTTGATCTTGGACCTCTGGCTTTCAGAATCCTGAGAAAATACATGACTGTGATTTAAGCCAACCAAACTGTGGTGTTGTGTGGGGGCATGAGGAAGAGCTCATGCACTTGAGAGAGGCATTTCCATTCCTCTGGACCCTCATTTTGCAGTTCCCATTATGTTTTGAAAAAATAATATGAAGTAAGCACTCAGGGAAGAGTATATTTTTAGAAGCTATTTTTGCATTTTGCTCCTAAATGCACAAATAATTCTTCCTGATAGATTGCCAAGATGATTTTTGTCAGAAGCTGATTTCTCTGGAAATAATTAAGCTTGCAGACAAATTGCACCTATTGTAGTATCATCTTGCTTGGAGTTTCATCTTCTGAAAACAAAGGTTTCATCTTGATAATATAGGAATAACAGATGTTATTGTTAATGATCTATCCTTGGAACAGAAAGTGTCTTCCCCTCAGTAATAATCACCAGCAAGGGTCACAGGCTCACTTTGTTACAATCACATGCTTAGGTGACTAGCAGTGGCTCTGCAAGCATTTAGATTTATGAACAATTTCTCGAATAACATGATTTCTCTTCACTGCAATTCTAGTTTAATACACACAGTTAATGGGTATTATTATGGAAACTTTTTTCTTATATGAATTGTTTGTGCCTGTTTGATGACTGTTCTTTGTTCATGGCACTGAATTTAACCTAATAATCTCATTAATGTTAACGGGAACTGCCAAGTTAAAATGCATGGAAGCAAATTAATATGCCCTGCAGTCCTTGGACATGACTTTGATACATTTTATATGATTAATCTCATTCACAGAGAGACTTTATATTGTTATAATTAGACATAACAAGATTGGATGCCTTCTGCAACCCAGGGAAACTACCTTTAGGGGGTTAATTTAGGAACAGTAGATAGCCAATTGGAAACTTCAGAAAGGAAACTCACAGAACACTTTAGAGGGATTCAGTTATTTGTAAAATGTCAAGCCTCCTACCTTTGATCTGGGCAAGATCTCCTACACCTCCTGAAAATTTCTTTCTTCTGAGTGCTTTCACAGAAGGGGCTGAGCCCCAGTGCTAGCCGTGGACCCTGGAGATCACATGTGCCCTATTCCATTTCCCCAGGGAGGAGTAGAACCCTCCACATCTTGGGGTGCTTTAATCGTTTCAGACACTCCTGGATGTAGGACTCAGCTGAGACAGGCTGGCTTCGCACACAGAGTAAGAATTCGCTCACTTTCAGTGATACTTCTGAGCGTTGTTTAATGGAATTCAGAGAAGAGCCATGAGGAGGAAGGTGGAAGCAGAGCTCCTATGGCGGCCTTTCCTCTGCACCCGCACGGACTGCCAGAGAAGTAAGCACATCCTCCCCGAGGCTCCCGGGAGGAGACTGACCCCAGAGCGAAGTCCTGCTCAGACCCGCTGCCCCTGGCTGTGTTGGTTGTTCTGGAAAGCACCAAGGGGTCTTTTGCTTCCCTTTCTTTAATTCTCTTCTCTTCTCTCCTTCTCATTTCATTCTGTTTTCTTTACGTGAGCAATGAGATAAAGAGCAGACTGTGAAAGCAGAAGGGGCACAGTCCCTGGGGAGCAGCACTTACTGAACCCACCGGGAGCACCCTCTGCTCTGCTGTCCAAGGTGCTGAGCATTTCCTGCACTGCTGCTTTTACCCAGAGGAAGGACTTCACCACCCTATCACCATTCATCCCCAACCCAGGTGTGAGAGGATGAGCAGGCGCAGAAGTCCCCTTTACACTGTAGTGATGGGCTGACCGCCCCACCGCTGCAGCTGAGAACTTGAGGATGAATGGGGAGCCTGTGGATGCGGAGGGAGGGCTCATCCGACCATGGTCCATATGGAGCAGCGTTGGCTCCATATCAGTTACTGACCTCAGCTTCAGACACGCTCTACGTGAACTTTTCCCTTAATCTCTGAAAAGCACACTCCCTTGGGGAACTTTTTCAGTTTCAAAATCTCCAGAGGTACATAGTATTCCAAGTATTTTTCATATATTATTAATAATAATACATTAGTAATAGAATAATTGCTAATGCTATAATAATCAATTAATACAATAATATTTAAATTTAGTCTTTATAGAAGTCTTTGAGGTGGACAGTGCAATATATTTATTTTATAAATGACAAACTGAAACATGGAGAGACTGAGGGATTGACCCCATGTCAATCCAGTGTACAAATCCTAAGGTACAAAGGAGCTGCATCTCCATTCCAGGTACCCACCTTACATATGTTACTCCTTGCTCCCCAGTACCATATGCCCCACCATACATTGAGGGGCTTATCTAAGCTAGCAGACACTGCATGTTTGCTTGTGGTGTCTTTTTAAGGACTAATTAAAATTTCAATAGCTTAAATCATTGAAAGAGTCAGTAAAGTTTGAGTAAAAATATTAAAAGAATAAAAAATGTGAAATACTACTTTGTAAATACACAGCATCACCATTAACATCATCACCATCAACATCACCACCATCATTGTCATCCCATTTGTTCCTGGTTCCTGGCACAGAGCTGCTAAAGCACTTGTCATTTCCTGAGTGACCATCGTCATCACCTTCAACATCATGCCATCATCACCACCATCATCATCATCATCATCACCGTCATTGTCATCCCATTTGTTCCCGGTTCCTGGCACAGAGCTCCTAAAACATTTGTCATTTCCTGAGTGATAAGAACATTAGGAGTATCCTTTGGTTGTATTAATAATATTTGGTCATTGGCCCTATTTCTTCACACAGAGCTCTTAAATTCCTTGGTAGCCACCTTCTCACTTGTCCTCATCTGGCCTTTTCTCACTGTGGACACCTCTGATCACTTCCTTTTTTATAAGGATACCAGTCTTATTGGATAAGAAGCCCTGATAACCTAACTTAACCTTAATAACCTCTTTAAATGCCCCATCTCCAAACACACTCCCATTAGAAGTTAGGGTTTCATCCTATTTTTATTCTGTTTTAGTTTCTTCCCTGACACAGCTGAGTAAAATTCAACTTGTTATGTTACAGAGCTTCTTGACCTCCATGGACTCCACTGCTTTTAACATTAGAGAGTAGGAACCCTACACCCTAACACCTGCATCCTGAATTAAGTGAGATTTGTTGTTGAGGCTTCCTTGAGTAGGGAAGAAATTAACTTTAGAGGATGAAAGAGTGACATTTGTCTTAGTATAAGACTGGGAGTGTGTGTGAGGGGTCCTCACAGACCCACATGTGAGGATAGAATGCCTCAGAACACACATATAGAAGCTAAGATAGACGGGAGGGAGCCCCGTCAGTCCCAGAGTTGACCACTTGCCCTGGACCTGCAGGCGACAGGGAAAGGGAAAGCAGCCACATTCTGGATTAGAAGTCAGAGTAACAGGATCAGGACCCACACTTAGTTACAGGAAAACCCTCTGTGCTTTGTGGCTGAGAGCTTGCTAGAGTCCTGAAGATTGAGCCCTCGGTCTAACCAGAAAGATGAAGACAAGTGACCTGCAAAGTCATGTTCTCAAGTACATGGTGACTTAGGAGCCCATCCATTGTGATGCCAGAGTAAGGAAGGTCAGAGGAAGAAAGTCTCCCAGTACTTCCTCAGGATTCCCAACAAAGGCACAGATAGAGGGAGCAGAAACAGGCTGAGGGGCACCTGTTTTGACAATCTCTTTGTCCAGTGACCAGAAGACAGAGTTAAGGGGGTTTGGGGAAAGCAAGACATCAGACACAACGACTAAAATAATGCAACCCACCAAAAGAAAAAGGAAATAATGCTTTTCCCAACATACCACTGGAGGGAACTGCGGGCCTCCCTCACTAGAAAGGAAAGCTGCCTGAAGAAAGAAGGGTTAAATGATCTCAACTGTCCCCAGGAAGTGGTAGGACTCTAATTAGCTCTGGGACCCCCAGCTGGCACTCAGGACTCATATCAGAATGGTATCTCCATATCCCTTCAAATGCTAGAGATTATTACAAATCCCAGGATCATCCTTGCAGCTGTTTCCTAATTGCACAAGTTTGCAGGGAATAATTCAGTTGTGCATATATGTGTTCTTCTTCCCTCACCAGAATTAAAAAGAAAAAAAGAAGCTAAAAACTTGCACTCACCCAAGCCTGTCTGGGATCACAAGGGAAGGGAAATGGGGATCAATCCAGTGGGAAGGAAGCTGCTGGCAGCAAGCGGGAGACTAGATGGGACAGCTCGGATAAATGCAGAAAACCCAGAGTCAGAGAAAATAGTCAGGGAGAGAGAGCAGAAGTCAAGAAGATGACTGAGGACCAGTGAGACAGATGGAGGGCTAGAGGCAAAGAATTCCACCCCAAAGAATGCCAGCCTTCTCCTGGAAGGAAGGAAGGGTGTCAGAGCTCAGCTCCTCCAGGTGTTCCAACAGCAAGCACATCCTTGAACTTAATGAGACTTTTCCAAAACTTATCAACAGTCTGATGCCATCTCAGAGAAAGGCCAAATGTGCCTACCGCTGGTAAGTCCCCATGCCCAAGGCCTGAGCCAGGCATGGTTCTTGAGTTAATCCCACATCCAATGACAAGGGCTCTGGTTCCCTTTTTAAGAAAGCCTTTTAATGTGAATAATGCAAAGAAATAGAGGAAAGCAATAGAATGGGAAAACTAGAGATCTCTTCAAGAAAATTAGAGATACCAAGGGAACATTTCATACAAAGATAGGCACAATAAAGAACACAAAAAGTACGGACCGAACAGAAGCAGAAGATATTAAAACAGGTGGCAAGAATACACAGAAAAACTATACCAAAAAAAAAAAAAAAGATCTTAATGACCTGGATAACCACAAACCATAATGATCATTCACCTGGAGCCAGACATCCTGGAGTGTGAAGTCAAGTGGGCCTTAGAAAAAAACACTACAAAAAAGGCTAGTGGAGGTGACGGAACTCCAGCTGAGCTATTTCAAATCCTAAAAGATTTGCTGTTAATGTTCTACACTCAATATGCCAGAAAATTTGGAAAACTCAGCAGTGGTCAAAGCACTGGAAAAAGTAAGTTTCATTCTAATCCTAAAGAAGTGCAATGCCAAAGAACGTTCAAATTACCACACAGTTGCACTCATTTCACATGCTAGCAAAGTAATGCTCAAAATCCTTCAAGTCCTATGTGAACCAAGAACTTTCAGATGTACAAACAGGATTTAGAAAAGACAGAGGAAGCAGAGATCAAATTGCCAACATCCACTGGATCATAGAAAAAGCAAGAGAATTCCAGAAAAACACCTATTTCTGCTTCATTGAATATGCTAACGCCCTTTACTGTGTGGGTCACAACAAACTGTGATTCTTCAAGAGAGGGGAATACCAGACAGACCACCTTACCTGCCTCCTGATAAACCTGTGTGCAGCTCAAGAAGCAACAGTTAGAACCAGACGTGAACAACAGACTGGTTCCAAACTGGGAAAGAAGTACCTCAACACTTATTTCACTTATATGCAGAGTAATCATGCAAAATGCTGGGTTGAATGAAGCACAAGCTGGAATCAAGATTGCTGGGAGAAATGTCAATAACCTCAGATATGCAGATGATACCGCCCTAAGGCAGAAAGCGAAAAGGAATTAAAGAGCCTCTTGATGAAGGTGAAAGAGGAAAGTGAAAAAACTGGCTTCAAACTCAACATTCAGAAAATTAAGATCATGGCATCCAGTTCCATCACCTCATAGCAAATAGATGGGGAAACAATGGAAACAGTGACAGCCTTTATTTTCTTGGGCTCCAAAATCACTGCCAGTGGTGACTATAGCAATGAAATTAAAAGATGCTTGCTCCTTGGAAGAAAAGCAATGACAAACCTCGAAAGCATATTAAAAAGCAGAGACATTACTTTGTCCATCTAATCAAAGCTATGGTTTTTACAGTAGTCATGTATGGATGTAAGAGCTGGACAATAAAAATGACTGAGCACCAAAGAATTGATGCCTTCAAACTGTGGTGCTGGAGAAGACTCTTGAGAGTCCCTTGGACTGCAAGGAGATCAAACCAGTTACTCCTAAAGGAAATCAGTCCTGAATATTCATTGGAAGGACTGATGCTGAAGCTGAAGCTCCAATACTTTGGCCACCAAATGTGAAGAGCCAACTCATTGGGAAAGATCCTGATGCTGGGAAAGATTGAGGGCAGGAAGATAAGGGTGTGACAGAGAATAAGATGGTTGGATGGCATCACTGACTCAATAGACATGAGTTTGAGCAAACTCCGGAAGATAGTGAAGGACAGGAAAGCCTGGTGTGCTGCAGTTCATGGGGTCTAAAAGAGCCAGACAAGACTGAGCAAATGAATAGCAACAAGTAGTAATGAGATGCACTGGAGAAGGACCTCATGTCACAACCCAGAGCACTAGGATCATGACTCAAACACCCTCCAGCCTCCTCCCTTGCCCACCTCTTCCTGGATAAAAAAGTTACGCAGCACAGCAATTGAGTCTCCATGAACCACAGGAAGCCGAGAGAGGGCTGGGCTTCAACTACTTTATTAACCACCCTCAGCTCAGTTTCTAAGGTTGGAAAAGTCTCCAAAGACAAAGTGCTTGACTCAGTGGAACACTGGCTCAGTGGACCATGAAGCCAAGTGAGTTTTGAGTTAAACATCCTTGGGTTTGAAGATAAAAATCCTCTCTGACCCTCCAGGCAAAAAGGAACAAAGCAGTGATAGAGGATCTGGGGGAACTGTCTCCTGACATGTAATGAAAACACTTATTTTCAGTCTATCTTCCCAAAGTTGCATTTAGATCCTCCCCACACAAACTTTTGCTTTTGAAAGTTTGTGGTCATCGCACCAACAGAGTGGATTTTTCATATATACTGTGTGCTGTGCTAAGTCATGTCAGTCATGTCCAACTTTTTGTGACTCTGTGGACTATAGTCTGCCAGGCTCCTCTGTCCATGGGGATTCTCCAAGCAAGAATACTGGAGTGAGTTGCCATGTCCTCCTCCAGGGGATGTTCCTGACCCAAAGATCAAACCCTCATTTCTCATGTCCCCTGCATTGGCAGGCAGGTTCTTTATCACTAGTGCTACCTTGGAAGTCCTTGTATATACATATGTACATGCATATATACAGACCTCTTTCCTTACTTTCAGTGTAGACAGAATGGGCAAGCTCTCCCATTGGAGACTGCCCCTCCCCAACTCTGCTCAGCCACTGACCTCATTCCACCTCACTTGGGCATCTAGGAAGATGGGAATTCAAGTGCCAGTATCTTAGATCCCCAAAGTGATTATGGCATTTCACAAAACCTTTCATTGAGCCTTCTATTCTGCTGACCATGTGAAAATGAATGCAATCAATAAAAAAAAAAAAAAAAAAAAAAACAGTATCTGGAAGGCAGAGAGTCAAGTTTTCAGTTTTTGCAAAGCCCATAGGGCCCCACAATGAAAACATGCTTCCTAGAAATGTGTGTAAATTTTTCATAACATCACAGGACCTTGTATTCATTTAGTTTTGACAGCTCTAAACAGACATGAACATGTCTGAAAATCAAATAGATTGATCCTCAAACCTTGGCTCTTCCAATATCTTAATATTTTGGCTTTTATGAACCTGTTTCTTCATCTAGAGAAGGAAAACAATAATCATTGCTTCAGAGAGACTGTGACCCAAAATTTAAGATCATGTGTGTGAAATTACCTACACTGTTCCTCTTACATAGAAAGCAAATACTAAACTAAATCTCCTTCTTTCCTTCCTTGGGGACATAAAGATAAGATCACATTCCTCAGGTATGATGTTCTTTAGTACGTGGTCTCTTTTTAGAACTAGAGCTCACGAAATTAAAGAAAATCAGACCAACTAATTATTTTCATTCTGGAGGAGAATTAGTAGAGTCAGGTTTCCAAAGCAATAAATGGAAACTGCGCTACAGCAAAAGAATTCAATTATTTAAAGGGATGTCTCTTTCCAGACAGCAGCTTATGAAAGAAGATTTAGGTAAAGCATAAATGTAGTGAGAAGCCAAGCAGAGGAAGACTTTTAATAAATAAAAGAACCCCAATGAAACATTACTGGCATCAGACTTTATCTCATTATTTCCAAACGTTTTTTGTTTGTTTGTTTGTTTTCCCCATGGAAGTTATTTCACTCGGCACAGACATTTCTCTGAGAACTTGCCTGCTTTGCCATCTGAGAGATGGGCTGCACAGCTGCTGTTCCAAACTGAGCCCGTGTAAGAGTATACCCAGGTGGATAAAGCACTGGGGGAGGGATGTGGAAGGGCTGGTCCTACAGGCCATTTCTCCCCACCTGGAATCACTTTCAGATCCTGCTACACTTGTCAGGCTCTATATACATCCTCACATGCCAACAGAAAATGGTATCAGTAGACTCTGTGAGGGCAGGCATATGTTCAGAGTTTCTGCTCTGGTACCCACACTATCAGGTGGCAAAGCTTGTAATTTTTCATCTTATTTTTGAGCTTTATGGTCATCCTAGCTGCCTCCCCTGCATCATCTTATTTAATCCTCAAGACAATCATGTGTGTTAGAATTTTATCTCCATATGATAGAGGAAAGCTGAAGCTCAGAAAATTCAAGGACCTTGGGTTGAAGGCAGGCTTTTGGATTTAAAAACTCATGCATTTCTTACCACTTCAATCTGGTACCAATTTCAGGGCCCAAGCCTTCCGACTGCCCTCATTGACCAGTTGCATACCTTGATTTCTCTCCAGCAACCATCTTTCTTCAGGGTCATGGCCCACCTCCGCTTACCACCACCTCTTCCCTGCAGGTCTCCATGCTTCCTCATCTCTGCATACCACTGGCTTCTAGACACTGACCTCCACTTACCTGCTTGCAGCTCCATTGTGGCACCTATGTGATGTAGTAAACAGAGACCTCAACAAAACCGCAGTTATGAAAGTGGCAGGAAGTTCCAGACAGCTCCTCACCCACAGGAGCCAGAGATCATCATATAATACAAGCAAGCCTGCAGGTAGGACAGTGCGGGTTGGCAGAGGGTGCAGCTGGTGAGTCTCATGAATCTGTTGCTGCTCTGACTGAAGCCAAGAGTCAGCTTGGAGCACCTGGAGAAACAGATGTATGGAATATTCTAGACCATATTGAATATTCTAGTCCATCCTGAATATGGATGCTTACACTCACTTGTGAGATCGGAAATACCTGGTAGGGAGTTTCAGGCTATAATCCCTGAAAAGAACTTGGAGAAGAGAAATACTATGTTGCCATTCAAGACTGTACCCACATGTTGGAATAGAGTCAAGATCAGTGTACAGATGTTTTCTTCTCTAATGCTTGAATGTATGTGGAAAATTCCGGGGGTGGGGGGCGGAGGGAGGAATCTCATTAGCTCAGATTCTCTTTTTTCTTTCTTTCTACTGAAGAGAGTTTCTTTACAATATTGTGTTAGTTTCAGGTTTACAGAAAAATGATTTAATTATATACACAGACATTTATGAGTCTATGTATATTTGGGACTTCCCTGGTGACTCAGATGGTAAAGAATTGACCTGCAATTTGGGAGACCTTGATTTGATCCCTGGGTTGGGAAGATCCCCTGGAAGAGGAAATAGCAACCCACTACAGGATTCTTACCTAGAAAATCCACATGGACAGAGGAGCCTGATGGGCTACAGTCCATTGGTTGCAAGGAGTCAGATACGACACAGCAACTAAGCACAACACATTTGTATATTTGTTGATGTTCAGTCGCTAACTCAACTCTTTGCCACCCCATGAACTGCAGCACGCCAGGCCTCCCTGTCCCTCACTATCTCCCAGAGTTTGCCCAAGTTCATGTCCCCTGAGTCGGTGATGTTATCCAACCATCTCATCCTCTGCTGCCCTCTTCTGCTTTTGCCCTCAATCTTTCCCAGCATTAGAGTCTTTTCCAATAACTGCTCTTCACATCAGGTGGCCCAAGTATTGGAGTGTCAGCTTCAGCATTAGTCCTTCCAATGAGTATTCATGATTTATTTCCTTTAGGATTGATTGGCTTGATCTCCTTGCAATCCAAGGGACTCTCAAGTGTCTTCAGCACAAGTTTAAAAGCATCAATTCTCTAGTGCTCAGTCTTCTTTATGGTCCATCTTAAGAGATGGACCATACATGACTCATCCATACATGACTACTGGAAAGACCATAGATTTGACTATACAGATTTTTGTCAGCGAAATGCTGTCTCTGCTTTTTAACACACTATCTAGGTTCGTCATAGCTTTTCTTCCAAGGAACAAGCATTTTTGTATTTCAAAGCTGCAGTCACCATCTGCAGTGATTTTTGGAGCCCAAGAAAATAAAACCTGTCACTGTTTCCATTTTTTCTCCATCTATTTGCCATGAAGTGATGCAACTGGATGCTATGATCTTAGTTTTTTGGATACTGAATGTTTTTTTAATTAATTAACTTATTTATTTTACTTTACAATATTGTATTGGTTTTGCCATACTTGACTTGAATCCTCCATGGGTATACATGTGTTCCCCATCTTGAACCCCCCTCCCACCTCCCTCCCCATCCCATCCCTCTGGGTCATCCCAATGCACCAGCCCCGAGCACCCTGTATCATGCATCGGACCTGGACTGGCGATTCGTTTCACATATGATAATTTACATGTTTCAATGCCATTCTCCCATAGCATCCTGCCCTTGCTCTCTCCCACAGAATGCAAAAGACTGTTCAATACATCTGTGTCTCTTTTGCTGTCTTGCATGCAGGGTTATCATTGCCATCTTTCTAAATTCCATATATATGCATTAGTATACTGTGTTGGTGTTTGTCTTTCTGGCTTACTTCACTCTGTATAGTGGACTCCAGTTTCATCCACCTCATTAGAACTGATTCAAATGTATTCTTTTTAATGGCTGAGTAATATTCCATTGTGTATATGTACCACAGCTTTCTTATCCATTCATCTGCTGATGGACATCTAGGTTGCTTCCATGTCCTGGCTATTATAAACAGTGCTGCAATGAACATTGGGGTGCACGTGTCTCTTTCAATTCTGGTTTCCTCAATGTGTATGCCCAGCAGTGGGATTGCTGGGTCATATGAAAGTTCTATTTCCAGTTTTTTAAAGCAATCTCCACACTATTCTCCATAGCGGCTGTACTGGTTTGCATTCCCACCAACAGTGAAAGAGGGTTCCCTTTTCTCCACTCCCTCTCCAGCATTTATTGCTTGTAGACTTTTGGATAGCAGCCATCCTGACTGGCGTGTAATGGCACCTCACTGTGGTTTTGATTTGCATTTCTCTGATAATGAGTGATGTTGAGCATCTTTTCATGTGTTTGTTAGCCATCTGTATGTCTTCTTTAGAGAAATGTCTGTTTAGTTCTTTGGCCCATTTTTTGATTGGGTCATTTATTTTTCTGGAATTGAGCTTCAGGAGTTTCTTGTATATTTTTGAGATTAATCCTTTGTCTGTTGCTTCGTTTGCTATTATTTTCTCCCAATCTGAGGGCTGTCTTTTCACCTTGCTTATAGTTTCCTTTGTTGTGCAAAAGCTTTTAAGTTTAATTAGGTCCCATTTGTTTATTTTTGCTTTTATTTCCAATATTCTGGGAGGTGGGTCATAGAGGATCCTGCTGTGATTTATGTCGGAGAGTGTTTTGCCTATGTTCTCCTCTAGGAGTTTTATAGTTTCTGGTCTTACATTTAGATCTTTAATCCATTTTGAGTTTATTTTTGTGTATGGTATTAGAAAGAGTTCTAGTTTCATTGTTTTACAAGTGGTTGACCAGTTTTCCCAGCACCACTTGTTAAAGAGATTGTCTTTTTTTATTGTATATTCTTGCCTCCTTTGTCAAACGTAAGGTGTCCATAGGTGCTTGGATTTATCTCTGAGGCTTTCTGTTCTGTTCCATTGATCTATATTTCTGTCTTTGTGCCAGTACCATATTGTCTTGATGACTGTGGCTTTGTAGTAGAGCCTGAAGTCAGGCAGGTTGATTCCTCCAGTTCCATCCTTCTTTCTCAAGATTGCTTTGGCTATTCGAGGATTTTTGTATTTCCATACAAATTGTGAAACTATTTGTTCTAGTTCTCTGAAAAATACCATTGGTAGCTTGATAGGGATTGCATTGAATCTATAGATTGCTTTGGGTAGTATAGTCATTTTCACAATATTGATTCTTTCAATCCATGAACATGGTATATTTCTCCATCTATTTGTGTCTTCTTTGATTTCCTTCACCAGTGTTTTATAGTTTTCTCTATATAGGTCTTTTCTTTCTTTAGGTAGATATATTCTTAAGTATTTTATTCTTTTCATTGCAATGGTGAATGGAATTGTTTGCTTAATATCGCTTTCTGTTTTCTCATTGTTAGTGTATAGGGATGCAAGGGATTTCTGTGTGTTAATTTTATATCTTGCAACTTTACTATATTCATTGATTAGCTCTAGTAATTTTCTGGTGGAGTCTTTAGGGTTTTCTATGTAGAGGATCATGTCATATGCAAACAGTGAGAGTTTTACTTCTGCTTTTCCAATCTGGATTCCTTTTATTTCTTTTTCTTCTCTGACTGCTGTGGCCAAGACTTCCAAAACTATGTTGAATAGTAGTGGTGAGAGTGGGCACCCTTGTCTTGTTCCTGACTTTAAGGGAAATGCTTTCAATTTTTCACCATTGAGGATAATGTTTGTTGAGGGTTTGTCATATATAGCTTTTATTATGTTGAAGTATGTTCCTTCTATTCCTGCTTTCTGGAGGGTTTTTATCATAAATAGATGTTGAATTTTGTCAAAGGCTTTCTCTGCATCTATTGAGATAATCATATGGTTTTTATTTCTCAATTTGTTAATGTAGTGTATTACATTGATTGATTTGCAGATATTGAAGAATCCTTGCATCCCTGGGATAAAGCCCACTTGGTCATGATGTATGATCTTTTTAATATGTTGTTGGATTCTGTTTGCTAGAATTTTGTTAAGGATTTTTGCATCTATGTTCATCAGTGATATTGGCCTGTAGTTTTCTTTATTTGTGGCATCTTTGTCAGGTTTTGGTATTAGGGTGATGGTGGCCTCATAGAATGAGTTTGGAAGTTTGCCTTCCTCTGCAATTTTCTGGAAGAGTTTGAGTAGGATAGGTGTCAGCTCTTCTCTAAATTTTTGGTAGAATTCACCTGTGAAGCCATCTGGTCTGGGCTTTTGTTTGTTGGAAGATTTCTGATTACAGTTTCAATTTCTGTGTTTGTGATGGGTTTGTTAAGCTTTTCTATTTCTTCCTGGTTCAGTTTTGTAAAGTTGCACTTTTCTAAGAATTTGTCCATTTCTTCCAAGTTGTCCATTTTATTTGCATACAGTTGCTGATAATAGTCTCTTATGATCCTTGTATTTCTGTGTTGTCTATTGTGATCTCTCCATTTTCATTTATAATTTTGTTGATTTGATTTTTTTCTCCCTTTGTTTCTTGATGAGTCTGGCTAACGATTTGTCAGTTTTATTTATCTTCTCAAAAAACAAGCTTTTGGTTCTGTTGATTTTTGCTATGGTCTCTTTTGTTTCTTTTGCATTTATTTCTGCCTTAATTTTAAAGATTTCTTTCCTTCTACTAACCCTGGGGTTCATAATTTCTTCCTTTTCAGGTTGCTTTAGGTGTAGAATTAGGTTATTTATTTGACTTTTTTGTTTGTTTCTTGAGGTAAGCCTGTATTGCTATGAACTTTCCCCTTAGCACTGCTTTTACAGTGTCCCATATGTTTTGTGTTGTTGTGTTTTCATTTTCATTTGTTTCTATGAATATTTTGATTTCTTTTTTGATTTATTCTATGATTTGTTGGTTATTCAGCAGCGTGTTGTTCAGCCTCTATATGTTGGAATTTTTAATAGTTTTTCTCCTGTAATTGACATCTAATCTTACTGCATTGTGGTCAGAAAAGATGCTTGGAATGATATCAAATTTTTTGAATTTACCAAGGCTAGATTTATGGCCCAAGATGTGATCTATCCTGTAGAAGTTTCCATGTGCACTTGAGAAAAAGGTGAAATTCATTGTTTTGGGGTGAAATGTCCTATAGATATTAATTAGGTCTAACTGGTCTATTGTATCATTTAAAGTTTGTGTTTCCTTGTTAATTTTATGTTTAATTGATTTATCCATAGGTGTGAGTGGGGTATTAAAGTCTCCCATTATTATTGTGTTATTGTTAATTTCCCCTTTCATACTTGTTAGCATTTGTCTTATGTATTGTGGTGCTCCTATGTTGGGTGCATGTATATTTATGATTGTTATATCTTCTTATTGGATTGATCCTTTGATCATTATGTAGTGTCCATCTTTGTCTTTTTTCACTGCTTTTGTTTTAAAGCCTATTTTATCTGATATGAGTATTGCTACTCCTGCTTTCTTTTGGTCTCTATCTGCATGGAATATCTTTTTCCAGCCCTTCACTTTCAGTCTGTATGTGTCCCTTGTTTGAGGTGGGTCTCTTGTAAACAACATACATAGGGGTCTTGTTTTTGCATCCATTCAGCCAGTCTTTGTCTTTTGGTTGGGGCATTCAACCCATTTACATTTAAGGTAATTTTGATAAGCATGATTCTGCTGCCATTTACTTTATTGGTTTGGGTTAAAGTTTATATACCCTTTCTGTGTTTCCTGTCTAGAGAAGATTCTTTAGCATTTGTTGGAGAGCTGGTTTTAAGTCAGCTTTTTCACTCTGTTCTTTCACCTTCATCAAGAGACTCTTTAGTTCCTCTTAACTTTCTGTCATTAAGGTGGTGTCATCTGCATATCTAAGGTTATTGATATTTCCCCCAGCAATCTTGTTTCCAGCTTGTACTTCATCCAGCCTGGCATTTTGTATGATGTACTCTACATATAAGTTAAATAAGCAGGGTGACAATAAACAGATTTGACGTACTCCTATCCAAATTTGGAACCAGTTCATTGTTCCATATCTGGTTCTAACTGTTGTTTCTTGACCTGCATACAGGTTTCTCAGGAGCCAGGTAAGGTGGTCTGGTATTCCCATCTCTGAGAATTTTTCAGTTTGTTGTGATCCACACAGTCAAAGTCTTCAGTGTAGTCAATTTAGCAGAAGCAGACATTTTCTGGAATTCTCTTGCTTTTTCTATGATCCAACAGATGTTGGTAATTTGACCTCTGGTTCCTCTGCCTTTTCTAAATGCAGATTGTACATTTTTAATTTATTCAATCACATACTGTTGAAGCCTAGCTTGAACCATTTTGAGCTTTACCTTGCTAGCATGTGAAATGAGTGCAATTGTGCAGTAGTTTGAACATTCTTTGGCATTGCCCTTCTTTAGGGTTGGGATGAAGACTGACCTTTTGCAGTCCTGTGGCCACTGCTGAGTTTTCCAAACTTGCTGGCATATTGAGTGCATCCCTTTAACAGAATCAACTTTTAGGATTTGAAATAGCTCAACTGGAATTCCATCACCTCTTATAGCTTTGTTCAAAGTAATGGTTTTCACTTACCAGTTATTATTAAATTCTAGGTATAGTTCCCTGCTCTTTATAGTAAGTAGATCCCTGTTGATTACCCAGTTTATATATAGTAGTGTATATAAGTTAGTCCCAAACTCCTTATTAATCCCTCCCCTAGTTTCACCTTAGGTAACCATATTTGTTTTCTATGTCTGTAAGTCTATTTCTGCTTTGTAAATAAGTTCATTTGTCTTGTCTTTATGTTCTGATTGACAAAATTCAAGTAGTAAAATGTTTTAAAGTCTAAATAAGACAATGTAAGTAAATGTGTATAGCTAATTAATGACATACACCAAGCCTTCCACAGATAAATGTTTGTTGACATCATCCATGCTCCATCTTACCATCCAAGCACTGGAGCATGCCATTTATACATAGGGAGCCAGGGTGACTCTTATAGCTAATTAGTTTTAACTGAAGAGTTTAATTGGCCAGAATTGGGTGATGCATTTCCCAGACAGGGGACATGCCCATTGGAAATTTTTGTAATAAATCATCTCTATCAACATGACATTTACCAGTACAGGTGCAAACTGCTTTCATTTGCTTTTGTGAACCTTACCTAATAAATGTGATCATTAAAGAAGCTGTGGACAGGAGATCAGTTGAGAAGAATAACTGGAATCAACAATCTCCTGGCATCGGAGTGATGGGTCAGCATCTGTGAACCACATAAGAGTGAAGGTAAAGCCCCAAGAAGTAGTCATACACCAGTGACAAATGGTGTCACACACCAAGGACAAAAGACAGAATGTGGGCCATTTACTGGAGAGAGTAAGGTAGATGAACTTCCTAGGAGCTCTCAGATAACACTTCCCTCAGCTTTGCCAGGACTTTCCACCCAGAGAAGATGCATGTGGCAGATGTCAGCAGAGCAAGGCCATCCCACAGAGCTCCTTAGAAGACAGTTTAATCTACAGCTAAATCATGCCTATGTCCACACTGCCTCCATTCTGTCACCTTGTAAACAGGCATCACAATTACTTGAATCCCTTATGCTTTGCTATTTCTTCCTCAATAACCAATGTGTTCTGAGTGCACTTCCCACCTTTCTTGAATATTTTATTCTGGTTGTTTCATCCTTATCTGAAATATTTGCTTAATGATGTCAGAAATAGTAAATGGACTCTGATAGTTTTGAGTCTTTGCTACTCCTAAAATATCATCTTTTGACCTCCCTGGTGAATAATAATTTGAACGAATATGGAATGTAAGGATTTTAATCTGCCTCCTCTTAGAAAAGTGAAAGTATTGATCTGGTGTCTTCAAGCATTTAGTGCTAAGAGTGGCATGACTGGTGATATTCTGGCTTGTTTTCATGCTCTAAACTGTTGACTTGTTGAAATCTTTTTCAGTCAGAAGCTTGTGGGTTTTCCTCTATTTTTAAATTCTGAAATTGAACCTGATTTAAGATCTGTCCATGTATATCCCTCTCCAGTGTTCTGAATGGCCTTAAATGAGCCCTTCTGATGGGAAGCTGTCTCCATATTTTTAGTCACCATTTCTCTTTCATTTGCCCTGTTCTCTCATTTCTGAGCAGTTTTCAGATACCAGCCCCCAAATATCACCATGCTTCTGAATTTCAGCCACATGTGCTTGAGGCATTCACGAAAATTCACTCTGAATTTGGCCCCCAGGCTGTCATCTAATGAACATTTTTCTAAATCATTATTTCTGCAATGTTCACTCAGCCCTAATTTTATAGTTTTATTAATTGCATGTCAGAAGACCAAGAATTCCCTCTTGTTTTCAATTTTCTATTTTTTTTTTCATTCTTAAGAACTTCTTATTCTTATTCTCTAGATATCATCTTGTCTGAATCTCATTGAAGGTAATGGTTTCCTATGTTCTTTACTGTTTCCTGGGTCAGATCCTTTCTGCCTCATGAGCCTGGTCTGCTTCTGTTGAGATGGTGATGGTGGATTCCTTATCCAGGTAAATGAATGGAGGGATGAGCTTTGGCTTGGTTGGAGCCCTCCGCCGGTGGCCACCTTTGGGCCCCTTCTGCACATCCTCCGGTACCAGAGCCCCGACCCGTGCAGGCAGCCTTCAGCCTCACCCAGAGGTCCTGGGGAGCCAGCACCATCTCCATGCTCAGGGCGTGAGTGCCATGCAGAGGCTGCGCGTGGCTCCCTGGTCACCACTAGTCTGGGCCCCGTGCCCAGTCCCACCTGGGGACTCTCAGTACTATCGGGAAAGGGCGAGAGAGCTGTACCCCTCAGGACATAGGGAAGGCTTTGCCGTGGGAGGGGAGCTGTTTAAACTATTCAGCCTCTGAGCTGATTTTCCAACCACTGGCCTGAACTTAGCCAGGAGGTAGATCCTTCTGCATGGCTGTCTGGCTCATGCCTCTGACCCACAGTATTTAGCGAAAAGATGAAATATGGATGTGAGAGCTGCTCCTGAGGCTGCCAACTCATCCCCGTGTTTGTCTGCTCAGGCTACAATACCACAGAGAGGGTACAGGAAGCAGTAGAAATCCATTGCTTACAGTTCTGGAGGCTGGAGTCCAAGATCAAGGTGCCTTCCAGTTGGGCTCCTGGTGAGAGTTAGCCTTCTGGGAAGCTAAGAGCCACAGTTCAGTTGTGTCCTCATAAAATGGAGAGAAAAGGAGAGGAAGTTAGGGTCTTCAGTGTCCTTCACATAAACCTACTGAATCCACCATGAGGGCCCCACCCTCATAACCTCACCTAACCTGGATTAACTCCTAGAGGTCTCATCTCCAAATATCATCTCACAGGAGGTTATGGTTCTAACATTCAGCTGAATTTAGAGGGGACCCAATTCAGTCCATCACAGTATCCACCACTGTATTCTTGACAGCCAACCCCTCTCTCCCCCTCAGGTATCCAAAAGTTTGTTCTCTTTCTTTATAGTCCATACATGACTGCTGGAAAAACCATAGCCTTGACTAGACGGACCTTTGTTGGCAAAGTAATGTCTCTGCTTTTTAGAATTAGACTATAAAGAAAGTTGAGTGCTAAAGAATTGATGCTTTTGAACTGTGGTGTTCGAGAAGACTCTTGAGAGTCCCTTGGACTTCAAGGAGATCAAACCAGTCCATCCTAAAGGAAGTCAGTCCTGAATATTCATTGGAAGGGCTGATGCTGAAGTTGAAACTCCAATACTTTGGCCACCTCATGCGAAGAACTGACTCATTTAAAAAAGACCTTGATGCTGGGAAAGATTGAAGGCTGGAGGAAAAGGGGATGACAGGTTGGATGGCATCACTGACTCAGTGGACATGAGTTTAAGTAAGCTCGGGGAGTAGGTGATGGACAGGGAAACCTAGCATGCTGTAGTCTATGGGGGTCACAAAGAGTCAGACACAACTGAGCAACTGAACTGAACTGAAATGAAGTTTGTTCTCTACATCTGTGTCTCTGTTAGACATGAAGAGCATTCTCGGTGCCCTGATTTTGAGGGTGTTTCTGGCTACTATCAGAGAAACTGGTCCAGCCTTCACTTTTCCAGGGCAGGTTAGCAGGCAGCCTTGTTAGCTTATTCTGTGAGCTCAGCTCTGAGCTGTTTTTCCATCAACATGTCCCACCAGGCAGTGAGGTATTAAAGCTCTGGCCTGTGGTTCATTCAACCTTTTGGGCACAAAAACCCCTGTGAAAGGAAGAGATGGGAGCAACTTGTCTAGTTCAGTCTCTTTGACAATCATGTCCACAGTGGATACTCCCATTGCCCAGGTAAATGATGACACAGAGTAAATAAATAAGCACAGAGTCTTGAGACCTGGCTATGGGGAATGCCTCATAGGCACACAACTTTCTTGAAGGGCTTTGTGACTCCCCCTCCTGCTGTGTATCTGACCTCCAGCCTCCTCTGCTGTTCTGATGTAGGTGTGCATGTGTTAAAAAAGAAAGCGAGCATGGAAGTCATTCTCTACAGCCCAGACTGCTTTGAGCTGAGCCTTGAGAGTGTCCTCATCTGTCCAATTACCCCTATATCTTGGCACGCTGAAGCTCTGGTGAATGGGAGCCTAATCTGAAAACCAGATCTCATGCCAACTCCCCAACAGAATAAAAAATAATAGAAACTTGCAAAATGTATAGCCCACAGATGGGACCATTTTCTGTTCCATAGCACTGCTGAAGGTGACTTAATACCATTTATTTTTCTTAGGTCTTTTTTCCCTGTTTCTGGAGGTGGGAGCAGTTGATCTGTGGGTTGAATGGGTTGAAGCTAAATCCTCTTCGTTGCTTTTAAAATGTCCTTATCTTTCCTTCTGCTGGGTGACAAAATAGAGCATTTCAGATGAAAGCAGAATTTGTCACCTTTATCTGCACCATTTTTATTGGACAGAAACCAGTGACATGAGTCAGAATGATAGCGCCCTGTAAGCCAGGGCTCAAAGCCACTTTTCATACTGAAACACTAAACAGTGAAGTTCCCTGTGTAGACAGGCTATGTGCGCTCCAGGGGATTCAGAAAGGCAAATCAGTAAACAGTCACAAGGTGATTCACACGCAACCGTGCTGTGCCTACACGTTTCAGGACTTCCTACAAGTGACTGACATCTCCTGTCACTCTCAGCATATTTCTCTCCAAGGGGTCCTGAGGCAGAACTGGCCAAGCAGACAGAACTCACATGGGTGAGTTCTCCAAGCAGGGTATGGAGAACTCATCCATGCCAAGTGAGAGCATCAGAGGTCAGTGAGGGAGACATTTGATTCACCTGAAGGAGCCAAATTACTGGATATTGTCAACATGTGAGTGCTTTACACACATTTGTTTTCTTCAGGGTCTTAACTAATAAACTTTATTTTTAGGACAAGTTTAGGTTTGCAGAAAAATTTAGGGGAAAATATAGAAAGTCCAAAGAGCTTGCAGGTACCTTACACTCACCCCACACATACAATTTCCTCCAGCAACATCTTCCATCCTGTGGCATATTTGCTAGGAGTGATGAGTCAATATGTACATTAACATTAGCTAAATCCCACAGTTTACATTACGGTTCACTGTTTCATAATGTACATAATGTACGGTTCACTTACATTACGGTTTTTACAAACAGATAATAACATGTATCCACCATTATAGTACTGTACAGAATAGTTGTACTCCTCTGTGATCTGCCTGTTTATCCCTCCCCCAACCCCTCAGTCAGTTCAGTCATTCAGTCATGTCCAAATCTTTGCAACCCCATGGACTGCAGCATGCCAGACTTCCCTGTCCATCACTTACTCAAACTCATGTCCATCAAGTCAGTGATGCCATCCAACCATCTCATCCTCTGTTGGCCAGGTGTCCCCAACTCCTGGCAACCACTAATATTTTTATTGCCCCCATAATTTTGCCTTTTTTGGATGTCATATTATTGGAATCAAACAGTGTGTAGCATTTTCAGATTGACTTCCTTCATTTAGTCATATGTATTTAAGTTTCCTCATTCTGTAATTCTGTGGCTTGATAAATCATATATTTTTTATCACTGAATAATATTCTGTTGTCTGGATGTACCACAGTTTATTTATCCATCACCCACTGAAGGAAATTGTGGTTGCTTCCAAGTTTTGGCAACTAGGAATAAAACTGCTGCAAACATCTGTGTGTGGGTTTTTGTGTACACATAGTTTTCAGTTCCTTTGGGTGAATAACATGGAGAGTGATTGTTGGATAAAATGGTAAAAGGACGCTTAGTTTTGTGAGCAGTTGCAAAACCATCTTCAAGTGACTGCACCATTTTGCATTCCCCCCAGCAATGGTGAGAGTTTCTGTGGCTCCACCTCCTCACCAGCATTTGGTGATGTCAGTGTACTGAATTTTGGTCATTCTGACAGGTGTGTAGAGGCCCTGTTGTTCTACTTTGAATTTCCCTGATGACAAATGATGTGGAATAGCTCTCCATACGTGCATTTTCCATTTGCATATCCTCCTTGTGAGAAGTCTGTTCAAACTTTTCCCCTTTTTTAAATTTTTTGCTATTGTCATTTTCCAATTTTTGAGTTTTAAGAAATTTTTAAAATATAGTTTGGGCACCAACCCTCTATCAGAGACTTGTTTTTTCAAATATTTTCTCCCATCCTGTGGCTTGTATTTTCATTCTTTTAACAGTGTCTTTCACAGAACAGACATTTTAATATTGATGAAATCCAACTTGTCAATTTTTTATTTCATGGATTATGCTTTTGTTGTTGTCTGTAGGAAAGTGAAAGTCATTCAGTCATGTCTGACTCTTTGCAACCTCATGGACTGTACAGTCCATGGAATTCTCCAGACCAGAATACTGGAGTGGGTAGCTGTTCCCTTCTCCAGGGGATCTTCCCAACCCAAAGATCAAACCCAGGTCTCCTGCATTGCAGGCGGATTCTTTACCAGCTGAGCCATATGGGAAGTCTGTAGGAAGTTATGACCAAATCTAATGTGTCCTGAATTTTTCCTGTTATTTTCTGAGAGTTTTATAGTCTTGCAATTTACATTAGGTCTATAGTCTATGTTGAGTTAACTTTTGTGAGAAATGTAAGGTCTTTAGATTTGCTGTTTTGTGTTTTGGCATCATTTGTTGGAAAGACTACCCTTTCAATATTGAATTCCCTTTTAAAAATGCTTTTTAAAAATTAATTTTCATCCAAAAAATCATAAAATTAGCTGTTTTATGTTCATTTTCTAAAGAGAGAAAAGGAAAATCAAGAGCTAGAGAGTGAAGGCACTTGTCTTAGTGGTCAACCAGTAAACATAGAACCAGGATTCAGTTGCATGTTTGAGCCCTGAGACTTTTCCTGAGAGTTTTTCCAAATGGGAGATTTTGGAGGAAATTCTCTGGTAAGTTTATGAAATGACGTGTAATCAATCCCATCTGATCTTTTCTGTAAGATCAGAGCACATCTACTGGCAGAAAAGAAGCCTGTGTATGCAGCACAGGGCTCCCCATGTGTGGTTTCAGGCACCAGATTTTAATTTTGCCTCCAAGATAATTCGCCTCTATAGGACACCATCAGCAAATAAACATCTGTGATGAAAAATGTCTGTGAAAAACTTCATCTGAAGCCATTTCAGGCCCTGTGCTGGTTCTTAGACACACATCATCTTTCAGCCCACAATTTTCTCACCTATAAAATGGAGACACTAAGATGAATGTTTTCTTTGTTTTCCTTCTGTTCTGAAATATCAAAGACATATCTGACATATCGAAGAGCCTGTGCCCTCTCCCTCTTCTCCCAACACTGCGTTTTCTTCTTTGTTGAACAACTTGAATGTATAGGGAGAATATTCCAAGGCACTAGGAATCTGTAGGAATCTGTCTCTTTCCCAAAAAAATGGGCTCCAGGGTCCTCTGCTCACTGGCCACATCCCAGTTCAGGGTCCTGGGTAGGTTCCCAGGCAGTCCTCATGGTCCACCTTCAGGAAACTCCTAGGAGACACATACTGACTCGATTTGGCTTCTGAAGTGACTTGTGTGGTGGTCACAATCAGAGGATTTGCAGGCTCATTTCCCCAATCCTACAACACCACCATGGGATCCACCCACTCCCAGAGGGTGGATCCTCCTGGGCCTCCTGTGGAGACAGATGCCCCTAGATGCTGGACAGCCTGCACCAAGCAGCTCCCAAAAGGAGCCCTTTAAAAAGCTCTCGGGACCCCTCCACAGCCCACACTCTGTCTTAATTGGAGCAAATGATTTGTACCTCCCTAGCCTCAGAGACTGATCCACAGGGAACACAGGGGCCCAGAAGGATCAAGGGAAACAGAAGGAAAATGCCTCAAGTGCTTTTCAGAGTGAAACAGCAGTGATGATTTCAGTAGCAATTTTAAAATACCTCCTTCAAAGCCAAGGTTTTTGATCAGTTCTGCTCACCTTAAACACAATATGTCTTACGAATCCTAAATGGACCTCCCGGAGGAACGGAAGGATGTGGGGGCCCTGGAGGAAGATGTGGGTCAGGGGGTCTGCAGTGCTGGGGTCTCTGCCTGTAGCTCCCAGCTCACAACATTCAGGGGAAGACAAAGAGACTTCCCACAATCTGTTTTAGCACATGGAAGACACATATTGTGTCCTTAATAAATATTTGGAAATGAAAGCATGAGTAAACCGATCACTCAGTTCACTTAATCAATAGAACCACGCTTGAAACTTCAGTAGGGAGAAGGAGGATGAAAGGAGACAGTGGTGAGTTGAGAGAACAACTATTCACCAAGGTGTCCATTCACCCGGGTGTTTGGTCGGGGGTTGCTAGGACCGTGTCACACTTGTGGAGATCCGGATCTGAGAGTCAAAAGTCTGGAGCTGGACTAAACTAGTTGAAACTGATGCCTGGACATGAGAGTGGAGAGATACTAGGAGCAGAGATGACTGTGAGAAGATGTCTGGCGCTCTGCCCTGCATCAAGGACAGCCATACTGCCCCCCCGGCAGGCAGCCCACGTGAAGACTCACTGTGGAAAGGGCAGGGAGTGCCCTGGACCTGGGGGTTGGGGGGCTGGACTGCACTGATTATCTTCCACATGCTGGATAATAACACACAACAAATTACGGTGAAAGGCAGTCCTTGTGTACAGTCCTGGCTTGTACAAATGCATAATCTAATCTGAATTAATTTTAAAAATACTCGTCCCTTCAATAACACAATTTTCATTTCAGCTATATTCACGGCATATTAAGGATCACAGTATATTAAGTGTGAGTAATTGCAGGAAGTTCAAACATGACTGCAGCTCAACAGTCCATGAGTCACCCATAGATAAGAGACACAGAGCATGATCCATGACCTCCATGCCGCATCCTGGAGAGTCTGCCAGGGACCAGCCCCTGTGCATCTGTGTTTGACCCACACAGGTCAGGAGTCAGACTCCTGCAGAGGCAACTGGGCCGCCCAGTGTCAGCGCAGCCAAATAAAGCCAAACAAAGCAGACGGAACTAGTAACGAAGCCTCCAGTCACGGCAATGGTTTAAGAGACCAACCCCACAAAGGGCTGACTTTCCCTGTTCCCGTTTCTACATGGAGAAGTCTGGGAGATCGGCATAGACACAGGTCATCTCACTGCTGAGAGAACCCCACACAAAACGGTCCCGCAGCTCTATGGAACCAGGGACTGAGGGAGTGAGAAGGAAGGTCTGACTCCCTGTGGATAATCATATATTGTGTGCTGTGCAGCCCGCCAGGCTCCTCTGTCCATGGGATTCTCCAGGCAAGAATACTAGAGTGGGTTGCCATGCCCTCCTCCAGGGAATCTTCCCAAACCAGGGATCAAACCCAAATATCCCACATTGCAGGTGGATTCTTTACCAATCTGAGCCACCAGGGAAGTCCAATTATATATTATATACTTATGCTACTTTATGTTATATATGTTTATATGTTATCTTGCAGGAAGCAAATGGCAGAACACAGAGGTAGGTTAATTCAGTGCAGGTCTCATATGTAACTCACAGAACAGGAGTTAGACTCAGGCAGTGCGTCCACCTCCAGTCAGGCTCCTGTTCCCTGCTCACACCCTCTCACACCCCATCTGTCCCCCACTTCCCCTCACCAGCATGAGTGGACCTCCAACCTTCCCTTGTTTCTCATGAGTTCACGTGTAGCGTGACCAGTGCTCTTGCCCTAGGCACTCCTTAACCACTGCCTAGACCCACTGCTGGGTCCTGGGCTGCCCCCTGCAGACCCACTTCCTTCAGTCCCTTGAAACAGTCCTGTCCCCAAGCCCATGCCCTCCTACTGGAAGCCAGATGCCCCTACTGGTCCTTGGCCCCCTTGACTGTGCTTGGCCTGCCCCTCAGAACTCTGTTAACCTCCAGACAGTCTTCAGAAACAAGATTCCGACTCCAGGAGCTGAAACTTGGGACACCTCACAGTATGAACACAGTTTACATATATCATCCAATATCATCTTCTCAGCAACAAGAATTGACTTTTGTTTGTTCACTGTTCTTTTTTTTTTTTTTAGTTTACTGTTGGTTTTTCTTTATGGCACAAAAGCCCATGAAAGGATTAAACATAATCCTTAGTTCAATGACACCGGCCACCTAGTTAGTAATTTTGTGCATGAAGCACCAGTGTATCAACTACCCCAAAGGTCAGGACGTTGACATCTTGATGGAAACCAATGGCATCTTTTTTTTACCTCTTTAATTTTTATTTTTTAAATTATCAAAGTATGATAATACATTTACAGGAGACTTAGAAAGTACAGAACAAAGTTACATACAGTTTCACTATGAGTGTGTGTGTGAAGTCACTTCAGTTGTGTCTGACTCTCTGCAGCCCTATGGACCATAGCCCACCAGACTCCTCTGTCCATGGGATTCTCTAGGCAAGAACACTTGAGTGGGTTGCCATTTCCTGCTCCAGGGGATCTTCCTGACCCAGGGATCAAACTCATATCTCTTACATCTCTTGCACTGGCAGGCAGGTTCTTTACAACTAGTGCCATCCAGTATATATTACAATTATTTTTTAGTATATAAATTAAGATTTTAGTTGAAGTTCAATGTCAAAATCTCAAAAATTAATAGAATGTCTATACAGAAAAGTAGAGGATATAGTAAACCTGAAAGGCACTATGAACCAATTCAACATCCGTAAGATTTATACAATCGTCACACAACAGTCTTCTATTCAAGGGGACCTATAACATCTTATCACAGCTACTCCCACTTCCCTTTATCTTTCTACCCAAAGGAACCATCCTTCTTACTCCATTTCTGTCTTTCCCTTTGGCATCTTCCTTTTTATATCTTGTATACCATTCTTATGTATTTCTACAAATGAATCCTTGTATGGATATATATACAGATGGCCCCTGACTTACAGTGGTTTGACTTAAATTCTTCTGACTTTGTGATGTGTAAAAGCAATGTGTATTCAACACAAACCATGCTTCAAATTTTGAATTGTGACCTTTTCCTGGGCTGGCTCTATGTGGTGCTATGATCCTCTCCCCTACTGCTGGCAGGGGCTACAGCCACAGCGCCCATCAGCTCCACAATCACAAAGTCAACAAACCACACACTCAAAACCACACTGGACCCAGATCACCATGCTATCTTCCTCTTCCAGTACAGTGTTCAACAAACACTTCATTGTAAAAGTAGGCTTGTGTTAGATGGTTTTGCCTAACTGCAGGCTACTTTAAGTATTCTGAGCATATTTTTTAACACTGTATATTAAAAATATCTATAGTTCTCATGCACAAAATTCCATCATTCACATACAAGTATCCCCCCCGCCTCACCAGGAGTAGCCTTAACAGAGAGATGGTGGTTTGCGAGCTGAGGAAACAGCACTCAATCCTCCTGGTCTTGGGAACTGCAGACTCCCTCCCCTGTCTCTGCCTGGAAGGGCACTGAGGTGGCGGATGCAGCCGGCAGGGTGCTCACTTGTACCTCCACTTAGAGGGCAGGATCAGGTGCGGGGACAGCTCTCGGCCCACCAGCTTGGCTTTGATGAGGTGGTTGTCCAGGGTAAACTCCTCGCCACACAGCGGCCCATCCTGGTCCATGTCGGCTGGCTTCCAGATCTTCCCCAGCACCGTGTGGGGCAGCTGGGACCTCACCATCTCCTTCTTAGCACTGACTGGGTACAGTGTGTGGAAGATCTCGTCGTAGGTGGACTTGTCCTTGCTCACCACCCATTCGACATAGTCGATGCCCTAGCAGGCCCCGTTGTCATAGCTGATCCCAAAGGGCCTGTTCATGGTGCTGGGGAAGGTTCCGCCCTTCACAGCCTGGGCCAGCATCAGGGACTCCTCCTGGTGCACCGTCGACATCAGCCAGGGGATGTCATTGGCCATCATGTCCTCCACTGTGTCCAGAAGCTTGGGCTTCAGGGCCTAGAACTTGCTGAAGCTCTGGGTCTGCAGGAGTTGCTGCATCTTGTGGAGGCTACGACATCGTGGGCAGGGGAGAAATCTGATGCTTTTATTCAGTCTTCTGGCAAATCTTGCTCAAGTTGTTCATCAGCTGTTTCTTCTTGCTCTCCTTACCAAAGACATTCGGCATCTCCTTCTTGAGGGAAGTGATGAGGTAGGCATGGACCGTGGTGAGCCATGGCCTCTTGATCAAGTCAGTGAGTTTCCTGACAGTAGCATTTGGAGGCAGATACTGGATGTCTTTGAAGAGGTCCTGTTCCTCGGCCTTGAAGAGTTTGTGGTTGTCTGGGATGAGAAGCGGGTGGGACCAGAAGGAGCCAAGGAACACCCTGACCACCTAGGGGGTTGTTGATGATCTTCCCCAGAGACCACATGAGGCCCCCATGAACCCAACAGCTCATGAGATCTTGATCTGGTCAGCCTCCTTCAGCACCACTCGGGTCTTGTCCTTGTGATTCTTGAGGGCCTTGATGACTTCAGAGAGCTCTTGGAGGCGTCAAACTTGTGGAGATGAAAGAGCAGGAAAACAGGGTCCACCCACTCCGCAAACCACTCTAGGATGGCCGCAAAGTCGTAACATCTGCTGATGCTCTGCTTCTCTCCAGACAGGATCCCTGGAGTATCAGTGATGTTTATTTTGTCCAAGACCAGGTTAGGCTAAGCTTAGATGTTTGGCAGGTTAGGCATATTAAAGGTATTTTCAACTTATAATATTTGTGATTTATGATGGATTTATCAGATATGTACTTGTATCTGATACACATCTGTGTATGTGTGTGTGTATATATATATACATATATTTGTTTATATATATTTATATATAACTAATATATAGTATGAATATTATAGACTGTATAATATTTATATATTTATATATATTTATATACTTATATTTATGCATACACTGGACTTCCCAATGGCACAGTGGTAAATATACATATAATATGAATATATATAAATATAATATATATTATAATTATATAATATATAATATAAAATATTTATGTTATGTATTATAATTATATAATATATAATATAAAATATTTATTTTATGTATTATATTATATGATATACATAATATATAATATGTAATTATATTGTATATTATATATTACTATATAATTATGTATATTATATAAGATTATAATATATTATATTCTTATATAATATATTATAATTATTATATATATTCTATATGTATAAATATTTATATACTTATATTTATGCATACACTGGACTTCCCAATGGCACAGTGGTAAATATACATATAAATATTAAAATATATCAATATATTATATATTATATAAATTATATTAATATATATTATATATATAAATATTTATATACTTATATTTATGTGTACACTGGACTTCCTGATGGCACAGTGGTAAATACACATATTATACTTATATATATTATATTAAATTAATTAATATAATATATATATGTTATATTATATATATCATATATATTTATATAGAAAATATATTTATATAGAAAATAGATTTATATATTTTTATATATTTTATATTTATCTTATATATATGTGAAATATATATTTATATAATATACATATTTTATATTTAATATATATTTTAATATATAAATACACATCTTATATATATTTATATCATATAAATATATTTCATATATATAATAATATATAAACATATATAATATATTATACATAATAAATGTATATAATTATATATATTATAATTACAATTATATATATTACAATCATACTTATAATTACAATTATAATTACATTTATAATTTATATTATATATTATAAATTAATTTTATAATTATATTATATATTTTAATTATATATTATATATTATATAAAAACATAATATACATATAATATGTAAATGTATATATGTAAATATAATATATATAGTATATCATATATCATATATCTACTATATAATACATTATAGATCAATATAAATATAAAATTATACAGATTATATAAATATATATGAATAGATATATAAATATATAAAATACAAATATAAATAAATAGATGAATATAAATATACAAATAAATATAATATTCATAACATATGTATATATTATACATGTAATATATATTATATTATATATATGTATTTATATATTTATGTATGTTATGTACATATATTATACATATATATTATATATAATATGTAATAATATAATATACTATATTATATAGATATATAAATATATAAGCATATATAAATATAATATTTACTATATAAATAATATAATATTGTATATAATATTATATAAATGTAATACATATTATATATAATATATATATTTACCAGTGTGCCATTGGGAGGTCCAGTGTGCACATTGATAAAGTGTACACAGTGGTAAATAATCCACCTGCAACGCAGGAAATGCAAGAGATATGGGTTTAATCCCTGGGTCAGAAAGATCCCCTGGGGTAAGAAATGGCAACCCACGCTAGTGTTCTTGCCTGGATCCACAGACAGAGAAGTCTGGCAGGCTCTAGTCTGTAGAGTCACAGTCAGACATAACTCAAAGCTTGAGTATGCATGCATATGTATGCACAAATAATATTAACTTATATTATTTCAAATTTTGTATATCTGTTATCAAGCCATATATAATTTGGGGGGATTTTTCAGTTAATCTGATGTTGTGGGATTCCTCCTTAGTTTCACGTGTTTCTGGCATTTGTTTGTTAAAATGGCAGAAGTTTTTCCACTTGGGAATAGACAGAGCTGACCAGTCCATTCTCCAGCTAAGGTCCCCCAGAGTGATCCAAGCTTTGCCATCATGGGCCAGGATGCCATGAACATTCTTGGCTTTCTTCTGTGAATGTTCCTCTCAGGTATGTTTCAACAGGTAAAATTGCAAAGGTCACAAGCCATGCAAATATTTTACTTTAGGAGTTCAAGCCTACCTGTTTCCCAGAGACATTGCACCAAGATCCCATCCAGCAGAGCAGATAAGAGCCCTGTGGTTGCACATCTCCAGAATTTGCTCTTCTGTGCCTATAGAATGAGTGTGCAACACAACCTCACCAGGTCTTTGCTTTCATCTCTCTCTTTGATCATGCTGTTACACACCTGTGCATGGGTTTACTACATAACAGTTTCATTTTTTAAGGTATCTGTTCAAGTCTGTACCTCCTTTCTGTCAATCATCCATGCTGGCAATGAGCCTGTCACAGAGACCTGCCTTCGCATCTCCTGCTTAAAGAATGCGACCTCTTCCAGGCCCCTAACCCTGTGTGAGTCCCCACGCTGTCCTCATCTGCAAGGAAGTTTGCTCTTTTACAACTTTAGGGCAAGTCATTGTCACACTAAAGGCAACTTCAGGCAGCTGAAGAGATGGGAAATTAGAGCCTGGCCCAAGACACGACTTTTGGAATGAGGATATATTTTAGATGTCTGATTGGAGTCTAATGATGGCCTTTGGAAACATTCAGTTGGTAGATCTAGCAGTACCTTCAAGTCTGAACCATCCAGGTGTCATTCAGGCAACAAGAGGACAAGGTGGAGGGAATCCAAGCATGAGAACATAACAAAGGGTCCTGTGGGAACATGTTCCTCTCCTGGATCTGTCCTCTAAACCAGGATGAAGTTGGAAAAACGTCCCTGGAGGAGGGCCCTCTGTATGTAGGAGCCTGCAGTCCCAGGGGATGGACGTTGGGGGGTAACACAAGTGTCCCTACAATCAAAAACCCCTGAGTCAGCAAAAAGAAGGAGGGTGGGGATGGGTGTAAGTCAGGTCAGGATTTAGAGATGCACTGGGTGCATCTCTAAATTTCTAAGCCATTTGCAGCAACATGGATGGAAAGATCGTCATGCTAAGTGAAAAGTCATACAAAGACAAACATCATATGATATCACTTATGTGTGGAATCTTTATTAAAAAATGATACAAATGTACTAATGAGTACTCCTGGGAGTTCCAGGAGTCATGGGCCACCTGTTCCAGGCGGGGCTGGTAGCTCCATTAAAAGGCTGATAGTTGAAAGACAGAGCCATCAATACATATTCTGTTTCTTTCAGGACTGAAGCACTAAACCTTTCTGCAAGAAGCCTGGTTTTGCAAAACTCCAGGGAAAAATAATTTATTTTAATGAACAGTTTTATACTGTAGATATATTCTAAGCATACGAATTTCTTCAGGGACAGAGTTGCCTAATACATATCACTCACTTGCTTTCACTTTGCCTAGTAATATTAATAATAATATGCTTTTAGTTTATAACCATATAACTCACAGTACTAAACATTTTTTAGTTTTGTCATTTAATTTTTTATCATTTAATTATCACCAGCTATCTCATTTAATTTTATTTTTAAAGCTATATAAACTAGGAACCAATATTACCCCTGTTTTCAAAGAAGAACACTAAGGTTTAAAAAGTTCAAGAAATTTTCCCAAGGTCACCCATACAGCAGTTAGAAAAGGAGGCATTTGGGTTGTGTTTCTCAAACTTCTTTTATGGGGAGGGGAAGGGCTCACACAGCCTTCTCACAAGATATTAAGGCCAAGTACTAATGCCTTTAGCTCTCATGCAAATGTGATATGGAAAACACCTACAAATAACATACCAAACACAAAACCCGTACAATTTAAGTTGAGTCGCACTTGGATGCGGCAGAGAATGCCGTCTTGAATTGCATCGCTGTGTCTACTGCCCTTGTGTCTGCAATGATTCACATCTCCCCTCACTGCCCTGTATTGGAACGACTGTGAAACTTCATTAGTGAGTGTGCCGCGGTGCCATCTGGCCTGCTCTAGATGAAAGCACATCTCTTATAAGTTAATTCACCCTAGTACTTTCCCATTAGCCAGTGACAGTGAAAGAAACATTCCTTGGCACCAACGCAGTTATGAGCACAAACCCATATGTGGGCACTAAACGCTCCTGGCTGTGATCAGGTGTCAGCTAGCAATCTCCTGGCGAAATCTGGACCCGATTTGAAAATCGTTTTATTACGCTCACCCGCCTCCCACCAATTCTAATCCTAAGCAGAAAGGCACTCATCCCCACTGTGTGATAAATATCAAGACAAAGCAAAATGCAGGGATCAGGAGAAGGTACAGAACACCAACCCATCTGCAGTAAGAGTATATGAAAGGTTTTCTGAAGTCTCCCTCTGGGCTATCTCTTGAAGAAGTTGCCTGGAGAGGGAGAGAAGAGCTCTCCAGGTGAAGGAAACAGTGTGAGAAAAGGCAAGGCAGCATGAAGCAGCATAAACGTATGTACAAATCAGAAAAAAAATATACAGACTTAGACAATGAGGAGGGAGAGCGGGCTGGACAGGCATGTACAAGCAGATCATGAGGTATCAATCTCTGTACCTACTTACAGAACATATGCATCGGTATCCACACCTACAGATGTGTCTGTTTCCACCCCTACATCCACACCAACGTCGAAGTCTACATCTCCTTCCCCATCTCCACCCCCAGCTCTGTATCTACATCAGCGTCTCCTGTACATCTATATCTGTGTCTACATCTATTTCTGTGTCCCCAAGTGCCCATGGCCCACACGATAAAAGAGAGGGCAGCAAGACAAGGTAATGTTCCTAAGCATTTCCATTTTCATTATCCTCTGTACCAGCTATACAGAGAGCACCTCTGCTGTGTTTGAAGTGGAAGCATCACGACCTCTGGTGAGGCCATCTTTCCCTATTACCCTGACATCCACCTTATTGTCAGTTTCCTCCATCCTGCCCGGCCTGGGCCGCAGCTCGCAGGACTTTTCAGGTGAGAAGAGCAAGGTTTGTACTATGCAGCCACGGTTTGCTAGGCCCTTCCAGTTATTTTCCCATTCTCTGATCATTGCAGCTCCTATGGCCACATTCTTTAAAGCAATAACTTTCATTTACAATAATGTTTCTTTAGTAGGGGGATGTTGGCCAATTTTCATGTACACTTAACTTGCATAGTGTTTTCTTCATCCCAGAGCCTGTGCCAACACTAAATAGGTGAATTTAGTACAAGCAGAGAAGCACAAAGAAGAAAATAAACTTCACCCATGAACCTCCTGCTCAGAGTAGTTCCTTTGCATATCGGAAACATCAAATTCTGAGTTTCACCATTAACATTAAAACATAAAAATATCTATTAAACTTTGAGTGTATTGGAAAATAACTTAATGTCTGTGTACTGTTTCTTTATAGGCATTCCTGGTGGCTCAGTGGTAAAGAATCTGCCTGCCAATGCAGGAGATTCAGGTTCGATCCCTGGGTCAGGAAGTATATTGATGAACAGATGTGTCTTCTTTCTCTCTGAAACATTGTTTTAATGGGCATAAAGTCTCCAGAGACAAAAAAAAAAAAGGCAGAATATGACAATCCATTTAAAAAGAATTCCCAAAATAATAGCCCTGCTGCACCAGGACAAAAATCTTTATGAATTCTTTCATTCAACAAGAATATATTGAGGAATTTCTCTACGCAGAAGTTCTAGGCTTGGGGAATCAGCAGTGACACTAGATGTTTTATAAAAATTGTTACATCATTCAATCTTTAAAACAGTCATTAAAGAAAAAGCATTATTATCTTTCCCTAGCGATGAAAAACTGGAGGAGCAAAGAGTCTAAGTTGCTTTCCCAAAGATCTTACCCACAAAGGGCTGGTCACCAAGCTGTGCTCCTGTGTTGACTTGAGGCAGAAGGTCCTGCCTCCACCACCAGAACTGGGAGTAGACGTCACCTGTTTGTTCCAAGAGACTTCTTTCTGCATTTGCCATTTTTCTCTCCTTCACAGCATGTTCTTTGCTACTGTCAGTTGTAACCTTCCTCAACGTGAAACTATGTACGTGTGCAGATGCATGTATACACAGAAATGCAAACATGTGGTCAATTCGTTGTTCCATCCAGCTCCATCCAGTCCAGTACTGAGGAGGCAGAATCATGTCCCCCTGAAAAAGATGACCAGGTCCTAATGCCTGAAGTGTGTCAGTCACTCAGTCATGTCTGACTCTTTGCAACCCCATGGACTGTAGTCCACCAGGCACCTCTGTTCAAGGGATTTTCCAGGCAAGAATACTGAAGTGGTTGTCATTCCCTTCTCCAGGGGATCTTCCTGACCCAGGGATCAAACCTGGGTCTCCTGTATCACACACAAATTCTTTACCATCTGAGCCACTAGGAAAGGCCCAGGAACCTGTGAACATTATGACATTACCTGCAAGGAGGAAGTAAGGTTACAGATGGAATTAATATTGCCTATCAGCTGACTTTAGAATGAAGATATGACCCATTATTTTCCTGGCAGGACCAATGTAATCTCAAGGATCCCTGAAATGGGAAGGGGAGAGATGGAATCCGAGTCAGTGCCAAAGTGGTGCTGGATGAGAAGGACTGACCCCACCATCGCTAGCTTGAGGATGCAGTCATCCTCTCAAGGAGAAGAAGCCAGATTACAGATGCTTCCCAGAAAGAAAGCAGCCCACAACACCTAGATGTTAACCAGGCAGGAGCTATTTCAGACTCCTAGCCTTCTGAACTACAAGATCAGACGTGTCTGTGTCTTAAGTCAGCACATGCAGGCCAATTGATGTATACATCTCAGTCCCCAGCCTAGAGAACTGAGCACACAGAAATGACCAAGGAAGAGCCTCAAACTGCCTCTGCAGAAAGGTGCTTTTACCCTGCCTTGAATCCCACAGTGAGCCCACTAACCAATGCCTTCTGCATGCCTCACCTGGAATGTTTCTGTAGCCTCTAGACACAGGCTCTCCATCTTCAGGTGAGACTTTCTGAAGTTGAGATCTAATTAGTGTCTTATCTTCCTGCTCAAAGTCTGTGAATGGTCCGTCGCTCACAGTCTTTTCCGAGTAACAGTGTGACCCTAACTATGCTACCTTCTCTATAACTTCTGGCTGTGTGTATCCAAACCAAAGTGCTAGTCCTCGGCCATGGAGGCCCTACGAATTCCCACTGGAGCCCTCTGTCTGGGTTCCTCTGCCCTCTTCTCCTTGGGTTCCCAACTGTGTTGGAGCAAGGCATCTGAGCATTGCCCCTCCCCTACTTCACAGCACGTGATGACATACTGGCCCCCAGGATCAGTAGTTGTCAGGCAGAGACAGACATCTTTAATATCTGAAAGTGCCACACATGCCAACCAACTGGGAAACCACTGGTCCCTTTATTACCTTTCCATGGACCCCACTGTTCTGTGAAGACTTCCTAAGCCAGAAAAGTCCTCTCTTTCCTTTGAAATTGAATGTCAGTTTAGCTGTACTTCTGGCTGTCAAACTTAACAGGTTTTAGCTTCTGTTGTGTATTTCTTACCCACCAGCAGGGTACTGGTCTGCAGGAAGAGTTCCTGCCAGCACAAGAGGATATTACAAAGTCCTGCAGGCCCACATTTCACTATGCACCCAACTACAGCATCATCGAAAGAGATTCTTGAATGAGCAGTAACAAACAACCATCGCCAAGTCTGCACTTTACAGTATGCATAAATTGTTTCTTTTAACTACCCAAAACTGCCAGGAGACCTTGAGTCTCAGCCTCATTTTATAGACAAGGAAACTATACTCAGTGACTTTAAATAACGTGCTGAAGGGTCTGAGGCAGGACTCAAGCTTGGATCCCATGATTGCCGATCTTCACTGGTCTAAAGTGGCCTTCCCTATCCAGGAATTAAAAAGCCTGCTCTGTCTAGATTTTATCTTTCAGATCCAGAAGTTTCTCTGGGTTCTGCTTTCAGCTCTCCATCCTGAAACTGCTCACTTACACAAACAACACCTCCCCAGTTTCTCTCCTGTCTCCTGGTACCAAGATTCTCTGCCAAGCCCTCTTGGATGCCCAACTTCACTGGACAGTTTCCTGCTGCAAATTGTCTCCAGGACCTTCCTCAAGGCATCAGGCTTCTCCCACAGCTGGTCTAGGGGCTCAGCCTTCCAACCAGGCCCCCAAAACTTGGGTTTTTCAGGGAGGGAGCCACGGCCAAAGACAGTGCCTTGCACAGAAGAGAGCCAAGTGGATGTTTGTTCATCTGGCAAATGGTGGAAATGAAGCAACTGCTGTACAGATGGGCCCACGCATCTCCCTCTCAACCCCCTCCCCTGCTACTCCATCGCCAGATCCACTACCAGGCTGGAACTCTGGGAAGACCAATGATGAAAGAGAGACTTTTACAGTTATAAGGACCACTGCTGAATAGTAAACTCTCTGTGAAAATTATACTGCCACAAATCTGGGAGTGAAATAAATGAAATCAATAGCAAGGCAAGAAGTGAGTAATAGAGCCAGCTCAGAGCTAGAAGCAGATTTAACTGTGTCCTCGGAGCATCCTGCTCTGGTCTCTGCTGCCTACTTAAAATGGAACAGATACAAAAGTGGGCAGCTTACTCACTATCACTTCTGTCTTCCCAGGGAATTGGGTACCGCCATCTAGTCATTAGCACTGGGATGCAAGCTTTTAGGTTAAAGCTTCAGCTCCAGTTATTTCAGGGGCTTCAGGGAAACTCCCACTATAATCAGCAGCTTGAATCTTGTTTGTGTTTGTTTTTTCCTGACCAATGTTCATCCTTTTACAATTAATCCATTCATTCCTTAAACAGGAAATCTTTATTGAGCACCTCCTCTGCCCCAGTGCCCTGCTCCTTAGAGACATTCACGATGAAGGTGATAGACATCCACGATGGAAAACCTACACAGTAACTGAGGGTGATGAGAAGTTCACCTTTGCCTGGGAATGACGGGTTTCCTCGGTTCTATCAGAGCTGAAACTGACAAAGTCTTGAGTGAACCTGGACACCTGGCCAGGCCCACCTCCGTTTCAGGGCTCCCACTCCTCAGTAGGTCATGCCGTGGTTTGGGACCCCTGGCACCCATTCCCAAAGCCTGAAATCACCATGGGATGGTGTCTGGTAATGCCTGTACTCATGACCCAGTCTGTGTTGTCATGGCCTCCCAGATTTCTGACAGTGGCTGACCCAGAAAGGCCAAGCCACAGACAAAGCTGAGTCAGCCAGACTGCTGCTTCAGGTCAGATGAGCTGAAATGTCCTAGAGGTCAAGTCTGGGCAGGTCATCCTGAGCACGCGCAAAGGAAAGGGGGCAGAACAGTTACTAGAGACACAGACACAACCCCAGAAACTTACAGAAGAGGGGCTTCAGATTTTTACTTTCCAGCTTTGGGGAATAGGGAGATGCAGAGGTGAGAAGTATCATGAAGAGCCTGAAAGATAAGAAAAGGGGGCTTCAGATCCCAATTTTCCAGTGTCCTCGCTAAACTGAATTTCGTCAGTGAACCAATACATATGAAATGGTGAAGTCAGTGCATGGTAAATTGGCCACTATTACTTGTGGCTTCCATGGGATTGCTGTACGGTTGGAAAATGTAATAAATACTTTGAGTCCACCTCAGCAAAGACTCTGGAAATTTACATGGAACATTGTGTTTCCTCACTTTCTGAAACTTACAGAATTGTGGATGGTAGCCCTCTTACTTTTCAAACTAATCAGATGCACATAAAGGTTGTTTTCAGGATCCACTGATATCCAAACACAAGCCAGTTTTGGTGTTTCACTTCTTGCTTATTAATCATATAACTCTGCATAGTTAGGTTTGGGCCCAGAACAGAGAAAGTTTCATACTTTATAATGATGGCTTATTTTTAAGCCTGAGGGTCTCTGGCTAATAGACACTCAAGCAGTGCATGACACTCACCCTGTCATGAGTCATAAATTAAGCCTGAGCAACAATAAAAAAGAGTTTAATTCTAATACTCAGAACCATAAGCCTGACAAAATCTATGACTCAGATGGCTAAGCTGGTATAAGGCAGAGTTCAATTCAATACAAAGGACTTTCTTGAAGTCATATCAGTTCAGTGGCTCTTTGCAACCCCAAGGACTGCAGCATGCCAGGCTTCCCTATCCATCACCAACTCAAGCTCATGTCCATACAGTTGGTGATGCCATCCAACCATCTCATCCTCTGTCATCCCCTTCTCCTCCCACCTTCAATCTTTCTCAGCATCAGGGTCTTTCAAATGAGTAAGTTCTTCATATCAGGTGGCCCAAAGTGTTGGAGTTTCAGCTTCAATAATCAGTCCTTCCAATGAATATTCAAGACTGATTTCCTAAAGGATTGACTGGTTGGGTCTCCTTGCAGTCCAAGGGACTCTCAAGAGCAACTCGGGCAAGTCTGGGTCAGTCTCTTGTGGGGACACTGCTCCTTCCTCCTGGGTCCTGGTGCATACAAGGTTTTGTTTGTGCTCTCCAAGAGTCTGTTTCCCCAGTCCTGTGTAAGTTATGGAGGCTTTATGGTGGGGTTAATAGTGACCTCCTCCAAGAGGGCTTGTGCTATACCCTCCATAAGCCTTGTATCCTTATTCATCAGAGGGCAGACAGAATGAAAATCGCAATCACAGAGAACTAATCAAACTGATCACAGGACCACAGCTTTGTTTAACTCAATGAAACTATGAGTCATGCCGTGTAGGGCCACCCAAGATGGATGGGTCATGGTGGAGAGTTCTGACAAAATGTGGTCCACTGGAGAAGGGAGTGGCAAACCACTTCAGTATTCTTACCTTGAGAACCCCGTGAACAGTATGAAAAGGCAAAAAGATAGAACACTGAAAGACAAACTCCCCAGGTTGGTAGGTACACAATATGCTAGAATCTTAGAAGAACCTTAGCTAGAACCTTAGAAGAAATGGAGTAGCCATCATAGTCAACAAAAGAATCCAAAATGCAGTACTCAGATGCAATCTCAAAAATGACAGAATGATCTCTGTTCATTTCCAAGGCAAACCATTCAATATCACGGTAATCCAAGTCTATGCCCAACCAGTAATGCTGATGTAGCTGAAGTTGAACGGTTCTATGAAGACCTACGAGGCCTTCTAGAACTAACACCCAAAAAGGATGTCCTTTTCATTAAAGGGGACTGGAATGCAAAAATAGGATGTCAAGAGATACCTGGAGTCACAGGCAAATTTTGCCTAGAAGTACAGAATGAAACAGGGCAAAAGCTAACAAAGTTTTGCCAAGAGAATGCACTGGTCATAGCAAACACCCTCTTCCAACAACACAAGAGAAGACTCTACACATAGACTTCACCAGATGGTCAATACCAAAATCAGATTGATTATATTCTTTGCAGCCAAAGAAGGAGAAGCTCTGTACAGTCAGCAAAAACAAGACGGGAGCTGACTGTGGCTCAACTCATGAACTCCTTATTGCCAAATTCAGACTTAAATTTAAGAAAGTAGGGAAAACCACTTGACCATTCAGGTATGACCTTAATCAAATCCCTTACGATTACACAGTGAAAGTGACAAATAGACTCTAGGCATTATATCTGATAGAGTGCCTGAAGAACTATGGACAGAAGTTCGTGACATTGTACAGGAGGCAGAGAAAGAAATGCAAAGAGGCAAAATGGTTGTCTGAGGAGGCCTTACAAGTAGCTGTGAAAAGAAGAGAAGCCAAAGACAAAGGAGAAAAGGAAAGATATCCCCCTTTGAATGCAGAGTTCCAAAGAATAGCAAGGAGAGATAAGAAAGCCTTCCTCAGGGATCAATGCAAAGAAAAGGAGGCAAACAATAGAATGGGAAAGACTAGAGATCTCATCAAGAAAATTAGAGATACCAAGGGAATATTTCATGCAAAGAAGGGCACATTAAAGGACAGAAATAGTATGGACTTAACAGCAGAAGATATTAAGAAGAGGTGGCAAGAATACACAGAAGAACTATACAAAAAGATCTTCATGACCCAGACAACCACAATGGTGTGATCACTCACCTAGAGAAAGACATCCTAGAATGTGGAGTCAAGGGGGCCTTAGGAAGCATCACTATGAACAAAGCTAGTGGAGGTGATGGAATTCCAGTTGAGCTATTTCAAGCCCTAAAAGATGATGCTCTGAATGTGCTGCACTCAATATACCAGCAAATTTGGGAAGTCATAAGCCAGGAGGCTTTTGAAATTACTTCTCTCCATGTGTTAGTTTTTCTTTGAGTTGTCAGCATGGGCTTGGAAGTCTCCAGATGAAAAATAAGGGGAGCATTATGTTGAAATGCTCTCAAATGACTGGGGTCTCCTATCCCTGGTGGGAAGACTTACGAAGAAGTTAGGTGGACAAATATCACCAGGGCTTAGCAGACCCATGCCTGGGAGGGACAGTCAGAAATAAGCTAAGGCGAGGACCAGAAGGCTGATGAGAGGAAGGCCCTTTTCTTGTCTATTACTCTCTGAAGCTCCAGTAGCTGTGGTTGTGAACTGTACAGAGGATCACCCAGAGGGACTGAATTCCAGCCCACCTCCCATTATGAAGCTCTGTACTCTGGCGCCAGCCTACTCACTGGGTAGGAAGGTGTGCCTTTACTAAGTCACTGTATATGTGCAAAGTCACTCAAGCAATCAATCAAGAATTAACAAATAATTATTTATCAGAAAAAGAATCAATTTCCCAAAAAAATTTTTAATGGGTTCATGGAGTTCATTGAACCCTTTGACATTGAACCCAATGACTCATTGAAAGAAAGCATTTGAGAGGAAGAGAGCAACAGACCTTGATTTTGTATTATAAATTCTTATATACTGTTTATTTTATGTGATTTTTCTAGTAGTCATTACAGATGTGACAGTTGGACCAGAGAGAAGGCTGAGTGCCAAATAATTGATGCTTTCAAACTGTGGTGCTGGAGAAGACTCTTGAGAATCCCTTGGACTACAAGGAGATCAAAACGGTCAATCCTAAAGGAAATCAACCCTGAATATTCAATGGAAGGACTGATGCTGAAGCTGAAGTTTTGGGCTGAAGCCCCAATACTTAGGCCACCTGATTTGAAGAGCCAACTCATTGGAAAAGACCTTGATGTTGGGAAAGATTGAGAGCAGGAGGAGATGGGGTCTGATAGAAGATGAGATGGTTGGATGACATCATCAAATCAATGGATATGAGTTTGAGCAAGCTCCAGGAGATAGTGAAGGACAGGGATGCCTGGCATGCTGCAGTCCACAGGGGTGGAAAGAGTCAGAAATGACTTAGTAACCGAAAAACAACAGCTTGAAAAGTACCTATTCCTCTCACCAGTCCCCAAAAGTCAGCCTAAAGTGATGCATGGATGGTCCTCAGCACAATGAGAACAAGGGCCATTTTATCATGATATTCCTTTTTTTCAGTTAGAATAAATGTTCTTTAATCAAATCATAATGTGAAGTTGAGAGGGAGGATTAATTACAAGGATTCATGGGCCATGGGAGTGGAATCCTGTCCCAAACAAGCTGTGTTTGCATGATTTTTTTTTAAATTCAGCTTAGCTAGCTATCCTAAAGACTTTCCTTACTGTTTTTGAAAATTGGAATGAACCCTTAGGATGCACAGTGGAATTGAGTTTTCATTTTTCGGTAAAAGGAACAAAGCCATGGCCTGGAGATACACACTGTAAGCATCTCCTTGGCAAGATTCAGCACATGTCATTGGAAGATATTTAGAGGAGGAGGTGGATGGGGTGTTTGAAGTAGCAAATTACTAAGTTACTTCTGAATTTAAAGAAAACAAAACGGGAGTTAAAGAATAAAGAGGCTTTCAACTGGTTGCTACCACTAAAAAAGTAAACATTTTTTAAAACAAAGGAACAAAAAAGTCAATCATCAAACAATAAACAAATAAATACTTGTCAGGTATAAAGACAATCATCTCCAAGAATATGAAGCAAATTTGCTTCAAAGTGATGGCTGTGAGGTAGATAGAAAGTACATGAGGAGTAAGAGATAAACTCTTCCTATCTGGGAATGCTAAAGTGATTTCTATGATAAAAAGTGATAGCATATGTTAATTTGCTATATTTAATTATATTTTTGTAAAATTTAAGCTATCAACCTTATGATTATGTTTCTACTTTATTTGTTTAGATTGCATCGGTCTTTGAATCCCAAGCCTTGAAACCACTTTATAGATTTATAAACTGCTATCTTCATCAACTCAGCACCAAATATGGTTGGGAAAAAATGGAATATGAATTAGATAATGCTCAACTCTTCAAATAGCTCTAAAGAAGAAAACGTAGGACAGTTAAGAGAACTTCTTAACTGTCTTGGAACTAAATCTGGTAGTTACATTCTCACCAGTAAAATTCTTATAAGCATTCAGCTGATGTATTCATTCCTTCTTTCAATTAGAGAAGACAAAAATCGTTACAGAAATAAAACAGAAACCAGGTCATACAACTAACCCAGAGGAAAGATTGCAAGTGGAAGTAAAGGATTTCTTTCTTATTGTTATGAAATTACATTCTTGATATTTTAAGCATTACACAGCATATGTCTCTACCATGAGGAACACACATCATGAACTTACCAGAAAAAGATATCCTTTACTTTCTTTGAAATATCTCTGGAGAAATAAATATTTTACCACGGAGACAAATAGATTCTAATTATCAGCTCTCCCAAGAAACAGAGTTTCCATTACTTCCAGTGAATCCCTGTTCTCAAAGCTGCTCTGACCAGTAAACCCTGTTTATCCTCAGACACACCCATGAGTGCCTGGTCCTAGGGGAGTGTCGTCAAGGGGAATAGGAATACAGTAAGCCCTCTATGTGCCTGGCATGCATGCTCTGTCACTTTGGTTGTGTCTGACCCCTGCGACCCTATGGACTTTGCCCCAAGAAGCTCCTCTGTCCATGGGATTCTCCAGGTAAGAATACTAGAGTAAGTTGCCATGCCCTCCTCCAGGGGATCTTCCCAACCCAGGGATCAAACCTATGCTTCCTGCATCTCCTGCAGGCAAATTGAAGGCAAATTCTTTACCCACTGAGCCACCTGGGAAGTCTCAAGTCCCCTACAGAAAATCTTTAAGTTGCAGACTTTCAAAGATGTGAATGTGCATGCCAGGCAATGTATGCTGGTTGTACTTTTCAAGACACTGTACTGTAAGATTAAAAATATTTTATTTTTTGTGTTTGTTTTTTATGTATTGTGTGAAAACTATTGTAAACCTATCACAGTATAGTAGTCTACGGTTGATTGTGTTATTTGGGTACTTAGACTAACCTTGTTGGACTTACAAGCAAATTGAACTTAATGTACTCTCAGAATGAAACTCATTTGTACGTAGGGGACCACAAGAAAGAACTCCCTCCAGCCTGTGTCAAGGCCAGAGTATCAAAGAACCTTACAGTCAACCATTTGTATGAATCCATACTAATTTAATCCTGAACAAAGTTAAAAATTCACATCTGCTGTGAACACAAAATTGATAAAATATTTTCTGGAAATTAATTCCAAAATATGCTTTAAGGCCTTAAAATTAAGACATCCTGTGGCCCAGTAGTTTCATTTGCTTCTAGGGGAAAAAAAAAATGTTTAGTTTGTTATCAGAAATACACACAGATATTTGTATAGTGAATACACTTTTGTAAATAAGAACAAACAAGGAGAATCTCCAATATAAAATAATGGTTAAATACAGTATAGTTTACCCATAAATTGCAGTCACAAAATACAATTAACTTTACTTTTAAAAGCAAGTAAATGATGCAGATAATTCATATGATAGAATGTTAAGTGAAAAATAAGGATGGAGAATTAATATGCTAAATGATTTCAATTTTATAAAAGTATATCATAACTTTATCTCTTAAAGAGGTGGAATTTGATTTGCATTTTTTTTCTTTGTAACATCCATAGTTTTAAAATTGCATACAAGAATCATTCATCCATCGCTATAGGAATTCTCTCTTTTTGAGTTTTTGCTTATCCAATCCACACATTTGCACACCCAATTTTGTTTGAAGAGAAAATTTTATTTTGCCTCTTCAAGGTCAAAGCCTGGTCGCAGGTACAAAAGTCAAGTGGACACCCAATTTTCCCAAGATATTTGTCCAAAGTATTAGTTTGATGTGAATCTCCACACTGTGTGTCCTCCAAGACAATACACTTGTTTTAAAATCCATGTTAGGATAAAATTGCTTCCTATTTTTTTTTTCTTTTGCAAAATGGCTTCCAAGCACAGTACAAGTGCTAATAATTTGCACAGTATTCACAGAACTGCCAAATTGGTAAGTCCTGAATTTGCAGCTGTTACAGTTCCTATTTGCTTTAGTAATATATACATTTTACTATGGAAAAGACCAGCCGGCATAGAGTTAACTCTGGTTTCTATTTACAGATGTGTGCTATTGGAATTGTCTGCTTGATGCTTACATATGCTTGTTATCAATAGAGTATTGGTTGTATCACAATGTACTCAGGAGAGTACAAATTTTAAAGTAGTTATACTCAGGTAGCGAAGGATGAGGTTATTGTCTTTCTAATTAGGAAAGAAAATGGTGTCACTGTCATTGTTAAGTCAAATTATATAGTTGCAATTATGTTGGCACTAGAGTCGGATTGATGCCCTTGGTTCTATTCCATAAACCAATCAAATGAGGAAATTGATCTCCAAAGAAACAATGTGATTTTCCCCAAGATTGTATGTTGCTAGTGTAGCACAGGGAGGTCTAGAACCTAAATCGTCCTGACAGATCCAGAGCTTTTATTATGCTACATCTCTTTCGAGATTCAGACAGAGAAAAAAAAATCAAACCCATGATGATATATTGGTAATAAGCAAATAATATTAGCACAGGCCATTGACTGAGGGCATTAGTATTAGAAATGGTAAAATGTATTCATGTATAAAAATTAAAAAATTAAAAAATCCTGTGATCCTGAATATAATGTCTTCATGTAAATAAAATTATAAAGTAACTATTTCTTTCTGTGTGGCTTCTTTCCCTCAATTACACTTGGAAAACGAGTCCTTCCTTATTTATCACTTTATGATTTTCCGTTCCATGGACATATCACAGTTCCTTTATCCATTCTATTGTTGAATCATCATGCTTTTTAATTATACATTTTTTTTGCATTTATTAAAAATGTCGATCCCTTCTCATAGATAACTTTAAAGGTTTGCTTATTGATCTATTTATGGATAAATAAATGTCTTTTTCTAGCTTACTTTTCATAATATATTATCATTTGTTTTCTCTGTTTTCATCAGGAGTTCCTTTCTTTCTTAGATGAAGCGACATTAAGCTATTCTCTATTTCACTGTATTTTCTAAACTTGCTTTGATCCACAGTGTTTCTTAATTTTATCTTAATTATCACTGATTAACTTTCCTCCAAGCTTAGTTCTACTCTTTAATTGCCACCAAATCCAATTTCTTTAGTTAATTAAAGCCGTCCTTTCAATATAATCTTTGTTTCTGCCTATTTTTTAATATATAAATATTCTTCCAATCAAATTGAGAGCAGATAAAAAGCACTCTATAACTTTATTCTATTTTTTAAATTTATTTTTATTAGTTGGAGGCTAATTACTTTACAATATTGTAGTGGTTTTTGTCATACATTGACATGAATCAGCCATGGATATACAAGTGTTCCCCATCCCGATCCCCCCTCCCACATCCCTCCCCATCCCATCCCTCTGGGTCATCCCAGTGCACCAGCCCTGAGCACTTGTCTCATGCATCCAACCTGGGCTGGTGATCTGTTTCACCCTTGATAGTGTACTTGTTTCAATGCTATTCTCTCAGAACATCCCACCCTCACCTTCTCCCATAGAGTCCAAAAGTCTGTTCTATGCATCTGTGTCTCTTTTTCTGTTTTGCATATAGGGTTATCATTATCATCTTTTAAAATTCCGTATATATGCATTAGTATACTGTATTGGTCTTTATCTTTCTGGCTTACTTCACTCTGTATAATGGGCTCCAGTTTTATCCATCTCATTAGAACTGATTCAAATGAATCATTTTTAATGGCTGAGTAATATTCCATTGTGTATATAGACCATAGCTTCCTTATCCATTGGTCTGCTGATGGGCATCTAGGTTGCTTCCATGTCCTGGCTATTATAAACAGTGCTGTGATGAACACTGGGGTGCATGTGTCTCTTTCAGATCTGGTTTCCTCGGTGTGTATGCCCAGGAGTGGGATTTCTGGGTCATATGGCCGTTCTATTTCCAGTTTTTTAAAGCAATCTCCACACTGTTCTCCACACTGTTCTCCTAGTGCCTGTACTAGGTTGCATTCCCACCAACAGTGTAAGAGGGTTCCCTTTTCTCCACTCCCTCTCCAGCATTTATTGCTTGTAGACTTTTGGATAGCAGCCATCCTGACTGGCGTGTGGTTTTGATTTGCACTTCTCTGATAATGAGTGATGTTGAGCATCTTTTCATGTGTTTGTTAGCCATCTGTATGTCTTCTTTGGAGAAATGTCTGTTTAGGTCTTTGGCCTATTTTTTGATTGGGTCATTTATTTTTCTGGAATTGAGCTGCAGGAGTTGCTTGTATATTTTTGAGATTAATCCTTTGTCTGTTTCTTCATTTGCTATTATTTTCTCCCAATCTGAGGGCTGTCTTTTCACTTTGTGTATAGTTTCCTTGTTGTGCAAAAGCTTTTAAGTTTCATTAGGTCCCATTTGTTTATTTTTGCTTTTATTTCCAATATTCTGGGAGGTGGGTCATATAGGATCCTGCTGTGATTTATGTCGGAGAGTGTTTTGCCTATGTTCTCCTCTAGGAGTTTTATAGTTTCTGGTCTTACATTTAGATCTTTAATCCATTTTGAGTTTATTTTTGTGTATGGTGTTAGAAAGAGTTCTAGTTTCATTGTTTTACAAGTGGTTGACCAGTTTTCCCAGCACCACTTGTTAAAGAGATTGTCTTTTTTCCATTGTATATCCTTGCCTCCTTTGTCAAAAATAAGGTGTCCATAGGTACATGGATTTATCTTTGGGCTTTATATTTTGTTCCATTGATCTATATTTCTGTCTTTGTGCCAGTACCATACTGTCTTGATGACTGTGGCTTTGTAGTAGAGCCTGATCATACATCATGCCAAGTGGGCTTTATCCCAGGAATGCAAGGATTCTTTAATATCCACAAATCAATCAATGTAATACACCACATTAACAAATTGAAAGATAAAAACCATATGATTATCTCAATAGATGCAGAAAAAGCCTTTGATAAAATTCAACATCCATTTATGATAAAAAAAAAAACTCTCCAGAAAGCAGGAATAGAAGGAACATGCCTCAACATAATAAAAGCTATATATGACAAACCCACAGCAAGCATTATCCTCAATGGTGAAAAATTGAAAGCATTTCCCCTGAAATCAGGAACAAGACAAGGGTGCCCACTCTCACCATTACTATTCAACATAGTTTTGGAAGTGTTGGCCACAGCAATCAGAGCAGAAAAAGAAATAAAAGGAATCCAGATAGGAAAAGTAGAAGTAAAACTCTCACTGTTTGCAGATGACATGATCCTCTATATAGAAAACCCTAAAGACTCTACCAGAAAATTACTAGAGCTAATCAATGAATACAGTAATGTTGCAGGATATAAAATTAACACACAGAAATCCCTTGCATTCCTATACAGTAACAATGAGAAAACAGAAAGAGAAATTAAGGAAACAATACCATTCACCATTGCAACAAAAAGAATAAAATACTTAGGAGTATATCTACCTAAAGAAACAAAAGACCTATATATAGAAAACTATAAAACACTGATGAAAGAAATCAAAGAGGACACAAACAGATGGAGAAATATACCGTGTTCATGGATTGGAAGAATCAGTATTGTGAAAATGACTATACTACCCAAAGCAATCTATAGATTCAATGCAATCCCTATCAAGCTACCAACGGTATTTTTCACAGAACTAGACCAAAGAATTTCACAATTTTGTTGGAAATACAAAAAACCTCAAATAGCCAAAGAAATCTTGAGAAAGAAGAATGGAACTGGAGGAATCAACCTGCCTGACTTCAGGCTCTACTATAACTTTATTTTTGAAATATTTTCAAATGGACGATTTTCCTAACAACCCTAAACATCAATTGAATTTTTTCAGATGTCTGACTATACATTAATTATTAAATGGATATAAAATACCACCTCCACATGGTATTTTTCATTGAACTACTCAACTCAGTCACTGAATGGCTCACAGAAATTATTTCACATATGACATATTAAAGTGAAGTCGCTCAGTGGTGTCCGACTCTTTGCAACCCCGTGGACTGTAGCCCACCAGGCTCCTCCATCCATGGGATTCTCCAGGCAAGAATATTGGAGTGGATTGCCATTTCCTTCTCCAGGGGATCTTCCCAACCCAGGGATAAACTTTGAAAGTGCAATCCATTGTGTTAGCAACACTGGCTAAATAAGACTAGTATTACAACAATGGTAACAGTAGATAAATCTGTTATTTAACACCACAGTGTCATTTTCGCTTAGTTAAGCCAGCATCAGTGTCTCTGTTTGCATGACAACACTGCCATGTGGTCACCAATTTAGCCACACTCAACCCCAAGGAGTGCTCAGAAATCAAGCCCAGCTCTGTATTCAGGGGAAAGGAAATGGTGAGGAAACCCTGGCAGTCCCTGTCCTAGTCCTCTCTTCTTGTGCCCAAACATTCATTTCCTTCTTCCTCGCAAACAAAGGGACACTCGCTCCTACCCCAAGGAATGTACTTCATTTCTTACCTAAATTCCGAAATCAGTTGAAATTCCAAAGCTTCTGGGTGATACAGGATATTCACCTTCAAGTGCAGCTGGGCTGTTTGTGGGTTGCTGACCTGTCAACCAAGGTGGCCATGTGATCATAACACACCTATGCTCTGCGTACTGGGAGGTGGGGGACAGGGCAACCTCTGCCCACTCTCCCTCAGAGCCTTGGGCAAACTGCTTTCCTAGATCCAGAGCTTTCCCAGGTCTTGATGGGTGAAGAGTTCCCTGATTATCTCCACGTTTGTTTGGGGGAAGGATCTCCACAGGTCTCTCTTCTTCACATTCTATGGCTCCACCAATTTAGAAGTTTCCACTTGTTTTCACCCTGTAGGGCCACATCATACTGTTCATTCTAGATTTTGCTTTCTTTCCTGGCTGCCCAGTTTCTAGAATTGACTCATAGTTAGTGGGAATGTAAGTGTCTCATACTTTTACATTTCTAACAGTTGAAGGCAGATTTGCACAAGCCAGTGAACTCATATTTTCCAAGAGAATGACACTTATTGTTACAAAAATTATGCATGATATTCAATACATTAAAAAAATAGACACATCCAGAGAACAAGCTAGATAAATGCAGCAGTGTATGTAAAGTTCTTGGCAACTAACCTTTAAGAAAAAGACAGTATGTCTCAGGAATTCCTTGGTGGTCTAGTGGTCAGGATTCTGAGCTTTCAATGCCATTGCCCAGGTTCAGTCCCTGGTCAGGGAACTGAGACCCAGCAAGCAATGTGAATGGTTCCCCATGCTCCAGCTAAAAAAAAAAAAGAAAAGAAAAGAAAAGAAAAAAGAAAGAAAGAAATTACTCCATGCCCAATTTTGGTAGAAAATCAAAGAAGACGTCTATAATTATAACTACAATTAATATCTACAATAAGAATACTTTTAAAATGCTAGTCCATTTTCAAGCTACATGCAGGTCTGTTTGAGGTCATGTTTCCTTTGTATTTACTTCAACCAAAACAGTATATTGTAACAGATTGAATTTAGAAACAGGTGGGTGAATACAGCATTGTCCTGTTAATCTAGACATAAAAGAGATTTGCAAACAAACAATACCATTTTTCTATTTTTCTGGATTTATATTTATATTATTGTTTCCTTTTTTATTGAAGGATAGTTGATTTATAATGTTCTGTTAATTTCTGCTGTACAGCAAAGTGATTTAAAATATATATATATGAGAATATATATATATATGAGTATATATATATATATATATGAGAATATATATATATATTCTTTTCCATTATGGTTTGTCATAGGATATTGAATACAGTTCCTTGTGCTATATGCTAGGGCCTTGTTGTTTATCCATCCTGTATATAATAGTTTGCACCTGCTAATCCTAAACTCCCATCCATCACTCCCTACCTCCTTCCCCCTTGGCAACTACAAGTTTGTTCTCTATGTCTGTGAGTCTGTTTCTACTTTGTAGATACATACAAAATGCCATTTTTCTATTTCTGTTATAGAAAATATAGTTATATTTCATGATAAATATTATTTATGTTAACATGGGCTAGATTTATTATTTTTTACATAAATTAAGATTTTCAAAGTTCTCAGTTTAATTTCCTATATAGCAAATATAAATACACAGAATACACACCAATAAAAGCATTTTTACAGTCATCAACAAGTTTTCCAAGGGACTCTGAGAACAAAACTTAGAGGTCTAGAAGTCAGTCCAGGAAGGAACGGAAGTGAGATTTGTGATACATCACGTCTCTGCTACAAACACTGCAGAATTCATCTTTCCATGTAGAGTCCTCTGTCGTGAAAATCCCTAACACCTGAGGAAAGACAACCACAATCATCTGTGATAAGAGAATACGTCAATCAAAAGTAGCCGATCTGGGCTATTTCATGCAGAAAAGACTCATGGGTAAGAATAAAGCAAAAGAACATGTGAAGCTATGGTGTTTTTATCATATTACCCAACAGGGAAATGAACAACCTGTGAAGACATCCATCCAACAAGGATGGAAACTAGCTTACATCCATGTTCTCAGATGCTCCTAAATTTAGATGATGTGATTTTCATTTTGTGCCATATTTCAAGACTTTGTATTTTCAGTCTGGTCTTTAAATTATTTACAATGTGATAAGATTCAGTTGTATATAGCTGCTTATTTTAGAAATATCTTTGAAATGCTAGATTCTTTGTTGTCATTATTTCTTGACACATATACTTAGCAGTAATAAATTACAAATTTCACTCAGTGTCTACAAAGTAAGCCTCAGTGAATTTGAAAGGACCGAAATCATACAAAGTATGTTCTGTAACAGGAAATTTGGGGCATTCTCAAATGTATATACTAAATAACACATCTTAAATAACCAGTTGATCAAAAAATAAGCACAGGGAAATTAGAAAATATTTCCTAGACTAAAGTGGATGGCATCACCGACTCAATGGACATGGGTTTGGGTGGACTCCGGGAGTTGGTGATGGACAGGGAGGCCTGGCGTGCTGCAGTTCATGGGGTCACAAAGAGTCAGACACGACTGAGCGACTGAACTGAACTGAACTGAAAGTGGTAATTCCACACAGGTTGATGAAATGGTGACTGATTCGCCATACCTGTGTCTTCCCTGGACCAGCAGTTGGCCAGCTAAGTGACTGTATATTTGTCCGTTTCCTATCTCATTACTCCAGAGGCTGCTACAAAACCTCAGTTCAGCCATAAAAAGACTTTCTGTTAGGTTAGGGATCACTCCAAATAATGCCAACCCAGCAATGGATTCAAATTCATCTCTCAAATTTCATACATCTATAGTCAACCCACGACTGTGTTCACCACACATTCTATTCCACTTATAAATAGTACAAATAATATACAGTTGCAATACATTTCTTGTCATATGACTAAAAAGAGCAATTCCCATTGCCATTAGAACTATTAAACCCATTGATCTCAAACTCTCAAACATCATTAGTAAATTAGAAGTTAATGTGCAAAGGAAAAAATGTACATCCCAGGAATAATTGACACTTCAGGCAAAAATTGTCAGAATGTTTGTGGGAAAAAGTAATAGTTTCCTTTACGTAAACATTTAGAATGAATCAACTGGAAATGTCTGTACCAGAAAAGCCAAAAAATCTAGAATATATTACAAAGGTGTCAATGAATCTCACTCAAGTTCATTCAGCATTATTACGCCCATACACATATATGAAAGTATTATAACTCTTATATTCACAGTAGTTACTACATTGTTGAAAAGATAATACATTCATATGATTCAAAATAAGAAGTAAAAGAAGAAAGTGACTAATTCTCGCTTGGCATATGGTATAACCTTTCTAGATATAACAAAATAAAAGAACAGCCTAGCACTTGTGCTCTCCCTCTGCCCAATTAACATCCATCTCACCTCCAACCAGGTAACTACTATTATTATTTTCTTGTATATCCTTCTAGACATACTCTCAGGATCACATAAGCAAAAACTATGATGCTGTCTCATCTTCCAACTTCTTAAAACAGGTGGTAGCATATGACCCAAAGTGGGCTGAATCTTGGTTTATTTAATATATGATAGACACCAGAGATATTTTTATTATACAACAGAGTGGGTTCTTTTATTTTTTTAATTGTTTCATAATGGCAGTTTATAGACAAAAAAAGGACCTGTATTCATCTTACCATCCTGTATTAATGAAAATTTAGAGCATTTTGCTATCAAAAATAATGTTACAACAAATTATATAGTATATATGCCATTTTTACCATGTGAATATATTCATGGGACATATCCTTGAAAGTAGAATTGATAGACCAAAGGGTATGCATTGATAATTTTGATCAATACTGATAAATTTCTCTCCTATAGAACAATTACATCTCCACATTTCCAATATATGTGATTACTTGATTCCACAGCCATACTAGTAGAGGATATTGACAAATTTTTGCCAAATTTGATAGAGTTGAGGAAACTCAATCACATAGCCTACTGCATCTTTTTATTTAACAAGAAAATCTAATCATTAAAATTGTGACTATCCTCAGTTTGTTTGTTTGTTTTTGATCAAGTATATGTTTTGTGGTTTGATTACTGTCTCTAAAGTAGTGAACTCATCAGATTGATTTTTTTTTATGGCTTTTGGATTGTAAGTTATAGTTAGAAAGTTCTTCACCATGGTTAGGTTATAAATAAATTCCAATTTTCATTAATTACATTTAAATCTTTGACCCACATAGAGTTGTTCCAGCTGTTCACTGGGAGGTAGAGATCCAAATTAACTTCTTTCCAGATGGCTAGCCTCATTTTCTCAATAATATTTATTGCATAGTCCATATTTTCCCTCACTGATTTGAGACACCAACTTTAGTTTATACTAAATATCTGTAAGCATAGGGTTTTTTTCAAATGTAGTTCTATTAGTCTACATGATGTTAATAGAAGAAAGGTACAAGGTAGGTGGGTTTAGTCACCCAGTCATGTCCAAATCTTGAGACCCCATGGACTACAGAAGCCCACCAGGCTCCTCTGTCTGTGGAATTTTCCAGGCAGGAATACTAGAGTTGGGTGCCAATTCCTTCTCCAGGGGATCTTCCTGACCCAGGGATCGAACCCAGGTCTACTGCATTGCAGGCTGACTCTTTACCGGCTGAGCCACCAGGGAAGTATTTCGTTTATACTGAATATCTGTAAGTATAGAGGTTTTTAAAAATATATTTCCATTAGTCTACTTGATATTAGAAGAAAAGTACCAAGCTATTTTAATTACAAAGGTTCTACAAAAGTGTTTCATATTTGTTAGAACTAATCTACCTGCATTTATCTGTTCCTGTATAGTGTTTTTGTTATTGTTTCTTTTTTGATATCACCTTAAGCATTTTGTGTAAGATCAAATAACATAAAACTCCTAGAGGAAAACAGACAGAAAACTCTTTGATGTAAATCATAGAAATATTTTTTGGGATCTGTCTCTTAATGCAAAGGAAATAAAAGGAAAAATAAACAAATGGGACCTAATTAAACTTAAAAGCTTTTGCACGACAAAGGAAGCCATCAACACAATGAAAAGACAGCCTAAGGCATGGACAAAAATGTTTGCAAATGATGTGACCTGCCTGATAAGGGGTTAATAGTCAACCTATACAAACAGTGCATACAACTCAACATCAGAAAAACAGATAACCCAGTTTAAAAATGGGCAGAAGAAATGAGTAGACATTTTTTTTATGGCCAACAGGCACATGAAAAGATGATCAACAACACTAATCACCAGGGAAATACAAATCAAAACCACAGTGAGATGTCATCTCACACCTGTCAGAATGACAATCAAAAAAGAATCTGCAAATAATAAATGCTGGAGAGGGTGTGGAGAAAAACCTATAGTGTTGGTGCAAATGCGAAGTGGTGCAGTCACTGTGGAAGACAGTATGGAAGTTTCTCAAAAAACTAAAAATAGAGTTAGTATATAACTCAGCAATTCCATTCCTGGGTATATATCAAAAGGAAAAAAAAAGACACTAATTAGATATATTCAGAGCAGCACTATTTACAATCGCCAAGATATGGAAGCAATCTAAACCTAAGTGTTCATCAGCAGATGAATGGGTGAAGGATACACATGCTCGCGTGCACGTACACACACACACACACACACACACACGCACACACACACACAGAATGCAATACATCTAGCCATTAAAAAGAACAATATTTTGCCATTTGCAGGAACATAGGTAGACTTGGAGGACATTGTGCTAAATGAAATAAGTATAAGTCACACAGAAAACGACAAACACTGTATGGTATCACTTGTATGTGGAATCTAAAAAATACAGCAAACTAGCTAATTTAGCAAAAAAAAGCAGACTCATAGATGTTGAGAATAAATTATTTTTGCCACTGTGGAGAAGGAAGGGGAGAAGGGAAGTAGGGGAGTAAGTAAGCGGTATAAATTATTAGTTATAAAATAAGCTACAAAGATATATAACACAACAGAGAATATAGCCAATATTTTATAATATCTATAAATGGAGTATAACCTTTAAAAATTGTGAATTACTATGCTGTATACTTATAACTTATATAAAATTGTACAGAAACTATACTTCAGTTAAAAATACTAAATAAATAAAATTTACAACAGTAAGTAGGTATATAAAAATATAAATAAACATTCAAATTACTTTGTAAGCTTATAGTATTTATAGTTCTGAAGTTAATAAATCTTAAAAATGCTCAAAGGAAAAAAACTTTTTGCTAAAAAATGCTAAGCATTATCTGAGCCATCAGTGAGTTGTAGTAGTAACATCAGAGACTATAGATCACCATAACAAACGTAATAGCAATGAAAAAGCTTGAAATAATGCAAGAATTAACAAAATGTAACACAGAGATATGAAGTCAGCAAATGCTGTTGGAAAATGGTGCTCAGAGATTTACTGGAACCAGGATGCAACAAACTGGCAACTTGTGACCAAAAAAAAAAAAAAAGAAGCAATATCCTTAAGGTACAATAAAGTAAAACACAGTAAAATAAGTTGTGCCTGGCACTTGTGTCTGGGCTCCAATAGCTTTATCATTTTGTGCCTCACAGTTAACCATTTTAGGAAAAGTCTTGCTCAGCATAGAGTATAATCTTTCTAGATATAAACTGGAGTCTTAATTTTATTTCTTCAAGTATATCTTTAAATATTTTGCCATCTTACTGCTTTGTTCTATGCAAATACCAATTTTGCATGTGTTGGATTACCTTTCCTTGTGTTTCACGGTTTGAATTCTCTCTTTTTCACTTTTAACAAATTTTTATTTTTCATTTATTTTGCTTATTTTTTTCATTTTATCCCCTCTCTGTCCTCTACTATGCTTCCCACAGTATCCCTCTGCCTTTTACTTGCATTTATTTCTATAACAATTATATTTCTCTCAGCTTGTTCCTCATTTCCTCCTTTGTTGTGTATTGTCCTTGATTGTTTTGAATTATTCTTGTTTTGTGGTCTTTCCTCACAGGCAACTATTCACTATGTTTTGGTGTATTGTTTTTAACTTAAGCCAGTGTTTTAATTACAATTTTTATCTTCTCCAGGGCAATATTTCTCCAATGAATGTTCATTGTTGTTCAGTCGCAAAGTCATGTCCAACATTTTGCAACCCCATCAGTTCAGATCAGTTCAGTTCAGTGGCTCAGTCACGTCTGATTCTTTGCAACCCCATGGACTGCAGCACTTCAGGCTTCCCTGTCCATCAGCAACTCCCAGAGCTTACTCAAACTCATGTCCATTGAGTCAGTGATGCCATTCAACCATTTCATCCTCTGTTGTTACCTTCTCCTCCCACCTTCAATCTTTCCCAGGATTAGGGTCTTTTCTAGCCAGTCAGTTCTTCACATCAGGTGGCCCAAGTATTAGAGTTTCAGCTTCAGCATCAGCTCTTCTGATGAATATTCAGGACTGATTTCCTTTAGGATGGATTAGTTGGATCTCCTTGCAATCCAAGTGACTCTCAAGTCTTCTCCAACACCACTGTTCAAAAGCATCAAATCTTCAGCACTCAGCTTTGCATATAGTCCAACTCTCATACACATACATGACTACAGGAAAAAGCATAGCTTTGACTAGGTGGATCTTTGTTGAAAAAGTAATGTCTCTGCTTTTTAATATGCTGTCTAGGTTGATCTTAGCTTTCCTTTCAAGGAGGAAGGAAATCTAATTTCCTTCCTTTAATTTCATGGCTGCAGTCACCAACTGCAGTGATTTTGGAGCCCCAAAAAATAAAGTCTCTCACTCTTTCCACTGTTTCCCCATCTATTTGCCATGAAGTGATTGGACCGTATGCAATGATCTTAGTTTTCTAAATGTTGAGTTTTAAGCCAACATTTTCACTCTTCTCTTTCAATTTCATCAAGAGGCTCTTTAGTTCCTCTTCACTTTCTGCCATAAGGGTGGTGTCATCTGCATGTCTGAGGTTACTGATATTTCTCCTGGCAATCTTGACTCCAGCTTCTGCTTCATTCAGCCCATCGTTTCTCATGATGTACTCTGCATGTAAGTTAAATAAGCAGGCTGACAATATACAGCCTTGACGTACTCCTTTTCCTACTTGGAAACAACCTGTTGTTCCATGTCCAGTTCTAACTGTTGCTTCCTGACCTTCATACAGATTTCTCAAGAGGCAGGTCAGGTGGTCTGGTATTCCCATCTTTTTCAGAATTTTCCACAGTTTGTTGTGATCCACACAGTCAAGGCTTTGGCGTAGTCAATAAAGCATAAATAGATGTTTTTCTGGAACTCTCTTTCTTTTTGTATGATCCAACAGATGTTGGCAATTTGATCTCTGGTTCCTCTACCTTTTCTAAATTCAGCTTGAACATCTGGAAGTTCACAGTTCATATACTGTTGAAGCCTGGCTTGCAGAGTTTTGAGCATTTCTTTGCTAGCATGTGAGATAAATGCAATTGTGCAGTAGTTTGAACATTCGTTGGCATTGCCTTTCTTTGAGATTGGAATGAAAATTGAATTTTTCCAGTCCTGTGGCCACTGCTGAATTTTCCAAATTTGCTGGAATATTGAGTGAAGCACTTTCACAGCATCATCTTTTATGATTTGAAATAGCTCAACTGCAATTCCACCACCTTCACTAGCTTTGTTCATAGTGCTGCTTCCTAAGGCCCACTTGACTTCACATTCCAGGATGTCTGGCTCTAGGTGAGTGTTCACACCATCATGGTTATCTGGGCCTTGATGATCTTTTTTGCATAGTTCTGTGTATTCTTCCCACCTCTTCTTAATTCACAGCCTTGTCTGACTCAAAGAAATTATGAGTCGTGCCATGTGTAGGGCCACCCAAGGCAAACGTGTCATGGTAGAGTTCTGACAAAACATGGCCCACTGGAGAAGGAATGGCAAACCACTTCAGTGTTCTTGCCTTGAGAACCCCATGAACGGTATGAAAAGGCAAAAAGATAGACTACTGAAAGATGAAGTCCCCAGGTCGGTAGGCACCTAATATGCTACCAGGTAACAGTGGAGAAATAACTCCAGAAAGAACGAAAAGATGGAGCCAAAGCAAAAACAACACCCAGTTTTGGACGTGACTGGTGATGGAGGTAAAGTCCAATGCTGGAAATAACAATATTGCATAGGAATCTGGAATGTTAGGTCCATGAATCAAGGTAAATTGGAAGTGGTCAAACAGGAGATGGCAAGAGTGAACATTGACATTTTAAGAGTCAGTGAACTAAAATGGACTGGAATGGGTGAATTTAACTCAAATAACCATTATATCTATTACTGTGGGCAAGAATCCCTTAGAAGAAATGGAGTAGCCATAATAGTCAACAAAAGAGTTCAAAATGCAGTACTCAGATGCAATCTCAAAAATGACAGAATGATCTCTGTTCATTTCCAAGGCAAACTATTCAATATCACAGTAATCCAAGTCTATGCCCCGACCAGTAACGCTGACGAAGCTGAAATTGAATGGTTCTACGAAGACCTACAAGACCTTCTAGAACTAACAAACACCCAAAAAAGATGTCCTTTTCATTATACAGGACTGGAATGCAAAAGTAGGAAGTCAAGAGATACCTGGAGTCACAGGCAAATTTGGCCTAGGAGTACAGAATGAAGCAGGGCAAAGGCTAACAGAGTTTTGCCAAAAGAGCACACTGGTCATAGCAAACACCCTCTTCCAACAACACAAGAGAAGACTCTACAAATGGACATCACCAGATGATCAATACCAAAATCAGATTGATTATATTCTTTGCAGTCAAAGAAGGAGAAGCTCTATGCAGTCAGCAAAAAACAAGATTGGGAGCAGACTGTGGCTCAGCTCATGAACTCCTTATTGCCAAATTCAGACTTAAATGGAAGAAAGTAGGGAAAACCACCAGACCATTCAAGTATGACCTAAAGCAAATCCCTTACGATTATAACAGTAAAAGTGACAAATAGATTCAATGGATTAGATCTGATGGACAGAGTGCCTGAAGAACTATGGACAGAGGTTTGTGACATTGTACAAGAGGCAGTGGTCAAGACCATTCCCAAGAGAAAGAGATGCAAAAAGGCAAAATGGTTGTCTGAGGAGGCCTTACAGATAGCTGAGAAAAGAAGAGAAGCTAGAAGCAAAGGAGAAAAGGAAAGATATACCCATTTGCGACCCCATGGGCTACAGCAAGCCAGGTTTCCCTATCTCCCAGTCATGTCCAATCCTTTGCAACCCTATGGACTGTAGCCCTCCAGGCTCCTCTATCCATGCGGATTCTCCAAGCAGGAATACTGGAGTGTGTTGCCGTGTCCTCCTCCAGGGGACTCAAACTCATCTTCATTGTGCCATCCAACCATCTCATCCTCTGTCGTCCCCTTTTCCTCCTGCCCTGCCTTCAATCTTTCCCAGCATCAGAGTCTTTTCCAATGAGTTGGCTCTCTGCATCAGGTGGATGAAGTATTGGAGCTTCAGCTTCAGGATCAGTCCTTCCAATGAATATTCAGGGTTGATTTCCTTTAGGATGGACTGGTTTGATCTCCTTGCAGTCCAAGGGACTCTCAAGAGTCTTCTCCACATCACAGTTCAAAAGCCTCAGTTCTTTGACTCAGTCTTCTTTATGGCCTGACTCTCACAACTGTACATGATTATTGGAAAAACCATAGCTTTAACTATACACACTTTGTCAGCAACGTGATGTTGTTTATCTACTAGTAATCTTTGCTGCTCGTTTCTTCATTTTTTTTCTTACACTTCCCTTATACAAATACTATATTTCTTTCATCCCTCATCATGTAATAACTCAACTTTCCTGGAATTTGGTTCATACTGGCTGAGGAGGACAGAGAGGCTTTTCATGTACCCATAGCTCTTCCTGCCACCTTCTCTGCTCCTTTGACTGAAGCTCATCCACAGTGTTTCAACTGGTAGATTTTTACACTCGGGTCTATGATTTTCTCTTTCAACAGTAGTGTTTCTTAGTATGTGTTTCTTCTACCTGACACTACTGGTCTCTTCCTTTATTCATTCCAGCCTAGTATTTTTTTTCTCCACTCCTGGTTAGTCTCCTGAATGTTTTTGGAACCTATTAATTATATCTATTTTCTATTTTACTAAAACCTGAGTTTAAAAAAAATTTGCTTCTTTTTATTTTACTTTTAAATAATTTCCAGAAGAAGAAAAATGCAGACTTTGTTGCCATGTTCAAGATAAAACTCTTCTTGAGTAAGTTATTGAAACTTATTGGCTTTTTTTTCTAAAACTGAAATAAAAGGTACATGAATTCTTCACAATTAAAATATTTAATCAGAAAATAAATTTCAGTTATGAACTTGACACTAAGCCATGCACTTTAAAATATAACATTTCACTTTGAAGCAAAACATATACATGAGGGCAAAAATCTTTTATGATTATATGAGTCTTAGAAGAGAGAACTTAGATATTTGTGTAAATCCAGGTTTGCATATCAGTTAGAGAACAGTTAGAATGTTTTTTACATTTATAGTTTTAACTTAAGAATTTGCATCATATAAATCACTTGTGGGACTTCCTTGGTGGTTCAGTAGTGAAGAATCTGCCTTCCAATGCGGGGGATGTGGGTTAGACTGATGATCAGGGAACTAAGATTCCATCCACCACAACCAGAGAGAAACCCACACTTCACAACCAGAGAAGCCAGCAAGCTGCAACTAAGACTGAATACAGCCAAATTATGGGCTTACCCGGTGGCTCAGTGGTTAAAGAACTTGCCTACCAATGCAGGAGTTGCAAGCAACACAAGTTTGATCCCTGGTTCAGGAAGATGCTCTGGAGAAGGAAATGGCAACCCACACCAGTATTCTTGCCTGGAAAATTCCACGGACAGAGAAGCTATGGGGTCACAAAGAGTCAGACACAACAGAGTGCACACACATGACTGTGTGTGGACATGACAAGAGTGTGCGCCCAGCCAAATAGTGAATAGGTACCACTTGGAATAGTGTGCCTCAGAGATACATTTCACTAGTGCTAGTTATATATTCCTAAAATGTAACAGTAGGTCCAAGATTCATAAAAGAACTTGTCAAACAGCATTTCCCATTTCTTACATTCACCTGTTCTGTTTCAGTCTCTTGAGGTAGTTGGTGATGAAGAAAATTCTCTCCTTTTCTCAGGTTCCTTCAACCCCCTGGAATTCTGCATCTGTGTGGGTGGGAGGGGTCTGTTTTTAACTCTCTGATTCTCCAGATAGATAGATGATTGATAGATAGGTAGATAGCCACAGTGTTTCTATATAATATTTTGCAGATAAAAAAATATCTTCTTGGTGAAGTATCTCTCATGTTACAAAGATGTTAGTCTTATTTTTCCATTGTTACACTTTGTTTCTTATTTTTCCTCAGTAATTTTTACTTTCCTACTCAAAGGTTTACACTTTAAGTCTTCTTTTACCATCTTTCCTTTTTATTACAAACAAATGCTGTTTGAAACTTGACTCTGAAAGGTTCTATGTAGAGTTTGCCTTCAGTGTCTCTTTCACAGGCACAATCTGTCACCATGGTTCTGCTCATGTCTCCATTTAGAAATCAGCCCATGGTTACAAATGGGCACACTCCCCTAAAGGTGCCGATGACCACAACAGCGATAGACCTTGAGTGCAAGCTGGCAAAGTCCATTTCTTCCTCCAGCCATTTGGAATCAGGATATTAAAACTAAAGTCTGTCCAATAACTATTTAAACTGAGGCTCCTTAAATCTAAGGCTGAGGAAGCCAAGTTTATGAAGACAAGAAAAAACTGAGAGAAAGAATACAGTGTGATAGAAAGGGGAGAGGGGGTGAGGGATTGGTATGAAAGAGGAAGGACAGGTGGGAAAGTGTGGGCTCCAAGGGGGGTGGAGTGACAGTTACGTGGTCTGAGCCGTCAGACCCCCTGAGCCCAAGCCCACCTTTTTGATGTTGGGATCTGCTAGTTTGCCAATGACTTTTCAGATTTCCTTTTTTGCTTACCTTGGTTTCGCTAAACCAATTCTTTGTGAAACGATTATTCTGTAAGGACTTCCCCAGTGGCTCAGAGGTAAAGAATCCACCTGCAAAGCAGGAGACCAAGGTTCAATCCCTGGGTTGGGAAGAGCCCCTGGAGAAGGAAATGGCAACCCACTCCAGTATTCTTGCCTGGGAAATCCCATGCACAGAGGAGCCTGGTGGGCTATAGTCCATGGGGTCTCAAAAGAGTTAGACATGACTTAGTGACTAAACAACAACAATTTTTTAACATAAGACAACATGAAGACATTTATTGAAACAGGCACACCCAGTAGAGAATGGACTTGTGGACACAGCAGGGGCTGGTGAGGGTAGGACGAGCTGAGAAAGTAGCACTGACATGTGTGTGGATCATGTGAAATGGTGGGGAGCTGCCATACAACGCAGGGACCCCAGCCTGGCACTCTGATGATCTAGAGCGTCAGTGTGGGGGGAGGGAAGGGAGGCTCCGGAGGAGGAGGATTTTCCTCTTGACTGATTTTCATTGTCGTGCAGCAGAAACCAACACAACGTTGTAAAGCAATTTTCCATCATTAAAAAATAGAAGAAAAATGCTGCAAAATATTTGAATTACTAGGATAACAGCAGAAATTCAAATTAAAGGTTAGGAGGAGGAGCCATGCTGGACCATTTGCAGCCCTGACCTATGGGAAATGACTTGTTTGTGCCGGCTCATTAGGCTTCAAAGAATCCTCAGTGGAACATATTATGTAGAATAAAATTAAAATAAAATATCACAACCTCCAAAATTTTCAATCCTGCTGTGAAAATCAGAAAGCTATGCTTCCAAACCTGCTTACACACCAAAAATGTTAATCATACGCTTGAGACCACTTCAGATGAATTAATCCGGATTCACAGACGTGGGATGAGAATGATTCTTCTTGAGGCAACTGGATAACCTCTCTAGGGGATAAAACAGTTATTGTTTAGGCATAAACAGTATTTAAAATAAAAAACAGACTAGCACAAACAGTGGGCATAGCAGGAGGGTGAAGGCCGTGGCCCCACCTGGGATAGTAGCTCTGCTGGAGCTCAGATCCCAGACACAATGCAGGTCTCCCAACCTCAGGGTTTGGTGAGAGAGAGAATGAGGTATTAAGTTAGATGAGCTACTAAATCCCAGTCATGGAAGAGATGCATTGGACGTCCGATGCCTGTCCACCTAGGGCTCATGATCCGACTTTCACAAGAAATGTCTCCCGTTGTCAAACCAGGGAATCCAGGTGTGTACACATGCACGTGTGAGCCAGTCACAAGCAGGGGCGTGCTTCTTCAGACGTGCTTTCCGTCTCCCCTACCCACGGTCTCATTCCCATGCTCCACGCTATTAAACCCATCAGCGTTTGCCTAGGAGTTTCCAGTCGTGTGTTCTCTGCCTAAGTGCAGACTACCTATGAATTTAGAAAAGTTGATGTAGAACAAGAAGAAATTGGATCACTTTACTCTTTATTCAAACAGAGCTGATTGAGTGTATAAACACATTCACTTAACTCACATGTCTTCCTATGGGAGCAGAGCTGAGTGTGTGTATTCTGTTTTTATCCATACACAGGAATGAAGAGGCTTATGTAATGTATGTTAATGTTTCTTTCTTTTATTTTATTGCCCAAATGTTTAGAGTGCTAAACAACATTTGAATGCAGATCCAATGTGTAGAATCTAGAAAAACGGTATAGATGATCTTATTTGTAAAATAGAAATAGATTCATAGAGGTAGAGAACAAACATGGACACCAAAAGGCGGGATGGGGGGCGGGGTTTGAGATGGATTGGAAGATTGGGACTGACGAGTGTACACTACTGAGACGATGTATAAAATAGATAACTAATGAGAACCTGATGTACAGCAGAGAGAAATCTACTCAATGCTCTGTGATGACTGAAATGGGAAGGAGATCCAAAAGGTATGGGACACATGCATACGTTCAGTTTATTCATCTTGCTCTACAGTAGGAACCAACAGAACATTGTAAAGCAAATGTGCTCCAATAAAAATTAATTTAAAAAATAAACAACAAGATCTTAGTGTATAGCACAGGGAACTATATTCAATATCTTGTAATAACCTTGTGTAATGGAAAAGAATCTGAAAAAATACATATATGTAAAACAGAATAACTTTTCTGCACACCGAAACTAATACAACATTGTAAATCAGCAATACTTTAATATGGGGAAGGAAATGGGAACCGATTTCAATATGCTTGCCTGGAAAATCCCATGGACAGAGGAGCCTGGCAGGCTACAGTCCATGGAGTCACAAGAGTCAGACATGACTTGTGACTAAACAACAGTACTTTAATAAAAGACAATTAGCTTAATAAAAACACACTGATGTGTAGCCAGAAGCATGCTTGTCCAGAAAGAATTGTATCTAGAGTCTCTCTCTATAACTTGCTTTGCCTTTGGAGCCCTACATCAGCGTGGGCTCCAGCCAGCCTGCTTCTCCATCTAGAACAATAGCCCTGGGAGTGAAAGTTCCTGGTGACAAGTAAAGGATTTGTTTAGAATGTTTGGGTTCACTCTTTGGAATGATAACAATGTACATTTAGCATTAAGATGGAGTCTTCTTGGCTGCTTTCCTAAAGCACTAAACATTTTTTTCCCTTAAAAAAAATGAAAAATCTGATTCAAAACCCTGGTATATTGGATAGGGCAAAATGCAAAACAGAGCTACTGCATGTAGCTCAGTCGTGTCCGACTCTATGACCCCATGGATTGTCTCCTCTGTTCATGGGATTCTCCTGGCAAGAATACCGGAGAGGGTAGCCGTTCCCTTCTCCAGGAAATCTTCCCAAGCCAGGGATCGAACAGGTCTCCTGCATTGCAGGCAGACTTTACTGTCTGAGCCTCCAGGGAAGCTATTTCACTACTTCCCAGTAAACTCAAGAGCTTCCTAGAACATTGGCACATGTGGCTCGTCCCTTCCGTCATCCTTGACTCTTTGCAACCCTGCTGACTGTAGCCCGCCAGGCTCCTCTGTCCATGGGATTCTCCAGGAAAGAATAGTGCCCTCCTCCAGGGGATCTTTCCGACCCAGGGATCGGACCCTTGTCTCCCGCAGCTCCTGCATCGGCGGGTGAGTTCTTTACCACTAGCACCACCTGGGGAGCCCAGAACACTGGCACATACTGAGAAAAATTGAATAAAATAGCCTTTCCGCCCTGGAAGGATGCAAAGTTTAAACTCTCACTCTCTTTGATTAAAAGAATGGACATTAAAATGCCCATACTACTCAAAGCAATCTACAGATGTAATACAATTTCTATCTGAAATTATTGGTACCATGTAGTTTATGAAGCTCTTTAAACAGTTTCAGTTATTGCCAGGCCTGAATTCTTCTTGAATTTTCTTTTTTTAACCCCATCCTTTTCTGAGTCCACATGATGTAACTGTGAGTTCATCCTCATTTGAACCACACTTAGATGACACTGCTGGTCTTCAGCTCTGTTTATTGACACATTCAAACTCTACCTGATTCTTTCCTGATCAAAAGCCCTGTGAGGGAGGCTTCCCTCTGCTGTTAAGCAAATGAAATATCTGCTACTAAATACATCCAACCCTGGGAAGTGGTTCCCTTCCCTTTTCTTCAGTACTTGAGTCAGATTTATAACATGTGTTTGATACTGTTTAGTAGATGTCACAGTCAGCAATTATCCTTCTACGACTACTCCCCTCATAGGTGTGTTTTACTCTCATTGACAACCATTTTCTGATTCAAATTCACACTGTGGATGGGCTTTTCCATGGGACAGAATGACATTCCTGATAACCTATCCAGTGTTGAACTTGACCATCACCATCAGCCTCAGAGCAGGTCATTTCCTTTCTGTGTATCTATCCAGGGCTTTGTGCCTTTGGTCCAGATGGTTTGGTCTAATTAAGTAGAATTTAAATACATCAAATAGAATTGGAATCATTTTGAGGGTCCTGTTGGATTTCTCAACCTTGGCTTCTTATTAAAATTACCGGGGGGAGAATTTTGAAAATGCTGAAGTGTCATCCACGTCCAGGTAGATTCATTTGGACTGCCTGGAGGCAGGGCCAAGGCACCATTTGTGTCCAGCACTGTTCAGGCAGTTCCAGCCGCAGCTAAGTGCCGAGAGCTGCCAGGTGCGATATGGGAGTTCTGGCAACATCTAGGAGACAAGGGTTCTGAATGCGTCCTGCGGGCTTTTCTAGTCCATTCTCCTTGAGTGGCACTACAGTGTTTTTCTCTCTAAGCAACACTGTGCTAAATTCGCATGTGCATGCCCTCCACCTGCCCCTCTAATCATGTTCCCCTGTGATGGGGCACCTGGCTCTGCCTCGGAAGCTCCCTTCAGGCACGAGCTGCCCAGCCCCACACTCCTTGTCTCTGCAGTGAACAAGCAGCGAGCGGACTGGTCCGGTGGAGGGCGCCCAGCAGGGCTATGGCTGGCATTGCAAGGAACTCAGGAAACTCTCGTCTGTACCTCCAAACCTTGCCATCTTCAACAACACAGCAGGACTAGTCACTCTGATATTTTAATTCTCACCTGCCTCTGAGACCATTTATCAATTTGTTTAGGATCTATGCAGCAGGGAGAAGGAATGAATTATATGATATATAATTAACACATATTAATATATATAATTATATAATTAATATATATAATTATATAAAATATATAATATAATTATATATTATAATTATAAAAATGAATTATAAATCTGCACAGCTTGCACCATGGCTGAGCTTTATGGAGCTAAGGACCCCGTGCAGAGAGGCAGAGCGGCTGCCTCTGATGGGAAGCAGTGTGCATGCTCCAGGAGTCTGCAGGCACCTCGCCCAGCACCAGCATCAAGTGGAGGAAGAAGGATGCTCCCACTTCCGCCTGGAGCCAAGCACAGCTCCTCAGTAGTGATGGGAGGGAACAGCATCCCTCAGGCATATGTCGCTCTGGGGTCATCAGGAGACCACCTCACCTCCCACTGAGAGCATGCCTGGTGAGGGGAAGCAGCCTGGGTTTCTCCCCTCCCTCCTCTTTGTATAGCTGCTGATAAGATGTAGGGTTCGAGAATAAGTATGATTACATTCAGGTTAATAGTAAAATCATTTTATTTCTAAAGGTTCTGGCTAATAATGATTTTTATTTTATTGTTTTCCTTAGCTGAATTTTCTAATCTGAAGTCTGAAGACTTACCGCTTATTGAAAAAGAACAAGAATTAAAATGTATTACTAAAATAAAATAGTAGTTTTGTAATTGGTTTTTGACATTTGTGCAAGTTTATTTAGTAGAAACTATCTCTAACTTTTGCTTTAGATTGATGTCTTGCTTAAATTAAGCCACATCGCAGCTCAGATATTAAAATGCTCAGTATTTCTGAAAACATACAATAGGACAGGAATGTAGTAGGTTCTTGATGTTAAATCTGTTTAAAAGATAAATTGTTCCTACTTTACAAATGAAAAATTAAAACACTCAAACATTTGTACTCACATGCCCAAATTTCCACCTTCATTCTGAATGTTTTATAATGGATTGGTAAGTATGTTTTGTACTCAATAGTATGGCCTTTTTTTTAAATCTAGTCTAGTCTAAATCAGGAATCAATTTTCAAAGGGTTATCTGTTTAATAGCATAATTATTTTAATGTGAACATAAATTCTGCTTTCCCAAACTCTACCGCATTAATCCATCACTCTCTTCTATTGCATTTTTTTATATTTATATTTGTTAATAGATGAGTACAAGCTTTGAAATCTCATGAACTAGACTTATGTCCTGGGTCTTCCTGATGTAGGAGACACGAGCAGTGGCTTTGGATTCAGAGGTCGGGGTTTCAATTGCGTGCAGCCACTCGTTAGCTGTATGCTTGGTCCTTCTAGAAGCTCATTTTCCGCATCTGGAAAATGGTGGTTAAATGATTTTCTTTGTGAGATTATTGTGGGGACACAATGAAGTAATGCCTATAAATACTATTGCACTGTGACTGGCACATCATAAAAGCTGAATTGCTCACGCTTCCCTTTCTCGTCTGTTAATCATCCACACAAATATTTCAAGCTTATGTAGCTAAACCCTTGTGCTATTCAGAGTCTCCATCCATATGTCTTTGTGGCCCCCTGACTCCTGTGTAACTGATTGCTTAAGGAGGGGTTGAAGTTTACAGCAGCAAAAACATTTCAATTCTCCCTAACGAATCAATCCAACTTAATGATTGTATGTCAAGAACAATAATAGAACAGAGAAGTGTCATCAGGGGTTTTTCCTCCAAAGAACCACATCTGAGTTTCAGCCCCTAGAGTGAAGGCTGAGACAGGTAGAAGTCGGCAGAGCAAGGGAAGTTTTCCTCCTAAGAATTCCCTTGCTTCCTGGCTCACTGAGCACTTTATAGAACACCTGCTACCAAAATTCTGGGGAGACAGATGACAAGTGGTCATCTATTTCCAGAATTAAACCCACATTCAAAATCTTCTACCCCACTGATGTCAGTGCTATAGCGTTCATCCCAGAGTTTCCAGTGTGTTCATGAAAGAACATAAAATCATGAGTATTCTCCGCATAAAGTATTTGTCAGCTTTGCACTGCATTAGATGTAACACTGTCTACTGTGTTCACCCCGGGCGGCTGTTTATATTATCACAACTCAAAGGACAATCCAGGTCTGTGCAAATGGACGTGTCAGCTCCTCAGGGTACAAAGCCCTGCGTGTCCGGCTGAATCAGACCTCTGAACGGGTCAAGTTCAGCGTGCGCGTGTTTCTGGTTGCAAACCTGCCAGTGCCATCAGTGGAAGAGGCAGTCTTGAAAGAATTTTTCTTTGTAAACCCACCTATTGCAGAAATATCTTCTACACCATCCCTTATAGTCAGGCTTGTGGGCTTCCTGTGAAAGGCGATGAGCTGAAAATGGAGTAGAAAAAGCAAAAAAGCAGGGCATCAACCAGATCGGGGCTCAATTCCTGGCTGCATTACTTAATCAATGCTCTACCCGATTTGAAAATTTTAAGCTTCAGTTTCACAGGATGCTCTTCGTCCTTCCACCTCCCTGCCACACGTGGGTCCTGTCTGCCTTAATGTGACTCTGTTCCTGGGCCCTTTTCTGTCTTGGTGGCTGCCCGTCCTTACCAGGATTTATCTTCAAATGACCTCTCCATCTCCTCATCCCAGGCTAAACCAGCACCCTGTTTCATTACCATCTTGTCGGGGGAAGGAACAAAAAGCCCCCTCACATGTCCTAAGTCAGGAAGGAGTTTTAGCAGCTCCGCGATTAGAAAGTTTGGAGGTTCATAGGTTTCATACCTAGTCTTTTTGGTACTATTGGTGCAACAGCTATTTCTCTGTGAGGACGTGAGGTTTAGATTCTTAAATGTGTTGCCTTTGCCCCCAAGACACGGCTGTTAGTATTACCAGAGGGCCATCCTGCCCATCTGGGGAAGCACTGTCTCTTCCATACTGATTATAAAATGTCTTCAGCTTCACTATATGGGGAGCATCTCAAGCCATAAGCCCACTTTCCAACCAATCACTGTATTACCATGATTGACCCTCCTGAGTCAGAGGTAGAGTCTACCCAGCTAAGGACACATGACTGCCACGTACAAGAAGGGTAGCATAGATTCAAAGAAGGCAAATAAAACTCCAACATTCCCTCACCACCACCAAGACTCCACATTATCTGAAGTTTCCCAGCCCTGACACTTTTGCTTCTATGTTATGTTGTTCTAAATCCAACCCGATCCTAGCAGCCGACTCTAGAAGGTTCGGTGGGAGAGGCTATGGCCAGAGACGCATCTGTGGGAGTGTAGTGATGCATCTGTGGGAGAAGGACATCTAGTTGACTGCCTGGTAATATGGAAAAGATTTGCTAAAATTATAAAGACTCTTTATAAACTACACATGAGTATGAAAGTCTCCTGGCTGGTTCCAAGGAAAACTCATCTACAAAAATAAACTTGAACACTGGTGAGGAGACACTGATTTATGGGAGAGAAAATTAGGGGGAAAGTCCAACAGCAGAGGAATCATTAATTAAAAGATGGTTTATTATGCACTCAGTTACTGAATAATCATGAAAAGTACTAACTCATATCAAATTGATGTTTTGAAGTAAAATTCTGTTTGTGGTATGATTATATTTACATGAAATAAACTTTACAAAGCAATGGTGGTGAAAACTTTAAAAAATCATGAAAATATTAGGAGTGTTCATGTGTGGCATTATGGATTAATTCTAATGATGGAAAGGAGAATACATATTAGTTTTTAAACTACAGACTCCAAAGAAAGCTTGTCATATTATAATGAATATGTACAGCCTTTCAAGTGACTGCTTTAAATGAGTAATATATGTTATATTTAGTGAAAGAGAAATGAAAAACAATCCAATACTTAATATATTCAAGATGGCACCCATAATATTGGTTCTGTTGTTAATATAGACTTATTTATCATCTCTCAAATTTTTAGACTGTGCTACTCAGTTCTATTAAGTATCCATCCCGTCAATATTCAGTCCTGCAGAAAACTTAACAAACAAGCTCCACATAAATACAACACAATACAGTTCTCAGATAAATACAAATATGTCTCTTTCTTCAAAAAATGGCATTATCATCAGCCAACAGAACCCTACCTTACAGAACACCTGTTATAGGACACCCTAAAATTGTATTTTTTTTTCTCTTGAAAACCTGGAGCCACAAGCATCTCCCTGGCTGAATTCCCAGATGCCTGGTGCTTTAGTTTTATTACAAAGCTTGCCCATTTTAATCTGATTTTTTCTTCATGATACATGAGCCACTCCTTGCAGGGTAAGTTCATTTGAGTATGGTCCTTTCATTTTAAATTAATCGGCTGCTTTCAGCATCATCCAGATTGAAGTGTTGATTGTGTACTATTTATCTTCTTAATAACAAAAAATTAATCTGCAAAGCAAAGATCTAAGAGGATGGTCTGTTCTCCACGGTGAGAGATGAAATGCTCTGATACTCTCACCGAGGGTAACATTTGCCTTCTTAGAGTTATTCCTGGGTAGCCATTATTTTGTTTCAATGTGATTGCTTTCTGGACTTTATATTTTATCATTATTCCCAGAACACCCATCAGGTTCACTCCAGGTCTCATCAAGATGGAGCAGCTGCTGCCAGGAATGCTGAAAAGCACCTCCTAACTTTCTCTTTCAGGCCAACACCCTTACATCCCTTTTTGGGACCACAGATGTAACATCCACACCAAAAGTAAGTATTACAAAGGGATGCTCAGGTCTACAAAACACTCCTCTGTCCTGTCTGGTCAGTGCAATTCCTTCCTAACATCTCTGCATTTATTGCTTCCCAGAACTATCGTCCCCACCCCCTTTGCCTTCCCATTCTACAGGGTGATGCAGGAAATGCCAGGGGGGACCAGGAACACGTCCTCAGAAGCCTAAAAAGTAGGTCCCATTCTAATTCTGCTCAGAACTCTACTTACCAAGAAGTCCAGCCTGTGCTTTGAGGAAGAACAGCAGTCTAGGGTTGTGCATGATAGGTCACTTCAGTCATGTCCAACTCTGTGCGATGCTATGGATTGTAGCCCACCAGGATCCTATGTCCATGGGATTCTCCAGGCAAGAACACTGGGGTGGGTCTCCACGCCCTCTTCCGAGGGATCTTTCTGACCCAAGGATTGAATCCATGTCTTTTATGTTTGATGTATTGGCAGGCAGGTTCTTTATCACCTGGGAAGCCCAGTTAGGATTTTTCCCAGGTTAAGGAAAGATGCAGAAAAAGACAAGTCCTTCTATGAACTATGCTCAAAAGAATAAACAAAGGAGATGACAAGGTCATGATAGAAGTAATGACAGAGCCCTGAGATGAAGTCAGGTCTCTGTAACATTCCTTCCACCACACCTCGGGCCCACCATTCAGCATACGGCAAGTACCAACCAGACACCCTGCCCTGGAGAGACAGCTGAGAATCAGGAGGTCACAGCCCTGCCCGCGGGGGACCTGGAGGACATGATAACATGTGCCTGGCATTGCTTTCCATGTTTCCCATATATTCACCCTTTTAATCCACAGAAAATACTGTATAGAAATTACTATCATTGTCTCTATTTTTACAGATGAAGTAACACAAAACAAAGTGTCTAAATAACTGGTCCCAAAACAGAGGGCCAACAAGTTGCAGACAAGGATCCATGAACAGGTAGGAATGGCCCAAATCTGTGTTCTGACCACCCTGGCGGCACTCATGGTCCTTGCCACGCTCACCAGTCACCGTCTCAAAACAAGACAAGACTACAGCCTCTTTATGGCTGCAAGTCAAGGTGGAGATCATCTTATCTAGCTGTTTGCGATAAGGAGACCAGAGCACAAGCAGGGTTACTAAGAGATCAGGTGGAAGGATGCGTCTGCATTCACCAGGCTGTCTCCCCCCACTTAAAAGTAGTTAATTGCTTGGGGGTGCATCATACCCAACACAATATTGTAAAGCAATTAACCTCCAATTAAAAATATTTTTTTTTAAATAACAATTCACTTATTTGTGGTATCTGGAAATATGATGCAGATGAACTTATTTGCAAAGCAGAAATAGAGACACAAATGTGGAGAAAAGATATGGACCCCAAGGGGGAAAATAGGGGATGGGATGAATTAGAAGATTGGAATTGACAGATACACTACTGATGCTATGTATAAAACAGGAAACTAATGAGAATCTGCAGTATAGCACAGGGAACTCTACTCAGCGCTCTGTGGGGACCTAAATGGGAAAGAAACTCAAGAAAGAGGAATATATGTGTATGCATGGCAGGCTCACTTTGCTCTACAGCAGAAAATAATACAACATATTGTAACACAACTCTATTCCAACAAAAATCAAATTTTTAAAATGGATATGGGCTCCAGAACAGTGAATATCTTGTACAACTGCCTGAAAACACTCTGACTGTTGATGCATGATTTTTATTCATGCTGGAAGCTTAGGTGTTTTCACTTTGCAAAGGTGTATCTTTTTTTTCAGCTTTTTTTAAATGACAATTTTTATTGAAGTATTTCTTTAATTCGCAATGCTGTGTTAGCTTCAGGTGCACATCAAGATGATTCCATATATATACACATACGTATCATGTACCTATATGCATAAATATATTCTATTTCAGATTCTTTTCCAAAAGTGTATCACTTTTGATCTGTACTATTTTCTGTTGATTCACTAAAAATGCATGTGATTCAAAACCACATGAACCTGAGTCTAAATCGCCAGATGCTGTTCACTTCTACCTTTGATTTTCGGCAAGTTTCTCAATCTATCACAAATAATCACACTTCCCAGAGTTTCCCTGGGAAAATGAAAGTACCCCACACATACAAAGGCATCTGGAACTCAACAGCATTCTCATAAAGAATGTATGGCAAAAACCACTACAATATTGTAAAGTAATTGGCTCCAACTAATAAAAATAAATTAAAAAAAAAAAAGAGAGACTGACTTTTTTTAAACCTTTTCTCCCAAATACCCACCATGGAATAGCTTAACCAATATTTTGTTTTTAAGTATCTATTAAATGATTAACTGACTTTTCTCAAAGGGACAAAGCCTTTCATTTACAAAAGTCAATTCTGACAATCCTAAATGTGAGGACTCAGAGGTTCTTTACACAACCCAGTAGCAGAGGAGATGCTGTGGATCTCACCAGGACAGCAGTGTCCCGCTGAGCTGGTTAAACAGCCCTTGAGGACCCAGCTCTCCCTGAGCTGTGCCCAGCCACCAGACATGGCGCAGGCGATGCGTCTGTATGATGCAACGGCCTGATTTGCATAGCTGATCATCCTCCTTCCCCGCCCTGCAGCCTGGCCTGTGCCAGCAGTCTGATGAGGGGCTGAGAGCCAGCCAGCCTGGTGCAGACTCTCTCTCTGCCCTGCATTTGCTGAACAGTTCAGACAAATCACTTAGAGCCTCTGCATCTCAATTCCTGCTCTTGAGAATGGTACCCACGGTTTATACTTGTTTACCCATTAGCTGACTTAGTTAATAAATTTAAATTGCTTTGTAGATAGGTGAAACTGAGTGTGCAGAAGTGTTAATTATCGTGATTTGTGGACACTTCTCAAGTCTTGCATCTTGTATGCAAATGAGGCAGTAACTACCTCATTTGGTAAAAAGAGAAATAAACACTAAGTAGAAATCATGTCAGTGAGTACAAATGTTTACAAGAAAGCAGAAAGGAAGAATGACAGGACTCTTTGGTGGGAGATTGTCCTTGAGTTGCCAAAATCATCTGTTGCTTGTGGAGTCTAAAATCTAAAAAAGAGCAGATGGGAGCATGGGACAGCCTCAAACCTTCAGAGAGGGTGGGTGGAAATCTCAACAACTGGCCCTGGGAGGAGGCGAGGTGCCCAGCAGTTAGGAATGCTTCCCTCGGGAGTAATTAATTATTAGGTACAGCATCCCTGAACTGAATGTGGATTAGGACTTGCAAACTCTGTTGGGTGAACTGGTGTGACTGTGAGAGATAAGAATTAATAATGAGTCACTTTCAACCTTTGAAACTCCCATGATCAAGAAGGGCACGCAGGCAGGTGAATGAAGAGCTACAGTCAACATGCTGCTAAGAGCAGTCAGGAGGAGCTTCAGGAGGAGGTGACATTTGAACAGGGTTCTGGTCATTAAGTGGGAATTAACCAGGAAGAAATGAGGAAGGGGTCAATGGGATACGCACGCCACTCCAGGCACTATATAGAATGTGGACACAAAAGGCCCGGGGAAAGCCAGTGCGGGTAAGAGATGATCAGGAAAAAAAAAAAAAGATGATCAGGATAGCAGATGACAGAGAGGAAACAATGTCACCTAGGGAGCATCTAAGGCTAGGTCTTTAGTACACCATCACCTAGAACACCAGATTCTGTGCCAAGGACAGATTTCAGGTCTACAAAAGGATTTCTTCCCTCAGTCACTAAAATTTGCCTTTACCAGGAGTTCCAAGAGTGTAACCAAGACAATTAGAAGGTGTAAAAATGTTAGGTTTATGCTACTAAATTTACAAGCCTACAGACATCAACAGCCTTGACATTATGGATACTCACTTCTGCCATCATACTATACAGGATCATAATCCTTTCCTCATGTCTTCACCTGCCCACCTGTCACACGACAGACCCAGCTAAACCTAAGAGTCTGTGCTGGGTATTAGTCCAGGTGGGCATGCTGGACTAATATCCAGTACACTCGGTTTCACCTATCTACAAAGCAATTTCCATTTAATAACTAAGTCAGCTAATGGGTAAACAAGTATAAACCGTGGCTTCCTCCTGTTTAGGGGGACTCTGGGTGTTCGCTCCTGGGGAAGGCAGGCTCCTCGCTCTGGGGAGGCCACGCCTGGAGCAGCGAGGATGAGTGGGGCAGGGCCACCCTCTGAGCTCCGACAGTATGGCCCTGCCCAGGTTGTGCAGGGACCGGGCTTAGCCAGGAAGCAGGTGCGTGATGATCGTCACCGCGGCGCCGGCGCCCCAGCCAGAGCCTCCCTGACGTCTCCGGTTCCAGCCTCGGCCCCTTCCCAGCCGGGACACATGCTTTCCCCTATAACCCTTGTGTGGGTTTTTCTTTGGTTTCTGTTCAAACTTACAAAAGAGCATGCTGACTGCACTGAATAAGCCCCACCCTACGGAGGAGCATGGGGGCACCTCTCTGTCCAGCACTGCCTGAGGCTCTGTGGGTGGGCACCCAAGATTGAGCAGTCAGAGGGGCTGGAAGCTGCCTAGCAGCAAATCTGTTTCCTCTCTATCCACACCCCTCAATCCACATAACAGGGGACAGGCAACCGTGTATTTATACCCACTCCGTGTTGGTCTTGTGCTTTAACACAGACCATGTCTTCTAATCTTTTTGTTCATGTGGAACAGTGTTATTGTCCCTGTTGACAGAAACAGAAGCTGAGGCTCAGAAAAGAGAGGTGATTTGCAAACAACACAGAAAAAATAAAGGTTTGCTGGACTTCTGAGCCACTTTCTTGCTGTCTTACCAAACCATCATCTGCCTGAGACAGGTAGGTGTGGGGATCTGTGCTGGTGGGGGACAGCAGGGCAGAAAATAGGTGCTTATTTGTAGATTTTCCTGTAATAGTCGAGGACACCTATTATTCAGCAGAAATAGAAGCTGCCTTGCTTTTATCCCTCCAGTATCATTCATGCATACAAAGAAAAAAATCTTTACAAATAATACATCCAATAACATGTACCCAGAATATATAAATAACTCTTTAAAGTGGGCAAAGATTTGAATAGAAACTTCTCCAGTCAAGATATACACATGGCCATAAAGCACATGAAAAGATGCTCAACATCATTAGTCATTAGGGGAAATTCAACTCAAAAGCACAATGAGATCACCTCACACCCACTGGAATGGCTGAAATAAAAAACACAAAGGAATAGTAATGTTGGCAAAGATACAGAGAAATTAAAACTTTGCTACTTGCTGATGGAGAAGCAAGATACCTGTAACAGCATGAATAAGCCTCAAAAATATTATGCCAAGTGAAAGAAGCTGGTCTCAAACAAGGTACATATTTATGATTGCATCATAGGAAACATCTGTGATGGATGAAATTTAGAGATAAAGGCTGATGAGTGCTGCCTAAAGCTTTGGGTCAATGAGATGGGGGCAATCATGGGTAGAAATGAGGAGTGATTGATGGTCAAAGGCATTTTTATTGCATCTTTTATTTCACTTAAATAAGTTATAACATGAGGTTCATAGTTTCAGTTGCCAGTCAGTTCAGTTCAGTTCAGTTCAGTTCAGTCGCTCAGTCATGTCCGATTCTTTGCGACCCCATGAATCACAGCGTGCCAGGCCTCCCTGTCCATCACAAACTCCCGGAGTTTACCCAAACCCATGCCCATCGAGTCGGTAATGCCATCCAGCCATCTCATCCTCTGTTGTCCCCTTCTCCCCCTGCCCCCAATCCCTCCCAGCTTCAGGGTCTTTTCCAATAAGTCAACTCTTCACATGAGGTGGCCAAAGTACTGGAGTTTCAGCTTTAGCATTAGTCCATCCAATGAGCACCCAGGACTAATCTCCTTTAGACATGGACTAGTTGGATCTCCTTGCAGTCCAAGGGACTCTCAAAAGTCTTTTCCAATACCACAGTTCAAAAGCATCAATTCTTCAGCACTCAGCTTTCTTCACAGTCCAACTCTCAGATCCATACATGACCACTGGAAAAACCATAGCCTTGACTGGACGGACCTTTGTTGGCAAAGTAATGTCTCTGCTTTTTAATATGCTATCTAGGTTTGTCATAACTTTCCTTCCAAAGAGTAAGCGTCTTTTAATTTCATGGCTGCAGTCACCATCTGCAGTGATTTTGGAGCCCCCCAAAAACATAAAGTCCAACATTGTTTCCACTGTCTCCCAATCTATTTCCCATGAAGTGATGGGACCAGATGCCATGATCTTAGTTTTCTGAATATTGAGCTTTAAGCCAACTTTTTCACTCTCATCTTTCACTTTCATCAAGAGGCTCTTTAGTTCCTCTTCACTTTCTGCCATAAGGGTGGTGTCATCTGCATATCTGAGGTTATTGATACTTCTCCCATTAGAGTACCTTTAAAAACAACTTAGACCTGCACTAACCAAAGCTGCATTTTTTACCTTTGACAAAGATTATATCAAATCCATATTTTCAATTTTTGGAATTTTAATCAGAACTTAATATCAAAACTAATATTATATTTCAATAGATGTGTGCCAGAAATGGAATATTCTCACTAAAAAGTAGGTTCATTTTCTATCCTATTCACATTTATAAGCTAATTTTAAATTTATTACTGTAATGTGACTCTGGAAAGCCTTGTACTTTTCAAAAACTTATTTTTATACAATTTTAAAGGTTACTTTTCATTTACAGTTATTACAAAATATTGGCTAGACTTCTCCTATTGTACAATACTTCCTTGAGCCATTTGACATCAAAGAGTTTGTACCTCCCCTTCCCCCGCCCCTATATTGTTCCTCCCTGCCTCCCCACAAGTAGATCAAAATTTCTTTGAGGGTTAATGACAATTTTCTAAAATTAGATTGTGGCTGATTTCTGAATAAGTGTAATAAAAAGTGTGCAAAGCACACTCTAAGTAGTGAGGTTTGTGGTATGTAAATTATATCTCACTGACTCCACAAAAAAAGAAAAGAAAGGAAAAAAATGCAATTTTCAATTGATAATCATACCCTCTGACATGTTCTCCTATTCAAATAACCTCACAAAATTGGTTTAAAGGTTGCTCCCTCTGTGGTGGAGGAGTGTGAGGCTGCCGCGTCGGGGGCAGGTGACCTCCTCAGGGTGACGTAGCTGATGAAGGCTGGATCCAAAACTCATGGTCATTCCCTCTTGCAGTGATGGAGTAGCGAGCTCCGCTGTGTTCTTAACCAAATATCATCTTCAAAGGAAAGGACCTAATATATTTTGGAGACTGTACGTTTAACCCCACAATAGGTTAGTCCTGTCTTTAATATTATTTCCATTTTAGGGTTGAAGAAACTAAGATGCAGAGAGGATATTTTTCAATTCTGCATAATTTATTAATAAGTTGTCCAAATTCACATTTCTTTGGCTTCAAAACAGTAACTCTTTTCTCCTATACACATGATGCTTTGTCCTTTAGTCATTCAAATCCTAAACTTTTTGCTTCAAAGCTATTGAACCTTATGGAAAGCAAAGTTGCAAGCTTCTCATAATTTATACCAAAAAAAATGCACCAAAGGACATTGTAAAAAGTGTCCGGAAGAAACACACTGTGTGGGAATGATGATTCACCATCTACTGACTCTAATATTTCTGAAAATGTTTGTATCGTGCAGTACTACCTAGAACTCATATTGAATTTTGTTTTTGTTAATTGTTGCAAAATAATCTATTTTTTTCTTCTTTAGGAAAGCGACATAATTAATACACAAATGACTACAAAAAAAACACCTTTCCATTCTAGAACAGGTGTTAAATTAACCACAAGAGGACTCTCATGTTATTTCCCAAATGTAACACAATAAAATTACAAGGAAAGCATCACTAAAAAGGGAAATGCTTTTCAAACTCCTCTTCTCTGGTCTAAATTAATAGCTTCTAGGTTTATTGGTTCCCAGAAGAAAACAAGCTGAATTTGTTTACTCCTACATATGAATAATCATGTCCATAGTGTTCCAAGGGAAGAAAACACGCTAGAATGATCAATGTTCTTGGTTCTAAGAAGTAAACAGAACGCTCAGTCAGAACGAGGAGGGAGGGTCTGAAATGGAACAGAGATAATGGAGTTTGCCCCAGGAAGTTTGTGTGTATAGATGGAGAGAATAAGAAGCAATAATTCAGGAAGACAGGAAAGATGTGACCCTACCATGTACCAACCAGCATGGATGAGAACTGTCTCCCCCCCGCCCCACCCTGCAGAAAGCTTATGGTTTCCTCAATTCCAATTCAGTGGAGTGAGTTTCATTTATGGGGAACGGGTAGACAGAACACAGAGAGATGGGCATAAACAATTCCCAAAATAAAGTGACCTATACATAGATTTTTTAATTGTAATAAAATTACCCTATATTTATACAGCTATTTAGAATTTACTCAATTTGCAGTTTTAAAATGTTTTAAAATATTTTCAAATATTGAATAGGAATTACGAGGTTATAAATTTGCAGGAAATAATAATTTTTAAGAAATTCCACAAAGCAAGCCGTATAAAAGAAGCAACCTTTGTATGTGTCTATCCTCATTCCTCATGGCTAGAACAGAACAACAAATGCTCTTATTCAGTGATAACTAGCAGTGCAATCATAGTGAAAATTTGCCTGTTTACTGTCAACTTGAGCTGGGTGAAAAGAAACATCTAAAAGAAAACTGAGTCATTGAGCGGGAATTGAGTGTAGAATGCATTCAATTTAAAGGTTTAACCAAAAAAGTGTAAACATGAGTAGGCAAAGATGTTTCTAGAATCCTTAACCATCTCTCAACCTCTTTCCAACCACTAAGGACATACTATGACAGAAACTTGATGATCTGCATCATGCCCCTCAAAATGTATTTTCTCTGTTGTGCTTCTACATCATCTGCCTGGAGACCCTGAGAAAGATGGGGAATGAGCTTTCTTGTGGATCCAGGGAACACCTATAGCCTTTTATTCAAAGTTCATGTGTGCATGTATGAATGCATGCATGCATGCATGCATGCTCTGACACTGTCTGAGTCCATGGACTATAGCCTGCCAGGTTCCTCTGTCCATGGAGCTTTCCAAGCAAGAATACTAGAGGGGGTTGCCATTTCCTTCCCCATTTTTACCCAAAGTGAGGACTCTCAAAATGAAAGTTAGACAAATAACCACAGGGGAAAGTAAGCACAAAATAAAAGCAAATGAGTTAAGTACATTAGCTAACCATAAATACCATGAGCAAATCTCACGGAGCAGGTTAAATTTGCATGACAAATGATTTATTCCTTTGTACTATTTGTAAAGGCCTTATGAGATGTTGTGGTCCACGTTTTCCAGATGGGAAAACTGAGGTTAGGGGAGGTACATGCATTCAAGCTTAAGTGGCCTGGTCCATCTCTACCATGCAGGGCCATTTGACTCCCCAAACCATTCTGCTAATGCTTGTGGTTATCATCTTCTTTTGGAAGAGTGGGCAGACATAAGTCTGAAGAAAATCATTCCAGGCATGCAGGCCAGTAGGGAAATGATGTAAACCAACACTACGTGCTCAAGGAGATGCCAGCCCATGAAGCCCCTGGGGAAAGATTTCCAGGGAAAAGCAGGGAGATGAAGCAAAAGAATTAGGAGGGAGCAGGTCCGAGGAAGTACTGAAAGGTTTACAATGGCCAGCTCTCACTGGGTAACAGACAAGCTCAGCATCTCACAGACATATGCATGTAAGCCTTTATTTCTTACTCACGTGTTAGTGCATCAGCTGGGGTAACTCTGGTCCATGTGTCTTTCATCCTCCATGCAGAACCAGACTGTGTTCTCTCCCAGCTCCTGGAAGATTCTCAGAGAGTCCTCCCAGCTGTGGAGCTGACAGCAGGAGCCTCTGCTGAGGTCAGCTGTGACCTAATGGTCAGAACCAGCCACAAGGCACAGTTCACAGCGGAAGGGGAGGGAAGTGGACTTTGTCTTTGCGGGAAGAATATCAGAGTGAAAAATCATGGGATGTAAAGACAGTGAGGTCTGAGAAACACACGCATCACGTCCCAGCATTTAAAGAAATTTGACTTCATGAGAAGCTTCTGGGGAAGCAGTCCAGCTTTTACTCACCAGTTTGAAACAGATTTGTTTTAGGGAGAAAAAAGAACTTTAGAAGAAGAAATCAATTTTGGAGATGCTTGGTTAAAGGAATAACTTTTTCCCTTTCCTAAAAAATGTGTGGTACTAGAAAGAGAGATTCTGCTCCAGCTGAGGATGATGGATGGAATACACGTGCCTGATGCACTCAGATGGCTTCTGTGATCTGATAATGCACATTTGTCCCATCTGATTCTTGTAAATATGTGACTGGAAGCATTTTTCCTGGAGTTTTTATAGCCGCTTGTTCAAAGACAAAGAAGTCAAAAAGGAACTGGGATGAGATTTCAAACCTGTTTGAAATTAAGCAACATACTTAATAACTTTAAATGTAGTTTTATACTTTCATTCAATAGACAGTTAAGTTACCAACTGACTAATTTTTATTCAGTATGTACATTTCCATTCAATAAATGTATGTGGTTCTGTCAGTGTGTCTTTAAATTGACACAATTATTTTTACAACCCACTACCAGCTTTACCCACCACTTGAACATGACTCTTTCACCCAAATGTGTGAGCATGCATGCTTGAAACGAACATCATCTTCACGTTTTTGGACTTTGAAGTCACATACCTGAGCACTTAACTTTTCTGAGCCTCAGTTTCCTTGTTTTCAAAAGAAAAATATTCAAACCTATATTTTAAGGAAATTATGGGTGTTACAAAAGATGCATAGCCAGCATCAAGCCTGTCACAGGGCCTCCAGCAAAGGGGACAATGATGATGCCGACAGTGGTACCACTCAGTTAAAAGTGGGCACACAGTTACAACACTTCAAAGACTTCTCTAGATGAGGATGAGCCAGTGCCAATACTTTCAAAGTAACAACAATCAGGAGGAAAATTGTTTTGTTGCTTAAGTATCCATCAGGCAAGCAATAGGTTTGCAAAAACAAGCTATGGTATTTTCCTTTTCTTAGTTTGAATCTAGATCTTCACTTTGAAGACTAAAAGTTATTACCTCTTGTTGGCCTGCAATAAAGAACATGGGACTCTCCATCTAGGGCTGTGGAGACATATGTCTGGTCCAGTAAAATGAATGTCTGTAACTTCAGGGCATGCTCAGAGAGCCTGGGATGGATGAAGGATCCACTGAGCATGTTGTGTGGAGCACAGCCTCTCTGGCGGGAGGAGCAGAGAGAAACTCACACATGGACTTCTCTCTTTCACTCTCTTTTGATAAGCATTCCTTATGTAGCATCAGCAGTTCAGTAAAATCTGGACATTGCATTCTTACAGTGTGAAAAGCAAGTCCATAGTAATGATGTGGCCCACATTTGACAAAGTCTCTATCACACACATTTGAAGGTCAGGTCCATCCCTTCCAAACACAAACAACAACAACAACAAAGGCATAAAACACTTAATCACTGTGAACCATAAAGGAAAGGAGACAATGTATTTGGATTTAATCCTTTAAACACAAAAGTGTTAAGTTCTTCTCAAGATCTCCCAACAATGTCTGAGCAACAATTCTGGTTATGTCTGCTTTACCCAATAGGAAGGAAATATCTGGGTTTTTAAACATTACATTGGAGAAAAAGACTCTATGCTTTGTCCAGATTCGTCCTACAAATGTATCGTAGACATAGTTGAATATTTGGAGAGTGCACTCATTGTTTCTTTGGAGTGGACAAAAGCCAGGGTAATTAGCAAATTAATTGAATGTCAGCATCTCAAATGATTCTAATAGCAGTGGCAAAGCCAACGTGATGAAAATTAACGAGGATGAAATTCCCTGCACTAGGTTGGGTAAAAGAGAAGGAACTGTTTGTTTGTTTGTTTATTTTTCTCCTTGAAAATCTGTCCCTCTGTCCAAAAAATGCTCAACTACAAGTCAGGAAGCACACCTGAAGTAGTCAGGTAAAGCCAGGGCAGCTCCAAGAGCGTCAGTGAGCTGGGATGCCAAAGCTGCTGCTGGTGGGGGTTTAGGCGCTCAGTCATGTCTGACTCTTTTGCGACCCCATGGACTGTAGCCTGCTCGGCTTCTCTGTCCATGGGATTTCCCAGGCAAGAATACTGGAGTGGGTTGTCATTTCCTTCTCCAACCAAAGCAGGAGAACAGGGACAAAAATAATACGGGAAGAGGGATCTTCAACCCAGAGCTCAGGGCAGGCAGCAGGGAGGCACAGTTGGTTCAGGGGCAGTTTTGTGAACACAGCGTCCCATGTTTGAGAGATGCTCAAACACGTTCCTCCAACACTGAGTGGAGATGGTAAGGATCACTCTGTGTTGTGGAATGAGTATGAGCAGGCCCCTCAGTGAGTCCCTTAGAATCTTCTTGAAAGACACACATTATGGTCTTGCCAAATGTAATCATGGAAGTGACATCACCTCTGCCACCTCCTGTTGGAGACAGACCCTGCCCACACGAAAGTGGAGAAGGACAGGAAAAGATGTGAGAGCCAGGAGGTGGGCTCCTTGGGCGCTTATCCCAGAGTCTGCAGTCACCTGGCCTCTTACCTGGGGGTGGGAAAGGAAATGCTACAACAGTTAAGCAAAATCTAAAATTGCATGAAACCCTTGCCCAATCCCAATATGTCTCTTCAACTCATTCTTAGAGAGATCTCTCTACAAGTAGGACTTAGAAGAGACTCCATGGAGGGTCAGAGGGTCGTGAGTTACCACCAGAGTTTCCAAGCAGAGGCAGTACAGCTGATCAATCTGGATACCTGCAACCTGCTTACTACACAGATGTTTGATATCCAACTTCTAACAAAGAAAACTAGAAAAGACATGGACTTCCCATGAAGTGCATGGTTAAGACACTGCCTTCCAATACAGGGGATGCAAGTTTGATCCTTGTTCAGGAAACTATGGTCACACATGTTATGGGGGTGGCCAAAATTTTTTTTAAACAGAAAATCTGAAAGGACTTTCACATGAGTTGCACAGCTACTATTTGCCAGACACTATTATGGAAGCTTTATAGAGAATTGTTTTTAAATTAAATAATGACACACCTCCAGAGCAACTCTATTTTTATAGAAAAAAGAGGTATGATCCAGAGAGAAAAAGGATCTTATGCAAGATTTTGTATCTAGGGAATTTCAGAGCTGGGATTTAACCAGAGCCAGTCAAGCTTTCATTTTATTTCATGGCAGGATCAGTTTGCTTTGCTTCACCTCCCAAAACTACCTGATAAGCCCCGCACATGACTAATGATCATGTGCAATCAGAAGGTGAATTTGATGGAGCTTGGCCTTTTTCATTACTGACTAAGGACATTACCCTGTGAGTCAGAAAGAAAAGCAAATAAGGTAGCAGTTTCTGTGGCATAATCTCCTCTCAGTAACTTGACTTCAGGGAAATGAGAAAAGCAAAAGTTGTTTTAAAAAAAAAAACTTTGGGTAAAGAAATAAAATGTTATACTCCTTAAATAAAAGAAGTGCCTTTTCTTGGCTCCCAACTATCCTGAAGTCAAAAAAATGTTAACTTGGCAGGCGTTGGGAGGAAAAACGCAAAAAACCTAAAGCTTTCCTTTATAGTAGGACAGGAACACAGAAGAATTACCAAACTTTTAGGTTTGCCCAGAATCAACAAAGAATCTCTACTCAACTTTCCAAATACCAGGGCTTCCTTGAAGACAGAAATTAAAATGTCTTGAGTAGAATGGGATGGCTCTGCTGGCTGGAAAGTCTTTGTGAAAGTGAAGTGTTAGTTGCTCAGTTGTGTCTGATTGTTTGTGACCCTATGAACTGTGTCCCACAAGGCTCCTCTGTCCATGAGGTTTTCTAGCAAGAATACTGGAGATTCCCTTCTCCAGAGGATCTTCCCGACTCAGGGATCGAACCCTGGTCTCCTGCATTGCAGGAAGACTTTTTACCTTCTGAGCCACCATATTCCTTAAAACCTCCCTGTGGAATCCTCAATTTCTGGAAAAGTTGTCAAGAACAAAAAAACAAAGAAGAAGGATCTCCCTTTAGCCTTGCTCATAAAAGCAAAAATAGCCAGCCATTTGGAAAGGGGAAACTTTTAAGAGAAGGTTGCTCATCATGACTGAAGACACAGAGAGAACGTGGAAGATGAGGTGGGCATAGGTCAACCTTCAAAAGGGCAGTGTGACATTGTGACCCCCTCAAATCTCCCAAACTCCAGTCTGGAATTATCCACAGCCCTTCACCCACCCCTTCGTTTGATATGGGTGGGGCTTCCCTCATAGATCAGTTGGTAAAGAATCTGCCTGCAATGCAGGAGACCAGGTTTGATTCCTAGGTCGAGAAAATCCCCTGAAGAAGGAAATGGCAACCCACTCCAGTATCCTTGCCTGGAGAATCCCATGGACAGAGGAGCCTGGCAGGCTACAGTCCATGGGATTGCAAGAGTCAGACATGAGTTAGTGACTAGAGAGAGAGAGAGAGAGGAGATCTTACATGTTAAATACTGTTCTAAATGCTGATTTCAGACACATAGCATCATTTCTTTGGAGGACCCAGGACTGGTAGGGAGGGTGGGGTCAGCCAGCCAGTGATCAAACCTAGCATTCTAAGTACTGTACCAGTGGTGTGCTTTCCAGATCAACGTGATGCAGAGAGGAGGAGGAGGGTCTGAGTTCCCCTTGAGTTGGGTCAGGGCTTAAACAAAGGAGCTGATGTCAACCAAGCAATTAACGCGATAGTATCAGCCTTCTTAGGCTAGTTCAGTATAAATAAGTACATTAGAGGAGTCAGAATTATGTTTATGTTTCTCATTGAATACAGAAGTTAGGGGACTTCTCTGAAGTCAGATTGCTGAGCTCCAACATTTACTATCTATATAACCTTCAAAAATTATTCACTCTCTAAGCCCCAGTTTTTTAAAAAATTTATTTTATATAACTGATTTACAATGTTGTGTTAATTTCTGCTGTAGAGCAAAGTGACTCAGTCATATATATATACACACACACACGTATGTATGTTCTTTTTTAACAGTCTTTCCCATTATGGTTTATCACAGGATACTGACTATCGTCCCCTGTGCTATACAATAAGAACTTGTTGTTTACCCATCCTACATATAACAGCTTGCATCTGCTAGCCCAACTCCCAAACCTTCCTTCCCCACCTCTCCTCTCCAGGGCAAGCACAAGTCTGCTCTCTATGTTCTAAGCTCCAGTTTTTCAACAGTGTAATGAGTGTACTGATAGGTCCTACCTTGTGGTATTTTTATAAGAATAAGCAGAGGTATCTATGGTTAGCATAGTACTTAAAACATTTGTTGTTATTCAGTTGCTAAGTCATGTATGACTCTTTTTTGTGACCCCATGGACTGCAGCACACCAGCACACTATTTTTCACTATCTTCCATAGTTTGTTCAAACTCATGTCCATTGAGTCAGTGATTCCATCCAACCATCTCATCCTCTGTCATCCCCTTCTCCTGCCCTCAATCTTTCCCAGCATCAGGATCTTTTCCAATGAGTCGACCCTTTGCATCAGGTGGCCAAAGTATTGGAGCTTCAGCTTCAGCATTAGTCCTTCACAATGAATATTCAGGACTGATTTCCTTTAGGATTGACCGGTTTGTTCTCCTTGCCATCTCTCTCAAGAGTCTTCTCCTGTCGGGAGCCGGCGAGAGAAACCCCACCTGTGACAAGGTCTGGGTTCAAGGTGCTGCCACGCAAAGGTGTCCGGACCTCTGGGACCACTCCACATACAAAGGCATCCGGACCTCCGGGGGTTTCTTGGGACCGCCCCACCATCCACTCCCAGGCCTTCGTCCTTTCATCTTCTGATGCTTGGCGTTCTTCTATGTTCCCTAAAAACTAGTCTGACTCTTACCTAAAATCCCTCCTTGAAACCTTTGCATGGCAGCAACACAGGCCCTGGGGGCACATGGGTCCCAATAAACAGGCCTATCTATCCCATAAGCAAAAGTAGATAGAGTCCATTAGGAGATTGAGAAGATTCCTTAGGGTGTGATCAGGAGGGAATTCGTGAGATCTCTGACCCTTAGGATTACATACCAGAGCTAAGTCCACCGGGCTGAGCTTCCCAAGATAAGGTTTGTAAATGCCTTTTCACAGTTGACTAGCTGCTGCCATTGAATTGTTTAAAACTTATGTATAGGTATTGACTGTTCTGGAAAGTTATTTATGATGTAACCCATGATTATGCACCTGGTACAATCTTATCATTCCCCCTTCCTTAAACCTCTTTGAAGGATTATTGGTTTTAGGGTATATAAGCACTGCTGTAAAAGAATAAAGTAGTCTTGATCCTGCACTCAACCAAGACTCGCTTTCTTTTCTTCGCGGAGGCCTCTCTTCTGAAGGGAACCCCTGGACTCCGCCGGGGCTGGACCCTGGCATTCTCCAACACTATAGTTCAAAAGTATCACTTCTTCAGTGCTCAGCCTTCTTTATGTTTCAATTATCACATCCATACATGACTACTGGAAAAGCCAGAGCTTTGACTAGACAGACTTTTGTCAACAAAGTGATGTCTCTGCTTTATAATATGCTCTCTAGGTTTGTAATAGGTTTTCTTCCAAAGAGCAAGCATCTTTTAATTTCATGCTGCAGTCACCATCTGCAGTGATTTTGGAGCCTAGGCATGCCTCATATAAATGTTGGCAATTATTTTCATTGTAAATTAGAAACAAAGACTAATTTATATTTTGTTCCCCATTGAGAGTTTATAAGCCTTATTATCTTCTGGATATAAACATTTTTCAAAGAGCCAATGGATCAAGATGACATGAACCATCTCCCGAAAGGTAGCAGTGCTGATTTTTACCTGCTATCCATGGGTCAGTTGCAAAAGATTAATTTTTTTTTTAATTAAATATTGTTGACATTCTTTCAGGGTATCTAGGATGACTGGGCTACAAAATGAAAAAATGTTTTCAGTTCCTGAGATGAGCCAGTAACATTACTATATAGAAAAGGAAACCAGGCCTTCTACACTATCCAGTAAGGAAAAACAGTCCACCACAAAATGTGAGTGCCTGGATGTGCCGTTTAAGGCTTTCAGGCACCACCAACATCAGGGCTCCAATATCCTACACTCATCATGGTCTAGGAGCAAACCACTGACGTCTCAACAAGGAATGCCACTTCTTCCAGCTTCTGACTTTGTTCTGGGCCATCTCATTTATAATCATACCTCACACCTCCGTGATGATGCTGTCCAGTACCTCCCATCACAAGGACAGCTCCTCCCCTTGGTGATGCTCCAGACTGCCCTCCCTCCATCTATATGTTTGACAGAAAGTCCCACTCCACATCCAGAGCCCTTGGCAGGCAATCCTCAAGGGCAAAGCCTTCTTTGTGTTTCACAGCAAGCAATTCTGTGTGTTCCCGTGTGCATCTGGCCACAAAATCTATGGGGCCTGGTGCGAACAAATGGCAGGGTCTCTTACTCAATAAGGTGAGAGCAGCATTCTAAATCAAGCATGCCTGGGCCCCTCCCTGAGGGCATCTGCATAGTGCACTGTTTAGGGTCCAGTACCCAATTCCATTGCTTGGGAGGGTGCAAGGGCTATTCCCCCAAACCACCAAGCAATGCTCCAGACTCCAGCTTTGGGGGGGGGGGGGGCCACAATTCAACTCAGTTCTGACACTGTCTGCCCCGAGACAACAGAGACGCCCTAGATATGGGGCATGTGTGCTCAGTCAGGTCTGACTCTTTGTGACCCATGGACTGTAGCCCACCAGCTCCTCTGTCCATGGAATTTTTCAAACAAGAATACTGGTTTCCATTTCTTTCTCCAGGGATCTTCCCAAACCAGAGATGGAACCCAAGTCTTTTGTGTCTTCTGCATTGGCAAGTGGGTTCTTTACCAGCTGAACCACCAGGGAAGCCAGTCCTGTAAAACCTCCCTCCACTTCAGACAGACAGCCAACACAAGATCAGGCAGTTTTCTGTACTTCTGCCTGGCTATACAACAGCTTCCCACAACTCCTCCTGAGGTTTGATTAATTTTCCAGAGAAGCTTGTAAAACTCAGGAAACAGATGTACTTACTAGATGACCCATTTACTGCACAGGGCACTGAAGGATAGAGAAGAGAGAGGTGAAGAGATACAGAGGATGAATCCCAAAGAGCCTCTGTCTTCATGGAGTTTGAAGTCCCACATTGTGCCAAGTTAGCGTGTTCTGGTTCCTCAACCCAGAAGCTCTCTGAACAACCCCGTCCTTGTTGGGTTTTTATAGAGGCTTCAGAGTCGGACACGAGTGAGCGACTTCACTTTCACTTTTCACTTTCATGCATTGGAGAAGGAAATGACAACCCACTCCAGTGTTCTTACCTGGAGAATCCCAGGGACGGGGGAAGCTGGTGGGCTGCCATCTATGGGGTCGCACAGAGTCGGACACAACTGAAGCGACGCAGCAGCAGCAGCATTACATATGTGCATGCTGAGTCACTTCAATCATGTCTGGCTTTTTGCAACCCCCTAGACTGTAGCCCACTAGGCTTCTCTGTCTGCGGGATTCTCCAGCAAGAATACTGGAGTGGGTTGCCATTTCCTCCTCCAGGGGATCTTCCTGACCCAGGGATCGAACCCGTGTCACTTATGTCTCCTGAACTGGCAGCCAGGTTCCTTACCACTAGCTCCACTTGGGAAGCCCATCATTACATATACACAATAGGTTAAATCATTGGCTATCGGTGATCGATTCAACCTCAGACAATAAAGCAGCTCAGTCAGCTCTAAGTTCCAGAAGTGACTCCCCAATGACACAGTCCCTGCAGACTGCCCACTCTCTCCACGCTGAAGGAACTGACAGTGCATCCCAAGGGAAAGTCAATCCCCTGGGAACTGGAGATGAGGAATTCCCCGGTAGCTCAGTCAGTAAAGAATCTGCCTGCATTGCAGGAGACGTAGGTTCAATCCCGGGTCAGGAAGACGCCCTGGAGAAGGAAATGGCAACCCATTCCAGTATTCTTACCTTGAAAATCCCATGAACAGAGGAGTCTGGAGGGCTACAGTCCATGGGGTTGCAGGAGTCAGACATGACTTAGCAACTAAACCACCACCAAGAACCTGAATATCTGCTGTGTACAGTTCTTTTCCTCAGGTGTTTAGGTAACACTAGTCAACATCCTTCAAGCTCAGTCGGTTCTACAATTCTGACAATATTGAGAGATCAGTGGGCAGAACTCCAAGTCCAACCCCTGGACTCAGTATGACATCATATCTTGTACACAATACATCATTTCAGCCAGCCTTCCTCGCGGGGGGCCAGCCGCACCACCTTCCTTAAAAAGTCAATAGTCTCTTCTATTTTCTATTTTTCTTTTTCTCTTATTTCTTTTAAAGTCCTCTAGTACTCCTCTACTACTCCTTAATTTTCATTTTCAATACACTATAACCTTACGAAAAAAAAAAAAAAAAAAGAAGAGAAGCCCTATTTTTAAACCGAAGATTATTCTCTCCCAATCTTGACTCTCTGTTTTCTACCTCAGAACACCTCTATTTCCTCCTTTCCCCTTCTCTTCCCAATCCAATTCTGTGAATCTTTGTAGGTGACTGGGCTACGGAGAACACTCTGGGAACAGACAGCTGCGTAGATCTGTCTCTCTCCTCTTGAGTCCCCCTTTTTCTCCTCCTGCTCATCTCTATCTCCCTCCTCCCTCTCCTCTTCTTCATGTAACTCTGTGAACCTCTCTGGGTGTCCCTAACGGGGGAGAATCTTTTAGCCATTAACCTAGAAGTTTTCTTATCAGGGCTGTATAGTTGGAGAAGTCCCGAGACTACAGGAAGAATAAAACTGAAATCCAGAGGCAGGAGACTTAAGCCCAAAACCTGAGAACACCAGAAAACTCCTGACTACATGGAACTTTAAGTAATAAGTGACTGTCCAAAAGCCTACATACCTACACTGAAACCAACCACCACCCAAGAGCCAATAAGTTTTAGAGCAAGACATACCACGCAAATTCTCCAGCAACGCAGGAACATAGCCCTGAACATCAACATACAGGCTGCCCAAGGTCACACCTAACACATAGACCCATCTCAAAACTCATCACTGGGCACTCCATTGCTCTCCAAAGAGAAGAAATCAAATTCCACGCACCAGAACACTGACGCATGCTTCCCTAACCAGAAAATCTTGACAAGCCAATCATCTAACCCCACCCACGTGTTAATCCTCCACAACAAAAAGGAACCACAGACCTCCAGAATACAGAAAGCCCACTCCAGATACAGCAATCTAAACAAGATGAAAAGGCAAAGAAATACCCAACAGGTAAAGGAACATGAAAAATGCCCACCAAGTCAAACAAAAGAGGAGGAGATAGGGAATCTACCTGAAAAAGAATTTAGAATAATGATAATAAAAATGATCCAAAATCGTGAAAACAAAATGGAGTTACAGATAAATAGCCTGGAAACAAAGATTGAAAAGATTCAAGAACTGTTTAATAAAGACCTAGAAGAAATAAAAAAGAGTCAATTAAAAATGAATAATGCAATGAATGAGATCAAAAACACTTTGGAGGGAACCAAGAGTAGAATAACGGAGGCAGAAGATAGGATAAGTGAGGTAGAAGATAAAATGGTGGAAATAAATGAAGCAGAGAGTAAAAGAGAAAAAAGGATCAAAAGAAATGAGGACAACCTCAGGGACCTCTGGGACACTGTGAAACGCCCCAACATTCGAATCATAGGAGTTCCAGAAGAAGAAGACAAAAAGAAAGGCCATGAGAAAATACTCGAGGAGATAATAGCTGAAAACTTCCCTAAAATGGGGAAGGAAATAGCCACCCAAGTCCAAGAAACCCAGAGAGTCCCAAACAGGATAAACCCAAGGCGAAACACCCCAAGACACATATTAATCAAATTAACAAAGATCAAACACAAAGAACAAATATTAAAAGCAGCAAGGGAGAAACAACAAATAACACACAAAGGGATTCCCATAAGGATAACAGCTGATCTATCAATAGAAACCCTCCAGGCCAGAAGGGAATGGCAGGACGTACTGAAAGTAATGAAAGAGAATAACCTACAACCTAGATTACTGTATCCAGCAAGGATCTCATTCAGATATGAAGGAGAATTCAAAAGCTTTACAGATAAGCAAAAGCTGAGAGAATTCAGCACCACCAAACCAGCTCTTCAACAAATGCTAAAGGATATTCTCTAGACAGGAAATGCAGAAAGGTTGTATAAACGTGAACCCAAAACAACAAAGTAAATGGCAACGGGACCACACCTATCAATAATTACCCTAAATGTAAATGGGTTGAATGCCTCAACCAAAAGACAAAGATTGGCTGAATGGATACAAAAACAAGACCCCTATATATGCTGTCTACAAGAGACCCACCTCAAAACAAGAGACACATACAGACTAAAAGTGAAGGGCTGGAAAAAAATATTTCATGCAAACGGAGACCAAAAGAAAGCAGGAGTCGCAATACTCATATCAGATAAAATAGACTTTAAAATAAAGGATGTGAAAAGAGACAAAGAAGGACACTACATAATGATCAAAGGATCAATCAAAGAAGAAGATATAACAATTATAAATATATATGCACCCAACATAGGAGCACCGCAATATGTGTGGCAAACACTAACGAGTATGAAAGAGGAAATTAATAGTAACACAATAATAGTGGGAGACTTTAATACCCCACTCACAACTATGGATAGATCAACTAAACAGAAAATTAACAAGGAAACACAAACCTTAAATGACACAATGGACCAGCTAGACCTAATTGATATCTATAGGACATTTCACCCCAAAACAATCAACTTCACCTTTTTCTCAAGTGCGCACGGAACATTCTCCAGAATAGATCACATCCTGGGCCATAAATCTGGTCTTGGAAAATTCAAAAAAATTGAAATCATTCCAGTCATCTTTTCTGACCACAGTGCAGTAAGATTAGATCTCAATTACAGGAAAAAAATTGTTAAAACTTCAAACATATGGAGGCTAAATAACACGCTTCTGAATAATCAACAAATCATAGAAGAAATCAAAAAAGAAATCAAAATATGTATAGAAATGAATGAAAATGAAAACACAACAACCCAAAACCTATGGGACACTGTAAAAGCAGTGCTAAGGGGAAGGTTCATAGCATTACAGGCTTACATCAAGAAACAAGAAAAAAACCAAATAAATAACCTAACTCTACACCTAAAGCAATTAGAGAAGGAAGAAATGAAGAACCCCAGAGTTAGCAGAAGGAAAGAAATCTTAAAAATTAGGGCAGAAATAAATGCAAAAGAAACTAAAGAGACCATAGCAAAAATCAACAAAGCTAAAAGCTGGTTTTTTGAAAAAATAAACAAAATTGACAAACCATTAGCAAGACTCATTAAGAAACAAAGAGAGAAAAACCAAACAAAATTAGAAATGAAAATGGAGAGATCACAACAGACAACACTGAAATACAAAGGATCATAAGAGACTACTACCAGCAGCTCTATGCCAATAAAATGGACAACTTGGATGAAATGGACAAATTCTTAGAAAAGTATAACTTTCCAAAACTGAACCAGGAAGAAATAGAAGATCTTAACAGACCCATCACAAGCAAGGAAATCAAAACTGTAATCAAAAATCTTCCAGCAAACAAAAGCCCAGGACCAGATGGCTTCACAGCTGAATTCTACCAAAAATTTAGAGAAGAGCTAACACCTATCTTACTCAAACTCTTCCAGAAAATTGCAGATGAAGGTAAGCTTCCAAACTCATTCTATGAGGCCACCATCACCCTAATTCCAAAACCAGACAAAGATGCCACAAAAAAAGAAAACTACAGGCCAATTTCACTGATGAACATAGATGCAAAAATCCTTAACAAAATTCTAGCAAACAGAATCCAACAACATATTAAAAAAATCATACACCATGACCAAGTGGGCTTTATCCCAGGAATGCAAGGATTCTTTAATATCCGCAAATCAATCAATGTAATACACCACATTAACAAATTGAAAGATAAAAACCATATGATTATCTCAATAGATGCAGAGAAAGCCTTTGACAAAATTCATCACTCATTTATGATTAAAACTCTCCAGAAAGCAGGAATAGAAGGAACATACCTCAACATAATAAAAGTTATATATGACAAACCCACAGCAAGCATCACCCTCAATGGTGAAAAATTGAAGGCATTTCCCCTGAAATCAGGAACAAGACAAGGGTGCCCACTCTCACCACTACTATTCAACATAGTGTTGGAAGTTCTGGCCACAGCAATCAGAGCAGAAAAAGAAGTAAAAGGAATCCAGATAGGAAAAGAAGAAGTAAAACTCTCACTGTTTGCAGATGACATGATCCTCTATATAGAAAACCCTAAAGACTCTACCAGAAAATTACTAGAGCTAATCAGTGAATATAGTAAAGTTGCAGGATATAAAATTAACACACAGAAATCCCTTGCATTCCTATATACTAACAATGAAAAAACAGAAAGAGAAATTAAGGAAACAATACCATTCACCATTGCAACAAAAAGAATAAAATACTTAGGAGTATATCTACCTAAAGAAACAAAGGACCTATACATAGAAAACTATAAAACACTGATGAAAGAAATCAAAGAGGACACAAACAGATGGAGAAACATACCGTGTTCATGGATTGGAAGAATCAATATTGTCAAAATGGCTATTCTACCCAAAGCAGTCTATAGATTCAATGCAATCCCTATCAAGCTACCAACGGTATTTTTCACAGAACTAGACCAAAGAATTCCACAATTTGTATGGAAATACAAAAAACCTCAAATAGCCAAAGTAATCTTGAGAAAGAAGAATGGAACTGGAGGAATCAACCTGCCTGACTTCAGGCTCTACTACAAAGCCACAGTCATCAAGACAGTATGGTACTGGCACAAAGACAGAAATATAGATCAATGGAACAGAATAGAAAGCCCAGAGATAAATCCACGAACCTATGGACACCTTATCTTTGACAAAGGAGGCAAGGATATACATTGGAAAAAAGACAACCTCTTTAACAAGTGGTGCTGGGAAAACTGGTCAACCACTTGTAAAACAATGAAACTAGAACACTTTCTAACACCATACACAAAAATAAACTCAAAATGGATTAAAGATCTAAATGTAAGACCAGAAACTATAAAACTCCTAGAGGAGAACATAGGCAAAACACTCTCCGACATAAATCACAGCAAGATCCTCTATGACCCACCTCCCAGAATATTGGAAATAAAAGCAAAACTAAACAAATGGGACCTAATGAAACTTAAAAGCTTTTGCACTACAAAGGAAACTATAAGTAAGGTGAAAAGACAGCCCTCAGATTGGGAGAAAATAATAGCAAATGAAGAAACAGACAAAGGATTAATCTCAAAAATATACAAGCAACTCCTGCAGCTCAATTCCAGAAAAATTAATGACCCAATAAAAAAATGGGCCAAAGAACTAAACAGACATTTCTTCAAAGAAGACATACAGATGGCTAACAAACACATGAAAAGATGCTCAACATCACTCACTATTAGAGAAATGCAAATCAAAACCACAATGAGGTACCATTACACGCCAGTCAGGATGGCTGCTATCCAAAAGTCTACAAGCAATAAATGCTGGAGAGGGTGTGGAGAAAAGGGAACCCTCTTACACTGTTGGTGGGAATGCAAACTAGTACAGCCGCTATGGAGAACAGTGTGGAGATTTCTTAAAAAACTGGAAATAGAACTGCCATATGACCCAGCAATCCCACTTCTGGGCATACACACTGAGGAAACCAGATCTGAAAGAGACACGTGCACCCCGATGTTCATCGCAGCACTGTTTATAATAGCCAGGACATGGAAGCAACCTAGATGCCCATCAGCAGATGAATGGATAAGGAAGCTGTGGTACATATACACCATGGAATATTACTCAGCCATTAAAAAGAATTCATTTGAACCAGTTCTAATGAGATGGATGAAGCTGGAGCCCATTATACAGAGTGAAGTAAGCCAGAAAGATAAAGAACATTACAGCATACTAACACATATATATGGAATTTAGAAAGGTGATAACGATAACCCTATATGCAAAACAGAAAAAGAGACACAGAAATACAGAACAGACTTTTGAACTCTGTGGGAGAATGTGAGGGTGGGATATTTCAAAAGAACAGCATGTATACTATCTATGGTGAAACAGATCACCAGCCCAGGTGGGATGCATGAGACAAGTGCTCCGGCCTGGTGCACTGGGAAGAGCCAGAGGAATCGGGTGGAGAGGGAGGTGGGAGGGGGGATCGGGATTGGGAATACATGTAAATCCATGGCTGATTCATATCAATGTATAACAAAACCCACTGGAAAAAAAAATAAGAAGAAGAAGAAGCAAAAGAACATAAAAAAAAAAAAGTCAATAGTCTCACTGACAATATTTCTCTTACGAAAAGCTTAAAATGGTAAAGTAAGAGGTACTGAAGTTCGCTGGAGACCTCCTCATCCTGGGGAAGGGGCTTTACCTCGTGGAATTCCCAGGTCTTTGCGGGGGGTTATGATCCAGCATCTTTGCCTTCTGAGGTTGAGGGAACCACTCAAGCATCTCTTAGCCTTAATCTCTAAAGGACCCTTGGTTAGGACTCAGTGCAGTAGAAGTGAGTGCACAGCTGAGTTCGTTCTTAAAGAGCACAATGCCCATCAGGGTTTGGTTAGAAAAAGGCCTAAACAGTAGTGACTGATGTGACAAAAACACAAGTTAAACTCAAGGCTAGAGAAGGGCATCTATTCCATTTTTATCCACTGCAGGAGCAGCAAGCATCCGGGAATCCTATTCCCCAGCTCCAGGTAAATGATGCCTATACGCTACATGTTAGTTGTCTTTGACATCACGTCCACGTTCAGATTGATGAAGGTTATGAGGATGACTTCAAATGATGGATGCAGCCACCACATCCCTTCTTGCAAAAATAAAATCACATAAAGGTGATTAATGGACTAGGAGTGTCGGTGAGTGAATTGTAGGAAATAAAATACATATTCAGCAGTATTTGTATTCTCCTTCCCAAGGGAGATCTGTGATCAGGCTGGGTGCGGTTTGGATACTTGAAAAGTCTCCTGTTCTTGTAAAGGAAGCATGCCTGATCCCTAACAGCCCGTGTGAAAGAACTAGCCACCACAAAGTGCCTTGAGGCTCAGCATTACAACTGCACAGAGAACTTCTTTGAGCATGGCCATTTTTTAGGATGTCTACTAGGGTGACATGGGGCATCTCTGAACATTTTTTACTTTTGTCTGAGCTTCCTTCTGATAATATTGACAAACTTCAAAGTGTTTGCTCAGCTTCATTTTATCTGTTCAGAAATAAGTATAACTGAAAAAGACTCTGATGGTAGGAAAGATCAAAGGCAGGAGGAAAAGGGGACAACAGAGGATGAGATGATTGGATGGGCATCACTGACTCAACCAACTTGAGTTTGAGCAAACCCCCAGAGATGGTGAAGGGCAGGGAAGCCTAGTGTACTGCAGTCCATGGGATTGCAAAGAGTTGGACATGACTGAGAGACTAAACAGCAATGTCATATAGAACCTCAAAGACATGAACAAAATTCTAATTGAATTGTGTGCTGGTGGGAGGAGCTTTTAAAACATTAACCCTTGAGAACTGATGCCCACGAAGGAAAGTGAAGACCAAAGCAATCACCTCTTCCCAGGGTTATGAGACTAAGGGGCAAACATGACCTTCCAAAATCAAGTGTAAAAAAGAATGGCAACCTCACCAGACACTAACTAGTGGGTTTAAATCCAAAATATTCAACTGGAAGGAGATTATTAAAATGTGATATAGGAAAGACTGAACAATGGGGACTCATGGCCACAACAGACCCAAGTTCTACTCAAAGGAAAAGAGAACTACTCAAACAAAATACAAGTTTGCATAACTCAAAGGAGAAAAGTCAAGGTTCCCAGATGGACAGGACTGAGCCAGGGTTACACAGAAAACCTGGAGATCTTTGCTCCAGAGATGTGAGTTGGGCAGTCTGTTGGTCAGGAAGTTATGAGAGAGGGGCTCCTTAGAGGGCAGCTATGACTCAGAGCCCATGTGTGTAAGACGTGAATCTTCACATCAGCAGACCTGCTAGGCTTAACTTCATGACATCAACATTCAAAAATTTGACTTACTACTAGCAACTCAGAAAATTCCAGAAAAAAATCATAACCTGAAAAATCATAATCCCAGAAAATCACAATACACAGTAGGTCCCCTACAAATATGAACGAGTTCCATTCTGAGAGCATGTTCATTAAGTCCAATTTGTTCGTAAGTCCAACAAACTTAGCCAAGGTGGCCAACTCGCACAATTGGCTATATAGTACTGTACTCTAATAGGTTTATAATGCTTTCACACAAATAATACATAAAAAACAAGCAAATAAAACATGTTTAATCTAACAGTACAGTACCTTGAATAGTACAGTAGTACATACAACAGCTGACATACAGGGACTGACATCAAGTGAACGGGCAAGGAGAGCTATTGACTGAGGAGACAGGAGGTGGGAGATGGTGCAGCTGAAGGATGCTCAGCATTAGGAGATGAAGGGCAAGCTGCGACCTCACTCACAACTGCTGTTATTGGCACAGGTTTTACTTCCTTGCTGAATTCAATCCTATCTACCCTCTTGAAAACACGATCCAGTGATGTTTGGGTCATAATTCTTCCTTGCTTATCATAGACGACACAGCTGTACTGAATTGCATTCTGAACGGCTGCTGCAACTTTCAGGTACTGTTTGTTCTACATTCGGGTCCTGTACCTCACCTCAGCCACCAGGGAAGCCCCCAAAACTAACAGTGCCTCCTTAAAGAAAATCCGCTTGCCATTTCCTGCATCATTAACTTCTTCAGTTCTTCAGTTCCTTCTTCACCCTCTTGTCTCTCTTTGTCCTTTCTCTAGGCCTCTGATTCCATCCGGTTTTCATTAGTAAGCTCCTCGTGTTGCACGGCAACAATACTGTGCAGTAAAGTACAAAAAGGCAAAGGATGCATGCACAGGCCTATATACACCAGACATGAACTAGCCTATATGTCTGGACACGTGTATTTGTTTGTTTGTTAGCTTGTTTCACTTGAAGGACGGTCAATGCCTATTGCATTCCTCGCGAATAGGAAAATCAATTTTCTTTCCTGTTGCCAGTGAGCTGGGAGTGCCAAGTGTCTGACCGGGCCTGTCTTCTGCTGGCCTGCTGCCTGGACAGGGTTTAGCCTGTAGCACTGAGACCTTATTAGGGACTGAGACAGGCAGCCAAGGGCTCTTACGTGGGGTTGTCTCAGATCCACTGGGCTCCAGAAAGTGTGAGGAAGGATTTGGAGAGAACTGAAGAGGCTCACAGAGCCAGTCAGGACACAGGGCAGTCAGCGCGGGGGCTGCCTCTCTGGAGGTGGACACGAGGGGACGTCCTGGGTCAGCCTCAGCCTCCAAAAGAGCAGAGAAGTGATGGGGTTTCTGGGCACAACATGCACCAGGACGTGGCTAAAGGGGCATCTTGGGGGGTGCTGGCTCCAAGCAGGGCCCTGCTGGTGTCCATGCCCCCATAACCTCCCAGATGGAGCTGACGGTGCACCATGAGATTTGAGCTCCAAAAAATGGACAGTGGGGAGTTCCAGGGAGAAGTTCTGCTGTGGGTAAGGAAGGGATCGGGGGAGCAGAGGTAGCTGAGCACTGCTCAGACACAGGATCAGAACTATAGTAGAGTCACACTTGGAATACTGCTCAGTCATCAAAAACGATGCCATTTGCAGCAACATGGATGGGCCGAGAGAAAGTAAGTTAGACAGAGAAGTAGACTCACCGACATAGAACACAGACTTCCCGTTACCAGGGAGCAAAGCTGAGGAGGGGTAAATTAGGAATTGGGGATTAACATACACACTACAAAATTGATCATCAACAAGGACCTACTGTATAGCACAGGGAACTACACTCAACATTTCATAAAAACCTACAAGGGGAAAAAAAATCTGAGAAAGAATATATAAGTAATATAAATATAAATATATATATATATTTATATAACTGAATCACTTTGCCGTACACCTGAAACAAACACAACATTGTCAATCAACTATATCTCTATTTTAAAATATCTATATCTCTATTTTAAAAATAAAAGAACAAGCAAAAAAAAGTATACTTCAATAAGAGCTTCCCCAGTGGCTCAGCAGTAAAGAATTTGCCTGCAAAGCAGGAGACATGGGTTCGATCCATGGGTCAGGAAGATCCCCTAGAGGAGGGCACGGCAACCCACTCCAGCATTCTTGCCTGGACAATCCCATGGACAGAGGAGCCTGGAAGGCTACAGTCCATAGAGTCACAAAGACTCAGAAACGACTGAAGCACCTGAGTGTACATGCACGCACATACGTCAATAAAGAGGAAATAACTTTTCTCAAAAAAGAATTGCCAGGAAGAGACTAATAGCAGGATAAGAGCCTACAATTGCCATCAGCCAACTTTTCCCAGTAAAGGTCCCGATAATAAATACTTCAGGCTTTGCAGGCCATATGGATTCTGTCCAACTATTCACCTCTGCAGTTGTTGAACACAGAGGATCAGACAACACATAAGCAAGTGCGCGAAGCTGTGTTTCAATCAATTTCACTTATAAATTCAGGTTGCTGGCTGGGTTTGGTTGTAGATGGCCAATGAGTGTCTTAGTGAAGAGGCTTTACATTTTTAAGTAATATTTTATTTCTTTGTCCTGACAACAAGAACAACAAATGTGCTTATTGTTCAAAATTTAGGCAAAATAGGGAATCCCCTGGCAGTCCAGTGATTAGGACTCTGAGCTTTCACTGCCATGGTCCAGAGTCCAGTACCTGGTTGGGGAATGAAGATCCCACAACTTGCACAATATTATAGGCAAAATAGAAACATCATTGAATGTATTCCATCCAGTATTTCTGTCACCTTTTACGCAAAATTTAAACCCTAACTACTGCTTTTTCACGGAAAATTACATCATGCATATATACACATAATTTCATAAATTCCTCATAAATATTCTGGAGTGGGTTGCCATGCCCTCCTCCAGGGGATCTTCCCGACAAAGGGATCAAACCTGTATCTCTTACATCTCCTGAATTGACAGGTGGGTTCTTTACCACTAGTGCTGCCTGGGAAACCCCATATAATATTCTACCATATGGATATATCAACTTTTATTTAATCCATATAAACTGGATGAAAAGTTGTTTTTAATGTTTTACTGTTATAAAGTCTTGTCACACAGAAATTTATGTTAAGCCACAAATCTGTTTACTCACAAACCTTTGATACACAAACATTTCTCCATGTGTCTTACTGTTTTCCCATAATCTCCTATTCAAGTAGAAACTGAGGGGAGAAACCAGTTTGTACCTTGGAGCACAAAAACAATCAAAGAAAGGGCTAATTTTCAATATTACCCATAGCCTGGCTTTTAGGAGAGAGCAGAAAGTAATGACAGAGATTTTCTGCAATTAAAAACAATTATTATTGCTATCTGTGACCATTCTATTAGCATGAAATTTGAACCAAAAGCAATTTTACAACTATGTATGTGTGATGATAGATGTTAACTAGACATACTGTGATCATTTCATAATATATACAAATATTCAATCATTACACTGTACACTGGAAACTAATATATGTTATTTATACTTATATTAAAAAACTATCATTGCTACCCATCATCATTTTACTACCATGAAAACTTGAACCAAAAAAATTGTGGGTGTGTCCATTTCTCAGAAACTATAACAAGGTTAAAGCACTCAATTTCAGTAGTTGAGTTTTAAGTTTGAATATTAAGAAAAAACATCTGCAGATAGAGGCTCAGGAGCCAAATAAAACATTATAGATCATAGTTACAATAATAACTCACATTTGTATCATGACTTACTGGTTTTAAAATCATTTTCACATGCATTATATTATTTGCCTGTAGAATTAGCACTTTCTCTAGATGGGTATTTTAAGACAATAGATGCAGGATCTCAATTAAGCAAATCAGCTCTTGGACTAGATCCTCAGAGTCGAAGCAAATCCATATGCTGTTTGCACAATCCCAAACTGAACTCTGAAATCTCTTTCTAGGAGAGGAATTTGTGGATGGGCACCATCCTCTACTTTCTGTTTCCTGCATCTGCTGTGCTCACAGAGGGTCTGATTACTTGTATTTTCTCTTCGATGGCAGGCATTTGGTAATTCTAAAGCAATTAAAAGCAGGCTTGGCAACAAGGCCAAATTAGTATCTGAGTTAAATAAAATCAAACATTTATGTAACCGTTTACTATTTGCAGATCTAAACATTACTATTTGCAGATCTAAAAACATGAACTATTTAACTTACTTTTTCATTCTTAAAAGTAGTTGTTTTCTTTAATTATTATCTAGCATAAAAATTGTCCATTTTATATGCTCATTTTCAAAAAATGACTTTGAAGTATGATTATGCTGAATTGTGTAAAGAGTTTAAGTTCACAGTAAACCAAAAGATAACACATATGATTCAAATCCATTTCAATCAATCCAACAATCATTGCTTGTGTTTTCTATGTGCAGACTATCATCATAAAATGCAATAGCCATTAGATAATGAAAATAAGGGCCTAAAGAACAATTGTCTTCAAAGTATTGCAGTTGACTTCAATTGAGGAGAAGAAAGCAGAAACTGTAGCGTCTGTAAAATTTGCTGTAGATTTTTTATTACAAAACAAGTTCAAATAAAAGAGAGAAAATTAAGATCTATATTAAGAAATGATTTGCTTCTGGTCGGAAATCTGATGGTGTCCCCATATCTTGAAAAAAAAAAAAAACAGTTTCATGGTATATAACCCACAGCCTATAGCAATTAAAACTTCACAATATATGCAACAATTTCTCTGAGATCTTACACTGGTAAGAAAATCTCTGGTTCTGAACTATTGTTTCTACTGAGATGATTAACCATTCAATTGCCTAGAAATTCTACAAGAGTCCTCTCCATCTGTCTTATTCTGATAAAAAGAATCATAGGCACAAAACAAATTAACATAGCTACAGAACCAACTTTACTGAAAACTTCTTAGGAAGGGTAGAAAAGTTTATATTTTAGCAACACAAAGAAATTCATAGTATTATTCTTAAAAGTACTTCTGTAAGAAACAGGTATTGAAAGCTTGAGCAGACCTAGCATTGGGAGTCTAAATGGTGATCTGTGTTTAGGGGTGAGATATGAACATCACACCTTCAAGTGTGGATAAAAACAACAATACTGAAAACCCGAAGGGAACAACAGGAATCATAGTTATTTACAGCTAAAGCATAGGCTTAATCAGAGACACCAAGGGGACATTTCATGCAAAGATGGGCACAGTAAGGGACAGAAATGGCAAGGACCCAACAGAAGCAGAAGATATTGAGAACAGGTGGCAAGAATACACAGAAGAGTGATACAAAAAAGATCTTCACAACCCAGATAATCACAATGGCGTGATCACCAAGTCAGAGCCAGACATCCTGGAATGCAAAGTCAATGGGCTTTAGAAAACATCATTATGAACAAAGCTAGTGGAGGTGATGGAATTCCAGTTGAGCTATTTCAAACCCTGAAAGTTGATGCAATGAAAGTGCTGCATTCAGTATGCCAGCAAATTTGGAAAACTCAGCAGTGGCCACAGGACTGGAAAAGTTCAGTTTTCATTCCAATCCCAAAGAAAGGCAATCCCAAAGAATGCTCAAACTACCACACAATTGCATTCATCTCACACGCTAGTAAAGTAATGTTTAAAATTCTCCAAGCCAGGCTTCAACAGTACGTGAACGGTGAACTTCCAGATGCTCAAGCTGGATTTAGAAAAGGCAGAGGAACCAGAGATCAAATTGCCAACATCCATTGGATCATGGAAAAAGCAAGCGAGTTCCAGAAAAACATCTATTTCTGCTTTATTGACTATGCCAAAGCCTTTAACTGTGTGGATCACAACACTCTGGAAAATTCTTAAAGAGATGGGAATATCAGACCACCTGACTTGCCTCTTGAGAAATCTGTATGGAGGTCAAGAAGCAACAATTAGAACTGGACATGAAACAACAGACTGGTTCCAAATAGGGAAAGGAGTGCGTCAAGGCTGTATATTGTCACCCTGCTTATTTAACTTCTATTCAGGGTACACCATGAGAAATGCTGGGCTGGAGGAAGCACAAGCTCGAATTAAGATTGCTGGGAGAAATATCAATAACCTCAGATATGCAGATGATACCACCTTTGTGGCAGAAAATGAAGAAGAACTAAAGAGCCTCTTGATGAAAGTGAAAGAGGAACATGAAAAAGCTGGCTTAAAGCTCAACATTCAAAAAGTAAGGTCATGGCATCTGGTCTCACCACTTCATGGCAAAGAGATGGGGAAACAGTGGAAATAGTTGAAAGACTTTATTTTCTTGGGCTCCAATATCACTGCAGATGGTGACTGCAGCCATGAAATTAAAAGACACTTGATCTTTGGAAGAAAAGTTATGACCAACCTAGACAGCATATTAAAAAGCAGAGACATTACTTTGCCACCAAAGGTCCACCTAGTCAAAGCTATGGTTTTTCCGGTAGGCATGTACGAATGTGAGAGTTGGACTATAAAGAAAGCTGAGCACAAAAGAATTGATGCTTTTGAACTGTGGTGTTGGAGAAGACTCTTGAGAGTCCCTTGGACTACAAGGAGATACAACCAGTACATCCTAAAGGAAATCAGTCCTGAATATTCATTGGAAGGACTGATGCTGAAGCTGAAACTCCAATACTTTGGCCACCTGATGTGAAGAACTAACTCATTTGAAAAGGCCCTGATGCTGGGAAAGATTGAAGGCGGGAGGAGAAGGGGACGACAGAGGATGAGATGGTTGGATGGCATCATTGACTCAATGGACATGAGTTTGAGCAAGCTCCGGGAGTTGGCAATGGGCAAGGAGACCTGGCATGCTGCGGTCCATGGGGTTGCGAAGAGTCAGACACAACTGAGAGACTGAACTGAACCAAAAGCATAAGTGAGAATTTTTTTTTTTAATCTGCCTCACCAAACCTAACCAGAGCTTGTAGACACAATCTATGGTACCAGAGTTGTCTGAAAAACCTCAGATGAAGCATTTAACACAATATAGCCTTGGGTTGATGGTATTAGAGGTGACTGACAGAAACAAATCCCTGAAGGAATATCATTTCAACTCACAGATAAATTTCCGCAAGTGTGGTTCCAAATATAAGGCATTAAGAGAAAAAAAACCATAGAACAATCAAGGAAGTGAGGTGTTTTGGATAAAAGCAACAAAACAAGAAAAAATAGACAATATGGTTATCAGAATGGAGACAGAATATAAACTGTTTGACATATGTCTCCAAAATAAAAGTGGCACTTTGAAATATAAGCCATGAGCAGGAGACCAAGCAAATTTGGGAAAAATACATGAATTTCTCAAAAGTTAGGAAAAAAATACTAATATTGTAGCTTCATTGGATAAATTAAAGAGAATACTAGATACAGATAAAAATAAAATTAGCAAACATGAGTTCAGTTCAGTCACTTAGTCATGTCCAACTCTTTGTGACCCCATGGACTGCAGCACGCCAGGCTTCCCTGACTATCACCAACTCCCAGAGCTTACTCAAACTCATGTCCATTGAGTTGTTGATGCCTCCAACCATCTCATCCTCTGTCGTCCCCTTCTCCTCCTACCTTCAATCTTTCCCAGCATCAGGGGCTTTTCCAATGAAACAATTCTTTGCATTAGGTGGCCAAAGCACTGGAGTTTCAACTTCAGCATCAGTCCTTCAAGTGAATATTCTGGACTCATTTCCTTTTGCATGGACTGGTTTGATCTCCTTGCAGTCCAAGGGACTCTAAGAGTCTTCTCCAACACCGCAGTTCAAAACCATTAATTCTTTGGTGCTCAGCTTTCAAATAAAAGAGAAAAAATTAATATATATGTTAAGAAAGGATTTGTTTCTGGTCAGAAATCTAACAGTGCCCCCATATCTGAAAAAGACAGTTTTATTGTATATAATCCACAGCCTATGGAAGTTAAAACTTCACAATATATGCAACAATTTCTCTGAAATCTTACACTGGTAAGGTAATCTCTAGTTCTGAACTACTGTTTCCACTGAAATGATTAACCAGTCAATTGCCTAGAAGTTCTACAAGTTGCCTAGAAATTCTACATTAAAAGGTCTGTCTAGTCAAAGCTATGATTTTTCCAGTAGTCATGTATGGATGTGAGAGTTGGACTATAAAGAAACATGAGAATGGATTATGAAAAATTATTCAGAGTACAACACAGAGAAAAGAAAACCGTAAAATATTTTTAAAATATAAAGAAGAGGTTAACACACATAGAAGATTATTAATAAAAATTCAGAGAAGAGATTTTAAAAGGATTAAACAAGAAGGCAATATTAGTTCAGATAATGACTGAGAACTCTTCAGATTCTGCACCAGAATCAGTGAAACATAAAATCAATTACAGAAATAATGATATTTTACTGAAAAAGAAGTGAGAGTCTTTTTCCACTAGTAAATAATTTAGTAACTTCTACAGACTATATTTTCAGTAGAGATTAATAATCCAAGCTGAAAAGTCAAAGAAGCAAGCAAACAGGATAAGTAACCAATTTAATACTTAGTAACATAGTTTACTATTTAGGCCTAAAATTAATATTACTGTTCAATTTATAGATGAAACAAAATAGGATAAAACCGATATATTGAACAAAAATATTATAAAAGTTGAAAAATAATCTAAGTTAAAGCACTCAGAAGTTCTATCTTGTTCATGAAGATTATAAAAAGATTGGTTATTATTATATAATCAATCCAAAAAAAGATAGAGATCCAGTCTAAAAGACAAACAGCACAATAAAAAGATGAAAAACAAGTTCAAAACTATAAAAATTAAAATAAACATAAAAGAATCAAAAATTTTTAATAAATGACAGATTCTCACGCCAAGAGAGATCAAAATTCAGAGGGATCAACATTTAGGTGTGGAGAATGATTGCCAGGTATAATAACCAAAGGTAAAATGGTGCTGTTATATTAGTAATTGGAAAATAGTCTTTTGGTAAAGAACACTTCTAGAGACAAAGTTTCAGCATTCTAATTAAAAGGTACAATTCATCAAGAATAATAAAATACACAGATGTGAATTTGTATATACATATGTCCCCAAGCTAGAAACAACCCAGGTGTCCATCCATAGAAAAATCAATAAAACAACAGTGGTACAGATGTAGGAAAAATAGAATCTGTTTTTCCAGATATAGAAAAAGGAAGAAACAAAACAACATGGATAAATCTCGAAATCACAATACTATGTGAAGAAAAAGCCTTATAAAAGATGCTGTATTATTACATATATAAATGTCAAAAACAGGTAAAACAAATCTGGGGTAGAAAAAAATCAGAGGAATATTTGCCTGGGTTAAGCAAGGATTTATCAGGAGGAGACATCAGGGCAAAGCCCATGCCCTACATATTGATAAAGGTTTTATTGGCACGGGTGTACACAGTCATGGGAACTTACCAAAGATACACTTATGCAAGTAAATTTTATCTCAATTCTTTCAAAGCAAGTAAATGTGGAACTCTTCTCAATGTTATACATGATGCACGCTGAAATATTGGGCTTCCCAGATGGCGCTAGTGGTGAAGAACCCGCCTGCCAATCCAGGACACAGAAGAGACTCGGGTTCAATCCCTGGGTCGGGAAGATCCCCTGGAGGAGGGCACAGCAGCCCACTCCAGTATTCTTGCCTGGAGAATCCCGTGGACAGAGGAGCCTGGTGGGCTACAGTCCATAGGGTCGCACAGAGTCAGACGACTGAAGCGATTTAGCAGCAGAAGCAAAAGTGTACTGAAGTTTACTTTGAAATGTGTCAAAAGAATAAGCTGGATTGAAAAGTGGAGAAAGAAAGGAACATACGTGTGAAAAACCAAGCATATTGCAATGTTAACTGTGATATTTAGGTGGCAGTGTTATAGGACTGCACTGTAAAATGCTTTCAACCTTGTTGTATATTTGAAAATATTTATACTAAAATTATAGGCTAAGAAGTAGGCTGACCTTCAAATAAGACACACACAAAAAATAAGGACGATCTTCATAGAACATTTTAGCAAACCTACCCTATTTGTGGTTGATAGGTTGAGTGCACATAGGAAATATGTAAGACTATAGAAGATTTGAGTTATAATAACCACCTTGACCTAATGAACAAATCAAACCATAGATTTGTTTCATTTCTTTTCAGCCACCTCAATACATTTCAAGGCTTTGACTCAGAGACAATTTTTTTTCTCATGAAAATACAATTATGTAGAAATCAATAACAGACACAAATAAGAAGTCCATACGTTCAAAAATTTTAAAAACTGTTTTAAACACTCAGAGTCAGAGAAGAAACACAATTTGAAAGTATTTATTTTGAATGATAGTTAACACTAATACATACCCAATGAGTTTTAAAAGAAAACCCAGCCATAAATACTTGCATTATAAGTGAAGAAAAAGTGCAAGGACACTAATCATTAACTTTATACTGCAAACTAGTATTGTTACTCAATGCAGTAAGAAAAGAAAATAAACTAAAAACTATCAAGATTGGAGACAATAAAAATAAAATAGCATACAGATAATATGTTTGCTTATGAAAAAATTCATGAGTATAGCAAGAATGCTAGATATACAGTTAACCTACAAATGCTATCATAGCCACATAGCATCAACATGGTAGAAAATATTTTTAAAAGATAAAAATCTTCTATAATTAAATATACATATATTATGTGATATAGAAATTCCGAGCTTAGGTATGTATCCAAGCAGAAATACAAGCATATATACCCCAAACAGTGATTCAAAAAATGACCATCCCAGTATTAGTGATATTATTATTTGTTCATACTTCACGAGCTATGTGACTTGGCTTTTGTTGTGTTGTCTCTGAAATATCTAAAAAACAACTCAGCATCATTAGAAACAGAAGAGGGCCCATTTGGGCCTTTGTGGTTACATTGTCAAGGTTAGGGTTAGTGGCAGAAAAGTGGGTATTGCGTGACACTAACAGGGGATCAGGAGGAATATCCATGTGGTTATGGATCAGTTCTGTATCTTGACCGCGGTGTTAAATGTACTCATGAGACAGAATGGCAGACAACCACACACACACATTGCACCAGTGTTAGTTCCTGCTTTTGATATTTCACTATAGTAATGTAAAATGCAACCATCAGAAGAACTGTGTGAAAGGTCCATGGAACCTACTCATATTATACTTACAACTTCCTATGAATCTATAATGATTTTAAAGAGCTAGAAAAAAGATTTGTTCCTACAATAACCACATTAAAATTAAGGGCTTCTGCTAAACAAATAAACATAAACATTTCTCCAAAGAAGACACACAGATGGCTAACAAACACATGAAAAGATGCTCAACATCACTCATTATCAAAGAAATGCAAATCAAAACCACGATGAGGTACCATTACACGCCAGTCAGGATGGCTGCTTTGAAAATGTCTACAAACAATAAATGCTGGAGAGGGTGCAGAGAAAAGGGAACCCTCTTACACTGTTGGTGGGAATGCAAACTAGTACAGCCACTATGGACTATAGTGTGGAGATTCCTTAAAAAACTGGAAATATAACTGCCATATGACCCAGCAATCCCACTGCTGGGCATACACACCGAGGAAACCAGAAATGAAAGAGATGTGTGTCCCCAATGTTCATTGCAGCACTGTTAAAATAGCCAGGACATGGAAGCAACCTAGATGCCCATCAGAAGATGAATGGATAAGAAAGCTGTAGTACAAATACACAGTGGAATATCACTCAGCTATTAAAAAAAATGCATTTGAATCAGTTCTAATGAGGTGGATGAAACTGGAGCCTATTATACAGAGTGAAGTAAGTCAGAAAGAAAAACACCAATACAGTATAGTAACACATATGTATGGAATTTAGAAAGGTGGTAATCATGACCTTATATGTGAGACAGCAAAAGAGACACAGATGTAAAGAACAGACTTTGTGGCTCTGTGGGAGAAGGCGAGGGTGGGATGATCTGACAGAATAGCAGTGAAACATGTATATTATCATATGTGAAACAGATCGCCAGTCCAGATTCAATGCATGAGACAGGGTGCTCAGGGCTGGTGCACTGGGATGACCCAGAGGGATGGGATGGGGAGGGAGGTGGGAGGGGGGTTCAGGATGGGGACACATGTACACCCATGGCTGATTCATGTCAATGTATGGCAAAACCACTACAGTATTGTAAAGTAATTAGCCTCCAATTAAAACAAATAAATTAATTTACAAGAAAAAAAAGAATGAAAAGTGAAACCAAGAATTTGGTAAGGATAGTGCCATATATATAGTCAACAAAGGACAATATAAAAAACATGTCAAGAACGTTTACAATTCAGTAGCAATCTGAAAATCAATCTAAGAGAAAACAAACAAACTACTTAAACAGCTATTTCTGGGAAGAGAAAACATGAATGACAAGTAAATACACAAATATATACTCATCTTCATTTGAAACAAGTATCCATCAAACCATTATTGACTGTTTTATAGCCTGCAATGTTGGGGAGAGGCACAGAGCAACAAGCTCTGACACCCACTGCTGGCTGCTGTGTAACTGCTACAATCAATTCCAAAAACAATTTGATAAACTTGAGTAAAGTCACAGACGTGTACATCACACAATCCAGCACATTCCTTCCAAATCACACACCTCAGAGAATCTCTCGCAGGTGTGCACCAGAAAGACAACACTGTTAAGAAACAAACAAATGGAAAAAAACGCCTAAGAACAGGAGAATCAGAATGAGGAATGTCGTATTTCTTTCCGTTTTTTAAATTTAATTAAAAAAAATTTTTTTACAATATTGTGTTGGTTTTTGCCATACTGCAACAAAAATTAGCCATAATTATACATATATCTCCTCCCTCCCCAACCTACCCTCCTCCCCACATCCCATCCCTCCTGGTCATCAGGGAGTGTAGGACTAAAATTCAAGAACCATGGTTATGTTTTGTCACTATGGCAAAATATATTTCTCATGAGAAAGATATTGGATAAAAAAATACTGGATAGTACATGTATGTAAAGTGTCAAACAGGCTACAGTAAGTGAAATTTAGATGACTGAGATAAAATCATAAATAAAATAATGAGCTACCCAGCATCCAGGATGGTGGTTTTCTCACTGGAGTTGGAGGGAAGGTAGAAGATGAAAGTAAGAGGTCCAAGGGAACCGCTTCTGGTCCTGCCCTTAAGGCAGGTGATGAAGACCTAGGTGTTTGTACTGTTGTGTACATTACAGCATTAAGATTTCCTTTAAACCTACTGGATAATACTAAAAAAAAAAAAAAAAAAAAAGAATTTAAGTGAAATAAAGTTAACTTAAATGGTCATTTAGCCATCTGCCCACTCGAGGGGGTGGACATTTCATCCCATATGTATCCCAAGCTCAGACCGTGTCACTGGCTTCCCACCTCTTTTCCCTTCTGTCTCCCCTCCTTAGCTTCCTTTTACCTTATTATACAAAGTAGTGAGCAACTTTCTGCAATTTCCAATGGCAAACTCACCTCAAAGCTCATCTGTAGATATTCAAATTCCCTGCAGTATAAACCTGGGCTCCCCAGGTGTTGCTAGTGGTAAAGAATCCACCTGCCAATGCAGGAGACATATGAGACACGGGTTTGATCCCTGGGTCCAGAGGATGCCCTGGGGAAAGGTGTGACAACCCAGCCCAGTGTTCTTGCCTGGAGAATCCCATAGACAGAGGAGCCTGACGGTGTACAGTCCATAGGGTCACACAGAGTCAGTCATGACTGAGTGACTTAGCATGCATGCAGCATAAACCTAGCAATGTTCAAAACATTTAACACTGCTGTAGAACAAATACCGATCAATTATAATGGACTTGGAGATCAGTCAGAATGTAAATGATGATTACAAAGCAACTATGATCGCCTCTCAGACTGAACTAGCTGCAGCTTGTCCCTAGTTCAAAGCAAATCTACTCAACAATGTAGACCATAGACATCCATGTACACTCTTTGTGGCGTCCTGTAAACACTTGTAGTTTGGCTGAGTTATGATCCCGAATGGTTCGCCCAGTTGAGGCAAGTGGAAGCAAATCACTCCGCTTGCAAAGGGGTGCAGCCTGCCAGCAGACCGTGGGGTCCTTGTGTTTTCACCTGCTGCAGTGGAGTAAACCCTAATCTCACCCTAACCCGCTTCCACCCCAACACCATCCTCTGAGACCATACCCCTGACACCACACATATCACACTATTCAGTATTCACGACACTAGAGACCCCTTTTGTCATTTCAACCCACCTCCATATATAAACCATCCCAGGACAGTCTTTCTTCTCTTTATTCCTACTACCAATTGTAATTACTAGAATAAATGTGAATTACTAATAAACATTGCAGTCTCACTGTTCAAGATGAGTATAAAACTTTTAGTCTCCGTAAGCACTTAAGGTATTCAAGGATGATCTGTGTTTGATGTCTTCCTTTTTTCTTTTTCTTGACAGGAAAACAATTAAGAGAGAAGGGACATTTTATAGAGCTGCTAAAGTGGTAGTTGTGTAGACATTGCTCATCTTCACTTTGGAAGGAAAACAATTTACAGTTCATGTCAGTCTGTCTATAAAACGGTGCTTGTCAGATAATATTTAGTGGAAAAACCAGGACATTCATATAGAAGGTGTATGAATTAATAAGAAACTTAAGGTTTCAAACTGGGAAACCCTAGCTTACATTCATTTTGTGATTTAGAAGTTCAGGCAATTAAAGTCTCTAAGTTGTTTGCAAACTGTTGTGGCAATTTGTATTAATATATAATTCATGCCATGTAGAATATCTGAGCTTATAGAAAAGTAGAAAAAATAATAAATAATGTTACAATGAGAATACCTGGGACTACAGAAAATGTAAAATGTTCATAATCAGTTACACATTTTTCTTGACTTTATCTATTGATTTTTCTCTGAAAGAAAAGTCTCATCACAAACATCAGTTAATTGCTCATTTACTTGTTCTAATATATAATTATTTTATATTAAAAATATAACAATTGCCATGTTCACTGATGGGAAGACTGTCAACTTCCCAGTAACCATTATTGAGGTGCTGGTTCTTCCCAATTTGATCCAAAGATTCAAGGCAGTCTCAATAAAAATCCTAGCAAGTTATTTTGTAGATCTTGAAAAAATAATTCTAACATTTCTATAGAGAGTCAAAAGACACAGAGATCGAACACAATATTGAAGGAGAAAGTCAAAATTGGAGAACTGACTCTACCTGATTTTAAGACTTAATATAAAGCTACAGGCATCAGGACAGTATGATTTTGGCAAAATAGAAGATGAATAGGCATAAATAGATCAGTGGAACAGAATAAAGAATCCAGAAACAGACCTACAGAAATACAGTCAACTGGTTTCTGAGGAATGAACATAGGCCACACAATGGAGCAAAGACTGTTTCTTCAATAAATGGTGTTGAAACAAGCTACATCCATATGCAAAAGAAACAAATTTAGACACAGACCTTATATCCTTCACAAAAAGTAACTCAAAATTGATCATAGACAGAAATATAAAACAAACAAAACAAAAACTAGAAAATAACACAGGAGAAAACTTACATGACCTAGGGTACAATAATGACTTAGATATGAAGCTAATAATAATTGACAAGCTGGATTTCATTAAACTTTCACACTTTTGCTCTATGAAAGACAATATCAAGAGAATGAGAAGATAAAACACAGACTGGGAGAAAATACTTGCAATAGACACATCTGATAAAAGACTATTATCCAAATATACAAAGAATGCATGAAACTCGGTGGCTCAGAGGTAAAGCATCTGCTTGCAATGCAGGAGACCTGGGTTCGATCCCTGGGTTGGGAAGATCCCCTGGAGAAGGAAATGGCAACCCACTCCAGAACTCTTGCCTGGAAAATTCCATGGACTGAGGAGCCTGGTAGGCTACAGTCCATGGGGTCGCAAAGAGTCGGCCACGACTGAGCGACTTCATTTTCACTTCCAACAATAAGAAAGCAATTCAATCAAAAAATGGGCCAAGACTTCACAGGCATTCCACCAAAGATATGTAGGTGGAAAGCATGCATATGAAAAGATGATCCCTATCATGTCACCAGGGAAATGCACATGAAAACTGCAGTGAGGTACCACTGTACATATTTAGAATAACCATAGTCTGGGACACTGAAAGCATCAAATGCTGACAGGAACGTGGACCGACAGGACCTCTCATTCATTGCTACTGGGAGAGCAACATGGTTCAGCCACTCTGTGTGACAGTTTGGTGGCTTCTCACAGCACTAAACATTATCTTACTATGATACCACAGTCATACTACTTGGTATTTGTCCAAAGGAGTAAAAAACTTAGGTCCACACAAAAACCTGCACATGGGTTTTTATAATAGCCTCATTCATAATTGCCAAAACTTGCAAGCAACCAGTACATCCTTCAGTAGGGTAGTAGATAGATACACTGTGGTCCATTTAGACAATGGACTATTACTCTGTGATAAAGGAATAATCAAGCCACAGAAAGCCAGGAAGGAATCCTAAATGCACATTACTAAGTGTCAGTAGTTAATTTGAAAAGGCTACACTAAATTATTCCAACGATATGACATTCTGGAAAAGGTAAAACCATGGAAACTGTAAAATGATCAGCAAGTGCCTAAGGCTGGAGGAAGGGAAGGATGAACAGGTGGAGCACAGAGGAGTCTGGGGCAGGGAACATACTACACAATACCATAATGATATGTTCATGCGATTTTTCATTTGTTCAAACCCATAGAATATACAGCTTCAACAGTTAACAGCAATGCAAACTAGAGATTCTGGGTGATAATGATGTGTCTGTGTATGTTTATCCATTTCAACAAATATACCCTCCCTTGGTAGTGGATCTGTGTTTGTTCGGGGAGAGTGTATACTAGAAACCTTTCTGTCCCCCTCAATTTTGCTATGAACCTAAAACGGTTCTGAAAACATATATTAATAATATCATTTTTTAAACATACATAACTGTTTCACTTATTAACATCTTATTTCCAATTTTTTCTTCTCTCCTTTGTTGATTTGCAATTATTCTTTGTTAATGCATTAAGGCCTTATTTATACTAAACGTCTTCCCTGTGGCTCAGTGGTAAAGAATCTGCCTGCAGTGCAGCAGCCACAGGAGACATGGGTTCGATCTCTAGGTCAGGAAGATCCCTTGGAGGATGAAATGGAACCTATTCCAGTATTCTTTCCTGGAGAATCCCATGGACAGAGGATTCTGGTGGGCTATAGTCCATGGGGTCTCAGGGAGTCAGATATGATCAAAATGACTGAGAATGCATACTAAAATTCATTCTAAAGAGCTTCTATTTCATTGATCATCTGGGCTTTCTTAATTGCTATCCATGTATATGTTTTGTTGGGCCTCTGTGTGTGTGTGTGTGTGTGTGTGTGTTTGGTTTTAAAAATGAGATCTTAAGCAACCTAGATGTGCATCAACAGATGAACAGATAAAGAAGTTGTGGTACATATATACAATGGAATATTACTCAGCCATATAAAGGAATGAATATTTAGTCAGTTCTAGTGAGGTGGGTGAACCTAGAACCTATTATACAGAGTGAAGTAAGTCAGAAAGAGAAAAGTAAATATCATACACTAACACATATATATAGAATATAGAAAAATGGTACTGATGAACTATTTGCAGGGCGAGAATAGAGATGCAGACATAGAGAACAGCCTTGTGGACACAGCAGGGGAAGGAGAGGGTGGGACAAAGGAGAGAGAGGCATTGAAACGTGCGCATCACCACATGTAAAACAGCTGGTGGGAAGTCGCTATGTAACACAGGGTGCTCAACCCACTGCTCTATGCAACCTGGAGGACTGGGATGGAGCCGGGGGGGGGGGGGGGGGCGCCTGGAAGGTTCAAAAGGTTAGGGCTGATTCACACTGTTGTATGGCAGAAACCAATGTAACACTGTAAAGCAATTATCCTCCAATTATAAAAAATAAAATAACTTTCAATGACAAAAAAAATGATATCCTTATTTCTTTTAGGGGTCTTTCCTATCATTAGATCTATCATTAGATGCAACAGGCAAGCCACACAATATATGCTTTAATAAAGGATGAGACAGGTCACCTCCTATTGTCTTCATTTTTAAAATACACTTTGCTAACCACGGAGATGGTGCAGCAGTGGGGGGGTGGGGGGTGGAATTCAGGCAGAGTGCACTCAGTTTCTGGATTTAAATGGAAGATTAAACACAGGTATTGAAACATGCTCCTTCCAGATACATTTTAAAAATAAAGGTTCATTTGAAAGAACACACAAAGCAACAGAAAAAGTGATACCAGGTAAGGAGATAAGAACAGAAATTCCTGAAGGCTTCAAATCAGATGGATGGGGTGGGGGCTGACCTCAGAGACCTGGGCAAAGAGAATCCAGAGCAGGAGGCAGCTGGAAGCTGAATGATTGACGGAGCAACATCCTGAGTGTGTGTTTAGTGACTGATGACTCCAGTTTCTGTGCTCAGAGCTGCTGCTGGGATGAGGCTGGATAGAGAGGAGGAAGGCAGGCCCTCTCTCCATCTTTCACATGGACCCTCCTCCCAACAGTTACAGTCAGTCACTCCTGGCAGACCTCCAATCCTACCAGAGAACCCCTCAGTGTCAAACCAGAGTGGGGCCCCCTCTGGCCCGAAAGACAAACAGATTTCAGAGCTCCCTCATCCCAAGGCCAGGTAGGGGCATGGCCCCACAGCATCAGGGACCTTCACTGCAAAGAACTCTTCGCGGCATGGAGCAGCGATACGAGGGGCTCGCCTAAGCCAGGCAGCCTGACAGGCTTCCTTGAGGACTTCTTATGCTGGGGAGCAAAGTCAGCTTTGTCCAGCCCTTCTTCAGCTGTGTCCGCACTTTACTCATCACTCCTGTAGATGACAGGAGGATCTGGGACTGTCGAGGGTGCCTTCGCAGGCCCAGTCCCTTCAGTCCTGTCCGTCTCTCTGTGACCCCGTGGACTACAGCCCACCAGGCTCCTCTGTCCATGGGATTCTCCAGGCAAGGATACCAGAGTGGGTTGCCAGCCCTCCTCCAGGAGAACTTCTGACCCAGGGACCAAGCCTGGTATCCTGCGCTGCAGGTGGATTCTTCACTGCTGAGTTACTGGGCAAGTCCCTAGAGGTCTTTTTTAAAGGAATTTTTCTGAGACCAGATATACTCTTACATCAAAGTATATTTGAAGTATTTCTCAGGAAATTTCAGTATTTCTTAGGAAAAACTAGGATGAATACATTTCTTGGAATGCTTTTAGCAATTTCCAATCACATGTCCACTTCATTAGCTTATTTATAAAAATGAAGCAAAAATGAAGTTAACCTGCATTTTTGAAATATTTCTCAAAAATGTATTAGATAATGTAATATGTATAAAACTAATGAGCTTATGTGTTTTATGAAATTCTGGTCAAGACTGGTGCTAACATAAAATTAAAGTGAGTTACAGGATTTATAACTATTACTAATAATGAACACGGGGCTTTCCTGGTGGCTCAGACAGTAAAGAATCTGCCTGCAATGCAGGAGACCTGAGTTAGACCCCTCAGTAGGGAAGGTCGCCTGAAGAAGGGAATGGTTATGCACTCCAGTATTCTTGCCTGGAATACTTGCCTTCCATGAACAGAAGAGCCTGGGAGGCTATAGTTCATGGGGTCACAAATAGTCGGACACGAATGAATGCCTGACATTTTTAACACTAAACATAGATGAATATTTTATTTCAGATTTCAAAATATTTTAACATTTATAGAATCAAAGTGAACCACTGGTTACTGGTTAGTATTCTATAACAGACAAAGTTTTTATTTTCACATTTTAGGCCTTTTCCCTCCTTCATACAGAACTTCAGTATTTTTCATCAATTTAAAACAACATCCCATTTACAGACGTTAAGAAGGATGGACTAAATAAAGCCCCAAAATATTCACATAATGTACAAATGAGTTAACAAATAGGAGAATATATAGGGAAAGTAATCTAGACAAACTCCTGAACCTAATGACTTCTGTCCAAAACCCCTTCCTCTGAGAACCCTCTTACATGGTTAGTGGAGAGGTGAATTGGTACACTGTGGAAACGGTATGAATATTCCTCAAAAATTAAAAATAGAACTACCATATGATCTAGTAACCTCATTCCTGGTCATATACCCTGAGAAAATCATAATTCAAAAGGATACAAGCACCCCAGTGTTCATAGCAGCACCATTTACAGTAGCCAGGACATTCAAGCAACCTAAATGTCCATTTATAGATGAATGGGTAATGAAAATATGGTACATATATACAATGGAATACTACTCAGCCATAACAAAGAATGAAATAATGTCATTTGCAGAAACATGGATGGACTTAGAGATCTTATACCAAGTGAAGTAAGTCAGACAGAGAAAGACAAATGTCATGTGCATATATGTGGAATCTAAAATTTAGCACAAATGTACTTCAAAATAGAAACAACTCGCAGACATAGAGAAGAGACTTGTGGTTGCCAAGTGGGAGGGGTAGTGGCAGAGAGCTGGAACGGGAGATGGGAAGGGCAGATGCAAGCTAGTATTTGTAGGATGGACAAACAACATCCTACTATATTCAATATCCTATGATAAAACATAATGGAAAAGAACAGTAAAAACAATGCATGGGGGGCTTTCCCAGCAGCTCAAGCAGGAAAGAAGCTGCCTGCAATACCATGTATATGTGTACAACTCAGTCACTTCGCTGTGCAGTATAAATTAATACAACATTGTAAATCAACTGTACTTGAACAAAATACATTTTTCTAAAACTCCCTTTCTGTGAGTCTCTGACCTTGCACGCAGCTTTGCTGCGTTCAAGTGTGTGTTCGCTTCACTCGAGAGTGGAAGCACAAGCCCTGTGTGTGTTCAGAGGCCGTGCGTCTCCCTCACGTGCTCACTGGGACACCCAGAGCTCCGGTCCCTTTTTTAATGGACCCAGGGACAGAGCTACATCTCTGAGCGTGTCCTTCAAATTTATAAAAGATGTTTTATTTAGGACAAAAAGCAACCTTTGGAAATGCTTTTTAAAAGAGGATTGAGTGACAGCAAGAAGAGAAGTCATTCCGCCCTGAGATGCCTTCCGCTCTATGCGGTCATGCAGCAGCCAGAAGCCTGAAAATGCCTTTGGGGACTCGAAGCTCTCCTGAGAATACAGGTACCTACTCACCACCCAAGGAGAATTCAGTGACTGAGAGGGTCCTGTGGGAACAGAGTCCCCTCCCAATCCCCACACCAGGCTCCCCGGGGATGACGGAGGAAGGCCTTACCCCATGATGGAGAGGCTCTTCTCTGGCGAATTCTGAGAACCCAACAGGAAGGACCTAGAGATGAAGCGTCAGTGGTTACCCCACAACAGCCCCACTATACCTGAGATCAAAACTAACAAGTCTCACCCACAACAGAGCCTCTGATCAGCTTTTCAGCCCTTTCAACCATCAGACAACAGCCATGTATTATCACATATCTGAAGAAAGCTCCTATCACAGAAAAGAAAGACTTCCTGAAATAATAGCTATAAATAAACAAACAAACAAAAAATAAAAACAACTTGGAGGCAATAGGGACCATGCTGGGAGAAGAAAAACTAAAACATAACAAAAATTAACATCTTCAGAGGAAGAAAAGAACTAGCCTATAAATGAAGTCAGTAATTATATATAATTAAGAGATACATATGGTACATATATGACATCTATCTTGTATATATAATATATATAATTAATTACATAATTATAGATTTTTTTATAAATAATAACTCTACACACAGAAAATATACATATATATTCGACATATACATGGCATGTGTGCTGGGCCACCCCGTGGACCACAGTCCACCAGGCTCTTCTGTCCATGGGATTCTCCAGGCAAGAATACTGGAGTAGGTTACCATGCCTACACAGACAACAGCCTCTGAGAATGCCCTGAAGCCCAGCAGCGCAAGTTGTCTACGACTAGGGATATAAAGAAAAGGCCAGATGTGGGTGGGGAGGAGGGGCAGAGACACGGCCCAATCAGAGCCAGCACCACAAGAGCAGGCTTACAAGTCAGGGGAGTATCACCACCACGGAGGCCCCCACGCCCAGGGAACCAGGAGTCAGAGCCCCACATGGGGATCCTCCGCTGGGGCACCTCTGCAGAGGAATGAACCACCCCTCCCCATGCCTCTGAGTTCAGAAACCGGAAAGGCTCCCTCCTGGAGCGCCTGAGGGCTGAGCGAGGCTGAGACATGAAGGCTGCCACACAGACTCTCTCCTTCTGAGTTCCAGAGCAGAGGCAGCAGCTTGAAAGGCACCTGGACCTCAGAAGCAGGAGATACTTTGACTGATTTTAAAGGGGGTGCCAGGGAGAGCGGGACCTCCTGAAAACTCGAGGATGGAAGCATTGGATGGTCCCTTTTTTTTTCTCACTCTCCTTCCACCTGCTGACCCGTCTCTGGTGGGTCCTATTTCTGTCACTCTCCATCATACTAGCTCACCGTGTGTGCCCCGTTGGTCGTTCCTCTGATGAGCTGTCCTGCCCCACCCACACACCCCAGGGTGGCCCTCCAAAGTGCTCCCACCGGGGGGATCAGCCTCCACCACCAGGATGCCTGCAGCAGTCACAGCAAACCACAATAGGAGCCCACCCCTGGGGTAACCCCGGGGAAACCAGTTCTGGTGATGAGTGGGCACTGCACCAGTGGAGCCAACAGGACATCTTCCATACCAGGCCACCCCTTCAAGACTAGGACATGTGGCTGATATATCTGATACAAAGCAACAAGCACAGAGAGATTGGCAAAATTAGGACAAATAACACTGATTTAAAAAGTGGGCAGGGCGCCTGAACAGCCATTTTTTTCGAAGAAGACATACAGATGGTCAATAGGCACATGAAAATATGTTCAACATCACTGATCATCAGGGAAATGCAAATCAAAACTACAAGGAGATATCACTCGACACCTGTCAGAATTGCTATTATCGAAAACAACAAATTTTGGCCAGGATTTGGAGAAAAGGGAACCCGCATTCACTACTGGTAGGAATGTAAATTGCTGCAGCCACTATGGAAAACAGTTTGGAGGTGCCTCAAAAAGTTAAAAATAGAACCCCAATATGACCCAGCAATTCTCATTCTGGGTAATTTTCTGAAAGAAAAAAAAAAGACACTAAATGAAAAAGATATACACACCTCTACATTCCTCTACATTCATTACAGCATTATTTACAAAAGTCACAATACAAAAGCAAATAGGTGCCCATGAATAGATGAATGGATAAAGAAATACATATATGATGAAATATTAGATTTTCATTTTTAAAAAGTCCTGCTATTTGTAACAACATGGATAGGCCTAGAGGGTATTGTGCTTAAAATACGATAATCTGAATTGTCTTATATCTATGAAAGAAATTAAATTGACAGTTAATCATCTTCTAGCACCGAAACTGCAGAAGGTGGCTTCACTGTTCAATTTTTAAGAAACACTTAAGAAAGAAATGATACCCAAACTATACAGACTCATCCAGAATACAAAAAGAGAGAATGTGTTTTGTGATGCAAGCCTTACTCTGATACCCAAATTAGGCAAAGATGGAACAAACAAAGAAAATCACAGAACAATATCACAGGAACATGAGTGCACACATACTTAGTCAATCCTCACAAATAAAATCCTGCACCACGTAAAGACTGTCATATATCCCAACCAAGTGTGTTTTATCTCTAGAATACATGCTGGTTCAACGTTTCAAAGTCAATCAGTGTCATTCATCATGTGTCTCCTGTTAAGTATTTTCACTACAGTACAATGAAATAAAATATTAAAAAAAAAATAGTGTGACAGTTCAAGAGTAATAGGTCATTGGGAAATTTAAGGGGAGACCTACTGCCAGGGTTGCAGCAGGTGAAAACCCAGGTGGGGTGGAAAGCCTCCGTGAGCAGCTCCCTGATGTGAGCAGAGTGATGGGGGTTCTTGTGAGCAGGACCCGCCACACTGCAGATCCTGCTCCTGTGTGAAACAGGCATAGAACAAAGGGCATTAGAATGTCCCCATCATCAGACTGGAGAAGAAGAATGACAGGAAGGCAAAGGATGAGAAGGGAGACTCACCAAGCTCTGCATGACAGCTCCTTACACTTTGAGAAACAGATAAATGCCCCCAAATTATGGCTTTCCTGTTTTGTTTTGTTTTTTTTTTTTTTAACTTTAAGCTGTGCATTTCATTGTTTTCTTTCCTTTTTTTTTTTCCCAATAAGCTCAAGTAGTATAGTCATTGTTAGAGATGAGGAAGTGCAGGTAAGCAAACATGGGGAAAAAGTAACATAGAATTTGTCTAGAAAGAACCACCACTGATGTGTCAGTTTGGGTGAATATGTGTGTGCGTGCATGATAATTCTGTCTTTACTAATCCCCTTTCTCTCTTCAAACACAAAGCTTTCCTTGTAATAAATAAAATAGCTTTATCATTTTAAATAACTGCTGCTTTGAGGATCCCATAATTTCTTTTAAAATGGTTAGCTCGAGGCGAGAGAAGCTTTATCAGTAAAGATGGACTTTTAAGGATATAAAATGGCAAAAGATCTTGGGAGACCATGTGGGCAAGTACTTCATATTTTAATAAATGAATCAATTTACTAAAAACTGTTTGCAGTGAGTTTTCTGCATACATGGTGATCTTCTGTGAAATAAAGAAATAAAGATGAAACAGAGGGGGATTCTGATCTCACAGTGTTTACTATGCAAGAGCTACAGAGACAAGTTCTTCAAAGAAACATGTATTCAACAAGCTACATAACAGGTGAAATGTGAAAATGTTAGTCACTGAGTCGTGACTGATTCTTGGGACCCCATTGACTGTAGCCCACCAGGCTCCTCTGTCCATGGAATTCTCCAGGCAAGAATACTGGAGTGGGTTGCAGTTCCCTTCTCCAGGGGATCTTCCCCACCAAGGGATCGAACCCAGGTCTCTTTCATTGCAGGCAGATTCTTTACCATCTGAGCCAGAGGAGGCCTTGATGGTGGCTGAGATGGGTGTAGAAAAGTGTCATGATTGTACAGACACTTCAGCTATGTCCCACCGGGAGACTGGAGGGAGGTGTTCTGGAAAAGATGGCATTTTATGGGTGCTTCACAGTGAAGATTCTCAAGCCCAAACTGACTAGGAAAGTTCCCAATGAGAGAACAGCCTGTACAGAAGGCAGGGCAGAAGAGAGAGGCCAAAGCCTGGGGCTCCAAGGGCAGCACCAGCTTCAGGCTGAGTGGGAAGGAGGGGCTGGGTGGTCACCAGGTCAGAGCTGGCAATGAATTCATCAGAAGCTCCACAAACAAAACTTGCAATTGCCTAAGAGATTTACTGGACAGAATAGAAAAGGAGGAGTAGCTTAGGGCCCTTGCAAATGACTTCCTTTTGTGGGAAAAGTCTTCCCAGGTGGCATTAGTGGTAAAGAGCCCAGCTGCCAATGCATGAGACATCGGAGACCTGAGTTCCATCCCTGGGTCAGAAAGATCCCCTAGAGGAAGGCATGGCAACCCACTGCAGTATTCTTGCCTGGAGAATCCCATGGACAGAGGAGCTTGATGGGCTCCATAGGGTTGCAAAGAGTCAGACATGACTGAAGTGACTTAGCACGCATGCACACATCATATAACCTCATACCCCGATGTGTGAGTTTTGTAAATACTGAAGATCATCAAATTTGTCCTCCAATCTCCAGATAAGAAGTTATAGAAGCCCATGGAAAGTCATGTTCATTAGCTTCCAAAGACTACTTCAATCCCATCACTGCTAGCTACCCTGAAAGTGATTTAAGTGCAGGCAGTCACCTGAAATGAGCTTTTCAATGAAAGGAAGGTCCAAGTTGATGGAGGAGTCCCAGAGGATATCTGAAGATAAAGATGAAAAGAGGAAGAAAAAGAAGCAGCAGGAAGACCCAGTCCAGCTGACAGGCTTGGGCCACTAACTGATGCTTCTTCTCAACGCCACTGTCTGAAAAAGAGACCCTCTTACAAGCCACAAAATACTAGCAGAACGTCTTTCCCATTATGTCAGCCACACTTCAAGCAGCAGTCTGAGAGAGGCCCAGAGTCTCCAGGGTACACGGAATCCAGGGAAGCAGGGGCTGCACTGTGCTGCGCTTAGTCACTCAGTTGTGTCTGACTCTGCAATCCCATGGACTGCAGACTGCTGGACTCCTCGATCCATGGGGATTCTCCAGGCCAGAATACTAGAGTGGGTTGCCATGCCCTCCTCCAGGGGATCTTCCCAACCCAGGATCAAACTCAGGTCTCCCGCATTGCAGGTGGATTCTTTACCATCTGACCTACCAGGGAAACCCAAGAATACTAGAGTGGGTAGCCTATCCCTTCTCCAGCAGAACTTCCCGACCCAGGAATCAACCGAGGTCTCCTGTATTACAGGTGGATTATTTACCAGCTAAGCTAACCAGGAAGCCCCACCCAGGGAAGAAGGGGGACCCTGCTCAAACCCGTGACTTACATAAGTCCAGATCGATCCAGGAAAGCTGGACTTGGGAAAGTCTGCAACTGAACCCCAAGCACCTGAGCAGGGAGCATGCAGACTTGTACTGACCATTCCAGAGCCTGATCTTCTCACCATCCTTGGGGACTTTTTGTTTTAGGAAAGAAAAGGCACTGCTGAAATCTGTGTGTCACCCACAGCCCCAAGAGCTCTGCTGCGAGCCTCTGAAAGAGCTAGGCATTCGGGGACAAGACATTTTTGAAGGCCGGGGGAGATTTGCAGCAGGAGAGGAAGATGGCCAAGCTCCAGACACTTGGCAGGTGGAGAAATATTTATTCAGTGAGTTTGGGAGCAAGTATGGAAATGACTTTGCTCAGTTCCCCAAAGCAGGTGGATTTGTGAGACTTGGAAGCCTTCTTGAGAATTTATATTTGAAGAAAAAATTGGGGGAATATCAAACAGGCCTCCCTGGTAATCAAGACTCCTGACATTTAAGCTCTATTTCCAGCCCACAGAAGCACCTATTTTTGAAAGCAAGGGCCTCCTTTAGTTTCTGTGCTATGGTTCCCCAACGTCCATGATCTATGGAGAGATTAGCTTTTTCAGGATGGGTTTTTTCAAAGCAAAGACATATCCATGGCCACCTATCAGATAAAGATATTAATCTGAAGCATCATGCTATAATAGAAATGCTCTATGCACATACTAACCATACAGAGGACCATATGGCCCCTGCAGTTACTATTTGTCACTGTAGCAACATATTTGTAGACAACATTCATCTCTAATAAAGGGAATCAAAAGCTAGACTGCTGAGATGACCTAAGCCTGCCTCTAAGATTTCCAACATCTTCCTCCTTTGGGTCAGTTTTAAGGCTTCTTCAGTGATGGGTGGCTGCCACTCAAGATGACTCCAGCCCGCTTTGGCATTGGATGGACACAGCCAAGAACGAGTTCAAGGGGATGGGAAAGCGAACTAATGGACGGACTCAAAGCCACATACAAGCAAGCAAGTAGCTGCTACAATGGGAACAGGTGGGTTTCTACAAGGAGGGGTCAGGGGGATTCTAACTGGGAGGTTCGAGGTTGCCTATATTATTTGGAGAAGCAAGGGATCTAGGGTAACAGAAAAGACAATTATCACATCACATAGCTTATATGAGGAATCTAAAAAAAATGATACAGATGAATTTATTTACAAAACAAATACATGGCTTCATTGATAGCACAGTGGTAAAGAATCTGCCTGCAATGCAGGAGACCTGGGTTCAGTCCCTGGGTTGGGAAGATCCCCTGAAGAAGGGAATGGCCATCCACTCCAGTAGTCTTACCTGGAGAATCCCATGGACAGAGGAGCCTGGTGGGCTACAGTCCCTGGGGTCACAAAGAGTCAGACACAACTGAGGGACTAACACTTTCACTTTCACAAAACAGAAACAAGGACTTCTCTTGCACTGCAGTGGTTAAGACTCCACACTTCTATAGCAGGGGCAAGAGTTCGATCCCTGGTCAGGGATCATGCTTCAGGGTTCTGACAAAAAAATAATAATAAAAATAAATATTTAATACATTTTAGAATGTCAAAAATATTTAATAAAAAGCCAGCACTTAGAAAAATAGAAACAGACTTACAGACATGGAAAACAAACGTCTGGTTACCAAAGAGGAAGGGGGCCGGGGTAAATTAGGAGGTTGGTATCAACAGACACTCACTAGTGTGTATCAGATGGATGACCAACAAGGACCTATGTGTAGCACAAGGAACTATATTCAATATGTTGCAATAACCTATATGGAAAAACAATTTGAAAAGGAATATATATAAGTATACATGTATAAAACTGAATCACTTTGCCATACACCTGAAACTAACACATTATGTCAACCATACTTCAATAAAAAATAAATATAAAAAATATGCAGAAACGAACCACCTCCAAATTTTGAAAAATGAAAGAAAAAATAACAATTACTAAGACACAAAAGGCAGAGTAATCTTAAGCCTTAAGAATTGCATCTGTGTGTAAATAGGTATGCAGTCAGCATTTAAAAGTTTCCTTGTAGGTTATGACAGGAAACTGTTTCTGTATATAGGCATATAACTTTGCTCACAGGCTGACTGCTGGAGTCTGAGACATAGTGATTCTAAAATTATGATACACACACCCTTCTTCTGTCTATATAAAGAGTGAAAGGAATGGGTCAAGATGTGAAGCAGCTTTTCTCGAGTGGTCTAATCAGTGTTTATTGCTTTCCTGGGCATTGTTTTAATTCTCCAAATGTTCTTAAATGAGCAAGTTTAATTTTTTATTAAATGCTTTTCAAATAGCAGTAAGAAGACTGTGTCCTTGTCCTCAAAGAGGTTACAGTATAACAAAAGAAACTTCAGTTCCACAAATATTTGCGTGGATCCTTTCCCCAGAAGTCAGGACCATAAAGTGATTTCACTAAATGTCAAAAATCTCTACCAGCAAAGCTCTGATCACAGAGAGGAGCAGAATGTTAAAATAGGCATTTATTTTTACCTTTTGACTTGGAAAACAGGGAAAGCTGTCATTATCATGTCTTCTTATAGAAACTCTTAACACAAAAAGTCAGCATTATGCAATCAATGGAAATGGGGTTGTCAGGTTTAGCAAACAAAAATGCAGGATTCTCAGCTAAATTTGAATTTCTGATAAACAGTATACAATATTTTTGATACAGTATATCTCATAAGGTATTTTACATGTTTGTCTGGCAATCCCAAGAGGAAAGAATCCAGGAATAAGAAGCCTGACTCTTTAGCTCAGACTCTTGCCCTGGCTCTGAGGATGATCTGGCTCTCAGTTTTATGGGTTAAATAAGAGGGCTCTCCACTGACTCTTCCAATATTCTATGCAAAGGCTTCCAAGGCGAGGAAAAGTTCCTTATTAACCTCCCTTCCCAGGGAGATGTGCTTGATTAAAATAATATTTTTTCCAATGTGACACCTGAGGATCCTGAAAGCTTTGCAGATAGCCGTTGAGGTTATTGTATGTGTTTCATTGGTTTTCAGTTAATTTTCATTCATCAAATCATTTTTAAAATCAGATGAGTAAGTTCCACTTCAGTTAGTATTTAGAAGGATGTTAAAAAAAATCAGACCTATTATATCAGTCAAAAGCCATAAGAAAGTGTTTTAATGAATCACTGAGGTGCCGTGGATGAAAAGAAATGTAAAGGGACAAGACTACAGATTGTCCTAGAGATTAAGGGCTAAGGCATCATTTCACAGAAGGAGAAAAGAAGAGGAGAGGAAGAGGAAACAAAATTGGTTTTCTGATCTTGACCAATTTTTTTTTTTAAACTTGATCAAAAACAGCAACTCAGAGATATAGAAAGCTCTGGAATCTTTAAACAGAAGTATAAATGAAATGACACCTAGCAACAACAGAGTTAAATGACTTAAAAGCACATATAGAAAAACTTTAAAGAAGCCAAAGAAAAAGCCATATTAGATACAGGTAAACAGTGTTTGAGAAATAATAGACTTTGCATTCAAAACAATGGAAGATCAAATATAGTGAAACAACATCTTTAAAATTTCCAGGGAAAATAAAAATCTATCAGTTTAGCATTTAATATCTAGTGATAAGAATTTTGTAAAATAAAGACGAAATGTTCAGATAAATGAAAGCTGAGGGATTTTTATTGCCAGCAGACCTGTACTATAAGACAAGCTAAAGGAAGTTTTTCAAGTTAGAAAGAAACTAAAAAAGGATACCAGATGGAAAATTCTATGTTTAGAAGAAAAGAGGAGCACTAGAAAGAATGAGAATGTGAGCATATAGAAATATTGTTTTGTTTTTTTTCTCATTAAAAAAGTCTGTGACTGTGCAAAGCAATATATATATATACACACACATATTTTATATATATTAATTAATTATATTGGGGTTTGTATCATATGGAGAAGCAAAATGTCTAACAATGGTAGCATGAAAAATAGGATAGGGTGCAAATAGAATTATATTGTTGTAAATTCTTACCTTACACATAAAGTACTGCAATATTAATCAAGCTGGAATTTCAAATTAAAGCTAATCATTAGAATCCCTATAGCAACCATGACAAATGTAATACAAAAACATGTATCTAATAGTCAATAAAAGGGACACAGTGAAATGATGCAAAACACCTAATGAACCCGCAAGAAAACAACAAAGGGGGAACAAAGGAGCAATGAAAATAAAGGACACACAGATAGCAAACATAAAGCTGATCACGTGAATGATTGCAATAAACTTAAGGGAAAGGCTATCCATTCCAGTATTCTGGCCTAAAGAATTCCATGGACTGTATAGTCCATAGGGTTGCAAAGAGTTGGACATGACTGAGTGACTCACTTTCTTCAAATAAAAGGCAGAATTTTTCATTTAAAAGGCCATAAAGAAGGGACACAGTTGTTCATGCCTCAGAATGGCAAGGTTGGTCTATCCCATTTTTATGCTGGTCCCAAGAGATGAATGTTAAATAGTAAAGTGTATAGAAAGACTGCAAAAACAGAAGAAGATACACCATACAAATGGTTGCTGTTGTTCAGTCGTTCGGTTGTGTCTGACTCTTTGCAGCCCCATGGACTGCAGCACACCATGCTTCCCTGTCCTTCACTATCTCCCGCAGTTTGATCAAACTCACGTCCATTGAGTCAGTGATGGCATCCAACCATCTCATCCTCTGTCTACCCATTCTCCTCCTGCCCTCAATCTTTCCCAGCATCAGGGTTTTTTCCAATGAGTCAGTTCTTTCCATGAGGCCCAAGTATGGGAGCTTCAGGGTTGATTTGCTTTAGGATTGACTGATTGATCTCCTTGCTGTCCAAAGAACTCTCAAGTGTCTTCTTCAGCACCACAGTTTAAAAGTATCAGTTCTTCAGCACTCAGCCTTCTTAATGGTCCAGCTCTCACATTCTACATGACTCCTGGAAAACCCATAGCTTCAACTATAGGAACCTTTGTCAGAAAAGTGCTGTTTCTGTTATAGTTTTTCTACCAAGGAGCAAGCATCTTTTATTTTTCAGGACTGTGGTCACCATCTGAAGTGATAGTCGAGCCCAAGAAAATAAAGTCTGACACTATTTCCATTCATGCCCCATCTATTTGCTGTGAAGTGATGGGACCGGATGTCATGATCTTAGTTTTTTGAATGCTGAGTTTAAAGCCAGCTTTTTCACTCTCCTCTTTCACTTTCATCATAAGGCTCTTCTGTTCCTCTTCACTTTCTGCCATAAAGGTGGCATCATGTGCATATCTGAGGTTGTTGATATTTCTCCTGGCAATCTTGATTCCAGCTTCTGTTTCATCCAGCCTGGCATTTCACATGATGTACTCTGCGTATAGTTTAAATAGGCAGGGTGACAATACACAGCCTTGACCTACTCCTTTCCAGTTTTAAACCAGTCCATTTTTCCATGTCTGGTTCTAACTGTTGCTTCTTGACCTACATACATATTTCTCAGGAGGTAGGTAAGGTGATCTTGTATTCCCATCTCTTTAGGAATTTTCCACAGTGTGTTGTGATCCACACAGCCAAAGACTTTAGCATAGTCAATGAAGAAGAAGTAGATGTTTCTCTGGAATTCCCTTGCTATTTTTATGATCCAGTGCATGTTGGCAATTTGATTTCTGGATCCTTTCCCTTTTCTACATTCAGCTTGTACATCTGGAAGTTCTCAGTTCATGTACTGCTGAAGTCTAGCTTAAAGGGTTTTGAGCATTACCTTGCTAAAATGTGAAATGAGCACAATTGTATGATAGTTTGAACTTTCTTTGGCATTGCCATTCTTTGGAATTGGAATGAAAACTGATCTTTTCCAGTCCTGAGGCTATTGCTGAGTTTTCCAAATTTGCTGGCATATTGAGTGCAGCACTTTAACAGCATCATCTTTTAGGATTTGAAATAACTCAGCTGGAATTCCATCACCTCCACTAGCTTTGTTCGTAGTAATGTTTCCTAAGGCCCACTTGACTTCACATTCCAGGGTGTCTGGCTCTAGGTGAGTGACCACAGCACTGTGGTTATACAGTTCACTGAGACCTTTTCTGTACAGTTCTTCAGTGTATTTTGCCACCTCTTATTAATATCTTCTTCTTCTGTTAGGTCCATACTGTTTCTGTCCTTTATTGTTCCCATCACTGCATGAAATGTTCCCTTGGTACCTGTACTTTTCTTGAAGAGATGTCTAGTTTTTCCCATTCTACTGTTTCCCTCTATTTCTTTGCATTGTTCAGTTAAGAAGACTTTCTTGTCTCTCTTTGCTGTTCTTTGGAACTCTGCATTCACATGGGTGAATCTTTCCTTTTCTCCTTTGCCTTTCACTTCTCTTCTTTTCTCAGCTCTTTATAAGGCCTCCACAGATGACCATTCTCCCTTGTTGCATTTTTTCCCTAGGGGATGGTATTGATTACCATCTCCTGGACAGTGTAACAGAACTCCATCCACAGTTCTTCAGGCACTCTACCAGATCTAATCCCTTGAATTTATTTGTCACTTCCACTGTATAAGCATAAGGGATTGAACTAAGGTCATACCTGAATGGCCTAGTGGTTTTCCCTACTTTCTTCAATTTAAGTCTGAATTTTGCAATAAGGAGTTCATGATGTGAGCCACAGTCAGCTCCAGGTCTTGTTTTTGCTGACTGTGTAGAGCTTCTCCATCTTCAGTTGCAAAGAATACAATCAATCTGATTTCAGTGTTGACAATCTGGTGATGTCCATGTCCATCTGGTGTTTACTATGACCAGTGTGTTATCTTAGCAAAACTCTGTTAGCCTTTGCCCTGCTTCATTATGTACTCCAAGGCCAAAATTGCCTGTTGCTCCAGGTATCTCTTGACTTCCTACTTTTGCATTTCAGTCTCCTATGATGAAAAGGACACTTTTTTTGGTGTTAGTTCTAGATCTTTTAGGTCTTCATAGAACTGTTCAACTTCAGCTTCTTCAGCATTAATGGCTGGGGCATAGATTTGGACTACTGTAGTATTGAATGGTTTGCCTTGGAAATGAACCAAGATCATTCTGTCGTTTTTGAGACTGCACCCAAAAACTACATTTCAGAGTCTTTTGTTGACTATGAGGTCTATTCCATTTCTTCTTACCCACAGTGGTAGATATAATGTTTATCTGAATTAAGTTCACACATTTCAGTCCATGTTAGTTCACCGATTCCTAAAATGCTGATGTTTACTCTTGCCATCCCCCGAGTCTGACTTCCCATTTACCTTGATTCATAGACCTAACATTCCAGATTCCTATGCATTATTCTTCAAAGCACCAGACTTTACATTCACCACTAGACACAACCACAGCTGGGCGTCATTTCCACTTTGGCTCAGCCTCTGCATTCCTTATGGAGCCAGTGCTTGGCTCCTTTCCAGTATCATACTGTAATCTACCAACCAGTGGGGATCATCCTTCAGTGTCCTATCTTTTTGCCTTTTCATACTGTTCATGGGGTTCTCAAGGCAAGAATGTTGAAGTGGTTTGCCATTCCCTTCTCCAGAGGACCACGTTTTGTCAGAACTCTCTGCAATGACCCTTCCATCTTGGGTGGCCCTACATGGCATGGCTCATAGCTTCATTGAGTTAGGCAAGGTTGTGGTCCATGTGATCAGTTTGGTTAGTTTTCTGGGATTGTAGTTTTCATTCTGTCTGTGCTCTGATGGATGAGGATAAGCAGCTTGTGCAAGCTTCCTGATGGGAGGGACTGGTTGGGGGTGGGGGGCTGAAACTGAGTCTTGCTCTAGTGGGCAGGGCCCTGCTCAGTAAATCTTTAATCTGATTTTCTGCTGATTGGTGGGGCTGTGCTCCCTCCCTGTAGTTTGGCCTTTGGCCGCCTCTATGGTAGGTGTAATGGCAACCTCCTCCAAAAGGACTTAGGCCAGTACTCTGTGCCTCCCAGGACTGCTGCCGCCAGTGGCAGGCCATTGTTGACCCATGCCTAAGAACTTAAAACCAGATGTGACTATATTAATATCAAACAAAACAGAATTTCAAACAGAAATATAGCCAGCCAGGGAGAGAACCATTTCATGATAGTAAAAAGATCAAGTAACCAAGAAATCATAGCAAGCCTAAATGTATATGAAAATGTATAATATTTTTAAAATATGGAAAGCTAAAATGGACAGAACTAAAGATATTAAAGGCAAATACATGGTCATAGTTAAAGGTCTTAATACCTAACTCTCAGTAAATGATAGGCAATATAAACAAACAAAAAAAATCACTAAGAATATAGAGATATGAATAATATTATCAACCAACTTGACATAATTGACATTTGTAAAACACTACACCTAATAACTTCAGAATACACAGTGTTTTCTAGAGCTCTAAGACTATTGATCAAGGCAGATAACATACTGGGCCATGAAACAAGTCTCGGTACATTTCACAACACTGAAATCCTAAGTATTATGTTCTCTGACATGCAAATTATATTAAAATTCAAGGTCAGTAATAACAAAATAACTAGAAATTTTCCAAATATTTGGTGTATTGTGGAAGATTTCAAATAAGAACTAGATCAAAGAAAAAAAATCTCTAGAAAAATTTTAAAATATTTTGAACTTAACAGTAAGAAGACAACATGTCAACATATATAAGATATAGTGTTCTTCAGAGTAAAATTTTAATTTAGCTTTAAATTGTTATATTTTACTAGAAGAATATGAAATTAATTACCTAAGCTTCTAATATTCAAACAAGAGGGAAAAAAAAACAGAATACAGCATAGCCAGTGAAACAGAAAATAAGCTACAGAACACATCAATGGATCCCAACATTGCTTTTTGAAAAGATTAAAATTTCAAGGAAACAGAAAGAAAACACAAGCTATAAGAATGAAATTGGAGAGACAACTAAGATTGACTGGCTTCAGCATTAACAGGATGACAGAGGCATAGTATGAATAACATTATGCCAAAATTTGACAACTTAGATAAAATGGCCAAATTTCTTGAAAATACCTTACCAAAAAAGGCACAAACTAGAAAACTTGGCTGTGATATATTTACTTTTCAAGTAGAATTTATCATTGAAATTCTACTCACAAGTGTTGGTTTGTAACCTCAGAACCCTCCCAGGTGAGATCTGAACCTGGTCTTCACACTCAGAGGGCAGGGAGAAAATGAAGGAGGAGGCAGACTCTCCAGATGGGAAGGTAGCAGGTTCAGTAAGCAGGGACCTTACATTTGAGGCTTCTCTTGGGCACCTCAAGATGAGTAACTCTCAGCACCTGCCTGCCAGAATATTTAAAGTTTATAGAGAGGACTTACCTGGATTCAGTCACATGTATCATCCGAGTGGTCTCAACAACACTCTACTATCTCAAAGCTGTGTCCTCCGGCAGCTTCTATGCTGGGGAAGACAAGCAGATCATACCTTCTAAGAACAAGGAGGAAGGTGGAGTTGAGGAACCGCCAGTTACCCTGGTCCAGCAGTCACGTCCTCTCGATGACTTCCTCTAACAGTAAGGAACCCTCAGGTACGGATGGCTTCACTGGTGAGTTCTATTAAGCATTAAATGAAGAAACTGTATGAATCTTAAATGCTTTCAGAAAAGCGAGATTGAGAAAATGCTTCCCAATTTCTTCTGTGAAGCCAGCATTACCAAAGAGCAAAACCTGATAGAGATCTTAGAAGAAAAAATGTAAATCAATATTTCTCTTGAACATGTACATAAAAGTCCTCATTAAACATTATAAAATTGAATTGAGCATCTTAACTTTGTTGGGTTTATCCCAGAAATGTAATATTTGTCCAACATTCAAAAATCAAGCAATGTAATTCTCACATTAGGAGAAAATCATATATGAAGGTTAACAGACACATAAAATAGACAGACAAAATTCTACACTTGTTCATCATAAAAACAGCCAGTAAAGAAAACAATAGAAATTTCTTCAACCTAATAAAGATGAACAATAAATAAAACCTAAAGCCAAAATTATATTCAATCATGTAATTTGAATACTTTCCATGTAGAACTGGAGACAAGGCTCTGAATATTCTTCCCACATGTTGTTGGAGGTCCCTAAAGAAACATTAAAAAATAAAACATAATAATTGAAAAATAATTAAAATTGTCTTTGTTTGAATTCCATATAATTTTTGCTTAAAAATTCTTAGGAAAATAAAAAATAATATTAGAATAATTATTAGAATTAATAATTCTAATATGACAACTAGGTCATAAGATATAAGGTCAATATACAAAAACCAATTGCATTACTATATATACTAGCAATAGACAACTGGAAAATAAAATTTTAAAGTATCATTTATTATAGCATCTAAAAACAGAAAATATTTTTCTAATAAATTTAAGAAAGTATGCACAGGATGTTTACATTAAAATTCCACAGAGAAAATAGAGCTAAACATTCAGAAATACACTATGTTCATGGATTAGGCTACTCAATGTTACCAAGATGTCAGTTTTTCTCAAATGTATCTATAGTCTCAGCACCACTCCAGCAAGCATTTCTATAGAAACTGACACATTGATTCAACTACTCACATGAAAATTCCAAAGACTTATTAAAAGCTAAGAAAAAATTTTAAAGGTTGGAAATACATTAATTGAATTCAAGGCTTACTATGAAGTTATCATGAGAAACACTGGGCTGGAAGAAGCACAAGATGGAATCAAGATTGCCGGGAGAAATATCAATAACCTCAGACATGCAGATGACACCACCCTGACTGATGGCAGAAAGTGAAGAAGAACTAAAGAGCCTCTTGATGAAAGTGAAAGAGGAGGGTGAAAAGGTTGGCTTAAAGCTCAACATTCAGAAAACTAAAATCATAGCATCCAGTCCCATCACTTCATGGCAAATAGATGGGGAAACAGTGGAAACAGTGGCTGATTTTATTTTTTGGGGCTCCAAAATCACTGCAGATGGTGATTGCAGCCATGAAATTAAAAGACACTTATTCCTTGGAAGGAAAGTTATGACCAACCTAGACAGCATATTAAAAAGCAGAGACATTACTTTGCCAACAAAGGTCCATCTAGTCAAAGCTATAGCTTTTCCAGTAGTCACGTATGGATGTGAGAGTTGGACTATAAAGAAAGCTGAGTGCAGAAGAATTGATGCTTTTGAACTGTGGTGTTGGAGAAGACTCTTGAGAGTTCCTTGGACTGCAAGGAGATCCAACCAGTCCTGGGTGCTCATTGGAAGGACTGATGTTGAAGCTGAAACTCCAGTATTTTGGCCACCTGATGTGAAGAGCTGACTCATTAGAAAAGACCCTGATGTTGGGAAAGATAGAATGCAGGAAGAGAAGGGGACAACAGAGGATGAGATGGTTGGATGGCATCACCGACTCAATGGACATGAGTTTGGGTGGACTCTGGGAGTTGGTGATGGATAGGGAGGCCTGACGTACTGCGGTTCATGGGGTTACATAGAGTCAGACACAACTGAGCAACGTAACTGAAATTCAATGAAGTTATTTAAATAGGACATAAGGTGTTGCTATAAGGATGTTTGTATTAATAATGCAGCTATAAGGATGGATGTTTGTATTAATAATGCAGCAAAACAGAGGTTCGAGAATACAATGGTTGATAGAATTTTGACAATTCTATCAATAATTCTGAAAGAAAAGTTGTCCTAACAACAGTGCTGGAAAAAATAGATATCTATGTGAAAAGTAAATCAATAAACCTTGACCTCAACCTTGGATAAACCACAAAATGATATTGACCTGAACATAAAAACTAAAACTGTAAGGCATCTGGGAGAAAATATGGAAGAAACTATCCTCAGTCACGGAGTAGACAAAGACGTCTTACAAAGCACATACACAAAAAAAGAGCACTAATGAATAAATTTGATAAGCCAGAATTTATAAAAATTACTGTTCTTCAAGAGACTTTGGTTCAAAAAATGAGAGTACGAACTTTTAAAAGTTTATCTTCATGTCATTGTTAAAAACTGTTGAAATGCAAGCTTTAAAAAAAAATTTAAAACAATGAAAATGGGAGAAAACATTCACTATGTTTTTCTGTAGGGAATTCTATCGAAAATGTATAAACTCTAGAAATTCAATGAGATAGATAACCAACTTAAAAAGGGCGATTTCAAGCAATTCTCAAAACATAAGATATACCACCAAAAGTCAAGAAAGCACATGAAAAGAATCCAACTTAGTTAAGTTAATAGTAACAGCTAACATTGCAAAAGCAAATGAAAACCACACTGATCACCACCACTAGAGTGGCTAAAACTTTAAAAATGGACCACGTCAATGTTGACAAGGATATGGGACAGTGAGAGCACTCTTACTGCTGGTAGAAATGTACAATATTTACAATCATTTGTGAAAGCAATTTGGTAATTTCTTATAAAGCTATATACACACTTATAGACATAGCAGTTCTACTGGGGAGAAAAATGGAAACATGTATCCACAAAAAGACTTGTATAAAAATGTTCATGTCAGCTTTTATTCTAAAAGCCAGTCAACATGCAAAATGTCCATTAGCACGCAAGCATAAAAACAAGCTACTGCAGAGCCGTACAAAGGAACATTACTCAGCAATGAAAACAAACGGCCTCCTGGCCCCCACAATATATGCAGGAATCGCAGACATGTTCGAGTTACTGAAAAAGGCCAAACATGGAAGGCTGTAAGGGGCGGCATGAGTCCAGGCGAAGGAAGCCCTGAAGCAGCAGAATGAAAGAAGTTTCCTGGGAGGGAAGTGAGGGCTGGTGCTGGCCGTCCGATAAGGGACGGACTGAAGGGTTTAATAAGGCACTTTGTGAGGTGTAATCATGTCTATCTTGATTGGGGTCTGGTGACACAAGTGTGCACGTTGGTCAAAATGTAGCACAATACGTATAAAATCTGTGAGAGTTATTGTTTGTAGATTGTTCCTCAGAAACGCTGGTGATCTAGACCCCCAGAGGATCACCTCAGGGAGGACAGTGACATTTTTCACATCCCACAGCTCTGTGATGATTGTCAGTATGCTGACACCACACTTGGTACAATTTTAATGCTCACAGGCCCAGTAAGAAATAGCAAGGAATGAACTTACGACAAAACAGAAACAGACTCACAGACACGGAAAACAACTTCTGGTTACCAAAGGGGAAGCAGGGAGGAAAGATAAATTAGTGAGATGGGGGAGGTCATATATTAGAACTTTGGGATTAACAAATACACATTACTATATATACATAATACATAAACAACAAGGACCTACTGTATACCAGGGAACTATACACAATGTCTTGTAATAACCTATAATGAAAGAGAATCTGAAATACAAAACTGAATAATTTTACTATACCTTAGGCTAACACTGTTATGCCCGATGTCCGAATCCCCGAGCGGGAAGAGAGAAGGCTTCCAAGACAATGCAACTCGCAGGAAGGGAAGTTTATTACTGACTCGAGCCAGGACTCTCCGCCCGCAACCAACGCAGTGGTGCGGGTCAGAGAGCCCCGAGCCCAAGCTGTTACACAAATTTGTAGGGTGAGAAGCAGATTGGTTACACGTTTGCAAAGCAATTTCATTGGTCAATACCCGCGCGCGCGGGACTTTCCTGGGGGTTTCCGCCCCGTTCCTAATTTCCTAATTGGCAAACAGCAGTCAGTATTAAGTGAAAGCTAATTGGTCCTAATTGGCAAACAGTGGTACCAAGTAGGAAGGTCTACTCCTAATCTAAGCTACGTTACTTCTGCTTGCCTCACAAACACAACATTGCAAATCACTATATTTTAATTTTAAAAAGTGGCTATTAAAAAAAAAGAAATAGCAGTGAGCCTTCGTAAATGAATGTTGTAGGTGTGATAGGTAGAGGCCAATGACTTTATAGGAAGCCATGCTCACTGAAGTAATCTGAATACAGAAAAATGCTGGAGGATTCACACCCTGCCAGGCATGAGCCTTCTCACCATGCTGGGCTCAGAACCCGCAAAAATGATGACATGGCCCCCAACCCTGCCCACAGATCTTCAGGAGCGGTCCTCCTCTGTCTCCTCAAACAAATGTGGTTCGTTTCAGTTCCATTGGTTTTGTAGTTTATTTTATATCCTATCAGTAAATTTATAGGTGCTTTTTTAAATAAGTACTTACAAGCAAAAGGCCTAAGAGTTCGTAGTGTTTTCTATCTGCATACATTTTTTACAATGAAAAGAACTGAAGCAAACATTGGGGGTCTGTGAGAGTATTTCTTCTTTTAAAGGGATCAATACATTATTCAAGGCTGGGAGATGCTCAGTATTTCTAAATGGTGTTATAATTGGAAGAGACCCAGAAATCTTGATTGGATGCTGGGGCTGCCAGAAAAAAATGTAGCAGCGCTGGCAATGGTGAGTCTTTGTGCAATTCAGACACAGCTCTGCCTCTGAGCACACAGAGGAGGATTTGCTGGGATGGCATGAAAGGAATTCTTGTGTAGAAAAAGCAGTGGCTTCATTTCTAAGTGAGAGGGCACTTTTTCTAATGCTGAGGAAAGGACTAAAACCATTGACAGTCTAACCATTATGGTGGGATTTTGGTGTCTGCAGATATATGGGGGCTGCTATTAGAATTATGACATTGCTGAATTCCATCAATGAGCCATTATATTTGCCAAGTTTTCTAATTTGCAAGGGATGGGAAACTCAAATTCAAATAGACATGGGCAAAAAAAAAGGTGCATTGGCTTTGACCATGGAAGATACCAGCCTTCTCTAAGGCTGCGAGGACCTCACGTAATATTTTCAAGACTGAATTTCTGTTCTTTTCTTGCTTCAATTTTCCTCTGTATTGTCTCCATTTCAGGTAAAAACCCTGGCAGGTCCAGGCTGGATTTTCACAAGACTCAAGTCAATGAGAAAGAGAAAAAAACTTTAATGCTCAGATGATTCAAGCAGAAGAGGTAGATGTGACTCTCACAGCTTTGGAAGGACCGCATGAACATCCCTGAAGCACCCTCTGTGGTCAGAGGACCATGACACCGGCCAGACATGGCCCCTTGCCCCATTTGACAGTTCTGCCTGAGAAGCAGGTGGTTGAGGATGGAATAGGGCTTGGTTCTTCTCTAGAGGAAAACAGGTTAATGTTTGTTATTAGAAGAAAGGGAATGGATATTTGGTAGCAAACTTTGATATATCCATATATCTCTTTGACTGCATGCAATCTCTATTAAAATCAGTATGAGCATAAACTAGTAAACAAGCCTCTAATGGATGAAATAATAATAGTAACTTTGAAACACAAAGGAGAAAGATGATTTGAATGTAAGTATAGGCGGTGGCCTTTTCATACTGTTCATGCTGTTCAGGGGATTCTCAAGGCAAGACTACAGAAGTGGTTTGCCATTCCCTTCTCCAGTGGACCATGTTTTTTCAGAGCTCTCCACAATGACCTGTCCATCTTGGGTGGCCCTACATGGGATGGCTCATAGTTTCATTGAGTTAGACAAGGCTGTGGTCCATGAGATCAGATTGGTTAGTTTTCTGTGGCTGTGGTTTTCAGTCAGTCTGCCCTCTGATGGAGAAGGATAAGAGGCTTATGGAAACTTCCTGATAGGAGAGACTGACTGAGGGGGAAACTAGGTCTTGTTCTGATGGGCGGGGCCATGCTCAGTAAATCTTTAATCCAATTTTCTGTTGATGGGGCGGGGCTGTGTTCCTTCCCTGTTATTTGACCTGAGGCCAAACAATGGTGGAGGCAATGAAGATGTTGACCTCCTTCAAAATGACCCAGATAATCGTGGTGTGATCACCAACCTAGAGCCAGACATCCTGGAATGTGAAGTGAAATGGGCCTTAGGAAGCATCACTATGAACAAAGCTAGTGGAGGTAATGGGATTCCAGTTGAGCTATTTCAAATCCTAAAAGATGATGTTGTGAAAGTGCTGCACTCAATATGCCAGCAAATTTGGAAAACTCAGCAGTGGCCACAGGACTGGAAAAGGTCAGTTTTCATTCCAATCCCAAAGAAAGGCAATGCCAAAGAATGCTCAAACTACCACACTCATCTCACAGGCTAGCAAAGTAATGCTCAAAATTCTCCAAGCCAGGCTTCAACAGTACGTGAACCGTGAACTTCCAGATGTTCAAGCTGGATTTAGAAAAGGCAGAGGAACCAGAGATCAAATTGCCAAAATCTTTTGGATCATCAAAAAAGCAAGAGAGTTCCAGAAAAACATTTGCTTCTGCTTTATTGGCTACGCCAAAGCCTTTGACAGGGTGGACCACAACAAGCTGTGGAAAATTCTTCAAGAGATGGGAATACCAGACTGCCCTGCCCCCTGAGAAATCTGTATGCTGGTCAAGAAGCAACAGTTAGAACTGGACATGGAACAACAAACTGGCTCCAAATAAGAAAAGGAGTACATCAAGGCTGTATATTATCACCCTGCTTATTTAACTTACATACAGAGTACACCATGAGAAACACTGGGCTGGATGAAGCACAAAATGGAATCAAGATTGCCGGGAGAAATATCAATATCCTCAGATATACAGATGACACCACCCTTATGGCAGAAAGCAAAGGAGAACTAAATAGCCTCTTGAAAGTGAAAGAGGAGAGTGAAAAAGTTGGCTTAAAACTCAACATTCAGGGACTTCCCTGCTGGCCCAGTGGTTAAGACTCTGAGCTCCCAATGCAGGGGGCCCAGGTTCAATCCCTGGTCAGGGAACTAGATCCCACATGCTGCAACTAAGACCTGGTGCACCCAAATAAATGAATAAAAAAAAAAAAAAAAAAAAAAAACTCAACATTCAGAAAGCTAAGATCATGGCATCTGGTCACATCACTTCATAGCAAATAGTTGGGGAAACAGTGGAAAAGTGACTATTTTTGGGGGGATCCAAAATCACTGCAGATGGTGACTTCAGCCATGAAATTAAAAGATGCTTGCTCCCTGGAAGAAAAGTTATGGCCAACCGAACAGCATGTTAAAAAGCAGAGACATTAAAAAAAAAAAAAGCAGAGACATTACTTTGCCAACAAAGGTCCATCTAGTCAAAGCTATGGTTTTTCCAGTAGTCATGTATGGATGTGAGAGTTGGACTATAAAGAGTGCTGAGCGACAAAGAATTGATGCTTTTGAACTGTGGTGTTGGAGAAGACTCTTGAGAGTCCTTTGAACAGCAAGGAGATCCAACTAGCCCATCCTAAAGGAAATCAGTCCTAAAAATTCACTGGAAGGACTCATGCTGAAGCTGAAACTCCAATACTTTGGCCACCTGATGCAAAGAACTGACTCATTGGAAAAATACCCTGATGCTGGGAAAGATTGAAGGTGGGAGGAGAAGGGGGTGAATTGGTTTCCACCTGGAAGCAAACCAGCAGTAGTGCACTGAGATGGCCCACTTTGGGTCACAGAAAGGCAAATCTGTGCTCCTCACATCTCCAGATGAAACAAACAGCCACTGGTGAGCCAATTTACAGGAAGCTAGAATGAGGCTGTTGGGAATAATGGACCCAGTTGAATATATTGATGTAAAAAATAAGACGGAGTACAGATGTACAGAGGACCAACTCCACAAGTATACTGTGGGGAACCCTTGCAGGCTATCCAACTTCAGTGGACATCTAAGTGACTCTTTACTGACCAGTCAGTGAAAAGTAGAAGGAAATGATCAGGGGTTGGCACTTACCCCAGGAGGAATCAAGGACCAAGGACTGAACTTTGGTGGATACCTGACTGACTCTTTACTGACCAGTGGTGGGGACCAGGTTTTGCACCCCTCAACCCTCAGTTGACTCCTTAAAGGATTTCTTTCTTGAATCTTGCAGGAAAGTGGGAGGAAAAAGACACAGAGGTGACAACCAAGCAGTGGACAAGGCTTCTTCTCGGCTCAAGACCACAGAGAAGTTACACTCTTCCTTTTGCTGGTGCTGGAAGAAAGGAGTTTCTCTCAATAGCTGGAGATAAACCTAACTTGCACATTCTCTAGTGAGGGCAAAAGCAAGTCTGGAAACCCTCAAGTTCACCTGTAGGACTGCGATGAGAGACTCAGCCTAGTGTGGAGGTTGGGGAGTCGCAAGAGATTCAGGCAAGGCACAACCCTCAAAGCTCACACTGTCTGGATTCTTCCCTAATTCATCTGACCAACGTTTGTCACAACCCGGCTACATACTGCAGAGGCCGCAGGAGCTGGAGATACAGAAGTGACTTATGGTAAGGGGGTTGGGCTGTGGAACTCATTAAACAAGTATAAGCTACACTGTTCTGCAAATGCTCAGGAATGGAGATTTGAAAATAAAAAGCTCTCGGCCCTGCGGGGGCCATCATATGATATCAGCCTTGTTCTGGTTTGCAGGTCCAAATCACCACCCCCTAGCCCAGGAGGACCAGCAGAAATGGACTCCAGGGAAAGCTGTCTGTGCAGCAGGATGTCACGGACTGTTAGCATGAGATACATGATGGATGACATTGACTGACATCCTGCCCATCACAGGCTTCTCACAGTCTCCCTGGGTCCTTGATTCCTCCTGGTTTAAGGACATGGTTTAGTGCTTAAACCATCTCCTTCTGCTTTTATCTCAGATTTATGACTCAGTCACCGTCCTTGTACCCCTAAGTCCCAGATGTCTGGATGTTCCCATGTTCGGGGTCTATTTGGAAGTAGTTTGGGGTGAGGAAGCACTTCCTTATGATCGTTGTGACATACATGCTCACGTCAGAAGCCCAAGTCTGAGCCCTAGTAGTGTTCTGGGCCACTATTTCCAAAATGATTCTCTTGGGGGTCTATCCCCCTCCTGTCCGTGACTCCAGAAGCTCATGACATCTGGAGAGTGCTGAGATCCCCCGGAGATTGGCATACCATGGAAGGATCAAGAGGCCACTCAGCCTGGAGTCCAGGGAAGAAGTCATCCAAGGAAGACAGGTGCCTGACTCTACCAAAGACACAAGGTATCTGTGGCACTGACCCAATGGTGGGACTGATCCTCGGGGATACCCTCTGCTCTGGACTCTGCTTTCTTTTCCTTTGTTTTCAATATAGCAGTATGAACATGTCATCCCAAACTCTCTAACTATTCCTTCCTCCACCCTCCCCCACCACCCCAGTAACCATAAGTGCATTCTCTGTGAATCTCTCTTTCGTATCCCCCTTATTTTTTTTTAGATTTCACATATAGGTGATATCATATGGTGTCCGTCTTTCTCTTCCTGACTTACTTCACTCAGTATGAAGATCTCTAGGTTCATCCATGTTGCTGAGTAATATTTATGGCTGAGTAATATTCCAGTGTATATACATACCACACCTTCTTTATCCATTCCTTGGTTGACGGATATTTAGGTTGTGTTCGTGTCTTGGCTAAACAGTGCTGCAGTGAACACTGGGAAGCATGCATCCTTTCGGACCATGTTTTTCTCTAGAAAAGTGCCCAGGAGTGGGATTGCTGGATCACGTGGTACCTCTATTTTTAGTTTTTAAGGAACCTCCATACTGTTCTCCAATGTGGCTGCATCAATTTAGACTCCCACAAACAGCACAGGAGGTTCCTTTTTCTCCACACCCTCTGGAGCACTTATTGTCTGTGGATTTTTTGATGAAGGCCATTCTGACTGGAGTGTTACGATGGCTCATAGTTTTTATTTACATTTTTACAATAGTTATGGCGCTGTTGAACATCTCTTCATGTGCCTCTTGACCATTTGCTTGTCTTCTTTGGAGAAATGTCTATTTAGGTCTTCCGCTTCCTGCTATGCTGGGCTCTCATCCCACTCCGGGGGACCTAGGAGCAGAGTATAAACAGAGCTAGGTCTCTGGCTGTGCCATGGCCCCGTCTGGTGCCCGACTCCTGGGAAGACCAGGCGCCAAAGATGCAGTCATGTGAAAACACACCCCATCTCAGAAGTGCTCCAGAGTGGACCCCAGACTCCCTTCATCAATTGCAAGGAAAACCCTGCCCAGAATGGGCATCTGACAGGCTGCCTCCTTCGGAACTGTCCAAAAGGAGGAGGAAAACCGTACGGAGTTGGGCTCAAGGCTTTTCACCTCTGTTCCACCCAGGCCCTTCCTCCAAGAGCACTGCCTGCACCAGCAGAAATCCATGACCCCATTTTGTCCTTCTCAGACCAATCAATTCTGAGGGGCCCTGGTTCCATTAGGATTGTTTTGGAAACTTCTATATGGGTCCAAGTGTCTGTGGTCTGGGGGGTCTGGGGTGTAAATGCGGTGCAGGTCTTTACAGTGTATTTGAAATGGATTCCTGGCCACCTTTCAAGAAACATGCTTTGCCACTGACTTCAGAAGAATGCCTGTAAGTCATCCATTTGATTATCTGAGCAGATGCTGCTGACTTTGGGCAGAACAGCTGGAGGGATGAGCCCCAAGGTGTGGGGCAATCAGGCAGCGGCCAGCCCGGGAGCAGTAACTCTAGGCTCTGGCCGAGGATCAGAGGCTGAGTGGGATGGAGCTGCTGCCCGTGTAGCCTGATCCAGAGAACTTTAACTGGTGGCTCCCTAACAGCCAGGCTTGCTCGGGGCACAACTATTAAAAGGCATCTGAGTGTCCAAGGTGGCTTCTCTCATTCATTAGGTTGAGTTAGTGCTCAGCCTTCTGCCCGACCACAAACATCCGGCTGCCCCTGATTTCAGCTGCAAGTGGCTTTCAGCCCCTCCAGCTTGGAAAGTCGGAGATTTTATGGCTTTTCCCTGGCCCAAGACCAGAATTCAGGATAAATGCAAATTTAGCAAAGGTGTGAACTCAATAAAGGCAACCCTTAGGTGTTGGACCCAGACAGGCAGGAGCCAGCAGGATGTAGTGAGAGGTTCAAAGCTCTGCATTTTCTGCCCTGTCTCTACTGGAAGAGGAGTTTCCAGAAGGCTCTCCTTCCCACAGAAATGACTCTGCATCCCCTCCCAGTAGGGTTGGTAGTATTGGCAGCACCCTCCCATCCACGGCCACCTCTGGAGAAGCTCTCCCTGCATCCCAATCAGCTCTTTGCTTGTGGAGAAAATGCACAAGATGCTAGGCCCCCAGGCATCCATCCACTTTCTAGTTTCCATCAGACCCTCTGTACCATGGCTGTTTATCTGTTCATCCTAACGTCATCACATGGGCTTCCCACATGCACTAGGGTAAAGAACCCACTTGCCAATGAAGGAAACATAAGAGATGAGGGTTCCATCCCTGGGTTGGGAAGATCCCCTGGAGGAGGGCATGGCAACCCACTCCAGTATTCTTGCCTGGAGAGTCCCACAGACAGAGGAGCCTGGTGGGCTATAGCCCATAGCCTAGGAAAAAGTTGGACTCAACTGCAGTGACTGGCACGTACGCATGTAACCTCATCCCATAGTCTCTTTTCTACTCTGAAGCCGCAGACACCACGTCTTCCCCTGGAGTCCCGCATCGACCCTGTCTCACCCCTCTAGGGAAGTTGGGAGCAGACCCAAGCTTCATGACATCACTTGCCACTTTATCTCCTTATACCCCTCCCTTCCAGTGCATCTGGTCTAATTCTTTCCTCGAAGGAGTTACCTTCCTTCAGTTATGCAGGTATCACTCTGTCCCTGATTCCTCGGCAGAAACAGACTGAGCCCCTAGGGAGGTTAGTTTGGGCTGGTCTACACACGTGACCACAAGGATGTCCCCGGAGCTGACCACAGGGCACACAGCCCGCTCTGATCCTCCCATCCCCTCTGCCACCGTGTGCCCTTGGGAGAGTTGGACCCGGGATGTGAAGTCACGAGGGATCGGCTGGATTGGGAAGTTGAGGAGTACTCCGTGACATGGACAGTTAAGTCACAGAGCACCAGCAAGGCAGCTGTGGTGCTGGCCCAGGAGCCCTGGAGTTAGGGTCTGAGGTTCCGGGGTCACCCGGCTCTGCCCTGTGAGTTGGGACCTTAGCCAGCTCACAGCTTCCTTGAGGCGTGGCTCCCCACTGGCAAAACAGCAAGCAGTAATGGTGCCCCTTATACCAGGCATGCCGCAGGAAATGAATGCGACGGCTGTGAACATGCCCAGGATTGTGTGAGTCGTAAGCACGGTTCTCCCAGCTCTTCCTACCCCTCCCTCCTCATCTGCTTCTGGGGCTGAAAGCACGACAGATGAATCAAGGCCAGCAAGAGCCCCTGGTTTAATAAGCCACCTTTTCAAAGGTGTGTGCAGACACCCCAGAGCTAAGACACAGTCTGCTGCTACAAGGCCTGTGACAGAGACAGAAACAAGCCTTGATGAAAAGGAAAGTAAACGAGTTAAACCTCAGGAGACACAAACGCTGAGGACGCGGCAACTCTGAACTTGGACTGGAACCCGTCCACCTTGCCTGCTGCTCAGGATGGGCCCGGGGGCTGTGGACAGACTCACAGACTCAGGACTTCTGTTGGATGGTTTAAGACAAAAAAAGTCAGTTACTACAGGTTCAGGGGGGCAGAAACATGCCATGGTCTCAAAGCTCTTTGGGGTTGCTACCTACTCAGAGATGCCTTTTTTTTTTTCTTCTTCCAGAGACGCTTTTTTTTTTTCTTCCTTTTTTTTTTTTTTCTTCTTTCTTTTAAAGAGGAGACATGTTGACCCTGAGACAGCAGGTGAATCGTCTGAGATCACAAAGCTGCCCCAAGTAGGACCTGATGAGACCTCGTCACCTTACTCCACCGCCAGAAATTCCTCTGCCGCTCCCTTCTACTCTGCAACCTGAGAAGAACTCAGGTAAAAGAAAGGATAGAAGGAAGGAAGACAAAAAATTGAGAAAGGATGGAAGAAAGAGAGGAAGGGAGAGAGAGGGAAGGAGGAAGGGGGAGGGAGGAGAAGGGAAGAAAGAGAGAGACAGAGAGACAGAAAGGGGATCGGATTCCCCTTTATTTCTCGGATATTTCCTTGAATTTCTCAGCTAATCAAGATGGCATGAATATTGTTCTCCACTAAGGACAGAAATCCTTCTAAAACTGCTTCTCCCCTCATCTCATCTGCCCTCTCACAGCACCCCTGAGAGTTAGTTCCTGCCATAAGGTAGAGTTGGGACACTGGGCAGTATAATTAACCCCTCATTTTGTCAGGCCCCTGTGAGGGCCATCATGTCTCACCACAGTGCCCCACTGTGCCCACACACGGAGGCACAAAGGCTTCTGGTTCAAGTGCTCTGTGACTGGGGTGAGATCAGACGAGGCTTCGTGATTCCCTCCATTGGACCCCCAACCAACTTGTTAGCTAGAAGTAGAATCTTTCGCACATACCATTAAAGTTTTACTCTTCTTAGTCACATCCACTAGGGGTTACACCAGTGTAACCATCTGAGAGTCCTTGGTGTTAAAACAAAAACAAACATGATGTGAAATGATTGGGTGGCCAGGCTGCTCAGTCCCACAGGCCAGTGTGACCAGTCTTTTGAAGTGAGGATGCAAAGGCAGAAGGGCTTAAATCTTTCTGGATGTTGAAATGCTCCACCCACCTGGTTTTCTCTTTTTTGGTGCAGGGCTTGGCGGGGGGGAAGGGTGGCCATGGTGGCAGGAGGTTGGCTTGGTGAACCAGGAGAAACGTCTTCTGCCCAGCCTTTCTGTGGCTGGGGGAGGGCCTTTCTGCAGTTCATTCAGATGCTTTGTTAACTGTCAGGAGGCGGGTGCTGTGAGTGCTTAGCTGCTCAGGCATATCCAATTCTTTGGGACCCCGTGGACTGTAGCCCACCAGGCTCCTCTGTCCGTGGGATTCTCCAGGCAAGAATACTGGAGTGGGTTGCCATGCCCTCCTCCAGGGGATCTTCCCCACCCAGGGATCCAGCCAAATCTCCTGCGGAGGAGGAAGGTGACTGCTCTCAAACACCCAGCCCCAGGCCAAGGCCTGACCTTGTAGGATAAAGGTGTGTTTACACAGCTGAGTATTGTCAGTGATTTTAAGATGACACAGTAGGAACCACTGCCTGGGAACACACCTCTCTACAAACAATTTCATTTTAGGGGTTAATTTGAACAGGTTCCTTTTCTCTTTCCTTTTCCTATCCGATCAAAGAGTAAAAACAAGTCTGAACCACACAGGCTTCTGCTGGACTTAAGCTTAGCATTCCAGAGAAGTTAACCTGGCAGACGTTTCTATTCGGTGACAGAAGTCTGTCACCCCAGGAAAGGGGACCAGCGGGACGGGGTGGGGGTGGGGAGTGGAGGAGAAGAGCGATGGGCAGCACGCATTGTTATGGGTTTCTGACCCTTACACGCCTATACTTCTGGGTTTCTGAATGTGAAGAGAGGAGGGAAAGAAAAAAAAACTCCCCATAAGCTGCTAAGCTAAGCTAACACGGCCTTCGAATTCCAAACTGAACACAGTTTGGTTCTGGTTTTTCAACAGTCGCAAGAACAGGCTGTCCGCGGGGAGGAAAGCCAGAGGGGGCCAATTAGGAAGGAAGGAATTGAAGGGAGGAATAAAGGAAAGGAAAAAGCCCAGATGGAAGGTCCAGCGGAGGGTGAATGACAGGGCTGGAGGATGGCAGCCGGCGGCGGAGGTGGGGAGGCGGCTGCGCGGGAGACTGACAGGTGGGTCTCGGCCGCGAGGGGGGCGGCGGGGCGGGAGGTCTTCCACCCCCGGGTAGCGCCGGCCGCCACGGCGACGCCTCCCAAACCGCGGCCGCAGAGGAGGGCGGGGAGCGCGCGCGGCGGGAGGCGGCTGCGGCAGGAGAGGCGGGAGCGAGGGCTCCCACTCCGGCCTCGGGGCCCGTCGCCCGCCGCGCTCCGGGCGTCTCTTCTGCCTCCTACGCGCCGCGGACACCCCAGCCTCCCGGCTGCCTCGTCCGGGGAGCTCTCCGCGCCTGCCCGAGAAGAGCAAGAACGAGTTGGGGCGCCCCGGGGCGCGATTCGTGGCGGAGACGCTGGGACCAGATCGGAGGATGAGCGGCGGAAGGCGGCGCAGAAACTGACGCGAGTTGGGGCCACGGTTCCCGGCCGCCGGCGCCACGAGCCAGACCGCGGAGACGCCCTAGCCGAGTGCACGCGCCGGGCGGAGCGCGCGCAGGTGGGGCTGAGCTCTCCGCCGTGCGCTCCGCTCCGGGCCCTCGCCGGCCGGAGGATGGGCGCCGGCGCCCAGGGTCCGTGCCCGCCGCTGCTGCCCCTGAGCCCGCCGCGAGCCCCGCGTCCGGCCGGCGCCCTGCGCTCATGTATGTAGGCTGGGCGCCCGCCCTCGGGGATGAAGATGCATGTTGGGTGTCCGCGCCCCGGGCGCCCTTCCGCCTCCCTGCTGCTCAGGAGGAGTCCCCTCACCCCAGGCCCCAAGTTTGTAAATATGGGTGATCGCCCGGGCTGAGGTCCACCCGGCTGGGACTGGAAATGAGCAGAGGGCACAGACGAACCCTGCTTACTGGAAGAGGGTGGGGAGGCGGAGGAAACCACTCCGGGGCGCACAGATCTGGGGAGTTGGACGGCTAGGTGGAGAGAGGCTGGGCGGCCAGTACCCTGCAGCGTGTAGTCTAGGGTTCTGTCGGCCCCTTTGGGCCGCAGAAAGTTTGGGAACCAGAGAGGTTTCCGGAGACCGGGAGACTGAGGGGCGTTCGCCCCCGCCCTGCATCTCCAGCCTCCTCCACTGCACACCTTCTGTCTACCGGGCCCTCCTGCTCCACCGCCACGACCCCCTCCAGGGTCCAAGAAATTAGGAGACTGAGCGCTGCGACTCACACAGGGGTATCTGGTCTGCGCCCTGAGTCGCTGAGCCGCTGCCCGGTGGCTGGCGGAGGAAGAGAAGCCTGCGAATCCCCGACCCGCAGCCGGGAACTGGGGGTGGGCTGGGGGATAGTCGGGGACCTTCTTCCCCCGGCAGCCAGCCGGGTCTGAGCTGGAGGGCGGGGAAGGGGCGTCTGCGCCCCGCACTGGCGGCGTTTGAAAAGTTGTTCAGATGAATCGCAGGGCCCGGCCAGGTTTCTTCTCTTCCTTCCCTCCTCTCTTCCCCAAACGCCCTCAGGCAAGCGAGGAAGGGTTTCCCTCTTATTTTTCTGCACAGTCTTCACCGTCCACTCCACTGCGGAATTCTCCACTGCGCGACCTTTGGGGAAGTGTGGCCGGAACCAGAAGAGGGGCGCCAGGCGCTGGAGTTATGTGGCTCCATCCGAGCCTTGCAGGGGGCGCGGGCCCAGCTCGCTGCAGCCCCAGCGCTCCACCACCCGCTAATAACGACGACAGGGGGCACACTGCGGGGTGGTGTTTTTCTGGGACTCGCCTCCGTGTCCAGGCCCGCAGTCTGGGATCTGTAGGACCCCCGGCGGCGCCCGGGCGCCGGGAATGCAGCCCCCGCCCTCGTGGTCCGGCGAGTCCAGCTAGGGAGCCTCGGGGTCGGGCGGCTCGGGGCCGGGCGGGGGCCGGGCGCGCGCGGGCCGCGGGGCTCAGCTGTGCTGCTGTTCTCTCCGCAGGGACGGCGGCTCCCGGCTGGCGGCGGCGCGCCCCCGGGCTGTGAATGCGACTCGCCCCTCGGCCGCGCTCCCCGCCCGCCCGCCCGCCGGGACGCGGTAGGGAATGCCCAGCTCCACTGCGATGGCAGTTGGCGCGCTGTCCAGCTCCCTCCTGCTCACCTGCTGCCTGATGGTGGCCCTGTGCAGCCCGAGGATCCCGCTGGAGAAGCTGGCCCAGGCGCCGGAGCGGCCGGGCCAGGAGAAGCGCGAGCACGCGTCTCGGGACGGCCCGGGGCGGGTGAGCGAGCTGGGGCGCCCGGCGAGGGACGAGGGCGGCGGCGGCGGCCGGGACTGGAAGGGCAAGAGCGGCCGCGGGCTGGCCGGCCGGGAGGCGTGGAGCAGGCAGAAGCAGGCCTGGGCCGCCCAGGGCGGGGGCGCCGGGGCCGGGGACCTGCCGGGGCGGCCCCGCGGGGACACCCCGCACGAAGAGCCCCCGGCCGCCGCCGCCCAGGACGTGGCGCGTCCGGAGTCGGAGCCCACGCCCGAGCCGCCGGAGGAGTACGCGTACCCGGATTACCGGGGCAAGGGCTGCGTGGACGAGAGCGGCTTCGTGTACGCGATCGGGGAGAAGTTTGCCCCGGGGCCCTCGGCCTGCCCGTGCCTGTGCACCGAGGAGGGGCCGCTGTGTGCCCAGCCCGAGTGCCCGCGGCTGCACCCGCGCTGCATACACGTCGACACGAGCCAGTGCTGCCCGCAGTGCAAGGAGAGGAAGAACTACTGCGATTTCCGGGGCAGGACCTACCAGACCCTGGAGGAGTTCGTGGTAAGAGGCCAGCGCCCGGCCGACTTTGCACGTCCCCGGAGCGGGTGAGCTGGCTCCTCGCCCCTACTTTGGAGAAGAGGCGCCCTGTGGTTCTCAGAGGTGGACGGCGCTGTGCCCGTGTCCCCTCTCTTGTTCAGTGCAGAGGTAATTTTTGAAAGCCACGTGCCCGGCTGACATGCGTTTGCTCCAAAAGGGTTTCCTTAGAGTAAAGCCCCGTGGCACCAAAGCCCAGGCAAAAGTGCTGGCTGCGCTTTTAACCTGAATTGGCTGCTCCGGAGTTAAACGTGTTGCTGCTGAAATGTTCACCCTGTTTTCAAACACAGGGCAATTTGCCTTGCTCTTTGGGATGTATTCTTCAGTTAATAGTCCATTAAGGGAGACTATTCATATAAATAAGCGATTTCCCTGGATTATGTGCTGGGTATCAGGCAGATGTTCTAGAAATTAAAACAAAACAAAATGCTTGCTGATTGGATGCCAAAATATGGGCCATGGCAAAAAGAAGTCCAGGTTGTGGTTTTAAAAATGGTTTTATTTTTAGGTAAGTACTGGCCATAATATTAGCAGTGCTGTCTCCTGAGTGCCTACAGTAAAATCACACCCCCGGGCTGCATTTCTACCTATACTAACTTACTTAGACCTCAAGCCAGGCTATAAAGTCGAATATGATCTGTTATCTCCAGCTGATGGAGAAGAGGAAACTGAGACACAGAATATTTAAATAAGGTGTCCAGGGCAAGGCAGCTGGTAAGAAGCAGATTCGGTGCCTCAAGGCTGCTTTCATACTCTAGGCTCTATTTAAACCTAAAGCCTAGCTCCACGGGGTGCTGGATGGAGATACTGCCCAGTGGTTGTACTGGCCAGGGGCTAACTCCCCCCAGAGCCCTGCTTCTTCACTAGCGGCCCTGGAAGACCACCTGCACCACTGAGCAGCTTTTCCAGCCCTCCAGGGTTGGCTCAGCCGCTGGCCTGCCTGGACTTGGCCAGTTGACTTGGCATGCCAATGTTTTCCTGGGCAGCAGAGGGTGTCCTGGGACCTCCAGCCCCCAAAGCTGAGCGAAGAGGCAGATGGGGAGGAATCTCCTCCAGGGTCTCCAGAGCAGAGCCTGAGATCTAAAGATTGAGAATGTGGCCAGAGTGTGACAGCAGGTAGTGAGTTTCAGGAATGAATTCCTGAGTGCTGTAGAAAGACTGTCTTTCCCCTCATCTGTAAAGTAAGGCTAGCCATTCCTTAAGGCTCCCTGGAGTTCTAACCACCTGACATTCAGGGTCTAACTCCAGGCAAACATGGCTTGCTTGGCTTCGGCCCTTTGGAGAACCAGACAACTTTGATGAGAACTTTATAGGAACCAGGCCCTTGGCCATACAACAGAAGTCAGGAACTCTGCCCTCAAATTCTCCTAGAGGACTGAAGAGCCAGGCAGATGCCTCTCCAGATGTTTTGGGTGCAGCCCGGAAGTGCAGAAGCAAAGCTGGCCCTGGGAGCTGATGGGACCCATAGGAGCTACCTTCTGTGTTGGCCAGAATGGTGCTGTGGTCAAACAGTTCCCTGTAGTTTCAGGTTCATAAGAAAGTGTTATAAGATCTAAGACAAGGAGTTTTTAATTAATAGTATTTATTGTCTGCACTGTGCGTAGTAACATAATCATTTCTTATGTATCCCACGAGGTAGGCTGAGGAGTTACTAACATTTTGATCTCAGAAGCCCAAACACATCACAGAGCAGCCATCACAGGCAGAAGGAAGAATTCAAATCTGTTTGAGTTATTCATTGCTAAAAGCTGGATGCCATGGACTGTCTGTGCGTATGGTTGGTGGGGGAATCTCCTGTTGGATTCCTATTTCCAAAAATTAGTGCCTACCCTGATAGCTCAGCTGGTAAAGAATCTGCCTGCAATGCGGGAGACCCAAGTTTGATCCCTGGGTCTGAAAGATCCCCTGGAGGAGGAAGTGGCAACCCACTCCAGAATTCTTGCCTGGGAAATCCCATGGACAGAGGAGCCTGGAGGGCTCCAGTCCATAGGGTCGCAAAGAGTCAGACACGACTAAGCATGAGAATGAACAAATGAAAGTGGAATGTGTTTCCCACTCTGGAGATGGGAGATTTTAGCAAGAAAAGGGAGTTTGGAGAGATGATTACCTCGGGAAGAATCAAAATATTAATAAAGCTATTTTTAGGGTATTAAGTGCATCTTTCATCTTCAAGTGACACTTCATTCTTAACTTTCATCCAATCATTACCAGCTGCTAGGATGACACATGCATGAGGGTTGAGCAGCTGCCGCAAAATTTCCACTATATTCCTGCTCCTATGACATGTACAATTGCATAAAGATTTCACTGTATACATCATGCTTGTTCATTTCTGTTAGTATCAGGAACATTTCTAGGTGTTTCCCTGATTTAGTGTGGCTTTGTGCACGTTTCCTTCCAAGACCAAAAGGATGCAGGGCTCTGCCAGGGGTGTCGGGAGGTTGAGCTTAGAAGGGTTTAGGGTCAGCTGTGGTAGCTCAGTGGTAAAGAATCCACCTGCAATGCAGGGGACCTGAGTTCAGTCCGTGGGTCAGGAAGATGCAGTGGCGAAGGGAATGGTTACCCACCCCAGTATTCTTGCCTGGAGAATCCCATGAAGAGAGGAGCTTAGCAGGCTGCACAGTCCATGGGGTCGCAAAGAATCAGACACAACTGAGCAACTAAGCAGGGTCAGCTGTGAGTCCATGGGGTTTGCTCCTGTGCCTCGTCTGGGTCCGCTGGGCTTCCAGGAGATCCGTCAGGGCTTGCAGGTTGCATAGTAGAGAAAACAGAAAAGGAAATCATTTTATATCTGAAGCTTTGGGGTCTTCTCTGAAAAAAAAATGCAGTTCAGTGGAGGTTGTGGTCTCAAGGGTCATGCATGAAACACTGCTGACCATGGCAAAATTGGAGGTGAAAGGGAGGCTGGTTCTGGTCCACTTTCCCTGAGGCATGCAGGCGCTTTGGCAGTCTGTACTCTACTTTCTGAGAGAGAGGAGATTACTGGTGGAGACTGGGAGCCTGACAGAAGTGATCCTTGTGTCTGTGATGTGCAGGTGGCCCCGGGCAGAACATCACTCCTCCCAGCCCTCCTGTGGATCTCTGTCTTGGGGGCCTGTCTGCAGTCACTGTGTCAGGCACACACTGGAGCCAGACCAACTGAAACCTCAGAGTTTGGAGCAGATATAAAGGTGTATTTATGGCAGGGCCATGCATCCAGTTGTCATATATGGATGTGAGAGTTGGACCATAAAGAAGGCTGAGTGCCAAAGAACTGATGCTTTTGAACTGTGGTGTTGGAGAAGACTCTTAAGAGTCCCTTGGACTGCAAGGAGATCCAACCAGTCCATCCTAAAGGAGATCAGTCCTGGGTGCTCATTGGAAGGACTGATGATGAAGCTGAAGCTCCAGTACTTTGGCCACCTGATGCTAAGAGCTAACTCATTAGAAAAGATCCTGATGCTGGGAAAGGTTGAAGGCAGGAGGAGAAGGGGGCCACAGAGGATGAGATGGCTGGATGGCAGCACCGACTTGATGGACATGAGTTTGAGCAAGCGCCGAGAGTTGGTGACAGACAGGGAAGGCCGGCATGCTGCAGTCCATGGGATCTCAAAGAGTCGGACTCGACTGAGTGACTAAACAACAATGCAAGGAGAACAGGGAGGGAGAGGGGTTTAGGACAACATTTTATTGACAAAATTTGGGAGGCAGGCTGCTGGGTGTGTAACCCTCCTCTGATTGGTTGGTAGTGAGATCACAGGGCGGTGCTCCAGGAATTTTGTGCTCAGCCTGAAGTTACCATTGTCCAGGAAGGCGGGTGCCTTAGTTCCTGCAAAGGAATTCAAAGATATATATCTGAGGTCTGTGTCCATGCCCCAGGAGGAACCAGGGCCCTCCTCCATCTGCACTACTGTTCCTTTTTGCATTCCTCATGCCCCTAATTATTGGTGTTTGAATCTGCTCTTTGGAACTCAGGGAAGGTCTTGGAGGCTGAAATCTGTGTCCTACCAAGGAGAAATAGAAAGCACAGAAGGGTTTTTGTACTAGGGAGGGCCCCACAGAGTCCTCACTTTCACTCTCTGCCCAGTTTTCTCTGTACTTGTCTGTCTCTTGCTTCTCTCCAGGCTCTTTACCCCTTTAAAACCTTCCTTCCTTACAGCCTAGTTGATCTTGGGCAGATGTCGGCTGAAGACCTCACTCTTCAATGAAATACCATTGAGCTGCTAATAATACTTAGAGTAATACCCTCATCCAGGGGTTGTTCGCAATTTCATTTGTATATCCAGATAAAAACATAGTTTCTACTAGAATGTCTTCCATTGCCTCTCAAATCATACCTAAAGTATCCTGTTCTCACACCAACAAGTCTCCAACTTTGAGTAAGGAAGCCTGTCTCTTGGTTTATATTTTTTATACATGAACACTGTTCTGTTTGCTTAACAAAATGCCACAGACGCGGTGGCTTCGACAGTAGAAGTTTATTGTCACACAGCCCTGAAGGCTGGGAGTCCAAGATCAAGCTATGGGTGGGGCTGTTTCTCCCGAGGCCTCTCTCCTGGGCGTGTAGATGGCTGTCTTCTCGTGTCCTTGCGTGGTCATCCCCCTGTGTGTATCTTGTCCTGATCACCTCTTCCTATAAGGACACCACTCATCCTGGATTAGGGCCCACTCGTATGACCTTATTTCACCTTGACTGCCTCTGTCAAGACCTTGTCTCTGAGTACAGTCGTATTCTGAGCTCTTGGGTTTAGGATTTCAACATCTGAATCTCGGAGGGGACCCAGTCCAGCCTGTAACATCGGGTGTCAGTGATCAGAGTTGACCTCATAGGCTTGGGTCCAGGGAGGTATAGAGTGTGGTGGGACAAGGATGCATCAGCAAGAGTGATTGGAAGAATGAATTCATAGAAAAGGCAGAGTGACGGGTAGTACACAAAATGCTGGATTAACATAAATAAAACATAATGAAACTGCCCACACAGGTCACGATGATTTGGTGTCTGTTCCGTTCTGAGCCCATTTTAGGAATTATCGTGCTCCTTAAGTCAGTGGGTGCTTGTGTCATGTGAGGGCCTCGCTTTTAAATTTGCCCCTGAGAACTTCCATGCAGACCGACAGCAAGTCTAACGTGAAATTCTTTCTTTAAAAAATGACTCCATTTTGAGCAACAGCAGAACCTGTTCCCCTGGGAATCCTGATTTCTGGGGGACTGTGAAGAGAGAATTGGGGTCTGCAAGCGTGTTTCCCTGTTTCATAGAATCTCATGGAATGTGTGACTCCCCTAGATAATGCCACTTAGGAGAACTGAACTTCCACTTTGCTTTTGTTGGAATGACATCAGTTCTGTGTGTCCACACTGGTTATTATGGCAGATCAGGAGCTCTGATTGGCAATTGTATAAGCCTTTGAAGAAAAGAGAAAATGAATTATTAATACGTGCTCCTTGCTAGGCTGTCTTTCAAAGCTTGTGGAAAGTTGGACAGGAAATCAGTGAATGAGGGAGTCATGTGAGATGATTGGGGACCGCTGAGTTACATGCCTTTCCTGGGGCCTCAGCATCTGACTTCTTACAAAATCTCCTTTCTAGGAGTTTATTAATGGAAAAACAACCTACATGAAATTTGGAATCAAAAGCACCATCTCAACAGATCTGTAATGCAATTATGAGAAAGTGCCAAGAAGGACAAAGACACTATTCTCCATGTTTTTAGTCAAATAGGATTTACATTCTTTCTACTGATGCTACTTAAATCAAAATGATACCATTATTGTTTTCCTTTGCAGAGGAAAGTGAACTGAGTTGTGTTAAGTGGACGTTCTTTTCTGGAAGTCGGTTTCACGTGTGTGCTGTTGCTACCACTGAGTTTGCTTTGGTTCCTAGTAAGATTTGATGAATTCTGGACTTCTTAGTTTCTGCCTTTCTGTCTAAAGCCATTTAAGTGGTAACGATTTTATTTGGAGAGCAAGACCTTTCGGATGTGTCCCTAACTCAGTGGGAGAAACTTAATGTGAATGACTGCTTTTTTTACCTGTTCCACATGGTACTTTGTATGCACATATGAGATAAGTGCTATAAAAGTTCCCGCAGGACAGTTGTTCAAATCCAAAACTTTCCTAAAAACTCTGGTCCATAAGATGTCCAGTCTATGCCAAAATGTCCTTGATATTTGCATGATCACTTGGTCCAGTCCAAAACTTTCAAAAGATATTTGCTCCATGCCAAGAGGTCTTTGAAGCAACATGCATGGACCTAGAGATTATCACACTAAGTGAAGGTCGGACAGAGAAATACAAATATCATATGATATTGATATCATTTATATGTAGAATCCCCAGAATAATGATACAAATGAGCTTATTTACAAAAGAGAAATAGACTCACAGACATAGAAAATAAGCTTATGGTTACCAAAGGGGAAGGCTGGGGAAGGGATAATTTACGAGTTTTGGATTAACAAATACACACTACTATATGTAAAATAATTATTTAACAAGAACTTTATAGCACAGGGAACTATATTCAGTATCTTGTAATAACCAATGATGGAAAAGAATCTGAAAAAGTTATATATACATATATATTGATATTTATATATATATAAAATGGAATCACTTTGCTGTATACCAGAAACTGACACAGAATTGTAAATCAACTATATTCATTAGAAAAGGAAAAAGTAACTGCTGTTTGGTCCTGTCCCAAATCATTTGGCCTGGATTCTTTGGACAGGACCAAATTTTAAGGACCTTTTGGCGTGGCCCAATTGTCTTACAGACGTTTTAGACAGGACCAATATCTGCTAACCTAAAAGTTTAGTCTTTTATGACAAGAAGAAGAAAACCAACATTTATCCAGGGCTTATATGTTTTATATGTTGAGGGTGTGGTTTACACAATAGGCTGATGAGTTGGTGTTTTTTGTTTTTTGTTTTTTGTTTTTAAGGAGAGAAAACTAAGTTTCAAAACATTTAAGTAACTTGATGAAAGTCATCAAGCCAGTAACGGGGCTTGCAGGGGGTGGTGGGGTGGGGGGCGGGTCAGGATTTGAGTCCTGGTCTGTTAGACCTTTCCTTCCAGTCTTGCCTGCTTATCTTCCTGACCCCAGGGGAGGGAGGGGCGTTTTGTGTGTGGCTGGGAGAATGTCTGGTACCTGGAGAAGGAAAGGCTTATACTGGCCTGGTAAACACTGAATGCATTTGGTTGTGTTTGCGTGGATGTATGTTATGTTTCTCTTATAACACAGGGGACAAAGCCATAGGGAACAAAATGAGCATCTGTGGGCTTCAAAGTATGAAATCTTGAGTTGTAAAGAGAACATGAGCTCTGAGCCCCAGGAGCTCCCTGAGGGCAAGGAGGAAGGTTCCAGTGGGTTCCAGATCTTGACCGGGGGGTAGGACCTGAAAGGTCATCAGGCCAGGGGGGACAGACGGATGTCCTGACAACCATTCCTGGCCCAGGGAGGCGCTCTGCTCGGCTCGCAGAACATCAGCTGTTTGTGTCGCTGGAGCAGACATTTAACAAGTGAGAGGTTCATACAGATACTTCAATTGCCAGCCTGTCATGAGAACAGGGGGAGTCCCAGATGGTAGCCATCTGCCAGGGCCAAGCTGCTCCTTGAGAAGGGCACTGGCTCCCCTAGGAGACCATCTCCCCCCTGTCCTGACTTTCCCATGGTCCTGCAGTCATGTGGCTTTGTGATGCTCTCTGTTCACAAGTGAAGAGGTGTCACCATATAAAAGCAGTAACTTCTCCAAGATCAAACAGGCCAGCCTGCATCAGAGGAGGCTCAGGGCCCCGAGCCACCATCTCCAGCCTTGCTCTTCAGTTGGCATGGATAGGCAGTTTCTAGAACTTCAGGGAGAGAGTCCTTGAAGTCGCTGTGAGCCCTGTTCTATGCCCAAGGATGTTAGTCCTGCATGCTGTCACTCAGTCATGACCAACTCTGCAACCCCATGGACTGCAGCCCGCCAAGCTCCTCTGTCCATGCAATTTTCCAGGCAGGAATACTGCATCAGGTTACCATTTCCTCCTCCAGGGGATCTTCCGAACCCAGGGATCGAACCCGTGACTTCTGCATTGGCAGGCAGATTCTTTACCACTGCGCCAACGGGGAAGTCCAGGCAACAGAGCCTCCTTATGAGCTGGTAGGAAACTGTAGAGAGGATCCTGCTTGTCTCTCACGTTATAGGAAGGAGGTAAGAGATGTGAGAACCCACAGAGCTCCGTACAAACAGCAGCGCAAAAGCCTGCTGCCCCTGTGGCCTGGAGGGTGAGCGTCTCAGGAGTGGTCCTGCCTCCAGCGAGGCACTTGGTCTCCAGGAGGATGGCCCATGAAGAAGGTCCTCATTGTTAGGAGGTGACTCTAGGGGGCTGTGTGTTCCCACACATAGTTCCTTCTCAGATCTGATACATCCCAACAGAAAATTCATTCTTGCATTTATTTATTCAAAAAGACTTTTTTGAATAAATCTTTGCAGGCATTGGCCTAGATCCTGGTGATACGGTGACAAACTGCCGGGTCCTTCCGGAGCAGGGACCTTGCAGAGACAGATGTGTCCAGAGGTTGGTCATGGGGAAAGGGGTGTCTGCCGGGTAGGTAGGTGGAGGCCCCTCATTCAGACCCCATGGCTGTTGATGGTTTGCCTTTAAATGGCAGAGGAATCCTGGGGCCGATTTCGGGAGGAAAGACCAAGCCTGTTTCACATAGAACAGTTGTGAGCTTGAATCAAGGATCCAGTTTTCCACTCAAGTCTGCAGCCCATGTAGCCATCCTTCATGGCATGGTTCTGACCACGTAGCCGGAAATCCTTCTTGCTGCTTATCTGTTCCAAGGCTGAGATCCTGCCAGCTGGATTTCACTTCTCTTTCTATTTCTGCCGGGCACTGGGGTGCGGCCAGGACACAGAGTGCCTTTCGAATGGATGCAGAAAGCGATGATGTCAGGCATCTGCCCGTGGCCTTGCGAGTTCTCAGGGAGGCCCTCGGCCCTTGGAAAAACAGAGCAATGGAAAATTAAGGCTCTGTGCATTTCTGATCATGGCAGAAGTGATTTTGCTTGAGAATATAGAAGACTCATAGCCTGAAAACCCACTGTTTTTACAAAAGTCATGAAATCTTGGATTTCATACAATAAAGCACATCTTCTTAAAAGCACAGCAGAAATGGCAAAAAGAGACACACACACACACACTCGCAGAGAAATTAGTCTCTGGAGGTGGACAACGGAACCCAGAGAGGAAAGTCAGCCAGAGGGGTGGCTGGCTTCAGGGGTGGCTGGCTGAGGGCCATCACTGATGCCTGAGACCTGGACGCTTGGTACTTATGGCCAGGCTGGGGCACGTGGCAAGTCCAGGACCACAGGTGGAGAGAGTCAGATAAGATATGTCTCATAAAAGCAGGCTCCCCAGAAGAGTCTGTCTTGCAGGAGGGCAGTGCAGACACAGCCCCTGGACGGCCTCAGTGTGGGCAGAGCTGGGGCTCACGGTCAGCTGTTGCATGTGCCCTCCTGTGGACATGGATAGTCATGCTTCCCTGAGTGTTTTGGATAATCCACATGGAATATTTTCATTTAAAGGGGCCCCAGACTGGCAGCGCCCACAGGTATCGGGCAGAGGCAAACACTCTGGCCTCAGAGACTCCCCACAAATACAGTTCCAAGGAATACGATGTCAAAATAACAATAACACATAAGGAGAAAGAGCAGCTGAGACAAAAAGCAGTCAGATCAGACTCAGGTGTCAGAATATAAATGAGAATTATTTTTTATGCCTAGGGAAATAAATGTGGGAATAAACTGGATGGGTAAACCATATCACTATATCCAAAGTACTCATCAGTTTGGGGAAGGAATCAGATAGAACCTTTATTTCAAGGGGAGAGTTTGGCAGGATGATAGATGCAGATTCTGAGATAATCTAGTGAACCTGGGGGTAGACTTGAAGAAGTGGCCCAGAATGAAACTCAGGTGCACAGATGGAATGTAGGAAAGACATGCTTGGGTACATGGAGGATTGAGAGAGAAGGTAACATATGTGCAGTTAGAATTTTGAAAGAGGTAGCAGAGAATGTGGGGAAAGGAAGAGAGAGTGCTGGAGACTTCCTCATTGAAAGACCCCTATTTCCTGATTCAGGAGTCCCAGTAAATCTAAAGAAAGATATATGTGTGTGTATATGTTTATACACACACATATATTAAGTGTACATAATATTACATGAGCTTCGCCAAAGAATTAATACTTTTGAACTGTGGTACTGGAGAAGATTCTTGAGAGTCTCTGGACAGCAAGGAGATCAAACCAGTCAATCAAAAGGAAATCAACCCTGAATATTCAGTGGAAGGACTGATACTGAAGCTAAAACTCCAATACTTTGGCCGACAGATGCAAAGAGCTAACTCATTGAAAAATACCCTGATCCTGGGAAAGATTGAAGGCAGGAGGAAAAGGGGACAACAGAGGATGAGACGGTTGGATGGCATCACCAATTCAATGGATATGAGTTTGAGCAAGCTCTGGGAAATAGTGAGGGACAGGGAAGCCTGGTGTGCTGCAGTCCATGGGGTCACAAGGAGTCAGACACGACTGAGCAACTGAACGACAAAAACTGGTGGCTCAGATGGTAAAGAATCTGCCTGCAATGCAGGAGACATGTGTTTGATCTCGGGTTGGGAGTATCCCCTGGAGAAGGGAACGGCTACCCACTCCAGTATTCTTGCCTGGACAATTCCATGGACAGAGTAGCCTGGTGGGCTATAGTCCGTGAGATGGCAAAGAGTCAGACACACCTGAGCGACTAACACTCGCACACATACATAATGTATTTAAGTATATATATACGCATATAGGTGTATATATATATATATATACATACACGTGTATAAAACCACAGCTAGTGATGCCACTTCTTAATGATATGGCCCTTCTGCTCCTGAGGCAGCTCAGAAATAAATAGTAACACACACTCTACCAGACAGGTTGGACCTTCTGTCTTGGGCCTTTGCTTTTGTTGGACGTTGACATGGCACAGTCGTTTACATTTCCCTGGTCCAACTTAAAAAATTCCCTGGGGACTTCCCTGGTGGTCCAGTGGTTAACACTTCACCTTTCAACTCAGGGAGCACCTGTTTGATTCCTGGTTGGGGAGCTAAGATTGCACATGCCTTGTGGCCCCAAAACCAAAACATGAAACAGTAGCAATGTTTTAACAAATTCAAAAAAGACTTTAATAATGGCCCATGTCACAAAATCTTTAAAAAAAAAATTGTTACTTGCGTTTTACTTTTAAATTCTGTGAGTTTTTTGTCCCCCAAATCTATCTCCATAGTTTTGTTTCAAAGGGCTTGAAACAAATGAAGTTCATTTCAACAAGCCAGGACTCGTATTTATTCATCCCTGTTAAGATGTCAGGAGCCATAGTTTTAAGCCTGGTCACACTCTTGAATTGCTGACAGTTATATTCAGGGGACACAGGGCCCCCGGCCCATGGACGCTGTCGTAGGGGTATCTCTGTCCCCCAGGCCCCAGTGCAGGGAAGCCAGGGGGCCAGGATGCTGGCCGTCCATTCCTATGGGGAGCAGGGCCGCCTGGAGCACCTTTTCCCCCACTGGCCAGCAGATCAGCCATGTCACACTTGCAGAAACGTCAGGGGCTGGGAGGCAGGAAGAGAAAGAATTCTGACAAGCCTGCTGCCTTTGCCTGGGCCTGTGAGGAGCAGGGGACGCCAGTGGCCTGAGGGATAAACTGTGCTGTGATGTCAGCCACTCAGCTCAGGTCACCTCCTGCTGGCAACAGAGTTCCCCTCAGGCTTCCTGTGCCCTCCAGGGAGCCTAGGAAGTAAGCTCATCTTGCCCGGGGGTAACAGTGAGGGGCCACTGACACAACTGAATGGTCTGCCCTCAGGGATGTGTCTGAGCGCAAAGATGGCCCCTTTCTTGTGAGTGAGCCCCATGGTGTTCTAAACCTCCATGGAAAGGGACCTCATTAACTGGAGAAACCGCTGGGCTGGCCTGTTGTAACTGCAGGATGCTGTGGAAGAGGCTGAGCTTCAAGGGGAAGGGCAGGGGCCAAAGGTGTGAGCTGAGGATGCCCGCGCTCCAGGCACAGCCCGTGGTCCAGCACTTGCTGGGTGATTGACAGCTGAGCAGGCTGCTGGGAGCCAGGCTCCAACCTCCGATGTGTCCACGTGGCCAGTTTCTCATTGGCAATTGTGACCCTTGTTCCCTCCGGCTCCACTGAGTCAGCTCGCCTCTGGAGGTCTTCATCTCTCCCCGTCTAGCGTTTAAGCGTTATCACTTCCATCTCAAGTGAAGAATGCTGAAAGAAAGCAGCATGGTTCTGTTTGCGTCTGTGTACGTGTATGTGTGTTAGGACGAGATACACATGTGGGCTTCAGTGTGTTAAGTACTTTCTCCATTTGCCAGGTCCCCTATTATCACCACTTCACTGCCTCATTTCTGAACTTGTATCCCCAAGGAAACCAATCCTCTCATCACTCCTCACACCCATCTTTTAAAAGCCTGCTCTTGGAAGACACTTAGTTTTTGTATATTAAAGGAAGGCTGTGCATGCTCAGTTGCTTTAGTCATATCCAACTGTTTGTGACCCCATGGACTGTAGCCCACCAGGCTCCTCTGTCCATGAGATTTTTCCTGGCAAGGATACCAGAGTGTGTTGCCATTTTTTTTTCCAGGAGATCTTCCTGACCTGGGGATCAAACCAACGTCTCTTGCGTCTCATACGTTGTCGGCAGATTCTATACTGCTGAGCCACCAGGGAAGCCCATTCATTTTATTGCTTCTTTCTCCTTAGGATTACTTATCTTTAACCTTTATGCTAATTCCAAAACAAAAGAGTTTAGATCCTCTCGTTATTTAAAAGGAGTTGGGCTTTTCAATTTTTTTTGGCTGTACCACTCAACTTGTGGGCTCTTAGTTCCCGAGCAGGGACTGAACCTGTGCCCTGGCAGTGGAAGCATTGAGTCCTAACCACTGGACAACCAGGGAGGTCCCAGTTTGGCTTTAACAGAACTGCTCTCCTGGCCTTTTCCCTCCATTTGGCCCGAGTGGGTGATCATGCCCAGTTGGCCTCATGTCCTATCTATTAAGGTCTTAATTTTAGAAATCTGTGAATAGGTAAAGCATTAAAGCTGCTCCATCCAAATCTCACCATCACCCGTGATCCCAAGTGGGAGGAGAGAGGCCCACCCTACTGGGAGCGGGGTCCAGGCTGGGGCTCTGAGCCTGGCTGCCTGTGGCCCTGGGGTCCTGCCAGACCTTGTCAGCCCAACCTCCTCTCTGCCAGCTCTGTTTGCAGCAGGCCAAGAGCTGGAGGCCCAGGCTGGGTCCACGTGGACACACCCGCTCTCCACTGCAGAAATGGGGGCACAGGTGGTGTCTTAGCTCAGGCTGCCAGAGTGAAGTACATGAGACTGGGTGCTTGAAACAACAGAAATTGGCTTCTCCTGGTTCTGGAGACTTGAAGTCCAAGACTGAGATGCCTGTGGGGTCTGATTCTGCTAGCTCTGTCTGGTACACGGCCACCTTCTCAGCGCGTCCTCACACGGTAGAGAGAGGGCCTTCCTCCTCTCACAGGAGGACACCCCACCCTGAGGGCCTCGCCCTCATGAGCTCGGCCTCATCTTACCCTTATGACCTCCCACAGGCTCTCCCTCAGAGACCATCACACTGTGGGTGACAGCTTCGCCACATGAACTTTAACCATATGAATTTACAAATGTTCAGCTCTTAACAGGAGGCCAGCAGGTTTTTTGCTGCATCTTATTTGACTGTGCAATCTGTCCGATCGGGACCCTTCCAGGACATTCACCAGGTCGAGATCTTCATCCCAGAAGAAGCAGCCTTCTTCATTCTCATCCCAGCTGTTTGACTGCTTGCCGCAAACATACACCATGTAAACACTGTCCATGTCTTCCCCCGCGTGAGTGCGTTCCCCCATGATCCGTATTTATCCAAAGGAATTAGTCACAAGAAGTTTTGAAAAATGTTAGACAGAGGGTCCTGCTTCAAGCTAAACTGTAAAGGAGAAGTCAGTCTTTGGTGCCTGAGAAGAAAGCAGGGCCTTGTCAGGTTGTCAGACTGTTGTTCACCTGCTGTGTGTGTGTGTATGTGTGTGTGTGTGTGTGTGTGTGTGTGTGTGGTCGGTGAAGGTGTGTGTGTGTGTGGTGGGTGAAGGGGTGTGTGTGTGTGTGTGTGTGTGTGTGTGTGTGGTGGGTGAAGGGGTGTGTGTGTGTGGTGGGTGAAGGTGTGTGTGGGTGTGTGGTGGGTGAAGGTGTGTGTGTGTGTGTGTGTGTGTGTGTCTGGTGGGTGAAGGGGTGTGTGTGTGTGGTGGGTGAAGGTGTGTGTGGGTGTGTGGTGGGTGAAGGTGTGTGTGGGTGGGGTGAAGGGGTGTGTGTGTGTGTGTGTGTGTGTGTGGTGGGTGAAGGTGTGTTCTTCCTGAGACTGTAAACTGACAGGTCCTGGGGACAGTTCTTAATTAAGTCCCTTTATGTGCGAATCCATTCTCTGACAGCCAGGGTAAAGACAAAAAGAACAAAACAAAACAAAAACCTCTAAAGGCAGAGGAAGCAGCCGCTTGCTGTAGCTGTGAGGCCATTGGCTAGTGTGGTGGCTGGAAGCTGGCTGTGGATCAGATTCACTTCACTTCAGAGCTGCTGTCCTTCTGGTGGGGGAGGGCACAGAGCCTTATAGGGAGCGGGCCCCGACGGACGGGGCTGGAGCTCAGAGAGCGCTGGGAGCCTGGAAGATGCAGGCTGCTGGTTGGTGCCCCCCTGTCCCCGGCAGGCCTCTGCTGCTTAGGGGCTTAGTGAGGCCTTGCTCTCATTTAAGACAGCTTCAGGTGTGGAACCTGTAGTAAGGCTGGGGAAGGATTTAGTCCAAAGCAATTGTTGAAAACAAAGCTGGGACCCACATAGCATCTTTCAGGCTTCTTGCTAGGAGTCAGGAGATACTGGTCAGAGTAGGAAGTGTGGCCCAGGACATACTCATGAAGATGGTACCTCAATGACCCAGTGCCCTGACCAGACGCTAGTTCCAGCCGCTGCCCTGACTTGCTAAGCAGGTTTCTTGGCAGTTCATCAGCCATGCGGGTGTGTGTTCACTCCATACAAAAGAAGGGTTGAAAAGCATTGCTCCTGCGTTTTCCTCCAGCTCCAAAATAATCCAGCTCCCAGTTGTCAGAAGCTGATGAGACCTGTGGTTTAAGTAGAAGGGACTTTTTGATTCCCCTTAAGTGCATCCTGCTCACGAGTGTGACTCTGGGCACTTTTGGGAAGACACTTAGCAGCTAGAAAGGACACTCTCGCCATCTGGTGACAAAAGCGTGACAGTGGCTTTGGAGGATGCTGTCATCCAGGGCCAAGCCCAGACTCCTTTCAGGGAAGGGCAGTTTTAGCTCGGGCCTCTTGTTTCTTTCTCTCTCTCTTTTTTGTTAGTTTTGATAACATTTACTTTTATCACATTAAATTTTTTCTTAAAATAACTTTATCTTATGAAAATATAACATCAGAAAAGTAAAGAGTGGTTGTTAAAGAACTTACTGTCCATTCGAGGGGAGAGAAAAGATATTATGTGAACAGAGGAATTCTCTTCTTTTAAGAAAATTTTCTGATTTTGAAACTTGAGATTGTTGTTTTGCAGATTAAAAAAAAATGAAATGAGAAAGTGATATAGTATCCCAACTTGAAAACACTTACTTTAGTTTTTATTTAAAAACTATTGAAAAACTGCTCCTGAAAAAAAAAAGTTAAAATTTGTACATATCTCTGCATGGCAACTTGTTCCTTAATTGAAGATTATCAGAATAATTAACCAAACAAAGTCATAGTATATCCCTGGGTTGGGAAGATCCCCTGGAGAAGGCAATGGCAACCCACTCCAGTATCCTTGCTTGGAAAATCCCACGGACAGAGGACTCTGATGGTCTACAGTCCATGAGGAGTCAGACATGACTGAATGACTAATATATACATAAAACTCAGATGTACCAACACTGAGTTCTTGTTCTTTGGTTTTAGAACAAGTCTTTTAGTTCTGCTGATGGTAGGAAATGTTTGTTCTCACCAGGTTAGATTTCTGTATCTCTTTAGGGTAGGTTCTTGGCCCTGGGAGGGAACTGAGGAGCGGTGAGACATCCTCCTTGCCTTGATGGTGTCCCTTCTCTGCCTGGTGCCTTTTCTGCAGCTGACTTACCCACATTCCAGTCTATACTCCTTCCTCTCCCTCCAGCCCCTAGTGACAGCTTTGCCTTTAGGAGTTGTAATATGCGTACAGCTCAGTTGGCATCTGCCATTGTTTGCTTTTCTGTTAGTTTCTCAGCTCCCCAGCCAGACTGGGCACTGAGGTGAATGACTTAGGCATGCCTTTGTACGTCTCTGTGGGATACAGGATTCTGTTAGGTACGGAGCCTATGCGATTGGCCAGTGGAGGTTGGAGGATCTGGTGGTAGGTCCTGGGCAGCCTGTTCCTGTCTTTCTGTCCCAGGACACAGGCCTGCATAATCCCCAGTCTGCAGCGTGCGTGTGTCCACATCTGGTAACTTCCATATTTGGATTTGAAGTTGGTCCATTGGGTAAGTAAGAGAATATGTTGTTGTTTGGTTGCTAAATTGTGTCTGAGTCTGCAGTCCCATGGACTGCAGCACCCTAGACTCCTCTGTCCTCCACTGTCTCCCAGAGTTTGCTCAAATTCACGTCCGCTGAGTCATTGATGCTATCTAACCATCTTATCCTCTGCCTCCCTCTTCTCCTCTTACCTTCAGTCTTTCCCAGCATCAGGGTCTTTTCCAATGAGTCAGCTTTCAGCATCATGTAGCCAAAATATTGTAACTTCAGCATCAGTCCTTCCAATAAATATTCAGGGTTGATTTCCTTTAGGATTGACTGGTTTGATATCCATGCAGTAGAGTCTTCTCCTGCACCACAATTTGAAAGGATCAGTTCTTCAGTGTTCAGCCTTTCTTATGGTCCAACTCTCACATCCATATATGACTATTGGAAAAGCCCTAACTTTGACTATATGGACCTTTGTCAGCAAAGTGATGTCTCTGCTTTTGAATACACTATCTAGGTTTGTCATAGATTCCTTTCCAAAGAGCAAGCATCTTTTAACTTCATGGCTGCAGTCACTGTCCACAGTGATTTTGGAGCCCAAGAAAATAGTCTGTCTCTGTTTCCCCTTTTCCCCTTCCATTTGCCATGCAGTGATGGAACTGGATGCCATGACCTTACTTTTTGGAATGTTGAGTTTCAAGCCAGCTTTTTCACTCTCTCTTCCATCGTCATCAAGAGGCTCTTTAGTTCTTCTTCACTTTCTACCAATGTGTGGTATCATCTGCGTATCTGAAATCGTTGGTATTTCTCCCAGCAGTCTTGGTTCCAGCTTGTCAGAGTATGAGTCCTCAGCTATTCCACATAAGATTTAGCTGTTTATAGGAAACCGTGACATGCAGAGTAGAACAGTTAGGAGAGATGTAACAGGCAGAGCATGGTGGCTCATCTGCTTCCCACGTGCAGGACTGGATTGCTCCAGAATCTCCAGGATTTGCCTACTGATGTCAGGCTGTGGGTTTAGGGGCCTCATTTCCATGCATCCCTCTCTGCACTGTCGGATCCTTTCTGTAAGCGTCCATTTCTGTGTTTACGTCATTCTAACGTCTGTATCTTCCCTTCTGTTTGTGGATTAAGCATGTAATCCAAATCTTGATCCCTCATAATAGAAGGACCTGTCGTCCCTTTGCCTTGTGTGAGGGTATCTAATCCTCCAGCAGCTCCTTACCAGCTGGCGACCAGCCCTTTCTGCAGCAAAGCTGTAGATTTCACATTTTTCTGTTTCTCCTGTGCTGTGCAAGTTAATTTCAGCTCTTGTGTCTTTCCAACCATTTTCCCCTTGACTCAGTCAATATTTATTGAACCTGTGCAGCATTTTGCAGCGGCTCAGTTGCTGTAACTATCCCGATGTGACAGGGACTCAGCCCTGGCTCTTGAGTTGTGCTGAATTTAGTTAGCAGCTGACCGCAGGCTGAGAGTAGGACTGTCCTGTCGGTCAGCGCGCCTGGAGGAATTCAAGGGGCCCTAGGGCTTACAGAGATTTGAAGAAAGGAGAGAATGCGGGAGCAGGAAAGGGGAAGGGAGAGGGAAGCCCCAGACTTCAGTGTTTCTCTTTGTTTTCATGTTAATCTTACTTTGCAGAATCCAACAGCACAAGGGTTAGAAAAATAAAGAGGATCTCTCTGCTGGACAAAATAAAGAGAAGGGTTTGTTTCAGGTTGAATGATTTTAGTTGAGAAAGGTCTGGGCTGACATCTCTTCATGCATAAATTAATTCCATCTGTGAAAATGTTACAATTTCTTGAGACCTTTTACTTGGATTTTCATGGTCTCTCATTTGTCTGGCAGAGGCATCTGCAGTCAGCATGGAATTAGTGGGATTTCATGGCTTCCACGCCAGCAACCCCAAGACAAAGTTCCAGATTGGAAATATAATTCTGGTTGTTAGCCAGACAGCAGAATTCAGGTGACACAAGGCATCTTCGACCTCTCACCTGGGCCACTGGCCTTTTCTGGTGGCATAGGACAGAAAGATGTGTAGAAACCAGATTTAAGAAAAGTATATTGGCATTCCCAAGTAGGTGGACATTCTGCCGGATGGTGAGGAGAAGGTGCTGTGTAGGCAGGATGGAGCAGCAGAAAGTGTCTGGAAATTAGTTTCTTTTTTGTGTGCCCGAGTTTTCATTGCAGCTTTATAGGTAACAGATCCAAACCAGAAACAACCCAAATGTCCATAAGCAAGTAAATGGATACACAAACTGTAGCATGTCTATCCAATGGAATACGATCAAAAAGGAATGGTATGCTACAGCACAGATACATCTCAGGGTCACAATGCTGAGTAAAAGAAGTAAAAAATGTAAAAAAGTACATGTTGTACAAAATAAGTTGCTGCCTTGAGAGTAGAAAGATGTTTAGGACACAGACAAGAGTGGGATTCAAATTCAGCCTTTGAACACAATAGTTTCCTGCTGTATTTCAGAGCCTGATCCTTCTCATGGTTGTAATGATTATAACCATGGTTATGGAATGACACAAGGCAAAGCTCCTTACAGACAGAGATCTAACTGCACCTGAATTCATGAATGTGAAATATGTGGGATAAAATACAGCTGCTAATAGATGACTGTACGGAAGTTCTTCCCAAATCACTACTTATATAGATCATTTATGTATGAGGTGATTGATGTAAGCAGTATCCATCATGAAAGCCTCATTTTACATTTCATGTGTAAATCATTTCATGTAAATTATATTGCTTTTCCCTACTTAATTGTTTAGAAATAAACTCAGTGTTTAATTCAGAGTCTTACTGCCTGTGCACATGTGATGTGGATGTGTCCGTCATTACTGAGCATTCTAAGGTTCTAACTATGAATACGTTAGCCACTGTCAAGTTAATATCTTTCTTTCATCTGTTCATAGATGGTTCAGTGAAAACAGGTTCCGGCAAGTCTGTTCTTCATGGTTTTGCTTCAGGTTGAAAGTGAAAGTGCTAGTTGCTCAGTAGTATCCAACTCTTTGCAACCCCATGGACTATAGCCCGCCAGGCTCCTCCGTCCATGGGATTCTCCAGGCAAGGATACTGGAGTGGGTTGCCACTTCCTCCTCCAGGGGATTTTCCTGACCCAGGGGTAGAACCGGGGTCTCCTGCATTGCAGGCAGATTCTTTACCATCTGGGCCACCAGGGAAGCCCTTCAGATGAGATCCACTTTGAAGTTGTTCAAAAGTCACGGTCACTGGGGTGACTCTGAAAGCAGAGGAGGCCTGTGAGACAGAGCGGCCCTTGGCATCCAGACTTGGATCCCGGGCCGGTCAATTGCTGGCCCCTTGCCGGCCTTCCTAGCCATCACCCCTCTCCCAGCCATGACCCATGTTCCCACCTTTCTGGAAATAGCACAGTGGGGGTTCATCATCTGGCCTCAGGACTGGGATAAATGAATGAACGACCTAGAGCTTATCTTTACTCTCATTCTGAAAAATTGTGTTCTCCTTCAACACAACAGTTGACTACTCCAGTCCATGGTGGGTTCCTTGAGAGTGGACTCCTCTTCCTTAAATGACCCAGTGTTCGTCCAGGCTCTGTTATCTATCTCTACAAAACTTGGATTTGTAACTGGAGGATTGCAGAGGGTGATATTGCAGTCATTGGATGTGTTACACACAGTGTAGGTAGCTGTTGCTAGCAGGAGAGACTGCAGAAATGCATCTTAGAAGCTTACGTTGCTGCTCACAGATTCAGGAATGCACTAGGCATCGTTACCTTCAGTTTGCACTGAAGGACAGAGAACGTGGGATGGCAGCAGGCTTTTTGGTGCTTGAGCTGGTAGCTGAGGATTCTTTGGCTCGGCAGTGCTCAGATCTGGTGCCTGGAGTCGGAGCAGCCGTGTGGAATCCAGTCAGGCGCTGGGCAGGCGGACCTCCCGCCAGGGTCATAGAGGCCAGAGTCTCTGCCCCCACCTGCTACCATTGGGCAAGGGGATTTTCAGCCACACACGTGGTTGGGGAAGGCAGAGCAGGAGCTGAAGTCTGGGAGGGACACCCTTGTGAGATCTTGACTGTAAGCCTAAACTCTGATTTTTGAGAAGTAAACAAACCTCTACATAGTTGAACCAGGATTTCCAAATATTTAGTGATAGTAAAACCCACAATCCAATCTTTGATCAAGTTGCAAACCTTTTGTTAGAAAACGTATTTATTAGTTTAAGTTACTTAATTTATTCATGAATTAACTTGGCTGTGCCAAGTCAGCATAGGATCGTCTATCTTTGTTGTGGCTTGCAGTATGTGGGATCCAGCTCCCTGACCAGAGATTGAACGCGGGCCTTCTGCTCTGAGAGTGCAGAGCCTTAACCACTGGACTGTTGAGGCAGTTCAAGCATGGGCTGGAAAATAATTTCCAGACACAGAGCATTTCAGAAGGGAGTGCATTTATTAAGAACAAAGAGCAGACATAATGTGACTGTGAGCACAGCAGCCAGACTTCCTGACAGACCAGGGAGAGTCAACAGCTTTCGTAGGTCAGTAGCTGATTTTTATAGCCTCCAAACAAAGAAAATTCCTGCTGGGAGGTTGGCACTAGGTGATTGGTTAGGGCAGTGTACGGTAGTATGTGTGCGTGCTAAGTCACTTCAGGTGTGTGCAACTTTTTGCAACCCTATGAATTGTAGTCCTCCAGGCTCCTCTGTCATGGGGATTCTCCAGGCAAGAATACTGGAGTGGGTTGCCATGCCCTCCTCCAGGGGATCTTCCCGACCCAGGGATCAAACCCGCATATCTTCTGTTTCCTGGATTGGCAGGCGGGTTTTTTACTATTGGCACCACCTGTTGGGCATGTTTGCCTAATTTAGAGTCACCTAGTCTGTTGGTGACAGAGAAGGCAATGGCACCCCACTCCAGTACTCTTGCCTGGAAAATCCCATGGACGGAGGAGCCTGGTAGGCTGCAGTCCTTGGGGTCACCAAGAGTCGGACACGACTGAGTGACTTCACTTTCATGCATTGGAGAAGGAAATGGCAACCCACTCCAGTGTTCTTGCCTGGAGAATCCCAGGGATGGGGGAGCCTGGTGGGCTGCCGTCTATGGGGTCGCACAGAGTCGGACACGACTGAAGTGACTTAGCAGCAGCAGCAGCAGTCTGTTTGTGAAGATCACGGGGGCTTTTGACAACAGTTACAAAGGGGGTCAGTCAGCTTCAGAGGTGACTTTGGTTCTGGGCTCTGCTCCTGTGGCCTTAGTAAAAGGCTTCGCACATGTGCCCTTGAGGCAGGACTCAACACGGACAACCAGGAAAGCCCCAAGTTGTGTCCCTAAAGAAAACAGCAGCCCACGCTGCTTGTGTGATTTGAGTATGGCTCCGTGGTAGGGCAGGGCGCTGTCTCAGGCCCAGAGCAGGAGGAAGACTGGTTTTCAGGAGGGGCTACTTAGGACCTGTGATGAAGCCTTTCTGGCCCTGTCCTGGGGGCAGGACAGGAGGGCCCTTCTCTCCTTTCAAATTCCCAAACCCAAATGGGGCTTTTTCCTGCTTCCTGCATGACAGCCAGGGTGTGGCGTGGTGCCTGACTGTTGCCCTTTTTTTGGCCACGCCAGGAGGCATGCAGGATCTTAGCTGACCAGCCGGGGTTTGAACCTGTGCCCCTGCATTGGGAGCATGGAGTCTTCGCCGCTGGCCCACGAGGGAGCTCCCTGTGCCCGTTTCTTGAGGACAGACTGCAGTGAGTCCTGGCCCTCTTGCTCCTTCCTGAGTTTCCAGCCCTCCCAATGGGGCTATCCTCACTTCTCGGGTGGGAAGTGCCTCGCCTCTGTCTAACCCACCCACTCTGCACTTTATGCCTCCCCTCTGGAGCCTCTGAGCTGTAGTGAGCTGTAGCCCTTGCAACTCAGGATCTCTGCTTTTGAAAATTCTGCAATTCTTTTCATATCCTGCTAACTGAGTAAACCCAACCTGGACGCAAGGATGCTACAGGCTGAGCGGGGAACTGGTGGGAGACAGAGGACAGGCGGGGAGCAGCGCAGCCATGCTTGTTATGAAAGCCAGGGGACCTCCTCCTGCCGGCGCTGCTTCTCAAACATGCGCCTTTACATTGCTGGCAGAATGATTTTAACTTCTACGGTTGTAATGCAAACCAGTCAAGATTTTGTCCTGGGCAACTCTAAAGTGTTTTTTTTCAGTGTTTTATTTCTCTTATTTTCTAAGTGTGAAGACACACACACACACACCCCTCACCCCTGACTCTCAGCCACATGGTGGTCTAGTGCCTGAAAACCATGCCTTTAAGTACAAATAGAGTTTTTGCTTCATGCAGGAACCAGGCCACTCGGTGGAGATGCCAGTTCATTGAGTGGACATGTCAGTTTGGGGCATTTGCACTGTTTAGTCCAAGGCAGCAGCCACAAGAGTCGTTTGTGTGGTGCTGGTTGAGCCACAGGTATTACCGGCAAAAGCGAAGCAGGGCCTCCCTGTCCAGAAAACTCGGTTTGACAACCCTTCCCCCATCTGCACTGTCCTTTAAAGCATGCATCCCACATCACAGTGTCTGATTGCTGGGTCTGCATGTCCTATTTCACTTTGTCATGGGTCAACCCAGATGAAAAATCACTCCACTGGGGGTTTCCAGGAAAATAAATATCATCCCCACCACGACCTGTCTGAGTTACTACAGGGGGATTTGTTGGCAGTGTCCAGCCTTGCCAGGAATGGCCATAATGCTTGATTGCGTGCTAAGTTGCTTCAGTCATGTCCGACTCTGTGCGACCCTTTGGACTGCAGCCCCCCCAGGCTCTTCTGTCCATGGGATTTCCCAGGCAAGAATACTGGAGTGGGTTGCCATGCCCTCCTCCGGGGATCTTCCCAACCCAGGTATCGAACCCGTGTCTCTTACATCTCCTGCTTGGGCAGGCAGGTTCTTTACCACTAGTGCCACCTGGGAAGCCCCTTATTGTGCTTGATTGGAGAGATCCAAAAAGGTAGCACTGGGGCCAACGGCTGGCAAACTCAGCAAGGCCAGTTGGAGCCAGGATGTGAAGGACGGGTGACACTGGGTGATGGAAGCGATGGCCCATGCGTGGCCTTGGACTCTGGAGCCGAAGCCCTGCCCCTGATGAAAGGTCTGCCCCACCTGTGGCCAGTTGCCTGACACCTGAGTCTTAGTTTCCTTGCCAGAAACAAGGGCCTTCACTGGAGTAGGTGTGGTTATTGCTTCCCTGAGAGTTAAATGAGGTCTTGTTGGGACAGCCCCTGGCCAGGTGCCCAGCTCTGAGAAGCCCTAGGTTCCTCCTTCCCTCGCCCCTCCCCTTCCTGTCGTGCTCTGCTGTCTTCACTGGGCAGAGATGCTGAGAGTGGGCCCTGAAGGCCGGCTGGCCCTGGGCAGGGCTTTGCAGCATCTACGGGATGCCTGGGTGGGCAAGAATCCAGTACAACGTGCTGCGTAATTTTTAGAGAAACAAAAATCTTTCTTCAACAGAAAGCTTGTAAAGAAGCTCACAGTGTGGGTTAATAAAAATACAGAGGCTCCCGGGTGTGGAGCTGGGAGGGAGAGAGCAACCTCGGTCCCCGTCGGGTCGGTGTACTCACGCCCAGGGGAGCCTCCCCAACCTCAGTCCCTGTCCTCACGGGCTGGGGAAGTGTGAGGTTTCAGCCGAGGATGGAGACGCTGCCCCTGACCGTGGCCTGTGTTGCAGGTGTCGCCGTGTGAGCGGTGCCGCTGCGAGGCCAGCGGGGAAGTGCTGTGTGCGGTGTCCGCGTGTCCACAGACCGAGTGCGTGGACCCCGTGTACGAGCCGGACCAGTGCTGCCCCATCTGCAAAAACGGTAGGTGCCTGCGCGGTTGGCCCTGCGCGCCACCATGACGCGCGCGTTCCCGAGCGCCTTCCGTGGATGCAGGAAGAGAGGCACGATGGGATGCAGGACCGGATAAAGAACAGGATGCAGGCTGGGATGCTTGTGAATTTCGATATTTGCATCCACGCCCTAGCACGCGAGTCCTGGCCCTCTGGGCCCCGGGGAACCCACGGGAGCTGGGTTCCAGTAAGGTCTGCTCTATCATCGGTATCAGTCCCATGTTTTAAAGGCATTAAGGTCTTTGGAGGAAAATTCAATTTCCACTCTCGGGGCAAGTCGCTTACTTTAACTTAACTTTGTTTGTTCTTGCAAAGCAGTTTCTGTCTTTCCACCACAAATCAAACATGCCGGTTGGGCTCATTTACTTTTCATTACTAAGTGAATTAAACGTGGGACATCGATGAATATTTTTCGTAAGCAAATTAGGCAGGAAGAGAAAAAAGCCTCTCTTCTTCCGTGTGAGAGGCCAGGGGAGATCGGATGCCTCCTGCGCTTTGTCAAAGGGAAATGGCAGGATGGCCATGGTTAGCAAGGGAGAGGGTCTCCTCAGCCTGCAGGATGGAAACTGCTTTGTACCTGAGCTCTGAGCCTGTCTGGGCACCACCTACGAGGGTGTTGATGAGAGTGGGTTCTTCAGGAGGGTGGGGTGAACTGTGACCCAGGTGGGTGGGTGGATGAAGTGCTTTGAAGAGAGTTGACTCTGGTCAGGCAAGCGCATCTTCAGGTACAGAGGGGTCCTGCCCTGGGAGGGGGCTGGGCTGCCTCTGTGTGGTCCCACGGCCATGACGCAAGATGAGGCCAGAGCAGGGTGTCTCAGAAAGATGAAAGCAACTCCCCCACGGCCAGAGTGTGTCAAAGAAGAGATGAGCTTACTTATGAGGTTACCAGCTTATCAGCTGTGGAGTTGCTGGACATCAAGCCAGGAGATGTGGGCCTTGTCAGTGGCGGATGGTTAGCCCAGGCTGTTATTAGTGTCTGAGGCAATTCTGAGATTCTGCCATCATGCCCATCGACATTGTATAGCTGCGAGGTGCTTCAGACACCTCCAGGGACACACAGACATCCAGATGTCACACGGGAGATTTTTAGATTCCTGAAAGAAGTCAATAGAAGAGGAAGTGAAGTTTCTGTGGAAGCAGGATGGTGGCAGCATCTCAGTGGGCTGTGAAGAGAAGCGATCCTGGAGAAGGGGGGAGCTGGCTTCTGCCTAGGTTTGGGACCAGGACCTTTGAGGTCCAGGCTGCAGTACCCTGTGCTTGGCGGCCTGGTTCCGCCTTTCCCCAAGTCAACAGTATTTAGTGAATAGCTTCAATACAAGTGGCTCAAATAGTTGGCGTCCTAAGTATCCAAGATACTGTGTCTCACTTGTCAGTTATGATAAAAAACAAAGTTTTGGCCTTAGACAGTCAGGGAGTCCTCATCTCAATGTTTACAAAAGATAGGAAAACGTGGCTTGCATCCTTGAGGATTTTTCCAACCCCCAAAGCTTTATAAAAATTTCAAAGCTACAGAATATTGATAAATAGCACAAGGAACAGAGATATACCCTTCACTATATATACCCATTGCTCACGTTTGCCTGTTTCGTTTGCTTTATGTCTTTTGATCTCTGTGTGTCCCCACTTCTGTATATAACTCAATATTATCAATATATTTGCTTAGTTGTTCTTTTCCATAAAGCACACGGGTATCTTCTATTTATACCACAATCAGCATGAAACCTACTGGGCAAAGTTCATGATTTTTTGCAGTTCTTTTTGCCCTTAAGATATATCCCAGTTAGGGTATACAGTTATAATTTATTTGAATTAATTCTTTCTCTTGTGTGGATATATTGAACTCTTATGAAGATTTAAAGTCACTTATTTCTGTTTGGTTCACTTTTTATTATTAAGATATAACTTTATTTTTTGGATAAGCAAACAATGTTCAAAAGTATGATCTGTATAAATAAGGTCTGGTCAGAGACTCATGGGATGTTTTAATACTGCACTGATGGTTTGAGGGGAGAGGAGATGGTTGCTCTGAAATCAAACTTCTAAATGCTCTGCCTGTAACCTTGAGAGACAGCATAAGATGAAATAAGGCAGGATTTGGTGAGTATTATCTTAGAGACTCTTAGAAGGAGGATGAATATGTTTTTTAAAAGTTAGATTAAGAAGGATTAATACAAAAGGATTTGTATTCAAAGGTTAGATTAATTATATCAAAACAACAACTTTTTATTTTCAGAAATGGACCCAGAAATAAATTTAAATGTGTCTAATCATGTAAGTTCTCTCTTAAGTTTTGTTATAACATATTCACTAGACATAATCTAGGTTTCATCTGTCTCTAGCTATAGGGTATTTTGACCTTGACAGGGCAGATAGTGTTTGGAATTCTTAGTGAAAATTTTGCTTGAAGAATGAGAACAGTTTCTCCTAGAAATGAAAGTCCTATGATAGCTGGTTGAGATCAGTGAATAATTTATGGTGGTCTGTCCCTATAACTGCACACAAAAATCAGTGTCTTCATAACAAAAAGTTACACATCTGATAGATTACAGATTATAGGACATCAGAAGTGATGCCTTATATAAAATTAAATGCTTGGATAGACTTAGCTTGGGTGGAACGTGAAGGTTTTAACTCCTGATCTTGGGAAATCAGTCTTCACTTTCACACTCTAATGTTTTAACCTGTGGCATTAACTAACTCCTTCTCCCAACAGAAGGATAATAACAGTTCAGTTGCAAGCTGCCAAAATCACTTGCATTAAAGGTGCAGAAGTTTGAAATCAAGAATGCCTGGAATATAAATAAATGATCACAAATCACATACGACTTAAAATATTCACTTTGTTGACTTGTATAGATCAATCTCCCAAGGATTTTCTTTGATAAAATGGTTGTTTGTGTGGAACTGATTTTCAGATTTTTCCAACGATACAGTGAGTGTTCTGCTGACTTGCAGGATTTTGGGTTCTCCCTGGTGCTCGTGAGGCTGGCATTCATGGTACACATTCCTTTCAAGCCGGGGGTCAGAAGACCGCATCCTGCATGTGGGCACGTTTTCTTACTTTGAGCATTCAGAGGAAGAAGGCTGACAAATGTAGGACGTCGGCGTTGAAATGTGAGAGTCTTGTTGGGATTAACTCTGGCTCTCCAGTGTGGAGTGTTATACCTGAGGGGGTATGTCCACCAAAAGCACGATTTACAGGGATTGTGTATCTCCCTGAAGTATTCAGTGCTGCTTGGTGTTAGCTATTTGCAGCTTTATTTCCACCAGAGAATGAGGATGGCTATTTTTTGGAGGAAAAGGACAGTTTTTACGAAACTTTTAAGATAAATACAGAGATTTCACATTATTAGAAGCACTCTCTTGGAAAATATGTGAAAAGCACTAAGAATTAGACACAGTTGGATTTTGCTTTTTCTCTTGTGTATTTCAGACAGCAGGATAAGATCATAATTAAACCACATGTAGTGAGTTGGACAGCGTGGAATGATGTGTGTGTGTGTGTGTGCAAGATATCCTTCTCATAAGGAAAAGACCATTCCCACATGGCTTCAATGTTATACTTTTCTAAAATTTTTACCAAAGAAACAATACCTATCTCATGGAAACACTTGGTCATCGCTTAAGATACAATTTTGTCCATAAAAAATAAAGGAAACTATGAGTATCAGAATTAATACTTGATTATACTGTTTGTTTTATAAAATTGGTATGTAAAAATCAGCTGTATCTCTAGATACCAGCAACAAACAAATAGAAATGAATTAAAAAGTACTCTTTCAAATAACATCATATATATCAAATAATTAGAAGTAAATATAACAAAGTTGTACAAGATTGGCACACCTAAAAATCTTAAAGCTTTATTGAGAGAAATTAAAGAAATCCTCAGTAAATGGAAGGATAGACAATGTCATGATCAGAAAACTCAGTAATGTAAAGATGCTGGCAGCCTCAAATTATTCTGTTAAATAAACAAAATCTATGTATTCAGCATAATTCCAATAAAAAATAAATACAATGACTTTTATGTGCAAATTACCAAGTTGGTTTTAAAATCTACATGGAAATACAGAAGTTAAAAGCTGGCCAGTGAAATACAGAAGAATAATGAAGCTGTAAAATCTGCACTATAAAAGTGATGAACACACTGTGGTTTTGTCTCAAAGATCAAAAAACTGGCAAATGGGATCAGAATAGAGTCAGAAAAGACTCAGGCATAAAAGATCACTAGATGCATGATGAAGGTGATCCTGTGGCACAGAGGAGGGAGTGATCTTTCCAGTAAATGGTACTAGGTGAGTTGGATAGCAGTCTGACAATAAAGGTATCTTGACTCCTTTCTCACATAGTACCAAAAAATCAATTCCAAATATATTACAGATTTAAATATGAAAGTTAAAATAATGCTTTCAGAGGAAAACAGAGAACATCTTTATAATTTTGATTCGGCAAAGTTGAATTTTAAAAGATACTTAGAAGACTTACCATATGGAAAGAATTGATAAGTTGAATTTTATTAAAATTAAGAACCTCTATTCATCAAACAACACTATTAAACCAATGCAAAGCAGCCCACATGTTGGAAAAAATATGCAGTGCCTATATCTGACAAGTGAATAAACCATTCTAACACATCAAAACAGAGAGATGGAAAAGTAGGGACGAAGAGTAGAGAGAGAAAAATCTAAAGGAATTCCCACTCTGTGAACCTCAGTGTCCTTCTTCTGGTTCCACGAATCATACAAACAAGTTGTCTCACTGAGTTTTGCATACTAGGATGCTGCTACTCACCACTATTTTCATAACATTCTGTGATAGGGTATGTTCTTGGTACACAGAGTCCCAAGAGAAAAGTAAGTTGAATTTCTTATTTTAGTGAAATTAAACTAGTATTAATCTGGAGTAGATAATGATAAATTAAGAGGCATATTTTAATGCTTAGAAAAATCACTAGGAAAATCGACAAGGTGGTTGACCCTGGTGGTCCAGTGGTTGAGAATCCGCCTGCCAGTGCAGGGGACATGGGTTTGCACCCTGATCTGGAAAGGTCCCACATGCTGTGGGGCAACAGAGCCCATGTGCCACGACTACTGATCCTTCGCGCTGCAGGGCCGGTGCTCCACAGGAGAAGCTCCCACAATGAGAAGCTCCCATGCTGCAGCCCGAGAGCAGCCCCCGCTCACTGCAACTAGAGAAGGCCCTTGCACAGCGATGAAGATGCAGCATGGTGAAAAACAAATAAATGAATTTTTAAAATGAGAATTATTATGGCCCAGGTACTAAAGCAAAGCAAAGACATCACACAGAAAACACAACTACAGATCAATATTTTCTGTGATTATAGATGGAAAACTCCTTGACAAAATATTGACAATCTGAATTCAGCACCATAAAAAGGATGATACAGTATAACCAAGTGAAATTTATCCCAGGATTGCAAGGTAATGTATGTATTATCAAAAAGATGAAGAATTTAAAAAATGACCTCAAAAATGAAGGAAAAGTATTTGACAGTATTCATCACTCACTGATGATTCAAGCTCCCAACAAAATAGCAAAAGTGAAATTTCTCATCCTGATAAAGTGCAGCTAAGAATAATCTATGCAAAGTAAAGTGAAAGTGTTAGCTGCCCAGTTGTGTCTGGCTCTTTGCGACCCCATAGACTGTAGCCCACCAGGCTCCTCTGTCCATGGAATTCTCCAGGCAGCAATACTGGAGTGGGTAGCCATTCCCTTCTCCAGGGGATCTTCCCAACCCAGGGATCGAACCCAGGTCTCCTGCATTGTAGGCAAATTCTCAGACAGAGCCACCAGAGAATAATCCATAGCCACAGGTAACATCATACATAGTAGTGAAACACTGGATGTTGTGTCAGTAAGGTCAGGGAAAAGGCAAGATTATCCACTTTTACCACTTTTATCCACTACTGTAGTGGATATTCTACATGATGGGGAAAAAAAAGAAGAAGAAAATGATAAAGCAAATTAAGGGGTAAAGTTGCCTTTACTCTGACATGTCATGATTCTACATTTGAAAAATTCCAAAGTATACACATACACACACACACACACACACCCCCATTAGAACTAATGAAGAATAATGTCAGATTAATGTATAAAAAGTCTATTTTGGGGTAGCAAGCAGTGAACCACTAGCAATAGACAGTAAAAATGAAACAGAAAATAGTTCCATTTGCAATAGCATCAAAAAGAGTAGAATACTAAGGAATAAATTTAACAACAAATGTGAAAGATTTGTACACTGAAAGCTACACATTATTACTGAAAGAAAGGAGATATAAATAAATTGAGAGACATTTTATGAATAGAAGTCTCAATATCATCAAAATTGCAGTTCTTCCAAAATTGATCTATAAATTCAATGAAATTCTGTACAAATCCCAGCATACTTTTTGAGTTAAAAATTGAAAAGCTGATCTTAAAATTCCCATGGATCATAAAGAATAGACAAAACAATTTGGAAAATAACAAAACTGAAGAATTGGTGCTCTCCAATTTCATAACATACTATAAAGTCTTAATAATCGAAAACTGTAATGTTAATACAAGGATAGACATGCAGTAATGGAACAGAGTTGAAAGTCTAGAAGTAAGTCCAGAATGTAAATCCTTACATATTTATTTTTCACCAACATACAAAGGCATTTTCAATGGGGAAAAAATGAAAGAACAGTCTTTTCAACAAATGGGGCTGGGGCTATTACATACCCTTGTGTAAAAAGAAAAAAAAATAACTTAGATCCTTGCTTAAATCAGTCTACATACAAGCGTTAACTCAAAATGAATCACAGAATTAAATGTAATTTTTATATAATAACAAATAAAACATTGTCATGACCTTTAGTTGGGCAAAGAGTTCTTAGATTCAACACCAAAATCATAACTCATAAAAGGGGAAAAACTGATAAATTGCCATAGAAATGAGAAGTTTCCATATTTCAGAACATATGATTACAAAAGTGAAAATATAAGGTACAGACTGTGAGAAAATGTTTGCAAATTATATATCTGATAAAAGTCTTTTGTCCAGTATATATAAAGAATTCATATAACACAATGAGAACATAAACAACCCAATAAAAATTGGGCAGAGTATTTGAACAGATAGTTCAGCAAAGAAGATAAACAAATGTAAATAAGCACATAAAAATATTCTCAACCTCCTTAGTCCTTAGGGAAATAAAAATTAAAGTCACACTGAGATACCGGTGTACCCCACTAGAACAGTTTTAATAGTAATAATAATAATAATAAAGACGATACCAGGCATTGGCAAAGATGTGGAAGATGTGGAGAAACTAGACTCCGCATCTGGAACCCATTGCTGGTGGGAATAGTCCATACACTTTGGAAAACAGTTTGGCATTTTCTTAAAAAGTGAAGCAAGTGAATTCCTTGACAGTCCAGTGGTTAGCACTCAGAGCTTTCACTGCCAGGGCCCAGGTTCAATCCCTGGTCAGAGAACTAAGATACCATAGGCCTTGTGATGTGGCCAAAATAGAAAAAAAAAAAGTGAAGAGAAAACTTACTATCTGTCCTAGCAATTGCATCCTGGAATTCAATCCAAGAAAACTAAGCATATGTTTATGCAAAGGTGTTAGATAAATATTCATGACAGGATTATCCTTCATAGCTGAAAAAATGAAAATAATCCAAATGTCCAGCAGTGATGAATGGATAAACAGCATATGTTTATTTCCAGGCAGTGGGATATTCAGTTCAGTCGCTCAGTCATGTCCGACTCTTTGCAACCCCATGGACTGCAGCTTGCCAGGCCTCTCTGTCCATCACCAACTCCTGGAGTTTACTCAAACTCATGTTGATTGAGTCGGTGATGCCATCCAACCATCTCGTCCTCTGTCGTCCCCTTCTCCCACCTTCAATCTTTCCCAATCAGGGTTTATTAAATCAGGGACTTCCCTGGCTGTCCAGGGGTGAAGACTGTGCCTTCCCGTGCGGGAGCTGCTGGTTTGATCCTTGGTGTGGGAGCGAAGATGCCACGTGCCTTGTGGCCCCAAAACCAAAATAGAAAACAGAGGCAATATTGTAATGAATTCAGTAAAGACTTTAAAATGGCCAACATTAAAAAAAACTTAAAAAAGAAATCAGCAAATGATGCATGCTACAAAATGGTTGTACCTCAAAAACATCCTGAATGAAAGAAGCAAGTTGCAAAGACCACATATTGTATGATTCTTATTTGGAATGTGTAGACAAGACAGATTTTTTACAGGGAGAAAGCCCCTGGGATCAGAGAGAGGATTAACCACAGATGGGTGTGTGGGAATTTACTGAGGTGATGGAATGTTTATTAATTGGGTTGGTTACTAAGATCATTAAATTGTATGCTTGCACTGAGTGAGTTTTATAGTATTTCAAGTATGCCTCAATAAAGCTGTTAGAAATATAGACAGATCTCTTTAAAAGATGGCTCAGTGCAGTTTTTGTAATTTCCTTTGGCTGACTTCTAAGGCCAGCCTTGACTGCATAGCCTTTCATCTTTCCTTAAAGCGTTTCAAACCCTGTGCTGGTGCCTTAGCTGAGACCCTCCTAAGTATATCCTGTTATGTACCTTGAAGGGCTTGGAGGTTGTAGAAAGTTGCAGACATACAAACCCCTAAAGGTTTGTGGCTTTTGCTAGACTTTGGGCTCGGAGCCCCATGCATGATGTAGATGTGCAAACCTCCTGTTCTGTACCCTTCACTTACAGTGTAGGCACCTCTCTCCCTCCTCAGTGCCTCACTTCCTCATGGCATTCTAGACTCTTCTTGATGATCCAGCTTCCTAGGACACGGGGCTGCAGATCCCCTGAGAATCTGGCTGCCTCCAGATCTCATGCAAATAGTGTGCTCTTTGGGGATCCCAGACCCCAGAATGCAGTGTTCACCCCGTTCAGGCCTGGTGAGCATCACCTGCAAGGCTTGTTATAACACAGACTCACTGATCCCTCCCACTCTGCACAGTTCTGGATCCAGCTGGTCAGGGCTGGGGCCAGAGAGGGCTTCCATGGTGGCTCAGGCAGTAAAGAATCCACCTGCAATGCAGGAGACACAGGTTCAATCCCTGGGTTGGGAAGATCCCCTGGAGGAGGGAATGGCACCCCACTCCAGTACTTTTTCTTGGAGAATCCCATGGACAGAGGAGCCTGATGGGCTACAGTTCTTGGGGTTGCAAAGAATTGAATATGACTGAGCGAATAAGCACAAGAACCGGCCAAAGAGTTTGCCTTTTTAATATGTGCCTCCCTGGGTGCTTCTGGTGCCCTTGGTCTGGAACCATCCTTGGAAAACTGTTGCTTTGAGGTACTCATCTTCTTACTCTTTGATTTTTCCTCCCAAATTTAAGAAAAGAAGCATACTGTGGAGCTGGGCAGCTTTAGGCATGAATGAGATCTTTTTGAGATTGTGAAGCATTTTATTGTTTTTCTAGAGATTTCAGAGTTCATAGAAATATGTAACATGTAGTCTTATTTTACCTTTTCGTACTGTTTGTGGGGTACTCACAGCAAGAATCCTGGAGTGAGTTGCCATTGCCTCTCCCAGTGGACCACAGTTTATCAGAACTCGGCACTATGACCCTTCTGTCTGGGGTGCCCTGCACGACGTGGGTCTAGGCATCATGGAGTTGTGCAAACCCCTTTGCCACGACAAGGCTGTGATCCATGAAAGGGATCAAGCCAGTCCATCCTCAAGGAAATCAACCCTGGATATTCACTGGAAGGACTGATGTTGAAGCTGAAGCTCCAATACTTTGGGCACCTGATGTAAAGAGCTAACTCACTGAAAAAGACTCTGATGCTGGGAAAGATTGAGGGCAGGAGGAGAAGGGGATGACAGAGATGGTTGGATAGTTTAGTACAGATCCCTGCTCCCCAACACCCTGTGTTTCAATAGCTCATTGTTAGAGATAGGCTGCAGAGTTGACTATAAGTCTAGTAGCTGAAGCAGAAAAGAAAGTCCTAATAAATATTACCTACAAAAAGAAATGCCCCAGAGAAAATTACTTCCTACTGAACAGTTTAAAAATAATTAAAAATAATACATAATTAATTTTTTTCTCACTCCAGTTTATAGTCTCTGGGGGCATAGAATTGTCTACTGTTGTTCTTATTTTTTTATATTAAACAAAAAACTAAAATCAAGACAGTTTAAATCTGATCACAGTTATTTAGTAACTTGCTGATATGAGGCATGTGGTATATTTTTCCCTGGTTTGGTGTGCTTTTGTTTTTCAATTTTATTGAAGTATAGTTGATTTACAGTGTTGTTTTAAGTTCTGCTATACACCAAAGTGACTCAGGTGTACACACATATATTTTTTTTTTCATTGTGGTTTGTCATAGGATATTGAATACAGTTCCTTGTGCTATACAGTAGGATCTTGTTTATCCATCCTGTATATACTAGCTTACATCTCTTAATCCCAAACTCCTAATCCTTCCCTCTCCCCCGCAACTCCTTGGCAACCCCAAGTCTCTTCTATATGTCTATGAGCCTGTTTTTATTTTGTAGGTATATTGATTTATGTCATATTTTAGATTCCACATATAAATGATATCATGTGATATTTATCTTTCTCTTTCTGACTTACTTAGTAAGATCATCTCTAGGTCCATTCATGTTGCTGCAAATAGCATTTTAAAATATTTTTTAATGATTGCATATTTGTGTATTTTGCAAAATTTTTACAATAAGTCTGGTTAACATCCATCACCATACAGTTACAAATTTTTTTCTTTTGATGAGAACTTTTAAAATCTAACCTCAGCAACTTTCACGTACACAACACAATATTAAGTAAAATCACCATCCTGTATGTTACATCCCTATGACTTTTTAAATTTATAGCTCAAAGTTTATACTTTTTAACTCCCTTCTAAGTATTTTTAATGTAAAAACTTTATTCACCTCCTTGTTAGCATTTCCCAAGAGCTCAACTCCAAAGTGCTAGCATATTTCTATTCCATGTGTTTACTTACACTTTGGTTTGGTGGGAGCGATGATTCAGAGGCTATTCCATGAATCCTCACAAAACCCGTGGGCACCCATATTTATGTTCTAGAGAAGCATTCACCTGCCCCACAGTGTTCCTCATCCTTCGTGAACTAAGATCGGCTCTGGGTTTACTAAGGTCCACGCCGGGCCAAGCCCTCAGTGTCCCAAGCTCAGACAGCCCTCAGATCTCTTCACTTCTGACAAGTTAGACAAAGAGAAGAGATGGGTCGGGTTTGATCTCTTGAATTCAGGAGCTTAATTTGTTTCCATCTCCTCTGGAGATCTTTGAATCATCAGCTCCTCATTGCAAATTTGTGGATAGCTTAAAATGACACTTTTGTTTGCAAACATTGGGCATAATCTCAGTTTTTAAGAGACTGCCACCAAGTCGCTGTTGCCTGATTATCACAATGAAGTGCTTTTCTGAGTGAAGTGCATGTTGAAACTTCTAGGCAGAAGCCGCACAACTGCGGCTTTATTTGCGTGTTTCCGGAGTCCAGCTGCATCTGTCCTTGGATTTCAGACGGTGCTAGGACTCAGGTCCCAGACCAGCCTCCATGCAGCTCGGCCACTTGCACTTTACAGCATGCTCTGTGAACTTGCAGAGGACCAGGCCTGGAGCCAAGACGTGAGCACAAGCGTCCTCACGCAGAAAACCTCCATCCTGCTTCCTGAAGCAGCTTAATTCCCCTGTGCGTCCTTCTCACAGCTCAGAGCTTGAATCACATTGTCTTCTTATGTGGGAAAGGTGGAGACAGGTCATTAAAACTGCTCTTTTGTTGAATATTTGACTCTCTTTTTTTAGACTTTTGTAGAGGAGTCTGTGTGTGTGTGTGCATATTTATTGCTTTTATAAAACATGGAGGCACTTATTATATATTTTACATGACATGCAAGGATGAGTCAGGTTCCTGCCCTTAATGAGTTCATCAACTAGAGGGGTAAACTAGTGGTCTGTAAATATTGTCTGCTGCTTTCCTTGAATGATGATGAAAGTGGTGAGGAAAGTAGGGGGAAAACTGAGTAATACTGCAGGAAACATCGCCAAGTGTACGGCCTTTGTTTGCTCTGAATTATTTCTTTAGGATAACCTCCCAAGAGTGAGATGATTAGGGCAAAGGCTGGGAACATTTTTATCACTCTGATAATATCACCATGTTGTTTTATAGGAGGTCGTATACAATGTGAAACCTCTGGTTCTGTGATAAAATTGCTAGCCTTGTATTAATTTAATTTATAGAAAACAGTGTCCATGGTTTGAATATTAAGCCCAAAAACTAGACATTAGCTTGATGATATTTTTTCTTTCAGTGTGTTCTACTCTTCCACCTTCTTAACAAAATAACTTTAAAGAGAAGGTTGAGTGGTAAAAAAAAAAATAAATAAAAAAAAAAAATAAAGAGAAGGTTGAGTGGTTCTTGATGGTTGAAAGTCATTGATATGAAATCCAATTTGGGGGGACTTCCCTGGTGCTCCAGTGGTTAAGAATTTGCCTTGCAATGCAGGGGACTAGGGTTCGATCCCTGGTCTGGGAACTGCGATCCCATATGCTGAGGGGCAACTAAGCCAGTGTGCTGCAACTAAGTAAAATAAATAAATAAATAATTTAAAAAATCATATTAAAAAAACAATTATTGGACTGCTCTGGAATACAATGAGGTTTTCAGAATAATAATTTGATCAAGTAACCTCATTTGTCTGTAATCCTTTCTGGAAAATGAACATATTAAATGTAACTACATCTGTGGATGTTTTTTGACAGTCAAGTTAAGGAGGTGGGTTTAGATGAGTTTCATTCATCCAATCAGCTGATACTGTTTGATCCTCTGCTGTGTGCCAGGAGATAAGATGGCAAATGGAGAAGATCACAGGAGGGACCGGGAGTGATCTCGCTGGGGGGAGGAGGCTGGGATGGGGGCAGGGAGGACTGCAGTCCTTGGTGGGGGCTATGGAGGGGTGAAGATGCCCCTGTTTGTGGGCTGGGATAGTCCCACAGGCCTGGAAGTGGAGGCACGGCTGGGTCCTGAAAGGCAGGGGCAGGGGATGGCACAGACTAGCTCTCGAATGATCATTATGCCATATTAGGGGATCAGATTTAATCCCAAGGTAGCAAGGCACCAGAGAAGGGCCTGGGGGATGGAAGAGGTGCACTTGTATTTGAACAGAAGCAGTTATTCTGCTGGCGAGACCCAGGGTACTCGGAAGGGAAGGTTGAAGGTTCTGTTGGAAGAAAGACCATGACTCACGGATACTCTTTGCCCAGCGTGTGCAGCTGACAACTTAGACTAAACATGGAGAAGCAGCGTGTAAAACCCTGGCTTTGGAGCTGGACACATGTTAGTCTCCAGCTGAAGCCCTGTCCCCTGATTGGACTTGCTTATTGTCTTCACCTACAAATGAGGTGCTTATCCCTAGGCACCCGCCAGAATTGTCATGAGGATTAAATGCTAAGTGCCTGCTGCCTAGTCAAGCCTCAGAGCCATTTTCTCCCATCCTTGACTTCCTAGGGGCTCCATTTAAATCTGTGCTTCTTATAACATAGGTAATCAACAAGGACCTCCTGTAGAACACAGGGAATTCTACTCAATACTCTGTAATAACCTATATGGGAAAAGAATCTGGGAAAAATAGAAATGTATATATGTACATATAACTAAATTGCTTGGCTCTTCTATCCCTGAAACTAGCACAACACTGTAAATCAACTATATTCCAATTAAAAAATAGGGTTTTTTTGGTATTTTTAAAAATTTATTTATTTTAATCAGAGGATAATTACTTTATTATGAAGGTTTTTGCCATACATCAATATGAATCAGCCATAGGAATTTATGTTTTAAAAATACTTTAAAAAAATTGTGCTTCTTAAACATTCCACATGTCACCAGTTTTTCTTTCAAGGAACCCCTAAATTTGTACCACAAATGCTCTGGCAGCTTGTCCAGCCTCAGCCAGGAGTGAGGACCTCGGCTATAAAAGAGGTCACGTTTCCAGCTGTATTTCACAAGCAAGACTATCTGTCCTTTGCAAGATTATCCATACCTACTCCCTCACCATCATTTATCTGTTAAAAGCCGCTTGGTCATTAATATAGTTGCCTCACGTATCTCCAGCAAAAGGGAAATCAATTGTCACAAGATACAGTAAAGCCATTCATCCAAGGCGGGCAGGTACTTTCACCCCATCCACAGCCTGATCAATAGTGCCATTACCAGAGGTAACTTGAATTGCCTTCAGAACCCTTCCATGGGATGTGTTCTGGTAGAAATGAGCTGTCAGTGGCTGACAGTTTGAGACAAACGGCCCCATGGACAGCTCACCCAATCTGTCTCCATCTCGCAGAGAACAAGCCAATGAATATTCTCCTCAAACACCTTCAGTGGGTGCGTCCATGAGATGTAAAATACCCTCTTTGATGATCAGCAGACACATGCTGCTCTTACACTAACAGCAAAACCCAAAGCTCTTATTTGTCTTTCAGGAAGATAAACTCCAGGTGTAAAAGAGCCCATTACCCTGGGAGGTACCCATAACCCACTGGTTCTGAAAATTGCATCTCATCTTTTCTCAGACAAATGCCTTCACTTAAGAGCAGTTACAATTTGGTAATCCTGACAACTGTGAACTGAATTTATCTTTAATCACACATTCGCTGAGTGTCTATGGGAAACACGTCAGCCATCGCTGAGTAAAGCATTACTGTAGGGCGAGAAACATCACTGTTCTTTAATCAGGAGCACTCACATGTTTTAAATAATAAGAGAGGCAGGCCTCTGAATAGACTGTCTGTATTTTAACGTATGTGATGCCCTGATTCTCGTAACGCTGGATAAAAATGCGGTAGTTTGAACAATGCTTTGGTCACCTGAAGACGTGCAGTCACAGTAGGTACCAAAGAACATTTCAAACTTCACCCCTCAAGAGCACCAGATGCTGGTACACCTGCATCCAGGTCCTCTGGAGGGGACTGACTAAAAATGGCTGGACTGTGAAAGAAGGCAGACAGTGATGCAATGTCCAGCACTCTTTTCTGACCATTAGAACTATTCCTCAGCAGTGTTCAGAGGCTGAGGAGCCCGATTCAGAGATTAATAAATACTTTCCAAATTGGACCAGAGGACTTGAAGAGCCCTTCAGTGCTAAAACTCTATTATTATTTGACACTATGTATATACTGACACTATATGTTTAGTGTCTCACAATAATAATAACTCTATTATTCTTTGACACTAATGCAAACCTGTCCCAGGAAGCCTTACTCAACAATCCACTTTGGGGACATGGAAGGAACAAGATTCCTTTCTTTGGTTAATTCAGATGTTTGCTTGTTTTTTTCTCCATCTTCCTTATATCAGTAAGTCATTACGTAAATTAACAAGATAAAAGTTAAAACACTTACTCTTTGAATACCCACAGAGAGAGGATCCTATATCTCCTTCCCCTAAAGTGAGTGGAGAGACATGTAAAATCCAGGCAGGGGGACTGGAGCCTTCCCAGGGGTCTGGAGCTGGCAGAAAGGTTGCTGGCTCTGGGTTCCCCCATCCTTCTGTGCTGCCTTGCCTGGACCTCACTTTCATTTATGCCAAGGGAATAAACAAAATAGGGGAGAATATATATGAAGTTGCCTTTATAAATTATATATATATATGTACTGCTCATTTGCTCAGTTGAGTCTGACTCTTGGCGGCCAGCCCCATGGACTGTAGCAGACCAGCCTCTTCTGTCCATGGGATTTTCCCAGGGAAGAATACAGGAATGGGTTGCCATTTCCTCCTCCAGGGGATCTTTCCAACCCAGGGATCCAACCTGCATCTCTTATGTCTCCTGCATTGGCAGGCAGGTTCTTTACCACTAGCACCACTTGGGAAGCCATATATAAGCCATATATACATATAATGTATACTAAAGATGGTGGAGTAGACGGATGTGTGCTCATCTTCTCCAGCGAGAACACCGAAATCGTATAGTCAAAGCTTTGGTTTTTCCAGTAGTCATGTATGGATGTGAGAATTGGACCATAAAGAAGGCTGAGCACCAAAGAATTGATGCTTTTGAGCTGTGGTGTTGGAGAAGACTCTTGAGAGTCCCTTGGACTGCAAGGAGATCCAACCAGGCAATCCCAAAGGAAATCAACACTGAATATTCATTAGAAGGACTGATGCTGAAACCGAAGCTCCAGTACTGTGGTCACCTGATGCAAAGAGGCAACTCATTAGAAAAGACCCTGATGCTGGGAATGACTGAAGGCAGGAGGAGAAGGGGATGACAGAGGACGAGATGGTTGGATGGCATCACTGACTCAATGGACATGAGTTTAAGCAAGCTCCAGGAGATGGTGAAGGAGAGGGAAGCTCAGCGTGCTGCAGTCCATGAGGTCACAAAGAGTCGGACATGACTGAACAACTGAATAACAACAAAATATATATAAAATGTAAAGGAGGGCTAGGCCTTAGGAAATAAGTGATTAATATTTTCAGAAGTATCATACATTTCCCCCTAAACGTCCCAAATTCAGTTGTCTCCTAATATTTAGATTTTTGAAGGCCCCTCGCCACCCCGGAGAGGCCCAGCACACAGCCCCCGGCTTTCCCGCAGGCCCTGCCTGCTTGGGCTGACCCTGCCCAGAGCGTCGGCCAGATCACTCACCTGCTCTGCTGCAGTTGCTCCGTCCACCTGGAATGAGTCAGAAAATCTGGAACAGACCTGCTTTCCAGGGCCAGTGCCCACGTCTGTGTCCTGTATTACACACGCTTCTCACCTTCCTTCACAGAAAACCCTGCGACCCCCGGACATTGGCTCCCCGAGGAGGGATGCCTCGTTCGCTGGTTTCTGCCTGTGCAGCCGTGAATGGCCCTGAGGCCAGGGAATTGCTTGTTTTATTTTCCATTCTTAGCTGCTGAGAATAAAATGTCAATTACAGTATTTTTTATATGTTTCCAGGATCTTATTTCCTCCTAAATAAGACCAGTCTCCCTGCCCTGACTTTGAAAGAGTGACCATACCAAGCTCCCGAAACCCTGGAAGGAAATTTTGTCTTTTCAGCTCTGGTAAATACCTTCCTGACCCTCAGCCCCACTGTCTCTCTGGGCACTGACCCATCTTGAGTGCCAGGAACATCTCACACCAACTGCTTCAAACCCCAGGCTCCAGGAAATCATGATCACCAAGGCCGCCTGCTGTTCATTATGTAAGATACAGCATCGAAATAATGAAGATGTAAGGCTGTTCCCTCTGGCCCCTGAGTAATGAAAAGCCTCCAGGAAGGGCTCATTCATTAAGATTTTATAAGCTGGGGTGGGGTGGGGGGTGGGAATAAAAGGATATTTGTTTTAAGGAAAGCTATTTTCGTACAGTCTGGTCTTACTTTAGAGGAAATTTGGAGAGAATGTAAATTTATTTAAAAAAAGAAAAATGAAATCCAGTGCCCTCCAAGTGGTCTTTTACCTGTGGGGGAAATGCTTAACTAGTAACATTTACTTCACAAATTCTTATCAAACAGACAAGAATCTGATTTTTGTTCTGTGTTCTGATGGCATGTTCATATACTGGGAATGCAAAGAAAAGCTGAAATTGGCTCTTCTTCCCCATCATTTAAACTTACAGTGGTTTACAACACCTCACTAAATGGGCAAAAATCCAAAATTTCAAAAAAATTTTTCGAAATTGCTAAAAAGATGAAAAAAGCCATCTCTACCCCAAGGGATTCTCCAAGCAGAGGCGCCTAGTGGGTTGCAGTCCATGAGGTCGCAAAGTCGGACACGGCTGAAGCGACTTAGCACAAGGGAAGCAGCGGTCTGGCGGGAAGGGGTCCCTGAGCAGCTGATTGGACGGGAATGAGCAGCTGAGCCTCGGCCCTCCTCTCCTGACTCCTCCACCCCTGCCATGCAAGTCTGAATAACGCTTCACTGTTTGGCGAATAGGGCTTCCCTGATCACTCAGCTGGTAAAGAATTTGCCTGCAATGCAGGAGACCCTGGTTTGATTCCTGGGTCGGGAAGATCCCCTGGAGAACTGATATGCTACCCACTCCAATATTCTTGGTTTTCCCTTGTGGCTCAGCCAGTAAATAATGATTTTCTTAGCATCAGGCTTAAACACATTTTTTTTAAAGGAATGAAATTAGGAAGAAAGTGAACATTTAAAAAATCTTCAGTATTGATTTTCTGTTTCTCAAAGCTATTGGTGATGAACTTGCAATTCGCACAAACTTTGTCTAGTCATTTTGGAGGGTTGTAGTAAACTCAGTGATCACATAGGAATAAACTAGAAAACACCCATCTATTTAAGAAGCATCAGCTTCTAGTTCATAAGTTGGTAGTCATTTTGAGAAGTCTAGTTCATAAGTTGGTAGTCATTTTGAGAAGACCGTCTAAAGACAGTGATTTAACAGGCATGACAGTAGAAGGCGTGACAAAGCTATCATTCTCTGAGCTGTGAGTTCTCATTGAGAGACGTTTAATCCGGATTAACTTTACTCCTTTTCAACTGCAGGGTTTCACGTATTTGTACAGAAAGTAAAACAACATCTGTCAATAAGTTGTCTCCAATAGAAATAGAAAAACAGTAAAAAAAAAAAGTAAATAATGTCAGTGTTATATCAGTTTTTCATGTGTTTCAGATAGATCAATTCAGCTATTTTCAAAAACAAAGTCAGTTGACTTTTTTTCACAATTCAGTTTCAGGAATCAAAGCCAAGCTTTTAGAAATTAATTTCGTCAAAGACAAAACATCTAGTGCAATTGCTAATTCTATTTTAGGTGCATTTTGAGAAGTTCGATGTTGAAAGTAAAATTATTTTTAACTGCTACTATGAATTCAATTTTGCAGAAAAGAGCGTCATTATAAAAACATGACCTACCTAACTTAAGGAATCAGCTGGGTAGATTTGAAGTTAATTGTGGTGCATATATTATTCATAATTGTGTCCCAACAAATTGATATGCTAGAAATAACTACAGAAGCTATAATTGTCAAAATTATTAAATAATTTTCTAAGCATGTCTTTTTGTGAATAAAAACTCAGCTTGGCTGTAGTGCTTCTTTTGCCAGCTGGATTTTTTTCTTTAGAAATTTTTGAACCTGGGAAGAAACACTGTGAAGTCAAGCTAAGTGCTTGAAAACAATTTTTGACTTATTTTTGTAGATGAATTCTCTGTATTTTGGCTGCATGTTTCTTTCAAAATCAACTGGAGAACCGTAATCAGTATTCAACAGGTAGAAAAAAATCTGCTTTTGAAGTCTGAAAAAATTACCATTGTTGCAACGAAACCTGTGAACCAGACCATACTGAGATGTCTCCAGAGCAACTGAGCCAAGCATACAGTGGGACCCCCACGTATGTTTAAGGTTTAATTTTCAAATTTTCTTAGTGTGTGTTTGGCTATATCAGTTTGTGGGTAGAATGCTTTGATTGAGCTTATATGTTTTGCTGTATCTCTAGATATTCTGTACTGAGAAAGCCCATGACTTTTCTAACATTTGAATTCAGCGAGCACTCAAAAAAAAATCATAAACAGAGATGAATTACTTGATGATTTTTGTCTTCAAACCTATTGATTAAGGAAAGTTCCTATACAGTGTTGTAAAGATGTTACCTGTGAAAATATTTGGCATATCCGTGAAAGTAGCGATTAAAAAGGAGGATGCCTCCCATTTAACATAAAATGTAACTGGAAAAAAAAATTCCAGATAATTTGATGAAATATTTAAAATAATAGGCAACTTAAAAAGAGCTCTCAAATTGAGATTATATAGTTAAGAAATTGAATAGATTTTTTTGAACTATACCAAAAATAATTACTCTTAGTATAGGGGAGGAAAAAATTTTCTTGATCCTCTTATAGTTCATGGCTGTGTCTGAAAAGAAAACTGACAAAGACAGATTAAAAGGAGAAAATTACACAGACTGTATTAAAATTTACACATATATGGGAGCCTTCACCAGAGAGTTAAGGATCCGATGAAGTGATCAGGGAGGAGGCTCTTCTACCTTTGGACAAATAAACCATACATTTTTGAAGAGTTGACAAGACAGAGTTTGGGTCTAAGGGTAGTAGATGATAAATTAACTACAAAGATAAGGGTGGCTTTAACAAGTTTGTTTGTATAGATTTTTCTTCATGGTTCAGTCAGCTTTGCTTCATCATATATATTATGTGGTGTTTTTACTTTAGTTTTAATGTGTGTTTTTTTGTTTTTTGTTTCATTTAGCATTTTTAAGTTGCATATAAGAAAAGGCCTCTTTTTGGCTCGGCAGTTCCATTCTCAGCTCTCATCCCTAACCCCCAACCCATACACTCTGTTCCCAAGCAACTGCCGACCTGCTTTCTGTTGTGATGCTGTTTTTAAGTTGCCTTTTGTAGAATTTCATGTGCCTGCAGTCAGAGAGATGGATCTCTGTCAGATTTCTTTCATCTATCATGTTTTGAGATGCATCTACACTATTGTTGCATGTATCAGTCACATTATTTTTCTTGTTGGGTATCATTCCATTACATAAACACACCATATCTTATTATATTTCATTGGATGGATATGCCACATCTTATTATATTCCATTATAGGGGCTCACCACATTTTATTATACTCCTTTGTAGGGATATACCACATTTTATTATATTCTGTTGTATGCATAAACTACATCTTACTGTATTACACTGTACAAATACACCACGTTGTTTTTATATTCCATTGTATGGATAAACCACATATTTGTTGCATCCCATTTATGAGTATACCACAATTTATCCATTTACCACTTGATGGACTTTTGAGTTGTTTTCCGTCTCTGACAAATACCAATAATGTTGATACAAACATTGGCATATAAGCCTTTATGCAGAAAGTGATAACTTGGGTTGATTCCTAGGAATTGAAACTTCTAAGTGTGAATGTATACACATGTTTAACTTTGTCAGAAACTGCCCAACAGTTTTCCAAAGTGACTTTTCCATTTTGCTTTCTCTTCAGTAAATATGAATGTTCCATTCTGTTTCATAATTAAATGATACCCCATTCAGGGGTCCCTGAATGGAAGAACACAGCAGAAAGACATTGGAATGGTGAAAGGCAGAACTCTTTGTCACTTACCACTCCAGAGCGGCTGCCTCCAGGGGCAGGGTGACAGGAACCTGGGGAAACTTATACATGGAGATGGCCAGCAGGTTCTGGATGGCCAGATGTTCAAGATGGACTTAGAAAAGGCAGAGGAATCAGAGATCAAATTGCCAACATCTGCTGGATCATCCAAAAAGCAAGAGAGTTCCAGAAAAACATCTACTTCTGCTTTATTGATTACACCAAAGCCTTTGACTGTGTGAATCACAACAAACTGTGGAAAATTCTTAAGGGATGGGAATACCAAACCACCTGACCTGCCTCCTGAGAAATCTGTGTGCAGGTCAGGAAGCAACAGTTAGAACTGGACATGGAACGACAGACTGGTTCCAGATCAGGAAGAGAGTACGTCAAGGTTGTGTATTGTCACCCTGCTTATTTAACTTATATGCTGAGTACATCATGAGAAATGCCAGGCTGGATGAAGCATAAGCTGGAATTGAGATTGCCAGGAGAAATATCAATGACCTCAGATAAAGCAGATGACACCACCCTTATGGCAGAAAGTGAAGAGGAACTAGAGAGCCTCTTTGATGAAATGAAAGAGAAGAGTGAAAAAATTGACTTAAAACTCAACATTCAAAAAACTAAGATCATGGCATCTGGTCTCATCTCTTCATGGCAACTAGATGGGAAAACAACGGAAACAGTGAGAGACTTTATTTTCTTGAGCTCCAAAATCACTGCAGATGGTGACTGCAGCCACGAAATTAAAAGATGCTTGCTCCTTGGAAGAAAAGTTATGACCAACCTAGACAGCATATTAAAAAGCAGAGACATTACTTTGCCAACAAAGCTATGGTTTTTCCAGTAGTCATGTATGGATGTGAGAGTTGGACTATAAAGAAAGCTGAGCACCAAAGAATTGCTTCTCTCGAATAGTGGTGTTGGAGAAGACTCTTGAGAGTCCCTTGGACTGCAAGGAGATCCAACCAGTCCATCCTAAAGGAGATCAGTCCTGAATATTCATTGGAAGGACTGATGTTGAAGATGAAACTCCAATACTTTAGCCACCTGATGCAAAGAACTGACTCATTTGAAAAGACCCTGCTTGATGCTGGGAAAAATTGAGGGCAGCAGGAGAAGGGGACAACAGGATGAAATGGTTGGATGGCATCACTGACTCAGTGGACATGAGTTTGAGTAAGCTCTGGGAGGTGGTGATGGACAGGGAGGCCTGGCATGCTGCAGTCCATGGGGTCGCAAAGAATCAGACACGACTGAGCAACTGAACTGAGCTGGCCTGCAGGTGGAGCTAATTGGCTTCCTAGCAGTTGGGGATTTTGAATAATTCCATGGTCTCCACAAGAAGAGGCCATTCCTGAGTGTGAAGTGTTGGGGCAGGTGGAGCATGTGTATTCTAACTTAGGAGTGTCAGAGCCTGAGAAGGGAAGAAGTTAGGATGGGAGCTTAGTTACTGCACAAGGTGGGTACTTGAGAGATTTCAGCCCCAACTTCACAACAGGGTCAACACAATCCTTGAGGCACACCGTATTACACCATTACCTCCACAGACTTACCAACGTTTGGTCTGGCAGTGTTTACTTTTAGAAATTCTGGTAGTTCTAGTAGAGGTAAATTTGCTTTTTCCTTTTGACTACTGAGCATCTTTTCATGTAGCCAATTATCATTTGTACAGCTCATTTTGTGAAGAGCCTTTTCAAACCTTTAGCCCAATTTTTATAGAGTTATTTGATCCTTATCATTGACTTAAAAAGATTAATACAAATCTTTTGATATACAGTGAATATTTCTCTCAGTCAGTAGATTACATTTTCATTTTCTTAACGGCATCTTTCAAAGAGCAGAGGTACTTAGTTTTGGTGGCAGTTTAATTTTAGTGGCATCTACTGTATCAGGGAGGGAACACAGCCCCACCCAACAACAGAAAATGGGGTTAAAGATTTACTGAGACATGTCCCCACTCATCAGAGCAAGACCCAGATTCCCCCACAGCCAGTCCCTCCCATCAGGAAGCTTCCACAAGCCTCTTATCCTCATCCATCAGAGGGCAGACAGATTGAAAACCACAATCACAGAAAACTAACCAAACTGATGACATGAATCACAGCCTTCTCTAACTCAATGAAACTATGAGCCATGCCATGTAGGGCCACCCAAGACAGATGGATATGGTGGAGAGCTCTGAAAAAACATAGTGCACTGGAGAAGGGAATGGCAAACCACTTCAGTGTTCTTGCCTTGAGAACCCCGTGAACGGTATGAAAAGGCAAAAAAAGATAACAGTGAAAGATGAACTCCCCACATTGATAAGTGCCCAATATGCTACTGGAGAAGAGTGGAGAAATAGCTCCAGAAAGAATGAAGAGCCTGAGCCAAAGCAAAAACAATGCCCAGTTGTAGATGTGACCAGTGATGGAAGTAAAGTCAAATGCTGTAAAAAACAACATTACATGAATCAAGGTAAATTGGAAGTGGTCAAACAGGAACTGGCAAGAGCAGACATTGACATTTGGGGGATTCAGTTCAGTTCAGTTCAATCGCTCAGTCGTGTCTGACTCTTTGCGACCCCATGAATCGCAGCATGCCAGGCCTCCCTGTCCATCACCAACTCCCGGAGTTTACTCAAACTCATGTCCATCGAGTCGGTGATGCCATCCAGCCATCTCATCCTCTGTTGTCCCCTTCTCCTCCTGCCCCCAATCCCTCCCAGCTTCAGGGTCTTTTCCAATGAGTCAGCTCTTCACATCAGGTGGCCAAAGTATTGGAGTTTCAGCTTCAGCATCAGTCCTTCCAATGAACACCCAGGACTGATTTCCTTTAGAATGGACTGGTTGCATCTCCTTGCAGTCCAAGGGACTCTCAAGAGTCTTCTCCAACACCACAGTTCAAAAGCATCAGTTCTTTGGTACTCAGCTTTCTTCACAGTCCAACTCTAACATCCATACATGACCACTGGGAAAACCATAGCCTTGACTAGATGGACCTTTGTTGGCAAAGTAATGTCTCTGCTTTTTAATATGCTATCTAGGTTGGTCATAACTTTCCTTCCAAGGAGTAAGTGTCTTTTAATTTCATGGTTGCAATCACCATCTGCCGTGATTTTGGAGCCCAGAAAAATAAAGTCAGCCACTGCTTCCACTGTTTCCCCAGCTATTTCCCATGAAGTGATGGGACCAGATGCCATGATCTTAATTTTCTGGATGTTGAGCTTTAAGCCAACTTTTTCACTCTCCTCTTTCACTTTCATCAAGAGGCTTCTTAGTTCCTGTTCACTTTCTGCCATAAGGGTGGTGTCATCTGCATATCTGAGGTTATTGATATTTCTCCCGGCAATCTTGATTCCAGCTTGTGCTTCTTCCAGCCCAGCGTTTCTCATGATGTACTCTGCATATAAGTTAAATAAGCGGTGACAATATACAGCCTTGATGTACTCCTTCTCCTATTTGAGGGATTAGTGAACTAAAATGGACAGAATGGGCGAATATAATTCAGATGACCATTATATCTACTACTGTGGGCAAGAATCCCTTAGAAGAAATGGAGTAGCCCTCACAGTCAACAAAAGAGTCTGAAATGCGTTGGATGCAATTACAAAAATGACAGAATGATCTCTGTTCGTTTCCAAGGCAAACCATTCAATATCATAGTAATTCAAGTCTGTGTTCCAACCACTAATGCTGAAAAAACTGAAGTCAGATGTTTCTGTCAGGCGAGTGTATGCTCCTCGGTTTTTGTCTCATCACAACAAAGGTTTGGAGTGACGGACATTAAAGCCCCCTCGGCGGGTCACAGCTCTCGGGTCTTGGTCAGACAGTGTTGTAGCTCTCAGGTCTCGAATGGACTGTGTTATAGCTCTTAGACAAATCAGTGTTACAGCTCTATTTTATTTAGATAAGAGCAGGAAAATCCATCTTCGAGGCGTGAGGGCATGTCGACCCAAAGACGCGAAGAGAAGAGTGCCCCAGTGCATGGTAGAGACAGACAGAGAGACCGAGCTAGCTTTGGCTCCTCTTTTTATATGTTTTTCTCTCCCTGGGCCTGTCCTATGTAAATTGGGCCAGCCAGGAGTGCTGTTTGTTTTACCTGAGGTTCTCACTCCTGTCCTCAGACCTTCCTTTGTTCTATTTTCGTGGGCTTTTTCCTGCCAGGTCTGTTAGCCACGACCATTCTGGACTCCTTTTCCCTATTCTACCTACCTAACAGTTCTATGACGACCTACGAGACCTTCTAGAACTAACACACAAAAAAGATGTCCTTTTCATCTTAGACGATGGGAATGCAAAAGTAGGAAGTCAAAAGATACCTGGAGTAACAGGCAAGTTTGGCCTTGAACAAAATGAAGCAGGGCAAAGACTAACAGAGTTTTGCCAAGAGAATACACTGGTCATAGCAGATGCCCAGTTCGAACAGCACAGGAGATGACTCTAGACTTGGACTTCATCAGATGGCAATACAGAAATCAGATTGATTATACTCCTTGGAGCCTAAGATGGAGAAGCTCTATATAGTCAGCAAAAACAAGACCAGGAGCTGACTGTGGCTCAGATCATGAACTCCTTATTGCAAAACTCAGACTTAAATTGAAGGAGGTAGGCAAAACCACTAGGCCATTCAGTTACGACCTAAATCACATCTCTTACAATTACACAGTGGAAGTGACAAATGGATTCAAGGGATTAGATCTGATAGACAGAGTACCTGTTCTTCAGCTACTCTATGGACAGAGGCTTGTGACATGGTATAGGAAGCAGTGATCAAAACCATCCCCAGGAAAAAGAAGTGGAAAACGTCAAACTCAAACTGGCTGTCTGAGGAGATCTTTAAATAGCTGAGAAAAGAAGAGAAGTGAAAGGCAAAGGAGAAAAGGAAAGATAGATGCATCTGAATGCAGAGTTCCAAAGAATAGCATAAGAATAAGAAAACCTTCCTCAATGATCAGTGCAAAAAAAATTGAGGAAAACAATAGAATGGGAAAGACTAGAGATCTCTTCAAGATAATTAGAGATACCAAGGGAACATTTCATGCAAAGATGGCTCAATAAAGGACAGAAATGGTAGGGACCTAACAGAAGCAGAGGATATTAAGAAGAGGGGCAAGAAAACACAGAAGAACTACAAAAAAGATCTTAATGACCCAGATAACTACATTGGTGTGATCACTCACCATAGCCAGACATCCTGGAATGTGAAGTCAAGTGGGCCTTAGGAAGAATCAGTACGAACAAAGTTAGTGGAGATGATGGAATTCCAGCTGAGAAATTTCAAATCCTAAAAGATGATGCTGTTAAAGTGCTGCACTCAATACACCAGCAAATTTAGAAAGCTCACCAGTGGCAACAGGACTGGAAAAGGTCAATTTTCATCCCAATCCCAAAGAAAGGCAATGTCAGAATATTCAAACTACTGCACAATTGCACTCATCTCACAGACTAGCAAATTAATGCTCAAAATTCTCCAAGCAAGGTTTCAACAGTACATGAACCAAGAACTTCCAGATGTTCAAGCTGGATTTAGAAAAGGCAGAGGAATCAGAGATCAAATTGCCAGCATCTGTTTCATCATAGAAAAAGCAAGAGAATTTCAGAAAAACATCTACTTCTTCTTTATTGATAACTCCAAAGCCTTTGACTGTCTGGATCACAATAAACTATGGAATATTCTCGAAGAGATGGGAATACCAGACCATCTGCCCTGCCTCCTGAGAAATCTGTATGAAGGTCAAGAAGCAACAATTAGAACTGGACCTGGAACAATGGACTAGTTCCAAGTGGGGAAAGAAGTATATCAAGACTTTATATTGTCACCCTGCTTATTTAACTTATATGCAGAGTACATCATGAGAAACACTGGGCTGGAAGAAGCACAAGCTGGAATCAAGATTACCAGGAGAAATATCAACAACCTCAGATATGCAGATGAAACCACCCTTGTGGCAGAAAGTGAAGAGGATCTAAAGAGACTCCTGATGAAAGTGAAAGAGGAATGTGAAAAACCTGTCTTAAAACTCAACATTCAAAAAACTAGATCATAGCATCCAGTCCCATCACTTCTTGGCAAATAGATGGGGAGACAATGAAAACAGAGACAGACTTTATTATTTTGGGCTCCAAAATCACTGCAGATGGTGACTGCAGTCAAGAAATTAAAAGACACTTGCTCCTTGGAAGAAAATCTATGACAAATTGAGGCAGCATATTTAAAAGCAGAGATATTACTTTGCCAACAAAGACCCATCTAGTCAAATCTATGGTTTTTCCAGTAGTCATGTACAGATGTGAGAGTTGGACTATAAAGAAAGCTGAGAGCCAAAAATTTGATGCTTTTGCACTGTGGTGTTGGAAAAGACTCTTGAGAGGCCTTAGACAGCAAGAGACTCAAACCAGTCAATCTAAAGGAAATCAGAGCTGAATATTCATTGGAAGGACTGATGCTGAAGCTGAAACTCCAATACTTTGGCCACCTGATGCGAAGAACTGACTCACTGGAAAAGACTCTGATGCTGGGAAAGATTGAAGGCAGGAGGAGAAGGGGACAACAGAGGATGAGATTGTTGGATGGCATCACCAACTTGATGGACATGAGTTTGAGCAAACTCCAGGAGTTGGTGATGGACAGGGAGGCCTGGCGTGCTGCAGTTCATGTGGTTCAGAGTCTGACACTTCTGAGAGACTGAACTGACGGACTATGAGTTTTCCTCTGTGGTTTATATTTTTTTGTATCTTATCGATGGCGCACTTGACTAACTCAAGTTGCTAAAGTTTCTCTTGTTTTGCTTTTCAGAATTTTTGTTATTTCATGTCTCAGACACATCATCTGAAGTTCATACTTGGTGTAGATGGTGGGAGGTAAGGGATAATATTTTTCCCCCCATATTAATACCAAGTTGTCCCAGAATCATTTGTGAAAAGATTATCTTATTTCCATTAAATTGTCTTGACATTTTTGTCAAAAATCGATTCACCATATAAGTTCAGCCTATTTTTGGACCATCTAGTCTGTTCCATTGATATTTCTGCTAGTGTTGGACTCTGCATTCCTATGGAATTATTATAAATCTTGTGTTTTAGATTGCTTTGGAGTTTGCATTGTCATAAAAAAATTTAAATCAACTTTTAGTTTCTACAAGAAACCTATTTGGATTTTGATAAGATTGCATTGAGTTTATAGATTACAGTGGAGAATAGATACTGTGACCTGATTGAGTCTTCCAATTCACCAATATAGCATCTCTCTCCATTTATTTAGGTCTTTAATTTCTTTCAGTGAGTTTTATAGTTTTTGTGTGTGTGTGTGTAAGTCTTGCACTACTTTTGTTCATTCAGTTTCTTACATTATTTTTCCTAATATTAAATGCAAATGCTATTATATTTCATTTTCCATGTGCTTGCTGCTTCAAGATATAAATACATTTTATTTCTGTTTGTTAATCATTGTCTTACCACCTTGCTAAGTTCACAAATTTGTAAGAATTTTTATTGAGTTATTTATTGTGCTTCTTTTTCTCTCCTCTGTCCTTCTTGGATCAAAGTACACATATGAAAACGTCTTAACCGTCTCATAGGGCTTTGCAGATCTGTTCATTAGTCCTTTGCCTTTTTCTTTTCTGTTCTTTGCTTAGATAATTTCTACTGGTGCACCTTCAAGTTCACTGCTTCTTTCTTCTGCTCCCTCCAATCTGCTATTGAGTTCATCTAGTGAGTTTTTCATTTCAGTTATTGTCCTTTTAGCTCTGGAAATTCTACAGAAATGTTTTTACAGTTCTCATTTTTCAGGTTTGAGTTTGTATGTTCACTCATTGACTCATTAAGACCATGTTTAAAAAGATTCTTCCTGCTTATTTTAACAGCTGCTTTATTGTCTTTGCATATCCAACATTTAGACCCTGTCAGAGTCGATTCCTACAGCCTTTATCCTCCAGCATCAGGCGGGTAGATATAATTGTGGTTGTTTCTTTTTATGGCTACTTACTTTTGTTTAAAAATGGATAAACAACCAGATTCTCCTGTATAGCACAGGGAACTATATTCAGGATCTTGTGATAAACCAGAGTGGAAAAGGATATTAAAAGAGTGTGTATATGTGTGTGAGTGAACCACTTTGCTTGACAGCAGAAATTAACTTTGTAAATAAATACTTCCATTAAAAAAGTTTTAAACTGTGTAGTGTAGGTGGATGCTTCCCGCCTCCAGATCTGTTGTGTGTCTGAGGACGGCTGCTGCCTGCCCCAGCGGGCCCTGGCGTTCCTGACTCACACCGCACGTGTGTGTCTCCCACCACTGCAGGGGCTCTGCCCAGGCCTTCACGCCTCCGCCCCTGCTGCCCAGCGCCACGGCCGGGGCCTGCCTATGCCAGCTGGGCACCGGGCACCTGTGCTGTCCCCGCCCATGTTTCCGCCCAGCCTGTCTCTGTTTCTTGCTTCCCGGTTTCTCCCCACATGCTCCCACTCCCCGGCCCATCACACCTGCGTCCTCAGACACTTCCCGCCAGCAAGCCTTCAGCTTCTTCCTGCCAAAGCCGCACGCTGCAGGGGCTGTTTCAGGGTGCTCTGTCCTTCAGGACGGACGCCCTTCTCACACACCTCCCTCAGGCCAGCTCCTCGGATCTCGCCTGCAGATCCCTCCTTCTTGGTCATCAGGGAGGCAGGTTCAGGGCTCAGATTTTGCACCTTTGCGTGACTCTCGCACTGCAGGGACCTCCCTGCTCATTTCCAGCTGCCCCTGACTGTCTCCTGAAGGCAGTGACACTGGTTTTCCTATGAGTGGAGTAGAAGGTGGGTGATAGGCTCACCCTCAGCAGAAAGGTACAAAGTCCTGACTCTCACCCTTTGTTCTCAGCATTTGTTCAGAGTAAAGTCTCTCAGACTTTTTCCTGCTTTTGTTTTCCAGTGCCTCCTAATTGTTAGTGTTTCATCTAGTTTTCATCTGTAAGAGGATTTTTCAACTGTACCACCACCGTTATCGAAATCTTCTACTTTGAGTTTTCAGAAGGTTCTTTAACAAGCTATAGTCTATGTTCTCACACACAAAAAAGAAAAATCTAACAGTCAAAAAAGAAAATCAATGGCTAAACAACTTAGAACACTTAAATCATATACTAGGTACAAATGAATTATTCACTGATTTTAAAGTGTGAAATTTATAGTTAGTGATTCAACGAGTTTCATTTGAAGACTCATGATAACCCAGGTGTGATTCTAAGGGTATAGTCCGCAGATCCACAGGCTGGAGGCTGTGTCTGAGATGAAAAACAGAAAAATCCTTCTCTCACTTATTTTTAGCTTAAAGAAGAAATCATACTGAAATTGTACACTGTTTAGAAATGAATGGAAATGTTACATGTCAAAACCAGTGATATTTTTATTATTAATGTTTTTATACACTGCAGATCTGGTGTGAGGTTTTCAGCAGTTACATTTAAAAAGTCTTTAACAGATTTCTTAGGTCTCTAAATCGATTGTTTAAAGTACTTGCTTAAAAGTTTGGAAAACATCATAAAAGATGACATAAGTTCTTTAATGAAGGCTGACACTTAATAGGTGTATTATATAAATAAAGATGTGTAGTTTTTCACAGAAAGTAGTATGTATTATTTGATTTATGGTAAACCTAATATTATGTGAATTTGATATATTTTCTTAGGTAAAACGTTCATCTTTAGTCACTCAGGAAAAACTATTTATCCACAATTATTTTTTCCTTGTCTTATATTCACTTGCACATCAATGGCATCTCCTCCTTATTACTTTTACATGTTTTCATATGTTTATTAAATTTTCAAATATTTTTATTATCTTTGCTTAGCCTGGTGTTTCATATTCTGATAACCCAATTAGATATCTCAGCTTGCAGTTGTAATTTTGAGTAGGGCTTGAATTTTTTATATTTAGGTTTTATGTAGTTTTTAATAATCTCGGAGTTTGATAGTCAATTCAGAAGCTTTTATACTTATGCAAATAGAGTGAAGCTTTGCCCATTCTACAACTTTAGAATATTTATTTTGATTTTGTGTTTATTCTCAGTGAAGTTGTTTTGACCAGCTTTAATTTGTTTTATTCATCTGAATGCAGCAGTATCTTCCTTTTTGTGGAAGAGTCCAGCTCATTTGAGTGTTTTATTAACACTGAACCCATTTTCGGACGTGTTCAACATTGTTGCCAGCCTTTGTAGTCTCTTTTTGTTTCTGTATTTATTAATCATTGGAACAGTAGCCCTCTTTCCTTTGTAAGAGACAAGAGGTTATCGTGTGACTAGGTGGTGCTAAGTCACTTCAGCCGTGTCCGACTCCGTGTGACCCTATGGCCTGTACGCACCAGGCTCCTCTGTCTGTTGGCTTCTCCAGGCAAGAACACGGGAGTGAACTGGCGTGCCCTCCTGCACTGGCGGGCAGGTTCTTCACCACTAGTGCCACCTGGGAAAGCCCCTGCCATGCAGGAGACACAGGAGACACAAGTTCGATCCCTGGGCTGAAAAGAACCCCTGGAGGAGGAAATGGCAACCCACTCCAGTGTCCTTGCCTGGGAAATCCCATGGACAGAGGGGCCTGCAGTCCTTAGGGTCTCAAAAAAGTCAGACACAACTGAACACGCACGTTGTGCCAAATGTATCTGCTGTATTTTACTGCATTCAAAAAAGCTGCTTTCATAATTGTCTGCCATTCTTACCATTATTTTTACTTTTTATTAAAAAAATTTTTTTTCAGTTGCACTTCACAGCATACAAGACTTTAGTTCCCAACCAGGGATGGAATCCATGCCTCCTGAAGTAGAAATGCAGTCTCAACCAGTGGAATACCGGGGAAGTTCCTGCATCCTAGTTTTAAGAGTAATCACATTTAGGAAGTCTGCTTTGTACAAGGAACTATCTTAAGGTCTTGGCACATAATGGCCCAGGTGCCCCAACGTCCTACTGCGAGACTTCTGTGTGGGGACAGGCCCCTTGGACAGCTCTTCACTTCGTGGTCCTGTAGTTTTCCACCATGAAATGCAGCACTTTGCCCAAGCTCTTCTGCGCATATGTTTCCAGAATGAATTTTGTCTGCTTCTCTATTCTGATCAAGCTTTTAGTGAGACACAGTTTTGGTATAATACAATGCAGTCTTAATCACCCAGTCTTAGTTTTGATAATTATGTCTATCCACCTTACCATCACTCAAGAAAATTTCTTCATGTTCATTACGTTTTAATCCCCACACTGCCCCACTCACCAGAGGGACGTATTTTCCTGTTTCTATCTGTATCGATAATTTCTGTGTGTTTCTAGACTTCGTATTAGTGAAGAGAAGTTTTGTATCTGGTTTATTCTATTCAGGCTAACATTTTTAGCTTCATTCACAGTGCTCTTTGTCTTTCAGCTTCTTTTTCTTGCAGAATAATACCTACTGTATAAACATCCTACAATCTGATGGACCTCTGGGCCCCTCCAGTCTGGGCTGTGCTAAGCACAGTGCCATGGACTTCGTGCTGGTCTTGTCCTAAACATACGCATGCCCTCCGTGACTCAGGTATATATCGAGTGGGCTGTGGGTTAGGTTTGTATTTAAGTTACCGGAGAGTTTATGCCATTTCCCTCTGTCAACCCGCCCTTCACTAGCACTTGATCTTTGTAAATGCAGCCCTTCCAACTGGCAGGTGGTGGTCCCCCAGGTGTTTTCAGGCCGTCTAGGGCTCTGGATGTTTTCAGGGTGGGGTCAGGACTTGCCCTCTCGCAAGGCTTGGAATTTGAACACAGTTTGCCTGGAGGTTTCTTGTGTGTGTTTTGCTGAGTGTTAAATTCCAACAACCCACTTTCTGAAATGTTGAGTCCCTCTCCATTTACAATCTGGTCACTGACTTTTTGGGTCTCTGGGTGTTGCTCCCCAGCTGAGATGCTGCCTTCCTTATCTTCCGCAGCTTCTCTGCTCTGCAGGCCTCGGGGGGCATGCACCTCCAAGGCAGGTGTTCTCCTGGGGTCTGAGTATCAGGCTGGTCCTTGATCTCACGATCGTTCAAGTTGGTGACCACATTGACTGCCGCCTCCTCACTCTGCCACTGTAAAGGCATCTCTTGTCTCATACAAGGCTCTCCCTTTCTGGATTGAGTTCACTTGGGTCTTTCTGCAGACGCAGCTCTCTAATGCTTAACACATTAGACAAATGACAACCACAAAACAACCAGCTTAGGTTTTATAGTTTCCCCAACTACTTCTTCATGGGGTGGGAATGGTCCTCTCTTGAGACATTTTATACTGAACTGAAGGCAGAGCTTCATAGCGATTCCTTTGACTCTCATCCATTGTCCTTTGAGTTAGTGTTATTTTTCTCTGGTTAATCTGCTCTTGGATCTCTATTGCTGTGTGTAGTGATTTTTTTTACAGTCTCAGGACTCTGTTTACAGATTTTTCTCATGTCCTCCAGCGACTGAGATATTTTTCTTCTGTCTTCAAAGCAGGAGTCAGCATCATGGGATGAGTATTTGCAGGGGGGCCTCCCTTTCTTCTTGCTATGCTCATCACATCCCCTTCTTCAAAGTCTCCAGGAAGAAACCTGAGGACTTCTTCTTTCTGTCCTGGCAAGTTGTTGGATCTTCATTGTTTTTCTTTAAAGTTTAAAAAAATATTCCAAGTTGATGAGTCCTGGAACAGGAGAGAAGCAGTTTCTTTCAGAGTCACTCCTCCTCAGGGTGTGGGTACTGTGCTAATGCTCTGATTTCACCCACGTGGGGTTTCCTGGAAGCAATTTCAAACGTGCAAGCCCACCTTGTTATTGCTTTGATTCGTGTCTATTTGGGGGGCTTCCCTGGTGGCTCAGATGGTAAAAAATCTGCCTGCAATGCAGCAGACATGAGTTTGATCCCTGGGTCAGGAAGATCCGCTGGAAAAGGAAACGGCAACCCACTGCAGTATTCTTGGAGAATTCTATGGATAGAATTCTATGGATAGAATAGAGCCTGGTGGGCCACAGTCCATGTGGTCGCACAGAGTTGGACATGACCTAGCGACCAAGTGCATGCACGTCTATTTGCTGATATAGTCTATTTCCTGGGCTGCTGTTTATTTGACATCACTCCTTCGTTATTTTTCACTTTTCAGTATTTTTCACCTCATGGAAGGTTTATTAATTGCCGAGTACCCTGGAATTCACTGCTTTAGCATGACTAGAGCAATAGCATCTGCTTGTCTGCTTTTTCCAGGGAACAGCCTTTCTTTGGCTTTGAGAGCTTCTCCTGGGTCCTGAGTGAAGCGTCCTTGTCCTGCTGCCCACTCTGCCCCTCTGATCCCATCAAACTGGTTCGTCATGGGTGGTTTTGAATTTTTCATCTCTTCTCACTCTTTGGAGCCATTCTAATTTATTTTGATGTGGATGTTCTGTCTGTGAAATAATATCCTGTGCTTCAGATTGTTGATAGCTCAATTTAATTTTTTTTCAGTGGCAGTCCTGAAGAGAATCATGCCATGCTGCAGCACCCGGATTTAGGAACAATATGACAAATAGTGTACATCTTTAGCTTAATTTTTTAACCTGGAGAAGAGAATCTGCTGAGGTTTCAAGGAAGAAATGTAATAATTGAGTACTTATTTCCTGGGAAAGGGACTAGATCTGTTTGCTTAGCTTCTGAGGGCCTACATGTGTGGAATAAACAGGTGGCAGATTTTGTCTCGGTGTAAAGAGATGATCCTAGTAATGGGGGCTGTTCCCCATTGAGACAGACACTGGGGAGGCCACGACCTCCCGCACTGGAGGGGTGGGTGAAGACTGGGTGGCCATGCCTTTGTGACGGTGAGAGCAAATCCCAACTAGGGCAACAATGATACCATCCTGTTCTATCAACAAGGCAACAGACTACCAGTAAACGCTCAAGTGAAGGAGAAGAGACATTTATTCAGAAAAAATTATTGCAAGGGGGAACAGGGACCATTGCAATATCACACCATCACCTCTGCAAGTGTCTGCAGCCCAGCCAAGTAGGTTTGCTCTGATAGAGAGGAGAGGAGTGATCACGGTGGAGCTGGGTATGGATATGGGGAGCAGGGAAAGGAGGATGATTGGACAGAAGGTCAGAGAACATTCTCCCTGAGGCCAGGCTCTCCTCCAGGGGGCTGTCTGCTGCTCAGGCTGAAAGGTAATGAATTATCACACTCCATCAGGAACTGAGAGACAGTTTGGGAGAAAGAAAAAGTATTTTTGGAAAGGCTTCCTTTTTATTTTATTAGCCCACTTTTGTATGAATGTGTGTGTTTTAATAATTTGACTAAAGATCTCATAACCATGATTTTTAATTGATCATTTTCCTCACAACAAAATATAAATGCTTGACTCCATTTATGCATCCAGATTCTTTGTAGCCAGTCTAGTCTTAGGGTTTTCAGTTACTATGAAAATTTTCATTTTATTTACTATTTATTTATGGGTCATTTTCTCACCATTTGCAAATCAAATTAGATATGACCTTTTCCTGGGTAACCAAGGGGTCCTCTGTGAGTTTCATCTGTCCCTTGGGGAAGAGGGACGCTTTAGAGTCCACTGTTTACCAGAACACAAAAGAATGGGGGAGTTTCTTGACTTTCAGATGGCATTCAACATTAGCAAGGCTTTCTCAGATTCTATTTGCTTCTTGACAATGAACTGTTCCCAGGGGTTAATTTGCTTCCCTCAGGGGCTTCATCAGGCCCCGGGGTTGAAGTGTGGTCCTCAAGGAGACCACACTCTACACATGTCCCAGGGAGAAGAACTTTTCTAGAATCACAACTATGGACCATGTACATCTTGAGTTGGAAATGTGCAAAATCCAGGAAATTAGGATGAGCAGAGAGAGGGCTGGAGATCGAAGATCAGACCAGTCATCTTTGCTGATGAGTTGAATCTGGGCATTCAAGACAGAAAGAGGTCCAGGTTCACTGAAGGGACCTCAGCCTGAGCAACAAAATAAGTGGGATTGATGTCATGCTGATTCTGAGAAGGATGTGGGCACAGCAAGGTGGTGGTTGGGTCAGACTAGGAGTTCACTTTTGGATGAGTTAAGTTTGATAAGCCTATTAGAAATCCAAGTGGTTTTATCAAGTAGGAATTTCTATTCTGGAACTCAAAGGAGGAGGTCAGGCCAGAGAGCTGTCTGTGGACGTGGCCTTTGGATCATCATAGCCAGGGTCTATAAGGTTGACCTGTACATGGGGGCTGGTACCTTGGTAGGGCGAGACCAGCAGAGGTCCTAGGCTGGTGCATAGGATTTGGGAGTGATGTCCACTTGTACTTTTCAACTTTTCCCTCATTCTGCAGCAGGACTGCTCTGATCCACTGAATAACATTTTGTGGGTTATGCAGGCCTTGGGGCAGACTTCAAGGTTGACTTGTGGTTCATTTGTATGTTCTTTGTCCTCTATTCATTATCCCCAGAGGCTAATTCATTTCCATGAGGGACTCTGTGGGAATCCAATAGTTCAATTATATGGAGGATGAATCTGGGCAGAGAGCTTTCTTCACACATTAAGAAGCCCAGCCTGGCAACAAGATTCAGAGCTTCCAGAGTCCAATTATATAAATAGAAATGCCTGGAACAAGTTAATGAGCAAACTGATTATTCAGCGGATTTGCTAGTCCCACTAAGTGTCTGTAAAATATGCTGAAGAATCCATGGAAAATACAAGCATTTATGGCAACACAGCAGGTGGAACCTCTCCTACTGCAGATTCAAAATGCTGAATAAATATAGATTTTTTTTTGTTTCTTTTTGAAAAATACAATTTCATTTGAAAGGAAACATGTAAATAAAATCCCACAAGGGCTACAAGTGAAGAAAGAAGAAAACTCTAGAGGAATATCAGACAACCGATGCTACAGTGACTCTGGCAGTCTGAAACCGGCTGGGGGCTTCCCAGGTGGCGCTAGTGGTAAAGAATCCACCTGCCAATGCAGGAGGCATGAGAGACGCTGGTGCAATCCTTGGATTGGGAAGATCCCCTGGAGTAGGAAATGGTAATCCACGCCAGTATTCTTGCCTGGGAAATCCCATGAACAGAGGAGCCTGGCGGGCTGCACTTTCATGGGGTCACAGAGTTGGACCCAGCTGAGTGACGCCACTGTGGAGAACCAAGGATTGGCTTGTGACCTCCTGTGTGGACAGGAAATTTGGCTGCAGATGTTGTGACTCGGAAGACCTAGAACACACCCTTTCGATAAAGTTTTCTAATGTAGACTGTGTTCAGTGGTGAGTAGACGGTGGAGATATACCAACAGGTGACACGTGTAGGGAGGGAAAAATTTTTCCACCACCTCTTGTAGTTCTTGCCTGAGACCCCCTATAGTAACAGATTAACAAGAGAAAAGCAGAAATTTATTAACTAAAGGCAAATGAGGTTGAGGGTGATGAGTAGGAGTCCAGTGAGGACATGACCAGGAAAAGCACAGAAAACAAAGGTTAGGTTGTCCTGCAGACTTTAAGTTGAGAGCTTTCTCTGTGGAAGAGAGTTTCTTCTGATTAGTTATCCTCTTTCTGATACCTAGAGGGAAACACCCCTAAAATGTAGATTTCCCATATAAATACACATTTCCTTCACAAAAGCATAATTTGTGCTTTTTTGAGGCTCTCCTGGGTTGGCAGCTAGTCAAAATAATCAGTCCCCAACAATCTTTATTCCAAAGAGGCCTGTTCTGCTCCTCTTCACACACATGGGCCAGGGGTGCAAATGTTGCTGGGGGGGGGGGGGCAGAAAAAAACAGGGTTGAAGATTGTCCATGAGCAAAACACTAGGCACCAATTAAAAACGGCAAGACTAATCTTCAGACCAAGGCAGTGGGGGAGACACCAATGTAGAGGAACTCAAGTCCAGTTGAGAAGGAGGGGAGGGAGGTTTCTAAGGGGAGAAGAGAGAGCAGAAAGGGGGTGCGGACCCTGGAGAAATGGAAGGTGATAGAAGGTGGGAGGTAGGGAGCTGCTCTGTGTGGCTGGGCTCTGGGGCTGGCCAGGGGCCCTTTAGCAACTCGGCATTCTCCTGAGCAAAGACTCATAGACTCAGGGGCTTGGGGTGGCCTGAGCAGTACAGGTGGCCCGGGGCTGCAGATGGCTCAGTCTCAGCACAGTCCTTGCTGGTCCAGCGTGCTACCTGGCTGTTCCCAGATCTCAGATGAGCACTTAGATGTGGCATTCTGGCAGAAGAGAGCTCAGACCATGTGATGGCATTTTCACAAGTCAGAAATAAAGAAATCAATCCCAGAAAATTATAAAACTCCACTGAAGGTGAGACTGCAATTCAAAACAATAATAAACTCACAAGCTTCAGCAGAAAACAGAAAAGAGGTGATATTTAGGAGAAAAGATCTGAGACTCAATTACCACTGTAATTAAGATTATAAAAGAGACTACAACACAGTCTCTTTTTTAATAAAAAAAGAATACAATGTGTTCTTTTTCTTTTAGAAAAAGAATACAGTAAATAGTTTAGTGAAAATATTGAAACTTAAGTAAAAAAAGAATTTTTTAAGAAACATAAGTTTCCAAAAGTGACTGAAGAAAAAATGTAAAGCCCTAAATAACAATGTAAACTTTAAAAGAATAGAACTGGTGATTTAGTTTTTAAAAATCTGTTCACAAAAATAAGGTCTCATTTGTTTCACAGGAAGGCTTCATCAAATTTCCCAGAAAGAGGCAGACCTTGTGTTTCTTTGAATAAGGGATAGGAAATTCTCCCAATTCATAAAGAATTGAGAGCCCAGAAAACCTTGATAAAAGACAGTATCTGTAACTCAAACTTATTTACAAATATAAAACAATTACTATATAAAATACCATCCAACCAAATCCATTAATATGAAACAAAAACCAAATTATGATCTGGTAGAGTTTACTTCCTGATTTACAAATAGTCAACATAAGAAAGTCAGTGAGGTATCAGTCACATTCAAACATTAAGTGAGAAAATGTGTGACTGCTTCAAAAGATTCAATAGAAAAATATGACAAAATTCTGTCCCCATTCATGGCTAAAGAATAAAAATCATCTCAAGAACAAAGTTTAACAATCTGGAAGTAGTATGAAGAAAACCTAAAGCAAATATATTTAAAGGTGCATAAGTATTATTTTCAAGGAAAAGAAAAGGATAACCACTCTCATCATTTTAAAAAAATTCAAAACCTTATTGAGAATTCTAATAAATATAATGAAACAAGTAAACATAAAGGGAGTAAGAATTTCAAGGGGAAGAAAAATATTTCATTCACAGAAGACAAAATGTAAAAAATCCAAAGAATCTATTGATAAGCCATTGCAACTAATAAAGGAGTTCACTAAATTGTTGATACAAAAAAGTCAGTAGTATTCCTGTAAACCAGAACAACTAATCAGAAAGTGTAACAAAATAGGCTAGAGATTTGTTTATTCTCACCAAAAGGACATATACAAGCTAATGGTATTGGCTATTTGTCTTCGAAAGTTATTAAACCTTTTGGTTTTTTATTTACATATTTCTTTCAATTTGTTATAATGACCATTGTATTTTAAACCAAAAGAAATTGTTAACTGGAAATAAATAGACTGTGGGTTTATTTGGGATCAGCAGAGACTTGCAAAACAGAGTCTGCAACCCTGGGGAGCCAAGTGCAAGCTCCCTCATCCAGAGGAGGATGCTTTTAACGGAGGATAAAGGAAGGTGGGCGGGCTTAGTAAACAGAATCCTTGGCTTCTCATTGACTGAGTCTTTGCCAGAAAAAAGGAGGGGTCTGTCTTTCTGTGCTTCAGGCTGTGGGCTCTGGGTGTGCGAGCTCCCCCTGCTGGCCTCCCAGCTCCATTCATTTGGGGTTTCTGTTTACTATTTTTTTTTTTTTTTTTACAAAAACAAAGCCTCTAAAATAACGTCATGAGAAGTTCGTTATACAAGACAGTAGAAGATAGTTAAATTGCTTTAGGAGAAAATACAACTCTTTGGTTATCCATTCTTGGACATTTCAGTGATAACATGAAGACAATCGTGAATAGAAGCCAGAGAAAGGGACCTATTAGGTATTTCGTATTCTTTCTGGGTTTAACCAAAGTCTGGGATTCTGTTCCCATATTTATCCAATATAGCATCAAGTCATCAAATTTAATTTAGACAGACGATTTTAGCCCAGTAACTAAAGGAAGACTTTTCAACTGGTAAAAAATTTTTAATTTTGATGGCATTCATTAATATTTTTACACTGAAAGTAATGTCTTGTCTATAGCTTTATTTCCAACCATATTTAAAATCTGTGCTTAGGCATGCACAGAATGCATAAATTTTTTTCTTGGAGTCAGGCAACATTTTTCAGAATTTTGGGTGCCAAAAAATAATTTTATCTATGTGTGTATTCTGAAAAAGAAAACAAACCATTGTTTAGTTATAGATATAACTATCTGTAGATCAACTTTCTCAGAAGCGAGGTTAGAAGTTCACACTACCTTTGTTCTGCCTGTGAACAAAATTTCAGAAGACATAAGAATGGGTGCACAATTTATTGCTAAAGAATGCAGTCACTAGTGACTTGAAACTTTAGTCTTTGAAGTCTCAGTTACTTGGTTTGTGTGACATTAAAAATTGACTTTATAGATGAAAATATGTGACAGCTATTGAAGTGAAAGGAGAATCTTAAAAAAATAACCCAGTTCTTTTCAAATAGATTTTAAACATATTCCATAGAGATGTGAGGACTTTAAATTAAGAACTGCAACTGCAATATTCAATGAGGGATATTTAAATAACCAGAACTCTGTGAAACTCAATGAGCCGTGCAAATGTTTCTCATACCACCTTATGTAATCACACTTAATTAAGCTCAGACATCTTAGAATAATTGTTGAAAATTATCTCTGTCAGAAAGATAGATACAAAGAAAAATCTAGTGTTAGATACAAAGAGGCCAGTAATGACAGATAACCTCAGTCTTGACTCGCCATACCAGGGGGAGGATGGATATTCCCAGGGCGCAGGAAGGACCTGAAGGGGCCTCTCACTGGCTCAGAGTGAAGAGTCATCCTTCACGTGAGCTGTTGCCTCGGAACCTTGAAGACTGGGCGGGGAAGTGGGGAGTTTAGGGTGTGGATCCTGACCACCCCATCAGAATAGGCCACCTGCCCTGGCCCAGCCGTGGGGGAATCACTGGCTTGTGTGTGTTCTTCGGTCAAAGTCGGGAAGCTTGCAGGAAAAAGGAGTTTTATCTGCTTCATTCCACTTCATTTGAAAAAGTACTTGACAAGGCTCATGGAAGATACAGAACATGAAGCGATGTAAGATTTAAAAACTGATGCAGTTTGAAAGAAAGGAGGAAAAAAAAATAAATCCAATAGCAAAGTCAGGATACCCCCCCCCCCCCACCCCAATGCTTTCTGAAGGTCATATACACTTACTGGAGACAGAATACACATTTTTTTTTGCATTTACTAGTAGCCAATACCTTCCATGATCCATGGTGTTAATAATATAAATAAAATGTGTTGCTGGAAGAGGGTCATATCAATTTCTTTTTCTTTTTTTTTTTTTGAGGCCCCATAGAAATTTTCCCATTAAGTTCTTGGGATATAACATAATAAAAAAGCATCTTGGAACTCCTTACAGGAAATGCAACTGTAAAGTTTGAAAATCTGCTTTCCACCTTCTGTGTCTGCGATGGGAAGGTGCCGAACAGCTCAGTGGAAGCAGATCCAAGAGAAGCTGGCTCTCCAGGCAGATAAGCAAGTCTCAGATGGTCTGGTCAATCCGAATATTACTTTACAGTAGCGGTGGGCTGCAGCCAGGGGTCCCAAGAGCACTCTTCCATGCGGACAAGCCTGGTGATGGGTGCTGGGAGGCAGAGTCAGGGGCTGTGTCCCCGGCTGGTGCCAGGAACACAGAACCAGGAGAGGTGAGCTGCTCTATGGATGTGAGACATTTTCATCCAGGACTCCTGAAGGGTCTTGTGTTAAAGACTTGCAATCAGATTTACCTATCATCTCTTCTTTAAAGAATGTCTTTTGGCAGATGAGTCCTCGGTTTCAATTCCTAGGAGAACTGCTTGGGCTTTTCAGGGGGTCTGGCTCTTGGCAGAGGCTTGTGAGCCAGGACAGGATTTGAGCAGACTCCTGTCTCTCCAGGTCTTATCCATGGAGAAGCAGATGTTCCTAGCTGGGATCCTTGCAGAGGCTGGGGGAGCAGGGACCCTTACCGTTCATGTGGAGGTGGAGAGCCCTCCAGGGCCTTCCTCCTAGAAATTGCCTGTGGTTTCTGTCTGCTTTTGGAGGACAGGGCAGCAGGATGTGATCAAAGTCCTGCAGGAGGGATTAACCAACATAGCTAACATCCTCGTTGAGTTAGGATGGTCATAAAAATAACTGTAATGTATGTTTCAAGACCCAAAATTTTCCAGGATTGTCTGTGAGTTTTTAATCTATCCTTTAAGCCTCACAGTGAGTCTACGAAATAAATATAATGTACATTTCACAAATCAAAAAACAAGGCTCAGCAGTGTTGTATAAGGTGCCCCATGTCACACAACTATTAAGGATTGCTAGGGACTGAAAAATTTCCCTTTGCAATGCTGTGTTGAAGCCCTCACCCCCAATATGACTGTGGTTGAAGATGGCCTGTGAGGGGTGGTGAGGCTTAAATAGGTCGTGCAGAGGACCCTAATCAAATCAGGGTCCTTATCAGAAAAACAAGGGACACCAACACCGGCTTTGTGCCGCATGCGGACACGAGGAGGAGGAGGTGCCTGCAGCCCAGGGCGCCCTCAGAAGCAGAATCACCAGCCCCTGACCTCTTACCTCTTGGAACTCTGAGGAACACCCTTCTGTTGTTTAAAGCTCCCAGCCTGTGTTGTTTTGTTATGGCCCCGTGAGCTGAGTGAGGCAGGATGCAAAGGCAGAACATGGATGCAGTCTGTGTGTGTCCTGAGATCCTCATTGCTGCTGGCATCCCGCTGGGCAGTGGTGACCACTTGCTCTCAGCAGCACCCTGCCACCTGCAAGGCTCTGTCCCACACGGTCTAATACCTTCAGCACTGAGGGGCATCCAGGCTTAGCTTGTTCCAAAATGTCTGGAGTCCCTCCAGAATTCTTGCCTGCACTGAACTGTGTTTCACATTCTTGTTGACTGGAGTGAAAAGAAGCCTGGGGCTTATCACAGAGGAGAGCTGGGGAGTCTGGCACCTTCAGTAAAGGCAGGGCTGGGGTGTGGAAACTCGGTCTGCTTTCCTTTCCTGAGATCAAAGTCCCCATGTTCAGGCCTGAAAGGTCCAGGACCAGGTATGTTGGACCAGTGCAGCCGGGAGCCCCAAAATGGTTGAAAACATTGTAAGGTTGAAGCCACACAACCCAGACTGGGACTTGAACCCACTGTCTTTTCGTTGAGATCACACACCTGGTCTCAGGTCTTAACGAAGCTCAGGCTCTCCATGTGTCATTGCAGAAAAAATTCAGTGAGACACAAAGTGATAGGTAAAATGTGAATTTATTTACAGAGAAACCCACTCCACGGACAGAGTGTGGGCCATTGCCGAAGGCGAGAGGCCCCGAAATATGGAGTGATTCATTTTTATGGGCTGGCAATTTCATTGGCTAATGAGTGGTAGGATTATTCCAGCTGGTTTGGAGAGGGGCAGAGACTTTCAGGAGCTGGGCACCACCTTTTACAGTAGGCTCTGGAGCTGCCACGAGGCCTGCGGGTGTGGCGTTCTGTGGATGCATCACAACAAACGTATCAGCAGGCTCGAGGCCCCCTGGAGTCGAAACTCCTGTCATTGTGGACCTAGTTGGTTCTAACCAATTTCTGTCGTGTCCTCGATGGCTGTGCCAGTCTTTAAAGGCTGTGCCCTGCCCCCTTCCCTGCTGCTTTAGGCTGGGAGAGCTGCCTACAGAGAGAGAGGAAGTCATTTGACAAAGGAAGCGTCTTCCGACAGGACCCCAAGTTAAACACTGGGGTTGGAACCGCATTGCTGATTGTGAGATCCCATGTTTCAAAAACCTAACGTTAGAAGTATTCAAAACAGATGTAGTGTAGTGGCTTCTGAACTAAGATTTTATTGATGATTTTCCTATATGCGTGATTCCAAGTTGTGTCTTCCTAAGGTCAAGGCTGTGGTGAGTCCCCTGGAGTGAGCGTCATACTTTTCTTTGGGAGATGGACACCAGGGTTTTTCTCTCTCACGGTAAGGGACCACTCACCCCACAGGGCCCTCCTGCCCTGAAGTCTGGTCCCTCCTTCCTGCCACCTTCCTCTCCCCATGAGGACAGGCTGCCTGAAAAGAGCCAGGGTCCTTGGGTTGAGGCAGAGTCAATCTTGAAAGCTATCATATTTCCTTAGCTAGCATGTAAATAAATACACATTTCTTTGTATGCCAAATGCAAACCGTTAGAATCCTCATCGTGTTCTAGAGCTTTGGAGAATGTGGTGAGGGGGTAGCCAGCGCAGTGTCCTCACCGAGGTAGAGGACACACACCAGTGGCATCAAAGTTACAGCTCTCATGGAGCCTCTGCTTGGTGGGGACTACACGTCATGTTGTCAGGACCCGACTCTGTGTCCACCCATTTCTTCCCAGGCTGTTCTGCTGCTTTAGTCAAGGTCCCTGGCTGTATGATGCAGTCCAGCATGGCAGGGGTGATGTCAGGCACCCAAATAAATAATCGCTTGGGGAATTCCTCTGCTTTTATTTATTTTGGGAAGAGAAGGTATATCGATAACATTGTGGAACATAAGTTCATGTGCCTGACACACGATGAGGCTAAACAAATGGAAACGTTAGTTTGGAGCAAAGAAAGGTTTATGCAAGGCTGAGCAAGAAAACTGGGTGGCTCACGCTCAGAAGTCTCAGGGAAGAACTTCTGAAGGCAGATTGAGGTGAGGGCTGCAAGGTGTGTGACTTTCTTCAGATGGGTTGGGGGTGAGGTCAGAGGGCAGTGCTCCGGGTACGGGACCTCAGCCTGAAGTCACCATCCTCCACTGGGGCAGGGGCCTTGGTTCCTGCAGAAGAACTCAGAGATATTGTTATGTTGGACTATTGTCATTTCTTTGCTTGCTTGACTGCTTTTCCTCTGTTTCTGCATCCCCTAACTTCCCTAATTAGCAACTGTTTGAATCTCCTCTTTGGAACTCAGGGCAGGCCTCAGAGACTGAAGTCTTTTTCAACCAACAAGCAAAGGGAACAAAGGAGCTTTTGTACCCAAGAGGGCACCACGGGGTCCTGCCTGCTTTCAAAATTATTATTTTTCTTCCCAAATATCTAAGAAACTTGCTTCAGTGACGGTTTGAGACGTTTACGTACAATAAGCTGCTTATTCACTGTTTCATTGTTTGTTTTTTTTTTCTTTTTCAAACTTTTTTATTTTCTATGAGGTATAGCCCATTAACAGTGTGATAGTTTCAGATTAACAGCAAAGGGACTTAGCCATAAATACACATGTATCCATTCTGCCTCAAACTCTCTTCCAAGGTGCCAGATAACATTGAGCAGAATTCCATGTGCTGTACAGTAGGTCCTTGTTGGGTATCGGTTTTAAATATAGCAGTGTGTACATGTCCATCCCAAACTCCCTAATTGCCCCTTCACCCCATCTTTTCCCCAGCAGCCATAAGTTTGTTCTATAAGTCTGTAAGTCTCCTCCTGTTCTGCAAGTTCATCTGTATCATTTCTTTATAGATTGCACATGTAAGGGATGTCATACGATATTTCCCCTTCTCTGTCTGTCTGACTTCACTCTGTATGACAGTCTCTAGGTCCATGCATGTTGCTGAAAAAGGCATCGTTCCATTCTTTTTAATGACTGAGTAATAACCCACTGTATAAATGCACCACATCTTTGTCCGTCCCCTGTCGGTGAACACTGAGGCTGCTTCCAAGGCTTGGCTGTTGTAAACAGTGCTGCGGTGAACACTGGGGAGCCATTCTGGAAAACTGTCGTGAATTTCCAGCTTCAGGGGCCCTCAAGTCCATGGTGAGTCAAGCCCCTTTCATACTGGGTTGGTTTCTCTTGTCCTCTCTCTAACCCTGAGTCAGTGGTAACCCAGTCCAAGCAGGAGTGCCGCTGGTCACTGGGATGGAGCTGATGGCACCAGAGGGGGGGAAGGGCAGACAGAAAGGGCATCAGGAGAAGGAGAAGAAGTACTTTCTTCCTGATTGGAGCCCCTATAAAGAGGAGAGTTGAGGTACTTGCTTTGATTTGGGGGCCTGGAGGAGGGTGGGTTGGTTTTTCTGTCCCAGTGATGAGACATAAGACACAGGAGCAAAGCTGTCTGTCTGGCCCAGGAGGGGTTCCAGAGAGAGTGGCCTTTGCGTGGCAGCCTCAGGGGGCAAGAGCAGGGGCAGCTCCCTACTGGCCCGAGAACACAACCACGGCTGAGGCTTTGTGGTGGACACTAGTGTTTGCTGAGGCAGTCTGAGATGTTTACACATCATTTGTGTTAAGTATGAGAATCTGGCAAAAGCAGGAAGCAGAACTGAGAGTGCACAGAACTGTAGGCGAGCAAAAGTAAAAGGTTCCAGAGTGGGGAGCAGAAATTAAACGTGCGGGTGAGTTTAAGGAAGGGCTCACTGTTCACCTCCGGATGTGAAGCCCGCCCTTGTCACAGCTGCAGGTGTCTTTACCTCGGAAGCTCGCGCCCGCGCCTGCGCCCAGTCAGTGTGACTGGAGCCCGCAGAACGGGTCACAACTTTGGGAACAGGTTTGGATGTGGGACTGGTTCCCTCAGACGTTCTGGTGAGAGAGGGCTTATGGGCCCACAGGAAAGGGGATCCCCTCCAGGACCCGAGTGTGGGCGCTGTCTAACGCAGAAATGGACTGTCTGAGGAGACACGCGTGATGAGAAACAACAGACTTGATTGGGAAGGGGCGCCCGGGTGGAGAGTAGGAGGGCAAGGGAGCCCAGGAGAACGGTCTCAGGTGTTATGGTGATGGGGTTCGTTTCCAGGCTGTCTCCGGACAGTCGTCTTACTTGGCCCATATTTAGTCCGACTCAGGGTCCTTACTGGTAGCTGGCGTGTGCCTCTCTCAGCCAAGATGGCTTCCAGTGCAAAGGATTCTGGGAGGTTGGCAGGGCACGTTATGGGCGAGTGTCTCCTCCTGCCTTCTGCCCCTCCTGAATACTTCCAGTTAGTTCTTACCATCAGCACTGTGTCCCGTGTCGGGACTTCCTGTTGTGAGACCACTCAGCCAAGTTGTTATCATTGTGCCTGGCCAAGATGGGCAGTTTTAGTCGATGGTTCCCTAACAAGGCTGTGGTGCGGACTGACTCAGAAAGGTCTGTTTCTCTTATAATCCCTCTTCCCATTCACTGTTCTTGTCCATATGTCTGACGATGTGTCAGTCTATGGAGACATGTTTCATAGAGCCCCCTTTCTTAGGAAATCATGTTCGCCTGTGCCTGTTTCTGAGCTGGGAGAGCCTGTGTGCTGGGCCTTTTTTCTCATCGGTTCTGAGCGGTCACCAAACAAACTTCACGTTCTACTTGTCAAGGAAAATGTATTAGTTGATCTAAGACATGCAAAATTTTACTTGAGACAAATTTGAGGATTATAACCCAGGAAGAGCATCTCAGAAAGTTCTGAGAGCTGTTCCATCCACTAGAAGTCAAGGCACGGTTATATAACTTTCAGAGACAGAGGGCTCAACATCTAGTTACGTATTATTGACAGTTTACATGATCCAGATCTAAGCATCATCATGGTGGGTCACGTGACCCCTTACAAGGTCAAGAAGCAGCGTTATGCTAAGCAGTTGTCCCATCGACACTTGGAGAATGCTGCTGTGTACGTTCAAGCAGGTGTTCCTGCCGGTGGGGAACCTTGGTGGATGCCTAAGTGCAGACAGACACACAGCGCACAGTGCTGGGGACACAAGGGGCCAAAGGGCGGAGAAAAGCTTTTGTATGTACATTCTTCTTGTCTTGCTATAAAATATGGATTTTATGTCACGTGCTTTATAGACAATGTGCAGCCCTCATGAGGAGAAAATTTTAACCCCTTCTAAGTACTGTTGTTAGCATTATACTCAATAAATGCATGCTAAAGTTTAGTGTGCAGACATGAATGGAAAAAAAGTGGCTGTTGAGAATAGATCATTCAGGAAACAAAAAATATCCAAAAATATATGACCCATCCACTCTAGCTCACTTAGAATAAGAAAGAAAACAAATATGCTGTAACTTTCATTTTTAAGTGGATGCCTGCTAGGTGTGACCATTTAAACTATACAGTAGTTTAAACAATATAAGGAAAACCCTAAAAATTTAGAGCTGATGTGAGAATAAAATAGGGGTTAGGATACTAACGTTGGAAAAGGCCACCTCCATGTCATGACAGTGAGTCTTGCCTGTAGGATCCTTCCTTAAACAGATAACCCAATAATCATGTAGCAGTGATGCCTAAATCTCGGCCTTTTCTTTGGCACTGGTGCCAAATCAAATCTTAGAGTTTTGGGTGAAATAGAAAAGAATAGCTTTGTTGCTTTGCCAAACAAAGGGGGACAGAGCAGGCTCCTGCCTCCTAAACTGTGTGTCCCAACCCAGGGAGATTTGGTGAGGAGTTTGGTAGCAATTGTTCAAGGGCAGGATTGCTTATACCGATCAGGGTGTGTGCATGGGCCTGCACTCCTTAACCTGGCTTCCCAAGGTTTTCGAACTCTGATCTTCTCAGGAATGAGGAATGCTGACATCTTCCATTTATTGAGGGTTTTTAGTCCTGCTGTTGCTGTTCAGTCACTAAGTTATGTCCAACTCTTTGTGACCCCCATGGACTGTAGCCTGCCAGGCTCCTCTGTCCATGGGATTCTCCAGGCAAGAATGCTGGAGTGGGTTGCCATTTCCTTCTCCAGGGGATCTTCCCAACCCAGGGATCACACCTGCGTCTCCTGCATTCCAGGCACATTCTTTTAGCCATTCATATTCATTAATGAGCATACAATTCATTGAATCATGTGCTATAGAGATGGCCCAGGGAAGGATTTACAGAAAGATTTCAGAAGCATGTCTGAGTCTGCTGACTCCACTGTAGCAAAGCCGACCAACCCAATGGGCTTCTTCCCTGGTGCAGAGAGAACTGGGCCTTAGGAATGAAGCAAGACTCCCCAGATGGAACACTGGGGGTTCTGAGTTGCTTTAAAGGTGGAGCAATCAGCACGACTGCCCTCACACGACTCTCACTCCATCCTCCTCCGCAGCCAGGGCTTCCCTGGGAGCACCAGGAACTCTCTCTTCCTCTGGCCCAAACCCAGAAATCTTCATGGACTCTCTCCCTTTTCTCTCTGGTACCCACAGCTGCCCCTCATCCAGTCAGTCCCATCTGTTGAATTTTCTGCCTCCTCTGTGTCTCTGCATCTCTCCTCTCTTCTCCACCATCAAACCCTATTACTCTGACCTTCTATCTCCTTTTCCCATTCACCTGCCACAAGACCCACAGCTTAGCTGTTACCTAAGATGAGATGTGACCTCATCCCTGCCCATTACAAGCCCTTCCTACTTTGGGCAGCCTCGGATGGACAGTCACACATGGGGGCTTCTCACTTCTGTGCTCAAGCTCTGCCCCCTGTTCCCCAGGGAATATTCTGACATCTGGAAAACAGCTAGATTCTCCCTTGCCTCTGTCTCTGCACCTGCCACTCCGCACCTTCCTAATTTGGATGTGGTCCTGCAGAATGCAGAAGGCCTGGGAGTCTAAGACAGAGCACCCTTTCCTTGTCTCCTGATCAGGCTGTGTTACTGGTACTGCCTCACTCACGTCCTACACTGGGCCCTGAGCACCAGACAGACTTGTGTCTTGTATCCACGGAGCCCAGAGGTCCTGACACATTAGTCTCCCCCACCACATGCGTCGAATGAACCCACAATTTCATAACATAAGAAGGAGCGCATTTCCCCTTCTCGTGTACAGATGCATATGTAAATTTCCCCGAGCATCACCTGACAGGCAGGAAAGTAGGTTTCTTAATCATGCTGACACCTTGGCAGTTTTGCCTAGATGAGGTAAAATATTATGATACAAATATCTGATTGTTTTTCTTTGAAGGAATAATTAGCAGTTTGACAGATTGCATACGTGAATTATTCAGTGTGAGGCTGTGAATTTCCTACATGCAGAATTTAAGTCTCTAGCTTTCAGGGAGCGGAAGGTCTGTGTTACAAACCTTGGATGTCTTTGAAAATGTTGGCTTATTATTCACAAAGTGCTTCAAAACAACAGAAGATGTAGAAATGGCCTTGTTAAAAGAGTAGATGAATTGTAGAAGTCACCGCCAGGAAATAAGAGTCTTCTGTGGGATGCAATTGTTAAGAAAGAAAAAAAAAAGTTAGAATATTTGCTAACATAATGACAGATTAGGCTCTAAGTTCCATAGAGATGTCAGTGACGTGAGCTTTGACAGTGTAACTGTCAGACCTGGTTCATCCTATTGAACTTGGCATCACAACGTTGCCTGTGTGGTAGTTTTAGAGGTCCACACGGTGAGTGAGACCTGGATGGTGTTCCGTGTACGCCAGCCCTGTGCCAGACCCGTGACCCCATGGAGCATGGGGTTTCATGATTATTGGAATGGTGAGGCCAGCAGATCAGCCGATGACTGTAGTCACAAGAGAGCCCGAAACATAGATTCCCAGGAGGAAGGCGCATGCGCACCACAGGGGAGGTGCCAGGACCACTCAGGGGCCCGAGGGGACCAGGAGTTGTGGGTCAGAGGCTTGACTCTCCTGTCTGGTCCCCTGGGGAGGCGCGAGGCTGAGGACTGACACTCCAAATCATTTCAGAGCTGGGGCACAGGGCGACCCTGGTTGTCTGGTGCCCAATCCTGGGAGAATTAGGGCAGGGGGCCGGTTGTCCTGAGTGGTGGCCCGCAGAGCAGGTGGTGCGGACCGGGGCTCTGAACGGGTGTCTGTGTATGTATGGACATCCCTGCATGCTCAGTCACTTCAGTCGTGTCTGACTCTTAGCAACTCTATGGACGGGCTCCTCTGTCCATGAGATTCTCCAGGCAAGGCTACTGGAGTGGGTTGCCATGCCCATCCAAGGGATCTTCTTGACCCAGGGACTAAACTCACGTCTCCTGCAATTGAAGGTGGATTCTTTACCATCTGAGTATCTGAGTAACCAGGGAAGCTGATACACACACACACACACACACACGTCAGATGTCAAAAACTCTGATGCTGGGAAAGATTGAAGGCGGGAGGAGAAGGGGACGACAGGATGAGATGGTTGGATGGCATCACTGACTCAATGGACATGAGTTTGAGCAAACTCTGGGAGAGGGTGAAGGACAGGGAAGCCTGGTCCACTGCACTCCATGGGGTCACAAACAGTAGGATATGACTTGGCAGCTGAACGACAGCAACCAGAAGTCAAAGCCTCAGAACACAAGAGATAAAGACAGGCTGATGGAACAGACCTTTCTACAGCCCTCTTCTCGGAGCGGGTGCCAGCCTGGGCCAGCCTCTAGGGAGAAATCCCACAGGCATCTGTTTGGGATGCTGGATGCCCTGCATCGCCTTGGACCGTGTTGGCTGAGGAAGCTGGAAAGTGAGAGGGTCCTGCAGTGGTGCACCATACTCTTAGGTGTGGTGTGAGCCTCTTGGGGATGCAGCGGGCCTGGCACGGCCACCCATCCACGACCCGGACCCATCCCGGAGGGTCACCCAAGGCCGTGCCCCAGGGAGCCGGTCAACAGAGCCCAAACAGACCGAGCGTCAGGGGACGACCTGGACAGCGCCGCCATCTGGTGGCGGCATCCTTGAACTGCACGCGCAGACAACCGCCGGCAGAGGGTGGCCCTCTGATGACTCCGGTCACAGTGAACAAGCTGGCCGTGGGGGAGAGGAGGCCATTCGCCTTCCAGACAAGTCCACATTACTACACACCTCCAACCCAACACGCTTCCCATTCCTCCTCACACTGAACACAACCGCGGTAACAAAGGACCAAAGCAAAAGCCACAGGAATTCAGAGCGGGGTGCAGGGGGAGTCTCTGAGTGAGGACAGTCACCAGGCTGGTCTGTGTGCCCTGGATCCCCGTAGAAGCGGGGAGCAAGCCCAGAAAACCGGGGCCCCTCTGCTGGGTGGGGGCCCAGGCTCTGACGAGCAGTCTCCCAGGCGGCTGCAGGATGGTGGCTGATCGCCAGCCCCACCATGAAGGTGTCCGCCTTGTCCTTCCCAGGGCCCGTGGGGATCTGCGTGAAGGGGCCTTGGCCTGGGTGGATGCCCGGGGCCGACCTGCTCTGCCTGTTGGGAGAAGATTGTGGCTCCAGACCCTTGAGTCTTGTGTCCACCGTTCCAAGGATGCAGTGGGATAGAGCAGGTGCGAACAGTTCCTGATGGCGGTAGCACCCGATCCTCAGGATAAGGCTAAATGAGAGGATTTGCATAAAGGGCATTTAGTATGTTTACTTTTCTACCTGCTGCTTACTATATCTCTAGCATGAGCCAAGCATGTGCCCAATGCTCTAACTAGGTCACATTTGTCACAACACTCAATGAGACAGCTGTTGTCATCCTCACACGTTTAGATGAGGAAGCTGAAGCTCAGAAAGCTTGTTTTTCCAATGACTGGCCTTGGTGACTGCCTGGTTCAGGGTCAGGGAAGGAAGTATTACTCATTTTCTTAAGAGAAATAGGGAATATTGTAGAGATGCAAGACCAGGTACGATGTCCTATCTGTTTGGGAGAGATGAGGAGTTGTCAGCTTTCATATTTTAAAGCAGAAATGACTGTGGTCCTCAGCAAAGCTGGGAAAACAAATCAGTGAGATGATGGTGTGAAAAGCTTGCTCACATCTGGTTCTTACTAGAATAAAGAGTGTCTCTTGTAGTTCCAAAAGACACTGCTTTCTTTTTGGCATATTACTGTCTTTGAAGTTGGGGTTTTTCACAATCACTGGTTAAAGTGGTTGGGTAACAGTCTCCTGACAGTCCATTTTCTCTCTGAGGAGATCCTAAGATCAGGATCCTTCTCATCATCCCTGACAGCTTAGGTTAATTAGATACCACATCGCTAGTGGTGGGGTACCCTGACTTGACAGGAACCCGGCTACTGCATCTGAATGGGAGTTCACCTTTCACGGGATGAGGGTGTCGGTGTGATTGGTCCAGGAATGAAAGAGCGTAGGGGTCCAGGAGAGGTGACGATGGGGGGCCTGTCAGGATGGTGTGAGGGAAAAGCTGGAACTGTAGGCTTTAGGAAGATCCTGCTCCTTTAAGTCAGGACAGGATTGGTGCTTGAGCTGGAGGGCAGGGCAGTTCTCCAAAACCGTTTCTGGGGGCCTTGTGGTAGCAGATGTGAGCAGTCACTCAGCCAGAATCATCCCCTAGGGCCAGCTCAGTCCTCAGCCTCCAGGCTCCCTGCCTCCCGGACAGGTCCGCCTTCCCCACAGGCAGGCAGGGTGCAGCGGGAGCCGGGGGTCTGGTGGGGGGGGCCAGAGCCGGGGCAAGAGGAGACTCAAGCCAGTGAGGAGCCAGGCCCTGCCGGGTAACCAGCCTCTGCTTTGCACAGGTGTGTAAGGCTGCCTTTCGGGGCTGGCGCCCCTTGCATGCCCACAAACACCCTTCTCAGAACTTTCTAGATCGTCCTCCTGTTATCTCAGATCAGTCCATGCCTGGGACAGCTGCTGTCCATGGTCTTGGTTTCTTTTATGAGAGTGAAATTGATTACCAACAGACATTCTGCCCTTCCCCATCAATAAAGCTATCTGGCCCAAATAGCGTGATTTGCATTTTTTTTTCTTTTTTACTTGCAGGGTTTTTTTTGTTGTGGTTGTTTTTGGGGAACAAAAGGAGACTTTATTTATGTATTCATACAGTTCATTCAACAAATATTTTTTCCAAGCCTCCCATTCTAGACACAGGGGTAGATTGATCAATGATGAGTTCCAGGTAGACGAGCTCCCTGCTCTCCTGGGGCTTCTATTCAGAGAAGCGTGTTTGATAGAAAGGAGATGGGAGATTGATAAACGAGTAAATAAGTCACAGTGAAGCCATTCCTTTGTCTATTTTAAAAAATTAGGTTGTTTGTCTTTTATAGCTGAATTATAGGAATTATTAATATTCTGAATATTAAGCCATTATCAGATATACAATTTTCAAACATTTTCTCCCATTCTGTGGGTTGTCTTTGCATTGTCTTGATAAAATGTCCTTTGATGCACAAAAGTTCTTACTTCTGATGAAGTCCAGTTTATGTTTGTTGTTGTTGTTGCTCTTGTTTTTGTGGTCTAGCTCAGAATCCATTGCCAAATTTGGGGCCATGAAGATGTACTTGCTTTCTTCTATGAGTTTTATGGTTTTGCTGTTATATTTAGGTCAAAGTCCATTTACAGTTCATTTTTGTATATTGTGTGAGGTAGGATTCCAACTTCATTCTTTGCATGTGGTTGCCTGCTTTTCCCAATGCTATTTGTTGAAGAGACTGTTCATGTTATTGAATAGACTTGGCATCCTTGTCAAAAATCAGGGGTTTCCCTGGTGGCTCAGATCTGCCACAATGCGGGAATTGTGGATTTCTGAAAAAGATTCTGCCGGCAATGCGGGAGACTCAGGTTTGATCACTGGGTTGGGAAGATCCCCTGGAAAAGGGAATGGCTACCCACTCCAGTATACTTGTCTGGAGAATTCCATGGACAGAGGAGCCTGGTGGGCTACAGTCTGTGGGGATGCAAAGAGACTAACACTTTTCACTTTTTCAAAAACCAGTAGCCGTAGATGTCTGGGTTTCTTTTTGGACTCTCAATTTTGTTTCATTGTTTTTTGTTCTCTGCACTGTTTTGACTTCTATAGCTTTGTATTAAGTTCTGAAATTGGGAAGTGTCGATCTAAAACTTTTTTTTTTTTTTAGGATTATTGTGGCTACCTGAGACCTCTTACAAATTCAATTTAAGGTTTGGCTCTGTATTTCTATTTTTTTTTTAAGTTGTTGGAATTTTGAAGGGATTGTATAGAATCTGTGGGTTATTTTGAAGAATATTGCCACCTTAGCAATATTGTGTTCCAAACCATGAACATGGGATTTTTTCTGTTGATTTGTATCCTCCTAAATTTCCTTCAGCGATGTTTTATAGCTTTCAGTCAACAGGTTTTTCACCTCGTCATTGAATTTGTTCCTAGATATTTGCTTCTTTTAGATGCTATTTGAAAGAGAATTGATAACTTGCGTTTCTTTTGGATTGTTTGCTGGTATATAGAAATACAAATTATTTTTGCGCGTCCATCCTGTAACCTGCAACTTTGCCGAGTTCAGTCACTAACTGTAGCAGCTTTCCTGTGGCTTCTCCAGGATTTCCTGTTATCTGAGAATTTGTTGCTGTTGTAGTTCATTCGCTCAGTTGTGTCTGACCCTTTGCGACCCCATGGACTGCGCCACGCCAGGCCTCCCTGTCCTTCACCATCTCCTGGAGTTGACTCAAACCCATGTCCATTGAGTCGGGGATGCCATCCAACCGTGTCATCCTCTGTCGTCCCCTTCTCCTCCCGCCTTCAGTCTTTCCCAGCATCAGGGTCAGAACAGAGGTAGGAAAAAAAAAAGTCTCTGCAGACTGGCTCAGTCTGTGCTGGGGCCCTACCTCAGTCCTTAGTGAGGCTTCTGCAAGCATAGGGATCAGCCTGCAATGAAAGCTTAGAGCCCTTTTAGAAGTTTCCGACCATGTGTCTTGCTCTGGGCTTCTGCATGGTGTTCCAGAACTCCCATAAGCATGGGCCCTTTCCAGTGACCTACACCCCCGTAGACTCTTGGCAGGCAGTCCCCCCGCCTCCGGTGGCCTGGTGCCCGTCGCCCTTTGACCCCGCAGAAGCGCGTCAGCAGTCACGTGCCGCCTCCGTGGCTGCAGGCTGCTTGTGCTTTTCCGGCGCCTGCTGCTCTTCTGCGCTAGTGAGTTAGGAGTGAGCAGAAGCAGGGACCCCGTGCGGCTCCGTCGGGGTGCCCCAGACAGCTTCAAACAGACACACACCACACTGCAGATACAGTCAGCTCTGCTGCCCTGGAAACCAAGGGCTGCGTTCCCACCCGTGGAGGCGAGGGCAGGCTTCCACACCGGGCTGAACCCGGGCCCGCGAGTGAAAGCCCCGGGGGCTCTTCTTCAGCCAGCACTTGCCTGTTTCCTGCTTCACTGGCCGCTGAAAACCTTTGGGAGCCGCCCAGGAGGCCAGCAGACCTGATCTCTGTGGGGGTGGGTGTGTAAAGCTGTCTCCTCTGCTTTCTCACTGACACCCTTCTCTGTTCTTTTTAATTAATCTTTATCGGAGTAGAGCTGCTTTACGAAGTCGTGTTGGTTTCCTACTGTCCACTAACATGAATCAGCCATGCGTACGCATATAGTAGTTTATACTGAGTAGAGCTGAGTAGAGCCCCCTGTGCCGGACAGTCGGTTCTCGCTAGTTACCATTTTATACATTGTTGTTGTTCGGTCACTAAATCATGTCCAGCTCTTTGTGACCCCGTGGACTAGCCTAGCTCGCCAGGCTCCTCCTCCATGGGATTTCCCAGGCAGCAATACTGAAGTGGGTTGCCATTCTCTTCTCCAGGGGATCTTCTCAACCCAGGGATCGAACATGCGTCTCCTGCATTGCCAGGCGGATTCTTTATCACTGTGCCACCAGGGAAGCCCATTTTATACATAGTAGGGTATATATGGAGAAGGAAATGGCAACCCACTCCAGTATTCTTGCCTAGAGAACCCCGTGGACAGAGGAGCATGGTGGGCTTCTGTCCATAGGGTCACAGAGTCGGACACGATGAAGCGACTTAGCATGCATGCATGCATTGCAGAAGGAAATGGCAACCCACTCCAGTATTCTTGCCTAGAGAACCCCGTGGACAGAGGAGCCCGGTGGGCTACAGTCCATGGGGTCGCACAGAGTGGGACACAGCTGAGCGATTAACACTTTCACTGTCATGTCAGGGTGCAGTTCGGAGAAGTGTCCACAAGGGGGCAGTCATGGCAGCAGCCGAGCGCCAACCACCCTCAACACCAATGATCCACCCCCTCCATCTCAAACACTCAAGCGAAGAGCGGCATCTCAACTCCTCCCAGTTGTCCTGGACCACATAGGTCTCAGCACACAGGAATCCCTCTACTGTGGCAGCATCTCAACTGTGACACAAGGTCCTTGTGATTCTCAGCACGCATTGTCCAGCAGGAACTCTGCAAGGCACCACCTGAAATCTTTCTTAGGAAAGATGACCTTCAGGCCATGCCTTGATTTTATGTTTTTCTCCGAGGCCATTTCTTCCTTTGAGACTTCTCTGCAAGTTGGTGATATTAGAAATGTGAAACTGTTTTTCCATCCAGAAGGTACTAGCTGCTCCAGTTTTGCTCTAAATTCTGCCTTAAGCTAAATGGTTCCTTCTTTGGCTCACCTCTCTCCCATCAGGGGGACCAAGGACTCTTAGGCAGAGGTAGGTTTTTTCCTACGAGTCACTGCCAATGTCAGGGATGCTGGTGTTTCCTCATTTGTTAGGAGGAGGGGATAAAATGAGATGCTGCTTCACAGGATGGTTGTAAACACCACCTTGGGAGCTGAGGTTCTGGGCAGTGTCCAGCTCTGCTTTAGGGCCTGTGGGTTCCTCTGTTGCTGGATTGGCTCTGCATTTGCTTCCTTTTAGTCTGGACATCCTGAGGCAGGGACGTGCCCAGAGTGAGCAGGGGTGGGGAGGCAGAGCCCCCTCTACTCCCAGGACAGAAAGATCTGGAAGCTGTCTGTGTCCTCCTCTTTCTGAGAGATTCCCAACTGAGACGTTAGCCCAGAGCGGGGATCATCCAGAAGTGAGGACATCATTATCCTCATAACTCACAGCGGAGAGCAGATGGCTCATGAAATTTAAATGGCAACACCCAGGGGTCCTGCAAACATCCCGTGGCTGTCTCTCCAGAGTCCACCGGATACAGAAGAGCGGGGAAGAAAGCCTTTTCATTGTAGCAACTTCCTGCAAAGAGATCCAGATTGTATTTGTCCATATCCTTGAACAATTCCACAGGGAAATGATATTGACCAAGATCTCACTAAAATACATGTTCAAAGATTTTTCACTCCTGGAGATCACTGGGAAGGGAGAGTTGGGAGAAAATGAGACAGGCTATGTTCTCATTAATTTATTTCGTGTCAAAATTTTCCGCTCAGCACAGACTGGAGGGGTGGGGGAGCATGGTAATGGCCCAGATGTCAGTACTGGGAGGGGTGGGGCTGCACGCCCACTTTGAGAAAAATGTTAGTGAAGTGATGCTCCACACTAAATGAAACATGCCCCACGCACTGACGCCTACTACTTGCTGTTAAAAATAAGGATGTAAAGCATGCGGAACTCTATTCAATATCCTTTGATAAACCATAATGGGAAAGAATATGAAAAAGAATATACTAATATATATGTATAACTGAGTCCCTTTGCTTACAGCAGAAATTAACAATGTTGTAAATCAACTATACTTCAATAAAATAAATTTTAAAAAATGAATGTAAAGCTCACAGAGACATCCAGGTCCTGGGCTATGCCTGAGGGCCGGAAAGCCTAAGGCACCGGCTCCTCTGGGCTCTGGGCTGAGGACACAGGAGACGGGCCCTAAGGTACACCTGTCAGTCAAGCATGAACTTGAGGGCATGGGGCTGCTCCCAAGGCCCCGTGTACAGAAGCAGGGAGCGAGAAGATCTGCCCAGACAGATTCAGCTGCCCACTGCCTACAGCAGCATGGATTTTATGTCAGGAAAATTCCATCAAAGGGATAAAGACTCAGGTAATAATCCATTTTCCTTACAATAACTGTGTTCTTATCTTTGCAGTAATGCACATAAATTCTCTAGAGCTTAAGGAGCGATTTGGTTTAATTAGTAAGAGACATACATGCATGCTTTGTTTTAAAGCAGACACCAGCCTCTTTTGCCAAATTAATTTTGTATACATTCCAAAATCTCCATTGGTGATTTATTTCCTTGACCACAAGTCAGCTGAGGATGACAGTTAGTGACTGTGAGATGATGTACATCTAATTTAGGGCCACCATGTCTACTTGGACATAGTGTGCTTTTATTTTTTATTGAAGTGTAGCTGATTAAGTGTTGTGTTAATTATGGCTGTAGAGCAAAGTGATTCAGTTATATACATACATGCATTCTTTTTTATATTCTTTTCCATTATGGTTTATCACAAGATATTGAATATAGCTCCCTGTTCTATACAGTAGGACCTTGTTGTTTATCCATTCTCTGCATAATAGTTTGCATCTACCAATGCTCAAGTCCCACCCCATCCCTCCTCCACCTCCTCCCCACCTTGGCAAACACCAGTCTGCTCTCTATGTCCATGATTCTGTTTCTGTTCATTTGTGTCATATTTTAGGTTCCATATACAAATTACATCATATGGTATTTGTCTTTCTCTTTCTGACTTATTTCACAGAGATTATGTTTATATTTTATAAAACATCGGAATCACCTAGTAGAGAAAGTGGCTACAGACATTCCTATGCATGGATGACCATACACCTATGACCGGTTTTTATAGGCATTCACAGGCATCATTTAAACAGGCTCATGTGGGGAGGTAAGAAACGTGTTACATGGAAGGATTTTTTGGTCTCAAATTTATATAGAGTTTCCTAGCATGTAATTTCCAGAGGAATAAACTACAACTTAGAAAAATATCAGTTTTTTATCTTTCTGAATGACAAGGAATTTTTGAAAACCCTACAAGTGAGGGATCATTTACTTTTTCATTCATTTTTTCCATGAAATTCATGGAACAGTAGGTGCTTAAATGCTGCAGTAAGTTGTGGATATAAATATAAGTAACATGTGTCATTCAAAAGTTTAGGAGAAGAGGCAACATTGACCGTAATTCCATGTGATAATTACATTAAGCATTTTCAGATAACACAGTGGGTGGAGGATTCATGCCACCCAGGACTCCAGGGAGGTATGGTCAAGTCATCTGAAAGGCTGTGTCCACCTGTCTAGGTGGAGAATGGGGGAAGGACGGTCAGATAGATGGAAGACTGAAAACCAAAGCCTCCAGTAGGGTAGGAAGATTCCAGATAGGAAAACAGAATGGTCTCAGATACTTCAAATTTGGTGAGAATCTTCTGGCAATGCAGGAGACCCCAGTTCAATTCCTGGGTCAAGAAGGGATAAGCTACCCACTCCAGTATTCTTGGGCTTCCCTTTTGGCTCAGCTGGTTAAGAATCTGCCTGCGATGTGGAAGACTTGGATTCGATCCCTGGGTTGGAAAGATCCCCTGGAGAAGGGAAAGGCTGCCCACTTCAGTATTCTGGCCTGGAGAATTCCACGGACTATATAGTCCATGGGGTCACAAAGACTCAGACACAACTGAGCGACTTTCAGATACTGCAAAATAGGTGTTGCAACCACTGTGTCATGATTATTTCCGAGTTTTAAATTGCTTAGATTTTTATACTGATCCTTTTGCAAAATTTTAAATCCTTATTTTGCTATCTTTTGATCAAAGGAGTTAAAATAAAAGATAGTGTTTAAAAAGGATATGTTTTTCCCCATAATGGTTAAAATTTTAAAAAGCTTGCCAATAGAAAGTGATCTCAAGGATGTAAAGCAGCTGGTTCTTTAAAAAAATCTTTTTTATTGACGTGTAGCTGATTTACAGTGTTGTGTTTATTTCTTCTGGGCAGCAAAGTGACTCAGTCACACACATGTGTACATTTTTATATATTGTTTTCCATTATGACTTATCACAGGATATTGAATAGGGCTTCCGGTGCTATACAATAAAACCTTGTTGCTTATCCATCCTGTATACAGTAGTTTACATCTGCTAAGCCCAAACTCCCAGCCCTTCCCCCTCCTGCCCTGCCCACCCCCACTGGCAGCCACAAGTCTCCTCTCTCTGTCTGTGAGTCTGTTTCCTCTGTCTGCAGACTCCACATATACGTGATATCAGAGGATGTTTGTCTTCTTTTTCTGATTTACTTAACTCAGTATGACAGTCTTGAGGGTCATCTGTGTTGTTACAGATGGCATTACTTCCTTCTTTTTGGTGGCCAAGTAGTATTCCATCGTGCATATAAATCACATCTTCTTTATTTATTCCTCTGAGATGGACATGTAGGTTGTTTCCATGTCTTGGCTGTTGTGACTATTGCTGCCGTGAACATTGGGGTGAAGTGTCTTTTTAATTATGCTTCTGTCTGGAAATACGCCCAAGAATGAGGTTGCTGGACAGCTACAGATGGCGATTCTATTTTTAGCTTTTTGAGGAACCTCTGTACTGTTCTCCATAGTGGGTACACCAACTTATACTCCCACTAAGAGTGTAACAGATTTCCCTTTTCTCCACACCCTCTCCAGCATTTATTCTTTGTAAATGTTTTTATGCTGGCCATTCTGACTGGTATGAGGTGGTACCTCACTGTGGTTTTGATTTGTATTTCTTTCTTAATTAGCAATGTTGAGCATCTTTTCATGTGCCTGTTGGCCATCTGTATGTCTTCTTTGGAGAAATATATATTTAATTCTTCTGTCCATTTTTTGATTGAATTGTCTGTCATTTTTTGTTGTTGTCGGAGCTGTTTGTATATTTTGGAGAGTAAGCCATTGTCAGTCACATCACTTGCAAGTATTTTCTCCCAGTCTATAGGTTTGATGTCTTTTCAATCTGTTCATGGTTTCCTTTGCTATGCAAAAGTTTATAAGATTGATGAGATGCCATTTGTTTATTTTTTGTTTTATTTTTATTGCCTTGGGAGATTGACCTAAGTAAGCATTGCTACAATTTATATCAGAGAATATGTTGCCTATGTTCTTTTCTAGGAGTTTTATGGCATTGTGTCTTATGTTTAAATCTTTAATAAATTTTTAGTTTATTTTTGTGTGTGGCTTGAGGAAATGTTCTAATTTCATTGATTTACATGCAGCTGGCCAGCTTTCCCAACACCACTTTCTGAAGAGAATGTCTTTTCCCCATTGTATATTCTTGCCTCCTTTGGCACAGATTAATTGACCACAGGTTCGGGTTTATTTCTGGGCTTTCTCTCCTGTTCCATTGATCCATGCATCTGGTTTTGTGCCAATACCACACCATCCTGATTGCTGTGGAAAAGCACCTGCTCTTCTCTTAACGTGATGCTGCAGACTTAACCCCAAGCCTCCCAATGCACACAGTTCTCCTCCTAGACACGTGCCCAAGAACAGTGCACGGGTCCACCGAAGGATGTTTATAGAAATGTACATGTCTGCTCCAGTCAGAACAGCCCCAAACCAGAAACAGCCTACGTGCCCATCAAGAGGCGAGTGGATTAACAAGCTATGACAAATTCCTACAGCAGAGAACCACTCGGCTGTCATAAGGAATGAACTGCTTCTTACATGCAAGACAGGGTTGGGTTTCAAAAATATTACACCGAATAAAAGAGGCCTTAAAAAAGAGTACATAGCCTATGGTTCTATTTATTTGAAGTTCAAGAACAAGATAAGTAGTGGGTGGTGAGAGAAGAATGCCACAGTGTGAGGGGCAAGAGGGGGACTTTCCTGGGGACATAAAGACGTCGTAGTTTATGATCAGGGTGGTAGCTTCACAAGCATGTACATGTGTAAACATTCTTCAACCTGCAGCATTTATATCTTCTACTATACAGAAAACTGGGGCTTCCCAGGTGGTGCTAATGGTAAAGAACTCACCTGCCAATGCAGGAGATGTAAGAGACACAAGCTCGATCCCTGGGTGGGGAAGATCCCCTGGAGGAAGGCATGGCAACCCACCAGCATTCTTGCCTGGAGAATCCCATGGACAGAAGAGCCTGGCAGGCTACAGTCCATAGGGTCACAAAGAGTCAGACAGGACTGAAGCAACTTAGCATGCATGAATGCATATACATAGCTAAACGTTTTAAATGATGAGTAGATGGTAGTGCTGACAGTTACTTGGGTAATAAAGGATGGGGTGTATCTTGCAGGTTGAAATCTTCACACCTGCACAGGTGAGCTGAGGCTCTAGAAGCCCATGTGCATCAAGAAGGTCAGAGAAAGCTCTCCTTTTAAAGTAAGAGCTGGGAAACCATGGCAGTATTATGAGTAAGTAACAGAAATTCCCCCCTGTCCTGCATCCATCTAGACAGCTGAAGATACAGTATGCATAGTAAGTCATGACCGGAACAGAGTCACCCTCAAGAGGGAGAGTTAGATCCACCACTTCTTTCATAATGATTTTGGTGGGGCAAACTTAGTTCAAGAAACTATCAAAAAGCTGATTAATAGCAGGTGAACTCCTTAGCACCCAGGCAAAGTGACTATGAAACTGCTCCAGGGTATGGGCTGGGCTCTCTTAGACTCTCCAACTGCTTTAGAATATGAGTTTTTATCAAAAATAGTAAAACATAGTAAAAAAAATACAAAGCCATGAAAAATATCCCACAGAACCAACAAACTGGAGATGTGTTCCTAAGGATGTCAAGAGAGTGGGATATTCCAAAATGGACTTGAAGAAAGTATTTTTAAAATAAAGTGATCAAGAAATACAGTATCAGTTTATAGCAGGATTTGAGAAGTGAAAATAAAAATGAGTGCTGATACCTATCACTTATATCTTTTTGAAAAATATTGTTTTTATTTATTTAGCTATGTTAGGTCTTAGTTTTGGCACATGGGCTTTCCCCATGGCATGTGGAATCTTAGTACCCCAACCTGGGATCAAACCCACATCCCCTGCATTGGAAGATGGATTCTTAACCACTGGGCTACCAGAGAAGTTCCAATCATTCGTATCTTTATGAGACTTTTACTGCCTCCTGGGTAAAAAGGAGAGTGTGATTACCTAGAAGTGAAATCTCATGTGTCTTTCAACCCAACAGTTTAACCCCTGAGACCACCGTACAGTGAAACCTCCAGACATGACATGTTTCTTTTTCATATGTTATTGGTATAATCAGAAAAAAATAAAGAATTATGGTGAACACTCATCAGTAATGGAAAGACCAAAGGAAATAGGGTGTGTGCACGCATGAGCTGATACAGAGTAATTAGAAGGGGCGACTCTGTTATAGATGAGCTGCTTGGTGGAGGTTCCATAATATGTTCTTAGGTAGAAAAATAAGAGAGAGAAAAGTAGTTTCTCCTAAGAGAAGCATTGCAGAAAACAAAACAAAAACCTCTACGTGCTTTTATTCATTTTGTTACCATACGATGTGATAATGGAGTGTTGTGGAAGGAAGCATAGGGTGGTGCCTGGGTTTGTGCAGATGTGGGGCAAGAGATTGGATGAGGTGTAGGAGACAACTTAAAACAAGCAAACGGTTTCTTCAAAGAGAGTAGTGACCACAGAAAGCAGAACACATTTTATAATCAAGCTATGGGAAATTATACCCCTCAACACATACATATACACATGAGTTTGTGTGTGTGTGTGTGTGTGCATGTGTGTGTGTGTGATTAGAGAGAGACAGAGAGAGAGGGGAAAGAGCAGAGAAAGAAAGAGTAAGAGGACAACATGTAGGAAAAATTTTAAAAACTAAGCAAAATTAAAACTAATGGAAGGATAAAACATTTAAACAACAGCAAACTATGAAACAGAAAAAGGTAGTTAAGATATAGAAAGAAGTAAAAAAAAATCCTACAAGTGAAATATATGGTCATTGAAACTAAAAATCGATATAAATCTTAGGATTATTGTTCTAGTTCTGTGAAAAATGTCATGGGTAATTTGATAAGGATTGCATTAAATCTGATTGTTTTGGGAAGTATGGCCATTTTAACAATATCAGTTCTTCCGATCCAAGAGCATGGGGTATCTTTCCGTTTCTTTGAATCACCTTCAGTTTCCTTTATCAATGTTTTATAGTTCTTAGTATATAAGTATTTCACCTCCTTGGTCAGGCTTATTCCTAAGTATTTATTTATTTTTTGATGCACTTTTAAAAGGGATTTTTTTTTAAACTTTCTCTTTCTGATGTATCATTGCTAGTGTGGAGACATGCGACAGATATCTGTAGGTTAATCTTGTATCCTGCTACCTTATTTAATTTGTTTATCAATTCTAGTTGTTTTTGTGTGGAGTCGTTAGGGTTTTCTATATGTAGCAGCATGTCATTGGAATATAATGCCAATTTTACCTTTTTCCTTCCAAATGAACTTATTTATAAAACAGAAACAGAGTTACAGGCATAAAAAATAAACATACCGTTACCAAAGGGGAAAGGAGGGTAGGGAGGATAAAAAGGAGTAGTTTGGAATTCACGTAGATACACTATTTTATATAAAATAGATAGTCAGCAAGAGTTTACTTTATAGCATGGGGAACTATATTCAATATCTTGTGGTAACGTATAATCGAAAAGTCTAAAAAAGAATGTGTGTATAACTGATTAACTTTGCTATACACCTAAAACTAATGCAACATTGTAAATCAACTATACTTTAATTAAAAATAAATAAAATTAAATAAAAACCACTTTCTTTTTGTAAAAAACTCCAGCTGATTAGTCACACATACAGAGCAAGTCAGTGCAGGGAGGATGGGTAGGGGGAGCAGCAGACAGGCAGCTGAGGAAGGCGCTTTCAAAAAAGCTTACAGATGTCAGTTTAGTGTCTCTTGAGAAAAGCTGATGGGTGCCAGGTCTTGACTTTAATGTGTCCACCAAGTGTCTGGTTGGGTGGCCTGGGAACAAGGGCTCACCAGCCGTGTCCCAGGGATCCTGCTGCGGGAGAGTTTCCTGCGAAGTCCCAGAGAGAAAAGGCAGCTTCCTATAAAACACCAGAGGTCCAAGTGACATCAGTTCATCCCTCAACAACAATGCATGTGAACAGGCAACACGCATTTTAAGTTTTTGAAGGCGTGGAGAGGAAAGAATTGTAAATTAGAATTCAGTAGTGATTAAAACTCGCATTCGAGAATAAGGGTGAAGTGAAGGCATTTTTTTCATTTACAAGAACCAAGCCCAGGTGATCCCCTTGGATTGTGGCGGGAAAATGTAGGGAAGACGTACTTCAGTCAGAAAAGCATAGCTCTTGCAGGAAGGATTTGCAAGAACGTCCCCAAAGAAAAAGTTTTACAGGGTGTCCCTGGTGGTCCAGTGGCTAAGACTCCATGCTCCCAATGCAGGGGGACCGGGCTCCATCCCTGGTCAGGGAGCCAGTCCCACATCCAGCAACAGAGTTGCAGACCCTGCAGACCCTGCAGGCGGCAATTAAGACCTAGCCCAGCCAAATAAATAAGTAAATATTTTTTAAAAGACAAACATGATTTTCAACAGCCGGGATATCCCAGTATATGTAGAAACACCCTGGTTCAGCCTCTCCCAGCCTGGAGAAGGGGTAGCATTCCTACTGGAACCCTGAGAGAAAAGACCTGTGGGGTAGTGGCCGACGAGTTGATCTCTGCTGCTCACAGAGCCTCACTCTGGATGAAAACACTAGACCCAGATGGTTTAGGATTCCATCTGTGAAAAACAGGCATTGACCCTGTAAGAATCTATAGCATATGGGGTGGTGAAATTTTTCTCGAAGTTAAAAACTATATATCTGCATGTAATATTTTTCTGTAATAAAATACAAAAATACCATGAGAATAAGGATTTGGTATGAATTAAATCATAAATTAATAAGAAGAAATATTTGGGAAAAGAGCAGGAGGTGAAAGGAGATATACAGAATATTTATGTATACAGAATATATATACAGAAATTATACAGAACAATATTCAGCCTTTGTAGTTTTGGGGGGGGAACTACAAAACCATACAGAAGAAAGCCAGTTCTCATCCAGTATTTTGGAAAATTAGAGTAACAGCTCTTGGCTCACCATAGAGAAATGATGCTGCACATAGCTGGGGCGAGCATGCAGGGAGGGGCTGCTTTGGGGAAAGCTCCGCAGAAGATTTTTAAATGTTAAGTATGTATAGCAAGGCAACAGGCTTCCCAGGTGGCGGTAGTGGTAAAGAACCTGCCTGCTAGTGCAGGAGACATAAGAGACACAGGTTCGATCCCTGGGTTGGGAAGATCCCCTAGAGGAGGGCATAGCAGCCCACTCGGTATTCTTGCCTGGAGAATTCCGTGGACAGAGGAGCCTGGCAGGCTACAGTCTATAGGGTCACAGAGTCAGACACGCCTGAAGCGGCTGAGCACACACAGAGCAAGGCAATGTGCAGTGATCGTGGATTTCTGATTCTGGGAACATGGAGAGAGCCCCCATGGATTCATGTTAATACAAGGAGACTTGAACATGTATGTTTGTTGAATCATTGTTTTTGATATAGAAAATGGGAACAGTCTACAGAGTGTTCATCAGTAGAAGAGCGGATGAGCTCATTATGGTACATTCATTACCAAACAGTACATTACCATACAGGACAAACACGAAATGTACTGCTTTACAGAATTTGAATTTATGTCAACATGGAGAAATGTCAGAGGCATAACCAAGCAAAACAGTTAAAAAGCAAGATAGGTTAATATTATATATTATAATGTGCTATGCCATGCTGTGCCATGGTCAGTGGCTCCAGTCATATCCAACTCTTTGTAGCCCGCCAGACTCCTCTGTCCATGGGATTTCCAGCAAGGATACTGGAGTGGGTTGCCATGCCCTCCTCCAAGCAATCTTCCACAGCCAGGGATTGAACTTGCATCTTCTGTGTCTCCTGCATTGCAGGCAGATTCTTTACCACTGAGCCTCCCGGAAAGCCCATATTTTATAATATGCTTGTTAAAATATAAAAATCGAACAAATTAAAATTGGTGGATTATTATGATTGGAGTGTGTGTGTGTGTGTGTGTGTGTGTGTGTGGTGTGGAGTTTCGTTGATGGAGCCAGAGCACACACAGCAGAGATTGATACAGGCTTTCTCTGGGGGTGAGGAAGAATGGGACTGGAATTAGTGGGGAGAAGAGACCCTCACCTGAGGTGTTGTAGCCACAGTTTGTAAAATCAAGGAACGGCACACACCACACAAACATATAAAACAGTTAGAGTTGCCAAGTCTGGGTGAGAGGACCTAGGGCATTTATCTTACTCTGCTGTCTTTCCTGGGATTTGAAATTCACTCTACACCCCCTTGGCAGCCCTAGGCAGGCCAACTTCCTTCTAAGGGATGTGGGGTGATGAGTCTGTCCTGGCTTTTATGTCTTCCGAGGCCATCTTTTCCAACCTGCCCTCCACCTGCCCCTCTTTGTAGGAGGGACCAGATTCCTGGAATTCCCAACTTCTCTGTAAATGAGTTTTAAAATTGCACAAAGATGTAGTTAAAATAATTTTAGCATTCTAATATCATTTCAAATGAGTAAAATAAGTTTGGGGGACAAGGCTAGAAACTGTTTATGACATTGTTTCTATGGGAAATACATTTTTAATGGACTTATACAGTGGAAAAATACAAGCATTTGGATCCAATACACTTACCATGTGGGGCCCCAGTGCTGAGCTAGCAACGGTCCAGGAAAGCTGTGTCCTGGGGGAGCATGCTGCAAGGGGGAGCCTCCATCTGAGTGATTACAGTAAGTCCCCTGCATAGAAGGCTTCAAATTGTGAACTTTCAAAGATGCAAACATGCATTCCGTCAACACAGGCATGCCTGAGACTGCAGCCGGCCCTCCATCTCCTGTTGCTGAGGACCCTTCGGCTCTGCTGTCTCCCACCTCCTCTGGTCCGCTCCGTGCCAGCCCCTGTAGGCCAGCGGCTGTACTGTAGGCTGTGCTTTACAAGGTGCTGTACTGTAAGATTAAACATGCTTTATTTTTTCTGTTCTTTCAAAGTCTTACTTGTGTGAAAAGTATTATACACCTATCACAGTAGTGTACTACAGAGCCGATTGTTAGTTGGGTTCCCCAGCTCACTTAGTTGGACTTAGGAACAAACTGGGCTTACAAATGTGCTCTTAGAACAGAACTCATTCTTATGTAGAGGACTTACTCTACTCCCTTAACGGAAGGAGGGTCAGAGGGCAGGGGAGCACACCCCTCTCCTTCTCAGCTCTGAGGCTCAGGGTCACCAGCTCACCCCTGGTACCCACTTTTCTCCTCTGTACAGTGAGGGGGTGTATTAGTGGTCTGATGAGGTCGGATGAGGGTGGCATCACTTACTATGTATTTAGTGCCTGGAACACAGCTGGCCACAGTCAGTACACCCAGACAGTAGTCCTGTTTCTACACTGTCCATAGCATCTGTCTGCCCCGCCCGGACCCCAGACTCAGTTGCACCAGGATGGAAATCATGCCCATGGTTTCCACCACTGTCTCCTTGGCATTTGCTACCACAGCTAACAAGTAGCTCTAAGAAGGAGCAGAAGGCCCCAATACTGTATTGCACTCAAGCCCTCATCTTCTACACCAGGAATGTGAAATCACACAGCATTTCTGAAATGAGACTTGATCACATATATAAAGTATTAAAAACTTTCAGAATGGGTGACCCAGGGATTCTACTTCTGTAAGTTCATTCTCAGGAAATAACCCACTTCATAGGTCATGACTTGCACAGAAGCTGTTTCAGGAGTGGGAGTCACTCTTGAGCACCCGGACTCCAGGACCAGTGGGTCCAGGGTCAGTGGCTAAGTCACATCCGTATGGAAGGACACTGAGATGCAGTGTCTGAGAGAGTTAGACACAACAGGGGACTCTGCCACATGGGGAGCAGTTATGGTTGGTGCAATGGAAAATATATATGCTTTTCATTTACGAGTCCTGATTTTTATTTTTCTCCTTGCCACCCTGTGATTGACACAGTGGCAAATAGCTTAACAGCTTCGAGCCTTGGTTTTCACATCTGTAAAATGGGAAAGTAGCACTTGCCTCATGGAGTTCTAAAAATAATCAAACATATGTACAAGTCCTTTGAAGACCACACTCATAGATAAATATAAGGTAGTTCTCAAGATGTATTCAGAGATCTGCTTTTTATGTATCGTTCTGTACATGCTCAGTCATGTCTGACTCTTTGCGACCCCATGGACTGCAGCCCTCCAGGATCTTCTGTCCATGGAATTCTCTAGGTAAGAATACTGGAGTGGGTTGCCATGCCCTCCTCCAGGGGATCTTCCTGACTCAGGGATCAAACCTTCATCTCCTGCAGCTCCTTTATTAGCCGGCAGATTCTTTACCACTGAGCCACCTGGGAAGCCCATGCTTTTTATGTAATTCATATTTAATTTAGTACTGCAATTAAATACCTATTTGAAGAAAGTATATGAGCATTAATGGAGAGCAGCTCCAGGGTGAGGGTCAGGGGAAGAGTTTCCTTTTCATAATCCTTGACATTTTATCCTATTTTCAGATCCCACTTCCCCCGCCTTTCTCTTGACAGCCTGTATCTGTATTCAATCATTACCTGTCAACACAGCTTCATTAGGTATGCATAAATATGGCTTAATTAGCTAGAAAACTATTCTCTTAATTACTGTGGCAGAGTTCCTTTATTTGCTCAGCCTTCATATCTAAGGAATATGACACGACCTGCCAAGTCAACTTAAAACACAAAGTCTAAATTTATCAGCGAGATGCTTTTGATGTGCTCGTTTCATGGTGGTTTTGCCCAATCCCTTCTGACAGGTTTGGGGGGGATCAAGTGCATTTAACCACATTTATTCCTCACAACACCCTGGAGCTGCAGAACTTTCTATCTGAATGTCAGTCTCTGCCAGAACGAGAGATGCTGCCAGAGGGAAGCCGCTAGCATCCATCGCTGTGGTGTGAAAACCCAATGAGAACACGCTGGAAGAAAGAACACGGTGCTTTCCTGGCACACAGCTGATGCTCAGAGATGCTCCCCAGTCACTCGTTCATCCATCCACCCTTTGCCTTCCTCCGTTAGGACCCTACCGTGAACAAAGCCCAGACTGGTGGATGGACAAATACTAGTCTGTAGCTGTGACACAGAGAACCTCCTACCTGGTCCTTTTATACCTGGAGAGTCATGGTCACTTTTCAGGCAAAGGCAGCTTGTATGGAAGCCTTGATTAGTACTTTTTGAAGCAGGGAGTGGTCTCCTGATGCCATTATTCCCCACCACGCCTGCTGGGCACCTGTGAATGCCCTGTCTGCTTCTCCCTGCCCTGGAGTGTGCCCTGAGTTCTGTGAATGTTGTTGGAGAGTGTGTATTCCTGCATTACAGGGGTCAGCCTCCTGCATCCTGTGTCATTTGGCTTAAGTCTGCTTCTCCTTCCTTGATTTATTTCGTCTGTTTGGGGGTCTTTTACTGCTTTCCCCCTCCATTAGCTCAAGCTGTCTATCACTTCACGTGGTGACCTTGTGTTGAGGTATATCACAAACATGCAAGATTAACTGTAGTCACCATGCTGTCCACTAGGTCTCCAGAACTTACTTCTCTTATAACTCAGAGTTTGTACTTTTCGACCAACATCTCCCCACACCCAACCCCTGGGAACCACAGTTCTTCTCTTTGTTTCAATGAGTTTCTACGTTTTGAAATTTCACATTATGAGATCATGCTGTATTTGTCTTTCTATGTCTGGCTTATTTGATTTAGCATAATGCCATTCAGTTATACCCATGCCGTTGTAAAATGGTAGGATTTCCTTTTAAGGCTAAATCGTAATCCATTGTATATATACCACATTTTCTTTATCCAGCAATGACTGTTTAGGTTGATTCTTATCTTGCATATTGTGAATATGAACGTGAGAGCTCAGATATCTCTTTACAATAGTGATTTTATTTCCTTTGGATATGTGCCCAGAAGTGGGATTACTGGAGTATATGTTACTACTGTTTTAAAAATCCGGGGAACCTCTATACTGTCTTCCCAGCAGTTGCACTAACTTACATCCCCACCAACAGTGCACAAGGGTTCCTTTTTTTCCACATCTTTGCAAAGACTTATCATTTTTTTTTTTTTAAGAATAGCTATTCTATCAGATGTGACATGATATTTCATTGTGGTTTTGGTTTGCAATTCCCTGATGATTACTGATGTTGAGCATCTTTTCACAGTCATTTGCATCCCTCTTTAGAAAAGTCTCTGTTTGGTACTCTGCCAATTTTTTTCATTGGGTTTTTTATTTGATTTTGTGATTGAGTGATATAAATTCCTTATATATTTTGGATATTAACCCCTATCGAAAATATAATCTTGCAGATATTTTCTTCCATTCTGCAGGTTGCCTTCTCACTTTGTTAATTGTTGCCTTTACTGTACAGAAGTTCTTTGCTGTTTTTTTTTTTCAATTTGACATAGTCTCATTTATTTATTCTTACTCTTTTCCCCTGTGCTTTTGGTGTCATATCCAAGAAATCAGTGCCAAGACCACTGTCAAAGGAGTTTTTACCTAAGTTTTCTTCTAGCAGTTTTATGGGTTTAAGTCTTATTTTTAAGTCTTTAATTCATTTTGTGTTGATTTTTCTGTATGGTATAAGTTAGAGGTCCAGTTTTATCCATTTGCATGTGTAAATCCAGTTTTTCCAATGTCATTTTTGAAGAAATTGTCCTTTCTTCATTGTATATTCTTGAGCTTCTTGGGAAGAGTAGTTGAGTTTATTTGTGTGGGTTTATTTCTGGGCTCCTTCATCTGTTCCATTGGCCTATATATCATTCTTTAATGCTAATACCATTATGTTTTTATTACTATAACTTTGTAATATAATTTGAAATCAGGTAACCTGCCTCCAGCTTTGTTATATATATAGCAATACATTAATACTGTCATTTTCTCAGACGATGTTCATTTGTATCCACTCACATATTTATGATTTTGCTGCTCTTCTGAGTGTCTGCCAATCTGAGTTCCTTCTGGGAAAGTAATTGTCTTGCTTGAAGATTGCCCACTAGTAAGTCCTGGTAGTCATGAATTTCCTCAGCACTTGTTCATTTGAAACCCACCCAAATGTGACACCTCAAAAAGTCTCCTGGAATTTATGTAAAGAATTATTAAATAATGTTTGCTCAGTGTGTCCTCTAGTTTAACTGTCATTTTCTCTCAAAACTCTGAACATATCTTTCCATTGTTTTCGATCATGTAATTCCCAACATTCAGCTTTACATTCAGGCTGCTCTTTGCTGTTTTTCTCTGGTTGCTGTATTTGATTTTTTTTTTTTTTTTGCATGTTTGTTTTTTCTGAGCATTTTTATAATGCTATTCCAAGCTGTTTACTAATTTCTTAAAGCTTATACTCTTTGTTTTATAGGAGTTCTTTGATCAGTGACATAATGTCTTTCATAAATTTTGGAAGTTTTCTGCTGTAATCTTTTTTTTTAATTGGAGGATAATTGCTTTACAATGTTGTGCTGGTTTCTGCATACAACAACGGGAGTCGGCCGTGAGTATACATCTGTTCCCTCCCTCTAGACCCCCCCACACGCTCAGGTTGTCTCAGAGCATCAGGTGAGGTCCGTGTGCCACACAGCAACCTCCTATTAGCTATCCATTTTACATATGGTAACGTGTAACGCTGAAGAGGCTGAAGTTGACCGGCTCTATAAAGATCTACAAGACCTATTAGAACTAATACCCAAAAAAGATGTCCTTTTCATTATAGGGGGCTGGAATGCAATAGTAGGAAGTCAGAAATACCTGGAGTAACAGACAAATTTGGCCTAGGAGTACAGAATGAAGCAGGGCAAAGGCTAATAGAGTTTTGCCAACAGAACGCTCTGGTCATACCAAACACCCTCTTCCAACAACACAAGAAGAGACTCTACACATGGACATCAACCAGATGGTAAACACCAAAACCAGATTGATTATATTCTTTGCAGCCAAAGATGGAGAAGCTCTATGCAGTCAGCAAAAACAAGACCAGGAGCTGACTGTGGCTCAGATCATGAACTTGTTATTGGAAAATTCAGATGTAAATTGAAGAAAGTAGCGAAAACCACTAGACCATTCAGGTATGACCTAAATCAAATCCCTTACAATTATACAGTAGAAGTGGCAAATAGATTCAAAGGATGAGATCTGATACAGTGCCTGAAGAACTATGGACAGAGGTTTGTGACACTGTACAGGCGGCAGTGATCAAGACCATTCCCAAGGAAAAGAAGTGTAAAAAGGCAACATGCCTGTCTGAGGAGGCCTTACAAATAGCTGCGAATAGAAGAGAAGCAAAAGGCAAAGGATAAAAGGAAAGATATACCTATTTGAATGCAGAGTTCCAGAGAATAGCCAGGAGAGATAAGAAAGCCTTCCTTCATGATCAGTGCAAACAAATAGAGGAAAACAATATAATGGGAAAGTCTAGAGATCTCTTCAAGAAAATTAGAGATACCAAGGCAAATTTCATGCAAAGATGGGCACAATAAAGGACAGAAATGGTATAGACCTAACAGATGCAGAAGATATCAAGAAGAGGTGGCAAGAATACACAGAACTATACAAAAATGATCTTCACAACTCAGGTAATCATGATGGTAAGATCACCAACCTAGAGCCAGACATCCTGGAATGTGAAGTCAAGTGGACCTTAGGAAGCATCACTACGAACAAAGCTAATGGAAGTGATGGAATTCCAGTTGAGCTATTTCAAATCCTAAAAGATGATGCTGTGAAAGTGCTGCACTCAATATGCCAGCAAATTTGGAAAACTCAGCACTGGCCACAGGACTGGAAAAGGTCAATTTTCATTCCAATCCCAAAGAAAGACAATGCCGAAGAATGCTCAAACTACAGCACAATTACACTCATCTCACATGCTAGAAAGTAATGCTCAAAATTCTCCAAGTCAGGTTTCAACAGTATGTGAACCATGAACTTCCAGATGTTCAAGCTGGATTTAGAAAAGGCAGAGGAACAAGAGATGAAATTGCCAACATCTGTTGGATTATCAAAAAACCAAGAGAATTCCAGAAAAACATCTACTTATGCTTTATGACTATGTCAAAGCCTTTGACTATGTGAACCACAACAAACTCTGGAAAATTCTGAAAAAGATGGGAATACCAGACCACCTGACCTGCCTCTTGAGAAATCTGTATGCAGGTCAGGAAGCAACAGTTAGAACTGGACATGGAACAACAGACTGGTTGCAAATAGGGAAAGGAGTATGCCAAGGCTGTATATTGCTACCCTGCTTATTTAACTTATATGCAGAGCACATCATGAGAAATACTGGGCTGGATGAAGCACAAGCTGGAATCAAGACTGCCGGGAGAAATATCAATAACCTCAGATATGCAGATGACACCACCCTTATGCAGAAAGCAAAGAAGAACTAAAGAGCCTGATGATGAAAGTGAAAGAGGAGAGTGGAAAAGTTGGCTTAAAACTCAATATTCAGAAAACTAAGATCATGGCATCTGGTCCCATCACTTCATGGCAAATGGATGGGGAAACAGTAGAAACAGTGACAGAGTTTATTTTTCTGGGCTCCAAAATCACTGCAGATGGTGACTGCAGCCATGAAATTAAAAGATGCTTGCTCCTTGTGAGAAAAGTTATGACCAACCTAGACAGCATGTTCAAAAGCAGAGACATTACTTTGCCAACAAGGGTCCGTCTAGTCAAGGCTATGGTTTTTCCAGTGGTCATATATGGATGTGAGAGTTGGACCATAAACAAAGCTGAGCACGGAAGAATTGATGCTTTTGAACTGTGGTGTTGCAGAAGACTATTGAGAGTCCCTTGGACTGCAAGGAGATCCAACCAGTCCATCCTAAAGGAGATCAGTCCTAAAGATTCATTGGAAGGACTGATGCTGAAGCTGAAGCTCTACTACTTGGGGCACTTCATGCGAAGAGCTGACTCATTGGAAAAGACCCTGATGCTGGGAAAGATTGAAGGTTGGGGGAGAAGGGGATGACAGAGGCATCACTGACTCAATGGACATGAGTTTGAGTACTCCAGGAGTTGGTGATGGGCGGGGAGGCCTGGCATGCTGCAGTCCATGGGGTCACAAAGAGTCGGACACGCCTGAGCAACTGAACTGAACTGAACTGAATGTGTATGCTTCAGTACTCTCTCAATTCCTCCCACCCTTCCCCCACCCACTGTGCCCAACATCAGTTCTCTGTGTCTGCCCATATCTCGATGCCATAACCTTTTAAAAAATTGCTCATGCACATTTTTCTCCTTGACTGCTGGTATTTTAACTTCTGGTCGGTTAGACCAGGACTCAGCAGTGTGGCTGACTGCCTGAATTTGACCCTCTGCCTGTTTCTGTGAATAAAGTTTATTGGAACACAGCTGTACTTACTCATTCCTGTGTTGTGCTTGGCTGCTTTCATGCTACCAGCGGCAGAGCTGAGTTTGCTGGAGACTGTTCGGTTCACATGCAAAGAACACTTGCTCTTTGTGGCCCTTTAAGAAAGGGTCCATGGACCCCTGGTTTAATTTCATCTTCTCTCGAGCTCCTTTGTGTCTGTCACATACTCTCCATAGGTTTTCATCTTTTGTCTATTTGTGATTCATTCTGCATATTTTCTTCTGAACTATCTTCCAGCTCATTCACTCTGTCTTCAGATATGCTTACTGTGTTATTTTTTCCACTGCCACGATAATATCAAATACTACTTTTTATAGTGCTAGGATTTTCATTTTATTTTTTCTGTATAGTTTCTAGTCTCTGCCAAAATTCTCAATTTTTGTTCTTTCCCTTCTTTAGTATAATGAGCAAACTGCATTTAAATTCTGTGTCACTTTTATAATGCATAAACAACTGAATGGTATAACATTAATCAAAAATGTCTGCATAGTGAGACTGGACTTAGAACCAGGGGGATTATTTATAAGATTCAAATTATTGTGACTTCCTTGGACATTTATCTTTGTGACTGTTTTATTCATTGCTGATATGGATGATCAGTTTCCTTTATGATTGACATTTTGTGTGTTGGGGGGCTATACTAATGTATTGAGTTTACATTCATTCCTTTCTGGTCTTGCAGAATTTCTATCTCAGGACATGGAAAGATGGAAGTCCAGTTACCTAACTATAGCCAATTATGTTCCATAAACACTCTAACATGATCTGGGACTAGAGATAGAAAAGTAGATGGGATTTTCTGTCTCCATACAGATTCAACTGCAGTCTTTTATAAAATGCAATAATAGTAACCTTACACTTTTACTTAATAGTACCTTAAACTTGAGTATAAAAAAATTCTGTGTCAGGTAATTCCAATATCTGAAGCAATTATGTTTCTATTCTGTGTGTTTCATTCTTGTTGACTGATCTCCTTATGTGTTTATTCATTTTTATTATTTGCTACATACTTTCGGCAAAATTGCAGAAATCATTTGAGACTAAAGATGATGTTTTCTTACCTAGGGAGGGTTTCTGTTTGCACATTCCAGCTTGCTATACTGTGATCAAGCTGACCAAGCAGAGCTTCTGTCCCACGAGGGCCCAGCTACTCCTGTTTCACTTTCACTACCCAGGGGTAGCCGTCAGCGCCCTGACTCAGAGATGGTGGCCTTTGCAAGCAACTCTGTGGCAGCCGCAGTGGGCAGGCCCTGAGCCATGGTACTTGTGATGTAAAGTGTCTCCTTCCTGGCGTACAGTGGATCCTTCTCTGTGGTTCTTCTGTCATTTCTTCCAACAGTTATTTTTTCAGTAAGCTTTTGCTGTCTTTGTTAATATTATTTCTTAGAATCTTTCACTGTGATCCTGTTGTCAATGGAATTGTTTCCTTACTTCCTTTTTCAAAAGGAGAGTTAGTTGATTTTCTGTGTCTCTTCTTAACCAGCAGCAGGATGTTAGACTCCTCAGTGGTTTCCCAGTATTTGTTGAGTGATGTCATTCTTTGTCCCTTTTCATTTTCCACAGTCTACAAGTATAAATAAAACAGTTATGAGAGGGGATATGCTTTTCTAGTCCTTGTTTTTGGCTTTGTTTTAGTCCTTGATTTAAACTGAAATGATTTTAGTGCCCCATCATTTAAGAAGATAATTCTAATTAGATATTTTTGGTAAAAATACTTTTTTTTTATTTAAGAACTTTTCTGCTTTTGCAATGTTTTACTAAGTATATCTGCTAAATTTTATCAAATTATCTCATGATAAAGTTTATAGGTATTAATATAAAACATATTAATACATTTTCTAATTTGATCCACACTTGCATTTCTCAGTACATCATATTGTCTTTATTAGGCTTCGGTAGTAAAGTTTTCCTGACTTCCTGATATTACTGGGAGGTGGTATTCAATTTTTCCTGTGACAGGATAATTTAAATAGCCCTACTGCGACGGACCGCGGAGAAGCGTGACCTTTAGGAGTTACCCCTCGCCCAAGGTCAGGGATAGCAATGGAGAGCGCCAGACTGCGAAAGCGCAGGAGCTGTGGCCGAGAGGAGCTTCCCTGCGTCCGAGGTAAGGGGTGGCAGCCGAGAGGAGCTCCCCCACGCCCCAAGTCAGGGATGGCGGCCAAGAAGAGCTACCCCACCCCGGAGGTCAGGGGCCCCGCCCGAGAGGAGCTACCCCACTGCTAAGGAGCGGCTGCTGCGTGGGCGCAGGAGGGCCGAGAGGAGCTACTCCACGTTCAAGGTCAGGAGGGGCGGCCGTGAGAAGATAGCCCTCGTCCACGGTGAGGAGCAGCGGCTGCGCTCTGCTGGAGCAGCCGTGAAGAGAGACCCCACGTCGAAGGCAAGAGAAACCCAAGTAAGGCAGTAGGTGCTGAGAGAGGGCATCAGAGGGCAGACACACTAAAACCACAATCACAGAAAACTAGCCAATCTGATCACAGGGTCACAGCCTTGTCTAACTCAATGAAACTAAGCCATGCGGTGTGGGGCCACCCAAGATGGATGGGTCATGGTGGAGAGGTCTGACAGAATGTGGTCCACTGGAGAAGGGAATGGCAAACCACTTCAGTATTCTTGCCTTGAGAACCCCATGAACAGTATGAGAAGGCAAAATGATAGGATACTAAAAGAGGAACTCCCCAGGTTGGTAGGTGCCCAATATGCTACTGGAAATCAGTGGAGAAATAACTCCAGAAAGAATGAAGGGATGGAGCCAAAGCAAAAACAATACCTAGTTGTGGATGGGACTGGTGATAGAAGCAAGGACCGATGCTGTAAAGAGCAATATTGCATAGGAACCTGGAATGTTAGGTCCATGAATCAAGGCAAATTGGAAGTGGTCAAACAGGAGATGGCAAGAGTGAATGTTGACATTCTAGGAATCAGCAAACTAAAATGGACTGGAATGGGTGAATTTAACTCAGATGACCATTATATCTACTACTGTGGGCAGGAACCCCTTAGAAGAAATGGAGTAGCCATCATAGTCAACAAAAGAGTCTGAAATGCAGTACTTGGATGCAGTCTCAAAAATGACAGAATGATCTCTGTCCCCGTTTCCAAGGCAAACCATTCAATATCACGGTAAACCAAGCCTATGCCCCAACCAGTAATGCTGAATAAGCTGAAGTTGAACAGTTATATGAAGACCTACAAGACCTTTTAGAACTAACACCCAAAAAAGATGTCCTTTTCATGATAGGGGACTGGAATGCAAAAGTAGGAAGTCAAGAAACACCTGGAGTAACAGGCAAATTTGGCCTTGGAGTACACAATGAAGCAGGGCAAAGGCTAATAGGGTTTTGCAAAGAGAATGCACTGGTCATAGCAAACACCCTCTTCCAACAACACAAGAGAAGACTCTACACATGGACATCACCAGATGGTCAACACCGAAATCAGATTGATTATATTCTGTGCAGACAAAGATGGAGAAACTCTACACAGTCAGCAAAAACAAGACAAGGAGCTGACTGTGGCTCAGATCATGAACTCCTTATTGCCAAATTCAGACTTAAACTGAAGAAAGTAGGGAAAACCACTAGACCATTCAGGTATGACCTAAATCAAATCCCTTCTGACTACACAGTGGAAGTGAGAAATAGATTTAAGGGACTAGATCTGATAGTCAGAGAGCCTGATGAACTATGGACGGAGGTTCATGACATTGTACAGGAGACAGGGATCAAGACCATCCCCATGGAAAAGAAATGCAAAAGGCAAAATGGTTGTCTGAGGAGGCCTTACAAATAGCTGTGAAACGAAGAGAAGCAAAAAGCAAAGGAGAAAAGGAAAGATATTCCCATTTGAATGCAGAGTTCCAAAGAATAGCCAAGAGACATAAGAAAGCCTTCCTCAGCGATCAATGCAAAGAAATAGAGGAAAACAACAGAATGGGAAAGACCAGAGATCTCTTCAAGAAAATTAGAGATACCAAGGGAACATTTCATGCAAAAATGGGCTCAATAAAGGACAGAAATGGTATGGACCTAACAGATGCAGAAGATATTAAGAAGAGGTGGCAAGAATACACAGAAGAACTATACAAAAAAGATCTTCGCGACCCAGATAATCACAATGGTGTGATCACTCACCTAGAGCCATACATCCTGGAATGTGAAGTCAAGTGGGCCTTAGAAAGCATCACTATGAACAAAGCTAGTGGAGGTGATGGAATTCCAGTTGAGCTATTTCAAATCCTGAAAGATGATGCTGTGAAAGTGCTGCACTCAATATGACAGCAAATTTGGAAAACTCAGCAGTGGCCACGGGACTGGAAAAGGTCAGTTTTCATTCCAATCCCAAAGAAAGGCAATCCCAAAGAATGCTCAAACTACTGCACAATTGCACTCATCTCACACGCTAGTGAAGTAATGCTCAAAATTCTCCAAGCCAGGCTTCAGCAATACGTGAACCGAGAACTCCCAGATGTTCAAGCTGGTTTTAGAAAAGGCAGAGGAACCAGAGATCAAATTGCCAATATCCGCTGGATCATCGAAAAAGCAAGAGAGTTCCAGAAAAACATCTATTTATGCTTTATTGACTATGCCAAAGCCTTCGACTGTGTGGATCACAATAAACTGTGGAAAATTCTGAAGGAGACGGGAATACCAGACCACCTGACGTGCCTCTTGAGAAACTTGTATGCATGTCAGGAAGCAACAGTTAGAACTGGACATGGAACAACAGACTGGTTTCAAATAGGAAAAGGAGTACGTCAAGGCTGTATATTGTCACCCTACTTATTTAACTTGTATGCAGTGTACATCATGAGAAACTCTAGGCTGGAAGAAGCACAAGCTGGAATCCAGATAGCCGGGAGAAATATTATTAACCTCAGATATACAGATGACACCACCCTTATGGCAGAAAGCAAAGAAGAACTAAAGAGCCTGATGATGAAAGTGAAAGAGGAGAGTGAAAAAGTTGGCTTAAAGCTTAACATTCAGAAAACTAAGATCATGGCATCTGATCCCATCACCTCATGGGAAATAGATGGGGACACAGTGGAAACAGTGTCAGACTTTATTTTGGGGGGCTCCAAAATCACTTCCGATGGTGATTGCAGCCATGAAATTAAAAGACACTTACTCCTTGGAAGGAAAGTTATGACCAACTTAGATAGCATATTAAAAAGCAGAGACATTACTTTGCCAACAAAGGTCCATCTGGTCAAGGTTATGGTTTTTCCAGTGGTCATGTATGGATGTGAGAGTTGGACTGTGAAGAAAGCTGAGCGCCAAAAAATTGATGCTTTTGAACTGTGGTGTTGGAGAAGACTCTTGAGAGTCCCTTGGACTTCAAGGAGATCCAACCAGTCCATCCTGAAGGAGATAAGTTCTGGGTATTCATTGGAAGGACTGATGCTGAAGCTGAAACTCCAATACTTTGGCCACCTCATGCTAAGAGTTGACTCATTGGAAAAGACGCTGATGCTGGGAAAGATTGGGGGCAGCAGGAGAAGGGGATGACAGAGGATGAGATGGCTGGATGGCATCACTGACTCTAAGGGCATGAGTTTGAGTAAACCCTGGGAGTCTGTGATGGACAGGGAGACCTGGCATGCTGCGATTCATGGGGTCGCAAAGAGTCGGACACGACTGAGCGACTGAACTGAACTGAATGGTTAAAGGTTACTTTAAAATCAACTGTTAGTTTACCTGGGCTTGGTATCTTTTTTGAATAGCAGTGTTTTCATCCATCTTTTCTATGGTAATTGATCCATTCAAATGTTTCACCCTTTCTTGGTTCCTTTTCAATTGCCTGGGGGCCTTGGTCTTGCTGGAAGTATTCATTCCTGACCCTGGTTCTTCCGGACCAAGGGAGCCAGTTTTGTTTCACTTGCATGCAGTTGTCCTCAGGCTTTACAAGCTATGGGTTCAAGAAGTGAAGATGCATGAGCTTGAGGACGGAGAATAGCTTTGGCCCCAGCTCTCCAAGTCTTTTTGTCTTTTTGTTTTACTAGTTCACAGCTTTAGAGTGTTGCCCACCTAGCAACTCCACTTTACCTGACAATATAGCTTGCCCAACTTGAGAAATGCATAAGACCAGAGGAGAAATTGTTTTGGGGGTAAGAGGAAACCTGGAATAACAGTGAACTATTTGTTTACAAAATAAAAGTTCATTAGACCAAACCTCTACCCCACCTCTACCCTTGGGCAAGATGTCCACTTGTCTTCTGTCATGGCTTTAGTTGTTTGGGTTGTCTTGGAAATAATTAGGAGACTCAAGATATGTGTTACTAGACCCACAAAATGTCTGCCATAGTTTTATTGCAGAGGAAGAAAGTGTCCTTAAGTTCTTCTGGCTGGTCTAAGAGTTAGACAGACATGAGACAGATTAACTAGGAAAAAGTAAACAAAGTCTAATAGCCTGCATACATGGAAGAGACCCAGGAAGGCTGAGTCACTCACTAAAATGGTCAAGTCCTGCACCTTAAATACCATCTTCAAGTAAGGACAAAAGGGGATGTCGGGGGTAGTGATTTAGGACTTCACAGTGGAAGAAGGCAGTTCACGTGAAGAGGGAGAGAAAACAAGTGAGCGCTCAGTCGTGTCCGACTCTTTGTGACCCCATGGACGGTAGCCCGCCAGGCTCCTCTGTCCAAGGGACTCTCTAGGCAAGAATACTGGAGTGGGTTGCCATGCCCTCCTTCAGCGGATCTTCCCAACCCAGGGAGCAAATCTGTGTCCAGGTACACCTTCTACCTTATAGGTGGAATCTTTACCACTGAGCCACTGGGGAAGCCTGGTGAAAGGAAATGCTGATGAACAAATGTCTGCTGGGTCAGAGTGACACAGCGAACTCTGATGTCTGGGCCCTGTCCGTTTACCCCACTCCCACCCCTCACCCCAGTTCTTTGCAGACGCATCCCTCCCTGGCGATGCTCTGATCCAGCCCCTTTATCTCAGTTCTTTAGGCAGCTAAAGAGGAGGTAAATATAAACCCTCTGAGTCTTCTATTTCTTCAAAATAATCAGCCTAAATTAACTCTCATGCCAACGAAGCACATTTGGGGGGACAAATTGTTTTTCCCAACAGTTTGTTTTTTAGTTTTTAAAATATTTAATTTATTTATATAGTTTCACTAGACAGAGTTGCAGCATGTGGGATCTAGTTCCCCAACCAGGGATTCAACCCTGGGCCCTTGCACTGGGAGCCAGGAGTCTTAGCCACTGGACCACCAGGGAAGTCCCCCAACAGTCTCCTTGAGACATTCTTACTGTTTCCATCTAGAACGCTTTGCTTGTGTCCATGAAACATACCACCAGATACTGGTCTAGGATGTATCAATTTCCCCTAAACGTCTTTCATTCCGTTAGATTTATATTAGCATAACCATAAATAAGCTATGAAGGGAAGTTTCTCTTTCTTTAATGATGACTGAAATTATTTTGATATAATAATAATTTTAACTGACATAATTATAAATTTATTTTTGTACTATTAAAGAGATCTGTATCCAGAGTTGAGTTTATAGATATATTTAGAAATGAAGAACAAATACTAAAACTGCTAAAATTAAAAGTTTATTATTTGGTATAATCTCCAATTAAGTTTTTCTATTCCTTGTTGAAATTTATCTTGAAAATAAATTTATTTTCACATCATTTTATATGCCCAAGAGAAAAAGAAAACAGCCCCTAGATCAACATTGAAGCACCATCTGCCTGCTTAACTGCCGCTCGCGGATTTTTTTTTTTCTGTTTTAGAAATTATTTAACATGGAGAATGAATGTATATAAATATTTAAGACTAGATTTACATATGCCAAAAAAAATTGAAGAACAAACTGGTGATGCAATCAATATTTGTTCTGTTCTTTTATTAATTGAACAGAAAACAAAACTAATGGGAAGTAATTTTCCCTTACAGGGAAGTTGTCCAAACTTTGCAAAGAGAAATAGGAGGACAGATCCCTGGAATGTTCTCTCTGTTCTGCAGAGCCTGGCTCCCTCCCCCACCCTCATCCTCCTGCCCCTCTTGCGTTAACCATTTGCATGTATATGATGGCAATAAAACACAAGTTTAAAAAGAGTATAACATGCTACTATTTCATGTCTGTAAACCATCCGCTGTTTCCATTTTTGTGTTCTCTTCCAGTCTTTTCCCCATAGGTCCCCGTAATTTAGAGTGTCAGTATAATAGTTTGGATTCAACTCTGCAAGTTTTGTAGGGGAAGAGAGGAGGGAGAAGAGGGAGGGAGAGGTAGATGAGGAAGGAGAGACAGGAAAGGTTTAGGAACCAAGCCCTGTGTCCAGATTCCTGAAAGCTTGTAGTGTCCCCGCCCCCAGACTGGAATTGAAGAGACTAATGTGGGTCTCTTAAAGCCGTGAGATCAGAATAGTCTCATTCCAGAAGCACAAGCAAAAAATTACTACAAGGAATCAGATTCTTTACTTTCCTAAAGGGAATTGTGACGATTTATAAGCTGCATCTACATCTCTTTTTTGTCTGCATTTTCCTGCCCCTCATCTGCCCTCAAGCAGCAGTCCACTCCCACTCCGTCCTCTCAGCATGTCTAAAAGTGTTTTATGCCCCTGCTCTCTGCTCATCCCACCCCTAACCTTGTTACCTGGACTTTGTCTTCCTCACTGTGCTGTTCCGGACCCTCTGAGACAGACACCAAGACAGGATTAGACAGACAGGAGTATGACAAAAGCCACTGCAATGTTGTGAAGTAATTAGCCTCCAACTAATAAAAATAAATGAAAAAAAAAAAAAAAACCAGAAAGAATCATCTTTGAGGAAGTGAAGAGGGAGGACCTGGGGCCGTCTGACCTTGAGGAGAGAGGGAAGAAAGGAGGTGAGGTCACCTGAATCGGCAAGCAGAAACCTGGTCTAGCAAGAGTCCTCCCAGATCAGTGACTGGACATTAAAGCAAGGCCCTGCCATGGAGAAGCAGCTCAGGCTGATGGACTTGTGGCCAGGTGCCGGTGGATCCAAAAACAGAAACTCACATGCAAAAGTAAATGTACTAAAATAAAATAAAATAAATGTACTAAACAAAACAGGGAAAAAAATGGAATAGAGGTAATTTGAGTTTTCAAAATAAATGAAAAGAATGACCTATCTATGATCTAAAATAACTCAGGGAGGTTAGGAAACCCATTAGAAAATTGAAATCCTATTTGCTAATGTTTAAAAATTGCAGTGGTGAACACATAGGATTGGTGAAGTGAGCTAGCTCAGAGGTGTGGATGGGCAAATGGTGTAAAGATGGAAAGGGACATGATGACAGGAAAGTCAGGAAGAACATGTAATCTCACTTCCTAGAGGAGGCATCAGAACAGTGAACTCATGAATACAAATCAACCCCAAAAAGGTCCCTGTTGAAGAGATGTTTGAGTCTGTTAAGGGAAATGGCTCACCGAGCATCAGTGAGAAGCACTGAAAAGAGTCCAATATGTAGACATAAACTAGTTAATGTGTGAATTTCTGGAATTAGGAAAGCAAGAGTCCAACAACTGTTAAGCAGAAGGGAGTTAGAACTTGGGAATTTGTAACAGTCTCGGTGTATCCATATTTCAAAAAATGAGAAAGCTGGTTCTGAAGAGAAGACTAAGGATGCAGCTGAAACCATTTGATAAAGTGATGCTGGTGACTCTTGGACTTAACCAGCCACCCCAGTGAAAGCCAGGAATAGAGACGGGTTATAGCGGCAGGAACATGGCCAGTTTGAACTAAAGGGACAGAGAGGACAGAGCAGAATGAAGGAAGAGATTCTACACAGCAAACCCTCGAGCTAGTCAGCTGTGAATATGTACCATTCCTCAAGGGATTCACTGTCTTAAATATTTCCGTTTCTAAACAAGGATAAAAATAAATCAAGCAAAGGTTCCAACAGAGAGGAAAAACAGAAAGTCTAAAAATAACAGAGAAGTTAGTAGTTTATAAAACAAATAGAAAAATAGTGAATTAGAAAATTTTTAAAAATAGAAATGATAAAACAAAAGAACTATCTTTGTGACCAAAAAATAAAATTATAACTGGTAACATGTCAAAGTAAAAAAGATAGAAAACATTAATTTGATAATATTAGGACTTGCCAGCAGCAGCAGCAGCAGTGGTAAAGAATCTGCCTGCAATGCAGAAGATATAGGAGACCAGGTTTCGATGCCTGGGTTGGGAATATCCGGTGGAGGAAAGTACAGCAACCCACTCCAGTATTCTTGCCTGGAGGATCCCATGGACAGAGGAGCCTGGCGGGCTACAGTCCTCAGGGTTGCAAAGAGTCTGACACAAGTGAGCACACACGCAGTCATGCACGCACACAATTTGATAAAATTAGGGGATATAAGGAAGATATAATAGTTGTAGGGCTGAATTTAAAGTTATAGGAGAATGCTTTGTACAGCTGTAACTTTTATTAAACTCTCAATGAAGTGGAATATGTCTGGGTTTCCTAAAAATGTCTCGTAATGTTCTGTTCTGTGTGCCATAAGATCTGTCTTTCCATAGAATTGACTAGAATTATCAAATAACTGTCATGTTAATGGCACTGTTCTCTGACCGGAACAGCCTGGGTTTTGTGCCCACATGGTCGGTCACATCTGTGTCCAAGTCTGCGGCTCCATCCAGAGTCACATGTTTGTAGCTCCAGGGTGGCCGTGGTGAACATGTAAATAAATGGTGCTTCTATTTCCCGGGTCTTCTTTCCTTCTAGTTTTGTATCTGAGAGCCACCTGCTAAATGTCTTCCAGACCATCACTAGATCTGCTTTCAGCTTTTCCCTCCTTAGGCTGAATCCTGGCTCATGTGACACAGAGACAGCCCTTGGTTTCCTTTTCCTTCCTTGTTCATAATAACTTAGTCTTGATCCACGTGGTTAGTTCTGTGGCTGTTCCTTAGCTGCTCAATGGTTTCCGAAATCCAGTTCTTTTTCAGATATCAATTTATGTGTAAAACAAGGTGAGGAAAACTCTGGTTCCAATACATTTTATACCATTATGAGTGTAGATTTTTTTTTCTAATTCATAACATTATTACTGATTGCACAGCTTACCATTCAAAATCGAGATCCTCCAGGCCTTTGGAGAAGCCCAATATGGTGATGGTGGTGGGGGTCCACCCAATGCAGGAACCACCTTGGGGGTGCTCAGAATCTCATCATGCCTGGATGGATGGGCTGCATGGACCAGCCAACTCTACTGCCGTCCGCATGTGGAACTGCAAGACCAGGCCTTCACAGTACAGGTATCTTTTGTGGCTGCTGGCGCATCCCAGGGGGCTGTCCTCACATTTCTGATCTCACCACATTCACTTCACAGGTATTGCTGGGAGCCCAGGCTTCTAGGTCAATGATACACTTTTCTGCTCTGCCTCATCTTTTTAGCAAACCCTCTACTGAATTCAGTTATTGCACCTAGACAGCATATTAAAAAGCAAAGACATTACTTTGCCAACAAAGGTCTATCTAGTCAAGGCTATGGTTTTTCCAGTGGTCATGTATGGATGTGAGATTTAGACTATAAAGAAAGCAGAAGAATTGATGTTTTTGAACTGTGGTGTTGGAGAAGACTCTTGAGAATCCCTTGGACTGCAGGGAGATCCAACCAGTCCATCCTAAAGGAAATCAGTCCTGGGTGTTCATTGGAATGACTGATGTTGAAGCTGAAACTTCAATACATTGGCCACCTGATGCGAAGAGCTGATCCATTGGAAAAGACCCTGATGCTGGGAGGGATTGGGGGCAGGAGGAGAAGGGGATGACAGAGGATGAGATGGTTGGATGGCATCACCAGCTCAATGGACATGGGTTTGGGTGGACTCCGAGTGTTGGTGATGGACAGGGAGGCCTGGCATGCTGTGGTTCATAGGGTCGCAAAGGGTTGAACACAACTGAGTGATTGAACTGAACTGAACTGAACTTGCAGTTTCAACTTTTTCAGTATAGTCAGTTCTCAGTGAAATTCTCCAACTTTTCTTCTGTTTTCTGGATCACGTTAATCTATTACTTAAAAATGATGGCAGATCTCAAAAATCCCCGCCTTCAAAAAACCCTTGTGTAATAGTCACCTGTCTCATTTCCTATTTTGCGTGTCTCTTGGCTTGGGATTATTTCTTGGCTTACCCGGCTATTTTTAATTAAATGACAGATACTGTGAAAGTGACATTGTGCAGGCTCCGCATGAAGCCTCTGGGCCGACAGAATACAGGAGGGCGCAGTGATCTGGCTGTGGACGGGTGTGAGGCTTTGTTCAGGCATGTCTTTCCCGGCACCTCCCCCGCCCCATCCTAGGGCACAGCCTGTCTGAAGTCCTGGTTGAAAACCCCTGCTGTTTGTCAGGGCTCCTCCACCCTCCCTCCTGAGCACTGCAGTCCTGGTGGGTCTCTACAGGCTCCAGCCACCCAGCCACTGCTTTCTGCTTGGGTTCTGCTTGTCTTGCCTGGCACATCACAGCTCTGCAGTCTGTAAATGCCTGGAAGAAAATTCCTCACTTTTTTGTGATTCCCTCTTCTCAGATACAGCCTCCCTCTCAGATCCCAGCTGTCCTGGCAGCTCCAATGCTAACTCCCATCTCCCAGCTCAGTCAGAAGGCTTGAGCTCCGTTTTCAGCAGACATGCGTCTCTGCTCCAGATCCTGTAAACACCCTGAGCACTGGGGCTGTGAGTGTGGAGTTCAGTTCAGTGAACCCGCCTTTTCTCTGATGGCTAGACCTCCAAGTCCTTTGCTGTCTGATATCTTCAAACCATTTTTTTAAAATGCATGTATATTTTATCCAAACCTTAGAGTTGATCTCAGTGGGAGAGTTTTTCATACACTCTGTCATGGTGTGAATGAAAAATGTCGCTGCCAAGCAAAGGATGCTGCAGTCATCAAGCCATCATCACATTCCAGCTCCCCGAAGGCGAGGCCTGAGGGCACTCGGGATGGCAACAAACAGGCTGCCTGCCTGCTGGCAAGCCCCCAGCCACTGCTGCTCCCCAACCTCGGTGCCTCCTGAGGGGACTCAGGATGAGAGAGCATAGGACGCCAGCCCCAGAGAGCTGAGGTGCAGATCAAAGGGATGACTTCAGCAAGCCCAGACTCTTGCATCTTTCCCTTGGTAGAAAAGCACTGAATTCCTTAACCTGGGATATCCAGTTTTCTTTAATTAATAGTAATCTTTTGATGTTCCAACTCCCTGGTCTTGTTGCAAAAACCCCTGTATATCCTGCCCCACCACCCGCTGCCTCTTCTGAGCCTCAGTCACCTGACAGGCTGTGTCCTAGGCTGACGTCTTCAGTGTTGTCCACCAAATACAAGATAATTCTCAACTTTTAGGTTGTGCATTTTTTTTCATTCAACACTAACAATTCCCAAATGAGTAAGGAGAAGATAATGAGCCCTGTAGGATAGTGTTGACTGAAAAAGTACACACAGCCTAAAAGTTGAGTTATGTTCTATCCAGTGAGAATTTTTAGGACTTTAAGCCTGGGAGATAGCATGTCAAGTGAGCCTGAGAGAACTGTTCTGAGGAGGCAAGGGGAGAAGCAAGGTTATATAGAAGTTTTGCAGCAAAGGACAGGTAGTGTGAATGTCAAAAGATTATTGTGAATTAAAGAAAATCAGATATCCCAAGTAAAGGAATTTAGCATTTTTCTATCTGTGGGAGGATGCAAGAGTCTGAGCTCACTGAAATCATTCCTTTGGTATGCACCTCAGCTATCTGGGGCCAGTGTCCTGTGTTTCCACAGACTGTTTCCTCAGGGCTCACCATAGGGAGTGGCTGCGGTCTGATGGCGGCTAGAGGGCAGGCATCCCTTCCTTCCTGAGTTTCCTCAGGGCTCACCAGCCACCGTCTGTGGTGGCTGGAATTCTGGTGACTGTGACATCTTTGTTTACTGATATGACAGGAAATATTCCATTTCTTATTTGTTTACTCTCTGTTTTTTTTACAAGAGATGCCTGAGTATTAACTGCAAGGTGGAAAAATTAAGGTGAAGAATGTTCACACTACAAATATTAGATTCTGGAGATCTTTTGTTCAGACTCCCTCAACACACAGATGGGAACATTGAAACTTAGAGAAATCAAGAGATTTGAATTCAGATTGCATATCTGACTTTCTTTTGCAAAACATCTCTTTCTCTGCAAAGTTTCTGGTATAACCTAATATGCCAGCTGGCCCTCCTAGTTCAGAATCCTACATGTGAGTGATGACCACAGGGTGCCCATTTGCCATTGCCAAAGGCCTTCTAAGGCTTACTGACTTCAGATAGAATATTTAGAGGTTATGCTAATTGTTTTCATTTATTTCCAATTTACACCATTTCTTCCAATACAGTTTTATTGGTCACTGTGGAAAGCTGACAAGGGGGCCTTGAGCTCCTGGGGTTCACTATCCACTCTTGGGGTGCAAGCAGGATCCAAAGGGATGCCTGTGAGCATCCTCAGATTCCATCTGGGCCACCAGCCTGCAGCCGCCTCCTGGTTGCCTCTCCTGTGATGGCTCTGGGTCCCCAGGTCCTGGGACCTCCTCCTTCAAGGACCAGTCTACTGGCTGAGGTCCCAGATTCTGACAGAATCCTCTGCCTCTTCCTGCTTCCCTCAGATCCCACACACAAGCTGCAAACATTCACCTACTTGAGGAAACACAGGTGCTGTGGCCAGGCTGTTTAATTGATTCATCATCTTACTCTGGTAGTTAGGCGCAGCTTTATTCAATACGATGGCACATCATCAAGTTTAACCTTCAAAATAGAAGCCTCAGTAGCATCATGAAGAATGGAAGAAATGGCAACTCCAGGAAATAGTCCTTTTCCAAATACTATTAACATATCTGTGGACAAAAAATAGACACCTGCCATTCCAGTAAACAACAAATTTGGGGCCACCAAGGCATCGGCCACTGTAGCTGCCCCCCCCGCCAACCCCTGACATGTACCCTCTGGGTGGATTCAGGATGGAGCAAACCAGGATGATGGCCCTAGATAGCGAAGATGCACATCAAAGGGATGCTTTCAATGAGCCCAGACTCTTGCATCTTCCCATACACATAAAAGTGCTAAGATCACTAACTTGTGATGTTTGGATTTTGTGATTAGCACAATCTTTTGATGTTCAACTATATATTTTTTTTCAGCAAAAATTCCCATGTCTCCTGGCTGCTCCTTTACCTCTTCAGAATAGACCATTGGAGTTCACTCAGAGGCTGCTTCCCGGGCTACAGTCCTCAAAAGGGTGCCAGATGAAACATAATTGCAACTTTTAGACTGTGCATTGTTTTAGTTGACATATCTAAAGTCACCTGAAACATACACAAGGCCAGCTGCCCGGGTTTCTCTTCCTCAGTGTTCAGTCTCTGAGGAGGAGGAGGTGCCCCCAGGTACCCATTTGGGCCCTTCTTCATTAACATCCTGTCTTCCCGTGACTCTCCACTCCTTGTAAAATCTACACCATTGGCAGCTTAGCCATCAACATAGCCACAGGAGTTTTATTTTTCTTGTGTCAATTCATTACTTAATTCTAAAGCTGTCACTCAGGTGTAGCTGTCCCGAGCTCTGGCTCTGTGTAGGTGCCGTGCTGGACCCTGGGATGCAACTCGAAGGTGGTCGTGGCTCTGGCTCCCAGGAGCTCCCCGCCAGGGACAGCAAGGGGTGCATGGGGAGCAGGGGCATGTGACAGGCAGCTCTGCAGGAGACACAGGAGCAGCCAGGAGGAGCGCTTAATTACAGGTGTCAGCCCTCCAGGCTGGGTTTGAAATGCGTGAGTCTCAGCCTAGTTTATTGTTAGTTCAGTGAATGCACCTATCTTGGGCTGGGTTGTACTGGTGTTTACTGGGGGGGGTGGGGGGAACAACCTAGAAGTTGAGAATGATGTTTTGTTTCATGGACAAAACTGAAGACTTAAGCCCAGGAATCAGCCTCTCAGGGTAATCTGAGGGACTGCTCAGAAGAGGTAAGAGAGGAACCAGAATATATAGGAATTTTTGCAACAGAGACAAGGTGGTCAGAACATCAAAAGATTACTGTTAATTAAGGAAAACCAGACATCTCAAGTTAAGGGATTCAGCATTTTTCTGTTTGTGGGAAGATGCAGGGTCTGGGCTCACTGAAATCATTCCTTTGATCTACACCTTAGCTCCCCGGGGCCAGTGTCCTGGGCTTTCTCAGCCTGAGTCTCCTCGGGGTCCATCTTGGGGGGTTAGCACTGGATGAGGGCTAGATGGCGGGCTTGCTGTCTCCATGCTGGGTGCCCTCGGGGCTCACGTCTGGGTGGTTGTAATGTGATGGCTGGATGGCTGCAGCATCCTTTGTGTAAGGATATGGCGGCCACACCTTTTTACTCACACTGGTAACCAGGACAGAGCTGGGGCCTCAACACAGGCTCCTTTTCGGGAGATCTGATTTGGGCCCGTAACGGGGGAGAGACCTCCTTGTCTTTCAGTGCTCCACTGGCACCTCGAGTCCTGCGCTGGGCCTGACACTGTGTGTCAGTCACAGCGAAGGGGTGCCCGTATTAATGGGGTCCCGGCGATGTCAACAACAGCCGCCCCCCCCACCATGACCTCCCTGCTCTGAAGTCAGAAGGACACAGAAAAGTTCAGATCAGCAGTGCCCATCAGCTACCTACTTGCACAACTGTTCTTCAGCAAGAAAACATTATATGATGTGTTCATTCTGACATTAGCCATTTTTAGCCTGAGGGTCCTTGAATACTAGCCAGGCCAGATCAACAGAATTTAATGTATTAGTAATTAGTTATGAGTCATGTGACTTGGACTAATGGTATCTCATTTCCATATTTATAAAACTCAGCATGCTTCATATTTCTTCTAAAGTACCATATAAATAAGAAAGTTAGATATCATAGTTAGATTAGTTGGTCAAGATTAAAAACTATTTTTCTCTATTCCCTACTCTCTAATGAAGGTTTATTTGACACTGAATAACTGCGGTGACCAGAATCTGCTTTTGTATGTCACGGTTCTCTTCAGTGACTCCTATTTTAGTTCATCAAATTCTCATATGTGGTATTTTTTCTCAAGTCTCTTAGTGGTTCTCAGGCTACAAGTCTATAATATTAAAGTAAGTGTTCCATGAAAATGAAAAGACAACAACTACACATCAAAACTTATGAGACCACAGCTACAGTAGAATTGAAAGGGAAATTTATGGAAGTAAAACTTACACTTGAAAAGAGGAAAATTCTCAAATTGATAATATAAGCCACCAACTCAAGAAACTAGAAAAAGTAAAGTAGACTAACTAAAAGTAATAGAAAGAATAACACAGTAAAGATAAGAACAAAAAGATAGCAAAACCGAACATCAGTTTTGAAAATTAATGAAATAAAAAGCTGGTTTTCTAAGATCAATAAAACTGATAAACACCTAGCAAGACATAGGGAAAAAAATTAGAGAAGATGCAAATTACTAAGATTAGGAATAAAACAGGAGATGTTTCTCACAGAAATTAAAAGAATAATAAAGGAACACTAACAACAGTTCTGCACACATTAACAATTTAGAAGTTATGAACCAACTCCTTGGAAAATATGAGCTCCCTCAAGTACTGAATCTGACACAGATAATCTGTATGAAGGGTGATTCCCTGGTGGCTCAGACGGTAAAGAACCTGCCTGCAACACAGGAGACCCAGATTCAATCTCTGGGTCAGGAAGATCCCCTGGAGAAGGGAATGGCTACCCACTCCAGTATTCTTGCCTGGAGAATTCCATGGACAGGGGAGCCTGGCGGGCTAGAGTCCATGGGGTTGCAAAGAGCAACACTATTGAGCAACTGATTTTTTAAATCTGTGTAAAGCTATTAAAGAAATTGAATTCATAATTTTAAAACTCCCCTCAAAACTCCAGGTCCTACTGTTTTCACTGGAGAAAAATACCAAACATTTAAAGAATTAATATTACTTCCATCATGCCTTCCATCAATAGAAGAAGAGGAAATACATCCCATCTCATTCTATGAAGTCAGTATTATCCTGATACCAAAACTCAACACAAACAATATTTTTAAAAAGTACAAAGCAGTATCTTTAATAAATATGTGCTAACACAATTTCTCAACAAAATATTAGCAAGTCAGATGCAACAATATATAAAATGAATTTTATGCTATGACCACATGGGATTGTTTTTTCCAGGAATGCAAAGTGGGCTCAAAAATCAATCTATAGGATTTCCAGTCACCTTTTCTTCCTAAACACAAATGAGAAGCTCAACAAACTGAAACATCAGTGATATTTTTTAGATCCATCAGAAAAGTAAGATCACAAAGCAAACGAATCCCCCTAAAATTGCAGACATACAGAGACAGATATGCAACGTCACAACTCAGCGGAGCAGAGACCTCTGTGGGAATCAGTGCCCGGTAGGAAAACGAAACTTGTGCTTGATGAAAACCTAACTTGGGTTTCCGACTCTGAGTTTAAGGTGATGAAACAGTTCTGTCTTGGTTCTGGTGGCAGTCACACAGAACTACACCTGTGATAAAATGACACAGACGTGTACACACCCATTGTACCTGTCCGTTCCTTTGGTATATGTGTGAGTACATCTATCAATCTATACATATATGGGACTCCCCTCATAGCTCAGTCAGTAAAGAATCTACCTGCAGTGCAGGAGACCTGGATGCCAACTTCTGGTCTGGAAGTTCCCTGGAGAAGGAAATGGAAACCCACTCCAGTGTTCCTGCCGGGGAAATCCCATGGACAGAGGAGTCTGGCCAGGTACAGAACAAGGGTTGCAAGAGTCGGACAAGAGTTAGTGACTAAAGCGCCACCATATATGCATACATATATATATAAACATATATATTTTATATAGACGTATAGAGATATATACAGAAAAATATACATATATAAATCTATCTGTATATCTCTATATATAAATCTATATTTATATAACTATATAATCTATCTGAGCCACCTTGGAAGCCCATAAAATATATATATATAATATATGTATATAAATTATATATAGAATAAATTATATATATATATATTATATAAAGTTTATTTTGTAAATTCTTCAGGGGTCAACATATATACAGCCTAACTCTGTGTCACTGATACAACCACACAGAGACAAGAGTTAAGTGACTTTTGAACAAAATGCACCAAGTTGGAACACAAATCCCTCTCCCCTCCTGTCAATCTTGCCGTGTTGGACAAAACCATCCCCTCGTGGTGCCCATACCAACACGGATGGTTCTGCAAGGTGCTGGGAAGGGGTTATAGGACATAATCCACATGAAACAATGGTCAAAAATGTAATAATTACTCTTTTTTAATTGCAGGCCTGGGAGATAAACCTCTGATGGTCCAGATGCTTGTAGCACCTTTGCCCTGAATTTTATCCAGAGTTGAGTCTCAGTGCGGCCGAAAATCTGGGTTTCTTCTCACTATTCATCAATCAACAATAGAGAGATGACTTTATATCTAAGTATTTTGAAAGCTTCCAAGCAAAGACTTTCCTATGTGAGACAGTGTGAGCTGCTACACCCCACTTCTCAGATTATGTGCTTCAAGTACTGCTTTTTGGCCTCGCCGTTTCGCTTACGGGATCTCAGTTCCCTGACCAGGGATTGAACTCAGGCCCACGGCAGTGAAAGAGCTGGCTCTTAACCACTAGACTGCCAGGGAATTCCCCTAATCTTCCTTTTTGAACACTTGGTTATTTATGTGGGATTTTGCTTTTCCTCATGAATACAGATTTTACTAGGAGGCTATCGGCAGTTTCTTGTGAGCCTGGCTTTACCATATCTCTTCCTTGCCTGAAACAAATGATAACAAACACACTCCACATTGAAGCATTTTCTATACTTGACGGGGCGGGGGGGGGGGGCGGTCTCCAAGTCCCCACTGACCATGTGTGTGGGGGACACAGGGCCGCTGCTTCACATGAGCTCTGTGTACAGACGCAGTGACCCCCCTGAGACAAATTAGAAGTGAAAAAGCCAAATACGTAGTTAGGAGAATGTTATCTTTTGTGAAAGAAAGATGAATGATTTGTTTACTCTTTTAAAAAACAAGTTACACTAGGGGATAAATTAGAACCAGTAAAAGTGGTTACTGCAGTGGCCGGGGCAGCAGGTGGCCGAGGAGGAAGGAGGATTGGAGGGAGGATACAGTGAAACTGAGGGACCTCACTCCACACATCACTGTCCCTGGGACCACACAGAGCGAAGACTGAGCAACTTCTGAATAAAATACATTGACTGTAAGAACTATAAAAAAAAATTTTTGTTTACTAGGAATAACACTTATGGTGTCATTTTAAAACTTTTACGTAACTGTGAGATAGATGAATGTGTATTATTATTATTATTATTATTATTATTTTGGCCATGCGGCTTGTGAGATCTTAGTTCCCTGACCAGGGATTGAACTGGCATCCCCTGCAGTGGAAGTGGGGAGTCTTAACCACTGGACTGCCAGGGAAGTCCCAACATGTTTATGGTTTTAATAAACAAGAGTCTCAGTGCAAGAGAAGGTAGATAATTTAAAATCTAAGTACAATTAAGCAAAGAGTTAATGGAATCACTCAAATAAATATGTTAAATTTGAAGTGTTTCATTGTAAGAGAAAAGATATACATATATAAAATCTAAGAAGAAAGGATTTTGAATTCTAACAACGTAAACTCACAATTTAAAACCTGTATGTGTGTGTGTGTGTGTGTGTGTGCCCACTGAGAGGGGCTGGGAGCCGTGTCACCACAGTAATATCAGGCGCTTGCAATAATCAGGTCTCGGATCCTCAATATTCCTTTCTACCAAAGGACTCCAGGCCCCTCAGAGAAGAGGCTGAGGTGAGCTGAGGTGAGCTGAAACATGTCGGTGCAGACATGGAGGAGGCTGAGAGCTGCTGACGGGGTTAGTCAAAGGACATGGGAGCAGAGCAGCCTGACGTTCTGGCCTCTCTCACCAGCTGAATTTGGGACAATTGAATATAAAGACTGCAGTGGTTGCAAATCATTGACAAAGAAAGATCCAGAGTCCTACAGTGACTGCAGCCACTGAAGCATGAGTTATTCTGCTTAGAATTATTCTGACCAGAATTATAAAAAGGCCAGTTTTTATCCTGGAGTTAGTGGAGTAGTTTATCTTTTTTAATTTTGCAGTGTTTTTTTTTGATGACTTGAAAAGTGGCATTGAACGTGCTTCGGTGTGAGCACACGGTCAGAGACTTTAGAAGCAAAGGACGGGAGGATGAGCATGAGAGCCTGGCCTGAAATTCAGGGTCAGGGCATCTCTTCAGGCTGCAGTGAGGGCCCAAGTCTTCATTTAAGAAGGTCTGGAGTCTGCACAGTTGTTCCCCTCTGAGCTGGGGGTGTGAACCGTAACATAGAAACCATTTGCTCCACTGGAAATAATTCACACTGGAAATCTCCCCAATACCCATCTCTTTGTGTCCTGGATTTTACATGGAGTAAAATGCACATGGCACCTCTGTTGGTAGAGAAGCTGGTACGGGGTGTGGATTGAGAGTTGAAGGGTCCTTAGTTCTCAAGAAAGGCTACTGACAATGGACCCTTGGTCTCAGCTAAGCTGGGGCTTCTCAAAATGCGGCCCCAGACCAGCAACAGCATCACCTGGGACTTGTTATCCAAGCGGGTTCCATGGCCCCAGCCCAAACCTGAGAGTCAGAAGTCCTGGGGGTGGGACGGGCAATCAGGATTTCTGGAGTCCTCCAGGCCGCTGTTCCATCCGCTGACCTTTGAAACCTGCTCTAAGAGGTGTGGCGGTAACACTGAGTTTAGTTTGCTTTGAGCAATTTGCTTGTTTCTGCTCTCTCCTAAAAAGCCTGGTTCTCTGAAAGTCCCAATTAATCAAGTTTTTCTTTGATGACTTGGAATTAATTCAATCAAGCGATTGCAGATTTGGCCCCAGAACGGAACAGTCTATCGATGAAAATCACAGGATTGTCACTCATAAAACTTTTCAACAGCATGGCTTGCATTTCAGGAAAAAAGTGGGAGCAGTTCCCAGGCTGAAACGGTAACTTTTTCACTGTCGGTCCTGAAAGAGAGTGGATACAAGCTGTGGGGGAGAGCCAAGTCCCGAGTTAAATCTGTGGTGCACTTGGGCACACGTGTCATACACCAGTATAGCCTGTTTCTTCCTTGCAGGCCCGAACTGCTTTGCGGAGACGGCGGTCATCCCTGCCGGCAGAGAGGTGAAGACGGACGAGTGTACCATCTGTCACTGCACCTACGAGGAGGGCACCTGGAGAATCGAGCGCCAGGCCATGTGCACCAGACACGAATGTCGCCAGATGTAGGGCCCGCACGCCTCGCGTCTGCTAGACGCCTTGCCCAGCCTGGGCCTGCTGCGCCACTCGGAAACGCCGGCCGAACGGGCGACACTTTCCACGAGGAACCGTGAGGAACCGTCGGTCCTTTTGCTTTTCTGGGTCACAAAGACTGCAAAAGAAAGAACTGGACGTATTTCAAAACATCCACAAGAACTTAGAGCAAAAAAAAAAAAAAAACCCGTCTCTAAATAAATGTGCTATTTTCACAGTAAGTACACTGAAGTCCACTATTATATATGAAATGTATTTCTATAATCCCTCTATTAGAGAGCTTCTATACATGTTTTCTATAGATACAGATTAAAAATGCTGTGTTGTCAACTGTCCGAGCTGTGTACCTGCGTTTCTTTTTCAGTCTTGATTCCATCACGCGAGGTTATTTGTGGTCAGATTTTCCTTCGAATCTTGAGAATAGTGCACCCATGAATGGATCATGAGATAAGAGGATGGGTTTTTCCTAAGATCCTATCCAAATTATTTAACTTTTTATTTTACACTGTATATTTTACACTGTACTCAGTATAGCTGATTAACAATGTTGTGATGGTTTCAGGTGGGATCCTGTCCAAATTCTGTTTCATTACAGAGAGGTATGTAGTGTTGATCCTTAGAAAGTGAAAGTGAAGTCGCTCAGTTGTGTCTGACTCTGTGACCCCATGGATTGCAGCCACGGAATTTTCCAGGCAAGAGTGCTGGAGTGGGTTGCCATTACCTTCTCCAGGAGATCTTCCTGCCCCAGAGATCAAATCCGGGTCTCCCAAATTGCAGGCAGAGGCTTTACCTCTGAGCCATCAGGGGAAGGATCTGGTCTAATTCACACAAATTGTAATACTTCCTTCTTGTAACTTTCTGCTTTTATTATCTCCATGCTCAGTCATTTGGGAGATGCAGGTACAAAGGTAACTAATACAACATTTTTCTGTTCATTCAAAGCTCTCACACCATGGGCCATGGGTAGATGCACACAAATACGTCCGTTCACGTAACTTACTTTTCTTCTAAGAATGACTTTACATAATGCCATAAACTGAGGAACAGAATAGGCTGGAGAGTTTGCATTATTGGCGCCTCATGCTGAAGAAAGCAAATAGGGGGACCCTTGTTTCTCAGAGGAGCAGTAAGGGAAACCGAGCCCCGGAACAAGTCTATGCCTTCCATCTACATGCAGTACAGACAACCCAGCTGTCCATGGACTCGTGGGTCTCTTGGGACTGATCCTTTCTCCTCCACGATTGCCACATTCCAGTCCTCAGTGAGAGCCCTGTGTTCATGACTCCGCAAGAGCCAAGTGAGAAAGCAGTTGTTGAATATGCTAAAATAGCACTGACGGTCACGTGCAATGTTCCTGGAGTTACATGTCCTTCCAAATTGACTCCACTTCTCTTCATGTGGCTAAAAGAAGCCACTGCCAGTCCCGGCTGATCTGATCAGTGTGTGTTAGAGAATACTTCTGCCCTTATCGAGCACACCAACACTTGGCACACTGATGAGAAAGGTAGTCAGAGATTAATAGGTTTATGGAGAAAAGGCAGAATTATGGTCACTCTTCGACATCTTTAAAGCTTTTTGTCCCATACATTTATTCCAAAATTTAAAGTAAGCATCCATTAAGTACAAATTAATTGTGACCACAAAAAAGGAATAAATCATGGTCTCCTGCCTTCACAGACTTTTGGCCTCTGGTCTAACAGTAATAAGAAATGACTGTGCGCTGTGGTGGGGGCTGTGCTAGAGGTCAGCAGAGGCAAAGAGGCTTCATTCCATACAAAGAAATCATTCAGTCATTAAAGTATGAGTAATAGTCAAGCAAATTTAATGTTTTTGTCATCACTAAAAAATTGACCCATGTGGACCTTAGTAAACTGCAAAGCCACTGCTAACTGAATCCTCTGGAAATTTACAAATGCTTATATTTCGTTTTTATCTTGGGCCTGATGGGCTCTGCACACTGCTTTCCATGAAAATCCTCAGGGGAAGTGCCACCTAGACAATCTCAGGTATGATCAGCTTTCCAAAATTTAATTTTTGGTGTTAAAGGCCACTAGACATCAGCCATCTCTCCATCATCCCAGGGAAACATTTTATGGGACAAGGTTATACAAAGGTATGATTCTGCCAACAAACGGCCCAGCCCCCTGGGAAGTGGGTCAGGAGGGTTGTCTCAGCACATAAGAAGCCCCTCTGCTCCCCACTAGAGACTCCACCCGGGGGCCCAGAGTCCCCCTGCTTCCCTTGGTGATGTCACCCCTCCCCAGGGGGCAGTAAGCTCAGTGAGAACTTCAGGTAACCTGCTATTGGGTTGCACAGAGAGAGTGAACCTGATCTCCTCCCGGGACACTGTCTAAAGTCGTGTGACCCATCCTGGTCCCAGGAGGGCTTCTCAGAGTCGGAGTCCTAGGGCGGTTATCTCAGTAAACTAACCCCCCTCCTCTTTCCACATAAGGATGACGTATCACCAAACACAGGGCAGGACGTGGATTAATGACACAGCATAGACACAATACAGAATGTTACTACGTGCACTGTGGTCCAAGAGAAACGTAACTCTTGGGTTCTTTATTTCATGGTGTTGGTTTAGACTTTCACATCCACACATCAGGGGGAGATTTGGTTTCTACCTTTCTTCTCCATAGATCACTTTGCTGAGATTTCTAACAATGAAACTGCTCTATTCAATAAATGTAATGACCTCAAAACCTGCATTATGAATAGGGGACAGAATGAGTTAAAGTTACTGATTCCAAAATATGGTGGTTTTGACATAGCACTGAGGAAGGAGCCTCAAAATTCAAGAGCAGAAGTGGTGCGTGCCAAGTCGCTTCAGTCCTGTCCATCTCTCTGTGACCCCATGGATGGTAGCCCTCCAGGCTCCTCTGTCCATGGGATTCTCCAGGCAAGGATACTGGAGTGGGTTGCCACACACTCCTCCAGGGGATCTTCCTGACCCAGGGATGGAACCCGTGTCTCTTGTGTCTCCTGCATCGGCAGGTGGGTTCTTTACCCCTGTGCCCCCTGGGAAGCCCACAGAAGTGGTGGGAGAGCTACAATTCTTAAAATTCAAATAGGTCTGCTCTATGAATAACTAATAAATATGTTGGATGACTGCTTCAAGTGAAAAAAAAAAAGGAACTCATGCTTACCAGTGTATTAAATTAATTCATTTAAAATTATTCAAACTACATATCTGAAAACATGAAGGTACTTGTGTAACAGTAGAGTGATTCTGGAACTTTCTAACCTGACATTTTAGATTTTCAAGTTAGAGTCATCCTTTCGGTTATAGGCTCTTTCTTTGTTGGATGGATCCATCAGTACTTGTACATTGCACAAAGGCCCTGGGGAGTTACCAAAGCTCTTATTTCACTACTGCACGCAACAGACATTAGCTGTACCCTTAGCGATGTGCCAAGCCTGCAGTTCAGATATGCTTGTCTTCAAGGAGTTTATATGCTTATTTGCATTTGATTATTTTCTTTTTAATCTTTTCATACCTTCCATGCCTTCATCTCTGGTGTACAGGAAAACCTATTAAAGGACAAATTCTCAACATTTAAAAATTTTTGGCATCATGAATGTTTAATAAACACTTCTCTTCACTCCCCCAATGTTGTGTTGTATGTCTATGTTGTTTAAAAAAAAGTCCAAAATTTTTCAGAGAATTCGGATGTTTTTGATTATTTTGTTTTGCTTTTAAGCATTGAAATGGATTTTGTAATGTGTCCATTAGTTGAAACATGCAAAGTACAGAGTTTCTAACAAGCATTATTGAAAACTACATCAATTATTTTAATTATAGATTATTGAAACAGTGAAAACAAAAGCATAGACACAAGCCAAATTAGGTAAATAGTAACAACTAACTCTATTTGCTTGAATAGGCAAGAGATCATCTGCTTTTTATTTCCGAATGTCAGCCCACTGACGCGACGGGACAGTCCCAGGCGTCCCCATAACACTCCCCATGAGTGTTATGCTCATTCACTTCAGTTGCATCCAACTCTTTGCAACCCTACGGACTGTAGCCCGCCAGGCTCCTCTGTCCACGGAACTCTCCAGGCAAGAATACTGGAGTGGGCTGCCATGTCCTTCTCCAGACCTTCCCGACCCAGGAGTTCGCACCTCTTGTGTCTCCTGCGTTGCGGGCAGGTTCTTCTCCCACTTTCCCCGTTAGTGGCACCGTTGATTACAGCACATGGTTCCTCTGGCCAGTGTAATTTGCGACATAATGTTCTTAACAGATGCCCGCCACTAGCACTCTAATGGCTGATGCAGTCTTCCCGCATAATCTGGTTTACAGCAAGCGATACACATATTCTAGAAAAAAGTGCATTTTTATGGCTCATACTTTCACATTCCAGCTGCCACTCCTCACTGTTGCATGCTCCTCACTGCAAATCAACCTCCCAGTCTGTTTTATTTTCCTAAACATAGATTTCCATTTTGACTGAATTCTCCCAATTGTACACAGAACTGCCAGACTCCTCAGCATGGCAGACTAGCATCTTCACAAATAGGTCCTGGTCCACACTCCAACCCACCCACTGGCTCACAGCACTTAGGCCGCGGGTGCCTCAGACAGTGCTCTGAGTATGTCTCACCCTCCCACCCCTGCCTTTTCAGTGCTGGGAGAGTTGAGCCACTTTTCAGGATGAAACTTAAGGGTCATTACTTGTGAGGAGCCTTCCTTAGTCCAAATGATATGGTTATTCTATACCCCACCATAGTGTTCATTTGGTATCTTATTTTAGCATGATTAACTTTTTAAAATTAAATTACTGTTGATGTACAATGTCATGTTAATCCCGCTGTACAGCCAAGTGATTCAGCTGTACACATATGGTCATTCTTTTTTATATTCCACTGTGGTTTATCACAGGATACTGACCACAGTTCCCTGTGCTATACAGTAGGGCTTCACTGTCTGTCCATTCTCTATGTAACAGTCTGCATCTGCTAACCTCAAACTCCCTATCCATCCCTCCCCCACCCCGCCCCCTCTCGTCAACCGCAAGTCTGTTCTCTATGTCTGCGAGTCTATTTCTGTTTCATAGATAAGTTCATCTGTGTAACATTTTAGATTCCACATATAAGTGATACCATATATTTGTCTTTCTCTTACTTCATTTAGCACAATAATCTCTAGTTGTATCCATATTGCTGGAAGTGGCATTATTTTGTTTTATAATGCTGAGTAATATTCCATTGTATATGTACCACATCTTCTTTATCCATTCCTCTGTCAGTGAACATTTAGTTTGCTTCTGTGTCTTGGCTATTGTGAATAGTGTATTTTAGCGTGATTTCAAAATCATATCATACTTTGCCTTATGGTTCATTTTATTTTTGCTCTATTCTTTAAAATCTCTTTGATTCAGGCTATTACCCAATCCCTACTGTTGCACAGTTTAGGTTCAGCAGCCATAAGACATTCATTGGCCATTTCTGAGTCAGGGAAGTTTACTGAAGTGAAAGTCGCTCAGTCGTGTCCAACTCTTTGTAACCCCATGAACTTTAACCCACCAGGTTCTTATGACCATGAAATTCTCCAGGCAAGAATACTGGAGAAGGTAGTCTTTCCCTTCTCCAGAGAATATTTTGGTGTAAACTTTCTGAGGCTGAACATAATTAATTTCTTATACTGAGGACACATTGGTACTCATTGATGATAAAGCATGTCTATAGTTTTGGTATTTATTTACTGCTTATTTCCTATTTTTGGAATGTAAAGCTCTTATCTGAGACCTTCTTACACAGTTGTGAGTGCTCCTGCACATTTGAATTTTTTACATGATTAAACAACTCGATAGGTATCTAATGAATTAATGAATCAATGAACTGAGTTATCAGTACAGAAAAGTTTCTGTTTAGTTCAGTTCAGTTGCTCAGTCATGTCCGACTCTTTGCAACCCCATGGACTGCACCATGCCAGGCCTCCCCATCCATTGCCAACTCCCGGAGTTTACTCAAACTCATGTCCATTGAGTCGGTGATGCCATCCAACCATCTTATCCTCTGTCGTCCCCTTCTCTTCCTGCCTTTAATTTTTCCCAACATCAGGGTCTTTTCAAATGAGCCAGTTCTTCGCATCAGGTGGCCAAAGTATTGCAGTTTCAGCTTCAGCGTCAGTCCTTCCAATGAATATTCAGGATTGATTTCATTTAGGATGGACTGGTTGGATCTCCTTGCAATCCAAGGGACTCTCAAGAGTCTTCTCCAACACCACAGTTCAAAAGCATCAATTCTTCAGTGCTCAGCTTTCTTTACAGTCCAACTCTCACATCCATACATGACCACTGGAAAAACCATAGCTTTGACTAGAGGGACCTTTGTTGGCAAAATAATGTCTCTGCTTTTTAATATGCTATTTAGGTTGGTCATAACTTTTCTTACAAGGAGCAAGTATCTTTTAATTTCATGGCTGCAATCACCATCTGCAGTGATTTTGGAGCTCACAGAAATAAAGTCTGTCACTGTTTCCCCATCTATTTGCCATGAAGTGATGGGACCAGATGCCATATCTTAGTTTTCTGAAGGTTGAGCTTTAAGCCAACCTTTTCACCCTCCTCTTTCACTTTCATCAAGAGGCTCTTTAGTTTTTCACTTTCTGCCATCAGGGTGGTGTCATCTGCATATCTGAGGTTATTGATATTTCTCCCAGGAATCTTGATTCCAGCTTGTGCTTCATTCAGTCCAGCATTTCTCATGATGTACTCTGCATGTAAGTTAAATAAGCAGGGTGACAATATACAGCCTTGACATACTCCTTTCCCTATCTAAAGCCAGTCTGTTGTTCCATGTCCAGTTCTAACTGCTGCTTCCTGATCTGCATACAGATTTCCATAGCCTGTTGGAAAAGTGTTAAAAATTGATGGTTGTCTATATTTCAGGCTTCCCCATTGGCTCAGTATGTAAAGAATCTGCCTGCACCAGTGTCAAACTTCAATCTGAATTTGCAAAGAACCTGCTGTTCTAACCTAACATAGAAATGTGGCAATTAAGTCCACATGCCTAATTTTAAAAGTAATAAATCTCAATGAACATTAAGTGACACAGGACAGGCATGCCAGCTGAGAGTACTCAACCAAAGTTTCACTAACATTCAGAAAATGTAAATGAAAATGTGGTCTAACTGCTTGGCACATGGGCATTTTTTGGTGTAAGGAATACATTTTATTTAATTCCTACCTGTTAGGTTCAGATAAGTACATAAAGCCTGTTGCTGCCACATGATTTAGACACAGAATCAAAAATAATCAAAGGATATACTTGCAGTCATTTGTGCACATTACTGACATAGTCTGATGAATTAAAAAAATTGTAAATAGTTACACATAAGTTTTAACTCAATTTTCAGAAAATATAAACATTTCTCAAATTTATATAACATTTAATTATTTTACTTTAAAAAACCTTGGAAATAATTTCAGGCAAACTGTTCTTCAGTATATTTTCTTAGCATATTTGTTTTCTCATTTTCTTTATTATATTTATATTATCAAAAGAATACAACTCTATTTTTCTGTGTAATTTGAGGGATTTTTTCTCTTCATAAGCATGTAGTTTCCTACAATTAAAAAGAAAACAGTGAAAAGTATGCAGTAATGTGTTATGAAATTATCAGCATATTATATATATAACAGAGTAGTTTATTTCATAGTCTGAAATAATCCATTTAGGCAATCAAGAAATGCAAATTGTAAGACAAGAATTATGCAGTTTCCCCAGGCAGTAGTTAACATATCTTTTTTTTTTTTTTTTGCAGAAAAGTAAATATAGGCTCAGAAATTAAAAACTGACTCAAGTTTCAGTCCACTCAATGATGGAACCAGACTCTACTTTATACCAGAGCCAGAGACTTGAAGTCTTATCATTTGCTTTTATAGCAGAGACTAGGAATTAGAGGGAAATTTCCAAACTGCTCTTCTACTCTAACCCACAAACATACAGGGAATGAACAGCCACAGATTCCCCTAATTCAGCTACGGTGATCTCGACAGTTGTGAGACTGAAACGTTTTTCCTCACAAAACATGACTCTCTAAAGATTTGTCATATGGTATTACTTCTAACCAAACTATCAGCATCCCTGGTTAAAAGAGTGTTCAAGCGTCGGTGGTGTTTTATGTGTCTTGTTTAGGTGTGGTCCTTGCATTGAAATGCATAAAACATGACCAAATACTATGACTCATCTTCCTGAAACTAAATGAAGCAAACTGCTGTTTACTGTGTGCCTGTTTTATGACATGCAGAACAACAGACATTTCAGATTCTTTCACCTGATTTCTTCCTTTTGTCAACTCTGCTGTGTCAGTGAGGGAATGGTAGATGACTTGTCTATATTTCAGTGCTGGGACAGGCTACATCCATCTGGTCCATTTCTCTGCATGGGGCACAGTCAGGGCTGGAATGGGTGGTTCCACCTTCATCAAATTTCCCAGAGGAGCATCTACTGAGCTTCCTTAACCACTGAAGTCATATTACAGGTATTTTTTGAGTGTATCCTGTATGTTGAGTATGGTTTAGGCCTGGAGGACCAAGAAATACCTGACCTTTTGGCCCAGGGAGCTCTTATTTAGGACACTGACTCTTTGTGATTCCATGGACTGTAGCCCGCCAGCCTCTGTTGTCAATGGGATTTCCCAGGCAAAAATACTGGAATGGTTGCCATTCCCTTCTCCAGGGTATCTTCCTGATCCAGGAATCAAACCCAGGTCTCCCGTATAGCAGGCAGATTCTTTACTGTCTAGGCCTTAGGTCAGTAAAGACAGCTCTGGCATCACATGCCACTTTGAACTTTTGCATTAAAGTCATCAATTTGCATCAGTACCACCATTTATAATTTAAAATTTAAAAACCTTGCAATTTCCTGATATATAGTAGGGATCAAATTATGAGGTTAAGATTGTATGGAACTGGTAACAGTGTTAAGTGTTTTCTTGGGTGAGTTACACTCCACCCACATTTTATTTTCATTTAATCCTTGTAAACTGTAGCTTAACTAATATAAATTAATTATACATGTAATCTGCCCACATTGTGCGTGTGCTGACTCAGTTGTGTCCGACTCTATGGACTGTAGCCCACCGGGCCCCTCTGTCCTTGAAATTTTCCAGGCAAGAGTACTAGAGAGCGTTGCCATTTCCTCCTCCAGGGGATCTTCCCGACGCACAGATCAAACCCACGTCCTGCATCTCCTGCATTAGCAGGCGGATTCTTTACCACTGTGCATCTGGGAAAAGCCCAATGTGCCCACATTCCATAAAGTTCAATCCGTGATTTCAAAGCACTTGTTACATCTCAGAACAAAGGCAAAGACTGTCCCCAACGGGAATAATCGCAGCGGTGGTGAGGGTGGTTGAGGGGGTGAGAAGGTCCCTCTGGGCGTCAGTCTTGACGGGCTGAGGCAGTCCAGGGGCCACCACCCTCCCTCTATTTTTCTCTAGAAGAATTTCCACTTAAAAATAGGCATCAGTGCAATAAAGGATATTATTTCCTATCTTTTTATAGATTTGAATTATAATGAGTCAATACCATAAAAGGTACAGATCTTACAAACAGAAACACTAAAGAATCAAAATGTGTCCCTTATGTATGCAAAAAAACTGAACGTCTTTACATAAAGAACAGACTGGTGGTTCTGGTGGTTCTGACCAGGGGGGAGAGAGTGAGGGAAGGATGGACTGGGCATTCAGTCTCAGCAGAGGCAAACTGTTACAGACAGGATGGTAAACAGCACGGTCCTACTGTGTCTTCCAGGGAACTATATTCAATATCCCATGATAAATTGCAATGGAAATGAATATTAAAAAAGAAGGTATATATATATATATATATATATATGTATAACTGAATCACTGATACACAGAGGTAATTAACACAACATTGTAAATCAAATGTACTTCAATTGAAAAAATAAAAAATTAAATGTCTTTGAAATAAACATAATGTGCTTTTTTAGTACAAGAAGCAACATGCCTATACTTTAAAGGACAGATAAGGCTATATAATGAGGGAAATGTAAAGGAAATTATTAATTTGGATCTGGAACCAAAAGGTGGAAATTTAGACTAGAACAGATTTTTAATAATGTGTTAGAAAACTTTAAAATATTGAGAAGCATGATTTTCCCTTAAGAAAAAAAAAAAGACATTCTAAAAAGTAGTCTTTGGGTGAGATAATTTCCCCCAATTTATTCCTCAGAATTATCTATATTTTCCAGCTGGAAGTTTTCTTCCATACATGCATGCATCTAAACAAATGGATGAACAGTTATGCTCTGAGTTCACTGAGATCTGAAGTATAAATACAAGCAGGATCAGATTAAAACAAAACAAACAAAAGAGAAGCAATGCATCACTGGGCAGACATTTCTTTCATGTCTGACATCAAAGAAAGTGAGATGGAAGCAGTAAAAAGTGTGCAGCGCAGACAGAGAAAGATGCCACACAATGGACTCTGCCATTCTAATTTGACCATGTGATTCATAAGGTCTATATATATTTGCTCATAACTATAAGCATAACGTGTATATATACATGTGCACTTGTGTTATTTACTACTTATCATTTAATTTTTTATATAATTGCAGATACTGATTCCATAGAACCAATATTTGAAAATGAATAAAAATAATTGTAAAGGGCATCATTTATAAATATGTGATGACTTATAAGGTACCAGGTGAATATCAAACCATAGCTCTCTGTTTTCATTTTTAGTAGACTGTTGTAGGGATTGTACTCACTACATTTATGAATTACACAGTTTCCTGTAGACTGAGGTGACATATATATGCATTTTTAGTACAATAAACAACATGCCTGTACTTGAAAGGACAGATAAGACTACACAATGGGGGAAATGTAAAGGAAATTATTAATTTGGATCTGGAACCAAAATGGAAAGGTGGAAAGAGTCAATATTTTATAATAAAAATTTTTTGAAGATTCTAATTAAGTGAAAGTATTGTCTTAATTTGGATTTCCCAGGTGGCTCAGTGGGTAAAGAATCTATCTGCAATGCAAGAGACACAAGAGATGCAGGTTCGATCCCTGGGTCGGGAAGATCCCCTGGAGAAGGACATGGCAACCCTCTCCAGTATTCTTGCCTGGAGAATCCCATGGAAGGTGGAGCCTGGCGGGCTACAGTCCATGCGGTCACAAAGAGGCAGACATGGCTGAAGCGACTGAGCACAGCCCAGCAATGTCTTAATTTAGGACTCATTCTATGCCTCTAAAATATTTAAATTGAAAACATACAATAACTTAGTTGTACCCCATTTATATATAATATCTGCCAGGAATATGTTTTATAATACTTTCACTATGTATGGAGCTGAATTTATATGATTAGGTCCAATGTGCATGTATTGTTTCATGGGTATGTGTGTTGAGCAGATTTATTAAGTGAACTATTAAGCTGGGTTTTGCATTTCCACACAGAGTCACATTTAAAAGAATACTTTTGAAATATTTCAGGCTTTTAAAGTATATTAAACAAGAAGAGTTGAGTTATTTCAATATAATCCTTGAGACTTAAATATACACTATGGTTTTCACTCATTTAAATAAAGGATGGACATTACACTGAAGCAGTACCTATAATAGAAACTTACCCCACAGAACAGACAGTCATGACAAGGCATTCTCACTTTGTCAATTCTAAAATTAAATGCAATGTTCACTAAACTGCATAACTAGAAATAGGGCCTAACCATCAGTAAATACCTTAAGTGCAAATTTTCACTAATTTCCTCCATGTTAGCTTGGAGGAAGACGTCTTTAAAAAGAAATAAAAAACAAAAATTTTCAATTTAAAGCTAAGAATGTCACATTCCTGAATTGGAAGATTAGTTAACTTAGAAAAATGTTCCTGGCAAAAGCAACAAAAGAAGGTGAACAGAAGATATAATTCTCTGGGTATCAAAAGGAACCATGGAATTCTGAAGGCACTTGAGGATCTTCAGTGTGCTGAAGGAAAATAACTGCTACCTTAGGATTTCATATGCAGAAACAGTGCCCTCCAGACTGCAGAATACATACATGCCTTATTAAGGTGCAATATTTATTTATGCTTTTATCATTTTACAGACAATGCCAAGTCATAGTATGATTTAACTCCATTTACCTCTTCCTTATGAATGTTATTTAATGTACTTTAATTCTATGCATTTTAAACTTGTCTTTACTATTATTTTTCTGATACTCATTATTCATTTAGCTATATCCCTGTATTTGCTATTTTACTGTTTTTTACTCCATCTTTCATTGCAAATCATATTTCTTCTGCAATACTTTTTGGTATCTCTTTTAGTGAATTTCTACTGTTAGTGATTTTTTTCAGTTTTCATTTAACTGAAAATACCTTTATGTCAACTGCATTCTTAAAATATAAGGATATAAGATGGTAAAAAAAAAAACATTAGGTCTAGATAAAAATACATACGATAGTTTATACAGTAATATTTTTATATATAACTGGTAAAATGAATAGGAGACAAAATACTCTTTTATAAAAGAGACATTTACCAACCTGAATAACTTCATTAACAAAGCTGATCTGGTGGACATGTACATAATTTTTCCCATAATACATACTGTTTTTACTAGTACATGTGGAAATCTATAAACAATGACTTTACGCTGAGCTACAAAGAAAAGTCTCAACACATAAAGAACTGACATAATCCAGATTGTAAATCTTGACAACAGTTCAATTAGACTATAAATCAATAAGAAGAGCTAAGTAAAAAGTCTCCATATGTTGCCAATAGTATTCCAAACATCCCAGAGGACAAATGAGATGTCACAGTAAAAATTATAAATTTAATGGACAAAAAGAAAGACAAAGCACAAATAATGTCAGGAATGGAAGAGGCAGTCACTTGAGACTTGCAAAATATTAAGATAATAAAATTATACTTCAGGAGACATCTGGTTCTGCCAGACAGAGTAGTTCCATTCCTCCTAGAGTCTTCCTCTTATTACTAAAAACCCTGGACATGACAAAGAAGCAAAAGACGACTCTGGAAGTTTCAAAGCAGCAGGAGGCCGCCTAAGTTAAGCGGGATTTGAGGAGCACCACTGGAAAGAGTTCCCTGGTTTCCTTACTGCCTCCCCTAGAATCCGGGCCCACCACAGGCACAGAGAAAAGTGCTCCAAGAAAGGCTGAGGACGGGAAAAGGATGACCAACAGCAGGAGACTTTTTGCCCATACCTAACTTACCCTGGGTGCACACCCTCAGAAAAGTGTATCCCATCCTTGGTTTCAGCAGCCTTAGGGGGTGCTGGCTGCCTACCTGCCCTCCACCTGAAGAAGCAGACGGCACCCCTGCTCCCCTGCTGGGTGGTGGGGTCCACTTCTGCACCTTCTGCTCTGTGGAGTGGCCCCAGAGCGGCCCCATCCCTGGTTGGCTGCTCTTCTGTGCAGGGTTCTGTGCCTAGAGGTCAGGGCTCCTGAGAAGCAAGGCTGAACACATGATGGCTGAACAGCTCTTCAAAGAACGGCCCACTGAAAGAAGATAAATCAGCGACTTGCTATCAAGCTGCTATGTCCTTGAGGCGCAGGGCCGTACCGGGGACCAGTGCTGATCTCTGTTCGAGGTAGGCTGACATGAGCTAGAAGAGTTCAGGAAAGTGGGACTCCACGCTGCTGGGGACACATGTGGTTCCACCTAGCTGTCCTGGCTCTTCCGTCCATGTGTCCACACGGGGTTCTTGTGCTACCAATGATGAAAGCCAAGTGTCACCTGGTTGGAACATGTTACCCACTTGCTTGTTCAAGGACTCTTCCAGGGTACATGCCCCATCTATCCTGGGCACTGCGATCCTCAGTCCACTCTGCCACAGGCCACAAAGGTGCCTGGACATGCCACGGAGAACCCTGGCCTTCCTCTCTGTGTCCAGAGTGCTCGGGAAACCCAATCTCCTCTGAATATTAGAATCAATCCCTCTGACCTGAGTCACCTCTGTTTTAACATGTTGATTCAAGAGCATGAGGTGGAAGTTCCAGGTTACAGTTTAATATTAATAGAAGCGTTCCTACCTTGGCAAATACTATATAATACCTCTAAACTAGCAGAGTCCATAGCTGCAGAGGCCAGAAGCCAGGTTGGCCAGGAGATCTGCAGGGTAAATGTGAGAAGCCGCATCTATCTCCTACGCCCCAACACACGCACAATCTTAAGTACAGAAGTGACACTATATACTACTGTCATACAGGGAGGGACAGTCCTTCCACTTTACCCTTCTTCAAATAATCACTATAATTCTGTAGGTGAAAGTCAGCGAGGAGAATGTGGCCAGTTGCTATTGGTCACTGATTCAGAGCATAGATCACACCCAAGAAGTCATTACCTGAGCTCCACCGAGTGATCCATTCAGGCAGCACCAGAAGAGTCTTTACCAGACCAACCTACCATCCTGTTAGTAAGGATGTTTCATGGGAACAGGGAACAGGGTATGGCCAGGACATTGTAAGAGCACAAGTCTATTGCCAGGATTTACCTCCTATAAAATGAACTCAGCAGCAGTGTTACGGGGAACATAACCACAGCAACAGTGGCATTCGGTAAGCGGTAAAGTATCTTCCTGCAATGCAGGAACCATGGATTTGATCCCTGGGTCAGGAAGATCCCCTGGAGAAGGGCATGGCAACCTACTCCAGTATTCTTGTCTGGAGAATCCCATGGATACAGCAGCCTGGAGGGCTACAGTCCATGGGCTTACCAAGAGTTAGACATGACTTAGTGACTTAACCACCATCACAAACCCACAGGTAGTGGTTTTAGCAGAAATATTGGAACACAAACCTGTACCCTGTTCCAGAATGAACAAAGTCCAGCCCCTTCCATGATGGTCTTGGTGCCCCACTGCGGCACCAGCTACCCAGGCAGCTGGCCATCTCCCTGGTAAAAGCTGCCATAATGGGGGCTTCTTGTTGGAAGATAAGGCTCTCAGGAGACACTGCAGCCAGGTTGTGTCTTGACAGACCCTGCATCTTTGTCACCATGGCAACCAGGTTCTTGGCGAGGAAGACAGGTAGCCACTGACCACAGAGCTGTCATCTCGGTCATCAGACAGTCAGGCTCTCCCAGCTGACTTCACCTTCAGTGTGTTTATTTCAGGAGATCTCGTCACACACATTTCCTCCTTGTCACCAAATTTCCAATCCTGTCCCACTATATTTTTGCTTACTGCAAAATTTATGCAAATCCAGATGTCTAATCAACTCTCATTTCTGACCAAGTGGAAACAGAAGGGCACTGCTTAAAGTCCATCTCTTGGGAAGATTTCCCTGCCCTACTCTTAGGAGAACACCTGTGAGTATGGCTTGGAACTGTCTACTTCTGGGTGCTTCCAACATATTGTGTACAATCTTCTACAAATCAGGCTAAAACATTTTCTCCCCAGTGAATATGTCACAGAGGATCCCTGTGAGGTCACAGGTGCAGGTGTGGTGAGGGGGCAGGAGTGGGAACCAGGGGAGTTGGAGCACAAGCCTGCGGGAGCTGCCCGAGCCCTTCCCACGCACACCTGTCTAGCACGCCGTGGCTGGTCACACGCGGGACACCAGCCTGGATGGGGAGCAGCATGTGCAGGGCCTGCAATGGCTATAGAGCCATGTCTTGCTCTGAGTCTCATTCAAAACTGGCAGCTTCGTGGGTAACTTAGTAAATGAGCATGAGAAACACATTAGTAGAAATAAATACTGACTCCAAAACCAAGAGAACACCCTTCTTTGGCTTTGTTTCCCCTTTCTTACTGGAAGCAGCCAGATGAAGAAATTTTTCCACAGCCATGGAGGGAGATCGACAGATGCCACATCACAAGTCCCCTCGAAGTGTCACCAAGGTGGCAGGCTCCTGAATTCCTGTGGGGCATATATCCAACTTTCTGACACATGTGTATCTTACAAAACGGTGGAAGAATATCATTCCTGTTTACCACTGCAACCAGCATGGTGCCTTTTGTGTAGTGGGTCAACCTGTGCACCTTGGAATGCCAGCTGTCTGCACTTGGAACTTGTTATGTCCTGCAGCAGGACAGTAAAACTTATTCCTGGCTGGCCAGGTGAAAGCAAACTGCTTCTGGTGGATTTCAAAGGAGAAAGCATTCACCAGATCAGCAGCTGTGGACCACATACTAGCCTATTTCAATTTATTCTAGTAAATAAATGACTGGAAAGGAAGTTGCAACTGGAACCTCACCTAATGGAGTTGGATGGTCATTCTCTAAGGTGCAGCATCTTCTATGCAGGCCAGAGAGATACGTGTATGATGATGTGCGAGGAATCAGTATCCTTCACTCTCTAATCTTTGAAAACAGCATTAATCTCCTATACCCCTCAGAAATGCAACATTGCTTTTCATTTATTATTTTCATAGGTGGGGACAGTTCTAGGGACTCCACCAGGCCTTTCCAGTCTCTGTAACTCCACTGTTCATGGAACCAACAAGAGGAATTCATCCAGCTAACTGTTTCAACTATGTATCCTGGAACTCGGAAAAGTAGGCCACGCAGTGGATCAGGGGGCCCATCCAACCCATTGATCCCACACTCCTTTACTAGCCCCCACACTGAGCAGAGTGGTGGCGGATCCTGGCAGTAACATCAGTTGAGAGCCAGAATCAAGTAACCTCCAAAATATTCAGTATTTTTCACTCTCTATTATGCACCCATTTTAGCAAATGGTCATGGGTTTCTCTGGGAAGGTTGGGAAAATGTGCAGCATAAATCTTGGGCAGCATGGCGGTCATTTCTCAAGAGCCACTGTGGCTGCCTCTGCCCCAAGGTATCTGTCAGATTGTGAACTGATTCAGTTCTGGAGATTAGCTAAGAAGCCAGGATTCTCAACAGGCCTGGAGCTGATGAACCAACCCAAGTTTGAATTCAACAGATTGAACTGCCCTCCAACTCCTTCAGTCCTGGGGGCGTCATGAGCAACACAACAAGATCCCTGTGGACCTAGTCATTCTGATCGCTGTTTCAGCCCTGACACCACCTGCCTCCAGCCTCTGCACAGCCCTTCTCCAGGGTGCCATCACCCTCCAGTGATTCATGACGCCCACCTCAACTCCCGTTCCTGTACAGAGGGCTGCAGGGACACAGGCCTCAAGGGTGCCGGCACTCTTCACCAAGAACTCCACCACGCCCTGGGAAGGAGTGGCCTCTGGGCTGACCAGGGGCCAGTAATAGGGGGTCAGTATGGAAAGCATATATAAAAAGTCCACGTAAGATTCCAGCCTCCCTTAGCTAGCAGATGCTTTACTCAGTATGCCAAATAATTCCAGGCTGTCAGCTTCGTTCAGGGCAACCCACCTGGGTTCAGAGTCCAGTAAATTAGACAAATAAGCAAACTGTGAGTGTTTCTCAGCTGCTTGACTAACATCCTGAACCCAGGCTCTCTGGAGATGACACTCACCACAGTACTTTCAGCCCACCCAGCTCGTGTACCCTCCACGCTGGCTGCACACTGAAGGTCTACTCCATGCGCATTGGTTGTTGTTCAGTCACTAAGTCACATATGACTCTCTGCAACCCTATGGGCCTGCAGCAGAAAGCCAGGGCCATCTATCCTCAACATTCTCCTAAGGTTGCTCAAACTCAAGTCCATTGAGTCAGTGATGCCATTCAACCATCTCATCCTCTGCCACCCTCTTTATCTTTTGCCTTCAATATTTCCCAGCATCGGGGTCTTTTCCAATGAGTCAGGCTCTTTGCATCAGGTGGCCAAAGTATTGGAGCTTCAGCTTCAGCATCAGTCCTTCCAATGAACATTCAGGACTGATTTCCTTTAGGATGGACTAGTTTGATCTCCTTGCTGCCCAACAGGCGCTCAAGAGTCTTCTCCCGCACAATTCAAAGCATCAATTCTTTGGTGCTCAGCCTTCTTTATGGTTCAACTCTCACATCCGTACATGACTACTGGAAAAACCATAGCTTTGACTATATTCTTTGTCAGCAAAGTGAGGTCTCTGCTTTTTAAAATGCTGTCTAGGTTTGTCATAGCTTTCCTTCCAAGAAGTAAGCATCTTTTAACTTCACGTCTGCAGTCACCACCCACGGTGATTTTGGAGACCAAGAAAATAAAATCTGTCTCCACTGATTCCACTTTTTCCCCTTCTGTTTGGCATGAAGTGATGGGAACCTATGCCATGATCTTAATTTTTTTTTTTTTTAATTTATTTGGCTGTGTTGGGTCTCAGTTGTTGCACACGGGATCTTTGGTCTTCCTTGTAGCATGTGGGATCCATTTCCTGACTAGGGATCAAACCCCAGGCCCGCTGCATTGGGAGCATGACATTTTAGCCACTGGACCACCAAAGAAATCCCATGATCTCAGTTTCTTGACGTTGAGTTTTAAGCCAGCTTTTTCACTCTATTTCACCCTCATCAAGAGGCTCTTTTAGTTCCTCTTCACTTTCTGCCATTAGGGTGGTATCATCTGCATATCTGAGGTGGTTGATATTTCTCCTGGCAATCTTGATTCCAGCCTGTGATTCATCCATCCTGGCATTTTGCATGATATATTTGCATGTAAGTTGAATAAGCAGAGGTGACACTATACAGCCTTGTCTTACTCCTTCCCCAATTTTGAACCACTCAGCTTTTCCATGTCCAATTCTAACTATTGTTTCTTGACCTGAATACAGATTTCTCAGGAGACAGGTAAGTGGTATGGTACACCCACATCTTAAAGAATAAAGAAATTCTTAAAAAAAGGTTCCAGTTTATTGTGATTCACACAGTCAAAAGCTTTAGCATAATCAATGAAGCAGAAGTTTTTCTGGAAATTCCTTGCATTTTTCATGATCCAACAAATGGAGAAATTTGATCTCTAGTTCCTTTACTTTTTTGAAACCTAGCTTGTATACCTGGAAGTTCTCTGTTCACATACTGCTGAAATCTAGCTTGAAGGATTTTGAGTATAACCTGACTAGCGCATGAAGTGAGAAAAACGGCACGGTAGTTTGAACATTCTTCCACACTGTCTTTCTTTAGAATTGGAATGAAAACTGAAATTTTCCAGTCCCGTGGCCTCTGCTGAGTTTTCCAAATTTGCTAGCATATTGAGTGCAGCACTTTAGCAGCAGCATCTTTTAGGATTTGAACTAGCTTGGCTGGAATTCCAGCTAGCTTTGTTTGTAGTAATTCTTTCTAAGGCCCACTTACCTTCACATTCCAGGATGTCTGGCTCTAGGTGTGTGATCACACCATTGTGGTTACTGGAGTCATTCACATATTTTTGTATGGTTCTTCTGTGTATTTTTGCCACCTATTATTAATCTAGTCTGCTTCTCATAGGTCCTTAGTGTTTCTGTCTGTATTGTGCCTATCTTTGCATGAAATGTTGAAAACTGATCTCTCCAATTTTCATGAAGAGATCTCTAGTGTTTCCCACTGTATTATTTTTTTCTGTCTTTATACTGTTCACTTCAGAAGATCTTCTATTCTCTCCTTGCTGTTCTCTATAACTCTGCATTCAATTAGGTATATCTTTCCCTTTCTCCCTTGCCTTTCACTTCTCTTTTTTCCTCAGCTATTTGTAAGCCCTCCTCAGACAACCACTATGCTCTTGCATTTCTTCTTCTTTGGGATGGTTTTGGTCATTGCCTCCTGTACAATGTTATGAACCTTCATCCATAGTTCTTCAGGCACCCCGTCTACCATATCTAATCCCTTGAGTCTATCTGTCATTTCCACTGTATAATCAAAAGGGATTTGATTTAGGTCACACCTGAATGGCCTGGTGGCTTTTCCTGCGCATGCATGCTAAGTTGCTTCAGTCATGTCCGACTTTTTGTGACCCTATGAACTGTAGCCCACCAGGCTCCTCTGTTCATAGGGATTCTCTAGGCAAGAATACTGGAGTGGGTTGCCACACCATCCTCCAGGGCTTCTTCCAGACCCAGTGGTTGAATCTGCCTCTCCTGGGACTCCTGCATTGGAGGCGAATTATCTACTGCTGAGCCACCAGGGAAGCCCATGGTTTTCCCTACTTTCTTCAATTTAAGCCTGAATTGTGCAATGAGGAGCTCATGATCTGAGCCTCAGTGAGCTCTGGTCTTGTTTTTGCCGATTGTACACAGCTTTTCCGTCTTCAACTGCAAAGAGGGTCATCGATCTGATTTTGGCGTGGACCGTCGGGTGATGTCCATGCAGAGTCACACCTGGGGCTGCTGGAAGCGGGTGTTTGCCATAAGCAGTGCGTTCTCCTGATGGAGCTGCTAGCCTTTGCCCTGCCACATTCTGTGCTCAAAGGCCAAGCTTGACTGCTACTCCAGGTGTCACCTGACAGCCTTCTTTTGCACTGTAACCCCTTATGATGAAAAGGACAGTTTTTTTTTTTTTTGGTGTTAGTTCTAGAAGGTCTTGTAGGTCTTCATAGAACTGGTTAACTTCAGCTTCTTCAGCATCAGTGGTTGGGGCACAGATTTGATCAAAGTGATGCTGAATGGTTTGCCTTGAAAAGGAACCAAGATCATTGTTGTTTCTGAGACTGCACCCAAGTACTGCACTTCAAACTCCTCTGTTGACTGTGAGGGCTCCTCCACTTCTGAGGGATTGCTGCCCACAGCTGTCATTGTTCAGTTGCTCAGTTGTGTCAGACTCTTTGTGACCCCAAGCATGCCAGGCTTCCTTGGCATGCTTTCCTTTACTATTTCCTGGAGTTCGCTCAAACTCAGGTCCATTGACTCAGTGATGCTATCTAACCATCTCATCCTCTGTTGCCCCCTTCTCCTCATGCCCTCAATCCTTCCCAGTATCAGGGTCTTTTACAATGGGTTGGCTCTTTGTATCAGATGGTCAAAATATTGGAGCTTCAGCACCAGTATTTCCAATGAATATTCAGGGTTGATTTCCTTTAGTATTGACTGGTTTGATCTCCTAGCTGTCCAGGGGACTCACAAGAGCCTCTCCAGCACAATTCAAAAGCATCAGTTATTTGGTGCTCAGCCTTATTTATGGTCCAATTCTCACATCTGTATATGACTACTGGAAAAACCATAGCTTTGACTAGATGGACCTTTGTCGGCAAGGTAATGTCTCTATTTTTTAATATGCTAAGTTGTCATAGCTTTTCTTCCAAGGAGCAAGTATCTTTTGATTTCATGGTTGCAGTCACCATCTGGAGTGATTTTGGAGCCCAAGAAAATAGTCTGTCGCATTGTTTCCCCATCTGTTTGCCATGAAGTGATGGAACTTGATGCCATGATCTTAAGTTTTTTTACTATTGAGTTTCAAGCCAGATTTTTCACTCTCCTCTTTCACTTTCACCAAGAGGCTCTTTAGTTCCTCTTTGCTTTCTGTCATTAGGGTGGTGTCATCTGCATATCTGAGGTTACTGATATTTCTCTCGGCAACCTTGACTGCAGTTTGTACTTTATCCGGCCTAGCATTTCTCATAATGCATTCTGCATATAAGTCAAATAAGCAGGGTGACAATATACAGCCTTGATGTACTCCTTTCCCAATTTTTAACCAGTCCATGATGCATGGAAAGATTGAAGGCAGGAGGAGAAGGGGATAACGGAGTACAAGATGGTTGGATGGCATCACCAACTCAAAGGACATGAGTTTGAGCAAGCTCCAGAAGATGGTGAAGGACAGGGAATCCTGGCGTGCTGCAGTCCGTGGGGTCACAAAGAGTCGGACATGAATGAGCAACTGACCCACAACAACTGTTCCATGTGTAGTTCTAACTACTGCTTCTTAACCTGCACACAGGTTTCTCGGGAGGCAGGTAAGGTGGTCTGGTATTTCCAACTCTTTAAGAATTTTTCACAGTTTGTGTTGTGACCCATACAAAGGCTTCAGTGTAGTCAATGAAGCATTAGTAGATGTTTTTCTGGAATTCCCTTGCTTTCTCTATGACCCAATGGACAGTGGCAATTTGATCTCTGGTTCCTCTGCCTTTTCTAAACCTAGCTTGTACTCAGTTATCAGTTCACATGCTGTTGAAGCCTAGCTAGAAGGATTCTGACCATTACCTTGCTAGCATGTGAAATGTCCACATTATATATTACATAAATATATATCTATATCTAATATATCAATATCTATATATCTGTATCTCCATATATATACAAAGTAGTAGATATAGTGGTCATCTGAATTATATTCGCCCATTCCCATCCATTTTAGTTCACTGATTCCTAAGATGTCAGTGTTCACTCTTGCCATCTCCTGCTTGATCATGTCCAATCTACCTTGATTCGTGGACTTAAAATTCCAGGTTCCTATGCAATATTGTTCTTTACAGCACTGGACTTTACCTTCTCCACCACCACCCAACACATCCACAACTGAGCATTGTTTCTGCTTTGACCCAGCTGGTTCATTTTTCTAGAGATACTAGTCATTGTTCTCTGTTCTTCCACAACAGAATTTTGGACACCTTAAGACTGAGGGGGCTCATCTTCCATATCGTATCTTTTTGTCTTTTCATACTGTTCATGGAGTTCTTGAGGCAAGAATACTGAAGTGGGTTGCCATTTCCTCCTCCAGTGGACCATGTCTTGTCAAACTTGTTACTATGACCTGTCCATCTTGGGTGGCCCAGCATACATGGCTCATAGCTTCATTGAGTTACACAAGCCCCTTCATCACAAGGCTGTGACCCATGAAGGGGGGCATTGGGTACATACTCTCTATTGTTGGGTAACACATCACTGTACACTTCATGACTGGAAACAACCCTGTTTTTCATCCCTGTTTCTAGGGTGAGGAGTCTGGGGTATGGCTTAGAGAGGTCCTCTGCCCAGGACAGGGCTGTTGGCAGGGGTTGGTAGGGCTGGGTGCCTTTGCAGAGGAGGGTGTCCTCTTCCAAGCTCACGTCGTTTCTGGCAGAATCCAATTCCTTGCAGTCTAAGAACTGAAGCACTGCTTTCTTGCCAGCTGACAGCAGGGGCTGCCCTCAGCTCTCCCAGCCCCTGCAGGTCCTTACCAGCTGGTCTTCTTGTAGGTCCACTCTTGACACAGCAGCTCCTTCTGTGCCAGCAGGAGGATCGCTTGCTCCAGGACACTAACACAGAGCCTCATGTAATATAATTATGCAAGTGACTGTCATCTTTGACACCTTCTATTGTCTAAAATCAAGTTACAGGTTCTACCCACACCCAAGGAGAGAGGCTTATATAAGACGTAACTAACTGGAGGGGCCCCCACTGGATAATTCTGACACAAATGATGCACATCCCTGATAGACTTTTGCTATAAGCCAGCTAATACAATTTTCTGATACGCACTGTAGGTAACACTTAGAAACTAAACACCCTTGGAACTGCTAGGAATCAAGCTTAACCAAGCTTACCCTTGTGGCTCAGCTGGTAAACAATCTGCCTGCAATGCGGGACACATGGGTTCGATCCCTGGGTTGGGAAGATCCCCTGGAGAAGGGAAAGGCTACCCAATCCAGTATTCTGGCCTGGAGAATTCCATGGACTCTATAGTCCATGGGGTCACAAAGAGTCAGACACAACTGAGTGACTTTCACTTTCACTTTTCAAGCTTACCAAATATTATCTATTACATGTATCAGAAGCTGCTCAACCTCATCAGTACTCCAAGAAAGAAAAAACATGGGAAACTATTTCCATCTGTCAAAATAAACCATTTAAAAAATGAATTCAGAGAGGGTGTGGTGAAATATGTACTCTGATATATATCACTGGTGGGACTATAAATTGGTACAATTATTCAGGAAAAAAATCTGGCAAATGGTCCTAAGGATTATAATATTCTACTTCCGGGTACTCAGCACAGAGAAGACTTAAAAATACATAAGTATTAAGAAAGAAGATGTTAACTATAATGCTATATAAAACAGTGAAAATCTGGAAGCACCAGAAATGTCCAACAACTAGAAATGTTTCACCATATTAATTTTGCTGAAATGTATCAAATGTAATAGTCATTAAAATTATGTTGGTGCTTTAGTCACTAAGTCGTGTCCAACTCTTTGCAACCCTATAGACTGTGCAGACTGCCAGGATCCTCTGTCCACGGGATTCTCCAGGCAAGAATATTGAAGTGGGTTGCCATTTCCTTCTCCAGGGGATCTTCCCGACCCAGGAATTGAAGCCAGGTCTCCTGTACTGCAGGCAGATTCTTTACTGACTGAGCTACAAGGGAATCCCAAAATTATGTTAATGAGGTGAATACAATTATTTAGAAAACATTATGTATTAAGGTAAATACTGGTTGCATATGCATGAATAAAACATATAACATGAATAAAGAATTCACACAAATGTAGGAAATTTCCCCACATGTTAACATTGCTGACATCTGGGTTATGAAACAATAAGTGGTATTCTCCCCCTACTTTTAATTTCCTCTGTTTTACCTATTTCCTATAATGAATGAACACTCTACCAATTAGGATGCTTTTGGTTGCAGAAAACCTAACTTGCTTTAACTAAAGAAGCTTTTGTGTCTCACAGAGCTGGGGAGTCCAGGACAGGCTGGGATTCAGACAAAATAAGGGCAGTGATTCATCATCACCATCAAGGCCCAGCTCTTCCTGAGTCTCCACTCTGGGCCCTCAGCATGGGCTCCATCCTCAGGGCATCCACCTCACAGTTTCAACAAAACAGAGGTCAGAAAGAAGCCACATGCTGACTGCCTAAGAAGGACAGTTCTCTGGAGTAAACAAACTTGGTGTTCCACCAGGAAGAAGGTGGGTGAGTTGACACTGAAGAGATGAGCAACAGTGCCTTCCCCAAATGGTTACTCTTTTGTCATTTGTCAAAGCATGTTTACTGCTTCCAGGATTTTCCAAAGTAATTCATTTCATTGTAGAAAATCTGGAAAACAGATGGTATCAAAAAAACCTGACACAGGAATCTATCACAAAGGATGGTCACTCTTAACATGTTGGTTCATTTGTGTTTTAAGACCTAAAATTTTATTATTTTACTTTAACTATTATTGGAGTATAATTGCTTTACAATGCTGTGTTAGTTTCCGCCATTCATCAAAGGGAATCGGTTCTGCGTGCACATACAGCCCCTCTTTTCTAGATTTCCTTCCCACGTAGGTCACTACAGAGCACCGAGGAGAGTTCCCTGCGCTGTGCGGTGGGCCTCATTAGTTACCTGTCTTACGCAAGTATCAACAGTGTGTGTATCTCAGTCTCATCTCCCAGTGCACCCCAGCCCCTCTCCACAACCCCTGGTATTCATGTTTGTTCTCTACCTTTGTGTCGCCATTTCTAAACTTCATATAGTACTACATAACATGCTACCACATGGAAACAATTTATTTAACCATTTTGCTCTTGTAGATAATTTATATTAATTCCATTTTTATTATTAGTAACCCTAGATGGAATATTTCACCTGATCTCTAATCTGCTTCCTTTGGATAGTGTCCTTTAAGTGAAATTACTGGACCAATATTACATATTGCCAAATGAGTACATATTACACATCTATAATGAGAAAAAAATCTAAAAACTAAAATACAAAATGGAATCGTATTTGCCATAACTTCACAGGTTAATGTAAACATCAGATTACGTAATTTAAGAAAAGTTTCAATAAAAATAAGTCATTATATAAATGCAAGATATTATTTTGATACTAACAAAAATAATAAACACTGAAACTGCCTTATGTCAACGATCTATCTTACGGATTATAGTTTTTATCATACACATTGTCAACTGCTTACAACTCTCAACATTCCATGACCTGTCAATATGATAGAGGCAACTTTTATTTTAGTTTTAAAGCATTTATATTGATGGAACATTAATAATCTATTAAGTAACTGGAAACTTACTAAGCTCATAGCTATGTTCTATGAAGAAGACTAGGAGACTAGAATACTCTGGTATTTATGAGAAGTGAAGTTGCTCAATCATGTTTGACTCTTTGCGACCCCATGGACTGCAGCCTACCAGGATCCTGTGTCCATGGGATTTTCCAGGCAAGAGTACTGGAGTGGGTTGCTATTTCCTTCTCCAGGGGATCTTCCTGACCCAGGGACTGAACCCAGGTCTCCCACACTGTAGGCAGATGCTTTACTGTCTGAGCCACCAGGGAAGTCATTTATATTGATGGGACATTAATAATCTATTAAGTAATTGAAAACTTACTAAGCTCATAGCTATGTGCTATGAAGAAGACTAGGAAACTAGGAATACTCTGGTATTGACTGTCATTGAATGTGAAAGACAGACATACAGGCAACTAAAATAAATGTGATATGTGATCAAACAGGGCAAAGAGCATTTCACTACTGGACCCAAGAAAGAGAAATAATGAACACTTCTCTTTCTTCTCCTAGTTTATTCTCTGCTTCAGTTTCTACCAACTGTTCCCGCTGCCTGGACGTTTAAATCGGACCTTGCTCCACCCCGGCACTTGCGTGGCCCTGTTCCTGGCCAGCCTCCGTGCCGTGGAAACCTGTAATGGCTCTAATCACCCTGCCCCTGTCTCCGCTCACCCTGGATCCCCGTCTCTCTGCCCCCCACTGCCCACACCACCGTGACACCCCTGTGCTGCTTCCCAGCTGATCAGTGCGGGGGCTGATCCTGATCACTCCTTACAAAGATGCATGGGGAATTCAAGTCCTCTGAGCCATTAAACAAGAAGAAGAAACTAACCCCAACTCAGGGAGTACACAGGAAAGAATATGTATCCCAATTAATCATATTACACAATGCAGAAATTTGGAAACTTGAGGAGGTTGCACTGCTTTTACAGATGGAGACTTAATAAGTCTTTTACGAGTTACAGAAAGCATGTGCTAGAAGAACAATAAGCTACCCAAACAGTAAAACAGCAGAAACATGTTGCTTAAGGGTAGAAAGAAGGTTCCTGAAAAACCTCTCAAAAATATAGGAAAACAATTACAAGACGATTACAGTCCAAAGGGCCTGTTAAAGAAACACCACTAGGGCAACCAGAGAAATGTCATTTCCCTTGCCTCTGTATTTGCGTGAGAATTCCAGGGTAACACGTATCCATAGGGAGAACAAATGAGAAGCTAATATAGTAAGTGGCCCTTTCAAAATGCCATGCAGGGCCTCAGGGTCAGTAAATGCCTCTCTGTAAACTGTCCGGTGACCTGCACACTTGTGCCCAGATCCAACCTGTGTGCATTTGCCATTCACATGTGTTCATGTCTCAGGAAAGATGAAGAGAAACAGGGAACATTCCAAAGACAGTATAAAGCTGATACAAACATAATAAAGCAGTACCTAGAAAACTGAGAGGCTACTGATTCTGTGGTTTACTCATGTATTTTCCCTGTAATTAGTCTAAATTTGTGGTAATTTTTCATATTCGAACACAGCAATCCAGGGTGAGCGAGTGTCAGGAGGCTGGAGCAGTGCCTGTCACAGACACTTTAACAGTGAAGGAGTGAAAGAGCTGCTGGATTCTCATCCTTAGAGAGGCTGTTGAGGAAGGAGCTGCTTAGTTCCTCTTTGTCTCCACAAAAGTTCAAATGGCGAATTATTTATTTTTTAAAGACGTGCATTTCTTTATTTGACTGCATTGGGTCTTAGTTGCAGCATGTAGCAGAGACTGTCCAGCTGTGTGCGGGCTAGTTGCTCTTTGGCATGTGGGATCCTAGTTCCCCAAGCAGGGATTGAACCTGTGTCCCCTGCATTGCAAGGCAGATTCTTAACCACTGGACCACCAGGCCAGAGAAGTCCTTCAGATGTTAATTTAGGCACCTACACATTGCTCTATTCTAAGATGTCAAATTTGAGGGACTTTAAACTGAAAAGTGTAAGTTCACCACAGTGAACTGTATTAAAAACCCATAATGTGTTTGGGTGTGTGTGTGTATGGGTCTAGGTCTTAAACTAAAGTAGTTAAAAATTGCAATAATAAGACTTGGAGTTTTAAAAAAGTGAATTTCAGCTATGAAAGTTCAAACTGCAAGGGATAAAATCACATAAAATTAAAGAAAAGGACTAAAAGAAGCTGAAATTACAATTACTGTAGAAGAAAATGGTGGCCTCAGATTAGTTAACATAATAATGACAAAATGGGCAATTTTTGAAAAATCATAAAAATCTTTTGGACTAACCCAATAGAGTATATTTGAAACTATCTTAAAAACAGTGACCCAAGAAATATTTTGGAGTCATATGTAGGTCTGGCATTAATGAATAAAGATTATTGGCTGTTCTGTGTATAAAGAATTTGGATATACAGCATTTCAATTAAAATGACATCTTTTTTTGGTAAAATCTAATACATTTAATTTTGGCATAATAGTGATTTATTATATATTAATACTTCAAAAATAAACTTTTGTGTTTGACAAACCATCGTCGAGCTCAAAATGATGGCCTATAAACATGCTTTTGCTCCAAACACCAGGCTGCTATTGCACTGAAGGCAGTGAATTCCATCACGGGAGTTATAAGATCCAGGGCTGCAGATTACTGTGAATAAAAAATAAGTTAATAAGTAACAGTCTCCTAATGCCAAGTAAGTTAACTTTAGATGGAGAATACATTTTCAAAGAAGATTTTTTTTTTCTTTTTGGTTTTAAATGTGGTAAAATGCACATAACATAAAATCTGCCATTTTAACTATTTTTAAGTATACAGTTGAGTAGTGTCAAGTATACTTAAATCATTGCACAACTAATCTCCAGAACTTTTGCATCTGGGACAAACTGCACCTCTATACCCATTGAACTCCTTATTCCCCCTTTCCTAGATCCTGGCAGCCACCATTCCACAATTTGTTTCTATGAGTTTGACTCCTCTAAATGCCTCATGTAAGCTTAAACCAAGACTGATCCCACAGTGTTGACATAAGAAGGCTTCCTGGCCATCCTGTAAATTCTAGAAGAATGTGACTACCAGATGGTCCATAGTAGCATGCTTCAGATATATAAAGATAGGTGCAAATATGGGAAGGACTTGCAGATTATTTTTAACAGTCATCTGGTTTCAAATTCTATTTCTATCACGGGCTAAAAGTGTAATTTTAGAAACATTACTTAGCCTAAAATGTAACTCAGTTTGGTCATCCCTAACATAAGGATCTATCATCAATGTTACCAATGCTCCTTCTGCATGATGGGAAGTAAGAAAGGTAGAAAGAAACCAGGGTTAAATGCATTCTTTGTTGTTGACTAAGTTTGGGATCCTGGGCAAAGTAGTCAATTCTCTTAGTTCTAGCTTCCTCATTTCTTGGCCGCCTGATTTGAAGAACTGACTCATTTGAAAAGACCCTGATGCGGGGAAAGATTGAAGGCAGGAGGAGAAGGGGATGACAGAGGATGAGATGGTTGGATGGCATCACTGACTCAATGGACATGAGTTTGAGCAAACTCTGGGAATTGGTGATGGACAGGGAGGCCTGGCGTGCTGCAATCCATGGAGTCGCAAAAAGTTGGACACGACCAAGTAACTGAACTGAACATTTCTAAAAGAGGTACAATGATGATCAAGTCATAGTTATTGTGAGGACTGAAATCAGATGACTTAGAAAAGAAAACAGCAAGTTTGTGGCAAGCACTGTGCTCAACAAACGCTTAGCCCTGTGCACTGCAGGCTGCGGTCTCCACCCGCCTCTTCTGTGTGCGTACGGCCACGAAGGTTCTGGGAAGGCATCACCCTCTAACAGGGCTTGGTCTCTGATTCTCCTACTGCATGTGTCATCAGCCAAGGGGTCACAAAGATGTTAACAAGAGCACATCTAAGGATGGGCTATCATAGGCCAGGAAATGAGATTTTTTTTTAGCACCATAATTTAATAATACGTGTCACTGATTGGATCTGGGTCATATTATATTATTTAATTTCATATTTTTCTCAAAATACATATTGTTTCAAATTGGGAAATATCTTAACCATCACTCAGAGAAAGTATTCTCTGTTCTAGGTTCCATAGAGTTCCTCGGTTTTCATAGACATTTTATTTGGAAATTAATGTTCCAGATGGAAAAAAAATTGGGAAACAAAGTTAGATAGATTTGCTGCAGTAATAGGAAGAGTATTTAAAGTAAAAATGCATGTGGTAAAATTCTAATGATATTTGTTTCTAATGTTTCTCAAAGGACTGTGACCATGGTACACATTCTGTCAAAGACACGTATTAATATTTCTTTAAGCACAAATATGAAAAGACTGAGCAAAGGTATTAAAAATGTTAAACATTAAACATGGAGAACAGAAGCCTGCATAAAGTCTCACACACATATTTTTACATGACTGTCACAAACAGAACAGAAACTGGCATAAACCCATCAAAATCAAAGCATAAATAATGATATTCTAATAAACATTCTTATATTTAAAAAGCTTTCATAATACTGTATACGTATATTATTTAGTCACTAAGTCATGTCCAACTCTCTTGAGATCCCATGGACTATAGACGGCCCGGCTCCTCTGTCCATGAGATTTCCCAGGTAAGAATACTGGAGTGGGTTGCCATTTCCTTCTCGAGGGGTCTTCTCAACCAAGAGATTGAACCTGTATCTCCTGCATTAGCAGGCAGATTCTTCACCACTGAGTACCAGACCAGGGCCCTTATCTGTAACACTCTCTCCTAGGATATATTCTGAAATATTTTGTTCTTTCTTAAGCAAAATTGAGGGAAAATGCTAAAATATTATTAAAGTGCAAAATTAGTGAAATTATCTTCCAGGTTTGAGTCTCAGGAAATGGAATATCTCATAGCTACAGTTAAAAGAGTAGCCTAATTAAATTTTGATTATTTCAATAAGAAGAGAAGGAAGCATTCGTGACTGATCAGTATCAACACATAAAGAAATGATAAGGAAATATAGAAAAAAAATCTTCATGAATTTTATTTTTTTTTCCATTTATTTTTATTAGTTGGAGGCTAATTACTTTACAATATTCTAGTGATTTTTGCCATACATTGACATGAATCAGCTGGATGGGGAATACATGTAAATACATGTAAATTCATGAATTTTAGATGGGGACTAATTTATTTAAAAAGAAAGTGACTAGCCATAATAGAAAATAATTGATTCATTTAGTATTAAAATTAACAACTTAATAAAAAGAATCATAAAAGTGACAATAGTCAAGCAGGAGACCTAGGATATTGTTGCAGCTATGTGGCCACCAGCGGACCGTCACTCAGAAAACAAGACATAATCCCTACCAATCAACAAGGAGAGGAGAGAAAACTCACAACAGGCCCAAAGAGGAAACACAAATATCCAATGACTGATATGTTACTGATCCACAAAATAGTGCTCAAACAAATCAAGAATTTGAGAAACGCAAATAAAGATCAAACTATAAGACACTGAGCATGCCCTCAGTGAGAAGCTAGACTAGGAAACCCCTTGAGATGGGAGCTTAGAATTTCCTTGCAACATCAGGACTAGACAAAGATGACGACCATCTTTACTTCCATTGAACACAGTATTAAGAGTTTTGCCTAGAGCAATTAGACAAGAAAAAGGAAGCAAACTCAAATGGTAAAGGCAGAGTGATGGTATCCCTGTTTATAATGGGTATGATCCAAATTGCCAACATCTGTTGAATCATAGAAAAAGCAAGAGAGTTCCAGAAAAACATCTACTTCTACTTTATTGACTATGCCAAAGCCTTTGACTGTGTGGATCACAACAAACTCTGGAAAATTCTTAAAGAAATGGGAATACCAGACCACCTGACCTGCCTCCTGAGAAATCTGTATGCAGGTCAGGAAGCAACAGTTTGAACTAGACATGGAACAACAGACTGGTTCCGAATAGAAAAAGGAGTACATTAAGGCTGTACATTGTCACCTTGCTTATTTAACTTATATGCAGAGTATATCATGTGAAATGCTGGGCTGGAGGAAGCACAAGCTGGAATCAAGATTGCCGGGAGAAATATCAATAACCTCAGATATGCAGATGACACCACCCTTATGGCAGAGAGTGAAGAAGAACTAAAGAGCCTCTTGATGAAAGTGAAAGAGGAGAGTGAAAAAGTTGGCTTAAAACTCAACATTCAGAAAACTAAATCATGGCATCTGGTCCCATTACCTCATGGCAAATAGATGGGGAAACAGTGGAAACAGTGGCAGACTTTATTTTGGGGGACTCCAAAATCACTGCAGATGGAGACTGGAGCCATGAAATTAAAAGACGTTTGCTCCTTGGAAGGAAAGTTATGACCAACCTAGACAGCATATTAAAAAGCAAAGACATTACTTTGCCAACAAAGGTGGGTCTAGTCAAAGCTATGCTTTTTCTAGTAGTCATGTATGGATGTGAGCGTTGGACTATAAACCAAGCTGAGCACCGAAAAATTGATGTTTTTGAACAGTGGTGTTGGAGAAGACTCTTGAGAGTCACTTGGACGGCAAGGAGATCAAACCAGTCCATCCTAAAGGAAATCAGTCCTCAATATTCATTGGAACGACTGATGCTGAAGCTAAAGCTCCAATATTTTGGCCACCTGATGCGAAGAACTGATTCCTTAGAAAAGACCCTGATGCTGGGAAAGACTGAAGGTAGGAGGAGAAGGGGATGATAGAGGATGAGATGGTTGGATGGCATCACTGACTCAATGGACATGAGCTTCAGCAAACTCTGGAAGATGATGAAGGGCAGGGAAGCCTGGTTTGCTGAGGTCTATGGGGTCGCAAAGAGTTGTACACGACTGAGCTACTGAACTGAATTGATCTTCTATGAAGAAAATCTTAAAGATTCCACACTAAAAAATATTGACTGATAAAACATTCAACAAAGTTGCATACAAAATTGACATGCAAAAATCAGTGGTGTTTCTATAGACTAAACAATCTGTAAAGGAAATGGAAAAAAACAAAAAAGCAGCTCTACTTACAATAGCATCAAAAATATATGCTATTGTAACCTGACCATGGAGGCAATTTCTTGTGTACTGAAAACTACCAAAAATTGCAGAAATAAACCAAAGACAAATAAATGGAAAGATATCCCATGTTCTTTAATATTTAATATTATTAATATGTCAGTAATACTAAAAATTACCTATGAAATCTCTGTCTCTGAAACCTATAGATTCTATGAAATCTCTAACAAAATCTCAGTGGTGGTGTTTTCAGAGACAGAAAAATCCATCACAAAACTCATTTGAAATCTCAAGGGATTCAAAATAGCCTAAACAATATTGTGAAAGAATAAAGTCGAACATCTCATACTTGCTGATTTAAATACTCCAAATCTACAGTAATTTAAATGGCCTGATACTGGCATAAAGACAGAATCACAGATAAAAGGAATAGAAAGCTTAGAAATGAACTCTCAAATAATTTTTAACAAGGATACCAAGATCATCCAATGAGGAAAGGACAGTTTTTCAAAAATGGTGCCGGGAAAACTGGATAGCCACCTGAGAATGAAGGAGGCTGCACCCTCACCTTACCCAATATATAAAAATCTACTCAAAATGGATCAAAGACCTAAACATACGAGCTAAAACTGTAAAGTTCTTGGCAGAAAACAGGAAGAAGCTTTATGACTTCAGAGTTTACAATTATTTTTTATATGACACCAAAATACAGATTGACGAGGGTGAAGAAGGATGTGACAGAGGATGAGATCATTGGATGATATCACCGATTCAATGGCAATGAGTCTGAGCAAACTGTGGGAGATAACGAAGAACAGGGAAGCCTGTGTGCTGCAGCAAACAGTCCAACACGACTTACCAACTGGACAATAACAAAAGCATAAGGACAAAAGGCAAACAGATAAACTGAACTACGTCAAAACTGAAACATTTTCTTGAACCAAGGAAAGACCATGTAAGGACAATGAGAAAGTGACCTATTATGCCACCTGCAAGCCAAAAGAGTGCTCATCGGAAATGAATCACCAATACCTTGAACCTGGGATTCTATTCTTCAGAAGTGCAAAAAAATGAATTTCTGGTGTTTAATCCATTCAGTATGGAATTTTGTTATGGCAGCCCAACCTAATACAGTATTTATCTAAAAGAACCAGAAGCAGGATCTTGAAGAGGTATTTGCACACCCATGTTCAATCAGTGTAGCATTATCCACAACAGCCAAGGGATGGAAGCAAACCAATGTCCACTGACAGATGAAGGGATAAAGACAATGTGGCATGCACATGTGGATGATGAAATGTGGTATATTAGTGCTGGGCCACCTAATGTATATTAATGTGGGCATATGAAGCTACGAAAAGTACTATGGAATGGGATTAAAATGTGTTATGGTCACACACTATACATGTTGGAGGTGGGAATGTGATACACACACAGTGGAATATTACTTAGCCTTAAAAACAAAGGAAATTCTGACATATCCTACAACATAGATGCCAAGTTAAATAAGCCAATCGCAAAAGGTCAAATGCTGTATAATTTCATTCACATAGGTGCCTGGAGCAGTCATATCTACAGGGATAGAAAGAAGCATGATCGTTGCCAGGGCTGAAAGGAGGGTAAATGGTGAGTTAAGAGTTTCATAGGCACAGAATTTCAGTTCAGGAAGATGAAAAAGTTCTGGACATGAATGGTATTAACACACAACAAAGTGAATATGCTTACTGCCACTAATTTGTACCTTTTGATATGCTTAAAATATTAAATCTTTGAAATATTTTACCATAAAAATGTGATACATGACATACTCATCAGATTGCCAATATTTAAAGTTTAGTTATGTCAAGAGTGACAAACCTAGACAGTGTGTTGAAAAGCAGAGACATTACTCTGCCAACAAAGGTCCATACAGTCAAGGTCTTCCCGGTGGTCATGTACAAATGTGAAAGCTGGACTATAAAGAAGGCAGAGCACCAAAGAATTGATGCCTTTGAACTGTGGTGCTGGTGAAGACTGCTGAGAGTCCCTTGGACAGCAAGGAGATCAAACCAGTCAATCGTAAGGGAAATCAACCCTTAATATTCATTGGAAGGATTAATGCTGAAGCTTCAGTATTTTGGCCACCTGATGCAAACAGCTGACTCACTGGAAAAGTCCCTGATGCTGGGAAAGATTGACGGCAGAAGGAGAAGGGTGCGTCAGAGGATGAGATGGCTGGATGTCATTACTGATGCAATGGACATGGACCTGGACAAACTTTGGGAGATGGTGAAGGACAGGGAGGCCTGACATGCTGCAGTCCATGGGGTTGCAAAGAGTCAGACACAGCTAGGCGACGGAACAACGACATGCCAAGAACTGGCACAGACATAGAACAACAGGATATGTCCCACATCGCTGTTGTAAAAGTGTTTTCTAAATTTGATGTATTGATCCAGTTTGACATATTCTAATGCATTTCTTAAGATCCAATATCAGCCAAAGACCTAGGATATAAAGACAAAAATATTCACAACACCACTGTTTGTCACAGCAGAAGAACTGAAGAGTAGAAAGAAATTTCAACCAACAATAAAACAGATATATCCTCCTTGATATATTCATAAAATAGAGTATTACACCTAGAAAAGACAAAAAAAATTAACTGTACTATGATCACAAAGCGTGAATGAATCTCACAATTTTCAATAACATGAATCAGTTAAAATAGCATATCACTGGACAGATTCTCAGACTGAATTTTTAAAAATGCAACTTTATGCTGTTAATGGAAAAATGTAAATTTTAAACAAATTAATCTATACCCACACTGAACTCACAAATAAAACCTCAATGATTTTATGTTACTTGACAAATCAATTTAAAATGGACAACTTTTAAAAAGAAAAAAGGAAGTCTGTTTACCCTCTCTACATATCAAGATATTTAATTACAATAGAATAGTAAAACAAAAAAGAGGATCCTGTAAAAGACATATATATATATATTTATGTGAATGTACATATTATGTGTATATACATGTAAATTTGTGTGTATATATACATCATATAAGTATACATATATATATATACACATATATTATAAGTATACACACACACACACACATGTACCCTTATTTCATAGATCTGAGAGTAAAGAAACAAAATTTGAAATAATAAAAATAAATTACTAGAGAATTTTTTCCTGGTTGTGAGGCTTGTAAGACTTTTATAAGAGGAAACACAGAAAATACACAATTAGACTTATACAATATTAAACCAAAAATGTACCAAGGAAAATGTTTACAATGAAAAAAAACGTAGCAAAGAATTCTAGTACTAGCTATATTGAATTAATCAATTTGTAGAAAACAGTGACAACACTTGAAAGAGGAAATATACATTATTTGACAGCACTGAAGGGTAGCAAAGACAGGCAAATACTAAAGTCAGGTTAACTGAAAGAAGAAAACTGTGCTGGGTGAAATCACTGTTACAAACCTGTATCAGCAGTGAGCACTGATCAGTCTATATGGTACATGGGTGGCTAAAACTGAAGCAAAAATTATGTCTAACTGGTTACAAAAAATAAGAGGACAGACTCCTGGGCCACCAGAAGATAAAGTAAGTAATGGGAGAAATTCAAGGAAACAGGCAGAAACAGAACAAGAGTTATAATATCTGCATATAAACTCCATGCAGATGACTGGCTGATGTGTGGCCTTCACATGAGTCAATGATGTAAGAAGTTCAAAACCAGAAAGAGTTGAAAAGCTGAACAAAGAAGATGCTTCCCACAGTGGAAGAGGCAGTTTAGATTTTGAACCTAGCATATTATTCTAATATAAATTAATACTCTTTAGAGGAAGAAAAATCCAGAAGACTCTACATAGCAATATCAATAAAGTTCAGCATATCATAAAAATTATTAGATTGTTAAAGATACAGAAAATTAACACAGTCAAGAGAAAAAACTCTAATAAAAACATTCAAAATAACAGAGATGTGGTAGTTAGCACATAAAGACTTTAAAGCAGTTAGCATAAGTGTATCTGCCTGCAATGCAGGAGACCTGGGGTCAATTCCTGGGTCAGGAAGATCCTCTGGAAAAGGAAATGGCAATCCACTCTAGTATTCTTTTCTTGAGAATCCAACGGACAGAGAAGCCTGGCAGGCTACATTCCATGGGATCGCAAGAGGTGGTTACAACTTAGTGGTTAAACCACCACCACCCTGGTTCAATTCCTGGGTTGGGAAGATCCGCTGGAGAAGAGGTAGGCTACCCACCCCAGTATTCTTGGGCTTCCCTTGTGGCTCAGCTGGTAAAGAATCCACCTGCAATGCAGGAGACCTCGGTTTGATCCCTGGGTTGAGAAGAACCCCTGGAGAAGGGAAAGGCTACCCATTTCAGTATTCAGACCTGAAGGATTCCACGGACTGTATAGTCCATGGGGTCACAGAGAGTCAGACATGACTGAGCAACGTTCACTTCACTCACTTCATTCAAAATACAACAATTAAAAATTTTAGATCCCAAAAGTAAAATACCTGAAGTAAAACAAAACAAAGCTGGATGTGCCTAACAGCAGAATAAAGACAAAAGTAGAACATGTCAGTAAACACAAAGACTTATCTATTTATAGAAACTGTTCATTATGAAGAAGAGAAATAAAAGTTTAAAAATATGAATAGATCAACATCAGCATGGCTACTGGCAGCTCCTAAAGGTGGTCTAACTAAAGAAAAATGAAAGTGATCAAGCAAAAACTTTCAGAAGTAACTTTTGGAAGAAATCTTAAAAACAATCAACATACAGGAAATAGTAAAATGGCAGAAATAAGTCCTTTCTTGTCAGTAATTACTTTTAATGTGAATGGATTAAACTCTATAATCAGAACACATAGAGAATGACAGAATGAATAAACAAAACATGATCCAACTATATGCAATTTCTGGAAGAGACTCACTTTGGACCAAATGAAGCAACTATGTTGAAAGAGAAAAAGATATTCTATGGAAATTGTAATTTTAAAAAAGCTGGGACTTATTCAGCCTAAATAGACTTTAAGTCTAAAACTGTTATAAGTGAAAAAGGAAATTACATATTCCAAAAAGGATCAAATCACCAAGAAGATACAATAATTATAAAAACTGTTTCACACCAAAAACAGGTACAGAAAATACATAAAGCAAACACAGACAGGATTAAGGGAGACATAGATAGCTCTACAACAATAATTGGAAATTTTGTTACCTTACTTCCGATAATGGAAGTCTCTAGACAGAGGATTAAAAAAGAAACAGAATTTGACAAATCTATAAACCAACTAAATTCAATAAATATACATAACACTTCATTTAGAGAAACAAAATACCCATTTTTATCAAGTACACATGGATTATTTTCTAGGATGGTCAATACTTTAGGACACAAGACAATTATTCATAAGTTAAAAAGAAACTGCATCACATAAATCATCTACAATCACAAGAGAATGAAGCTACTGAAGAAATCAGTAGCAAAAGTAAAAGTGGAATGTTCACAAAAATGTAGAAATTAAACAACACACTCCTAAAAAGGCCACCAGGATAAAGAAGATATCAAGAGGGAAATTGGAAAACATATTGAGAAGAATTAGAATGAAAACAGAACACACCAAACCATATGAGATTAAGTGAAAGCAGAGGAATATTTATCATCACTACATGCCTACACTGAAAAAAAAAAAAAGAGAAAGATCCTAAATTTATAAGATAACTACATACCTGAATGGATGAGAAAGGAGCAAACTAAATCAAAAGTGGCAGAAGGAAGAAAACCTTTTAGAAAGATTAAAGTGAATATTAATGACAGAGGGAATTTAAAAAATAACGAAAAGCAAGGGAAAGAGAAGTCAAGTTTTGTAAAGACTAAAAGAACTGACAAACTTCTAGTTAGATTAAATAAAAAAAAAGATTCAAATTTCTAAAATCAGAAGAAAACACAGGACATCACTACCAAACTTACAGAAATAAAAAGGATAAGCCAATTCTAAGAAAAATTATATATGAACAAATTTGGTAAGTTAGACAAAAATGAAAAATACCTGTAAACACATGCATGACAAACTGAAGAAGAAACAGAAAATCTAAAGAAAACCATAACAAGTAAAGATATTCAGTTATTAACTGAAAACTTCCAATAATGAAAATCTCAAGGTAAGATGACTTCACTGATGAATACTACCAAATAGTTAAAAGAAAAATTAAACCAATTCTTCTCAAACTATTTCAAAAACAGAAAGAAACACTTTTAAATCAATCTGTGATATCAAAGTCAGATAGAGATATTACTAAGACAATGAAATAAAAGGCAATAACTCTTGAATGCAGATGCAAATATCCTCAACAAAATACTAGTAGCAACTTGCAGCACTATATGAAAATACTATTTACCATAATAAAGTGGGATATATCCCAGGAACCAAAAAGGTAGCTAAATGTATAAAAAATCAATCAAAGTAATATACCATACAAATAGCGGGGGGGGGGGGGGGGAAACTACATGATCATCTCAATTGACGCAGATAAAGAATTTTATAAAGTCCAAAATTTTTATCATAAAACACTCAATAAACTAGGAATAAATTGAAAAAATTCAATCTAACAAAGGCCTTTATGAAAAATGCAAAGCTAGCAGCATCTTTAATAGTTAAATATTGAAAGTTTTCCCCCTAAGGTAGAGAACAAGGCAAGGATGTTCTACAGAAAGATCTAGAGAGAGCAATCAGGCAAGAAAAAAGAATAAAAGGCATCTGAATTATAAAATAAAAAGTTATTTATCTAATTGTAGCTTACATGATTGTGTGTATGTGTATACACATGGTGGGGAGGGGGCAATGGGAATAGTGAGGGAGGGAGTATGAAAGAGGGAGAGAAACTCGAGAACACATAGATATTACTAGAGCTAAAATAGGAATTCAGCGAAGTTACAGGATACAACATCAACACAAAAAATCAGTTACATCTATACCGCGGCAGTGAAAATTTCCAAAATTTTATTAGGAAAACAATTTTATCTACATGATAATCCAGACGTAAAGTTAACCAAGGAGGTGGAAAACTTGTACATTAAAATTGTAAAACACGACTGTAAGAAATAAGAGACCTACACAGAGGGAAAGACATCCTATGTTCTAGAACTGGAAGACAGTATTATTAAGATGACAATATAGTCCAAAGCAATCTATAGATCCAATGTATTCTGAATCAAAATCCTGCCAACTTGTTTTGAAGAGATGGGATGATAATCCTCAAATTTACATGGAATTTCAAAGGGTCTCAAATATACAACATAGTGCTGAAAAAAATGAACAAAGCTAGAGTACTCACACTTACAAATTTTAAAGCTCGTTACAAAGCTACAATAATCAAAACAGTATAGTACTATAAAATGATAGAACATACACAAATGGAATAGAACTGAGAGTCCAGAAATAAACTCGTACATCAACAGCAACTGATTTTTAACAAGGATGACAAAATCACCCTAAGTGAGTTTTATAATGAAAGGTCCTGGGACAACTAGACAGTCACATGCAAAGAATAGGTCTGGACCCCTAACTCAAACTGCTTTCTAAAAATTACCTCAAGTCTTTTTCTTTGAGAAAAAGAAAAGTGGTAGATTTTTTTTTTTACAATTTTGGATTTCCAACAGTTTTTCTTAGATATGACACCAAAAGCATGAGCAATAAATAAGAAAAAGATAAACTGGACTTAATGAAAAAGACTTCTATGCATAAATGGACATTATCAGTAAAGTGAAAAAAAATATTTGAGAATAGATAAATATTTGCAAATCATACATGTGCTAAATAAAGAGTATGTACATAGCCTTTAGAGCTCAACAACAAAAAGACAAAAACCCAACTTAAAAAATGAACAGAGGACTTGCCTAGACGTTTTTTTGAAGATATACAAATGGCCACCAAGTATAGGAAAAAATGCTCAGCATCATTAGTCACTTGGGAATAAAGAGATACTACTAAGTCAATACTAAGATACTATTTCACACACAAGGACAGCTACAATTTTTTAAAGGAAAGTAACAAGTGTTGAGGAAAGATAGACACCCTTGTATATTAGCAGAACTGTAAAATTTTGCATGCACTGTCCTAAACAGTTTGACAAGTACTCAAAAAGTTAAACACAGAATTGCCATTATAATTCAGAATAATTTCATTCTTTGTATATAATCAAGACTTGAGAATGAATACTAGAGAAGATACATGCATCTCAGTGTTCACTGAAGCACTGTTCACAATAGCCAAGACACGGAAGCAACCTAAATGTTCATCAACAGAGGAACGGATAAAGAAGATGTGGTATATATATACAATTTAATGTTACTCAACATTAAAAAGAATGAAATAATGCCATTTGCAGCAGCATGGATGGAAATAGAGACTGTCATACTGAGTGAAGTAAGTCAGACACAGGAGAAGTATCATGTGACATCCCTTATATGTGGAATCTATACAAATGAACTTATTTACAAAACAGAAACAGACTCACACAGACTTATGAGAACAAACTTAACAGTTGCCAGCGTGAAAGATGGGGTGAAGGGTTAGTTAGGGAGTTTGGGGTGGACATGTACACACTGCTATTATCTAAAATGGATAATGAACAAGGTCCTAATCTATGGAACGGGGAATGCTGCTCCATGTTATTGAGAAAATTCATTCTTACGTAGGTTGGTAAGAAGTCTGGGGTAGAGCATTTTGCAAAGTCATATGAAATGAACAGCTTTAGATTGAATACTGAACCAGAACATCTAATAAAATTAGAAAAGAAATGATCAAACTGTCTTTGATAATGTATTAATTACATCTGAAAAGAAAGAAGACAAAATTCACAGGAATATAAAACTATTTAGCACCAAATAAGATAAAAATCACAATATTTGGAACCCACACAAAAATTATGAGGGGTGAAAAAGAGGCAAGAAGACACATAAAAAAGGGAATAATCAAAAAATAAGACAAAACTAGAAACAAGGAGGTAAAATACTTGTATACTAAAAACTACAACATATCGCTGAAACAACAGGAGACCTAAATAAATGGAAATTTAGATGTCAATAGTACACAAAGCAATCTAGTGATTCAATGCAACCTTTATGAAAATATCACTAGGGTTTTTTAAGAAAGAAATTAAAAAAGCCAATTCTCAAATCATATCAAATTGAAAATGGTCCTGAATAGCTAAAACACAGTTTTGAAAAACAACAAACCTAGAGGATCCATATATCCCCATTTCAAAGCATACTACAAAGCACTAGTAACCAAAACAGAAAGACCTATAGACCAATGGAATATAAATAAACCTATTCATTTACAACCAACTGATTCTTGATAAGGGTGCCAAGTCCATTCAATGTGAAAATTAGTATCCTCAATAAATGGTGCTCAGAAATTTGTATTTCTACAAGCAGAAAAATGTAGTTGGATGCTCAACCTCATGCTTTATACAGATATCAACTGTGACTTAATTACAAGGCTAAACATTCCTAGAAGAAAACATAGGGCTAAATCTTCATGCCTTTAGATATGGCAACAAAATTTTTTAAAAATGGATAAACTGGAGTTCATTAAAAGTAAAATTTCTGCATATCAAAAGATGTTATCAACATCTCTGTCAAACGGTTAAGCAGAAAGTTAACATGGTCTATCTCAGACTGGCACAAGACATAAGCAGCAACCACGGGAAAGCAGACATCAGTGCGGCCAATACTATCAGGGACAAAAAGGTGCATCAGTACATAATGCTGGAGAGTCAGGCGATCAAGAAAAAACAGCAATCCTAAGGGCCTATTTACTTGATTACTGAGGCTCAAAATACTTGATAAAAAAGAAACAGTCCCATCCACAATTACAACTTTGGGTTTCAACATTTCACTCTTACAAATTGATTTAACAAGTGGAAACCAGAACAATAGAGACAAAGAAAACTTGACTTCTACCTTAAATGCCAGAATAAATATTTTTAAAGAGGACATGGGAACATTCATCAAGTCTTAAAACACTTCTCAAAACAACTAAAAATTCTAAGTAATATACAGCATGTTTTCTAAATTGGAAAAAAAAATAGTTAGAAATCAACACTACAAAGATACACTGGAAATGATCAATTATATGAGAATTAAATAGCATACTACAAAAAGAGCCCTGGGACAAATAAAATTACAAAGAAAGTTAGAAAACATTTTGTACCGAGTGAAAAACTTAAATAGTGGGATGAAGGTAAAACAAGGGCAGGGAAAAACATATAGCCTTAAATACTTATATAAGAAAAGAAAAAGATATAAAATCAATGTAGTAGTATGCTGTTCTCTTAAACTAAAGAAAGTGGAGCACATTGTTTCAGATGAGAAAGAAAGCAAAAATAATATTTATAAAATGTTAAAGATCATATATAAGAAAGAAATCAGACAAATAAAAAATTCAATAAACTATAAATTGGCTCTTTGAAGATACTAATAAAATTCATAAATTTCCAACTAGAGCTTGTAAAAGCAGAAACAAATTAGTCAAGATAAATGAGTAACACCAGAATGATGGAAGAAATATCACTACAGATTCAATGACATTAGCGGTAAAATAAGATAATACTGGTAAGTTTGTGGAATATATTTGACCATTTAAAGAAAATGGACAAATATCTTGCACGTAAAATTATAAAAATGGACCCAGAAAACCCAAAAAGCACTTTGTCAATTAACCGTTTTAATTACAACTCTTCCCACAGGGAGCTACAGTTCAGCTGTGGTGGTGGTCTAATGCCAAATGCTGAATGGGCTAGTGCCCTTTCAGCCCAATGGTTATGGCTAAAACTAGAACTAAAAATGAAATAACTACCTGAGGGTCTCTAAAAAGCAAAGACTTTAGGTGAATTTGTAGAGGTAGTTAAGAGAAGCCACTCACACCAAGACAAGTGTCTCATTTATTTTAGTTTTCTCTCTCAGCCATACCACGGAGGTTGACTGATTTGCAAAGCATTACTGTATAGGCAGATAAAACTTCAACTGAAAACGTGACATACTTTTGGTCAATGGAATCAAGGAATAAAGCCCAGAGAGACAACAGAGTGAGGGGGAAGTCCTGGAGGCAACTGATGCTAAGAACGAGTTCCCTTAATTCTGTATATGAGCCTGTACAAGACTCAGCAAAATTCCTGTGCCACACGTACACTACATAGACCCAAGTCAACATACAAAGACGTCAGAGAACTAAACTTAGATCTGAAACCATACAAACTGCGGTCAAACTTCTGAACATACAATCAGGGAAAAGACCCCAAACCAGCATAACAAAGTCTTTGAGAACTGAACTGGATTTGAATTAGATTTCCTACTAAAACAAAAACATCTATCTTTTCCAGATGATTACAACAGAATTCAGAGGATACACAACATAGCATTCACTAGCTATGATAACAGAAAGTAAATCAACATCCAAAAATCCAAGAAAACGTGACCTATTAGCAAGAGAAAAGATAAGCAAATGCTAACCTCAAGAAAACAGATGCTTGAACTATCAGAACTATCTAAGGTAGATAAATAAATAAACTGAAGAACAGAGAGAAAACATTAAAAAACACTAAACCCTCAGGCACCTATATTACAGCAGCAATAGGCATAATATATGGGTATCACTGTCAATACTGAAAAAGAAAAGAGAAATAGGTAATCCAGCAATATATAGAAATGATATTACATAATTTGGTGAAAGACAAATTCACAGATTCAAGGATCTCATAGAACCCTAAATAGATATTACTTTTCAAAATGTCTATAAACATCACATTCAAAAGGTTGACAATATATAAGAAAGTTCCAGAAAGCAGTTGGACAAAAATAACAAATTATATACAAGGAAACAACAATTCAAGTGACTGTAGATTTCTAAATCAGTCTGCAGTGGTCAGAAGACAGTGGAAAAACACTTTTAAGAACTGGAAAAAAAAAAAGCTTCAACCCAAAATTCTATACTCAGGGGAAATATCCATCAAAAAATGAAGAACAGAGATCTTTAGATAGAGAAGTGTCATCTTTAGATAAAGAAAAGGTAAGAGAATTTGCTACCAGCATACCTGCTCTACAAGAATTGCTTGAGGAAATTCTTTCAGATGACATAATATCTGAAAGATACTATGTGAAAGAGAATATCTGACAGACATAACATCTGGAAGAGGAAACCTCCATCACCAATGGAAAACATCTGGATAAACATGAAAGACTATTTTCTCCTTAAGTTATTTAAAATATGTAAGATTATTAAAAGCAAAAATCACAATAGGGTTTGGAGAACTTTTCAGCGTGAAAAGTGAAACTGAAATCAATCAGTCATGTCCAACTCTTTGTGACCCCATGGACTATACAGTCCATGGCATTTTCTAGGCCAGAATACTGGAATGAGCAGCCTTTCCCTTCTCCAGGGGATCTTCCCAACCCAGGGATCAAACTGAGGTCTCCAGCATTGCAGGTGGATTCTTTGCCATCTGAGACACAGAGGAAGCCCTTTCAGTGTACCAATAAGTAATAAATATGATTATAAAATAAACAGCAGTGAGATGGTAGCCAGATAAGGGATTACAAGCATTGTAAGGTTTCTACATTTTTGTGAATTGGTGTAATATCAACTCTTAAGTAGATAATGAAATTTTAAATTTGTATAGTCTTTAGACTACCAAAAACATATAAAAAGTACAGTCAAAAAGGAAATTTTACAACTAAAATGGCATTAAATGTTTTAACTATATTACTTAAAATAATCAAATAATATAAAAAAGGCAGCTTAACTGATTGAAACTGTTATAAGGAAAAGCAAATGAGCTACAATAGCTAAGACAACTTTGCAAGAGAAGAAAAGAGAATCACACTACTAAATCTTAGTACTCAGTAGCGACAGTACAGTAGAAGTTTTGGTAGAAAAACTGACACAAAGATCAATGAAACAGATCAGCTTCCTGAGTAATCCATCAAATACTGAAAGATGAAATAATATCAGTTTTACAGAAACTCTTTTGGAAAATAAAGTTGGAGGGAAAATTGCCCAAGTCATTTTATGATGCCAACATAACTGTATTTCATACATATGACAAAGACATTTAAAAAAAGATAAATACTCTTGTTGAAAAAGGTATAAATATTAACAAATGAAATAAAACAGTAAGTCAAAAGAATAAAAGATCACAATTGGTAGAGTTTATCTCAGGAATGCAAGGTTAGTTCAACATTAGAAAATCAACCAATGTAAATTTCTATACTAATATAATAAAAATATATATTTTAAAAATTCAGATAAAGAATGGGACAAAATTCATTAACTACTCAAGATCATGACTTTAGAACAGTAGGAGACTGGGCTTCCCTGGCGGTACAGTGGTTAAGAATCTGCCTGCCAATGCAGGCGACATGTATTCAATCCCTGCTCTGGGAAGATCCCAAATGCTACAAGGCAGCTAAGCCTATGAGTCACCACTACTGAGCCCGCACACCTAGAGCCTGTGCGCCTCAACAAGAGAAGCCACTGCAATGAGAACCCGTGCCATGCAACAAAGAGTAGCCCCTGCCTGCCACAACCAGAGAAAGCCTGCACACAGCAATGAGATCTAGTATGGCCAAAAATGAATAAATGCATCTTAAAAAAAGAAAATAACAGTAGGGACTACATCAAGCTGAAAACAAGTGTCTAAGACAGTCCTAGTGCTAATACCATACTGAAAAAGAAAGAGTTATCTCTAATATTGGGAACAGGATAAGAATGCCTGTTTTTACTCAAGACTTAGTCTTGGCAACAAAACAAGTAAAGGAAAAAAATGGCACAAATATCAGAAAAAATAAAATTTATTTGAAGATGATATATTTATTCTTGAAAAAATATATATAGGGTCTAGAAAATAATTATGAGCTCTCATCATTTGAATTAAACAGAGACACTGGAGCCAGGTTAATATTTAAAAATCAACTGTATTCTTATATGCTATAGTAATTCAGAAACAGAATAAGCAAAGAAATTTTTAAATAAAGGACTTATTATGAAGCTCATTAGTAAAGACACATGGTATTGGTGAAATAATAAATATAAGGATAAGAGGACCAGAATTAATATAGCCAGTTGAATTTCTGACAGCAGTACCAAGGAGCTTCCCAGGTGGCGCTAGTGGTAAAGAACCTGCCTGCCAATGTAGGAGATGTAAAAGGTGTGGGTTCAATCCCTGAGTCAGGAGGATCCCCTGGAGGAAGGTATGGCAACCCACTCCAGTATTCCTGCCTGGGGAATTCTACGGACAGAGGAGTCTGGCAGGCTACAGTCCATAGGGTTACACAGAGTCGGAAACAAATGAAGCACGCATCAAGGAAAATTTAATGAGAAAAGAAAAGTCTTCCACAAATGGTTCTGGATCACCAAGATAGGCTATCTGTATTGTGAAAAATGAATACTGACCCTTAACCTCATACCAAACAGAAATATTAATTCAAGCATAGACTTAAATGCTCAACCCAAAAGTACTAAATAAAAAGCACAGTAGAAAATCTTTGTGACATTAGGGTAGGAAAAGTTTTATTAGATCACAAAAACACATGAACCACAGAATTAAAAAAAATTAATAAACTGGACTTCTTCAACTTATTGCTTTGAAAACAAAAATGCAAGCCTTAGTCTGGAAGAATATATTCACAGTATATATATCAGAAAACAACTTTTGTCCATACTAAATTAAGAACTCTGTAAGACAAATAACCCACTTTAAAAATTGCAAAGATATTTGAACAGACATTGTGCAAAAGAAAACGGACATCCAATAGAAACTTGAAAATATCTTGTTAAAAGGAAAATTACAATTAAAACCACAATGAGATACCACTACACATACACACATTGGAATGGTTAAAATTGAAAACAGTGACTACTCTATGCTTTGGAAAATATTTATTAAATAGAACAAGAACTCCACAACTTTGCTGGTAGAACATGAAAATTTTACAGCCACTTTAAAAATAACTTGGCTTTTTTTTTAAATAAAGGTAAACATAAACTTACCGTATGACCCAGCAATCGCAGTCATAGGTATTGTCCACACAAAGACTTGTCCAGGAAGGTTCACAGCAGCTTTATTTGTAATGGCCTAAAGCTGGAAACAACCCAAATGGCCATCATCAGGTGAACGGATAAACAAATGTGGTCATCCACACAACGGACGACTACTCAGCAATAGAGAGGAGCAGACTATTACTACAGGCAATGTACTGATGAACCTCACAAGCATCATGCTGAGGGCAAGGATCCAGACAAAGAGTATATACTGCATGGGCCCACTTATTAAAAACTATAAAACGGATGTAAATATGTAGTGATACAGATAATATCAAAGTTAGCCTGGGAATGGATACTTAAGGAGGACTGATTACAAAAAGGCACAAGCAAAGTTCAGGATTATGGCAGAGATCCTCTTCTTGATCACAGTAATAGTTTCATGGATGAATACAGTCCAAGTCATTAAACTGCATAATTTCAACATGTATACTAAATTGTATGTCAATGCTGAGCCCAAACAAAGCAAGTTGCAGAAGTTATTTAAGATAAGACACTACTCATTGATTATCATGCAAACCAATACTATTTGCTATTTTTGACTGCCTCAATAGGGTTGAAAGTATAAAATCCTGAGTTGAGGTAAAAAATATCAAATTCTGATAATAGATATATCTGAGCAGAAGCAAGGACAATAGATTGTTGAGGCCTTCACAGGAAGCTTCACCTGTGTTCTAGTTAAATCACTTTAGCGTGGCCTTGCTAAAACTCATAGTTCTAAGTGTTCATTTTTTTTTTTAGGATTGTTTTCATACCCATTCTTCTCACATAGGAACAAAGACAGTTTCACTGCTTTATTTACAGTTTTCATGCTCTTGATTTCTTTTTGTCAACCCATTAGTCTTCCTAGAATGTTCAGAAAAGTATTCACCAAAAGTGGTGATAGTTGGCATTCCTTTTCTCTTCCAGTTGTCAGGGCCCACAGGCTTTCCCAACTAGGTGTGATACTAGTTGGAGGCTTTTCAGAGATGCCATTAATTGGATTGATGAGGGAAATATCAGTCAGTTTAATACACATTTAATTGGAATCTCAGAAGGAGAAAAAGTTGCTAATAGGAAAATTATTTGAATAAATAAAATTTTCCAAATTTGAAGATCACTTAGTCCACAAATCCAAGAAACTCAACAACAAACTACTAACAAAGAATCATGAAAAAAACATCAAAATGCATCATATTTGTATTCCTCAAAAGCATAATAAAAAGAAAATCTTAAAAGAATTCTCAAAAAACCCACACCTATTGTATAGAGAAAGAAAATGAGGATGATACAGATTTCCAACTGGAACAATTCAAGTGAGAAGACAGGGTCAACATTTAAATATATTCTATATCCAGTAAACAAAACTGTTCAAAAATGAAAACAAAAAAATATGACTATTCATCAGTAGCAAACTCACACCAGACGAAATGTTAAATGAAATCCTTCAGGCCATAGGAAGAGAATTCTGCATGGAATTGAGTCTATACCAAGAATGAAGACTAATGGATAGGATAATTAGATGGGTAAGTACTGTAGAATATTCTTAAAGAAATGGGAATACCAGACCACCTTACCTGCCTCCTGAGAAACCTGTGTGCAGGCCAAGAAGCAACAGATAGAACTGGACATGGAACAAGAGACTGGTTCAAAATTGGAAAATGAGTATATCAAGGCTGTATAATGTTACCCTGCTTATTTAACTTATATGTAGAATATATCATAAGAAATGCTGGGCTGGATGGCTTATAAACTGGAATCAAGACTGCTGGGAGAAATATCAACAACCTCAAATATGCAGATGATACCACTTTAATGGCAGAAAACTAAGAGGAACTAAAGAGCCTCTTGGTGAAGGTGAAAGAGGAGACTAAATAAGCTGATTTAAAATTCAATATTCACAATATGAAGATCATAGCATCTGATCCCATCACTTCATGGCAAATAGATGAGGAGAAAGTGGCAACAGTGTCAGATTTCATTTTCTTGGGCTCCAAGATCACTTCAGAGGGTGACTGCAGCCACAAAATTAAAAGACACTTGCTCTTTGGAGGAAAAATCTAAACAGCATATTAAAAATCAGAGACATCACTTTACCGACAAATGTCCATATATGTCAAAGCTATGGTTTTTCCAGCAGTCATGTATGGATGTGAGAGTTGGGCCATAAAGAAGGCTGAGTGCTAAACAACTGATGTTTTTGAACTGTGGTGTTGGAGAAGACTCTTGAGAGTCCCTTGCACAGAAAGGAGATCAAACCAGTCAATTCTAAAGGAAATCAACCCTGAATACTCTCTGGAAGGTCTGGTGCTGAAACTGAAACTCCAATACTTCGGCCACCTTCCGGTCGACTGATTGGAAAAGATTCTGATGCTGGGAAAGATTGAGGGCAAGCAGAGAAGGGGGTGACAGAGGATGAGATGGTTGGATGGTATCACCGACTCAATGGACATGAATTTGAGCAAACTTAGGGAGATAGTGAAGAACAGGGAAGCCTGGCGTGCTGCAGTTCATGGGGTCACAAAGAGTGGGACATGACTTAGTGACTAACAACAAATACATGTAACTTTTTCCTATTATTTATATCCCCATAAAAGATTTAATAAACAGAACAACATAGTGTGGGGTTTGTGACACAGGTAAGCTAAACTGGATGTGTATCAATAATAAGGAGGGAAGAAATGGAAGTATATTTATAAGATGTTTATAAAGATTTTATATGAAGTGGTATAATAATAAATACAGACTGTGATAAATTAATGACATACACTGTAAACCTAAAATAACCATTACAATAAAAATACACAGAGTTGTAACAGGTCACAAGGCAGATACGTAGAAGAATACACACTTCAACTGATTTAATCGAATGCAGAAAAATAGAAAAAAAGGAACAAAAAATAAGTTGGGGAAACAGAAAATGGTGAGATGATACACTTGAACTTGACAATAAGAGTAGTTATAGTAAATTGGGTTTAAAGATCCCAATGAAAAGACATATATTGACAGACTGGATTTGGAAAGCAAGATCAAATTACATGTTATCTAAGTAAGTACATCTTAACATAAAGACATAAGTTTAAAGTAAGGGTCTAGTAAAAGATACAGCATTTGTACTGATCAATTTTATTTGTCAACCTGGCTAAGTGATTGATACTCACTAGTTATTCAATCAAACACTAATCCAGGCATTGCTGTAAAGAGATTTTGTAGATAAGATGAAAAGTTTACAATCAGTTGACTTTAAGTAAATGAGATAATCTGGTGGGACTGATTAAATTAGTCAAAGGGCTAACAACAGAACTACAACTCCCCTAAATAAGAAGAAATTCTGCCTGTGGACTGCAGCTTCAGACTGTGGCCAACAGTTTTTTGCCTGCCCTTTCTGACAGCCTGTCCTATAAATTTTGGAATTGTCTCACTAGTTGTCATAATCATATCAAACAATTTCTTGTAATAAATCTCTCAATATTATCTCCTACTGATTGTTTTCTCTAGTGGAACTATGACTGATAATCCGTGGTAACACCAATAAAAAGAAATCTGTATTAATATTAGACAAAACAGAAGTCAGAGGAAAGATTATTACAAGGAATAAAAAATACCTCACAATGATAAGGGCATGAATATAACCAGAAACATATAGCAGAAAACACGCTTCAATAATTAAAAAGTCCAACTCTTTGTGACGCTATGGACTGTAGCCCACCAGGATTGTGGGAGTGGGTTGCCATACCCATTTTCAGGGGATCTTCCCAACCCAGGGATCAAACTCACGTCTCTTATGTCTCCTGCATTGGCTTTTGTGTCTCCTGCATTGGCAGGCAGGTTCTTTAACTGGAAAGCCCACAAAGTATTCACATACCACACATTCTCTTTAACAATTGAATTACATTAGATTTCAATAAAAAAAGACCTCTGGACATTTCCATAAGTTGGTAATTAAACACAGTTTCAATAATCAATTGCTTGAAGAAGAAATCAGAAGAGAAACGAGCATTTTGAAGTAAATGGAAATGAAAATAAAACATGACAAAATGTGTGAAGTGCCACTAAAAGCTAGGAACAAATGTAGACCTTAAAGGCCACAAATTATCAGAATGTTATCCCTTACACAAATAACCTAATTGGCAACCCACTCCAATATTCTTGCCATGGAAAATCCCATGGACGGAGGAGCCTGATAGGCTACAGTCCACGAGGTGGCAAAGAGTCAGACACAACTGAGCGACTTCACTTTCAATTAATCATATGTATTAAAGAAACTGAATTTTTAGTAAAACAAAACACACTGCTCAAAAAAGAAGACAAAATAGAAGGTAGTCTCTGTCTTTGCCTTGATGATTATAGTAAAATGCATGAGGATCAAGAGAAATTGATGGGTCACTGCTAAGCAAAAAGGAAAAAGCAAACTCTTGAAGACAAAGTATAGAAGAATATTGAAAACAGCAAGATTAGTCATGTATATGAGACCCTATAAAAGACTATTAGCTAATTTCTCTCTCATGAGGCCAGTAGTAAGTAGGAAGATACATTTAAAGAGCTGGGGGGGAAAGCATCAACTGAGAATTATGTATCTGGCACCAATGTCCTTTAAACATTAGGGAGACATAAAGCCATTCCAAGATAAAGAAAAGATGAAGAGATCCATTACCACTAGATCTGTCCTACAAGAAATATTAAAAGGAGTCCTTTCAAAGTAGAAATTAAAGGATGTTAGACAGTAACTCCAAGTCAGGTGAAAAATAAAGATCTCTAGTAAAGGTAAACACACAGTGGGTATAAATGTCAGAATTATGGTAATTTGGGCTTGTAACCACTATTTTTATTTTCTGTAAAATTTAAAAAAACAAATGCATAAGAACAATTATCACTTATGTTATTGGGCACACAATATTAAAGATAAAATTTGTTGTGGTTGTTTAGTCACTAAGTCACATCTGATTCTTTGCAACCCCATGATCTGTAGCCCACCAGACACCACTGTCCATGGGATTCCCCAGGCAAGAATTACAGAGTGGGTTGCCATCTCCTTCTCCAGGAGATCTTCCCGACCCAGGGATCAAACCCACATCTCCTGAAATGGCAGGCAGATTCTTTATTGTTGAGACACCAGGGAAGCCCCTACAGATATAATTTAGAACATCAGTAAGTTAAGGGGAATGCAGAGTTGTAAATAGGGAGAGTGTTTATACTTGAATGAAGCTAAGTTGATATCAGTTATAATTAGATTGTTATAATAACATGCTATATTTCATCTCCAATGGAGCCACAGAAAAAAAGAACTTTACAAAGGAAATGAGAAGGGAATCAAAAAGTGTCACTATAAGAAATCAAGTAAACATAAAAGAAGGCAGGAATGGAAGAAACAGGGAACAAAAAAGTATGAGAAAGACAGAGAACAAACAGCAAAATGACAGCAGCCCTTTCGTAAGCAGCGACTTTAACATCGATGGAGTCACCTCTCCGGTCAAAAAGAGACACGGCAAAAAGGATCAAGGGGAAAAAGGGAATGTTTCATCCAATGCTAACTACAAGAGACTCATTCAGTTCTTCAGCACAAAGAACAGAAAAATATCTTACATAGAAAAAAAAAAACTTTACCTGCAAAGATTAACCAAAAGAAAGCTAGGTGACTATACTAGCACCAAAAAAAATAGACTTTCAGACAAAAATTATTATAAGATACAAAGAATATTATATATTAATGATGGAAAATTCAGTTTATCAAGAAGAAGTAACAATTATAAACATATATGTACTTTGCACCCAACAACAAATCTCCAAAATATATAAAGCAAACATTGAAAGAACTGGAAGGAGATAGAGTTTTATATAATATTACTGACTTCAATAACCCATTTTTAAAAATAACAACCATACAGAAACTCAATAAGGAAACAGAGAACTTGAACAACACTATAAATCCATTAGACCTAAGAGACATATATAGCGGCCTCCATCAGAATACCTAAATATACATTTTTATCAAGTGAACATGGAACATTCTTCAGGATAGATCATATGTTAGGTCCCTAAAAACTCTCAATAAACTTCAAAAGATTGAAATTAAACAAAGTGCCTTTTCTGATTACAACAGAATAAAGCTGGAAATCAGTACATTAAGGAACACAGGAAAATACACAAATATTTGGAAATCAAATAATACTGTTAAACAATTAATGAATCAATTGATAAACACAAGGGAAATAGGTACTTTGAGAAAAATGAAAATGGCAATATAATAAACTTATGAGATGCAGCAAAAGAAGTGCTGTGAGTTATTTATAATTTTAAATACTTAGATCCAAAAAGAAAGATCTCAAATTAATAAACTGACTTTGCTCAAAGTGAAAGTGGAAGTCTCTCAGTCATGTCTGACTCTTTGCAACTCCATGGACTGTTTTCCAGGCCAGAATACTGGAGTGGGTAGCCTTTCCCCTCTCCAGGGGATCTTCCCAACCCAGGGATCAAACCCAGGTCTCCCGCATTGCAGATAGATTCTGAGCCATCAAGGAAGCCTGACTTTGCTTAAGGAAATAGGAAAAGTGAAACAAACAGAGCACAAAGCCAACAGAACGACAAAAATAATAAAGATTAAAACTGAGGCAAAAAAAAAATACATATATGTATATATATATAGGAAAGTATATTAACAAAAACACAAACCTAATTCTTTGAAAAAAACTGACAAAATTAATCACTTTAGCTAGACTACAAATAAAAGAGAAAAGACTTAAGACACTAAAATAACAATCTGAGTGAAAGTTGGGATATTACTACTGATTTTACACAAAAAGAAATATAATTACACTATGAATAACTGAACACCAATAATTAGATAACTGAAATGAAATGGACACATTTCTAACAACACATAATCTACCAAAATGACACATAAAGAAATAGAAAATCTGAATAAACCTGTAACTAGTAAGACATTAAATTAGCAATCAAAAACCTCCTCATAAAGGAAAGCCCAGGGCCAGATAGCTTCACTGGTGAATTCTATTAAAATTTAAAGAGGTAACATAACTCCTTTTTCAAACTCATCCAAAAATGCAGAGGAGACACTTTCTAACTCACTCCATAAAGTTATCATTATCCTGATACCAAAGTCACATAAGATACCACAAGAAAATTAAGCCAATATCCTTTATGAATGCTGACAAAAATCCTCAACATAATACACCAAATTTAGCAACATATTTAGAAGACTGTATGCTGTGACCAAGTGGGTTTTATTCCCAGAATTCAAGGAAGATTCAACACAAAAACTTGATCAATTATATATACCACACTAACAGGATGAATGAGGGAAAAAAAGGCTCATCTCAATTTATACAAAACATTTTGCCAATGTCAATACTCTTTCATAATAACAATAATCAACTATGTATGGAAGAAAACTCTCTTAAAAGTCATATATGAAAAGCTAACAACTAATATCATATTCAACATGGGAGTCAAGAAAATAATTCACTTAAAATAGAATAACAAAGAACAAAATGGTTAGGAACAAATTCAACCAAGTTGAATTTGTAGCTTTCACACACTGAAAACTACAAAACACTGCTGAAGGAGTGTTTTGAAACAGGAGACATAAATTTGAAAAGATATCCTGTGCTCATGGATTGCAGGACTTAAATATTAAGATAAAAATATTACCTAAAGCAATCTACAGATGCAGAGCAATTCCTATCAAAATCACAATTTGAGTGTGTGTTTTTTTTCTTTTCAGAAATAGTAAAACTCATCCTAAAATCCACAAGGAACTCTAGGATTCATGAATAGCAAAACAGTCTTGAAAAAGAAAGATTTAGATCAATCACACTTCTTGATTCCAGAATTTATTACAAAGCTATAGTAATCAAAACTGTGTGATATTAGCATCAACACAGATATACAGACCAATGGATCAAAACAGAGGTCCCAGAAACAAACGCTCACATATATGGTCAACTGATGTTCAACATGGAAGCTAAGACCATTCCATGGGTAAAGCATAATCTTTTCAACAACTGGTGCTGGAAAACTGAATATCCACATGCAAAAGAATAAAGCTGGACTTTTACACTCTATACAAAAATCAACTCCCAAAGACCCCACCACCAAATAGCACCACACTGGGGGTTAGGTTTCAGCATATGAATTTGAGGGTATATAAATATTGTTTATAGCAATAACTTTGGTGAAAAGTATAGAGGAATTCTTTGAACTATTTTTCTAACTTTTCTGAAGTCTAACATTATATCAAAATAAAATTTAAAACAATCAATTACCTAGATATAAATCTAAGTAAAGTATTTCTAAGACATCTATAAGAACAATTATAATTGGGATACATTTAAATGAAAACGTAAAGGGATATATTTTAATGAAGATGCACAAGTATATGCACCCACACACTCACATACACACACATCATGCTCATGAGTTAGAAGACTTAATATTGGTAGGATGACAGTTGTACCAAAGAGACTGATAGATTCAATGAAGTGGCAATCAAAATCCAACAGCTATTTTTATAGAACTTGACAAGATGATTTCAAAAGTCTGACTGGAGAAGCAATGGACCTCATAGTACATAGTGAAAGTTGCTCAGTTGTGTACGACTCTTTGCGACCCCATGGACTATGGAATTCTCCAGGCCAGAATACTGTGGGCAGACTTTCCCTTCTCCAGGGGATCCTCCCAACCCAAGGATCGAACCCAGGTCTCCCACATTGCAGGCAGATTCTTTACCAATGAGCCACCAGGGAAGCCCAAAAATACTGGAGTGGGTAGCCTATCCCTTCGCCAGGGGATCTTCCCAACCCAGGAATCAAACTGGGGTCTCCTGCATTGCAGGTGGATTCTTTACCAACTGACCTATCAGGGAAGCCCTCATAGTACATAAAGACATGGTTTATCAGAGATTTGAGACTCATTAAAAGTTGTAACTAATTGTTGCAGGGGTAGACTAACGCATTAGTGGAACAAGAAAGTATTCAGAAACATATCTACCTATAGAGACACAAACATGTAGTACTGGGTAAAGGATGATACTATTGAAGGTTTTAAAGTAATGAGATGATTACATTTGGAATTTACAAGTATAATCAGAAGCAATGTGGTATATGGACTGAAAAGGAGAAAAAGTAAAGGGGCACCAGTTAGGAAAAGACTATAATCATTCCAGGCAAAAAACAATGAAATCCAAACTACAGTGGGAGTGAAATCAAGCAGATAAATTTGGGTGAAACCTCTAAATAAGAAATTAACTGGAGAAGAGTGGTGAGGGAGAGCGAAGAGAAGGAAAACTTGGAAAGTGCAAAGGACTGCTGTCCAGTTAACAAGTCCTGAGTGGCAGACCTCCCAGATAAAGTCTAAGCAGATGCACCAGGGTGAGAGACATAGTCCTTACTTCAAAGGGCTATACAATTTTGCTTTTGGCAATTTTTTTTGAAAAGTCACACTCAGAATCTATTAAAAGACATACCAAAATGTCTGTAGTTACATATACATTATAACACTGCAATACATTATAACATTGTAATGCACTGTTACACACATATTATAAGAGAGATTAAGATAGGGTGAACATGCTAAACACACCAAAAAATGTAAAATATCAAAATGTCCATTATTTAAGATTAATACTCATTTTTCTATAAATTTATACAAAGAAGTAACTAAAAATATATAAGCTGGTTAAGTAAAAGTATAAACATTTAATACAATAATAAAAAAGGAAATAATCTAATTTCCAACATAAACAAAATGTTTAAATGTAATTCCTATGATTAGTTATTTTTAATAAGTAAAAGTAATATGCAGAGAGTAGAGTAACATGAAATTGTATTTATAACTTAATGATTAACAAAAAAAAGTCACAATAATTTCATTATTTCTGCTGAACCATTTATTGATATAGCTCTGTTAAAATTATAAATTTCTGAAGACAAAGATCAGGTGATACCATACACAAATGATAAATTTTAATTATTACAGAAAGGAAACACTTGTGAATGTTTTTCTTTAGCATGCCTTTAGTGTTTTAACAATGGTGCTCAGGCTTTAAGGGAAAATTTTAAATTTTTACCTTTTTATTATGAACTCTCACACACCAAATAAGATGTAAATGTACAATATGATGAATGTTTGCACAGAAGACCTGTCTAGAAACAATTGAGAACATAAAATAGGGGCCTGCCACCTCTCAACCCTGCTCCTGGGTCCCGCTCCACTCATTCCCCGTCCCCATCGCAAGTCAGCTCTAGTCTTCTGTGTCATGGCGATGATGTCCGTCAACTGCACTGTAGTCTTAGCTCTCAGCGTTCATAAATAAATCTCTATAAAACAGAGTTCAGCTATGCCAAACTGTATGGATTCCACTGTGGTTAATTAGGTTCTTTTCCATCAGTTATGTTTATAAAACTTATCCACACTGATGTAATTCCCATTCACTCATTATAGCCATTCCTATATAACACTCCCATTATATGAATATATCACTCTTTTATTTGTACATTTTAACATGAATGGACATTTGGGTTGTCTCTAGTTTGGGACTATGAAAAAATATGCTGTCAGGAAATTTTCCTGAGAGTCAAATGCTAGATCATAGAGTATGTGCATTATCACGTTTACAATAATGCCAAACTGCTTCCCCAGGGACACGATTTACATCCATTCAGGCAGTGTACTCCAAGACTCCACAGCTTTTTGAACATATAGTATATTAACACTGTTTACTTTTTGCCCATCTGATAATTGTGTAGTAGGATCTCATTTAGTTTTTAATTTACATTTCCCTGGTTACAAAAAGGTTGAACATATTTTCATGGATCCATTGACCATCTGGAATTACTCTCTTGTGAATTACTTGTTCAAACCTCTTTCCATTTTTTCAAAATTGTCTTGTCTTTTTCAAAAATGTTTTCTATGGGTTTTTTATATGACCTAGTTTTTTGCTGGTTATATTCATTACAAATAAATTTCCCACTCTGTGGATTATCTTCTCTTTGGAAATCTTTCGATAAATATAAGTACTTAATTTTTATGCAGACAAAATTAACAACCTTTTTTTTAATAAAAATCAGTGATTTTTGTGTTTTTTTTCATCTTTTTCTGATGCTGAAGATGTGATGATATTTCCTTGTTATATTCTAAAATGTTTACAGTTCTTGATCTATTTATGTTTGTAATATATCTGTGAGTTATTTTTTAGCTGAATCCAATCTTAATTTTTTCTATATTGCTTTATATGCCAGTATTACCTGACAATTTTCATGTATTTCAGACCTATGTTAAGTCTCCACAAATTCAGAAATACTGTATTGTCACCTCTTCTTATTAGACCCATCCTTTCATCACTATGTAAAGCCTCCTTGTGTAACTAATAAGACTTCTTGCCTTAAAGTTTGCTTTGCTGACATCAGCTTTTTTTGTTATTATTTATCTTGGTGCTTGGATATAAAATTAAAATAAGAGTTAACAGTTACATGTCTGAACAGAATAAATTTTTAGAGTCTAAAATATCTTATTAAAAACAACTATATCTCCTAAATAATTCACTTTCACTGTGAAAGTACACTTTATTAATAAAATTATCCAATGCTTAACCTGTAAGCTAATTATTTCTAACTACTGACACAGACATATCATCATGATAATCTTGCTAAAGTTTCCTGGGACTCCCCAAAGCTTTGGATGTGCAACAGAAAACTTTATTTATAAAGAAAGTAACAGAAAACAACAATGCTGCATAAAGTATCAGAAACCTATATATTCACCCATTATAATCAATGAAAACCAGTCTACTGCTTCAACAGGAGGAAAGGCGTCCTATCTAGGTATTGCTTCATTAATACCAATATTCAGTAGGCTCAAACTTTCGTGTACATCAATTCACCTAGGACACTTATAAATGTAGCTGACTGGCTCCTGTACCTTGAATCTATTTTTGAGAAGATCTTCAGGTAACTTTAAGATATTGCCATAGTTTAAAGAAGAAGAAAAAGGAGGAGTGGGATATTATGTCCAAAAATGCTATTTGATGAGGTTAAATAGGAATAAAATAAAGAGGAAAACAAGATATACAGAGTCTTACAGAAATAATAGAAACCACAGAAATTACACAGTAAAACATATTTTAGAATCTGGATTGTAAAAAAATTCTATCAGAAACAGTATAATATTCCAGCTGGACTTTTGTTGTAGTATTTTTATGATATAATTTATGAAATTATGAGATATCTATAATTCACAAATTAGAACTTCTTCATTATTCACATGAAAATGATAGACAAAATGATGCATAGAATAAGCAAGGCTAAATGTGAAGTTTCAGCTTTTTAGTAAAAATCAATTTAAAATGCTAAGTTAACTAGAAATGATAAAATAGTAGAGGTAGAAATGTTAAGTTTCCAGGCTTATAAGCAAACAATCTTTATCTGTGGTCTAGATGTGAAAATTAAATGAGTAAAGTAAGATATCCAAAAAAAGAGAAAACATCTCTGTTTACTTAACCGACTGCTGAGAAAGTAAAGAAACTCACATAATAGATCTGCTTATCTCAATCTGTGCTGAACACAGAGTGTCTTCATTTTGGAAGTAAGTTATTTCACACAGTACCTCATACATTTTATGTGCTTCTATCTAGTATTTTTTTTTTCTATCTAGTATTTCATTTCACACTTGAATGGATTTTAAGTTCATTGAATATGTTAGTTTTGTCTTGTAAGTACTGTATTTTATGTTGTTGTTGTTTAATCATTAAGTTGGGTCTTACTCTTTTGTGACCCCAAGGACGCAGGCTCTTCTGCCCATGGGATTTCCCAGGCAAGAATACTAGAGTGAATTGCCATTTTGTTCTCCAGGGAATCTTCCCAATCCAATGATCAAACCTGCATCTTGTGCATTGCATGTGGATTCTTCACCACTGAGCCACCAGGGAAGTCCATTGCATTTTACAGAGTCTTTTAATTTGCAGAACAAAGTGTGTTTCTGAGTAGCATGTGCTCTTTAAAATTTTTAGAATGATAGCCTCATATGATATAGACAAAAATAACTGTATATGATGAGGACTTGAAGGTAACATTGTACTTAATGAGTTCTGTGCAAAAAAGGGAGCTCAATCTTGCTTAAGTAGTCTAACAGAGATGATAACACAAAAGTAATCTAAATTAAAATATTTATCATTGAATGACACAAATTGAAATATAACAAATCATTAGTTGACAAGTATACTGAGCAATGATAATGATTCCATAAAATTCAAGAAATAAATGCCATTTCTCTCCTCTATTCAGAGATATGGCTCATACTGCCACATTAAATTCGAATTCTCCCACTTTGCTCTCAAAGCCTGCCATGCCCTTCTGATACTAATCCTCTAGCCCCAGTCAAGTGAAATCCCCCCAGAAATCTGAAGCTCAATCTTGCCCTTGCTTGGGTAGTACTTGCTAAGCCTGTATCTTCAGAGTCTTACCTCAAGTGTCAAATCACTCAGAAAGCCTTTTTGCCAATTACATTAATCCTTTAGGATCCATTCTATCTCTAATTTGGCTTGCTTTACATAACCTCCTTTCTGCTCTTTTCCCTGTGGTGTGGTGGTCTCTTGTTCACTAATTGTTTCCTGGCTATATCTCCTGTATTGCTAAGCTCTGTGGGCCCAGACACACATGTGGGAGAGCATCAGAGCCATGAAGTATTTCAGAGCTTACACATATTTTATCTATATTTCGCATGGTGTCTGTCGTCAAGAATAAGAGAGGTGCTTAATGAACCTAATCAAACCTATAACACATAATAACTTGAATGTTATAATTACATGGTAAAATGAGAATACCGAAAATTATGCTATCTGAACTTTTATAAATGCAAAAAAATTGATGAAATTATTATCACAATAATAATTATGATGAAACCTATTATTTCACACGAAAGAGCTACATTTAACTATTTCTTGGAATTCATGATATACAATTATTTAAATGTTTTAGCTTGTCTTAAAAGATTTTATTGATGGATAATGTAAATGCATTTAATAGACAGCTAAACTACCAGGTTTTGTTTTCACTGTTTGGCATTCCTAGGCTTTTCTTCATCATTTTCTGTGCTCTAGTGACGTATGTAAGCACAGATTCATAAAACAATCACTAGGTTGGTACTTGTAAGTGTGTTATTTGTTAAATTTGTATTTCCTAAGACAAATTTTCAGTACATTTTGTCAAAATTCATATCCCTAAACAAAAACAAAATTATGAAAAAATAGAGCAAAATCTAACCACGTTAAGTAAAGCAAAGTAAAAATAATATTTAGAGCTCTATCAAATGAACAGGTTTTTAATCTAACATAAGACAACAGAAGAGAAGGGGAAAAAACAGAGACTTGGAAAATGGTACAAATTTAGTGGTATTTTTATTAGAAAGTCTTTGAGGATTAATTGGCTCAATCAACAACTGAAAATAGAAATTCAAAGACCTTTGCATCCATATCCTCATGCTAACAGCCTCTACAGATGCTTCAATAAGAGAACACAATGGAGGAAAGCCAGACGGCAGCTCAGACCCTTTAGTGGGAGGATCAAAGGCCAGAAGACTGCTAGTAAAGCAACTCATACACTTATTTTTTTAAAGTAAAAAGATACCTAACCTAGGCTATATGACTGTAAACCCCTCAAAAACTGGTTCTAAAATAAATATAGTTTGGCTGCTAAGTAACTAGGTGTCTCATAACCAGCATTTGCTTTTCCTCCCAGACGACTGCCTGATGCCCCAACCCCTCTTTAATATTAAAACAAGGCCAGAATTAAGCCAGGCATTTTCTTTTAAATCTTCAGGCTCAGTCTTTTCAAACACACTACTTCAAACCTAAATGATTGTAAATATAAGTAAGAGACATTCAGTTAGGCATAATGAAGGTAAGAGAATAAATCATAAAATCAGATTTCATTACATACCACAGCACTCAGGACATCGTGGGTGTTTCAGGATATTCATTCCATACCCTGGGAAGCAGCGATTAATCCAAACCATTTGGAGGGTACCTTCAATATAGTATATCTCAGGCAATGGCTCTGCACGTCTGCCCAAAACTTCCACTTGTTGATTAAAAAACCGCTCTATGAGATTTTTAGCCTGAGACAGAAATACAGTATGAAAAATCATTATTGCATAAATGTAAATTTTAGAACAAATAAGGATTCATATGTTTTTAGAAACAGGAAAAATTCTCAAGGTCCTTATTTTTTCTCAACTCAAAGGATATAAATAGCACCTATAAAACTGAAATGATTTCAACTAAAAACCTCAAATATTTCCAAATACAACACAGAGAAAATATTTCAATATATAGCCAAACTTTTTGGTTTCTTTGGTTTTGAATAATATGTGAAAGTGTTACAGTCACTAAGTCATGTCTGACTCTTTGCATTCCCACAGACTGTAGCCTGCAAGGCTCTTCTGTCCAAGGAATTCTCCAGGGAAGAATACTGAAGTGGGTAGAATTCCCTTCTTCAGGAAATCTTCCTGATCCAGGGATTAAACTCAGGTCTCCTGCACTGTAGATTATTTATGGCATAAGAGCAAAAATAAGACAGTTCTTTGAAATGAAATGTGCTTTCAGAAATGTACTCTAACAATTAAATATTCTTAAAAAAATGTACTTTAAGAATCTTTAAGAAGCATATGCTGAGGTATCTCCTCCACTCTTTCGTTAAAGAAAAATTAGGTTTAAAACAAGAGGGAATACAGCCCATGTTAAAACTTCTAGCTCTGTTTCAAAAATCAAATTTACAAAATAATTAAGGCATAATTCTGACCTATAATTACCTTTTTACTTATAATAATTATTCTGTCTTGACTCCTAAAAGTAAGGAGAGGCTTATACTTTTCAGTGACTAGTAAGCTTTACCTGATAAAGCATGAGGTATGGTCATGAGTTAACACCCTCTGTAAGTCAGTTAGTTTGGCTCAGTTCTTCTATGCTAACATGCACCTCTAAGAAGTTCTTCTATGCTAACATGTACAGTAAGAAGCAGGGATGAAGGAACTCATGTTGATCTATAACCACTAATGGTGTATCTCAACCTACTGACTTCCTCAGATATCTTACAAATTATATCCCTGCCATGAAAATTTCTACAAGTGATTGTAAAAATGTTTTTCAGTATACTATATTCAATCAGTCTATTACTGAATTACTACATTTTTACAGTCTACATGGTTTTCTTGTATTTCTAATAAATTCTGTCAAATTTGCTGCTACTTATTTTTAGTTAAGGAAGTGCTTACAAATTAATTAGCTACAAGTCTGGTATGTAACTAACTATATTTAAATAGTGAGTGAAAGTTGCTCAGTCATATCCAACTCTTTGCAACCCCATACTATACAGTCCATGGAATTCTCCAGGCCATAACAGTGGAGGTGGTAGCTGTTCCCCGCTCCAGGGGAAGCCGTTCCCTTCCCAACCCAGGGATCAAACCCGGGTCTCCCTCATTGAAGGCGGATTCATTACCAGCTAAGCCACTAGGGAAGCCCAAGAATACTGGAGTGGGTAGCCTATCCCTTCTCCAGCGGACCTTTCTGACCCAGGAGCAGAACTGGGGTCTCCTGCATTGCAGGTGGATTCTTTACCAGCTGAGCTAACAGGTGAAAGTGAAAGTGTCAGTCGCTCAGTCCCATCCGACTCTTTGCGAGACCATGGACTGTAGCCTGACAGGCTGCTCCATCCAGGGGATTTTCCAGACAAGAATACTGGAGTGGGTTGCCATTTCCTTCTCCAGGGGATCTCCCAGACCCAGGGATCAAACCCAGGTCTCCTGCATTGCAAGCAGACTCTTTACCATCTGAGCTACCAGGGAAGCACAAGACTACAAATAAAATTTTCAGGAGACACACTTATAACCACTTAGCTTCCTAACATTCTATGCAGAAAACAACAACAACAACAACAATGAAACTAGATCTGGAAAACTGGGCTTGATGATCAAAAATAATTATGCAAATCAGATTTCTGTTTCCTGTTTTCCTTCTAAAAAGCAGAATAAGGATAAATATCTGATTTGGTAGAAATGGAAAGAAAGTAAATCACTTGAATCATTGACTCAACTTTTTAAATAATGAGTATGTTGATGGCTGACAAGGGTCAACTGTACCAAATAAAGGGTGAAATTGAGGAATTCCCTGAGTTGGGTAAGAATGAAAGATTTTAAAGCAAAAATTTCTGGACCAATTTGGATGATATAAGAACAAACCATGATTACAGAAATTCTTCATAGTTTAATCACCTAATTTAAGATATGAAGAACTAATACTGTGGAACAACAACAAAAAAAGAATTAATACTACAGAACAAACACCATAATGCCTAGCCTAAGCTACTATTCCCTTCACCCCCTACCTTCAAACTTTACAGAATGATTAAACATATATGGAAGGAATATGTTCTATAGTTATTAGTTATTGATTACAGGACTAGAACAAGAAATCATTAAATACATATGTGTATATATATAGTAAAATATATAAAGTTCTGCATGGGGAAGTTGAACAGCTTCCTTTGAGTACCATATCTGTTCCTATGATCATGCCAAGTTAGGTACTAAATAAGGTGACTGCGAAGGCTTTTAATATTTGCACTACATCAGTCCAGCAAGCCCAGAAAGCAATAACTACTTAAAATTATGGAGCTCCTAGGACAGGCAAAAAATACATTATACAGGATGAGATTTAGACTGGAGCTCCAATAACCATGAGGGGATAATTCATTTTGTTCCAGCTATTACAAACAATACAGTTCTAAGATAGAATCTCTTGGAAAACTTTGGTTAACACCTATATTTGGGAATCTCTTTGGAAAATGACTAGAGGCATCAAATAGGACTGGAATTAAGAAGCAAAACTAAACAAAAAGCAAAAGAAAAGGAGACAGAGGCTTAAGGTATCGTGAATGAAATGGAAGAACTGGGAATTTGCGCAGAAAAAACTGGTGACCCTGGCGCTCAGTGAGCACATGAGAGGCAGGGTATCCAGACCTTACAGGAGGATGTTCCAAAGTCCCTATCTTACAGGAGAATGTCCCTCTTAACTGTTGAAGAAGATTAAATGAAAACACAAAGTCATCCCCCTCATGGTGGGAACACCAACACAAATAATGTATACACACTCAGATCAGGAAGGAAAGTATAAGGTTATAAAACAGTTGGAATTCCTTGGAAGGTGGAATCCACTCCTAAGAAGCATAACCAATCCTAGAACTTTAGAATAAAGAAAAGTTTAACTTTGCAGTGGAGAGTCTACATGAGTCCTGAAGCAACAGGCAAAAGGATCAACTCTTCACTCAGAGTTGGTCACTGAAGCGGTAGTTGTTCCACAGGAAACGAAACCTGCACTGGAACACTAGATTCTTTAGAAGAAAGATTAAAGATAATTTATAATTCAGGTTTTAAACTTATTAGAGATTTAACTGTCATATTAAGGTTTTTATAGTAGTATATTTCTAACTGATAAAAGCACACAAGATGGAAATAGAGGACAGAAATGACACTTAAAAATACAGAAAAAGATTTCCCATTTCCAACCATATGATGCACGAGATATTCTGGAAGATCCTCCTGCTAAAAATCACCTAACTGAATATAACAGAGCAAAGATCTTGTGTAGCTATGTTTCAACAACAAGAGAGAAAGAAAAAGCAAAAGGAAGACAAGGAGAAAAAGATGCCAAAAATGAACATTACAAACCAAATATTAGCTACTATTAATGGTGTGGATCACAATAAACTGTGGAAAATTCTGAAAGAAATGGGAAATCCAGACCACCTGACCTGCCTCTTGAGAAACTTGTATGCAGTCAGGAAGCAACAGTTAGAACTGGACATGGAACAACACACTGGTTCCAAATAGGAAAAGGAGTATGTCAAGGCTATATATTGTCACCCTGCTTATTGAACTTATATGCAGAGTACAGCATGAGAAATACTGGGCTGGATGAAGCACAGCTGGAATCAAGATTGCTGGGAGAAATATCAATAACCTCAGATATGCAGATGATAGAGCCCTTATGGCAGAAAGTGAAGAAGAACTAAAGAGCCTCTTGATGAAAGTGAAAGAGGAGAGTGAAAAAGTTGGCTTAAAGCTCAACATTCAGAAAACTAAGATCATAGCATCCGGTCCCATCACTTCATGGCAAATAGATGGGGAAACAGTGGACACAGTGGCTGACCTTATTTTTCTGGGCTCCAAAATCACTGCAGATGGTGACTGCAGCCATGAAATTAAAAGATGTTTACTCCCTGGAAGGAAAGTTATGAACAACTTAGACAGCATATTAAAAAGCAGAGACATTACTTTGTCAACAAAGGTCTGTCTAGTCAAGGCTATGGTTTTTCCAGTGGTCATGTATGGATATGAGAGTTGGACTATAAAGAAAGCTGAGCGCTGATGCTTTTGAGCTGTGGTGTTGGAGAAGACTCTTGAGAGTCCCTTGGACTGCAAGGAGATCCAACCAGTCCATCCTAAAGGAGATCAGTCCTGGGTGTTCATTGGTAGGACTGATGTTGAAGCTGAAACTCCAATACTTTGGCCACCTGATGTGAAGAGCCAACTCATTAGAAAAGACCCTGATGCTGGAAGGGATTGGGGGCAGGAGGAGCAGGGGACGACAGAGGATGAGATGGTTGGATGCATAACCAACTCAATGGACATGGGTTTGGGTGGACTCCGGGAGTTGGTGATGGACAGGGAGGCCTGGCGTGCTGTGGTTAATGGGGTCGCAAAGAGTCGGACATGACTGAGCAACTGAACTGAACTGAATGGCTTGTAGTAGTAGCTACTACTAACTACTCAATGATTTGCTTTCAAATTCGGTGTGGGATTTTGTTGTATTTTCTATGGGATACAAAATCACTAAGTCAGAAATTAACATAAAAGTTGGCTTTGCCTGAGAACAGTCAAAAGCAAATATACTAACTTTACAGAAAAACACACACAACTTAAGTCAAAGGGGCTATATCTACTGATAAAGGACTGACAAATACTACTTATCAGCCAGAATTATGAAGTAGAGGATGAAATTAGAAACTACAGAAGAGGAAACAAACTGCCACATGAGACCATCAAAAAATTCATACAAGGGAACTTCAGTTACCTAAAATAGCAAAAAATGATACCAAGCATCCTTAAAACACATAAAGATATAGAAGTGGTAATGAAAACTCAGTAAAGGAAATTTATATCATAATAAAAGAGAAAGTATATCTGAAAAACAACCTTACATTACAGTTAATAAAGGGAGAAAAAATAGATTGAAATTAAAAACTGTGGACAGACTGAACATCAGATTAGGTCAAGCTGCAGCAAGAATAATTAAGCACAATAAATACCTGAAGATATTACACAGAATAAGGAACATATAAAACATATAAAAAAGTAAGAGCAATGGAGAAATCAATGAGATAATCTAAAACATACTAAATAGGAGCTGCAGAGAAGCAAATGGGGTAAAAGGTAATCTTCAAAGCTGTTCAGGCAGAAAAATTTTCCAGAATTGAGAAAGCAGTGAGTCTTCAGATATCAGTGGAACAATAAATACAGGAGGAAGCAAAAATGACATGATAAGGAAAGAGAGACACAAGAGTAAATGGTAAGCAAAGAAATGGATAAAACTGTGGGTGAATCTAAACAGACACTGACATTTTGAAATAATAAGAAGTGACAAAAATTTTAAAAAGAACTAAAATATTATGGAACAAAAACTTGAGAGATGAAAGCAGGTCATGCGTTAAAGGTCTTTAAGGTTCTTACACTTTTTTCGAAGGTACTATATACACTAAGTAACTCTTGGTTCTGCTATTAAGAATGTTAAAATTTGAAGCAAATCCACAAAAAAAGAATGAAAAAATATATGTTTAAAAAAAAAAAATAAATAAATGGGAGGAGCAAACCTTGAAGAGTAAAAAACCCGGTTAAATGATATGTAATGGAATAATAAAAACCCATCTACATAAATGAGTACTACGATTTACAAACAATAAAGCAAAAAAGGGCAATGCCAAAGAATGCTCAAACTAGTTAGAACTGCTATATACAACTCATGTCACATGCTAGTAAGGTTATGCTCAAAATCCTACAAGCAAGCCTAGGCAGTACATGAACCGAGAACTTCCAGATGTATAGTAGTAGTAGTGTTAGCCCCTCAGTTGTGACCAAATCTTTGTGACCCCATGGACCACGTGATACCAGGCTCCTCTGTCCATGGGACTCTTAAAGTAAGAATACTGGAGTGAGTTGCCATTCCCTTCTCCAGGGGATATTCCCAACCTAGGGATTGAGCCCAGGTCTCCTGCACTGCAGGCAGATTCTTTACCATATGAGCCATAGGGAAGCCTAGACGTACAAATTGAGCTTAAAAAAGGCAGAGGAACAAGAGATCACATTGTCAAAATCCGCTAGATCATAGAAAAAGCAAGAGAATTCCAGAAAAACATCTACTTCTGCTTCATTAACTACACTAAATCTTTAAACTGTTTAGATCACAAGAAACTGTGGAAAATCTTAAAGAGACAGACATACCAGACCACCTTAACTGTCTCCTGAGAAACCTGAATAAAGGTCAAGAAACAAGTTAGAACTGCACATGGAACAATGGACTGGTTCAAAATTGGGAAAGGAGTAAGACAAAGCTGTCTACTGTCACCCTGCATATTGAATTTTTATGCAGAGTACATCATGTGAAATGCCAGGCTAGATAATCACAAGCTTGAAACAAGACTGCCAGAGAAATATCAAAAACCTCAGATATGCAGATGACACCACCCTAATGGCAGAAAGTGAAGAGGAACTAAAGAGGCTCTTGATGAGGGTGAAAAAAAGAGTGAAAAAGCCAGCTTAAAACTCAACAATCAAAAAACTAAGACCATGGCAACTCATCCCATCACTTCATAGCAAGTAAAAGGGAAAAGAGTGGAAGCAATGACAGATTTGATTTTCTTGGGCTCCAAAATCTCTGTGGACAGTGACTGCAGCCATGAAATTAAAGACCCTTGCTCCTTAGAAGGAAAGCTATGACAAATCTAGGCAGCATATTCAAAAGCAGAGACATCACTTTGAGTGATGTCAAAAGCTATGGTTTGATAGAGTCAAAGCTATGGTTTTTCCAGTAGTCATGTAAGGATGTGAGAGTTGGACCATAAAGAAGACTGGGCACTGAAGAATGACGCTTCTGAACTGTGGTGTTGGAGAAAACTCTTGAGAGTCCCTTGGATGGCAAGGAGATCAAACCAGTCAATCCTTAAGGAAATCAACCCTGAATATTAATTGGAAGGACTGATGCTGAAGCTGAAGCTACAATACTTTGGCCACCTGATACATAGAGTCAACTCATCAGAAAAGATCCTGATGCTAGGAAAGACTGAAGGCAAAAGGAGAAGAGGGAGGCAGAGGATGACATGGTCAGAGAGCATCATGGAGTCAATGGACATGAAGTTGAGCAAACTTTGGGAGAGAGTGAAGGACAGGGAAGCCTGGTGCTGCAGTCCATGGGGTCACAAAGAGTTGGACATGACTTAGCAACTGAACAAAAACAATACAAAGCAATGAACAAGACTATAAAATAGTAGTACTATTTAAAAAAGCAAATCATCAAAAGAAAAAAGAATAAAAAGAAAAGGTTACAACAGATGTGACAAAAAGGAAAAAAATGGGGAAATGGTGGATTTAAATCCAAATGGCTGATAATTTAAATGTAACTGGTCTAAATATTCTAACTGAGAGGCAGGGATTGTTAACAGTTCAGCAGCATAGCAGAACACAAGGCTCATTTCCACTGCACAAAAACTCTGATTTGACAATCATTCAGGGATGAAAATACTTTTCTAAGAAGTAGTGATTACAGCAGAAAGGCTCCAGCATCCCCATGGACAACAAAGCCCAAGATCAGGCCTACTGAAAATTGTAGGAGAAACAGTTTTACTTTGACCACGTTACCACCTCCCCAGGTCACCAAAACTCAGCTCCTGGAGAGATCCTTCTAACTCCTAACTTCTCCCTCAGGGGAAAGAAAATGAAAAGTGAAAGTCTGATGGTCCCAGGCTTTGTGTCATTCCCCACAAGGACTGCTTCTGGATAAGAAAAGGGGTGGAAACCCACGGCACCTGGCCTGTACGCCCCCACAGACAGCACACAGATGTAAGCAGCCAGTACGGAATCCAGCAACTAGTTTAGCACTACAAAATTTGGTAAAGGCACAAAACCCTGAGACTGTCCCTTCAGGAGAGAAGAAGAGAGATGGAGCTTGTACTCCTTGGCTCAGAATCTACATGCCACCCTGGAGAAAAGAAAAAGGTGACTCTCGAGTACTTGGCATGACTCAGCATGCAACAGAGAAGGAGCAAAGTCCAAGACATCCCCTTCAGGAAGGAAGGAGAGAAACAGAAAATTCACAAAAATCTTGACATTTCAGGCACTGCTGTCCAGAAAAGGACTGGTTCGCACTTAGCACCTGATATGACTCTCAGAACCTAACATGACTAAGTGAGATTGAGAGAAGAAACAATTTTAAAACACCCTTCACACCCCCAAGGAAAAAGCAAGAGCTGCGAGGAAAAGGCTTGAGAGATGTCTAGAAGCTCTAGTCTGGTAAAGGCCATTATCCCTGGAAGCCAGGATACAAAGACTGGAAGAGGAAACTTTCCTTTAAATGCCCAGGCACCAATGCAAGGTTAGCAGGATCACAAGAATCAAGAAAACATGACACCATAGAAGAACTAAAAAAAGGTCAAATAACCAGCTACAAAGATATAAAAATCTATGAATTGCCTAAAAAGAATCCAAAATAATCTTAAAGAAACTTAGTAAACTACACTGAGAGACAAACATCAAAAAAACAATGTATACACATACTGATACATATGAAATCCAAGAAGTGGAACAAAGAAACACAAACCATAAAAAAGAAGTAAACAGAAATTCTAGCAAGAAAAATAGTGACAACTTAAAAATTCAACAGAGAGAGTTTCAAAGGCAGACTCAAACAGAAAAAAAGAATCAGTGAATTAAAGGCAGATCATTTGAAATTACCCAGTCACAGAAACAAAAAGAAGAAAAGAGTAAAGAAATCCAATGAAACTTACTTGACATCATCACTAAATCAGTACAAGCACTAGGGAGTTCCCTCAAGAAGAGGAAGTACTAGTAAGCTTATTTCAAAAAATAATGCCAAAGAAATCTGCAGAGGGAATGGACATTCAGATTTATAAACCTCCAATAAAAGCAAATATGTTGTCCTAAAGAAAACTACACCAAGTAACACTGTTATTAACATATTAACATGAAAGAAGCTAGAGAAAAGAAATTCATCAAATAAAGGGGACATCCTCCTCCTCAAATGATACTATCAGAGGATTTCTTGGCACAGACTTTTTAGGCTGGGAGAGTATATGGTGATACATTCAAACTGCAGAAACAAACAAAGCTATGAACCAAAAATATTGACTGTTTTGTTGCTGTTCAGTCGCTAAGTCGTGGCCCTTTCTTCGCAACTCTATGTACTTCACCAACTGCCCAAGTTTGCCCAACATCACGCTCATTGAGTCCATGATGCTATCTACACATCTCATCTGCTGCTGTCCCTTTATCCTTCTGCCCTCTGTCTTTCCCAGCATCAGGGTCTTTTCCAATGAGGCAGCTCTTGTAGCAGGAGGCCAAAGTAATGTAGCTTCAGCATCAGTCTTTTCAACAAATATTCAGGGTTGATTTCCTTTAGGATTGACTAGCTTGACATACTTTCAGTCCAAGGGACTCTCAGGAGTCTTCTCTGGTATCACAATTTGAAAGTACCAATTCTTTGGCCCTCAGCCTTCTTTACGGTCTAACTCTAATGTCCATACATGACTACTGGAAAAAAAAATAGCTTTGACTATATGGAACTTCGTTAGCAAAGTGATGTCTCTGCTTTTTCTTTTCTTTTTTTTTTTTTTTTAGGTGTCTCTGCTTTTTAATATGCTGTCTAGGTTTGTCATAGCTTTTCTTCCAAGGAGCAAGGGTCTTTTAATATCATGGCTGCAGTCACCATCAGCAGTGATTTTGGAGCCCAAGAAAATAAAATCTGTCACCATTTCCATTTTTTCCCCACCTATTTGCCATGAAGTAATGGGACTGGATGCCATGATTTTAGTTTTTTGAATGCTAAGTTTCAAGTCAGCTTTTTCACTCTCCTCTTTCACTTTCATCAAAAGGCTCTTCAGTTCCTCTTTACTTTCTACCATTAGAGTGGTACCATCTGCATATCTGAGGCTGTTGAAATTTCTCCAAGCACTCTTTATTCCAGCTTGTGATTCATTCAGCCCAGCATTTTGCATGATGTACTCTGCATAGAAGTTAAATAAGCAGGGTGACAATATATAGCCTTGACGTACTCCTTCCCTAATTTTGAACCAGTCTGCTGTTCCATGTGCAGTTCTAACTGTTGCTTTTTGACCCTCATATAGGTTTCTCAGGAGACAGGTAAGGTGGTCTTGTATACCCATCTCTTTAAGCATTTTCCACAGTTTGCTGTGATCCACACAAAGGCTTTAATGTAGTCAATGAAGCAGAAGTAGATTCAGGAATTCCCTTGCTTCCTCTATGATCCAACAAATGTTGGCAATTTGATCTCTTATTCCTCTTTCCCAAACCTAGCTTGTACATCTTGAAGTTTCTGTTTCATGTACTGCTGAAGCCTGGCTTGAAGGATTTTGAGCATAACCTTACTAGCATGTGAAATGAGTGCAACTGTTGGTAGTATGAGGATTCTTTGGCATTGTCCTTCTTTGAGATTGGAATGAAAACTGACCTTTTCCAGTCCTGTGGCCTCTGTTGAGTTTTACAAATTTGCTTGTATATTGAGCGCAGCACTTTCACAGCATCCTCTTTTAGGATTTGAAATAGTTCAGCCAGAATTCCATCACCTCCACTAGCTTTGTTGTAGTAATGCTTCCTAAGGCCTATTTGATTTCATACTCCAGGATGCCTGGCTTTTGGTGAGTGACCATATCATCATGGTTATCCAGGTCGTTAAGACCATTTTTGTATAGTTCTATGTATTCTTGCTACCTCTTTTTTTTAAAAACAAGTGAAATTAGTTTATTTTAGGAACACATTTTATTTAATCCAGTATATCAACATACATTATAGCATGAAATCAATGAAAATTATTGATATAATTTGCATCTTTATTTTTACAGCAAATCTCTGAAATTCTATGTATATTTTATACATAAAAACATCTCAATTTCAACTGGATGTTTTTTCCCTTTGTAAAGAATTTATTTTTAACTGGAGGATAATTGCTTTACAATATTGCATTGGTTTCCGCCAGAGATCAATATGAGTCAGTCACAGGCATACGTATGCCCACTCCCTGTTGAACCTGCTTCCTACATCCCACCCCATCCCGCCTCTCTAGGTTGTCACCAAGCCCCAGTGTCAGCTCCCTGAATCATAAGGCAAACTCCCACTGGCTGTCTATTTTACACACGGTGGTGTGCATGTCTCCATGCTGCTCTCTCCATCTGTCCCATTCTCGCCTTCCCTCACCCCGACCCCGTGTCCACAAGTTTGTTCTCTGTATCTGCATCTCCACTGCTGCCCTGAAAGTAGGTTCATCAGTACCATCTTTCTAGATTCCACATATATGCAGTAATACATGATACTTGCTTTTCTTTCTGACTTACTGCACTCTGTATAATAGGCTCTAGGTCCATCCACCTCATCAGCACTGACTCAAATGCATTCCTTTTTAAGACTGAGGAATAGTTGCTTATATATACATACCACAGCTTCTTTATCCACTCACCTGCTGATGGACATTGAGAATGTGTCCATGTTCTAGCTATTGTAAATAGTGCTGCAATGAACACTGGGGTACATGTGTCTTTTTCAATTTTGGTTTTTTCAGGGTATATGCCCAGTACTGGGATTCTTGGGTCATATGGTAGTTTTTATTCCTAGCTTTTTAAGGAATCTCCATGCTGTTTTCCATAGTGGTTGTATCAATTACATTTCCACCAACAACTGCCACCTCTGCTTAATCTCTTCTGCTTCTGTTAGGTACTTACCATTCCTGTCCCTGTCCCTTATTGTGTCCATCCTTGGATTAAATGTTCCCTTGATATCTCCAACTTTCTTGAAGAGATTGTTAAGTCTTTCCCATTCTATTTCTCTGCACTGTTCATGTAAGAAGGTCTTCTTATTTCTCTTTGCTCTTCTCTGGGACTGTGCATTCAGCTGGGTGCATCTTTCCCTTAACCTTGCCTTTCACTTCTCTTCTTTCCTCAGCTATTTGTAATGCCTCCACTTTACCTTCTTGCATTTCATTTTCTTTGGGATGGTTTTGATCATTGCCTCCTGTACGATATTACAAACTTCTGTCCATAGTTCTTCAGGCACTCTGTCTACCAGATCTAATCCCTTGAATCTATTCATCACATCCACTGTATAATCGTTAACGGATATGATTTAGGTCATACCTGAATGGCCTAGTGGGTTTCCCTACTTTCTTTAATTTAAGCCCGAATTTTTCAATAAGGAGCTCATGATCTGTCATGGCGAAGGAGCCTGCATAACTCAATGAAGCCATGAGCCAAACCATGCAGAGCTGCCCAAGAAGCCAGTTCATAGTGAAGAGTTCTGACAAAATGTGTTCCTCTGGAGGAGAAAATGGCAAACCACTCCAGGATTCTTGCTGTGAGAACCCCATGAATAGTATGAAAAGTCAAAAAGATATGACAGGTGAATACCCCAGGTTGGGAGTAGCCCCCTAATGTGCTACCTGAGAAGAGTTGGGGGCAATTACTAATAGCTCCAGAAATAATGAAGTGGCTGGACAAAAGCAGAAATGATGCTCAGTTGTGGATGTGCCTAGTGGTGAACGCAAAGTCCAATGCTGTATAATATTGCACAGGAACCTGAAATGTTAGGTTCATGAATCAAGGTAAATTGGACATGGTCAAACAGGAGATGGCAAAGGTGAACACTGACATCTAAAGGAATCAGTGAACTAAAATGGACAGGAATGGGTGAATTTAATTCAGATTACCATTGTATCTACTTCTACAGGCAAGAATGTTTTAGAAGAAATGGAGTAGCCCTCATTGTCAACGAAAGAATTCAAAATGCAGTAACTTGGGTGCAATCTCAAATATGACAGAATGATCTTCATTCATTTCCAAGGCAAACCATTCAACATAACAGTAATCCAAATCTATGCCCCAACCACCGATGCTGAAGAAGCTGAAGTTGAATAGTTCTATGAAGACCTACAAGACCTTCTAGAACTAACGCCAAAAAAGATGCCCTTTTTCATCATAAGGGATTGGAATGCAAAATAAGAAGTCAAGACATACTTAAAAGTAACAGATAAGTTTGGCCTTAGAATACAAAATGAAGCAGGGCAAGGCTAACAGAGTTTTGTCAAGAGAACACACTGGTCATAGGCAACAACCTTTTCCACCCGCACAAGAGATGACTCTACATGTGGACATCACCAAGTGGTCAGTACCAAAATCAGACTGATTATACTGCAGTCAAAGATGGAGAAGCTGTATATATATGTATCTATCTGTAAAACTGTATATATCTGTAAAACTATCATTTTAAATGAAGGAGACATGAAGAATTTCCTAGACAAACAAAACCTGAAAGCGTTTAACAGGACTAGAAGTCCAAGCTATATATATCAAGTGTATATCTGCAAACTGCATATCTACAAAAGTGTATAATATATATATCTTTAAACTACCTTTTTAAAATGGAGACATGAAGAATGTCCTTGACTAACAAAAAATGAACGAGTTTAATACCACTAGAGGTCTGAGCATCTCAGTGTTCTGCCCTGGTGAGTGCACTGCCTTATAAGAAGTGCTAAATAGAGTCCAACAAGCAAATGGAAAGAGCATTTAAGAGCAACATAAAAAAGTATAAATCTCACAGCAAATACAGAATAATGTAATACTATAAGGATGACACATAAATCACTTTTTAAACCAGTACAAAAGTTAGAGAAAAAAGTATAAAAATAAAGAGAAAAAAGTATAAAAAATGTAAGTATAAAAATCGATAATTATATGCACAATATAAAAGATGCAAATTGTGACATCAATAACATACCAGGTCAGGGATGAGTATAAGTGTAGACTTTTGTATGCAATTGAAGTTATCAGCTTAAAAGAGACTATTATAACTTAAATATTTATATATAAGCTTAACGGTAACCACAAAGAAAATATCTTTTTAAAAAAGAAAGGAATCAAAGTGTATCAATGCAAAAAAAAAAAAAAAGCATCAAATAACAAAGAAAGAGAGCAATACTAAAAGAAAGGAACAAAAGAACTATAAAACATACAGAAAATAATTAACAAAATGACAATAGTAGGCCCTTACCTATCAATAATAACCATAAATGTAAACTGATTAAACTCTCTAGTAAAAAAAAAATACCATAGCTTAATGGATAAAACAAGATGATCCAACTACATGCTGTCTACAAGAGATTAACTTTAGATTTAACTACACTTCACTGAGAGGCTGAAAGTGAAACATGGAAAAAGATATCCTGCTTTAAATGCACTGGGTATTTATACACACCCAATTTGGGTGTATATAAACACCCAATGCATTTAAATAAATGTATAAAGCAATCACTGACAGATCTGAGCAAGAACAGACATCAATACTATAGTAATAGGAGACTTCAATACTCCAATTTGAATAATCAACAGAATATTCAGAGAGCAAATCACTAAGGAACCATCAGGCATGAACAACACACGGATCAAATGAACTTAACAGATACACAGAATGTTCCACAGAATGTTCCAAATGAACTTAAGATACATAGAATGCTCCAGAGAATGTTCCAATGTTAGCAGAAGAATATGTATTCTTCCCAAGTGCATACAGACATTCTACAGGATGGATCACAAAACATGTCATTATGAATATAAAAATACTAAATTCAAACGAAGTATGTCTTCCAACCACAATGAAATGAACCTACAAATCAATAACAGAAGGAAAATGAAACAATTTACAAATATGTAGAATTTAACACATCCTGGAACCACTGGGTCAAAGAAGGCAAATAAAATATTATGAGACAAATGTAAACAAAACACAAAATACTAAAATTTATAAGATGCAGCAAAAGCAATTACAAGGTACATTAACGACAATAAAAGCCTACATTAGAAAAAAACAAAAATATCAAACAAACAACCTAACTTTATATCTGAAGAAACCAGAAAAAGAAAAACAAACGAAACTCAGAAGAAATAAATAAAGAAAAGAAAAAAAATACTAGGGCAGAAAAAAACTAGAAAAGAGAAAAACAATAGAACAATGATGAAACCAAGAGCTGTTTTTTAAAAGATAATCTAAAAAGACAAACTATTATCAAGACTAACAATGAAAAAAAGAGAAAACACTTGAATAAATCAAATCAGAAATGAAAGGGGACACATTACAACTGATGCCACAGAAAGAGAAAAGGTGGTAAAGGACTAATGTGAAAAACTATACACCAATACATTGAGTAAGTTAGAGTATATGGCAAGTTCCTATAAACATACAAAACACAGAGACTGAATTAAAAATTAAAAAACCAAAACAAGATAAACAGATCAATTACAAGAAGACTGAATCAGTTATCAAAAACCTACTAGCTAAAAAACTCCAGGACCAGATGTCTAATACATGAATTCTACCAAATATTTAAAGAATTAATACCAAAACTGCTTAAACTTCATTCAAAAAATGGAAGAGTGAACACTTCCAAAATCATTTTGTGAGACCAGTACCACTCTGACACCAAAAGCAAACAAAGACAACAAAATTAAAAATATATATATAATATTCCTGATTAACACACAGATAAGAATCCTCAACTAAACACTAGAAAATCAAATTCAACAACATATTAAAAGGATCATACACCATGACCAAGTGAGATGCATCGCTCAGATGCAAGGATGTTTCAACATACACAAATCAGTCATTAACAGAATGAAAAACAGAAATCATATATTATCACAATAGATGTAGAAAAGCATGATTTCACATCCATTCATAATGAAATTTCTCAGTAAAGTAGGAATATTAGGAACTAACTCAAACACAACACTGCAATTAAGTTCATATAACAAAAATTCCACAGCTAGCATCATATTCAAAAGTGAAAAACTTAAAGTTTTTTCTCTAAGAGCAAGACAAAGAAAGGATACCCAGTTTGCCACTTTAATTTCAGAGTACTGACATTCCTAAGCAGAACTATTAGAAAAGAAAAACAAATAAGAGGCATCTAAATCTGACAGGAAGAAGTAAAATCATCTCTGTTTGCAGATGACATGTTCATATATGCAAGAAACTCTAAGGACTCCACAAAAAAATCTTAGAATTAGCAAATTCAGTAAAAGCTGCATGATATAAAATCAACAGAAGAAAAGCTGCATTTCTATACAGAAGCAAGAAACTATCTAAAAAGGAAATCAAGAAAATAATAACATTTACATGAATACCAAGAAAAATATTTATAAGCAATATGAAGTACAAAAATGAGAGACTTGTACATCAAAAACTATAAAACACTGTTGAGATAATTTTTTAAATAAATAAATGGAAAGATACCCTACATTCAGATGGAAGAATATTGTTAAAATGTCCAGGATATCTAACGTGATCTAGATGTTCAATGCAAAGTTTCCAAATCCCAATGGCATTTCCCCTCCAAAAGAAAAAACAACAACAAAAAATTCATCTAGAACTACAAAATACACCAAAGAGTCAAAGCAACTTTGAGAAAGATAAATAAAGCTGAAAGCATCACATTTCAAATTACTTTACAAAGCTACACTGACCAAAACAATATGATACTGGCATAAAGATAGACATACTGATCAATGAAACAGAATACAGTATTCAGAAATCAACTGGTCTTACAGAGAGCGTGAGAGTCAAGAATGCACAATGTTGAAAGAATAGTCTCTTCAATAAATGGTGTTGGGCAAATGATTTTCCAGATGAAGAACAAAAGTTGATCTTTATGTTACACCTTTGACAAAAATAAATTCAAAATATATTAAAGATTTAAATGTAAGGCATGAAACTAAAATATCTAAGAAAATATTGAGAAAAAAAGTTTGATATTGGGCTTAGCAATGACAACCTGGATATGATACCAAAACACAGGCGAAAAACAGACAAATGGGATTACATGAAACTAAAAAGGAGCTAAAAAGGAACAAGAAGGCAACCTATGGAATAGGAATGTAGCTGTAAACTTTGCATCAGATAAATGGTTAGTTTCCAAAATATATAAGAAAGACATAAAAGCAGCAAAAAAAATAAATAAATAAAATTATCTGCATTTTAAAATAGGCAAAATAACTGAATAGACATTTCTACAAAAGAAGACTACAAACAGGCAACAGGTATGTGAGAAGATTCTTAACAGAACTAAGTATCAGGGAGGTGGAATCAAAACTATAATGCACTGTTCACCTCACACTTGTCAGGACAATTATCAGAAAAACAAAAGACAAGGTGTAGGTAAGGATGTGTAAAAAAGGGAATCCTTACACTTCATTGGCATAATATAAACTGATGCAGCCACTACAGAAAACAGAACAGAGATTTCCTAAAAAGTTAAAGACAAAATTACCATATGATCTAGCAATTCAATTTCTGGGTATATATCCAAAGAAACTGAAATCAGGAACATTGTCATATTCACTATCCACAGTAGCCAAGACATAGGAGCAAGTTAAAAGTCTATGACTGAACGGATATATAAAATATGTGCCATATACATACAATGGAATCTTGCATAGTCACAGAACACAAGAAATTCTAAGGACATAGCTGAACTCAACAACACCATGAACTCCATTGTTATAAATGACTTCTACAGACTGATTCATACATCAGGAGAATATACATTCGCCTCAAGCTCAAAGCAAACTTTCACCATGACAGATCACATTCTCCATTACAGCACACACCTTGAATTTATAAGAACAGAAATCATACAATGTCTGCTTTCAGACCACAATGGAATTAAACTAGAAGTTAATGAGGAAATTAAACAACATGCCTCTAGCACATGGGTCAAAGAAGTTATCTCAAGGCAAATTTTCAAAAAGTGTTTTGAAAATTGTTAACTTTAACAAAATATTACTAATAACAAAATTTGTGAGATACTAAATAGCATTCACAGATTAAGAAATAGAGAAATAAGATTGCTTTCTGTTCTCAGTGCTGCAAAATTTAACTATTTCAAAGGTAAAGGAAAAAATATATCCCAGGTATAAAAGTAACCTGCAAGGATGTTTTTACAATGGAAATACTAGGTTACATGTAAACAGATGATTTAAACTGTCTTTTAGGAGGCTAAGTTAGTTAGCTACTCAGTGGTGTCTGACTCTTTGAACCCCCTGGACTGTAGCCTGCCAGGCTCCTCTGCCCATGGAATTTTCCAGGCAAGAATACTGGAGTGGGTGGCAACTTCCTTCTCCAGGGGATTTTTCTGACCCAGGGGCTGAACCTAGGTCTCCTGCACTGCAGGTCGACTCTTTACCATCTGAGCCACCAGAAAGCCCTTCAGGAGGCTTAGTGAGTACTAATTTAAGAAATCAATTCTCCTGTCAATTTCACACATAATAAATACTGACCTATGAAGTATGCATTACCTATGATTTTTATAGGGAATTGTCACAACCATCACACTGTAAATTATTTTATATCCTAAATATTTTAAAATATTATTTTAAATAAAGTGTTCAGGGTCATCATGATTCCCAGGTGGCACTAGTGGTAAAGAATCCGCCTGCAATATACTGAGACCTGGGTTCAATCCCGGGCTTGTGAAGATCTCCTAGAGAAGGGAATGGGTACCCACTCCAGTATTCTTGCCTGGAGAATTCCACAGACAGTGGAGCCTGGCAGGCTACAGTCCATGGGGTTGCAAAGAGTCGAACATGACTGAGTGACTAACACTTTCACTTTCAGGATCACTGAAGAGTAATTTGAAGTAGGAAAATCTGCCGTGTATTTACTGAGCATAAATAATGTTTAGTATAATGTAAAAGAGAAACTAAACTAAACTGCTGCTGGGAATTACAGCGTAATTTTCATCCTAAGCATAGATACAAGATGGCTGGGTACAGAGCAATATGAAAACAGTTAATAAACACTATAGATCAAATTTATTATTTAGTATGAATAACAGTAACACGGAGATAATTCTATCTGATTATCAGTTATAAATTAATTTGCAATAGCAAATAAGACCTTATAAATGGGAAAATCCAGTTTCCTAATATAATCAGTTAAAAATGCTAAATTTAAAAGCATTTCATAAAAATATTAATTCTACTAAATTCTTATTTATTATTTGATGTTATTTGATGAAGCACAGCCGAGAGAAGCTACCCCAAGCCCTAGGTCAGGGGCGGCGGCCGGGAGGAGCTCCCCACACCCGAGGTCAGGGGCAGCAGCTGCGCTTTGCTGGAGCAGCCGTGAAGAGATACCCCACATCCAAGATAAAAGAAACCCAAGTAAGATGGTAGGCGCTGAGAGAGGGCATCAGAGGGCAGACACACTAAAACCATGGTCACAGAAAACTAGCCAATCTGATCACAGGACCACAGTCTTGTCTAACTCAATGAAACTAAGCCATGCCGTGTGGGGCCACCCAAGACGACGGGTCATGGTGGAGAGGTCTGACAGAATGTGGTCCACTGGAGAAGGGAATGGCAAACCACTTCAGTATTCTTGCCTTGAGAACCCCATGAACAGTATGAAAAGGCAAAAAGATAGGATACTGAAAGACAAACTCCCCAGGTTGGTAGGTGCCCAATAGGTTACTGAAGATCAGTGGAGAAATAATTCCAGAAAGAATAAATGGATGGAGCCAAAGCAAAAACAACACCAGTTGTGGATGTGACTGGTGATAGAAGCAAGGACCGATGCTGTAAAGAGCTATACTGCATAGGAACCTGGAATGTTAGGTCCATGAATCAAGGCAAACTGGAAGTGGTCAAACAGGAGATGACAACAGTGAACATCGACATTCTAGGAATCAGCGAACTAAGATGGACTGGAATGCATGAATTTAACTCAGATGACCATTATATCTACTAATGTGGATAGGAATCCCTTAGAAGAAATGGAGTAGCCATCATGGTCAACAAAAGAGTTGGAAATGCAGTACTTGGATGCAATCTCAAAAATGAGAGAATGATCTCTCTTCATTTACAAGGCAAACCATTCAATATCACGGTAATCCAAGCCTGTGCCCCGAACAAAATGCTGAAGAAGCTAAGTTGAATGGTTCTATGAAGACCTACAAGACCTTCTAGAACTAACACCCAAAAAAGATGTCCTTTTCATTATAGGAGACTGGAATGCAAAACTAGGAAGTCAAGAAACACCTGTAGTAACAGGTAAATTTGGTCTTGGAGTACAGAATGAAGCAGGGCAAAGGCTAATAGAGTTCTGCCAAGAGAACTCACTGGTCATAGCAAATGCCCTCTTCCAACAACACAAGAGAAAACTCTATACATAGACATCACCAGATGGTTGACACCAAAATCAGACTGATTACATTCTTTGCAGCCAAAGATGGAGAAGCTCTATACAGTCAGCAAAAACAAGACTGGGAGCTGACTGTGGCTCAGATACTGAAATCCTTATTGCCAAATTCAGACTGAAATTGAAGAAAGTGGAGAAAACCACTACACCATTTAGGTATGACCTAAATCAAATCCCTTATGACTATACAGTGGAAGTAAGAAATAGATTTAAGGGACTAGATTTGATAGACAGAGTACCTGATGAACTATGGATGGAGGTTCGTGACACTGTACAGGAGACAGGAATCAAGATCATCCCCCAAGAAAAAGAAATGCAAAAAAGCAAAATGGCTGTCTGAGGAGGCCTTACAAATAGCTGTGAAAAGAGGGGAAGCGAAAAGCAAAGGCGAAAAGGAAAGATATACACATTTGAATGCAGAGTTCCAAAGAATAGCAAGGAGAGCTAAGAAAGCCTTCCTCAGCGATCAATGCAAAGAAATAGAGGAAAACAATAGAATGGTAATGACCAGAGATCTCTTCAAGATAATTAGAGATATCAAGGGAACACTTCAGGCAAAGATGGGGACAATAAAGGACAGAAATGGTAGGGACCTAACAGAAGCAGAATATATTAAGAAAAGGTGGCAAGAATACACAGAAGAACTGTACAAAAAAGATCTTCACAACCCAGATAATCACAATGGTGTAATCACTCACCTAGAGCCAGACATCCTGCAATGTGAAGTCAAGTGGGCCTTAGGAAGCATCACTAAGAACAAAGCTAGTGGATGTGATGGAATTCCAGCTGAGCTCTTTCAAATCCTGAAAGATGATGCTGTGAAAGTGCTTCACTCAATATGCCAGCAAATTTGGAAAACGCAGCAGTGGCCACAGGACTGGAAAAGGTCAGTTTTCATTCCAATCCCAAAGAAAGGCAATGCCAAAGAATGCTCAAACTACTGCACAATTGCACTCATCTCATACGCTAGTAAAGGAATGCCTAAAATTCTCTAAGCCAGGCTTCAGCGATATGTGAACTGTGAACTTCCTGATGTTCAAGCTGGTTTTAGAAAAGAACCAGAGAACAAATTGCCAACATCCGCTGGATCATCAAAAAAGCAAGAGTTCCAGAAAAACATCTATTTCTGCTTTACTGACTATGCCAAAACCTTTGACTATGTGGATCATAATAAACTGTGGAAAATTCTGGAAGATATGGGAATACCAGACCACCACCAGACCTGCCTCTTGAGAAATCTGTATGCAGGTCAGGAAGCAACAGTTAGAACTGGACATGGAACAACACACTGGTTCCAAATAGGAAAAGGAGTACATCAAGGCTGTATATTGTCACCCTACTTATTTAACCTATATGCAGAGTACATCATGAGAAATGCTGGGGTGGAGGAAGCACAGGCTAGAACCAAGATGGCCGAGAGAAATATCAATAACCTCAGATATGCAGATAACACCACCCTGATGGCAGAAAGTGAAGAACTAAAGAGCCTCTTGATGAAAGTGAAAAAGAGGAGACTGAAAAAGTTGGCTTAAAGCTCAACATTCAGAAAACTAAGATCATGGCATCCAGTCCCATCACTTCATGGCAAATAGATGGGGAGACAGTGGACACAGTGTCAGACTTTATTTTTGGGCGCTCCAAAATCACTGCAGATGGTGACTGCAGCCATGAAATTAAAAGACGCTTACTCCTTGGAAGGAAAGTTATGAACAACCTAGATAGCATATTAAAAAGCAGAGACATTACTGCCAACAAAGCTCTGTCAAGTCAAGTCTATGGTTTTTCAGGGGTCATGTATGGATGTGAGAGTTGGACTATAAAGAAAGCTGAGCGTCAAAAAATTGATGCTTTTGAACTGTGATGTTGGAGAAGACTCTTGAGAGTCCCTTGGACTACAAGGACATTAACCCAGTCCATCCTAAAGGAGATCAGTCCTGGGTGTTCATTGGAAGGACTGACGTTGAAGCTGAAACTCCAGTACTTTGGCCACCTGATGTGAAGAGCTGACTCATTGGAAAAGACCCTGATGCTGGGAGGGATTGTGGGCAGGAGGAGAAGGGGATGACAGAGGATGAGATGGTTGGGTGGCATAACCAACTCAATGGACATGGGTTTGGGTGGACTCTGGGAGTTGGTGATGGACAGGGAGGCCTGGCGTGCTGCAAGTTCATGGGGTCACAAAGAGTTGGACATGACTGAGCGACTGAACTGAACTGATGAAGTTTTATTGTTATTGTTGAATTACCTAAGAATGTGTTTTGAGGGTAGTGGTGATGTGTTTTATAAATAGCTAAGATGCTTACCTACATACTGGGCATGTTTTCTTTTTTCTCACCTCACATAACATACCTTAGATAGTCTTTTGGAAGATTCACAACTATGGTCTGCACATGGCTTGGGTCCTTTTTCAGTGTCTAGAGATGAAACTGAGAAAATAAATTATATTTTATCATGGTTCTAAAGTACTATATCACAATATTTAAATTGGCTTTTGAAATATAAAACAGGCCATGTGTCTAATATTTCTATTCCAGTAAAAACTAAAGCAATTTTCCAAATGTTAAATCACTCTTTTTAAGTAAAAATCTAAGGTAATACTGTGTTTTATGTAAGTTAAGAAAACCTCAGCATTGCAGTAAACTTAAGAATTAATCAACCAATTTGATAGTATTTAGAAATTCATTTCATACAATTTTTGAAAATGAAATTATTTTATCTTTTGTACCATATAATGTATGTATGTATTTATTTTACCTTTTGTACCATATATGTGGATATATGTATGTATAAATGTATTTATTCATTCAATAGTCCACTTAACTTTACCCATATAATACTGTGTATATCATCTGACTGACTCAATTCTTAATCTCTACAAAGAGATACATCATTATAATACTGGAAAATGAAAGAGGCTTAATAACTACAGTAGTAGCCATGGTAACTAAAATGATGGACATGTTCATACCTGAGTGCATTCGTGTATCTATTTATTCAGTAGGTAGTTATCAAGAGACTATTACTTATTAAGAGTTATTCTAGGAGCCTCAAATATATAAGTGATCAAAATCTACAAACTCCCTGAATTTTGGAAATTACATTCTAATGCATAAAATTAGAATAAAGAATGATACATACAAACAATAAACAATAATCATTAGAGAAACATTTTATGTTGTAGGATGGTAAATACAAGAAAAGAAAGAGCAAGGAAAGAATTCTATAGGCTACAAAACTGCCCTCCAAGTGTGAGAGAGAAATTAAAACTTCCTTCAGTAAGACGAGCTGAGGGAGTTTGTGACTGCTAGACCTGGCAGCGAGAACCGCTCAGGAAAGTCCTACGGTGAAGTGAGAAAGCACCAGACAGTGACGTGAAGCTGTGTGAAGAGAGACAAAGACCTCAACAAAGGTAAGCTCATGGACAAGGGTCAAAGTCACCATTACTGGATTCAGACTGGATTGTATTTATACAGCAATCTTATATATGTAATTTAAGAGTCCAATATACCTAACAAAAAGACAGTCTAAAAGCTAGTATTATTGTAACTTTGGTTTGTAACTCCACGTTTGTTTTATATAATTTGAGAGACTAATTCATTTAACATAATTATTAATTTATATTTTGGGGCACACAATTTATAAAATAGTAATTCTATGTCATCAGCAACTGAAAAGAGTGGGACTACAGCTCTTAAAGGACATTTTTCACATATAGTATATATAGAAGCTAGGTTTGTGTAATTCACACTACAGTGTTATAAAATTAGGAATGTTAAATGTAATTCCCACAGAACAAAGAAAAATCACTACAGAATATACACAAAAAGAAATGAGAAAGATTCACATTTAACTACAAAAAAATCAACTAGACAAAAAAGACTATAATGAAGGAAATGAAAAACAAAAGCAAAAACAAAGTATCAAAATGGCATAGGTAAATCCTGCATTATCGATAATCAATTTAAAAGTAAATGGGTTAAATTCTCAAATCAAATGATAAAGATTTAAGAATGAATAAAAAACATAATCCAATTAGATAATGTCTCACTTAAAGAGTTGCTATACTCATGAGAGATAGAACAGACTTAAAATCAAGAAAGGGTATAAGAGACAAATAAAGATACTACATATTTATAAAAGATTTAACACAGCAAGAATACGTAACAATTATAAACACTTACATATAATATCAGACCATGAACATTTCTGAAGTAAAAATTAACAGAATTCAAAAGAGAAGTGCACATGTCTACAGTAATATTTGGAGACTTCAATATCTCACAATAATGGACAGTAAGAGTCAGAAAGAAGATAACTTTGGAAATAGAGGTTATTAATAACACAGCAATAACCCAACACTGGATGACTGTAGTGGTGGATTCTAACAACAGTCAGAAGAAGAATTGATACCAGTCCTCTCAAACATTTCTAAAAAGTTGAAGAGGAGATAACACTTCTAAACTCATCTTTAAAGGCCAGCATTACCTGAACACAAAAGCCAGACAAAGACACTGTAAGAACAGAAAACTACAGATCATAATCCTAATTAACACTGATGCAAAACTCCTCAACAAAAGACTAACAAATCAAATTCAGGTGCTTATTAACAGGATTATATACCATTAGTAAGTTGGATTTATTGCTGGAATTCAAGAACAGGTCAACGTAAAAAAATTAATCATTGTTATATACCACATGAAGAGTGAAGGGGAAAAACCCACAGGAACATCACATTTGATGCAGGAAAGGCATTTTACAAAGATCAATATAATTTCATGAAGAAAAAGGCTAAAAAAGACATGAATAGGAGGAAAATAATGGAGCATAATAAAACCATATATAAAAATCCATAGCAAACATCACACTGATAAGCAAAAGACTAAAAACTTCACCTCTACAATGAGAAGAAGGTGCACATTTGCCATTATATCTCAAGACAGTAATGGAAGTTCTAGCCAGTGTATTGTAGCAAGAAAAAGAAATAAGAAGTATCCAAATTGGAAAAGAAGTAGGAAAATTATTTCTATTCACAGATGATATGATCTCATAGGTAGACATTTAAAGTTTCCAAAAATAAAACTGTAAGAATAAATAAATGCAGCAAAGTTGCACAATACAAAGTCAACATGCAAATCAGTTGCATTTCTATACACTACAGTGAATACCTTTTTGGTGCTATTACAAATGGAATCACTATTATAATAGCATCAAAAAGAATAAAATAAAATACTTAGGAATTAACTAAAACAAGGAGATGAAAGATTTATATCATGAAAACTGCAAAGCATTGTTAAAAGTGAAAGAAGATATAAGTAAATACAAATGCATCCGATGTTCATAGATTGGAAAATATAATACTGCTAAAATGTCAATACCAGACAAAATCTATAGATTCAGTGCAATCAATATCAAAATCCCAACTACATTTTTTGCAGAAACAGAAAAATCCAATTTAAAATTCATGTGGAATCACAGGGGACTTCATATAGCCAAAACTCCTGAAGAAGACTAAAGCTAGAAATCACAATTCCTGATTTTCATAGTTTACTACAAAGCTGCAGTAACCAAGACAGTGTGTTATTGGCATAAAGACAAAAACATATACTAATGGGATAGACAACACAGAAATAAGCTCTTACATAGTGGTCAAGTGATTTCTGAGAAAGTGTCAAGACTATTCAGTGGGGAAATGACAGTCTTTTAATAAATGGTGCTAGGAAAACTGGATATCCACATGCAAAAGAATGATTCTGGATCCTTACCTAATAGCCTATATACAAATTAACTCAAAATGGATGAAAGGTCTAAATATAAGAGCTAAAACTATGAAGTTCTTAGAAGAAAACTTATGGCAAAAGCTTAACTGGACTTGGCAATGGTTTCTTTGATATGTTATCAAGGGTACAAGCAATAAAAGAAAAAACAGACAAAAATTTGAAAAAAGTATCATGTGCATCAAAACACAGTTTGTCAAAAGGCAACCTACAGAATGTTAGAAAATATTTGCAAATTGCATATCTGCTATGGGATAAAGATAAAGAATATTTGGAGAATTCCTAAAACTCAAAATCAAAAAACCAAACAATCAGATTTAAAAAATGGGCAATGAACGTGAATAGACATTTCCCCAAATAAGATGTACAAATGGCCCATAAGCTCAGAAAAAGATGTTTAACAAAACCAATTACTAGGGATATGCAAATCAAAACTATAATGAGACATTATCACATACCCATTAGGATGAATACTATGAAAACAAAAGAAAATAATAAGCTGGTGAAGACGTGGTGAACTGGAACTCTTGTACACTGTTAGTGGGAATGTAAAATGTTGCAGCTACTGCAGAAAACAGTGCAGCAGTTCCTCAAGAAAAAAATTATTATTATGACCCAGGAAATACACCATTCAGTATATATCCAAAAAAAGAACTGAATGTGGGGTCTCAAAGAGATACGTAATGACCCATAAGCAGCATTATCCACAACAGTACACTGTGAAAACAACCCAAGTGGCCATCGGTGCATCCATGGAGAAGCAAAATGTATATACACAGAACAAAATATTATTAGATCTCAAAGAGGAAGGAAATCCTGCCATATGTTACAACATGGAATGAAATTTGAGGACCCGTTGCTAAGTGAAATAAGCCAGGAACAAAAAGAAAACTACTGTACGATTCCACTTACATGAGAATTCAGTTAAAATCACATAGATAAGATAGTAGAATGGTAGATGCTAGGGGATGCAGTGATATTAGCAGCTTATTGTGTAACAGAAATAGAATATCAGCTTTCCAAGCTGAAAGTGTTTTGGAGACAAATAATGAAAACAAATAGGCATGAATGAATTTAGTACAACTTAACTGTATACTTGAAATGGTTAAGATTAATTTTATGTTATATGTATCGTACCACAATAAGAAAATGAAAAAATAAATAAATAAAAGAATTAAATCAGACTCCTCTTCGGAAACCACGCAAACAAGAAGAGAATAGTGTGAATGATTTTAAACACAGTATTGAAAGGGGGGAGAAAAAGGCCACCAAACTAAAATACTGAATTCCATGAAATTATTCTTTAAAACTGAAGTTAAAAACAAAGACTTTCTCAGAAAAACAAAAATTGTCACCAGAAACCCAGCCTTGCAAGAAACATTAAAAGAAGTTCTTCATAAAGAAGAAAAATAATATGTGCCTAAAACTCAGACCTTCCCTGGGGGTACATGGTTAAGACTGCATGCTTCCAACACAGGGAGCATGGGCTCAGTCTCTGCTCTGAGAAACTTTCACACACCTTGGAGCACCACAACCACGGAGGCTGCAGGCCACAACTGCAGAAGCCATGCACCGACAGCCTGCGCTCTGCAGCATGGAAACCGCCACAGTGAAAAGCACCCCATTCTGAATTCTGCAAAGAGAGAAGGCCTGTGCACAGCCAAGAAGACCCAACACAGCCAGTGATAATAATAACTAAAATAATTTTTTAAAAAATAAATAAAATATAGGAAGCATATAAGAAAAGGAATGAAAGAATATAAATATATTTTTCTTATTTTTAATTGATTTGACAATAGCTTGTTCAAAATAATAATGTGAACAATGTACTAACTGACTAAAATTTATGGATGAGTAAAACAAATTACTACATTTTTATAAGGGAAGAGAGGACAAACTTTGCAATTCTATTGTAAAGTGACTGTGGTGGTGGTTTAGTCACTAGGTCATGTCTGACTCCTGCGACCCCATGGACAGTAGTCTGCCAGGCTCCTCTCTCCATGGGATTCTCCAGGTAAGAATACTGAAGTGGGTTGCCATTTCCTTCTCCAGGGGATCTTCCCGACCCAGGAATTGAAGCCAGGTCTGCTGTACTGCAGGCAGATTCTTTACCAACTGAGCTTACAAGGGAAGCCTTAAAAGTGATTGTATTACCCATGAAATGGTACAGCAGTATTTGAAAGTAGACTTGTATTAGTTGTAAAAGTCTACAGCAAACTATAGGGCAACCACCTAGAGTAAAAATAAATTATAATTGATATGCTAAGAGAAACAAATGGAATCATATAAATGGTTAATCAAAACCAGAAAAGGCAGAAAAAGACAAAAAAGAAACAAATGGGCAACAAACACAGAAAAGTAATGAATGTGGTAAATATTAATCCCACTCCATCAATAAAAATTTTTAAGTCAATGGTTTAAAATCACCAATTAAAAGACAGACTGTCAGAATGAATTTTTTAAAGACCTAATTATATCTTGTCTACAAGAGACCTGCTTTATACACAGAGACACTGATAGACTAAAAGTAAAGAGGTGTAGAAAAATATATAATGCTAACACACACACAAAAAAATAATGCTAACACAAATCAAAAAGCAATATTTACTTCTGACAAAAGAGACATCAGGGATAGAAAAATTATCACAGGAAAATGTCATTCTATAACAGTAAAGGAGTCAATTTTCCAAAAAGACACAACAGGCTTTAATGTATATAAGCCTAAAACACATTGTTTATATTCATGAGATAAAAACTGATAGAACTATAGGGGAAAGAACAACCTACAAATATGCATAGAAACATCAATATGTATCAGTAACTGACAACTCTAAAAAGCAAAAAAAATCAGTAAGGACACAGTTGACCTGAAGAGCACAATCAATCAGCTGGACCCAACTGATAATTACAGAATATTTCATCCAGCTATAAAAGTTCTTCTTAAGCTCACATGGAACATTCACCATGGCATACCACATTCGGGCCTTTAAAGATACTTTGAAGATTTTTTAAAAGTAGAAATTATACAATGTATGCTCTCAGACTACAATGAATTAAACTAGAAATCCATAACAGAAAGATACCTGGAATGTCCCAAAACAAATGGACATTAAATAACAGACTACTATGTAACACACAAGTAAAGACATCTCAAGAGAAATTTGAAAATATTTTGAAGTAAATGAAAGCGAAAATACCACTTACCAAAATTTTCAGGATTCAGTAAAAGCAGTGTTTAGAGAAAAACTTAGTGCCAAATTAAAAAATTAGAAAAGAAGAAAAACAAAATCAATACTTAAAGCTTTTACTTTTAGGAAAATAAAAAAGGACAACTTTAACAGGAGAAAACAGAAGACAAATATAAAAACTAGAACAGAAATGAATAAAACTAAAAATAAGACATGAGCAGAGAAAATAAATGAAATCAAAACTAGCTGAAGAAAGAACTGAGAAGATGAGATTTAAATAAAATAGAACATAGAAAAAAAAAAGAAAATTGGTTCTTTGAAAAGATCAACAAAATTGACAAACACCTAGAAAAAGAAAAAACAAGAAATGAAAGTAGAAGACATTATTATCTACCTTTCATAAATAAAAAGGATTGTAAGAATATTATGCACATTTGTATGCCAAAAATTATTAAGAGATAACCTAGATGAAACAGATAAAAATATAAATTATCTAAACTGACCCAAGAAGAAACAAAATATGAGCAGGCACACAACAAAGAGATCAAATCAGTAACTGATGATCTTCCAATAAAGAACACCCTGGACCCAGTCACTTGAGTGGCGGGACATGATTAATTAATTAAACCAAGATAAAAGATTCACTAAAAATAAATAAACTTCTATACACTAGAGATGAACAATGTAAAAAAGAAAATTATTGCACTTGAATAGCTCCAAAGCAATAAACACACATAATAATAACTTTATCAAAAGGTGCAGAACTTATACACTGAACAGTATAAAGCATCGCTGATAAAAATAAAGAAGTCTGCTGTGGTCTAAACATTTTATGTCCTCTCCCATTCACTTGTTAAAAACCCTAATGTACATTATGATGGTATTAAGAGACAGAGTTTATAGGAGGTGCTTAAGTCATAAGAATAGAGCCTCAATGAAATCATTAGACCTTCTAATATGTGAGGACATAATGAAAATCTGTAACTCTCAAGAGGGTTCCTGCCAAACATGGTGGCACTGTAACCTCAGAATTACAGCTTCCAGAAATGTGAAAAATAAATTTCCATTGTTTATAAGCTACCCGGTTTACGGTATTTGTTACAGCAGCCCAAGAGACTAAAACAAAGTCCTAAACAAATGCAAAGATATCCTGTGTTCATGGACTCAAAGACAATATTGTTATGCAAGTAATACTGGTCAAAGACATCTATAGATTCAATATCTATCACAATGCCTACCAAAATCCCTATCTCAACCCAATGGCCTTGTTTGGCAGGAATGGAAAAGCAAGTGTGAAAAAACATGGAACTGCAACTGACTTCAAATAGCCAAAACACTGTTGAAAAGGAAAGACAAAATCTAAGGACTGCCACTTCCCAATTTCAAATATTACTACAACAAAGCCTCTATCAAAATGTTATGATTGAAAGAGTGTGGTACTGGCACAAGGACAGGCAGAGTCCAGAAATAAACCCACATATCTGTGGCTAAGTAACTTTCAACAAGGGTACCATGACAATTTAATGAGAAAAAAAGGTCTCTTCAAAATTGGTATTGGGACAACTGTACATCCACATTCAAATGTATGAGGTTGGACCTATATTTCACAGCATATACAAAAATTAACTCAAAATGAATCTGAGACCTAAATGTAGACAGCAAACTTCAAAATTCTTTGAAAAAAACAAATTGAGTACACATAAAGCAAAATGAACTGAAATAAAAAACCTAATATACTTCAAAGAACTAAAAAAAAAGAAAATCTCACTAATGCCAACTTTATTAGAAGAAAGGAGATGATAGATTAGAGCAGAAATAAATGAAATAGAGATAGAAAAATAGAAATGATTAACAAAACCAAAACTTGGTTTTTTAAAAGATTAGCAAAACTGACGAAGTTTAGCTAGAATAAGAAATAAAGGAGGACCCAAAAAAGTGAAATTATAAATTAAAGAGAAGACATTACTCTGATACTATAGAAATACAAAGGAGCCAAAGAGACTTCTATGAGTAACTACACACCTAAAATTGAACAACTTAGAAGAAACTGGTAAATTCCCAGAAACTGAAATCTACCAAGACTAAAGCATAAATAAACAGAAAATTTTCGACAGATCAATAGTAATTAGAGATAGAATCAGTAACCAAACCCCCCACCCCACCCCAAAACTCCAGAACCAGATGGCTTCACTGGGGAATTGCATCAAATATTTGAAGAACTAATGCTAATCTTTCTCAAACTTCTAAAAATTGAAGAGGAGGTCACACACTTAAATGATTTTACAAGGCCTGATACCAAATCCAGATAAGAACACTAACAGGAAAAAAAAAAAAAAAAAAAACCAACCTACAGACCAATATTCACGATGAATATAGATGAAAAATTCTCAACAAAATAGTACCAAGCCAAATGAAGAGCAGGTTAAAAACATCAAATAACATAAGCAAGTGCAATTCATCTCTGAGATGCAAGAAGTTTCAACATATGTAAATAAATAAATGTGATTCATTACATTAACAGAATGAAAAAATTAAAATCATATGGTCATCTCAATATATGCAAGAACATAGCTGACAAAATCCAACAACTATTCAAAATAAAAAAATCTCAAAATTGGATACAGAAGGAATATACCTCAACATAATAATGGCCATGTATAGCAAGTCCACAGCTAACATCATGCTCAACATGAAAGGTTGAAAGATTTTCTTCAAAAATCAAGAATAGGAACAAGAAAAGGATGCCCATTGTCATTATCCCTATAATAACAGAACTGGAAGTCCTAGCTAGTTCAGTTCAGCTCAGGTCAGTCGCTCAGTCATGTCCAACTCTTTGCGACCCCGTGAATCACAGCACACCAGGACTCCCTGTCCATCACCAACTCCTAGTTAGGCACGACAAATAAAAGACACCTGAATCAAACAAGACGTGAAACTGGCTTTGTCTGCATATGACTAAAGACTGCACCAAAAACTGTTATACTTTTTAAGAGAATTTGGGGAGAAGAAAATGGTAACCCAGTATGGCAACCCACTCCAGTAGTCTTGCCTGGAAAAGTCCATGGACAGAGGAGCCTAGTGGGCTGCAGTCCATGGAGTTACATGACTGAGCACACATGAATGAGGAGGGTGGAGGGAGATGGGTTAGTAGCAATAAATTGGTAGAAATAAAATTTAAAAAGAATTTGTATACATTTCACAATGTAAAATTAATACCCAAAATTGGTATAATTTCTATTTAATAACAAATTATCTGAAAAGAAATAAAGAAAACAATCCTATTTACAATACCATAAAAATATATGTAGGATTAAATTTAAACAAGGAGGCAAAAGATCCATGCAATGCAAACTGTAAGACAATGATGAAGGACACTGAAGAAGACACAAATAAGTAAGGTTATCTTACGTTCATAAATTGAATGGAATTAATATTGTTAGTACAGCCATACAACTCAAAGCAATCTATGGATTCAATGCAATCTCTACTAAAATTCCAATGTATTTTTTAACAGAAATAGAAAAAAATTCTGAAATTTGTATAGAATCACAAAACACCCCAAATAACTAATGCAGTCCTAAGAAACACAAAGCTGGAAGTATCACACTTCTAATTTCAAATTATACTACAAAGGTGTAGTTGTCAAAACAATATGGTAGTGGCATAAAAACGGACACACAGTCCCATGGAACAGCACTGACATTTCAGGAAATAAACCTATGCATGTAAGGTCAACTCATATTTGACAAGAGAGTCAAGAATACTTAGCTGAGAATAGGTACTCTACACAACAAACAATACTGGAAAAACTGGATATTCACATGCAAAAGAATGAAACTATACTCCTATCTTATACCACTCACAATAATTAGCTCAAAAAGGATTAAAGACTTAAATGTAAACCTAAACCATAAAATTCCTAGGAGAAAACACAGGGGAAATGTTCCTCAACAGTGGTGTTAGAAATGACTTTATGAATATGACAGCAAATCACAAGCAATGAAAAAAAAAATATACAAATGAGACTACATACAACCAAAAAAGGCTTCTTCAGAGCAAAAGAAACAATCAACAAACTGAAAAAACAACCTAGAGAATTGTATAAGATATGTGATAATCCCATAAATTTGGTAAGACAAGAATATTCAAAATATATAGGAAACTCATACATTTCAAAAGCAAATAATAATAATAATAACCCAATTAAAAACTGAAAACAACCTGAACAATTTTTTCTAAGAAGGGATTCAAATGGCCAACAGGTAAGTGAAAAGGTGCTCAAAATCACAAATTATCAGGGAAATGAAAGTCAAAGCCATGACAGACTACCCACACCTGTTAGAATGATTATTATCTAAGAGGAAAGTGTTGGCAAGGATGTGGAGAAAAGGGAATTCTTGTACACCATTAGTGGGAATATAAATTGGTATAATTACTAGGGAAAACAGTAAGGAGGTTCTTAAAAAATTTTAAAAAAAAGAACTACCATATGATCCAGAAATTCCAGTTCTGGATATAATCTGATACATGTCTGAAGGAGATGAAATCACTATCTTGAGCTATCTGTACTCTCCTGTTCACTGCAGCATTGTTTACCACACTTAAGGCAGAGAAACCACCTGGGAGCACATCAACAGATGAATGGATAAAGCAAATGTGGTGCACACATAAAACAGGAATGTTACTCAATCATGAAAAATGAAGGACTTTCTGCCATGTGTAACAACACAGATAAAACTTAACAGCACTTGTGAAACAAGTCAGACAGAGAAAGACAAATCCTATATGATTTCACATGTAGAACCTGCAAAAAACTGAACTTAGAAAAAGAGAACATACGGTGATTGCCAGGGGCGTAGGATGACGGAAACGAATGGAAGAGGACAAAGAATGCAAACAAGTTCAGGGATGTGATGTAAAGTACCCTACCCCCACATTTTGGGCACAAGGGACCAGTTTTGTGGAAGACAATTCTTCCACAGATGCAGGTGAGGATGGTTCCGGCGGTAATGTGAGTGATGGAGAGCAGCTGATGAAGCTTCCTCACTCACCCACCACTCACTTCCTGCTGTGCAGACTGTCTCCTAACAAGCCAAGGGGTTTGGGGTGGGGAACCCCTGATATAGAGCGCAGTTATTAGAGTTAATAACAGTGGTGGTTTAGTCGCTAAGTCCTGTCCTTCTCTTGCAACTCCATGGACTATAGAACGGCAGGCTCCTCTGTCCATGGGCTTTCCCAGGCAAGAATACCAGAGTGGATTGCCATTTCCTTCTGCAAGGTATCTTCTCAACCCAGGGATAGAACCTGAGTCTGCTGAACTGCAGGCAGATTGTTTACCAACTGAGCCACCAGGGAATAATACTGTATTGTATATTTGAATGTTGCTAAAAGAGTAGATTTTTAAAGTTCATTACTGCAGAAATAAATAAATGGTAACTATGTGCGATGATCAATGTGCTTAACCTTATTATAGTATATATTATAGTAAGCATTTTGCAATGTATACATACATCAAATCCTCTGAACTTACATATTGTTATATGTCAATTACAAATCAAAAAAATAAGGAAAAATTGAAAATTTTTATTGTTATTCTTTAATTCAAAGGACCTGAATAGACTTTTTTCCAAAAAAGATAGACAAATGTATTTCCATAAGCACATGAAAAGATGCTCAACATCATTATTCATGAGAGAAATGCAAATCAAGCCCATTGTGAACACCATCTGTTTTCTCTAATAGGTTCAAGCCCACTTTCTGGTTTTCCAAAAGCTATTAGGGGACTTACAAGATGGTGGAGGAATAAGACATGGAGATCACCTGCCCACGAACACATCAAAAATACCTCTGGAACAGCTCCTACAGAACACCTATTAAGTGCTGGCAGAAGACCCTAGACTTCCAAAAAGGCAAGGTAACCTCCACAGGAGGAGGAAGGGCAAAAGATGTAAGAAAAAAAAGAGAAAGAGAGAGACATAAGAGCCTGGGATGGGATCTGCATCTTGGGAAGGCAGCTGTGAAGGGGGAAAAATTTCCGCACACTCAGGAGCCCCTCTCAAGCGGAGAAAGCGGGGACCTCTGCACCCTCAGAGCGGAGAACAGCAGCATGTGCTCAGGAGGTCAGTGCCACCAGCGATCCCCAGCCTGAAACGCTTGCTTCCGTGCCTGCTGCGGCAAGCGGGTTCCGGGTGCTAGACTAAGACGTCACGGGCCAGACCCCAGGGAGAAGCCTGGGGCTGACTGCCATAAGGGTACTGTGAGGAGGCCAGTACGACAGAGCTGAGGAAAACCAGGGAGGCAGGTGAGCGCTGCTGTGGGGCCTCTCTGGCCCCGCACGCACAGAGTCTGCAGGACACAGCCTTCACAAGTGCCATAGCTGGGACGAGCCGAGGCTCGGGGCCCCAGAGGTAGGTATGCTGGCCGGCCACCACCCTAGGCAGGACTAACCACAACTGCAATCTGCGGTCCCAGAGGGGAGAACACAGGCTGCTTGGCTCTGCCAAAGCCTGCGTGAATGCCAGAGGCACGGGGCAAGATGCTGCTCTAGTCCCGACCCAAGAGACTGCCACCAGGTTGTGAGCAGGCGTTAAGTCACTGTCCACCCTTTCCTGGGAGCCTAGGCAGCCTGACTCTGCTGAGAGACCCACAATCCAAGATCAACACCTGGGGGAGTGCAAAACTTGCCTCAGACTGTGGCAGCTTCCCACAGGCCTCAGCCGAAGCAGGCCCTCCCCACACACCCCAGCTGTGTCTACCACCCCTCTCCCTCTCCCCAGCCTGACTAAGCAAGTGAGCCCTAATAAGCCACTGCTGTCTCTTACTCTTATCTGGGATGGGGACAGACACTGAAGGGAAGCCTACAAGCAGAGGCAGGGCTAAAACCAAAACGGACCACCATGGGATGTGTGACCAGGGAAGAGGATGGGAACTGGCTCCTACAAGCTGAGGTGCAGTAGATTAAATCCCTGCAATTTGCTTGAGACTGTGAACTTTGGGGTAACTGTGCACTTCGGTAGCAAGTACAAGCTGGATAAGGCCAGATCTCAGTATGAGCTGAACCATAATGCCAAGAGCAGGCCCAGAGATCTTCCTAGAAATATCAGAGGATTTTCTGAGTAGGGAGATTGGCTGGAGGTCACCGTATAGCGAGAACAATGAAGAACAAAGGAGGATATTCTTCTTACTACCACTATCTCTACATATATATTTTGGGTCTTTTTTGGTATTGTTCTATTATTGTTCTTTTTCTGTTATTCCTTTAATTTTTTTATTTTTTTACTTGTTCCTTTTAAAATTGCTTTTATTTTTAAATAAATTTATTTTATTTTATTTTCATCTAATTTTTCAATACTCTTTCATCATATTGCATTTTTATCCATGATTTTGGTTTTGTAGTTTGCCAGTCTAGTTTTCAGTATTTGTTTTCACTTCTAAGTTTGTTTATTGGATTGACTTCTCTCTTCATTTTTGGTTTCTGTTTTCACTCTTTTTAAATCTTTTTTCTCTTTTCTATTCTCTCTGTGAGTGTTTCTTTGGCTGTTCCTGTCTGGGTGTGTTGCTTTCACCATATGTCTTGAGTGTTTGTCCATTCTTTTTTTTGTTTGCAGGGGCACATACAGACTGAAAGAGAGTGGCTGGAAAAAAATATTCCATGCAAATGGAAATCAAAAGAAAGTGGGTGTAGCAATACTCAGATAAAACAGACTTTAAAGACCATTACTGGAGACAAGGGCACGGCATAATGATCAAGCAATCAATCCAAGAAGAAGATAACAAAATTATAAATATATATGCACTCAGCATAGGAGTACCTCAATATACAAGGCAAATGCAAACAAATATAAAAAGGGAAACTGACTGTAACACAATAATAGTGGAGGACTTTAACACACCCCACTCACACCAATGGACATATAATCCAGATAAAAATTAAAAATAAATACAAGTCTTAAATGACACATTGGACCAGATGGACCTAATTGATATCTCCAGGATATTTCATCCAAAAACAATGGAATTCATTTTTTCTCAAGTGCACCTGGAACATTTCCCAGGATAGATCACATCTTAGGTTAGTAATCAAGCCTTAGTAAATTAAAAAAAAGAATTGATTCGAGCAATTTTTTCTGAGCACAATGCTATAAAATTAGATATGAAATACAAGAAGAGAACTGTAAAAAATACAAACACATGGAGGCTAAATAAAACGCTTCTGAATAACCAAGAGGTCACTGAAGAAATCAAAGAGAAAATTAAAAAATAAAAATACCTAGAAACAAATGACAAATAAAACACAACTCAAAACCTATGGGATGCAAATGCTAAGAGGGAAGTTCATAGCAATACAAGCCTACCTCAAGAAACAAGAAAAGCATCATATAAACAACTTAATCTTACCCCTAAAGCAATTAGAAAAAGAATTTTTAAATACCTCTAAGTTAGAAGAAGGAAAGAAATCATAAAGATCAGAGCAGAAAGGAATGAAAAACAAATGACAGAGACAATAGCAAAGATCAACAAAGCTAAAAATTGATTCTTTGAGAAGATAAATAAAATTTACAAACCATTAGACTCATCAAGAAAAAGGGAGAAGACTCAAGTCAATAAAATTAAAAATTAAAAAGGGATGGTTATGACAATGCAGAAATACAAAGAATCATAACAGACTATTACACACAATTATTTACCAATAAAATGGACAACCTGGAAGAAATGGACAAATTCTTTAAAGTACAACCTCCAAGACTAAACTAGGAAGAAATATAAAATATGAGCAGAGCAATCACAAGCACTGAAATCAAAACTGTGATGAAAAATCTTCCAACAAACAAAAGTACAGGGCCAAATGGCTTCACAAATGAATTCTACCAAACATTTAAAGAACACCTATCCTGCTCACACTCTTCCAGAAAATTTCAGAGGAAGGAAAACTCCCAAGGTCATTCTATATAGCCACCATCACCCTGATACCAAAACCAGACAAAGATACCACAGAAAAGAAAATTACAGGTCAATATCACTGATGAACATATACACAAATGTCCTCAACAAAATTCTAGCAAACAGACTCCAAAAACACATTAAAAGGATCATACACCACAATCAAGTGGAGTCTATCCTCGGCATGGAAAGATTCCTCAAAGCAATCTACAGATTCAAAGCAATCTGTATATAACTACCAGTGGAATTTTTCACAGAAGTAAAACAAAAAATTTCACAATTTGTATGGATATACAAAAGGAACAAAGAGTCAAAGCAATCCTGAGAAAGAAAAACAGTTGGAGGAATCCCTCTTCCTGACTTCAGACTATTATTACAAAGCTACAGTCATCAAGATAGTATGGTACTGGCACAAAAACAGAAATATAGACCAACGGAACAAGATAGAAAGCTCAGAGAGAAACCCATGCGCCTGTGGGCACCTTATCTTTGAGAAAAGAGGCAAGGACACAAAACGGAGAAAAGGCAGGCTCTTCAGTAAGTGGTGCTGGGAAACGGGACAGCTACCTGTGAGAGAATGCGGTTAGAACGCTTCCTAACATCGTACACAAAAGTAAACTCAGAATGGATTAAAGACCTAAATGCAAAGACAGAAAATATAAAGCTCTTTAGAGGAAATCATAGGCAATACCTCTTTGACATAAATCACAGCAAGATCTTCTTTGACCCACCTCCTAGAGTAATGGAAATAAAAACAAAAATAAACAAATGGGATCTAATTAAACTTAAAAGCTTTTGCACAGCAAAGGAAACAATAAACAAAAGGAAAATATAACTCCCATAATGGGAAAAAATAATTGCAAATGAAGCAATTGACAAAGGATTAATCTCCAAGATATTATAAGCAGCTCATACAGCTCAATATCAGAACAAACAGTCCAATGAAAAAATGGGCAGAAGACCAAAACAGACATTTCTTCAAAGATAATATGCAGATGGACAATAAACATATGAAAAGATACTCAACATTGCTCATTATTAGAAAAATGCAAATCAGAACTACAATGAGTTTATTACCTCATACCAGTCAGAACGGCCATCAAAAAATCTACAAACAGTAAATGCTGGAGAAGATGTGGAGGAAAGGGAACCCTACTGCACTGTTGCTGGGAATGTAAATTGGTACAGTCACTATGGAGAACAGTATGGAGATTTCTTAGCAAACTAGAAATAACACTACTGTATGACCCAGCAATCCCAGTACTGGGCATATACCTTGAGATAACAAAAATTCAAAATGACACATGTACCCCAATGTTCACTGCAGCACATAATAGCTAGGACATGGAAGCAACCTAGATGTCCATCAACAGGTGAATGGATAAAGAAGTCATGGTACATGTATACAATGGAATATTAGCCATAAAAAGGAACAATCTGAGTCAGTTCTAGTGAGGCGGGTGAACCTAGAGCCTGTTATAGAGTCAGAAAGGGAAAAACAAGCATCATTTATTAATGCACACATATGGAATCTAGAAAAATAGTACTGATGAACCTATTTAGAGAAGACATAGAGATCAGACGTGGAGAATGGACTGGTGGACAAATTGAGAAAGTAGCATTGACATGTCCATGGGATTTTCCAGGCAAGAATACTGGAGTGGGTTGCCATTTCCTTCTCCAGGTCATCCTCCCAACACAGGCATCAAACCCGTGACTCTTGTGTCTCCTGGATTGGCAGGCAGATTCTTTAACACTGAGCCACCAGGGAAGTTCCCATATATACACTATCATCTGTAAAAATGATAACTAGCAGCAAGCTAAAAGGGGAGCCTAGTCTGGCACTTGGTGATGACCTAGAGGGCTGGAATGGAGGGGAGGCGCAAGAAGGAGGGGATATATAAAGGAAATGGCAACCCACTCCAGTACTCTTGCCTAGAAAATCCCATGGACGGAGGAGCCTGGTGCAGGCTACTGTCCATGGGGTCGCAAAGAGTCAGACACGACTGAGTGACTTCACTTTACTTCATGTAATTATGGCTGATTTATGTTGGTGTACAGTAGAGAGTACCACAACATTATAAAGCAATTATCCTCCAATTAAAAATATAAAATAAATATTAAATACCCACTGATAGCACCTATTAAATACACCAGGTACAAATACCCCATAACTCTTATGAATGCTAATAGTGGGCCTGTGATGAGCTAAGGAAAGCATCTTTCATAATTCGTCTTTCATACTTTGCCTCAGACACTGGAAAACAACTCTCAAAGTTTTCTGGCAGAAGAGAAAATGAGTAAAGAAGACAAAAGACTGGAAAATGGTACTGAACCCAACTTATTCTTTTCCCTGAAAGCCTCAACTCTCTCACTCATATCTAATCATTCAATCCTAGACGTCCCAAGAAAAAGCAAAGGGAATATCAGAGAAATGGGTAAGTGCAATGAAACACCGAAAACAGATGAATCAAGGACAGAGAGTACAGAAGAAAGAAAGGAAACAGCAAACAGCGCACTCAGACTGCCACCGGGACTCAGCAAAAACACATGCATGGTTGTTCCTAAATGCTAATTCATAAACAGACCTCTTACAAATCTAAGTCCTCAGATATGAAGTCCAATTCTCGGTTTTCCAGAAAATAGTGGGCTTTTACTCTGCACTATTAGGAAAAACACACTAAGCTGTTAGAACAGTCTCTGTGGTCTACACTATTAACCTGTTTATTATATAACTACATGGTTTTACAAATTAAATCTTGGTAGCTAAATACCATGATAGATATTCCTTATATTAAATTCTAGTCTGTAGTAAATTATGATAGCAATGTTTAAGTTATTTGGGAATCCAAACTTTTCACTAAGTACACGAATTAACAGAAATTTATTTAAGGGCTATTAGAACTAAGACGTGAAAGTAAAGAATATGAAACATTCAGATCTATAGTATTTACATTCTAAAAATGCTGCTGGTAATTAATAACACATCTCTAGAATTAGTTCACATTCTAACTTCCTTTTCCTTAAAGAATTGCATATACTTACCTGAAAATGTAAAAAACAATTCATTTTGCAAACCAGCCCTTTGCATTTTAACACGATGACATTCAGACTTGAGTAAGGAAACTTCACATGAAAGGTCAAGAACAAGTTTGCTTAAAATCTGAAGAAGTTTCTTCTCAAAAGAAATATTATAGATACTGTTACAAGGAGCTGCATGATATCGAGCTGTGAACTGGTAATAATAATGCGGCTCACGATAAGCTGCAAAAAATTAAACAGAGAACATAGTGACGGTTATTTAAGCAATTCAAATACATCTCAACTCTTCAAGACAAATTACTATTTGGAATAAATTCATAATACAGTTGAGCCTTGAACAACACAGGGTTAGGAATGCCAACACGCCCCTTGCCAGTCACATTTGAAAATCCATGTGTAATTTACAGTCAGTCCTCCTTACCTGTGTCTCTGTATCCAGGGCTCTGCATCCCAGGATGTGGATCATGTAGTACTCTAGTGTTTGCTGCTGAAAGTATCCATGTATGATTGGACCCACACAGTTCAAACCCAGGTTGTTCAAATGTCAACTGTGTATGTTTTTATATATAGCTGTATATACATATTATTTTTAATTTAACAAATACTCATCTAGCAGTTACGAGTGACTTATAGGCACTGTTAGAGGCACTTTACAAACAGTAACTCATTTAAATCTCTTAAATTAATATTGGATAATTTTTACATCCATCATGAGGACACAGAGGGAGGCAGGGACTACATCACACGCTTAATGTCTATGCTATGAAAGCTGAGACTCCAGCTCAGGAGCCTGGCCCAGAGGCTATGCCCTTTACCACCAGGTCTTGGTGCCTCAAACTCAGAAGTGAGACTTCTCCAAGTTCAAATATTTATCTTAGAAGAAATCAGTCATGTAAGATTAGGAAAAAAAAAAGAAAGCATGCTTCTAACATATCTGCAAGCTGTAATGAGTTCAATTGTAGTTGCTTTGTCGCTAAGTCATGTCTTTTGCAACCCTATGGACTTAGCCCACCAGGCTTCTCTGTCCATTGGATTTCCCAGGAAATATGCTGAAGTGGTTACCATTGCCTTCTCTAAGGGATTTTACCAATCCAGGGGTGGACCTGTGTCTGCTGCTTGGCGGCCGATCCTTTACCTCTGAGCCACCAGGGAAGTTCCTTGAGTTCAGTTATAACATCTGAAACTGAGAGTGCCTCCCCCCACCCCCCATTTCAAAATCTCACTGAAATGATACAAAAATGATAAGAAATCTACAATACATCTCCTTTCCAAGACAGGGAGCGCTGTTGCTACTTTTGCTAACAAGGGGCCTGTTCCTGGCTCACAGGCTGTGACAGACTTACCACTAGCACTGAAATGAGAGCCACCACTGTTCAGTTTGTGCCAGAATTAAACGCGCAGACTGAGCTACTGTCAGGCTTTGCATTCAAGGCTGACACCAGACAGCTTATAATTTTAATGAGGAAACTATCAGTTTCATTCACAATCACGAATGAAAACCAGATCCACCTAACCAAATCTGGGGAAATAAAGGAGCATTAAAGAAAAATATGAAAATGAAAAAGCAAGGGAAAATAACATAAAAGAAAATTAATGTAGGAATCATTTGTAAATATCTAAAATTCTAACTAGTAAATATAGAAAGTATATTCATAAAACTGGTATAAAGCTATTGTAGAAGAGAGGAGATGGTAAATATGAAAATAATTCTGGAAAAATTTTAAAATACAAGTACTGAAAATTTTAAAAGTAACTGAATAAATGAAAATGAGGTTAAAAATAAAATTGTATGTTTGTAAATGAAGTAATGGAATTCTTGTGTAGTGCAGAGCAAAATTAGAAGAGCAAAGTAAGGGAAAAGGAAAAGAGATCCGAGATATACAATGTCAAACTGAAGGAGTTCCAGGAAAGGACAGACAGAGAAGACAGAGAAGAAATTAATCAGGGACAAAAAGGGACAATGCTCTGTAAGCTAAAGGAAGATCTGTGTCCCCACACCAAAAAGGTCCATGAAACTGTGAATAAGAAAACTGAAAATGTCACATTTGAACATTAATCTTAAAAACTTATCATGCATTCACTGATACATACATTGCCATATGATAAATAATTGATTTATAATGATTGTATCATGACTGATCACATCAAAGCTATGTGATGTGATACAAGCACCATGAAGAAGAGTGAACCTCGGAAAAAAAAAGAGTGAACACCTCACAGATGAAGCTGGAAGCTGGGGCAAGGCTCACCACCGGGACTGTGAACAGAGTAAGCGTTCCCTATTCACGGGCCAAAAAGGAACTCCCTTTTCTTTCAAGAATTCTGGCATGTATCACGTTACTGCCTTCGACAGAAACCAGCCTGCATATAAGCCACAATATTTCCAAAATGGTCTCGAAAACTGTGTCAAGGGCATTCTCTTCTGAAGAGAGCTCCTTAACTTTGGGAGAAGTACACATTAACACACACAGCAATTCAGGATCCACGTGTAGGTGTCAAAGAGTTATTAACAAGTTGTATAAAAGAGAACACTGCAGGCTGGAGGTTGCCTACAGGACTGGTAAATACTGGCTGGTAAATACTTCCTACATGAACAGGCATTGTTCCCCACATGATAAAACTGTTTCCCACCTGAGGAAGTAAACCCTGCGCCTCCGAAAGTCTGGGACTTTTGTTGTCGAGCCTCTATGATTAGCTCCTAATCAGTCGGCTACACAGGCTACTGGATTTCACCACTAAATAAGGCAGAGTTTCAATGTGGCCTCACACTGGAAGGACAGAGCACAGGAGGCCTAAAAGTGGACTCCTCCAGGTTCAGTCCAGGCCGATCCCCACGCTGTTCCTACCTTAGCCACGAGTATAACTCCAAGTCCTTGCAGTGAACCCTTGCAACAATTCACAAAGTAAAATCCTCATGCAAAAATCAGAAGCTTTAAAAGAAGATAGATATATATGGCTCTAGAAAAATAAAAATGATAAAAAATGACAGAAAAATCTGCAGGAGCTGTTTTCAAAAGTTTTGGTTTCTGGATCCCTTTACATTCTTAAAAATCCCTACAAACCCATCAAAGAACTGTTATGTAGGTTATAGCTACCAATATTTGAATTACTAGATATTCAAACTGAAAAACTTTTAAAAAAATTTTATTAATCAAAATTTAAAATGGTAAAAACTCATCAGGAAATATTAAAAAAAGAAAAAAAACGCTTTTAGGCATAATACTACTCTTTAAAAAGAATCAGTGAGAAGAGTAGTATTGTTTTATACTTTGAAAAGCTGTTTAATGTCTGGTTTAAGAGAAGTCAGCTGGATTCTTACACTGGCTTGTGCATTCAATGACATGTGACATGCTGGTTTATTGCCTCATAGAGATATGTAGTTGGTTGGCAAGAAACATTTTAACAGCTTTTGTGGGTAATTGTGGATTACTCCACAGTAGTTCACCCACTGTAACTGCAAATCTCAATACAGCTAAATCAGTAAATAATATCATAGTATAATTACAAAATATTTTTCACCTTACAGCCCCCTTGAAAGGGACTCAGGACTCCCAGGTACACCCAGAGCACTACTGTAAAACTACTGATATATATTCAGAGTTAGAGTACTTGAATTTACTAGAAATTAATAAGAACACAACATAGAAAAACAGGTAAAAAATAGGAATAGAACATCTCAGAAGGAATAGTAAACACTAAGGAAACTGCAAAATTACAGCGGCATAGCATTTTATACTCCCTATACAAATTAAAGAGCAATAACACCTATTTTTGTGAAGGATATGGATACAAACAAGTTTTCATATGTATTATGAAAACTTAAAAAACAAAATTAAGAAGTATATCTCAAAGTATTAAAGTAGTAAATAAGAATAGGAAATTACTGAACAAAGCCCAGTAGATAAGACTAAAGAACAAGTGGAGATTTTAGAGAAGGAATACATGTAACTCCATGGCTGATTCATGTCAGTGTATGACAAAACCCACTGCAATGTTGTGAAGTAATTAGCCTCCAACTAATAAAAATAAATGGAAAAAAAAAAAAAAAAAGATCCAACTGGAAATAGTGGGGGTGGAAAGTACGGTCACCGAAACAGAAAAACAAATGGCACCAAAGTTAAAACATAAAGTGAACAGACTAGCTGAACTGCAGACATCGCCTCCTTGAAGAAGAGTTTGACAAATTGCATAAAGGTACCTAAAACACAGGGCTATAAAACATTTAAAGGCCTGCATATATTGATACTATACAAGCCAAAAATACGAATGATAGAGAAACCCTAATAAATATGTTTAATTAGTATTCCAGAAACAAAAATAGTCAAAATGGCAAGATTTTTAGAGATCCTAAAGGAGTCAAAAAATTTAAGAATTAATTATGTAAACCACACTCTCTGACACATTGAAATAAAAATAAAAATCAACAATTAAAATCCCTCAGACATTTCTAAGGGACTTCCCTGGTGGTCCAGTGGTTAAGAACCCATGTTGCAATGAAAAAAAAAAAAAAAAGGGTTTGATCCCTGGTCAGGAAACTAAGATCCCACATGCCTAGGAGCAACTAAGCTCTCACACCACAACTACTGAGCCCATGTACCGTAAGTAGGGAGTCCATGCCCCACAACTAGAGAGTCATGCCTCACAACTAGAGAGCCCACACATCACTAGAGTCCATGCCCCACAACTAGAGTCCATGCCCCACAACTACAGAGCCCACACACCACAACTAGAGTCCATGCCCCACAACTAGAGAGCCAAGACACCACAGTGAAAGATCCTGCATGGCACAAAGACGATCCCATGTGCCTCAACTAAGACACTATGAAGCCAAAAAAAAAAAAAAATTCTCAAACATTTCTGAACAGAATATTCCAGCCTCGTCCACATGTGTGCTCTGTCATGTCTGACTCTTTGTAACCCCATGGACTATTGTCCACCAGGTTCCTCTGACCACGGATCTTCCTGGCAAGAATACTGGAGTTGGCTGCCACTTCCTCCTCCAGGGGACCTTCCCCATCCAGGAATCAAACCCATGTCTCCTACGTCTCTTGCATTGCAGGCAAAGGCTTTTAACTCCAAGCCACTGGGGAAGAAACAGAATAACACTAAACACTCTTGCTGCAAGTCAGTAAGAACAGTGGGAGTCTGTGGATCTGAACCCAGGCTCTCTCTCCCCCTACCCTTCTCAGCTCAGCTGAGGGAAACTCCACCCCAGACTGGTGCAGACAAGAAAGGACAAGAAAAAGTCTTTCTTGTACAGACCAGAGGTACCTGGTGCTACAAGGAAGTTGCAGGTGAGGACAGCTGAGAGGTGAAGGCTCCCTCCTCTGTCATCCCCACATTATAAGGAGGCTCTAACCTGGCTACAGCAATTCTGAGAAAACTGGGAGCCCATCAGCCTGATCTAGCTCACCACATAAAGGCTCCACACCAGGAGAAACCCACTGAAGAGCTCTGGGGCTGCTGCTGCTACCCCTCCACCAAACACTAAGTTCCTAATGGAGTCAAAGTCGCTCAGTCCTATCTGACTCTTGGCGATCCCATGGACTATACAGTCCATGAAATTCTCCAGGCCAGAATACTGGAGTGGGTAGCCTTTCCCTTCTCCAGAGGATCTTCCCAACCCAGGGATTGAACCCAGGTCTCCTGCATTACAGGTGGATTCTTTACCATTTGAGCCACAGGGGAAGTCCAAGAATACTGGAGTGGGTAGCCTATCCCTTCTTCAGCAGATCTTCCTAACTTGGGAATCAAACCGGGGTCTTCCGCATTGCAGGCGGATTCTTTACCAACTGAGCTATCAGGAAAGCCTAATGAAGGGTGTCACTCAAAGAGAAGAATGCCACTGTCCCCAGCCCCAGCCCCAGCCCCAGCCCCAGAGCTGCAACTCAGAGAGTCTGTCAGGGATGCGAGCACAAACAGACCACAGAACAGAGCTCAAAATCTCTTCTCAGAGGAACTCTGTGATCAACTGTGGAGCACTTTCAGAAACACTGGCAGTTCGGAGAAAGACAACCTGGAGGTTTGTAGACTCATTGGAGATATAGGCTAAACGGCAGGTGGCCTAGTCTATCAGAGAGCAACACTGGAAGAGTCAGCTGGAAGGAGCAACCCTGAGGTCAGAGCACATCTCAAAGAAGGACCTGGGGAACCCACGTTTAATTGGATCAGTTTTAGAGGAATTTATGCCCCAGGGAACTGTTGAAAACAACAGACATGTACATTAAACTGAGAAAGGAATCCGGCAGGCCACAACCTTTAAAAGGATGACAAAGCCTGAGGATACGACCTGAACTGATTAGAAGCAAACCGGTACAAGACGGTCCAGGAGTAAGCTTCCACTAGACCTTGCGCCTCAGTGGACACTCATTGTAATACACCAGCAAGCTAAATGACACACCCACAGATGCCACTGACAGTTCCAAGACCAACCATAAAGGTCAAAGGGGGCAATGGCATAATTTAATTCCTGGAAATCCCCACCCCTTCCCCAAAATAGCGGGAATAGTCCTCCCACTCATTAGCCTATGAAATTAGCCAGCCCTATAAAAGTGATAACCTGCATACTCAGTTGTCTCCTGTCCTCCAAGATGGCCCATACTCTGTCTATGGAGTGTGTATCTCCCTGAATAAGCTTTCTTTCTCTTTACTGTGGCTCTTTCTTGAATTCTATCCTGCTAGAAGCCAAGAACCCATGCTTGGCAGCCATCCCAGGAACTCTTTTAAGACCTGGGACGTGACAATCCTCTTGTGTGCCACTTTCTTTCCTTCAACATCTTTTCTGTTGCCCAACAGGGGCCTCAAAGAGCATAATCTCCATCCACCTGTTGGGCTACAGCTCCCCCTCTGAAGGGTGACGGGGACTTGTCACAAGCCATGTACATTCAAGTAGCCCCTTAGGTGGGGCTCATGCCGCCTGCAGGATCTGGCAGAGACCAGTTCTCTGGCTGTGAAGGAACCCACCAAGGCCAAGCGCCCTCGATCGTTCGCTTTCCTCTATAGTTCTATCTCTGTGAACTTGAGAAGATCCACAAGATGACCACCGGACATCCAAATAAAGACTGCCACACGCAACTGAAAACTTGGTTGGGTGAGCTTCCCCTGTGGCTCCTCCCCTCCCTGCTCATCCTTCGTCCCAGCCCCAGTTCCAGGATGCTGGAACTACGAGAGGGCCCAAACTGGGAATTCCCTGAATCCTCCTCCAGATTTGCAGCCTGGCTTACAGCATCACTGCACCCCCAAGGGAATGCTGTGGGCAAGCACTTCCCTCCAGAGGGCTGCAGGTCCTCCCTGCTATGAAGCTTGCAGCTGTGCACCTTCCTAGTCCCACTCAGTCTTCCTCCTTATTTCACCCCCATCATCAACTGTGATACCGAGCCAGGTGTCATGCTCCCTCTTAAGGGTTACATCTGAACAGAAGTGTGGGTGAGCACTTATCTCGTGGGGGTCACAGGCAGACTTTACCAACCCCTGAGAGGAGACAGTGGGCTTACAAATGTCTCTTGGGAAGCATCATGACTGTACACCTTCCCTCCTGTCCTAGATTTCTCTTATATCCTCCTTCTCTCTTGACCTCTTGGACTATCTATTGATCCCTGCTCCTGCTTGCTGGCTTTGCCAGCAGATTGGGTGTTGCCTCTTTTAATTCTATGAAGAGGTAGCTCTTCTCAATTGAGCAAACTCTGGGAGATAGTGGAGGTCATAAGAGCCTGGCATGCTACCATCCATGAGGTCACAAAGAGTGGACATGGCTTAGCAACTCAACAACAACAGGCCTCCTCAACATCACATGGACCACATCCTGAGGAGAGATACCCTTCAGCTCTATTTGTTTCTTTCAGTGATAAAGGTAATCTGTTCAGTTGGCTCAGGGAGGTCTCCTCCCTCTGTCTCTAAAGGATCTAGGCCCTGGGATTCTGGCTGCTTCTCCCCCCCTTCTTTTACTCCCTTTCTTGACAAGGGTCTCCTTGTCAAGGCAAGGGTCTCCTCAGGCTAGCTAATGTGGCAGATTTCAGGCATTCACAGGGACCCCACTGTTGACACTGGGAGAATGCCAGGACAAATAACTATCGTCTGACAAGAATCAATCAGACCCATCTTAGCAAAACATCCCAACAAAAAATGGGGGCAACTACAAGCATCCTGAAGGACTCCCTGCTAGGATGCGTATTAGCTAACTGCAGAAAATTTAGACAGGATGGTTCAAGAAAAAGAAATTAATTTTCTTTTGCAATACTGCATGATCCCAACACATACTAGGAAACCAAGAAATGTGGCAAAATAAAAAGTTGGGCGAGTGAATTACTATACCATCTTCTAGCTTGGCCTATTTTGTAAAAGGAAAGGAAAATGGCGGGGGGAGGACGTTCCATCCACCCAAAGGTCCATGACCCTATCCCAAAATCCAGGTCTAAAGAACTCCAGCTGGGTGTGCCTGGTTCACATCCCTTCAAAGTGCCTTCTTCCCCTTCAGGAGCTGATGTTTCAGATGATCAACTTACGAGTTCACCTCCCTGAGATCCACAGCCAGGAAATCCTACTCCCCCCAATTCTGAGCGGGGACAGTCATCTGGACCATTTATCTGTAACTCCTATCTGGGGAGCTGGAAACCCTAAACACCCATTAATCAGCTCATGGATTTGGCTTTTGTAGTATTTAACAGTAGAGATGGGTTGAAAAGGCAAAAGGGATTAAAAAGTTAACAGCACAATTACCATAGGCAGCCCTAACCCCTGCACCACCTCAGGGTTACCCACCCTTGTGAAAACCCATGGTGAGGACAAGAACCAGGAAGCCTGGATCAGAGCCACTGTCTCACTGAGAAAATATCTGTTGTTTTAAGTGTGCCCAATAGGATCACTGGAGAAGCAAATGCTGCCTGTATGGGAAAAGCCCACTGGGACTCTGCTTGATACGAAAATGAGAAGGCCACTGGGAGAGGAACTGCCCTCAGTCCCGAAGGGGACCTGGGGCTACCAAACCAATGATGGTAAGAGGACCGAAGGCTGATGGAGCCCAGGACTCTCCCTGGCTCCCAAAGGATACCTGGTCATTTCTCCAGAGGAACCTCCGGTAATCTTTGATGTGGCAGAGAGGAAAGTCATTTTCTTACTAAATAGGGGGGCCTTCTACCATGTGCTAACTGATGTCCCTTGACCCTTGTCTTCTCAATTCTGTATAAGAGGGATTGATAGAAAGCCCCAAACCAAGTAATTCACCCCTTCCCTCAACTGCTTGCTAGAAAGCTTTACCTTTGCACATCCATTTCTGCTCACATCTGAGTGCACCATCTGCTTGTTGGGAAGGGACTTGCTCATTAAATTCCAGAAAATAACCCAAGCTGGAGATCCCTTGGAGATGGCAGCCACCAGGACAAACAATCGGTCTTGGTCAGCGGAATCTAACACAGTCTCAAACTAGGGGAGATCACCACTCCATCCTGTCAGATACAAAATGACACCTGCCAAGAGCACCACCAATAACCAAACAACAAGGGCGTCTGCCGTCTGCCCTGTGGAGATGAACCCTGTGCTGCTGCAGCTGCTGACCCTCAACACCCTCTAAGGGAGTACAGGCTGGAGTGAGGCACGCTGTGCTCCAGGGAATCTGGTGGGACAGTTCTTTAGATAGTTAGATATTTTCAGGAGCTGACTTCATGATCCCAACCCTTGCATCTCTTCATATCTAGAAAAGCACTAAATCCCTTCATGAGGACACCAGCATCTCATGACTAGCAGAAAATCTTTTATAATTTGAGTGCTTAATTGTACTAAACTTCCCCTTCACCAAAATTTTATATATTGACCTTCCCCCACTGCCTCTTGGGAACAGTCTCTCAGAGCTATCTGAGGTGCTGCCCCCGGAACGCTGTCCTCATTTTGCCCCAAACAAAACCTGACTCACTACTCTCAACTTGCACATCTCTTTCAGTTGGCAAGCCCATCTAAGCCGTGAAACTATGGGTGGTTGAACTGGTCAGTGCTAGAACTAAAAGTGGTTTTCTCCCCTGCACCCAGACTCCCCTCATCTATTTGGCTTTGAATGGACAAACCCAGACAGTGCAGTGTCATGAAGGGGTCCATCTGTGGGCTTACAGAATTCAAGCAGAGGGTGCCAATGGGAAAGGCTGTAGGCAAGCCTCCTCAGATCAAAGGTCTGAACACGAATGTGCATGCTCATTCGTATCCGACTCTGCAACCCCATGGGCTGTAGCCCACCTGGCTCTTCTGCCCATGGGATTTTCCAGGCAAGAATACTGGAGTGGTTGCCACATCCACCTCCAGGGGATCTTCCCAACTTGGGGATCAAACCCACATCTCCTGTGTCTCCTGCATTGCAGGCAGAAGATTCTTTACTACTTGAGCCATGGGGGAAGCTTCTTAAAGCCAGGCAGGGCCCAAAAGTGTTTGAAAATAGAGTACCAAACTGGGAGGCCACGGATCCAACTAAGCTAACCATGTGTGCGTGCACTGCTCATTCGCTCAGTTGTGTCCAGCTCTTTGCAGCCCCATGGATTGTAGCCTGCCAGGCTCCTCTACCCCTGGGATTCTCAAGGTACCGCCCTGGGAAGTCATTCCCTTCTCCAGGGGATCTTCCTGGATAGAAATCTCAAAGAGGCCTTCTCCTCTAACCTACAGGAGGGAAAGTAAACATTCCAACATGGGTGAACGGGTATATTAGTCCCTCAGTATCACTTAGAAGCCACCCAATTCTTTAAAAGGCAGAAAAAAACAAAAAACTGTCCTTGTTTTACAAATCTAGTCTTTACAGGACCAGAGGTGTAGCTCCAAAAATAATTCAAAACCCACCGATATTTTTAGCACTCCCAAAACCTTCCCCATCTATCTTAAGAGGCTTGTAAGTACTGAACAAAGGGGAAACAAAGTTATCATAGGAGGGATTTGCCTGTGCCTTTGAGATGCAAATGTCCTACCTGGTTTTTCTCTAGAAACCTTTTTCTATGCCATCTTTTTAAAATGCAAATTTTGAACAAGAGAGTAAATAATTTGGAACTTATCAAGGAAAAATAAAATCTTTGAGCATCTTTTCCCCAAATATGAGTAAAACAGATTTAGCCATCTAGAGAAGTGAGCTTGATTTGTCCCATCTGCTAGAAATTCAAATTTAAACCAAACTCTTTTGCAGACAGATGGGTTTTACATTGCTGTACCTGACTCATGGCTGAAATTTTGGAAGAGGAACTATGAGGCCTCTGTGTTTGTGTGTTAATTCACAAAAGAAGCTATATTTAATTGACTTAAAGGAAATTAAGTGCATATATAAATACTCAGAAATATAAAGTAATGTTGTCAGAATGAATTTCAGGCTTAAGTCATCTGGAAAAGTATTCAGTACCAAACTGACCTCTGGTATTGAAGGTAGCTTAAGCTTGTTGGTTTGATTAATATAGATTAATATAGACATATTAAAGTCTCAGAAGTCATCAATGTTAAGCATAATACTTTTGTTGTACCTAGGTTTACTAGACTTTCTATCTCTTGAAAATCTGTCAGCAAGAAAAGTAACTTGGTGTGGAAAAGTCTTTTAAGGAAAGTAAGATATGTTTTCAGTAAAAGAAGGCATGAGAATTTATGAAAAAGTATTGCAAAGAGTTATGCATGATCAGGATTTTCTAAGATTGGATTGAATTTAGTTGGGTAAATTGATTTTGTTGGGAGCAAGCTAAGGTAAGGCCTGGATTAAATTTTTCTTTCTGTTAAGAAAATAAAGTTTTCTTGGAATGCGATTTCTGATAACAGATTATGTGAGGTTCTTTACTTTCAAGTGATTCTCCATTTACTTTTGTTATCTCTTGTAACTCTGGTTAAGAAATAAGTATTGTCTCACAGTGACTGATGATTTTTGACCAACTGTTTTAAAACTTTTTTCACAAACTTCCCAATACCAAATTTTAATAGAAGTGGATAAAACTAATTAGATCTTCAAATTATCTTGAATTCTCATGACTGAAAGAATATGACCTCAATCAATAATTTGAATCTAAACAAAAAACAAGGTACACCAGTAAATTATGTAATTATAAAGACAGAATAAGTGCTTATTTCTACTTTTCCTCTTTACTGATTTAAAAAGCAATCGTATAAAAATTTGTGTATGATGTTATCACTGGGACCAAACATAAATACAGATTTTCCAATAGAAACAGAAAGTAAGTAGGTAGAAGCAAGGCTGTACTAGCTTAAGAAATGATTACAGATGGAAGCTTGGAAAAATAGGAACAATTTAAGAAAATAAAAAATGATCAACAAAAAGACTAATGTAAAAAAGTCTATAAATATACACTTGTTCTAATTTCAGCTTGAGATGTATAAAATTATACAAAATTAAAAAAAAAATTATACAAAATAATAAACATAGAAATGTATTGTTAGTTTTGCAACATTTACAGATATAATATTTATAATATACCACAAAAAGTATGGAAAAGGAAAGCATCTACTTAAGTTTAAGGTTTCTATACCTCACTAGAATTAAGTTAGTAAAGATATCAAGCTGATTCTGATAGGTTAAGATATATGTGGTAATCTCTAGAGAAATCAATAAGGAAATGACTCAAAAAATATAGAGTAAAAATCACTAAAGTAATTTAAATGCTACATTAGAAAGTATTCAATTAATTCACAAGATGTAATGAGAAATAGAGCAACACACAAGACAGGGAAATATAAAGTAAAATGATTAAGTATACCCAACTATATAAATAACATTAAATGTGAATGAATTAAATTATATAATCAAAAGGCAGAGACTGTGAATCTGGATTTAAAAAGCAATGAACTTAGTGTCTACATGAGACACACATTAGATGCAAAGATACAAACAGACTGAAAGTGATGGGGTGGAAAATAATACACCATATATGCAGCAATCACAAGAAAGTAGGAATGGCTACCTGGCTATTCAACTGTCAAGCAGAGTAAACTTTAGAACAAACAAAAAATGCTACCACAGATAAAGGGCAAAATTTTTTTATGATTAAAAAAGACAACCTATCAGGAAGAGAGAACAATATAAACACACACATACACATACATCTAAGAACAAAGCACTAAAATGAAGCAAAAAAAAAATGATAGAAATGATGAAAGAAATACACAATTCAAAATATTGTTTGGAGACTTCAATACCTCACTTACAATAATAAACAATTATGCAGAAAGCAACAAGGACATACAACACTTAAATAATGCCCAAACCAAATATACACAAATGATATCTATAGAACTCTCCATCTAGCAGCTGCAAAATATACATTCTTCTCAAATGCTCATGGCACATTCTCAGGATAGAAACTATTTTAAAGGACAAATCAAAATAAATTTTAAAGGACTGAAATAATACAAAGTATTTTCTTTGACTACAATATAATAAAATTAGAGTAATAGAAAAAAACATGAAAAATTCACAAATGAGTAGAAATTAAAGAACATGGTTCTAACTAAGTAGCCAATGTGTCAAAGAAGAAATCAAAAGGGAAGTTAGAAAAAAAAAAATTTGAAGGACTTCCCTGGTGGCCCCATGGTTAAGAATCCAACTGCCAATGCAGGAACACACATTTGACCCCTAGTCTGGTAAGACTCCACATGCTGCAGGGCAACTAAGCCCTGCACAACTGTGCCACAACTACTGAGATCAAGCCCTAGAACCCATGCTCTTCAACAAGAGAAGCCACTGCAATGAGAAGCCCACCCACTGCAACTGGAAACTAGCGCCCACTCACCACAAGTAGCGAAAACCCCTGCACAGCAACAAAGATCCAGCATAACCAAAAATAAATTCAAAAATCTAAAAATAAAATGCCTTGCAAAAATAAGTAATATATGTGTTTTGCTCTTACTATAATTATACATAAAAACACAGCATTACCTGACACATAATAAATGCCCAGCAAATATTAGCTATCATTTTCCTTACTATAAATCAGCATTCACTTTAAGCACTGTTAAATTTCTTAGCTTATGTGAATATACCTTTATGAGAGATTCCAAAGTATATTTGCTATAAACTATATAAACTACATAAAATAACATATCTATATCATCAGTTCAGTTCACTCAGTCATGTTTGACTCTTTTAGACTCCAGGGACAACAGCACACCAGGCTGCCCTGTCCATCAACAACTTCTAGAGCTTGTTCAAACTCATGTCCATCAAGTCAGTGATGCCATCCAACCATCTCATCCTCTGTTGTCCCCTTCTCCTCCTGCCTTCAATCTTTCTCAGCATCAGGGTCTTTTCCAGTGAGTTAGTTCTTTGCATCAGGTGGCCAAAGTATTGGAGCTTCAGCTTCAGCATCACTCCTTCCAATGAATATTCAGGGCTGATTTCCTTCAGGATTGACTCGTTTGATCTCCTTGCAGTCCAAAGGACTCTCAAGAGTCTTCTCCAACACCACAGTTCAAAAGCATCAATTCTTTGGCACTTAGCTTTCTTTGTGGTCTAACTCGCACATCCATACGTGACTACTGGAAAAACCATAGCTTTGACTAAACAGACCTTGGTTGGCAAAGTAATGTCTCTGCTTTTTAATATGCTATCTAGGTTGGTCATAACTTTTCTTCCAAGGAGCAAGCATCTTTTAATTTCATGGCTGCAGTCACCATCTGCAGTGATTTTGGAGCCCAAGAAAATAAAGTCAGTCACTATTTCCACTATTTCCCCATCTATTTGCCATGAAGTGACAGGACCAGATGCCATGATCTTAGTTTTGCGAATGCTGAGTTTTAAGCCAACTTTTTCACTCTACTCTTTCACTTTCATCAAGAGGCTCTTCAGTTCTTCTTCACTTTCTGCCATAAGGGTGGTGTCATCTGCATATCTGAGGTTATTGATAATTTCTCCCAGCAATCTTAATTCCAGTTTGTGCTTCATCCAGTCCAGCATTTTGCATGATGTACTCTGCATATAAGTTAAATAAGCAGGGTGACAATATATAGCCTTGATGTACTCCTTTCCTGATTTGGAACCAGTCTGTTGTTCCATGTCCGGTTCCAACTGTTGCTTCTTGATCTGCATACATATTTCTCAGGAGGCAGGTCAGATGGTCTGGTATTCAGGAGGCAGGTCAGATGGTCTGGTATTCCTACATCTTGAAGAATTTTCCACAGTTTGTTGTGAGCCACACAGTCAAAGACTTTGGCATAATCAATAAAGCAGAAATAGATGTTTTTCTGGAAGTCTCTTGCCTTTTCTATGAACCAACAGATGTTAGCAATTTGATCTCTGGTTCCTCTGCCTTTTTTAAATCCAGCTTGAACATCTGGAAGTTCACGGTTCACGTAATGTTGAAGCCTGGCTTGGAAAATTTTGAGTATTACTTTGCAAGCATGTGATATGAGTGCAATTATGCAACAGTTTGAACATTCTTTGGCATTGCCCTTCTTTGGGACTGGAATGAAAACTGACCTTTTCCAGTCCTGTGGCCACTGCTGAGTTTTCCAAATTTGCTGGCATATTGAGTACAGCACTTTAACAGCATCATCTTTTAGGATTTGATATAGCTCAACTGGAGCTATATCAAATCTATATCATATATTATAGAAAAAAACTATAACAAAAATGAAGTGTGACTGATTATAAAGTTTAAACAAATTATTTGCCTGACAAAGTTAATATAATTTCTCATGAAAATTATGTCTTTCTTTTGATACATGGCATAGTGTTTTTTAGTGACCAAAAAATGATCAAGAAACTATTAATAATTCAGCCATTTGTTCTGTATCCCAGCTGTGAAAACAATGGTACATTAGTTTCCTACTGCTTCTAATGGTATATTAACTTCTTAAGCTACATACATAGTCACTTAAAATAACACAAATATATTATCTTACAGTTTCAGAGATCAGAAGTTCAAGGTGAGTCTTAGAAGACTGAAATCAAGGTACGTTCAATTTGGAAGCTCCAGGGGGTTCCCACTTCTCTGTCACCTCCAGGATCTAGAGATCAGCTGCCTCCTTGGCTTGCGGCCGCTACCTCCAGGATCTAGAGATCAGCTGCCTCCTTGGCTTGCGGCCCCTCCCTTCAGCCTCTCATTTCATCATATTTTCTTTTTTCTGCCTTTGGCTTTCTTGCATTCCTCTTTAAGGACTCTTGTGACTGTCCAGGGCCAGTCCAAGTAATTAAGGATGGTCTCTTGTCTCAAGATCTTCACTTAATTGTACCTATAAAACCTGCTACTGTAGGGTAACAGGTTTAGAAACTCTGAAGGTGAGACAAGGGCATCCTTGAGGACCATGACTGTCTCCATATGTAGGTCTCACCAATGAGAGGGAACCTCCATTCAAGCTCTTCTCCTGGCCACTCCACTACTAATTCAGCTGTTCAGTCTCAGACATCAACAGATCCAACTGTTTTCACAAAAGGGTTTTACACACAGTGGCAACTCATGTTCTTGTTCAGGAGGATGGCAGTGAACCATCAAAAATGATACTCAGAATTTAAAAGCATAACAGACTACAGTATCACCCACATACTCTGAAAACATGACTTCTCTACCATCTTGTTTTTATTCACTGGCTTAAATTGATCTGTAAAAGTCAACATTCTCCTGAAGAGAAAAGATCTTCCCTTACCACTACTCCTTACAAAGCACTTTGCAAAATACAAGCAGGCATAAAGTTTTCTTTAAGACCAAAAATAACAAAATCCCTTTAAAACAAACTTGTTAAAATATGTAAATATTTGAAAACATTAAGAAATGTTAAACTAGAACTAAAACGTCTTCTTACCATATACAACATATTTCAGTTGGAGATTTTTAATGACTTCTTCCACAGTAGGTTTATACTCCAGAAAACATGTATAAACACCACTCATGCTTTCCTCAAAGTTCTGGAATACAAGGCTTCCTGTGGAGGTGATTTGTGCAGTGCTGTTTTCTAACAGAATAAGAAGATACAGTGATCAGTGGCTTAAATAACATGAAACTGAAATAAAGTAACAAGCTATTTTCTAAACAGAGAAAAGCCATCCAAATTTACCTGCTATACATTAAAGAAGTCGAGGGAACACAGTCATTGTGTCTGGTGTTTCTTGACAGTAGGTGCCAAGATGTACTTCTATCAGAATTTCACTAACCAGAGGTCATGAAGTGTGTAGCTGCCTAAGTGGTAAGAGGCTAAAAATCACACATACATGATGTGCTCCTAATCTGCCTGCTGCATTGAGATGGCATGATCAATATTCATAAACATATAAAATAGTATATGTTTATATACTGTCAAGTATTTATATATACTGTCAAGTAACTATATCTATATATATACATATAAATATTTTATAGATGAGTTATGTTCTCAGTAAGCATACAAACTATATATTAAAGGGATGAAACACTGTATCTGGAACAAAGACTAACTCAATATAATCACCGACAGCTAGGGACTGGTTGTCATTACACAGTTACTAGGCAAAAGCTGGATTACATCTCTAAGAGTTGCACAAGAAAGAAAATATAGGTTGGATAACTTCATGGCCAGAGTCACACAATCAGAATTGCTGTGCTAGACGTCAGAACTGGATGTAAGATCTCTTGCAACTTCAACATTACTTAAAGTAGCAAATGGGAGAAAGCCATGTTATGTAATGGAAAAGAAGCCTGATTTAAAAGGATTAAGACTTGGATCTGAGGTGTACCTTTCTCACAAACTGTAACTAAGGGATAACCACTTAATCTTTTTGAAGTCTAGCTCCTTCATTTGTACAACAAAGAATCATAAAATATGATAATATATCTCATAGAATTGTTTTTGTATAACAAATATAAGGAATGCTAAAGCACTTGAAAAAGCTATGTCATTAAGCAATTAAAGGTTGTTATTCTGAAAGTTCATAACCATGGTTCTGCAATAGAAAAATTATTAGACATTAAAATGCACTTACTTAGTAATTTAATAAACCATTCATAACAATTAAAAATATTATCTCATGAAATAATTGCTCATTTTCTACTATAAGGAAATAATTTATTGCCCATAAATGTGAAATTGACATTTATTTTGAAGCAATTACTTCAAAATAAGACAAAAAAATTAGTGTTATTATTAAGCAATTTTAATCATTAATTTCTTCACTAACAATTTGTTGGGTTTCTAGACATGCAAAGCCCTGCTTCAGATATTGAAGGAGAAATGAATAGATGGATACATCTGCCCTCAAATGTGCTACATAGAGCATTATGCCTTGAGAACTCCCATTTCTATATCCTGGATGAAGCTGAAAAATGTGACATAAATTTAGAATGAATTTCTATTGTATTGCCTATTTCTTCATGAATATCTTTTAATGAAAGAGTATATATTTATCATAACATGCTGTCTCCTTTTTGGAACAGATAAAATTTTTTCAAGTGCCTTATATACTATATTTCAGCAAAGACTGATATATCATATCATATGATAAAAGGTGCCCACAAGTTGTAAAGAAATTTTAGAATAATATGTCAGCAATGAGGTTATGTATTCCCTGGCATTAATTTGAAACAGAAATTTCCCCAAACAGAAGCATCAATTAAAAAGTGTATTAATATATATGAGTGCCTACTACAACATTAAATGTAATGACCACCAGAACATTTAGTATCGTAACAATTTGTAAGAAAATACTCTCTGGCTACATTCTTATTTTAAAACATTTAAAAGTCACACACTTTGAAGAAATGCCCAGAGGATTTCAGAGCCAGGAGAAGAATCCACTTAACAAATACCACTTACCAAACTGACTTTTAAATAAATAAGTTTAAATGGGATGCCAAGTGAAAACGCAATAACATATCACTATAAGAACTAATATAACAACAGACAGTCAATAAATAATTGAACCAAACTCTGTACTTCTCTCTCTAGAATTCAGCTTGATCATCTAAAAATTTAGAGTTGGATTCAATTTCTAGAAACCCATGCCTCAGAGCTCTCTAAAATGACATGGCAGAATTTAAGCACAATTTCAGTTTAGCTTACTCTTTCAAAAAATAGGTTTATACTTTTGCTTTCTGCTCAGATACGGAGAGTGAATATAACAGCATTAACATCATATAACAATAAGGGAAAAGACAGACAAAGTGTTAACCAGTGAACTCTCTTGAACCTATCAAACCCCTCAGGCAGGTAGGGCAGCTAGTCACCTGAAATCCAGGAATGTACAGTGCCTACAGGAGAACCTGAACCCAAGCATTTGCTTCAAAACTGGCTGAAAGGCTTCAGTGAATTGCTAAAAGCCAAGTGCTAACCAGTGTGTGCATGTGAAACCTCTGAGGATCAGAGATGGGGGTGGGTAGAGGAAGTTGCACCCTCTTACAGGCTTTTACTTTCATGAAAACCTCTGGGTGTTCAAAAGGAAGATCAAGGGAACCCTGAGCAAAAGTCTCACAGGGTGCTGGCTGGAGGGGGTCCAGCAGCCCTATCAAAACTCTACCCACATCCATTTCCCCTGCCTCCAGGTAAGGAGCAATGTTTGAACCTCCAATGGGAGAAGAAACAAAAATCATTATCAAGAGCACTGGGGAAAAATGTTGCCACTAGAGAAGGAAACAGGAAGGAAAAAAATCACCCTTGAGGCAGAGTCAGCAAGAAGTACCAGGCCAACACTACAGCTAGATGGAGGAGAGGATGAAGCACTTCTGAAGGCCACACCCACAAGACTGGGGCGCCACAGCTGTCCAAGGCTTAATCAGAGCACTAGAGAGCCCCTCTCTCCCAACTGCCCATCCCTAGTAAGAGCCTAGCAACACAGTGAAATCAAGCTAAGAGAGTTATAAGAAAGGGATTCTCTCTGAGGAAGTCAAAGAGAAATCAAAGCCAAAGATGAGATACTGGAGATAAAAAAAATTTTAGTGACCATGGCAATAACCAATATCAAAGTCAGACAATTCTTGACTAATAAAAACTCCTAATAGTAAGGTTTAATACTATTTTTAAAAGTGTTCATCTCAAATATAACAACACCTATCTCAATGTTTACTATCTTATTCAAAATGTCAAACTTTAACAAAAATTAAGAAGCATACAGATAGGTAAGAAATGACACACTTTCAAAACACCAAGTTATGACACAGATGTCAGAAGTATCAGACAGTTTACTTAAAATAACTATGAAAGATGCATTAAATAATTTAATGGAAAATATAGAAAGCATGCAAGATCAGATAGGAGATTTCAATAGAGATTGAAACTCTATGAAATAATCGAATGGAAATGTTGGAACTAAAACCAAAACAAAAACTATTAAAAAAAAAAGTAACACAGATGAAATTTTCTTTCAGTGGGCTCATAAAGAGGTTTGACATGGCTAAGAAAAGAATCAATGACTTGAAGTTAGGTCAAAAGAAATTTATCTAGCCAGAATCACAAAAAATACCTCCAAGAAGAATGAATCCAAGAGTTACAGAACAATTTCAGTGTTCATAAGGGAGATAGGAACTTCAGAAAGAGCAGAGGAACAGGAATGAGCAGAAGAAACACTGGAAAATAAAATGAGACTTTGAAAATTAATGACAAACCGAAAAACAGATTCAAGAAGCTTATAGAACACAAAGCAGAATAATACAAATAACAACAACAAAATGCATTTAGTGTTTAAATCACTGAAGTGAAAGGAAGAGAGAAAAACCTTTAAATTAATCAGAAAAAAAAATAGCACAGTGCCTACAGAGAGACAAGAACAAGTTTATAGCAGACTTCTCATAAGAAACCACGAAAGCGAAAAGAATACAGAATGCCATCTTTGGAATGCTGGAAAAAAATTGCCAGTACAGAATTCTACAACCATCAAAAGAAAAAGATAAACCAATTTAAGATATAATCAGAAATCAATGAAACTGAAAACAGAAAAGTACCACAGAAAAAGTAAGTCTAAAGCTGGTCTCTTGAAATGATTGATAAAACTTGCAGCCAGAAAGACCAAAATGAAGAAGAGACACAACCAATGTCTGGAGTGAATAAGGGCATAGCATAGAGATCCTGAATATATAAGAAGATAACAAGAAAATGTCACAAATGATGAACATTAATTCAACAAGCTGAAGAAAATCTAAGATGGGCAAAATTCCTTGAAAGATGCAAACTACAAAAAGTCACAAAATGGTGAGGGGAAAATCCTAGTCCTACCTTTGTTAGATTACTATCTGTGAACTCTAAAGCCAGACTTCAAAGGCACATGCCTTCAAGAAAAGCACCTTGCTCGCTCTCTCTCTCAGTGCCTTCCTTTTCCACATATAAAGGGGCGAAAATGGCTGTACTTACTGCAAAGAGCTACTGCAAAATTTAAATGACTGGTATATGTAAATTGCTTAGAACAGTATCTGCTACATGATGAAAGCATACCTGTTGACTACTTTTATAAAACTGAAAATAAAAACACTAAAATTAAAATACATTTACAGAATATATCCATATATGTGTGTATGCAGACATTCACTACATGTATGAATACGCATGCAATAATATATGCATGTATTTGTGTGTATTCATACATGTAGTAAATGCATAAAAAAAAGTTAAGCAATAATATTGTAAAAGTTTAGGATAGCATTTACCTGACAGGGGTTGGGAACAGAAGAATGGGATTTTTAAACATTAGAAGGTTCAACAGTCTTGAGAATGGTATACCTTGGCTTCTATTGTAAGATGTTGGTTTTATTATGCTTCATAATTTATATACACACACACACACATATATATCTTATCCAGATTTGTATATGTCAGATGCTTCATAATAAAAATATTAAAGTAGAGTAAGATATAATCTACAATCTCATTTTTAAGAAACATAGTAAGGATGCAATTACAGGGTAGAGCTCAACATATGTGTGTGTATGTGCTTCCATAGGTTTGTGTGAACATTTAGAAAAGTGGGAAAGTCACACACCAAAAAGAGTTAATTCATCAGAATAGTATTAGAACCGAAGTAAAAGATACAGGTCTCCTTGTAATAAATGTACTACTTTTCTAAACCAAAAATTTTGGAAGGGAGACAGAGACCAGGGGAGGTGTGGGAGTGGGCAGGGGAGCGAAAGAGAAAAAGAGCTGACCAAATCTAAGACTTGGTCCCTACCTTCACAACTATCTAAACAGTCTGGGTATTTCTCTCCGAAGGAATGCTCAAGTACATAATTACAAGTTTCTTTGGGTCAACTGGAGGAGAACTATCTTTGGAATATCCATAAAAATAAAACAAGTACAGTGTAGTTTAACCTACAGTCCAAAAAGCTCTATTTTTCAGCCTTTAAGAAAAGCAGACATTTTCTACATCTTTCAACAATAACAGTGATAGGGCTGAGCTTTAAAGCCAGCAGACAGCAAACTATGATATGACACTGCACTGAAAAACAAACTGTAATCACGCTGTCAGAATTCTAGAATTTTCTGGGAATAGTTTTTATAAATATAAAACCATTGCATCAATATGATTTTATCCTTACCTGGAAACAGCTACATTTTTGACATCTATTTTCCATTATGAAAGTGAGTAAAATAAAATATCACTTCCAGATAAAGGATTACAAATTCACATACATTCTATACATTGCAATACAAACTGCAAGACCTCTCCTGGCTTCTTAGAGAAGAACAACTTTCACATCTCAATTTCCAAGTCAAAGGGGTAACAAACTATAAATCAGTAAGTTAAACGCCTCTTTTTTGAACTTACAGAGTTTTAATATCAAATGTAAAATATACATAATATATATCTTTTAGTTATATTATGTGCTTTCAGAGAGCAATAAAAATAAAATCTGATTATATTTTCAGTATTGGATGCCTTTACACTTGGCCCATTTCACTGATTTATAGCAACTGCTCAACTTCTCAGAATGTCTGTTATCTAGGCAGATTCCATCCTATCTCCTAGTACTACAGTCAGGCAGAGACTAAGTCTGCTCCTCGCATCTCCCACAAAGCTTATTAGCACAATGGCGTCCACCAGGTAGTCACTAGCTAAGAGCTGAATAATTCAGCTTGGAACACACACCACCTAGCCCAGAGTGTGGAGTAGCTCTTTAAACCTTGAGCTATTTTAGAATCAAGTTAATTCAAACATAATCCATATTGTTTGGTCAGGATTTTGGTCAGAATGAAATATAAGATAAGAAACAAAAAAATCATAACTACTAATAAAGTCTCAAGTTGCCCCTATTTGGGGCTATGTAAAGCAAGATCAGAGTTTTAAATCTAGAGCTCAAAGTACTCATTTGTATTTTTAACAAAAGCAAGAATCATATTTGTTTTTTCATACATACTTTGTTAACAAAAGTATAACAGGTAACCAAAATGATTTTATGAAGTTTATAACAAAAGGAACACTTTTTGAAATATGAGTGCTTAGAGAATTCTCCAGTTTAATCATTCATTATGTCTCTATCTCAAATTAAGATCTATGAAAAATGGTCACACCATCTACATTTTTAGATTCTAACTCCAAGAACAAATCACAAGAAGTGAGCTACTAGATAAATGTATATGAGATAAAAATATTGTTTTTGTTCTGGGTACATTTCATACATATCACTTTTAATTATGACAACTGAAACAGAGTCCTACCTGAAATGATTTTTCCTTTAGGCCCATGCCACTGGAATGATGGGTCTATCAGTTCGGAATTCCGCAGACGCTGGGTTACACATAACACATGTGGACTCTTTTGATGGAGCATAACATATACTTTCACTGAAAATACAATATTAAAATGTCCCAATAAAATTTTATGTTCATTCATGTTCTATAATGGCTTACATTTTTGTAGTCTGGGCAACTTGTGTTCAGAAGTTTTCTTTGGATTATTGCTATTGCTTGGTAAGAATTAAATATAACTGGATTCCAGTAACTAGCTTTCAAAAATATACACTTATTGTGTGTATGGGTATATCTTAATCTTAGCATAAATTATTGGCCTTTTTATTCAGAGTTCATGCATACTTATTGTACTCTCAGAAAATTATTTTAATTACAAAGTATTAAGATAATTCTATATCACGACTTTTTTTGCCAAGATACCAAATCCGAAAGAAACTGACATGATAAATTTGTTTAGATTATAGGAATAATACATTAGCCACAGTGATGTAACACAACATACTGAATTTTAGAATTGTAATGTGATTAAAAAAATGACAAATACGTGCTTTGATTGATTTTAATCACTAAGCATTTTCTCAATTTGCTTTAAAATTTAAACAATACTGTTCATTAAACAAGCAAAAATAGGATTGTCTAGGAGATAGAAAAGGAACACAGTAAAGATTCAGTTATTTTGAATTTACTCATAAGGAAGATTTTAGGAAAGCTTCTAGCAACTCCTCAGTAATTTCACAGCAACACTTCACTGATCAACCATATACTAAGATTTCTGTGATCCAGTAAGATAAAAATTGTTTATGAGAATTAAAACTCTCCTTGACTTTGTACAGAGACTCTCTCTAGAATTCACCATACAGCATCATGTGTACTGAATGCGGCTTTTTGATAGCTGCCCTTGCTTAGGTTAAGCAAGTTCCCCTCTATTCTCAGATGTATGTTTTCCTGGGACACTTACACCTATGTTCATAAATGTAATGTGCATAATTTTCTTATATTATCCTTTGTCTTTTTCCAATTTGTACAAAATTTGTGATTTAGTATTTAGCATTATTGTTATTATTTAGCATTATTAAGTTAGGCATCTAAGATTATAATAGACAGATAAAAGGAATTAGGCAGATTTTTTCCTATTAATGTTCCCTGAAAGAATACGTAAAGTGTTTTTGTCCCTAGAAACTGTATAGTCTGGTACTTACTTTTGACAAGGAAGGAAACAGCAAAACAAACTTTTTATTACCAATCAGGAAAATTTAATTATTAGTTTACTAAGTACTCTAATCAAGTCTGTTTCAGAAGCTTACATTTTGATAGTTATTCATTATAAGTTTATTATATAAAATTATTCAGAATATTAAGCTATTATATTTAAATTTCACCATATCTCAATTTATTCATAATATTTTTATACATGAGTTATTCTCTTATGAATCAAGGCAGCTTTTAGTTCCAATCCACTTCTTCGCTGGTCTCAATTTTTCCTCTTATTTTCTACTTACCTCAGTTTAAATGTCTCTTCTTTTTTTCTACTTTTATTAAATGCTTCTAGTATTAAAGTGTCACTCCTCAGCACAAGTTACTGGCCCTTTGGTAAGGACACTTTGTGTGGGATTTGGGCTTACCCTGATGACTTCATTTTAACTTGATTCTACTTGATTTCACTTCTATAAAAATTTTGTCTCCAGATAAATTCATTTTCTAGGAAACCAGGGACTAGGACTTAAACACATGACTTTACAGAGAAGCATAATTTAGCCCACCATACCAAGACTCAATTGTTTTTTCTTAACTGAAATACGAATTCATTTTAAGGATACATTTAAGCATATCTGATAAAAGAAAGTAATAAAAAGGGAAGGTAGTTACATATGACTGTTTTATAACTTAAGTTTAAAAACTATAGCTTTAAAACAAAAACTGCAATAAAAGTTGTGCTATCAGTGAAAATGACAGAGTAAGGAACTCCAAAATCATCCCCGTCATAAATGTAATATGAAAAATAACAGTGTGGCACATACTGTTAGAATCAACATTTTCAGAACTCTAGAAATTAATCAAAGACTTGCAGCAACCCAGGAAAAATGTATTTAAAAAAAACCAACTGAATCTCAGTGTGATGGGCTGAATTATGCTTCTCCCTAAAGTCATATGTTTAAATTCTAATCCCTAGTTCCCCAGAAAGTGAACTTATTTGGAGATAGAGTTTTTATAGAAGTAATCAAGTTAAAATGAGGTCATCAGGGTAGGCCCAAATCCAGTAGGACTAGTATCCTTATAAAAGATGGAAATTTGGACATATAGACAAAGAGGAAAACTATGTGAAGAGACATAGGGAGATGTCCATCTCCAAGCCGAGAGAACAGGTATTTTCCCTGCTGCCCTCAGAAGGATCATCCAAGCCTGAGTGACTGGACTTCAATCCTTCAAAACGGTAAGACAAAACATCCCCATTGTTTAACTCACCCAATCTGGTAGTTCTTTACAATAGCCCTAGCAAAGTAATAGACCAGGTAAAAACAGTGACTTCGTAGCATTTTGAGTCACCCTGTTTCCAGGAGAACCAGCAGCCTGGCAGTCAGCAAAAAGGGAGCTGGGGGTAGATGATCTCCACCGCCTCCTTCCCAGAGAACTGTCATTAGCTGACCTTCCTACCTTCTGTCCCTAGAAGGCACCTTCACAAAGCTATCTTTACATGACCTAATTGAGAGCATACCCACTGTAAAATAAAAGCCTTTTCCCCCAAAGAATCTGTTTAAAAACAACTAGAGGCTACTTAACTTTGTAAATGCCTGAAGCAGCGGGAACATCTGAGGTAAACATCATTCTAACCAAAAACCTTACAAGGAAAAGCTGGGCATGACATGTCTATGGGAGCTTTGAGAAGTTTGAACACATTACTAGGAAAAAAGAAGGCCAAAGCCTGCACAGAGTCGGGCACGTGAGCAAGACTGGGCATGCTCAATAAGAATGAGAGGCCTTAAAGTTCTCACCTCTGGCTGAAACTGAGTCTCTGCAAAGCAGAAAGTGAAGGATACATCAGAGCTGTCGACTGTCAGGCTAAATATTTAAGATATGCCACAACAGGCACAGAAAGATTTTCAGAAAATACTAGGAGACTAACTGGTTCAGCTGTTTAGTGAAATCTCTGTTGAACCATCTAACGAAGCAGAGACTTCAGTGACCACAGATGGCAAAGAATATAGAATTTAAAGTGAGTTCAGAAAAGCCACTAAACAAATGCTACAGGAATACCTCGTTCTATTATACTCTGCTTTACTGTACCTAACAGATTTTACATTTGTTAATCTTCAATGGTTTATAGCAACTCTTGAGTTTCAAATGCTGGCTAGCATTTTTTAGCAATAAAGTGTTTTCTTCTCTTTTTAAAAAGATTTTATTGCAGTATAATTGATTCACAATGTTGTATTAGTTACAGGTGTACAGCAAAGTGAGTCATTTATACATATAACCGCTCTTCAAAATTCTTTCCCCATACAGGCCATTAAAGAGCATGAGTAGAAGCAGGCTCTTATTTGGGGCTTCCCTGGTGGCTCAGTCGGTAAAGAATCTGCCTGCAATTCAGGAGACTCCGGTTCGATTCCTGGCTTGGGAAGACCCCCTGGAGAAGGGAAAAAGCTGCCCACTCCCGTATTCTGTCCTGGAGAACTCCCTGGACCGTACAGTTCGTGGGGTCGCAGAGTCAGACAGGACTGAGTGACTTTCACTTCTGGCTTCCCTGGTGGCTCATACGGTAAAGCATCTGCCTGCAATGCAGGAGACCTGGGTTTGATCCCTGGGTTGGGAAGGTCCCCTGCAGAAGGGAAATGGCAACCCACTCCAGTACTCTTGCCTGGAAAATCCCACGGATGGAGGAGCCTGACAGGCTACAGTCCATGGGGTCACAGAGAGTCAGACACGTCTAGCCACTTCACCTCACTTTGGTAGCTCAGCAGGAAAGAATCTGCCTGCAGTGCAGGAGACCTGGGTTCAGTCCCTGGGTCGGGAAGGTCCCCTAGAGGAGGGCATGGCAGCCCACTCCAGCATTCTTGCCTGGAGAATCCCACGGACAGAGAAGCTGAGTGGGCGACAGTCTGCAGGATCGTACAGAGTCAGACGTGACTGAGCACAGCGCAGGCTCGTATTAGTTATCTCTTTTACATGTGTGTGTGTATTTGTGTGTGCACACTCAGCCATGTCCAGACTGCTGCAACCCCATGGACCACAGCCCGCCAGGGCCCTCTGTCTGTGGAATTTTCCTAGTCATGTCTGTAAGTCAATCCCAACCTCCCAGTTTATACCTCCCGCCCTCATCCCCTGGTGACCATAGGTTTGTTTTCTACATCTGGGACTTTGCTTCTACTTTGTAAGTTCATTTGTACCCTTCTCTCGGTTCCTCATATAAGCAGTATCACATGATACTTGTATTTCTCTGTCTGACTTACTTTACTACGACAGCCTTTAGGTCCACCCATGTTGCTGCAAACAGCATTAGTTTTTCCTTTATCGCTGAGTAATATTCCATTGTATATATGTACCACATTTTTTTTTATCCATTTCTCTTTTGATACACATTTAAGCTGCTTTCATGTCCTGGCTACTGTAAATAGAGCTGCCATTTAACAGCAAAAAGTACATGAAAACTGAGGTGCATATATCTTTTCAAATTATTATTTTCTCCAGATACATGCCCAAGAGAAGGATAGAGTATTTTTTATTTAAGGTACATATACTGGTTTTTAACCAAATGCTATCGTACACGTAACAGACTACAGTACAGTGCAAATATAACTTTTATGTGCATGGGTAAACCAAAAAAATTCATGTGCTTTGCTTTACTGTGATACTCACTTTATTGTGATGACCTGGAACCAAACGTGCAATATCAGTCGGTGATGGATAGGGAGGCCTGGCGTGCTGCGATTCATAGGGTCGCAGAGAGTCAGACACGACTGAGCGACTGAACTGAACCGATAAACTAAGGAAGCATAGTCATAGGCAGGAAAAAAAAAAGCAACCAATAGAAACTGTCTCTCAGGAAAGCCAAAGTTTGGAGTTACTGGACAAAGACTTTAAATCAATTATTTTAAATATGATCAAATAATATCATGGCTTTAAAAAGGTATGAAAATGATGTTTCTCCAAATAGAAAATATCAATAATAGGATAGAAATTATCTTAAAAAGATAAATTCTGGATTAAAACGTACAATAGCAACTGAAAATTGACAATAAAGAATAAACAGCAGATCTGAGCAGACAGGAGAAAAAAATCAGCAAACTTTATGATGTATCAGTGTGAGAGACAGAAAACCTGAGAGACAAAATAATAAGTTAAAAAAAAAACAAACCATTTTCAGAGACCTTTGGGAAACCATCAAACATATTAGTGTACATACATTTGTATACATACACAAACATATACACACACACACACATATACATAAAAGTGCCATGGAATAGTGAAAAGGACAGAAATAATAGCACTTTCCCAAACTGATGAAAAACAATCTACACATCAAAGAAGCTCAATAAACTCAAACTCGCATAAATTAAAGAGATCCACACCTTAGACACATCATAATTAACTGTGAAAATCCAAAAACAAAGAATCTTGAAAGCAGTAAGAGAGAAGCAACTCACTATATACATGACCCTCAATGAAAGTAGCTTACATTTCATCAGAAACCATAATGAAACAGCAAGTCTGAACAGACCTAAAACTTCCTTCAAGAAAAAGTCCAGCACCAGTTGAATTCATTTGTGAATACTGACAAACAAGTAAAGTAGAATGAACAATACTTCATAAACTTCCAAAAAAAAAAAACAGACGAGGAAGGAACACACCCAAAACACAACCCAACTCATTTTACGAAGCCATTATTGCTCTAAAATCAAAATCAGACAAAGATAAGAAAGCTACAGACCACTTTTCCTGAAAAATATGTACATAATAATCCTCAAAATACCAAACCCAGCAGTGTGAAAAAGGGTTATACATCATAATCAACTCAGATTTATTCCAGAAATGCAAGGCTAGTTCAAACTACAAAAATCAACCAATGCAATACATTATTAAATCACTGGAATGGACAAAAACCACACGATTATCATAGTATATGGATAAAAGCATCTGACTGAATCCAACACCCCTTCACAATAAATGCACTCAACAAACTGAGTATATTTATGGGCACTCAGTAATGTCTGACTCTTCGCGGCCCCATGGACTGTAGCCCGGCAGGCTCCTCTGTCTATGGAATTTTCCAGGCAAGAATACTGGAGCAGGTTGCCATTTCTTTCTCCTGGGGATCTTCACAACACAGGGACTGAACCAGTGGTGGGTTCTTTACCAGCTGAGCCATTAGGGACAGTTCTCTTGGAACAGAAGGGAACTTTCTTAATCTGATCAAGGACATCTACAAAATTTACTGCTAACATAGTACTCAATAGTTAAAACTAAAACATTTCCCAGCCCTCCAAGTTCAGGAACAAAAGGTTATCTGTTAACAGCAATACTAAACTGGAGGTTCTACCTAAAACAACTAGCAAGGGAAAAAAAGGCATTCATATTGTAAAGGAAGAAATAAAACTACCATGATTTGCAGATCACATGATATGATATGCATAAAATTAAAAAAAACTCCCCCTGCCTCCTGTTAAAAATAGAGCTAATAAATGATTCAGCAAGATGAAGGATACTATATCAGTTTGCAAATCTCAATTATATACAATTGTATACAACAGCATTGAGCAATCAAAACACTAAATTGAGAAAAACATTCTATTTACAGCAGCATCAAAAAAAGAATAAAATATTCAGGGATAAATTTAACAAAAATAGTACAAGACATACACTGAAAACTGTAAAACATCATTGAGGGAAAGTAAAGAATAACTAAGGCTTCCCTTGTGGCTCAGCTGGTAAAGAATTCGCCTGCAATGTGGGAGACGTGGGTTCAATCCCTGGGTAGGGGAGACCCCTGGAGAAGGGAAAGACTACCCACTCCAGTATTCTGGCCTGGAGAATTCCATGAATAAAGACATTCCATGTTCATGAATTGGAAAACCATAGTGTTAAGGTGATAATACTCCCAAATTTGATCTACAGTTTCAATGAAATCCCTATTAAAATCCCAATGGGTTTTTTCCCCAAAACTTGATAAAGCTGATTCTAGAATAACATGGAATTTCAAGGGACCTGAAGTAACCAAATCAATCTTGATAAAGAGAAAACCTGCAGTACTCACACCTGATAATTTCAAAACTTACTATAAAGCAACAGAAATCAATACAGTATGTGTGGTACTGGCATAAAGATAGATGTAAAATCAAAGGAAAAAAATTTAAAGTCCATAAAAAACATACATCTATGGCAAACTGTTCTTCAACAAGGGCACCAAGACATTCAATAGAGAAGGAAAAGTTTCTTAAACAAATGGTGCTGGAACAAATGAATATCCACATGCAAAAGAATGAAATTTGACTTCTGCTGCATACCATATGCAAAAATCAATTCAAAATGGATCAAAGACCCAAATATAAGCACTAAAACTGTAAAATGCTTTTAAGGAAATGGAGGAATAACACTTTATGGCTGTTGATTAAGCAATTATTTCTGATACATGACTCCAGAAGCACTAGTACCAAAGAAAAAGTAGGGATCAGATTTTATCAAAGTTTAAAATGTGTACTTTAAAAAGTGAAAACAAAAATCCACAGAAGAAAATATTTGATAATGCTCTAGTATCCAGAACATATTTAAATACAAAAAAAAAAAACTCTTCCATCTCAATAACAAATTAACAACCAAATTAAAAATGGGCAAAGGACTTGAAAAGGCATTTCCGTAAAGAAGCTATCCAAGTGGTCAATAATCACATGAAGAGAGGTTCCACATTATTAGTCAAATATGGAAATGCAAATAAAAACCACAATGAGAATCCACTTCATACACACTAGGATAGCTACACTCTTAAAATTTGGACAATAATCAATGTTAATGTGGATGCTGGGAAATTTGAATCCTCACAAATTTCTGGTGTCAAAGTACAACAGTTCAGACTCCTTGAAAAATAGTTTGGAAGTTCCTCAAAATGTTAAACACAGAGTTACCATATGTCCCAGCAATTTTACTCCAAGGTACATACCCAAGAGAATTGAAAACATATGTTCACATAGAAACTTGTCCAGAAATGTTCATAACAGCATTAGTCAAAAAGTGGAAACTTCCTAAATATCCATCAGTTGATGGATACACAATTGTAGTATATCCATTCAATGGGATATTATTCAGCCATAAGTGAAATACTAACACATTATATAATATAAATGAACCTTGAAAACACCATTCTAAGTGAAAGAAGCCAGACACAAAACATCACACAGAGTGATTTCACTTAAATGGAATGTCCAGAATGGGCAAATTCATGGAGACAGACAGTAGATTAGTGGTTTCCAGGGTCTGGAGTGTGACTATTTAATGGGTATGGTGGTTTTATTTCTACAGTGATGAAAATGTTGTGAAATGACATAGTGCTGATGATTTCACAATCTGGTCAATATACTAAAAACTACTCGATTGGATACTTTAAATAAGTGGATTTGCCTCACTTACAAAAATACCAAAAAGTTACAGATGATTTACCTCATGTTACTACTGCAAAATCTTATTAATCCAAAATCTTCATGATATATAGATCTCATTTTTAAAAAATTTTAGCATAAGAACTTCATACACCTAATATTATGTTTATTATACAAGCAAAAACACTGTAGGCAACTTTAATTAGATAACTTTTAGAAATAATTATTTTTGTACTTTGAAGCAGTTACAGCAAACAGAATTGGACTATATGAATCCAAATCTGTGGAAACAACTTATAATCCATTTCCACAGAAGGAAAAGGGCCATAGGAGACAACAATATAGGGAACATTAGTTTTTGGCAAAAGATTGACAAAATTTAAAACAAAATTTAAAATTTAAAACTTTCTTACAATTACTGATAATCTATTAATACCTGGAATATTTGGTGATCCCACTATTTTCACTGAATCTTGGGGCAAGTTAGCATTTCTTGGTAATCGATCCAAATATCCAACTATCAAAAAAAAAAAAAAAGACAGAAATAATCAACAGTCTGGTTCACCAGAAATTTCAAAACATTCAAATAGTACACTGTCTTACAATATTTGATGTTTGTTTAAGGGAAGCCATGAATCAACATCTGACATCTGGTACCTGTTCCAGCTTCAATGAAATTAATATACCCACTGCTTCCCCTGTTTATCTCAGCTCCAACTTTTTCTACATCCACTTAGAATACTCTCACTTTTAAAGATCCAAATCCCCACCCTTCAGGACACACATAAGTCCTTCCTCCCTCAAACCTTCTGTTTGCCTTCCTCATTCTTATCTCTTTAGTACATCATCTGCAACACTCACTCTACATTGTATCACAGTTCTTCATGCATAGATATAATTTTCCTTATTCCATTATAAGATCAAGAGTAGGATCAATGTTTGTGTCAACTTATCAAGAATTGGTATCTTTTGGCCGCCTTCATCCAATTCTGCCACTCCGTTTCCTTTGGTAACCACAAATCTGATCTCTTTTTCCATGAGTTTGTTTTTGAAATATAATTAATCCACAATGCTATGCTAGTTCCTGTTATACACACAGTGATTTGATGTTTGTATAGATTTAAAAATGATCACCATGGTAAGCCTAGTTGTGATAAATCACTATACAAAGACATTACATACTATTGCCTATACTCGCGCTGTATATTTCAAACCTGTGACTCATTTATTTTGCAACTAGAATTTCATACCACTTAATCTCCCTCACCTATTTCTTTCCTCCCATCTGGCAAACACCTGTTTGTTCTCAGTCTGCAACTGTTTATGTTTTGATGTCTGCTCATTTGTTTTTTTTTTTTAGATTCCACATAGAAGTGAAATCATTCAGTGTTAGTCTTTCTCTGTCAGACTTATTTCACTTAGCATAATACTGTCTAGGTCAAAATCCATGTTGCTCACAAATGGCAAGATTTCATTATTTTCTTTATGACTAACAGTTTACTGTGTGTACATATATCTTCATTATCCATTCATCTGCTGATGGCCACTTAACATTGTTCCCATATCTTGGCTATTAAGTAGTGCTGCAATGAACACAGGGGTTCATATACCTTTTCTAATTAGTGTTTTTTGTTTTCTTCAGATAAACACCCAGGAGGGGTACTGCTGGGTCATATGGTAGTTCCATTTTTTAATTTTCTGAGGACCCTCCACAGTTTTCCATGGTGGCTACAACAAATTTACACTCCTACCAAGAATGCACAGGACTCCCCTCTCCACACCCTCTCAAATGCTTATTTGTTGCCTTTCTGATCGCAGCCACTCTGACAGGTGTGAGGTGATATCTCACTCTGTCTCTGACTTGCATTCCCTGACGATTAGTGATTCTGAGCATCTTTTCACACGCGTACTGGCCATCTGTGTGTCTTCCTTGGAAAATGTCTATTAGACCCTCTGCCCTTTTCTAATCAGGCTGTTCATTTCTTGATGTTGCATTGTACAAGTTGCTTGTATATTCTGGATATTAATCCTTTATCGTATATATTCTTTACAAGTACCTTCTCCCATTCAGTAGGTGGCAGTCAAAAGGTGCACATTTCCAGTTATAACTAAGTGCTTGGGATGTAATATGCCATACAATAATATAAATTATGATAAATATATGATTAATGTAATTAACACTGCTGAGTTATACATGAACCATTGACAGAATAAATCCGAAGTTTCCAACACAAGAAAACAATTTTTTCTCATCATGTTGTATACCTTAAAAATATGCAACGCTGTATATCGATTATATTTCAATGAAACCAGAATAAAAAGTGAGTTTGTTAAACCTGGAGAAGACAGGAATGGGAAGCAAAAGAGGAAGCTGGGTGATACTAGGAAGGTCTTTGCAAGTCATGCTTTGACTCTGCAAAAACCAGCAAGTAAATAAAAAACTTAAGAAAAAAAAAACCTGTACCAGGCACTGTACCTCGCACATGGAAAATATTAAATAGCCGTTAAATATATTATGATATTGTTCAGTTATGCTTGAACAAGCTAATGTGATGGACACAGGTGTGTGCACAGAACAAGAACAACAACAATAAAAAAATGCAACATAACTTGGACTTAAGTCCTCTTTGTTGTTAACAGAGAGTGGGTATAGCACAAAGAAGAGTATGGTATTCAAAGTCAGATGACCTGTATTTAAATCCCAATTTCCACTAATGAGTGTTTGGAAAGTCACTTAAAACTCCAGGAGCTTCAGTTTTCTCATCTGTAAAATGAGATTAAATTCTAGATTTATTGTAGGAACTAAATGGACTATTGTACAAACTATAAAATGCTACATAAATGTTGCCTTCACTATTCATACCTTACATATTAAGATACAGCCTTCTTATTCTATGTCTTACACCCTCAAGCCTGACCTTGTTCTTGGATCAAAAGACACACCATACACAGTTATATCTAGTATTAATGTAAGATCATGGGCCAAGGTCAAGAAGCATCCTTCTCCTACAGAAGTAACTAAAGGGTATTGGCTATTGTCTACTTATACTGCAATGACCTTTGGACACCTAATGCCAAGACTTTGGCATATTTTGTAACATCTACTCACTCCCATTTCTTTCCGTTCTCCTATCCCTGCCTACGTATGCAGCCCTTCCTCACTCAAATCCTTGGTGGGATTCTTTTCTCATCGCCCCTTATCTCCACAGCTTTTATCTAAACACACCTTTTTTATCCTTTCTGTGATTCAATTCTGGTAGACACTTAATTAAATATTTCTAAAAAGGTTAAAACTTGAACGCAAAATAACGCAGCCAAAACCTTTCTGGTTAAATGACGACCGTTTAATTAAGCTCTCCCTTCAATATCTTAACTGTACTTTGAAAAAGTGAAGAAGTATCTCGGATTTCTGGATACAAAGCAGGAAACAAATGGCGACAGCAAAATATCAAAACTTTAAAATCCCAGTCTTTGTACTTTATAGCTAAAACCAACAGATGGAGCTCCAGGTCCACGGAAAGTGACAAAGCCGCAGGATGTCTCCTGGTTTTGAAATATACTTAAATGCAGAGGCCAGAATATCGTGGAAAGCTGGCAAAGGACCCGTGGGCTGATTAAGGGTTATTAACAGCCGGTCTGACCTCAAGCCTTGAGCGGTGGGTGTTTCAATAACCTCGCCCATCTAAACATAAATGTGACAAGTCCTTGGTTCCTGAGCACTTACATCTTATTAAATATATGGACGGGACCCGTGAGACAGGCTTTCCCATCAGAGGGCGCACGTGTGACACACACAAATCTCCGGGAGCTGCGGCCCTGCGCCGCCCGCCGCCGCCTCACCTGACGGGGGCGCCCAGAGCACCAGCGCGGAGACCACCAGGACCACCGCGGCCCGGGAGAGCGGGGACCCCGCGGCCCTGGCCCGCCGCCAGCCCCGCCGCGCCCGGCCCGGGGCCGAGGCCTCCATTCACACGCCGCCGCCGCCTGCCGACCGTCGGCCCAGAAGGTCGTTAGGCGGCGCGCGCACACCCGCCCGCCGGAAGCTGGAGGGATGCGGGCGGAAGGGTGGCCGGAAAGAGGACGGTCGTTTCCGGCAGGGCGGGGGCGGGGCTGACAGGTAGGTTCAGCCAGTGGGCCTCGTCGGCCCGACGCCCAGGGAGCATCTAGATGTTGTTCCTGTTCGGGACGTCGCAGCAGCTCAGGGAACCCGGATTCCATAGACGACCTATGGAAGGTTCTGGAGCCAGAGAAGAGCCCCGGCCCCGCAGTTCGCGGGAGTCCGTGGGCCGAGGGACTGCCTGGCCGAATCTGAGTGTCGAGGCCAAACCCGGACTGCGGGGTGAGAGTCAGGGAAGTGAGAGCTGGTGCAGCCCCGGAGGGCTGCCTGCTTCTCCTGACTTTGGCTGCCGGTACCCTGAGACGTACTGAACTGAGAGATGGGTGCCCCACACAGCAGGCGAGAGTGGAAGTGGACCCTGGGCCCCTGGAAGAACCTGGGCGGGAAGAACGGGGAAACAACCTTATATGGAATTGACTACATGCAACGTTATCACCTGAGTTTAGAAAGATGCATAAAACCACCTGTCCCCCCTAAGTGGGCGTTGGTTTATAGCCAGAGCAAGTTAGAGTGTTCTGCATTTCTGCAGCAGAAAGGATTTACTTAAAGAGCAGAGCTACAATAGAAGCAAATATGCAATTAATTCAAATACTTGGATGACTGGAATTTAAGCAACTGAAGACATAATGCCTAATAACCATGTATAAAAGGAAGGTATGAGTGAACTAGAATGGACTGAAAGCCATCTCTGGGTGTCCATTGCGCAAGAGGAATTTCAAACTGACAGCCTAACCTCCGCACTTCTTTGGTAGAGTGACTCCAGTAGGGATTCCTTCGGATGTATCTTGGTTGCACCACAGGTAGACTCCTTGCTGTCTTTCAGCTGGACTGCTGTACATACTGTATCTTCAGAGCGAGGATTGTGTCTGTTTTGCAAATATTTTAACTTCAACTGCTGGGCTAGATCCTAGTATAATGTAAGCATTCCAGTAGTCATAAATTTTTTTGAAAAGGAAACATCTAGTAGAAAGGAGTGCAGAGTTCTTTTGAGACCAGGACCAGGACCACGATGGAGACATTTCTTAAGGACTACTTCTTAAGAAGTCCTTGGTTCTTATTAGCAAAGGGAATTGAAATTTCTGCATATTCCCTGGATTTTCTGGCCATATTTATGCAGGTGTTAATAGGTAAAATATGTGCAGTACAGTTTTTATTCCACTGAGTAGATTCATTTCTTTAGAATTGCTTGCTAATCTGTATGAACTCCTAAATTGAATTTTACCTGTCTAGGCTTGTCTTAGTAAACAGAGACCTGGATGATTTAGATCCAACCAGCATTTTGGTCAAGGTCTTGCACTTGTTTGAGCACACCTAGAAGGCAAATTTTAGTGACTAGTACTCAATAAATCACTGTGTTTGGTATGTATTCTGCTAAAACTTCTTTAATTTTTATAAACAAGTCAACCTGCACAACATAATTTTTAGCAAATGACCTTGGACTGTGGACTTCTAGTAAATAAAGGGTAGAGAAGACTGTCATACCATGCAAAATCCTGAAATCTCTGTTTTCTGTCATCAAGAATTTGCTTCAATTCACCGGTCCCTCCTGCCTTAGTCTGCTATGTAAATTCCTAATATTCAACCTGAGAATATGAAGTAATATTGGAAATCTTAGTTAATACGTGGTGTGATTCTAAAGATGAAAGCTGATTGCTGAAAATCAGAAGGTAGGTCTGTCCTTTGTATTTGCATTTTTTATTCCAATAAGGATAGTGTGAGTTTCATGCCCACCTTCTACCTTGTGGAATTCCTTTGATAGCTGTTTTCATGCAAGACCGAGTTATCTAGTTGAAATGAGCTATTAAATGAACAGTGTATTGATGATGTCTTTTTTTTTTTTTTTTTTTTTTGCATTGAGCTAATAGCTGGTGCTTACTGTAGTTTTCTTGAAATGAATTTAAGAACCTCATTGCTCTTACTCTGTCCATCACGGTAGAAAAAAGGTAAGTAAGGCTAACGTAGTACATGTAAAAGATAAACCCATGCTTTGATTATAAATTTAAAGTTTCTTTTAAAATTAGATATATTGATTTAACTGTAGTGTAATATATGTTCATTTTTTGCACTTCTTTTTAATTTACATTTCTATAGGTAGCATGTTTTGTAGTTTATTATATCTATGAGGTAAAATACTTAAAATATACGAGAGAATACTTTTAAAAATATGTTGCCTATTCATTAACTGCTTTATTTATACCCTTTACTGAATATCATTTACCCATAAAGTATCAACTTATGAAGAAATTGAAAAATAAATGAGCACAGTTTTCCTAAGCAGTGCTGAAGAAACTATCATGGAGGTTTTACTAATAAGTCTATTTTAATTGTTTTTCCTAAGAATTACATTATAATGTATATAGTGATACAGTGTGTTACCTAGGAATTAAATTATGCTGTATGTAGTGATAGAGTGTTAGAGTTCTAACTGTTGCCAGGCAACCTGGACTCTGCTTTTTGTTTTTTCTGTGCTGGTTCCTCACTTCCTTTCGTGGAGAAAAAATATTTGCCTTTAAAAAAAAATTATACTCTTTTGGCATTGAGAAAGCAAAATCAATAACTCTTGTTAGTTTAACCAGTCCTCAGTGATTAGAAATATAACAGTTTTTTAGTTAAAGAGAAAGGAGCCATCAGAAACAATTAATATACTGTCATCCACAATTTTAAAGTGAGAGGCCATGGATACATATTCACAGCTCATACCTGGAAAGATAAGTATCTCTGAAGGATCCTTCCTTTCAAGAACAAAGGCTGTTGAGAACGTAGATTACCCCCACTACTGTGCTCTCTTAAGAAAGCTGAACATGCCTTTTGTGAAAGGAGTTGAGGACAGACATGACTATGGCAGAATGGAGAAGAAATGCAACCCTACTTTTCTTAAATTTCACCCTTATCCCCCTTCAGTCCTGCCGGACTATCATTTACATTATCCATATCCACCGCCGTATGGGCCGGATTATCCATTATTTCCACTTCGGGATGATGTACCCTTACATGACGCCTGTTCAGGGTTTTTGAGTCCTGGTGGCGATGCTGAGCTAAAGCCTGGTGTTGGCAGGACCATACCGAGCCTAGTAGATTTCAGTGATGTGAAACCTCAACATCGAGTTCCCAGGCCAGACACAGGATTTCAGACGACATTAAAAAGGAAAACCATTTTATTAGAAGAACTGAAACAGGACAGAAAATGGAATTCGAGGGCAGTACCAGACATTGCCATCAGAGCAAGACTTGGAGGTAAATGAAGTGATATGGGCTTTGTAATGTTTAAAACTTTCAGATGACAGAAAAGCATGTATCTAAGATTGATTCAGTACTTAATAGTTCATTTGACATAAAACTGTAAAGAACCAAATAAGGAACTCTTATTTTTAAATTACAGACTGTAAGGAAAATGTAGTAAGAATGATAAGCTTTTTATAAACCTGTTTGTAAAAAAAAATGGTTTTCAAAAAGTGCATTTGTTGGTGTAAGTGACAATTATCTGGTGTATATCAGATAACTTATTCTAAACATACAAATAACCTAATTTTGCCACAAAGGAATGTATTTAACTCTGATAATTGCATATCATGCCACCTTATCTGTCTCCCTTGAAAAAAATTAATTTGTTGATGATTATCAAAAAGTTTACACGGGCTGAAATGCAGTGAGAAAGTAGTTGAAAGTAAACTTGAGGGTCTGGTAAGAACCAGAGCTGAAGAGAGGCAACCCCTGCATAAATTACTCCACCACAGCCCTGGGGGCAGAATTGATGACCAGTTACTGACATCTGGACCTTATGGATTCTCTGTAAGACGCCCAGAGAGTGTCACAAGCCTGGTCCAGAAGTGCTGAGAAACACTCTCAGAGAAAAACCATAGGCAGTGTTCTGTATGGAATATGTCTGACAGGCAGGGAGTGAAAAGAGATTAACATGTTTGAGTGTATGGGAAAGGAAAAGGCCAGGTGCTATAGCAAGAGATGCTGAGCCTGCTCTAGCCCTAGTGGGGTGCGCCCACTTCACTGCTCCTCTGGAGCACCCAACCACAGACCAGAGGCCTAGGGAGGCTGTGTGGAGAAACTGTGACATCACCATTTTTCGGAGCAGTGGGAACTCAACAATTCCTGCCATTCCTTCATGAAGAGAAGCCATAAGCACTTGGGACTGGGAAGGGAATAAGGGTAAAGGCAAAAGGTAGTAGCAGTGCAAAGCCCCACAAGGAAGTGGTCCCAAGCTACCCCCTCTGGATGCCAACTTTTGAATGAGATAAGAGCAATTTAGTGAGAGAGAAGTATGGGGTAATAGTTAGGCTTTTAATGTGCACTACAGGTGTGGCCTCAGCAGGTGGGCTTAGGGAAATTCCTTAGTTAGGAATTTTCATGGAAACAATGCATATGAGGTTTAGTGTCTTTTTAAAGAAAGAATTATTTTTGTTGTTGTTCAGTCACTTGGTCATGTTTGACTCTACAGCCCCATGGACTGAAGCCCACCAGGTCCCTCTGTCCATAGGATTTCCCAGGCAAGAATACTAGCATGAGTTGCCATTTCCTTCTCCAGCAGATATTCCCGACCCAGAGATCGAACCCACAGTTCTTTACCACTGAACCACCAGGGAGGTCAATTATTTTTTTATAATTCATTGGAAATACCATCTAGGGTAATAAGATATTACAAGAAGCAAATGAACTTCACATTGAAGGAACCACTGATGAGTTCATGTCAATCTCACAGTCATAGTACATATTCACTGATTCTGCACTAGTGACTCAATTCTCTGTCAAGAAAGGAGCTTGAGTTCAGTCTGTTGCTAATGTTTCAGTGTATAATAAAAATAGTCATTGTCAAGGACACTTCTTTAAAGGAATCAAAATTATTTTTCATTGTCCTATTTTAGACAAGTATGTCACTTTGCTTGTAAGCAGAAAATTGCAGCCTAGTGTAATTTTTAAGAGCATTGTTGATTTTGGGGGAAGTGAATTTTTCTAAGAGTGACCTGTCAGAACATTCCAGCACATTAGAGGTTGAAGAAATACTTTGTTAAGGCTAACATATGACTAAAGTAGGGTTAACAGATGTACACTGAGAACCAAGTGTAGAGTTCATCTAGCCTCTGTATGTCACTGCTTAGATCAGTACAACAGAATTCAGAAGATAGGCTCTAGAGTCAGACTCTCTGCACTCAAATCCTGGCAGAAAGCTTACTTGCACTATGACCCAGGAGCCATTGCTCATCTCTGTGCCTGTGTATCCTTATTTGTACAATTGATATACTAGTTATACTTTATAAAATAGTAGCAAGGGCTATTTAATGTTATTCATGTAAAAATATCTGACAGAAAGGAAATAAACAGTAACATTTGTTAGATGTTAGAAAGTTAAGCAAAGTTCAGAATTTTCAGTTCCTTTGTGTGTAACTTTTCTTATAAAATTGTAAGAATTGAATTCACTAAGATAGGCAAAGGACTTAGCAAACTTTGTGGACCCTGGTAAAACATTTAATTAATAGTAGCTGCTACCAGCTTTTAACAGTTCAAAGAGCAGTCAAAGTTCAGGAGTTGCATTTGATATAATTTGTCCTGTGCTTTCAGTGATGTTGTGGATTCTGGAAATAGTCATTAATTATAGTGACTATTGACCAGCTTCCCTGGTGGCTCAGAGGTTAAAGCGTCTGCCTACAATGCGGGAGATCTGGGTTCCATCCTTGGGTCAGGAAGATCCCCTGGAGAAGAAAATGGCAACCCACTCCAGTATTCTTGCCTGGACAATCCCATAGACGGAGGAGCCTGGTGGGCTACAGTCCACAGGGTCACAAAGAGTCAGACACGACTGAGCGACTTCACTTTCACTTTCATAAATAATAAGCACTTTCAGATTTTAAGATCTCATATGCATAATTTCTCATACATTATGATAAAGAAGGACATCTTATCAGAATTAATTATATTACATTCCAGTGGGCTTTCTTAGATATCAAAACAAGATCCTGAAAGGTTATATTGCTGATGTTTTATCCTATTTTAGCCATATCTAGACTAGATCTGATAGACGGAGAGCCTGATGAACTATGGATGGAGATTCATGACATTGTACAGGAGACAGGGATCAAGACCGTCCCCATGGAAAAGAAATGCAAAAAGGCAAAATGGTTGTCTGAGGAGGCCTTACAAATAGCTGTGAAAAGAAGAGAAGCAAAAAGCAAAGGAGAATAGGAAAGATATTCCCATTTGAATGCAGAGTTCCAAAGAATAGGCAGGAGAGATAAGAAAGCCTTCCTCAGCAATCAATGCAAAGAAATAGAGGAAAACAACAGAATAGGAAAGACTAGAGATCTCTTCAAGAAAATTAGAGATACCAAGGGAACATTTCACGCAAAGATGAGTTCAATAAAGGACAGAAATGGTATGGACCTAACAGAAGCAGAAGATATTAAGAAGAGGTGGCAAGAATACACAGAAGAACTGTACAAAAAAGATCTTCATGACCCAGATAATCATGATGGTGTGATCACTCACCTAGAGCCAGACATCCTGGAGTGTGAAATCAAGTGGGCCTTAGAAAGCATCACTACGAACAAAGCTAGTGGATGTGATGGAATTCCAGTTGAGCTGTTTCACATCCTGAAAGATGATGCTGTGAAAGTGCTGCACTCAATATGCCAGCAAATTTGGACAACTCAGCAGTGGCCACAGGAGTGGAAAAGGTCTGTTTTCATTCCAGTCCCTAAGAAAGGCAATCCCAAAGAATGCTCAAACTACCACATGATTGCACTCACCTCACACGCTAGTAAAGAAATGCTCAAAATTCTCCAAGCCAGGCTTCAGCAATATGTGAACCATGAACTTCCAGATGTTCAAGCTGGTTTTAGAAAAGGCAGAGGAACCAGAGATCAAATTGCCAATATCCACTGGATCATCGAAAAAGCAAGAGAGTTCCAGAAAAACATCTATTTCTGCTTTATTGACTATGCCAAAGCCGTCAACTGTGTGGATCACAATAAACTGTGGAAAATTCTGAAAGAGAAGGGCATACCAGACCAGCTGACCTGCCTCTTGAGAAACCTGTATGCAGGTCAGGAAGCAACAGTTAGAACTGGACATGGAACAACAGACTGGTTCCAAATAGGAAAAGGAGTATGTCAAGGCTGTATATTGTCACCCTGCTTATTTAACTTATATGCAGAGTACATCATGAGAAACGCTGGGCTGGAAGAAGCACGTGCTAGAATCAAGATTGCTGGGAGAAATATCAATAACCTCAGATATGCAGATGACACCAACCTTATGGCAGAAGTGAAGAGGAACTAAAGAGTCTCTTGATGAAAGTGAAAGAGTAGAGTGAAAAAGTTGGCTTAAAGCTTAACCTTCAGAAAACTAAGATCACAGCATCTGGACCTGTCACCTCATGGGAAATAGATGGGGAAACAGGGGAAACAGTGTCAGACTTTATTTTTTTGGGCTCCAAAATCACTGCAGATGGTGATTGCAGCCATGAAATTAAAAGACGCTTACTCCTTGGAAGGAAAGTTATGACCAACCTAGACAGCATATTAAAAAGCAGAGACACTACTTTGCCAACAAAGGTCCATCTGGTCAAGCTATGGTTTTTCCAGTGGTCATGTTTGGATGTGAGAGTTGGAATATAAATAAAGCTGAGCGCTGAAGAATTGATGCTTTTGAACTGTGGTGTTGGAGAAGACTCTTGAGAGTCCCTTGGACTGCAAGAAGATCCAACCAGTCCATCCTAAAGGAGATCAGTTCTGGGTGTTCATTGGAAGGACTGATGCTGAAGCTGAAACTCCAATAGTTTGGCCACCTGATGTGAAGAGCTGACTCATTGGAAAAGACCCTGATGCTGGGAAAGATTGAGGGCAGGAGGAGAAGGGGATGACAGAGGATGAGATGGCTGGATAGCATCACTGACTTGATGGACATGAGTTTGAGTAAATCCAGGAGTTGGTGATGGATAGGGAAACTTGGCGTGCTTCAGTCCATGGGGTCACAAAGAGTCGGACACGACTGAGTGACTGACCTGCACTGAACTGAACTGAGACATTTAACTTTGTTAAGTTGTCTTTTTGTACCTGGTTCCATCCTCTCATGGGAGCCACAACCTCATGGCTTTATCCAAACCTAGTTACTTCCCAAAGGCCCCACCTCCAAATATCATCATATTGTTAGTAAGAGCTGCACCATGAATTTGGGGGTACAGAAGACTTCCCTCAATAATAAACACCTTAGCCATTTTTAAGTGTGTAGTTCATCGGTATTAAGCACATAATTGTACAGTGGCCACAACTGTTGATCTTCATAACTTTTCATCTTGAGAACTGAAATCTATGTCCGTTGAACACAACTCCCTTACTGTCCCCATTCTCACCCGCTAGCAATCAGTTTACTTTCTGTCTCTATGAATTTGACTACTTTACGTACCTCATATGAGAAAATTATATGGTACAGATCTGTTTATATTTTCTGTTTCCTTATGAGTCAGTCTTGGTAGGTTATGTGTTTTTAGGAAATTTGTCCATTTCATGCAGATTTTAAAGTTACATGGCATACAATTGTTGATAGTACTTTCTTATAATCCTTTTTATTTCTATAAAATTATTGGTTCAAAATCTCAGGAGTTCCTCGGGTGAAATACAGAACTGGACCCTGTACTCAGAGGGCAAAGAGGAAGAGGCAAATACCCCAGATGGGTGGGTGGTAGGTTTAATGAGCAGAGAAATTGTTTACGGTGCTTGTCATAGTTGCCTCAAGATGAGTAGATCTCCACACCTGCCTGCCAGATTCTTAAAGCCTATGTAGAAGACTTGACAGGGCTCAATCATGTATGCTGTGGTCTCAACAACCATACTCTAGTCTCTATGTTGTATCCTTGAGACAGCTCCAACTGTGGGAACAGTGGGCCGAGCACACATTCTATGAACAGGGGAGGGGATGAGGAGTCTTGGATTGCCTGTGTTCAGCTCATGGGCCAGTGGGTGGTCACAGCTTCTCAATGACCTCCTCTGACAAACATCAGCTGTCATGTCCCCTCTTTCATTTGTAATTTTGGTTATCTAAGTCTTCTTTCTTTTTCTCTGAGTCAGCCCAGCTAATGTTTATCAATTTTGTTGATTTTTTTTCAAGAACCAACTCTTGCTTTCATTGATTTTCCCCATTATTTTTCTATTATTCTATCTCTGACTTAATCTTTATCATTTTGTTTTCTTCTGGCTTTGGATTTAGTTTCTTCTTTTTCTAGTTTTTTTAAAGTGTAAGTTGAGGTAGTTGATTTGAGATCTATTTCTTTTTTAATATAAGCATTTATATATCTATAAGTTTTCCTCTTAGCATTGCTTTTGTTGAATCCCATAACTTCCATTGTATTCTTGTTTTCATGTCTCAAGATAATTTTTAACTTTCCATGTTATTTCTTTTTTGACCCATTGGTTTTTTAGGGGTGTGGTGTTTAATTTTCATATATCAATTTTTGATTTTATTTCATCTTATTGTTTTCTGGTTGTGATCAGAAAATATAGTTTGCATGCTCTCAGTCCTTTTAAATTTACCAGGACTTGCTTTGTCACCTACAGTATAGACTAGAGAATGATCCACATGCACCTGAGCAAAATATGTATTCTGCCTGGGTGTTCTGTTGCTTAGAGTGTTCTGTATATGTCTGTTGGATCAAATTATTGTTCAAGTCCTCTGTTTCCTTACTGATCTTTGTTTGGCTGTTCTATTCATATTGAAAGTAGAGTACTAAAGTCTTCAACTATTATTGTACAGCTGTTTCTCCCTTCAAGTCTGTCAACATTTGCATCATATATTTTGAAGGTCAAATGTTCGGTTTATAGAAATAAAATAGAGAATAGAAAAATAGCAAAAAAAAAAAAAAAAAACCAACAAACACTAAACCTAAATTTGGTTCTTTGAAAGTATCAACATAATTCACCTACCTTTTGCTATATTGAGAGAGAAAATTTAGGGAAAATTTTACAAAAGATATTATGTGTGTGTGTGTGTGTGTGTGTGTGTGTGTGTGTGTGTGTGTGTGTGTGTGTGTGTGTGTGTGTGTGTGTGTGTGTGTGTATATATATATATATATATATATATTTTTTTTAGAGACCTAGTGTAACCATTAGAGGAGAGATAACACATGAATTAAAAAAATACATAGAATAGCCCTCGAATCTTTCTTGTAATGTTTTGGTTTCCTTAAAGGCAGCATATTATGGAAATACTTTATAATAAAAATAACAAAGCCTATAGGAGAATAGTGTTCATGATAAGACTCTTCCAGACTCATGTAATTTTGGGTTACATACAAAACCCATTCAATGTAAGAAAAAAAATCACAATTTTGAACATGTTAGATATCTAATAAATGAGGAGATACTGTAGTGCTTTCCTTGAAAAAGACTTAGATATGTATTTGATAGCATGAAAGTGGTGAAGTGAGACTGTGGGTTATGAAGGAGAGGTGTGTAATCAGTTCAGTTCAGTCGCTCAGTCCTGTCCAACTCTTTGCGACCCCATGAATCGCAGCACGCCAGGCCTCCCTGTCCATCACCAACTCCCAGAGTTTACTCAAGCACATGTCCATTGAGTCGGTGATGCCATCCAGCCATCTCATCCTCTGTTGTCCCCTTCTCCTCCTGCCCCCAGTCCCTCCCAGCATCAGGGTCTTTTCCAATGAGTCAACTCTTCGCATGAGGTGGCCAAAGTACTGGAGTTTCAGCTTCAGCATCAGTCCTTCCAATGAACACCCAGGACTGATCTCATTAGGATGGACTGGTAGCTATTCCCAGAAATGCTTTTGGCAGTTCACCCCCTTCTGATGTGTGCTTGCTACCTCTCTTACCATGAAATGAGGTCTCTTTCCTTCTCACCTTTACTCTGGACTTGGACACATGAATGGCTTTCACCAATAAGATAATAGCAAGTGTGATGCAAGGGGAAGCTTGGTAAGTACTTGCACGTTGAGATTGGTCCTTTTGGGATTCATCCCCTGAAGTTTCAGTCACTATTTTGTGAGAGACCCAATCTAGATCCATAGGAAAAAAATAACAGGCCCTGGTCTTCAGGCCTAGCCTACCTCATAGCTAATAGTCAACACCAACCTGCCAGCCTTGTGAGTGAGGTCGTGTTGGACCTTTGCAGCTATCGGAGCTATGCCATATCACACAGAGCTTCAGAATCCCAGGAGATGATGAATGGTGGTTTACACGGCCAGGTTTGGAGGTGTCGGCTGTGCAGCAGTAGACCCTGAAACAGTAAAGCAAAGGGCATCGTCATACTTAGATGCAAGTGTGATGCCCCTGAGGTACTAATATAATGTAGCCGTAATTCATGGCCCTGTTTACTTCTGCTCTGGCCTAAAATCAGAATTGTAGTTTTCTTGTTTTTCTATTTTATTTTGTTGCTTCTAAGTGTCTGGTAAAAATGGCTTCAAATCAGAGGACACCAAAAAGTGCCACATGTCTGCCGTCGGCATGAGAATCTTCTGGCGGATTTTCTTTGGCCAGCTGAGTCACAGAATTCTCGTTCTCAAAACTGAGATGACTCTGGAAATCAGCGCTGCCTCTTGGGCTCTCGCCTCTGCCTCTGTATTAATTTTTCTTGCTCCTGTAACAGACTGCCACAGACTTAGCAGCTTTAAATGAAACACATTTATTACTCACAAGTTTGTGGGTCGGACACCAGGCAAGATTAACTCTGTTCTTTGTTTGAGATCCAACGATGCCACAATCAAGGTGTGCTCTGTTTATATCTTGAGAGTCTGGGGGAAAATCTGCTGTGGGGTTTATTCCAATTGCGCAGAATTCAGTCCCTGACATCTGAGACACCCGTTTCCTTGCTGTTTGATGTCCAGGGGACACACTGTGCTCCCGGAGCCCTCTCACACGGCCGGCTTCATCTTCACAGGCAGCAGTGCTGTTAAAGGCCTTCTCACATGCTACTCTGTCTGACTTCCCTTCAGGATCCACAGAGGGTCCCCATTCTCCAGCCCTCCCTTGCCGCTTCTCTTTTCAGATTCTGTCCTGAGTTCCTTGGTTAAATACTGACTGAATCATCATCATCATTATGAAAATGATGTTACTTCTATCAGTACTAATAATGTTACAGCTCCTAATTGATAATTAATAAAGTGGTGGATTCCATGCTAATTTGCCAGTTCCTTTAAATATAGTTGTGGTTTTTACAACTGACAGTTTCTACAACTGTGACAGCAGTCATTAAAGGTGAGGAAAATAAGACTCAGAGGGGGTCAGATAATTCATGAGATCACACTGGCATCTTAGCCAGGAAGCATATAAGTTATTAAGCCCTAAGAATTGCAGCCCTCTCTTATAGAGCTCCACCAGATTGGTATCCATGGTAACCATGGTACGCCTGTGTTATCCCAAACCCGTCTGACTCTTCTCATCTATGTTTAAACATCTATGTACTGTCCACCTAGCCCCAAATTTTAACATTTTAGTGCATCATCTGCTAAGTTAGATTAATTTATGGGGCAAAGGTAAACAGTTGAAAAGTTGAAAGTGAAAGCTTCTCAGTCGTTTCTGACTCTCTGCGACCCATGGACTCTACAGTCCTTGGAATTCTCCAGGTCAGAATACTAAAGTGGGTAATCCTCTTCTCCAGGGGATCTTCCCAAACCAGGGATTGAACCCAGGTCTCCTGCATTGCAGGTGGATTCTTTACCGGCTGAACCACCAGGGAAGCCCAAGAATACTGGAATGGGTAGCCTATCCCTTCTCCAGTGGATCTCCCTGACCCAGGAATTGAACCAGGGTCTCCTGCATTGCAGGCAGATTGTTTACCAGCTGAACTCCCAGGAAAGCCCCAAGCTAAAAAGTAGAGGACCAAATTAGAAGCCCCTGTGCAGTAGGAAAAGGATCTCCGTGGTACAACCATTATCTACACCTACAGTAGTCTCTTGTCCAAACCAGAGTAATTTGCAAAGTTATCAGTCTTTCTGATTAAGGACTTTGTAATGTCCATCTCTCTGAAGTCCAAGACTTTCATGTCCTGACTTTGGCTGACCTCTTTTGTTTATCTTCTACCATTCGCTGGCTGCCATTTCAAGATGTTAGCTATACCCAACCTTCAGTAATTTATCATGAGTTTTGATATTGCTCAGCAGGTCTTGCCTGCCATCACACATACTGTTCCTCTGTCTGGAATGACTCTACTTCCGCCACTTGTTATCCGAGTTGTAATCAGTTGTCAGATGAAGTCAGATCGTTTTGTCGAAAAGATGTTCCTAACTTCCTACAATCTGGCTGGATTAGATGTCTGTCCTCTGCACTCCCTCAGCACTCAGAGCTCAACTGTTACTAGAGTTAACACATTATACTGCATTACCTACTTAATGTCTGTTTTTCCATTCGTTCATGAGCACCTAAAAACCAGGAAACCTGTTTTCCATCTTTAAATATTCATCCTGTTTCATTCGTGGGGCAGTAAATATTTGTTGAAGGCAGCTTTTATATTTGCTAGTCTCTTATAATTAGGTTTAATTATCTACATAGTAAACTCCTTTGTGTCACCACCATCTCCAACATGTCTACATCCACATATACAGATTAATAGTACCCAAGAGACCTCTAACAATAATAAGTAATAAGTATCAGATAATTGTACACTATTATAATTATTCTAATATATAAATTTCAGAGCTGTTCTGTTCTCAATGAGAAAAGTTTTTAGATAACCCATTGAAAAATAAACACCACTAAGGTCAGCTTTCTAGTAGAAAACAGTTCTGGTGGAAAAATAAATTTCTATTGCATTTTGTATGTATGTATTTCATATGTATGTACCCAGACCACATACATTTTTGTTTTCAGGTTGGACGAGCCCACTGAAAGTTACTCCTTCCCAACCACATCATGGAGAACACTCAATAAATTACCCATATACATTTGATGAGGAAGCAACATCTACAGTAAGACTTTCTTACTAGATGGGTTATGCAATATTTGTAATCAATTTATTTTATTTTGTATTTGATATTTTATGTCCTGTAAACAAAGAGCTGTCATACTGAGTCAAGTAAGAGAAAGAAAAATATTGTTGATAGCACTTAAAATGATATAAATGAACTTATTTACAAAGCAGAAACAAACTCACAGACTTAAAGAACTAGGGTAAGGGTGGGGAGAGGGATAGTTAGTTTGGGATTGACATGTGCACGCTGTTACATTTAAAATGGATAACCAACAAGGACCTATTGTATAACACAGGGAACTCTGCTCAGTATTTTGTGATAACCTAAATGGGAAGAGAATTTGAAGAAGAATGGTATATGTATAATGGAATCACGTTGCTATTTACCTGAAACTATCACAGCATTGTTAGTCAACTAGCATGTAAGTCTTTTTTAATAGCTACCATTTATAAAGTACCCTTCCTTACATGTCAGGCCCTGTGCAGGAGTTCAGTCATTGCGTAGTCTCATTGTCTGTGCATCCCTACAACAGCACTGTGGGACAGGAGTGAGTAGTGGATGATGGTATGATGGTATATTCAACCCAGGCCCCCGCTACTGGCAAGCAAACCCTCCCCAGTAGCAGCGAGCAGTGGCCACTAAGTGTCTGACAGCCACCAGCTGGACAGTACATCCTGCCTCATGACCACTCAGACTTGCCGGTGACTGACGTCCTTGAAGAAAGAGAGTGACGCTAGTCTTCAGCTGAAACCACATTCCCATTAGTGTCTTTTCCTTGTTGTATCCTACAATTCACCTGGAACACTCCTACCATGTATTAATTGAAAAAAAAAAATGTTTCGGTTCCTGTGTCTCGACAAGACAATGTGTTTATCTTGTATTGTTTGAGAAAGCTGAAACCCAGTGATGTAAAGCAACTGACTTGACCATAAAGATAAAGTCAAACTTTAAAGCTGGATATATTTCTGAATCTTCCTATGTGGATTTAATAGACTCTAAACTCTTAACGTTTAAATTACTTGGAGACTCCTCCAGAGATACATAAGTATGATATGTTCCTTTTTTTAAGCAGCTTTACTGAGGTTTATTTTACAAAACATAAAACTTGCCCATTTAAAGTATTCAATTCAATGGGGTTTTTCTTTGGCTATTCACTGAATTTTACAAACATTACCACAGTCTAATTTTTGAACATTTTCGTCACCCCCCCCCCCCAAAAAAATGTCTATTAGCAGTACAGTTATGGATACCTTCAAGGAATCTATGTGCATTTTTGTAACTCTTGTATTTATTCCTTCCTAAAGCTGATCTCCCTAAATTTATCTGTAGTTTCTCAAGGTGATTTCTCCTTTTCCCATCTCTCCCTTTCCCTTTTCTGATTCTTGGACAGAGAGAAAGGAGCATACCTCCCACAAGTCGTCAGGTATACTAGGGTGTGTAGCCGTGGAATAAAAAGGTTACTCACAATATATGTCACCTGGGTCTCCTTTACTCAAGATACCGTCCACCCATGCCAGGACTTCATGTCTATTCTTGTCTGCATTTTTTTCTATAAGAAAATCATGGCGTTAAAATGGGGGAGATTTTCCCTGTTTTGAACTATTCTAAATTCAGATGAAATAGAGAATTTGATTTCAATAGTAAGGAAAATTTGTATTTGTTAATTTTGCTTATTCCATCTCCAGACTCTTCAAAGAATCCATTTCTCCTTCTGATAAGTCCTGTGAGAGCTTGGAAAGGGGACATTATTATTGAAGGCACTGATGCTTTTTTTTTTCCATCTAAGGCTATAAATTTATGGCAAGGCTATATGCTTTGCCTAGCTATCTATATTAGAATTCTGAAGTTCTTGTCATGCAAAAACTCATAAAGCATACTTATTTAAACTGAAGCATAGAGTTTTATGTCAAGATAAACCTTGATATTTTCCTACCAGTAATGGAAGCTAACTAAGTAACATGGGACAATATTTCCAATGGAAATAACTAGATTAATATTTACTTTTTAATATCAAAAAGCTAATAAAGTGGGGAGAAATTACTGAACCAATGAAAGGTTAGAAACTTTAAAATGTAAGCCAGTACTTAGGGTCACTTTGGCCTGATAGGAATTTGCTGCTCTAAAAAGGGAAACTACTCTAACTGAACATTTGCTAGTCTCATAAGTCATCAAAAATTAGGATTGATCTTTGAAAACCACCCACTATTTTGGGCTAAATACCTGAAGGCTGGCATCTTAAAGGTAAGCATAGATCAATAATAATTAAAAAAAAAAAAAACTACAACTGGCTTCAGAATAAATGAGAAAACTTAAAAGTCTTTAACCAGTGTTAAAGTGACCCAAGATTGCTATCATTTCCAGGACACCAGGCAGATACAAAGAAAACCTCTCTGGAGGAAACTAATATATTAATTAATAAGCCTCAAATTATTTCTGTCAATAACTTTTAAAATACAGTGCTTAATACACAGTCAACAGTAACCAAACAAAAAGCGAATGGACACCATAAATGAGAAAAAAACAAAAAGACTCACAAATTGATTCTGGACATTGGAAGTAGGCACAAAATGGTCAAAAAAAAACCCCAATGAGCTAACACTTTTGCAAATAAGTTGGAAATTGTAAAATGCAAAATTCAAAAATTGAGGAAAATGTAGTTTCAGAACTGGAAAATAAACAAAGAACAAAAATTGATCCTGTAGTGAATTAGACATGGTTAAAGAGAGAATTGGAGAACTGTAGATAAAAGAGAGAAACTACTCTTGATGCACAAATTTATAAAAAGATGAAAAATACCAAATTGTTTACTTTTATGGGAAAGTAAAAAACATAAAAAATACGGTGAAAAAGAATGTATGTTTATTTGGAATCCCAGATGTGTAGAAACTAGTATAGAAGCAATATATGAAGATACAGTTATTACACCCACTACTGTTTATTTCTGGAGTTCCCTGAGGCATTCCCTCACAATTTCTGTTGTACATTAAGGGTTAGTTATGGACGGAGGTTTGTGACATTGTATACAGGAGACAGGGATCAAGACCATCCCCATGGAAAAGAAATGCAAAAAGGCAAAATGGCTGTCTGAGGAGGCCTTACAAATAGCTGTGAAAAGAAGAGAAGCAAAAAGCAAAGGAGAAAAGGATGCAGAGTTCCAAAGAATAGGCAGGAGAGATAAGAAAGCCTTCCTCAGGAATCAATGCAAAGAAATAGAGGAAAACAACAGAATGGAAGAGACTAGAGATCTCTTCAAGAAAATTAGAGATACCAAGGGAACATTTCATGCAAAAACGGGCTCAATAAAGGACAGAAATGGTATGGACCTAACAGAAGCAGAAGATATTAAGAAGAGGTGGCAAGAATACACAGAAGAACTGTACAAAAAAGATCTTCATGACCCAGATAATCACAATGGTGTGATCACTCACCTAGAGCCAGACATACTGGAATGTGAAATCAAGTGGGCCTTAGAAAGCATCACTACGAACAAAGCTAGTGGATGTGATGGAATTCCAGTTGAGCTGTTTCACATCCTGAAAGATGATGCTGTGAAAGTGCTGCATTCAATATGCCAGCAAATTTGGACAACTCAGCAGTGGCCACAGGACTGGAAAAGGTCTGTTTTCATTCCAGTCCCTAAGAAAGGCAATCCCAAAGAATGCTCAAAACTACCACACAATTGCACTCATCTCACACGCTAGTAAAGTAATGCTCAAAATTCTCCAAGCCAGGCTTCAGCAATACGTGAACCATGAACTTCCAGATGTTCAAGCTGGTTTTAGAAAAGGCAGAGGAACCAGAGATCAAATTGCCAATATCCACTGGATCATCGAAAAAGCAAGAGAGTTCCAGAAAAACATCTATTTCTGCTTTATTGACTATGCCAAAGCCGTCAACTGTGTGGATCACAATAAACTGTGGAAAATTCTGAAAGAGAAGGGCATGCCAGACCACCTGACCTGCCTCTTGAGAACCTGTATGCAGGTCAGGAGGCAACAGTTAGAACTGGACATGGATCAACAGACTGGTTCCAAATAGGAAAAGGAGTATGTCAAGGCTGTATATTGTCACCCTGCTTATTTAGCTTATATGCAGAGTACATCATGAGAAACGCTGGGCTGGATGAAGCACAAGCTAGAGTCAAGATTGCTGGGAGAAATATCAATAACCTCAGATATGCAGATGACACCACCCTTATGGCAGAAAGTGAAGAGGAACTTTCTTCATCTAAAAAGCCTCTTGATGAAAGTGAAAGAGGAGATTGAAAAAGTTGGCTTAAAGCTCAACATTCAGAAAACTAAGATCATGGCATCTGGTCCTATCACCTCATGGGAAATAGATGGGGAGACAGTGGAAACAATGTCAGACTTCATTTTTGGGGGGGCTCCAAAATCACTGGAGATGGTGACTGCAGCCATGAAATTAAAAGACACTTACTCCTTGGAAGGAAAGTTATGACCAACCTAGACAGCATATTAAAAAGCAGAGACATTACTTTGCCAACAAAGGTCCGTCTGGTTAAAGCTTTGCTTTTTCCAGTGGTCATGTATGAATGTGAAAGTTGGACTGTGAGGAAAGCTGAGTACCGAAAAATTGATGCTTTTGAACTATGGTGTTGGAGAAGACTCTTGAGAGTCCCTTGGACTGCAACTCCTTGCAACTCCAACCAGTCCATCCTAAAGGAGATCAGTCCTGGGTGTTCATTGGAAGGACTGATGCTGAAGCTGAAACTCCAATACTTTGGCCACCTCATGTGAAGAGTTGACTCATTGGAAAAGACCCTGATGCTGGGAGGGATTGGGAGCAGGAAGAGAAGGGGACCACAGAGGATGAGATGGCTGGATGGCATCACCAACTCTATGGGCATGAATTTGAGTAAACTCTGGGAGTTGGTGATGGACAGATAGGCCTGGCGTGCTGCAATTCATGGGGTCGCAAGGAGTCGGACACAACTGAGTGACTGAACTGAACTGAAGTGAACTGAACTGATGGTTCCATACAAGAATGACAAGCATGACAGCAGCAGCTGTAGGTGTCAGCCAAAAAAATGTCTGCAAAATCTTAAAGCATGGAAGACACGAAAGTGGAAAGAAGTAGAAAGTTTTTGAAAGTTTTTTCTCCATATTGTTTACAGTAGTCATATTGTTTAAAATCTGAGCATTAGTTGTTAACTTTTGTTAGGTCTTGTTCAACATGAAGAAACTCTAGGAAACTGAAACATTCATGATGATGGCGATGGAAGATTTAATGGAATGATGCTCAAGTATTAGGACGTAAAGAGGTCTCCTCCAGTGTCATCAATCTAAGAAATATCTAGAGTCATTAGTAGAGGTCCCCATTGAATCAGATACAAAGAACACTAAAGATGAAATCAAAGAGCCAATTTAATCACTGCTTTATGAAATAGTACAGACAAAACATTCACAAAACAGAAGTAGAAAGAAGATGCACCAGCAGAAGAATAGCTACTAGAAAATGAATGTTTATTAGGAAATGATGTAGATTATGTAAAGATGAGGACCTGGAAACTGAAACAGTTCATAAAGAAATTGAAGATACATAACATAGAAGTGTTGTCTTACAAGACTAATCAGGAAATGGAAGAGATTGTGTATTTGAGAAAGTCCAGTTTCCAGTGAAAGACTGTGCCATGATACCAATGATGTGATACACCAAGATGACAGTGAACAATAATATGAATCCCCAGAAAGTGAAGAGGCATAATTTCAGACCCTGATATTTATCTTCTTAGGAACAATAAGAAATGACAGATTTCAGAATTTTTTCCCCTCAAACTAGAAGAGGACCAGTCTTAGGCACACATCACTCACCAATTTTATCAATAATTAGCCATGGGAAACAGCTTATTGTGACAGATTTTGTAAATTGCTGAAAAGTTCATAATCTAAAATATTTTAAATGAATTGTAGTTTAAAATGTTTTTTAGAAATTTTTAAAAAATGATCTGATTTTGTATTTTTCCATGCCTCCTTTTTAACAGTATATCCCATTGGTTTTACTTGTTTGTTCCACCTCTCAGTTCAGTTCAGTTAAGTCACTCAGTCGTGTCTGACTCTTTGTGACCCCATGGACCGCAGCACGCCAGGCTTCCCCATCCATCACCAACTCCTGGAGTTTACTCAAACTCAGGTCCATTGAGTCGGTGATGCCATCCAACCATCTCATCCTTGTTGTCTCCTTCTCCTCCCGCCTTCAATCTTTCCCAGCATCAGGGGTTTTTCCAGTGAGTCAGTTCTTCACATCAGGTGGCCAAAATACTGGAGCTTCAGTTTCAGCATCAGACCTTCCAATGAATATTCAGGACTGATTTCCTTCAGGATTGACTCGTTTGATCTCCTTGCAGTCCAAGGGACTCTTGAGAGTCTTCTCCAACACCAAAAGCATCAATTCTGTGGTGCTCAGCTTTCTTTGTGGTCTAACGCTCACATCCATACATGACTACTGGAAAAACATAGCTTTGACTAGATGGACCTTTGTTGGCAAAGTAATGTCTCTGCTTTTTAATGTGCTGTCTAGGTTGATCATAACTTTTCTTCCAAGGAGCAAGCATCTTTTACTTTCATGGCTGCAGTCACCATCTGCAGTGATTTTGGAGCCCAAGTCTGTCACTGTTTCCCCATCTATTTCTTTTTTTTTTTTATGATTTTTTAAAATTTAATTTTATTAGTTGGAGGCTAATTACTTCACAACATTACAGTGGGTTTTGTCATACATTGACATGAATAAACCATGGAGTTACATGTATTCCCCATCCCGATCCCCCCTCCCACCTCCCTCTCCACCCGATTCCTCTGGGTCTTCCCAATGCACCAGGCCCAAGCACTTGTCTCATGCATCCCACCTGGGCTGGTGATCTGTTTCACTATAGATAATATACATGCTGTTCTCTCGAAACATCCCACCCTCGCCTTCTCCCACAGAGTTCAAAAGTCTGTTCTGTACATCTGTGTCTCTTTTTCTGTTTTGCCTATAGGGTTATCATTACCATCTTTCTAAATTCCATATATATGTGTTAGTATGCTGTAATGTTCTTTATCTTTCTGGCTTCACTCTGTATAATGGGCTCCAGTTTCATCCATCTCATTAGAACTGATTCAAATGAATTCTTTTTAATGGCTGAGTAATATTCCATGGTGTATATGTACCACAGCTTCCTTATCCATTCGTCTGCTGATGGGCATCTAGGTTGCTTCCATGTCCTGGCTATTATAAACAGTGCTGCGATGAACATTGGGGTGCACATTTCTCTTTCAGATCTGGTTTCCTCAGTGTGTATGCCCAGCAGTGGGATTGCTGGGTCATATGGCAGTTCTGTTTCCAGTTTTTTAAGAAATCTCCACACTGTTTTCCATAGTGGCTGTACTAGTTTGCATTCCCACCAGCAGTGTAAGAGGGTTCCCTTTTCTCTACACCCTCTCCAGCATTTATTGCTTGTAGACTTGTGCTTGTAGACTTTTGGATAGCAGCCATCCTGACTGGCGTGTGATGGTACCTCATTGTGGTTTTGATTTGCATTTCTCTGATAATGAGTGATGTTGAGCATCTTTTCTTGTGTTTGTTGGCATCTGTATGTCTTCTTTGGAGAAATGTCTGTTTAGTTCTTTGGCCCATTTTTTGATTGGGTCATTTATTTTTCTGGAATTGAGCTTCAGGAGTTGCTTGTATATTTTTGAGATTAATCCTTTGTCTGTTGCTTCATTTGCTATTATTTTCTCCCAATCTGAGGGCTGTCTTTTCACCTTACTTATAGTTTCCTTTGTTGTGCAAAAGCTTTTAAGTTTCATTAGGTCCCATTTGTTTATTCTTGCTTTTATTTCCAATATTCTGGGAGGTGAGTCATAGAGGATCCTGCTGTGATTTATGTCGGAGAGTGTTTTGCCTATGTTCTCCTCTAGGAGTTTTATAGTTTCTGGTCTTACATTTAGATCTTTAATCCATTTTGAGTTTATTTTTGTGTATGGTGTTAGAAAGTGTTCTAGTTTCATTCTTTTACAAGTGGTTGACCAGTTTTCCCAGCACCACTTGTTAAAGAGGTTGTCTTTTTTCCATTGTATATCCTTGCCTCCTTTGTTGAAGATAAGGTGTCCATAGGTTCGTGGATTTATCTCTGGGCTTTCTGTTCTGTTCCATTGATCTATATTTCTGTCTTTGTGCCAGTACCATACTGTCTTGATGACTGTGGCTTTGTAGTATAGTCTGAAGTCAGGCAGGTTGATTCCTCCAGTTCCATTCTTCTTTCTCAAGATTACTTTGGCTATTCAAGGTTTTTTGTATTTCCATACAAATTGTGAAATTATTTGTTCTAGTTCTGTGAAAAATACCGTTGGTAGCTTGATAGGGATTGCATTGAATCTATAGATTGCTTTGGGTAGAATAGCCATTTTGACAATATTGATTCTTCCAATCCATGAACACGGTATGTTTCTCCATCTGTTTGTGTCCTCTTTGATTTCTTTCATCAGTGTTTTATAGTTTTCTATGTATAGGTCTTTTGTTTCTTTAGGTAGATATACTCCTAAGTATTTTATTCTTTTTGTTGCAATGGTGAATGGTATTGTTTCCTTAATTTCTCTTTCTGTTTTCTCATTGTTAGTATATAGGAATGCAAGGGATTTCTGTGTGTTAATTTTATATCCTGCAACTTTACTATATTCATTGATTAGCTCTAGTAATTTTCTGGTAGAATCTTTAGGGTTTTCTATGTAGAGGATCATGTCATCTGCATACAGCGAGAGTTTCACTTCTTCTTTTCCTATCTGGATTCCTTTTACTTCTTTTTCTGCTCTGATTGCTGTGGCCAAAACTTCCAAAACTATGTTGAATAGTAGTGGTGAGAGTGGGTACCCTTGTCTTGTTCCTGATTTCAGGGGAAATGCTTTCAATTTTTCACCATTGAGGGTGATGCTTGCTGTGGGTTTGTCATATATAGCTTTTATTATGTTGAGGTATGTTCCTTCTATTCCTGCTTTCTGGAGAGTTTTAATCATAAATGAGTGTTGAATTTTGTCAAAGGCTTTCTCTGCATCTGTTGAGATAATCATATGGTTTTTATCTTTCAATTTGTTAATGTGGTGTATTACATTGATTGATTTGTGGATATTAAAGAATCCTTGCATTCCTGTGTTTCCCCATCTATTTCGCATGCAGTGATGGGACCATTTCTAACACAGCTCTTATTCTTACCTATATGTATGGGTCAGATGTAGAAATAATATTGAAGTAGCACCAATTTGTTTGGCATAAGTTTTGTATTTGTTAGTCATGCATAACACTAACAATGTTGTTTTGATTTTGGTGACTTCTGCAATAAACACGGATTTTTATCTGCAAAGGCACTTAAATATTTGCTAATGACTTGCTGATAGGAGTCATCATAAACTGTGCTAGTTAACAGAACAATGGGATACTGGGGAGTATAGTACCTGGAGATACGTTAGAACTATAAACAGTGGAATAAAACAGCACAGTTAACAACTTGATCTAATAGACATACATAAATAAATCTTTTTGCAATAATCATTGATAAAAGTTACTACATATTATGCATAAAGCAAGTCTAAATTTTTTTAATATTTTAAACCATACAGAATATATTCTTTGCCTACAAGACAATTAGATCAAAATACACTAAAAAATCATGTATTTGGAAACATAAAAATATATTTTTGAATCAGTTACTGACAAGAGAAGAAATCATAAGGGAAAGTAGAAAATATCTTGAGTTGAATAATAATAAGATATTGTATAACACAGTATAACCAGTATTTTATAATAACCTATAAATGGAATATAATCTTTAAAAATTGTGAGTTATATCATACACCTATAATATATAATATTGTACCTCAACTATAGTTTCAATTAAAAATGGAAGTATTGTAGCAACATGTGTGGGAATGCAATTACAATAATCTCTGGAGGAAAATATATAATCTTAAAAAATACAGCAGAATAAATCCTGGAAATTAAAGAACTATGCAAGCATGCATCTCAAAAAGTGAGAAAAAGAGGAATTTTTTTTTCAACTGAAGGGAGGATATAATAAAGATAAAATAAGAAATTAAGGAAATAGAAAACAAACACATTTTAAAAGCTCAGCAGTGCCACAAGTTGGCTCATTGAAAAACATTTGATATTTACCTGTCAGTGCCAGTCAAGAAGAATAAAAATATAACTTTGGGGGAGCCAATATAATGGTGACCACATAAAACTGGCCTTCCCCACAGAACCTCAGAAACGATTCATAACAAGACAAATGATAGTTTTCAAGAGCCTATTATACACAGTAAAGTAAGTTAAAAGAGAAAGATAAGTATCGTATACTAACACATATATACAGAATGTAGTAAAAATGGTACTGAAGAATTTATCTACGGGGCAGCAATGGAGAAACAGATTAGAGAATAGACTTAAGGACATGGGGAGAGGAGACGAGAGGGTGAGATGTATGGAAGGAGTAACATGGAAACTTACATTATCATCTGTTAAACAGCCAACGGGAATGTGCTGTGTGGCTCAGGAAACATGCTGGGACTGTGTATCAACCTAGAGGGGTGGGGTGGGGAGGGAGACGGGAGGGAGGCTCAAAAGGGAGGGGAGCTTTGTGTACTTAGGGCTGATCCATGCTGACATTTGACAGAAGACAGCAAAATTCTGTAAAGCAATTATCCTTCAATAAAAAACAATTTTAAGAAATCAGCATAACTAGAAGACAGAGAAACTCTACAATGAAATTACTGCAAGTTAAAAATAAAACAGGTCATGTCTCAAGTTCTCAACAGAAAACTTTTTATGGTAAATGAAAACAGTCTTGGAAAAATTACATGGTAGATAGAAGGCAGCCTAAAATTGTTTAAAAAAAAATCATGTCAATGTATGACAAAACCCACTACAGTATTGTAATTAGCCTCCAACTAATAAAAATAAATGAAGAAAAATTAAAAAAACAACAACAACAACAAAAAAAAAAAACCTGTATAAATAGACTTAAGTCTCTGGTGAGTTAGACAGGAATTCGCCTGCAGTGCAGAAGACCCAGGTTTGATCCCTGGGTCAGGAAGATTCCCCTGGAGAATGAGATGGCTACCCACTCCAGTATTCTGGCCTGGAGAATTCCATAGACAGAGGAGCCTGGCGGGCTGCAGTCCATGGGGTCGCAAAGAGTTGGACAAAATTGAGCAACAAACACTACTAAGACTAAAAATATAAATGATGTCTAAATCTAATGTCTAAGTCTACAGAGAATGAGTTAAAATAGCATGTGATTTGTGATGGCAGTTTCTGAAGGGAATTGTGCAGGAGAAGATTAAAGGAATGAGAGTCACCTTTTGGAGGTTGGGTGACAAAGGGGCAAAAAAGGAAGGAAAGAAGAAAATTTAAGATGCTGAAAGGCAAAAATAATTACTTAACTGGAGATTATACAACCCCTCTTCTAACAGTCAAATAAGATTTAAAAAAAGAAAGAAAGAAATTATACTTGGCTACACTGACAAAAGAGGGCACGATTGAACTTTGAATTTTATAAACCACATGAAATTCACAGATTGAACTAAACTGTAATAAAATGGAAAGCAAGAATTAGAATACTTCAGTGAAGACAATTAGTCCCCAAATCGACTATAAAACAGAAGAGAATTGTAATACATTCTGAAGTTTGTTATATATTTTAAAACAACCATTTGGGGATGTGAGAAAGTGCAGAAATTTCATACTGAAATTCAAAGAATAATTGCAAATAAAATTTTAGGTGAAATAAAGATTCATTCAGAAATTACGACTTCATTACCTGAAACCCAACAAAAAGACAATTAAAATAAAAATTTAATGAAAATCATCCAAGAGAATAAAAAGACAGTAAAGAATTAGTTGAAAATAGCTAAGGGAAAATGGTTGAAAAGAAAGATATGCAAAGAAGAAACAGTTCAGTTCAGTCACTCAGTCGTGTCCGACTGTTTGCAGCCCCATGGACTGCAGCACGCCAGGCCTCCCCGTCCATCACCAACTCCCAGATTTGCTCAAACTCATGTCCATCAAGTCAGTGATGCCATCCAACCATCTCACCCTCTGTCGTCCCCTTCTCCTCCTGCCTTCGATCTTTCCCAGCATCAGGGTCCTTTTCATTGAGACAGTTAATTCGCATCAGGAGGCCAATTTATTGGAGCTTCAGCTTCAGCATGAGACCTTCCAGTGAATATTCAGGACTGTCTGGTTTGATCTCCTTGCAGTCCAAGGGACTCTCAAGAGTCTTCTCCAACACCACAGTTCAAAAGCATCAGTTCTTCAGTGCTCAGCTTTCTTTATGGTCCAACTCTCATATTCAATATACATGACTACTGGAAAAACCATAGCTTTGGCTAGACGGACCTTTGTTGGCAAAGTAATGTCTCTGCTTTTTAATATGCTGTCTAGGTTTGTCATAGCTTTTCTTCCAAGGTGCAAGTGTCTTTTAATTTCATGGCTGCAATCACCATCCATAGTGATTTTGGAACCCAAGGATATCACGTCTGTCACTGGTTCCATTGTTTCCCCATCTATTTGCCAGGAAGTGATGGGCTTGGATGCTATGATCTTAATTTTTGAATGGTGAGTTTTAAGCCAGCTTTTTCACTCTCACTTTCATCAAGAGGCTCTTTAGTTCCTCTGATTTCTGCTATAAGGGTAGTATCATTTGCGTATCTGAGGTTATTGGTATGAAAGCTTGTACTTCATCCAGCCCAGCATTTCATATGATGTAGTCTGCATATAAGTTAAATAAGCAGGGTGACAGTATACAGCCTTGACATACTCCTTTCCCAATTTGGAACCAGTCTGTTGTTCCATGTCTGGTTCTAACTGTTACATATTGACCTGTATACAGATTTCTCAGGAGGCAGGTTAGGTGTTCTGGTATTCCCATCTCTTGAAGAATTTTCCAGAGTTTGTTGTGATCCACACAGTCAAAGGCTTTGGTGTAATCAGTAAATCAGTAGTAGATGTTTTTCTGGAACTCTCTTTCTGGAACTTTCTGTGATCCAAGGTATGTTGGCAATTTGATCTCTGATTCCTCTGCCTTTTCTAAATCCAACTGGAACATCTGGAAGTTCTCAGTCACATACTGTTGAAGCCTCGCTTGGAGAATTTTGAGCATTACTTTTCTACTGTGTGAAATGAGTGCAATTGTGTGGTAGTTTGAGCATTCTTTTGCATTGCCTTTCTTAGGGATTGGAATGAAAACCAATTTCCAGGACCATTTCCAGTCCTGTGGCCACTGCTGAGTTGTCCAAATTTGCTGGCATATTGAGTGCAGCACTTTCACAGCATCATCTTTCAGGATTTAAAATAGCTCAACTGGAATTCCATCACTTCCACTAGCTTTGTTCGTAGTGATGCTTTCTAAGGTCCGCTTGACTTCACATTCCAGGATGTCTGGCTCTAGGTGAGTGATCACACTATCATAGTTATCTGGGTCATTAAGATTTTTTTGTATAGTTCTTCTTTGTATTCTTGCCACCCCTTGATATCATCTGCTCCTGTTAGGTCCATACCATTTCCGTCCTTCATTGTGCCAGTCTTTGCGTGAAATGCTCCCTTGGTATCTCTGATTTTCTTGAAGAGATCTCTAGTCTTTCCCATTCTATTGTTTTCCTCTGTTTCTTTGCATTGATCACTGAGGAAGGCTTTCTTATCTCTCCTTGCTATTCTTTGGAATTCTGCATTCAGATGGGTATATCTTTCCTTTTCTCCTTTGCCTTTAGCTTCTCTTCCTTTCACAGCTATTTGTAAGGCCTCCTCAGACAACCATTTTTCCTTTTTGCATTTTTTTTTATTGGGTATGGTCTTGATCACTGTCTCCTCTACAATGTCATGAACTTCCATCCATAGTTCTTTAGGCACTCTGTCTATGAAATCTAATGCCTTAAATCTAGTTCTCACTTCCACTGTATAATCATAAGGGATTTTATTTAGGTCATACCTGAGTGGTCTAGTGGTTTTCCCTACTTTCTTCAATTTAAGTCTGAATTTTGCAATAAAGTGTTCATGATCTGACTGCAGTCAGCTCCTGGTCTTGTTTTTGTTGACTGTATAGACCTTCTCCATCTTTGGCTGTAAAGAATGTAATCAATCTGATTTCATTATTGACCATCTGGTGATGTCTATGTGTGGAGTCATCTCTTGTGTTGTTGGAAGAGGGTTTTGCTATGACCAGTCCATTTTTTTGGCAAAACTCTGTTAGCCTTTGCCCTGCTTTATTTTATACTCCAAGGCCAGACTTGCCTGTTGCTCCAGGTATTTCTTGACTTCCTACTTTTGCATTCCAGACCGCTGTGATGAATAGGACATCTTTTTTTGGTGTTAGTTCTAGTCTTGTAGGTCATCATAGAACTGTTCAGTTTCAGCTTCTTCAGCCACTTTAGTGGTTGGGGTATAGACTTGGATTACTGTGATATTGAAGCTTGCCTTTGGAAATGAAGAGAAATCATTCTGTCATTTTTGAGATTGCAACCAAGTACTGCATTTCATACTCTTTTGTTGCCTGTGAGGGCTACTCCATTTCTTCTAAGGGATTCAGTGGAGTAGAAGGTCGTACACTCATCTTCTCCTGCAAGATCTCCAAAATTGCAGCTCTCTGCTGAACAGTCATTGACAGGAGAATGTTGGATCCCACCAAAAAAAGATACCCCACATCCAATGACAAAGGAGAAGCCCCAGAAAGACAGTAGGAGGGGTGAAATCGTGTTTAGAATCAAACCCCATTCCCTTCAGAGATGTTCAGAGGGCTCAAACAAAACCTGTGAGCACTAGGACCCAGAGAGCGCACAGAGACTGAGCCAGACCTGCCTTTGAGTGTTTGAGTGTCTCCTGCAGAGGCATAGGTCAGCACTGGCCTGCTGTGGAAACGGGCTCTGCTGCAGCAGAACTGGGACACACAGCATGTGGCAGAAGCCCTGTTGGAGGAGGTCGCCATTAGCCCCACTGTAGAGCTGCTGAGCAGACAACCACAAACTGTAGAACAATTACACCAATGAAATTTTCAACTTGTTAAGAAAGTTCTAGGACCCACAACAGATTTCCCAACCTGGGAATTTGGCAATGGGACTGAGAACCCCCAGAGAGTTTGACTCGAGACCAGTGGGGTTTGACTACAGAACTTTCACGGGACTGGGGAAACAGACTCTTGGAGGGCACAAATAAAACCCTGTGTGCACCAGGAGCCAGGAGAAAGGAGCAACGTCCCCACAGGAGACTGAGCCAGACTTGCCTGGGAGCGTCCAGGGGTCTCTGGCAGAGGCGTGGGAGGCCTGCTGGGGGGTCGGGGCACTGAATGCAGAAGTGTGGGCATGAGTCCTGAAGGAGGTCACATCCTCATTAACCCTGCTGTGGTTTGGCTTCAGGCCAAACAACAGGGAGGGAGCACAGCCCCGCCCATCAACAGAAAATGGGATTCAAGTTTTACTGAGCATGGCCCCGCCCATCAGAACAAGACCCAGATTCCCCCACAGTCAGTCTCTCCCACCAGGAAACTTCTACAGGCCTCTTATCCTTAACCATCCGAGGGCAGACAGAATGAAAGAAGAAACAATATATGTATAATTAGAGTCCCTAAGAAGAGCTAAAAGAGTGGGTATCATATGTCAAACCAGTGTTTCTCAACCTTGGCACAATTGATGTTTGCTGGTGGTGGTGGTATTTAGTGGCTAAGTCGTGTCTGACTCATTTTCGACCCCATGGACTGTGTAGCCCACCAGGCTTCTCTGTCCATAGAATTTCCCAGGCAAGAATACTGGAGTGGGTTCCCATTTCCTTCTCCAGGGAATATTCCCTACTCAGGGATCGAACCCACATCTGAATCGGCTGGCAGATTCTTTACCGCTGAGCCACCAGGGAAGCCCCACAACTGACATTTCAGTTCAGTTCAGTCTCTCAGTCGTGTCCGACTCTTTGCAACCCCATGAATCGCAGCACGCCAGGCCTCCCTGTCCATCACCAACTCTCGGAGTTTACTCAAACTCATGTCCATCGAGTCGGTGATGCCATCCAGCCATCTCATCCTCTGTCGTCCCCTTTTCCTCCTGCCCCCAATCCCTCCCAGCATCAGGGTCTTTTCCATTGAGTCAACTCTTTGCATGAGGTGGCCAAAGTATTGGAGTTTCAGCTTCAGCATCAGTCTTTCCAATGAACAACTAGGACTGATCTCCCCTAGGATGGACTGGTTGGATCTCCTTGCAGTCCAAGGGACTCTCAAGAGTCTTCTCCAACACCACAGTTCAAAAACATCAATTCTTCGGTGCTCAACTTTCTTCACAGTCCAACTCTCAGATCCATACATGACTACTGGAAAAACATAGCCTTGACTAGACGGGCCTTTGTTGGCAAAATAATGTCTCTGCTTTTTAATATGCTGTCTAGGTTGGTCATAACTTTCCATCCAAGGAGTAATTTCATGGCCGCAATCACCATCTGCAGTGATTTTGGAGCACAGAAAAATAAAGTCGGCCACTGTTTCCACTATTTCCCCATCTATTTCCCATGAAGTGATGAGAGCAGATGCCATGATCTTAGTTTTCTGAATGTTGAGATTTAAGCCAACTTTTTCAATCTCCTCTTTCACTTTCATCAAGAGGCTTTTTAGTTCCTCTTCACTTTCTGCCATAAGGGTGGTGTCATCTGCATATCTGAGGTTATTGATATTTCTCCCAGCAATCTTGATTCTAGCTTGTGCTTCATCCAGCCCAGCGTTTCTCATGATGTACTCTGCATATAAGTTAAATAAGCAGGGTGACAATATACAGCCTTGACATACTCCTTTTCCTATTTGGAACCAGTCTGTTGTTCCATGTCCAGTTCTAACTGTTGCTTCCTGACCTGCATACAGGTTCTCAAGAGGCAGGTCAGGTGGTCTGGTATGCCCTTCTCTTTCAGAATTTTCCACAGTTTATTGTGATCCACACAGTTGAAGGCTTTGGCATAGTCAATAAAGCAGAAATAGATGTTTTTCTGGAACTCTCTTGCTTTTTCGATGATCCAGTGGGTATTGGCAATTTGATCTCTGGTTCCTCTGCCTTTTCTAAAACCAGCTTGAACATCTGGAAGTTCATGGTTCACGTATTGCTGAAGCCTGGCTTGGAGAATTTTGAGCATTATTTTACTAGCGTGTGAGATGAGTGCAATCGTGCGGTAGTTTGAGCATTCTTTGGGATTGCCTAAACTGACATTTAGGGCTGGGTAATTCTTTGTTGTGCGGGACATTGTGTGCATTGAAGAATCATTAACAGCTTTCCTAGTTTCTCCCCACCAAACACCAGTAAAACTCTCCTTGGTGAATGAATATACCTTCTCAGAAAGCTAGAAAATGGGCAGCAAAGTGGACACAAAATGGATAAAATAGTGACAGTTTCCAAACCACAGCCCAAGGAATGGAAATCATAGAAAGCTTTTAATGCTTATGCAGTTGAGGAGATTGGAGTTGTAGGCAGCTAAGTCAAGCAAAATATGCAGAGTAGGATATCAGGGAGGAGGGAGCTCCATACAAGGGGCTCTGGAGACCTGGGTATGAGTCTAAGAATGCACAGGTCTCTGAATATTGATCTGTGTGTCCTTAAGAGGAAATTACCAAAGCTGGGCAAAGACCTATTGTGAAGAACTTCATGATCATTCTCTGATGCTCAGACATGCAGAGGGTGGTTCATGTCCCCACAGAGAAGGAAGACACATAGTACATGGGATATCCGTAGATGCCTCAGAAGACTATCACCTCTAGTCAGGTCAAGTTAGTGCTCTAAAGGTTCTTCTGGACTTCAACGAGCAACGTTTAAAAGGAACCCTCAAAAGCACCCAACTGATTTCAATTATTGAAATTTGCACTGAAATAGAATCTAATACTAAGTATAAAACTAGTTCTAGCAGCCAAGAAACTAAAGGGCAAAACAGATGCACACTAAAAAAATTCATTTTTATGCAGAGAAGAAGAAAAATATTACCATAGTCAAGAGAAAAATAAATCAGTAATACCAGACACAGGAATGACAGACATGAAGAAACTACAGGAATATGTTACAAATTTGGTCCCTACACTCAGGCTGTGGAGGAGACCACAACCATGACAATGTGGGAAATTGGCCACACAAACAAGACTCAAAAGGATTTATAGAGAAAAATACAGCGTCTAAAATTAAAGATAAACAGCCCTGAAAGCAGATTAGAGACTGCAAAATAAAAGAATAATGAAAGACATAGCAATAGAAACTATACAAAATAAATACAGGGAGAAGATCAGCAGTCAACTGTGGAGCAATATCAAGTTGCATAACATATGTGTAGTTGGAATCCCAGGGGAGAAAAGAAGGTGGGAAAAATTATTGGGGGAAATCATGGCCAAAATTTTTCCTAACTGATGGAAATTATAAATCTGCAGACCCAAGAAATTCAGCAAATGCCAAGCTGAATATAGATAAACCCACGCACATCAATCACATTGCTGAAACACAGTTATTGATAAAAGAGAAGATCGTAAAACAGGTAGAGGAAAAAATGTATATACAAAAGAGCACATATAAAAATGGCAGCAGGCTTCTTGTCAGAATCTGCACAAGCCAGAAGAACATGAGGACACAGTAAATTTTTAAAAAGCCAACTAAGAACATTTAAACCAGCAATTACAAATATTTGGCAACCCTGTGGCAAAACTACAAAGTGTATTGAGAAAAATTTAAAAATACCCAAATAGAGCAATTTGCTGTCATCTGATTGGAAGGCTCAGTGTTAAAATTTTTTTTAGACCTTTCTAAGTTGATTTTTAGTCTTAGTGCAATTCCAATCAACATCCGAGCTGTTTCTTTTAGAAAATTGAAAATTTCTTTATAAAATGAATACAGAAATCTAAGAAACATAAATAACCAAGACTATTCTTAGCAAGGGAGTGGAATCAATATTCATTTGTAATAAAAGCTATCAACAAATTAGATTTATAAGGGGACTTCCTCAACCTGATTTTGGACATCTGTGGTAAACTAAGGCTAAAGTAATGATTAAAGACAGTTTTCTTTCCTTAGAATCAGAAATAAAAAAATGCCTGCTCTTGTAATTTTTGTTTTCCATCTCATGGAGGTAATAGCTATTGCAGTAACATAAGGAAGAGAATTAAAAGCCATAGATATTGGAAAGGAAGAAACAAATCCATCTTTACATAGACATTATATAGAAAACCCCCAGGAATCTGCAAAACAACTACTAAAGTAATAGTTGAGTCAATTAAAGGCACAGGTTTATTGTTTAATATACAAAAACCAATTGAATCTGTACATATCAGAAGGAAACAACTGCAAAATGAAAATTTAAGACTATATTTTACAAACCAAACCAAAACTAACATAGAATTGTGTGAAACATATGCACATTTTCTTCCCTGACAACCAGAGTACTATACTGGGTGAAATAAAGAAGACCTAAATAAGTGGAAAGCTTATTATTAAAACCAGGCTCAGGGACAGAAAGACTTATTATTGTTAATATGCTAATGCTTTCCCAGTTGATCTGTAGATAGTTTCAATGCAAACCACATAAAAATCCTAAGAGGCACTTCTGAAGAAATTGGCAAGCTGATTGTAAAATTAATATACAATGGAAACCTCAAATAGCTAAAACTATTTTGAATAAAAAGAACAAGTTGGAGAATTTATTCTACCTGATTTCAAGTCTTACTATAAAGCTACAATAATCAGTACCAATAGGCAAATGATAGACATACAGATTAATGGAACCTAAGAGTCCAGAAATAACAGCCACCGAATACATTGCCATTTGATTTTTTTTTTAATGTGCCAAGCATTTTAGTGAAGAAAGGAAAATATTTTAGTATATTACAGAAACAGCTAATGGATATACCATTAACCTGTTTATATCCATTATAAACAGTTAATGGATATGCCATTAACCTGTACAAAAAATAACCTTAAGTGGATAATAAGCCTTAATATAAAATTAAGATTATAAAATTTTAGAAATATTTAGGTTGTCAAAATGCATTATAAAGAAAATGAACCAGCAAGCCACATAATGGGAAAATATTCACAATCATATAAATAAGAAAGGATTTGTATCTAAAATGTATAAAGATCACTTAAAATCAAATATGCATACCCCACATGAAAAATTATCAAAAGATCTGAACAGATACCTCACAAAAAAATATAAGAATGGCTAATGGACACATTAAAAGATGCTCAATGTGCTGAGTCATTAGTGAAATACAACTTATATACAGTATATCTCCACAATAGCTAAAATTTTAAAGGCTAAAAATTCCAACTGTTGACAAGGATACTTGAACTCTCACACCCTGCTGGTGGGGATGTGAAATGTTACAAATACTGCAGAAACTTTAGCACATTGTTCAGAAGTTAGACACACACCTATCAAGTGTCCAGACATGCTACTCCTAGATACTTACACAAGACAAATTTGAATATATGCCCACACAATGACTTGAGCATAAATACGCAAAGCAGCTTTATTCCTTACTGACAAAAAGTGGGAACAAATTGTTCATGTGCATGTGAAAGTATGAACACATTGTAGCATAGCCATACAACAGAATAATATTCCGCGAGTAAGATCTATTATTCTAATACATGTGACAACAGGAATGAAACTGAAAATCATTATACTGCGTGAAAGGAGCCAGAAACAAAATATTATACATTAGCTGATTCTAAAATGCAGAACAGTATAGAGTGACAAAAAGCAGATTACTTGTTGACCTGGACTGGGAACATAGGGATATATGGATCCAAAGCAGCATGAGAAATGCTTTTTCAAAATATAAGTACTCTGAATCTTGTCTGTTGTGGTGGTTTCATGAAAAAAAAAAAAAAATATATATATATATATATATATACCTATAATATCAAATCATATGCATTAAGCAGATTTAGTTCATTAAAGATCTCAATATAGTTTATCTTTTAATGAAGGATATGGTAAACAACTTTATGTCAATCTGACAACTTAGTTAAAATGAGCAAATTCCTTGAAAACACAACTTATCAAAACTGACATAAAACTGTCAGAGTGACAAAGGAACCAGAGATCAAATTGCCAACATCCATTGGATCATAGAAAAAGCAAGAGAGTTCCAGAAAAAACATCTACTTCTGATTTATTGATTACACCAAAGATGTTGACTGTGTGGATCACAAAAAAAAACTGTGGAAAATTCTTAAAGAGATGGGAATACCAGAACACCTTACCTGCCTCCTGAGAAATCTGTATGCAGGTCAAGAAGCAACAGTTAGAACTGGACATGGAACAACAGACTGGTTCCTAATTGGAGAAGGAGTATGTCAAGGCTGTATATTGTCACCCTGCTTATTTAACTTATATGCAGAGTACATCATGCATAATGCCAGGCTGAATGAAGCCCAGGCTGGAATCAAGATTGCTGGGAGAAATATCAATAACCTCAGATATGCAGATGACACCACCCTTATGGCAGAAAGTGAAGAGGAACTAAAAAGCCTCTTGATGAAAGTGAAAGAGGAGTGTGAAAAAGCTGGCTTAAAACTCAGCATTCAAAAAACTAAGATCCTGGTATCCGGTGCCATCACTTAATGGCAAATAGATGGGAAAACAGTGATTGACTTTGTTTTCTTGAGCTCCAAACTCACTGCAGATGGTGACTGCAGGCTTGAAGCTTGGTCCTTTGAAGAAAAGCTGTGACAAACCTAGACAGCATATTAAAAAGCAGAGACTAATTACTTTGCCAACAAAGGTCCGTCTAGTCAAAGCTATGGTTTTTCCAGTAGTCATGTATGGATGTGAGAGTTGGACCTTAAAGAAAGCTGAATACTGAATAATTGATGCTTTTGAACTGTGGTGTTGGAGAACACTCTTGAGAGTCCTTTGAACTGCAAGGAGATCAAACGAGTCAATCCTGAAGGAAATCAGTCCTGAATATTCATTGGAAGGTCTGATGTTGAAACTGAAGCTCCAATATTTTGGCCACCTGATGCGAAGAGCTGACTCACTGGGAAAACCCTGCATGCTGGGAAAGATTGAAGGTGGGAGGAGAAGGGGACAACAGAGGATGAGATGGTTGGATGGCATCACTGACTCAATGGACTTGAGTTTGAGCAAGCTCTGGGAGTTGGTGATGGACAGGGAGGCCTGATGTGCTGCAGTCCATGGGGTCGCAAAGAGTCGGACACGACTGAGTGACTGAACTGGACTGAACTGAGTAGTCCTATACTTATTAAAATAGTTTAATTGATTATTAAAACACTTTCCACAGAAAAACTCCAGGGTTAGATAGTTTTACTGATGAATAAGATCAGATGTTTAAGGAAGAAATAATATCATCTGACCCAAATAGTATATCTGAGAACAAAAAAAAGCCTGTCCTCTAAATGTGAAAAAGATACTACAACAAAAATAGTCTGATAGCCTATGAACAGGCAAAAATATTCTTAGCAAAATTTTACTAAATTGAATTTGCATGTTAAGTCGCTCCAGTCATGTCCACCTCTTTGTGACCCTGTGACTGTAGCCCGCCAGTCTCCTCTGTCCCTGGGATTCTCCAGGCAGGAATACTAGAGTGGGTTGTCCTTCTCCAGGGATCTTTCCCACCCAGGGATTGGGCGTGCATCTCCTCAGTCTCCTGCATTGGCAGGCGGGTTCTTTACCACTCGCACCATCTGGGAAGGCCAACTGGTGATATATAAAAAGGATAAGACATTAGCACTAAGTGGGGATTATTCCAGGATTGCAAATTTGGTTCAGCATTCCAAATCAGTGACTATAGTTAAACTACCATGTACTAAGTCACTTCAGTTGTGTCTGACTCTTTTTGACCCTATGGACCATAGCCCATCAGGCTCCTCTGTCCATGGGATTCTCCAGGCCAGAATACAGAGTAGGTTGCCATTTCCTCCTTCATGGGATATTCCCTACCCAGGGATCTAACCCACATCTTGCATCTTCTGCATTGGCAAGTGGGTTTTTTTTTTTTTTACCACTAGCAGCACCTGGGAAACCCCTAACTACCACAGAGTTAAAAATAAGTAATATAAGATGTCTAGGAAGGCATCAAATATTTTAAAATGAAACACCACCACTCTAAATAATTCATGGGTCAAAGAAGAAATCACAGGAGAAATTAGAAAGTGTTTTAACCTAAATTATAAATTTGAAAATAAAACTGATAATTTTATATAAAGGAGTTAAAAGTGTGCTAGGAAGAAAAAATTAGACTTTTGTGTGTATATTCGAAAATAAGAAAGGTCTAGAATTAATTATATAAATTATAATCTTAAACTAAAAAAATGATTAAGCCAAAAATCAGATGAAAAAAGATGAGTAGAATAATATATATTTGTAAATTTTAATGTAATCAATAGGAATGTGTGTGTGTGTAAACAATGTAAATTTTCAAGATAACAGAGGACAGTGTTAAATCTGGTTGATCCAAGAGGTGCTTTGAAAGAAGAAAAATGCAAAAAGAGGAGAAAAGAACGCATGATGAATAGAAAGCGTTAGCAATTCTCATTTATATCTTATCTTTTTAACATTATTCACCCCTTCTAGGATAATGGAGAACCACTTTTACAATCAAACAAGAAATATAGTGCAAAAGACTCATTTTACAAGTCCTCTACACAAAAGTAAGCATGTTTTCCCAATAGAATTTGATTTAAAAATATATTTCTATTTCTTTTTTCTTTAATAACACATCTCCTTCCTGTGCACAATATCCAAGGTCCTGCGAGGACTTCAAAGAACTTCAGACACAAGTCTTTACTTACATTGGTTGCTAAAATAAACAGTTGAAGGGAAAAAAACCTACATTTAATAGAAAAATAAAACCAAAACAGAAAGGAAATGGTCAGAGAGAGAGGATGAGATAAGGGTACAGCATCATAGAAAAGGAGAGCAGAGAAGTTTGAAGGAGAGAATCATACAAAGTATCTGTTATGTGTCTACGCCCCAGGCTGTGAGATTCTCCAGTGAGTACTCACTCTAAAGGGAGACGGACGCTAAGCCAGAAGCCTAGTAGGTAGACAGATCATATCTTAGAAGGTAATAAGTCAATGAAAAAATGAGAAAAAAGTAAAATATGATAAGATCAGAAGCACCCTGTGTGGGGTAATAGGCTTCTGGAATAACTGAGAGGTCTGGGTGGGCCTCCTTGCACAGTGAGATTTGAGCAGAAACTTGGACGAGGTGAGGGGATGTTCAGATGTCTGGAAGGACTGTTTTCCAGTCAAAGGGATTACAGAGTAACAGCCCTGTGTCAGACATGTGTCTGAGATGTCTATCAAGGAAGAGCAAAGGCCAGGGTCTGCAGCAGAGTAAGGGAGAAGTAGTGGAAGAAGTCAGGAAGTGCCAGGACCCAGAGCTCACAAGGGGCATGTTAAGAAACTGTAAACAGTAGGGCCTTGGCAGTGAAGTGGCCAGATCGGGTGTGTATATCAACAGTCATGGCAGCTGTTGGGTTCAGAGTGGATTGAGTAAGAGGAGAAGCTGGCAGACCAGTCAGAAGCCTGCCACTGTGATCTAGGTCAGAGGTAATAGCAGGTAGGAGGTCAGTAGGAAGTTTTAACAGTTGTTGGCCTATGGATACATTTTGAAAGCAGAGCCAGCACAATTTCCAGGCTGGAGATTATGAGTCTGAAAGAAAGAGGCATGGAGAATGATTCCAAGGTTTATGCTCTGCAGCAGCATGGACTGAAGCCGTTGCTTATCACAGTGAAGGCAGGTAGAGCAGGTTTGAAGTGAAAGAAGAGATATGTCAAGTGGGCAGTGGGTCTGTGGGTCTGCAGTCTGGGGGGAGAGGGCTGGGCTGGAGGAATACATCTGGGTGTCATGATTTATGGGCAGGGATGTCAAGCCACAGCATTGAATGAGCCAATGAAGAGCAGATCTTGAGTCTTGGCATGTGTACATCAAGAAAGAGGAGAGAAGAAAGAGTCACTCAAATTCAGCTGATTAGAGACCTTAATTACATGTGCGCAAGCCCTTTTGCCATATAAAGTTGCCATAGAAGCTGCCATAGGAATGGTACCTCTCACATTCATTTGCTCTGCCCTCACCAGAAGGGAAGTGGTTATGTACAGTGTGTACACGAGGGGCAGGAGTCTCGAGGGACATCTGCCTACTACAGAATACGATATTGTTACGAACCATGCTAGTTGGATATGTATTTTTCACAAGATGTCATTATTTAATAATTTTATAGAGCTTATGAAATGGTTCCTTGGGACAAGATGCTACCACCAAAACTTGATCCAGAAGAAACAACAGTGGAAAAAGCTGCTGACCCTGTTTCACATTGTTTTATACTGAAAAGATATGAAGGATCGCCAGCAATAACACAGGTCAGTGATTAGGGACCTTAATTATGTGTGCACAATCCCTTTTACTTTGTAGTTACATTTTTTGAAATAATGCATTTATTACTGAACCAAACTTTAAACCACAGTAATATTTATTTTATTGTTATGAAAAGAGCAAAGCAAATATATACATTTTTGGAATTGAAAATTCCATAATCATAAGTCATCAATAATCTCAAATGCATTCATACCTATATTGAAACTTTTCAAATTTCATTTAAAGACCACTTCTTTTTCAAAAGTCATTTTCAAATACTGTGTTCACTTTAAAAACTGCAAAAGAAGGAGTAAGTAATGAAGACAGAGATATGATTATGATTCCTCCAGAGAGCCTATGCTGAGAACAGTCCTTAAATCCAGAACTTAGCTCTGCACTTTTTGAGGCAGAATGGGAAAATCCATGAATCATAAAGCTTTTGTGACAGACATACCCAAATATCTGTAGAGATGCTCATTGTTTTCATTTCTGACATCAAGAACTCATCATGGGGAGAAAAAAAAAAAAAAAAAACTCATCACAGGGATTACCACACTGATTAAAACCCATCACTTTCTAGAAGGTAAAACTCATCCTCCTTGCATGACACATACCCTGGCCTCTGTTACGTGCCCGTGACCTCCTCCTCATCCTCGTCTCTTTCCATCTCTTCCTCTAGCTTCTCCTCCACCACCGACACGTCACCCTCCACATTGCACATCGCGTTCTGTGGTGAGCTTCTCTCAAATCTTTGAGTCCACCTGCTGCTTCATCCAGCCTTGTCGTTTGCAGATGGTGTCCCACTGCCTTCACCACTGTTTTCTCTGGGATATATCTCGAGAACCATTCAGATCTTACTTTAGGCCTCACAGTATTGCATGGGATGCCCTTGCTCTGTGCTTGCAAAGCACCTTCTGCTTCCCTGGATTCCCTTATCTTTTGGGGGAAATCTGAGCCCTGGGACCACCTTTCAGAATGAAGTGTTTAATATGTAAAATACACAGGACTATAAAAGAGATCAACTATATTGAAATACAGTTCTAAACATGGACTCCTAAGAGGTTCATGAGCTCCAAAGTTAAGAAGTCTAGATTATCTTGAAAAACTTCAGCTTTTACAGTGGAAAAAATGATAATAAGAGGAGAAAATAAGGCATTAATATAAAATCTCAGCATGTGATTTGCATACAGAAATTAAAACCAATTAAAGGACCAAAAATATGTCTGGATTCCTAGCTATTAATATTTTTAAGGCTCTCTTGACTCCTTTAAAATACTTTATACCTGTGAGAACTGGTGTTTGATTACCTACTCTTTGGTGTTGAGCTATACTGTGTCCAAAGTCGTCCATGGCAGGATGAGATTCAGAGCCCAGGCTGTGGGTGGGAGAGACGATCTGAGGCTGTGGAGCCAAGAAAGCCCCGTCTCCAGATGAGGACTCAGGTCAGACCTTTCACAAGGGCTTCAGCCCGGAGGAGGGGGCTAAGGAGGCAGAGTCCAGCTCCCAGAAAACAAAGGGCACTGAGGGCCTGAGGGCACAGCAGAGAGCAGGAGCCTTCCCGGAGCAGGCCTCTGGGTAGGTGACGGTGCTCCAGGAGCGCCTCCACCAGGCGCCCTGGGCCCGTGCCTGTGACAGGAGGGACTGAGCTCGTGTACCAGAAATTACGGTACTTGAAGCTTACATATCACAGAAATCACAGTGATCGAAATTTAAATACTAGAAATTACAGTCACTTTGTTAACTACTTGTCATTCATTTTGATGATTTTAGATGGTTGGTGGACTCTGGGACAGATTTCAAACAAGATCTTTCTTGGCACCAGTCAGGCCAGTTAATTTGTAAGTTTTATCTCCTGATGTTCTCATCACTGTCACTTATTTATCTTTAATCATCAGACGCTCTAGCCCATGGGTGAGGAGCACGTCCCCTGGAGAGTATCCCAGGGGCCCTCACACTTCGTCCTTGTGGCTGCAAAGAGAACCCAAACCCCAGTGCAGTCACTCATGTTTCCAGCGTTCTCTGGTTTTCCCCTAATCCTTCTTAAAGTGTAGACTATCAAACAAACCACAGCCATTTAAAAATAAGGAGTGTTTCTATATCATTTCATATGAACATTTATAGTGTTGTAAAATACATGGGCTTCAAGCGATTATAAATTGTTTTCTATCAACTTTTGTATCTTATAGTTATTTTGTGTTCTGTTAACACCAAAAGCAATGACTTTATTACTAATCATTCCGCAAATATAATTTTATGCATTTAGTCTAAAAGAACTTGGTATTTCTGTCTTTGAAAATGTCACTGTTTTGTTTTTTTTTCTTCTAATTTTAACTCACAATCCAGCCATCACCTTATTTTTTAAATTTAATTTTGAATATTTCCCATATAAAAATGCAAAATAGAAATATGATGTAACCTATGTATCTACTTCCCAGCTTTAGAAACAAACCATTACTAACACCCAGAAGCACCTATGTACTTCTCTCCAAGAAGTTGTGCCTTCCTCAGGGATCACATTATTTTGGATTTGATGTTTCATATATTCATGCACCCTTAAAACATATATGTTATTCTTAACTAAGATATGAAATTGTGTTCCATATGTGGAGACTCAATTTAAGTGATATCAGATGTACAGTCATACAGCTTAACATTTTTGTTCCTCATTATGTTTGTGAGACTCACACACGCTGGCTTCTCTAGGTATTCACTTTCTCTGACACACAGTCTTCCAATGAATGGATATACTACCATTTAGTCATCCATTCTTTTTTTTTTTCATCCATTCTTATAATTTAAGTTTTTGTCTGGTTTCTCTTACAGTTGGAAACAATGTCCCTGTATCTTTATATACAGGGATATATATAAAGATATATATATTTATATATATATAAATATAAAGATATTTCTGGATTTTATATATGCATCCTTACATCTATAATTGCTACATCTAGAGATGTGAACTCCTTTATGTTCTTAACATTGCAACATTTTTCTCCAAATGAGTTTTGCTGGTGGACCAACCATCAATAATGCTTGAGTTCCCACTGCTGCATTCTGTGGCCTATATTTGGAATTTCCAAATTTTAAACATCAAATTTTAAAAGTACAAAATTGTGCTTCATTGTAATTTTAATATTTTAATATTTCACGGTTACTAATTTTTTTGTAAGTTGTGACTTACTTGCATGCTCATGTGTACAACTTACCTTTTCATGTGTTTTGCATCTGGGTTATTTATCTTTTAATTTTTGATTGTAGGAAGTTTTATGTCTGTTATTCTGGATAAAAATCCTTTATTGGTACTATGCATCAAGATATATCCTTCTAGTCTGTGACTTTTCTATTTTGTGGTGCCCTTTCCTAAACTGAAGTTTTGAATTTTAATATGACTGAAGTCATTGATATTTCCCTCAGTATATTGTTATTTTCTGTAGAATTTTTAATAGATCTTTTCCTGTCCAGAAGTAATAAGGATTTTATCCTTCTTTACTTTTTTCCTAAAGCAATTAAAATTTTGCTGTTTACATTTATTTCTTTAAACCATTTGCAATTGATTCTTGCTTATGGTCTCAGCAAGGAACCTGTTTCTCTGCAGGACTAAGCAGGTGTCCTGGCCCAGTTTAGTGAGTAGAGTGCTGAGTAGTGGCCTGTTGGTTGCAGCCCATTAGTGGAGAGTCACAAGCAGAATTTTTGTGAAGATTAAGTAGAATAGAAAATATAAGAATGAATCACATGGAACCTTAAAGAGATATTTTTATTTTGCAACAAATACTGTGGCCAGTTATGAAGAATAGTGTGAGACAGGCAGATAATGTATAAGAAAAATGCATGTGCCCACCGTGAGATTATCCCATCTTTTGTTCCCTGGAATTTCATCACCTCAATGAGAGGGTGTTAACCTTGTACATTTAATTTTATATTTACCTAATCCACAATTCATTGTAAAGCAAAGTATGGGAGATTTTAGTCTTAGCAAAATCAATAAGTTATTGAAAAATTTAAGTTATGGCAAAATAATATTAAAGTGATGTTTTTCAAATATTTTAGCAATTTTATATATCACTTCAATAGAACCAACATAAATTGCCCTTTAGAGAAGGATTTTTTATTATTAGAAGAAAAAAGACTAATGAAGTAGAAACATGCAAAATCATAATCAAGTTTAAATGCTGAATCTGAAGTTGCAAATAATGACAATGTTGAGAAAAATAATTGAGTCTCATCGGCAAACAGATTTTGTTGAGCCATATTCTAAAAATAATACATTCTAATAAAGATTATTTAAAAGATGGTTTTAACATGTGTAAAGCACGCCAATAAAAATAGTAGATTCTCATGTATAAATTGAAAGGTAATAATGTAAATAAAAGATTGAAACATTCAAAATTTAAGATCTTTTAAACATAGCAGGCTGAAATAGTTGATAATCTCACTCAAACATCTTTTAAGAGAATAAAGATATAAATTACGGGTACTAACTCTTAATGTTATGTGAAAGCTAGTGAAAAAACCTTTTTTGCAGGAATTCACTAGAGTTTCAGTTGTTGGGACTAGGTGCTCACTGCCGTGGGCCCGGGTTCAATCCCTGATAGGGGAACTAAAATCTCATAAGCCATGTGGCATGGCCAAAAAAGGAAAAGAAAAGAAAAAAGTTTATAAATGTTTTTTTTATTTACACACCATGTAGTGAAATAGCAAATAGCTCACCCAGTTTCTATGGCTCCATTGCATTTATTGTTTTAATGATGAATCATTTAATGAACTGAAAGCCATATATCTTACCAGTTCTGTCATGTCTCAGAACTCCTGAGGGTTCCTCTCACCCTGGAGCCTTCATCTAGCAAATGCTGATCTCGTGAACAACAAAAACCTACATGTGAATGCCCATAACAGCTCTATTCGTATCTTCGAAATCTGGAAACAACCAAGATTGCTTTCAACAGGTGAATGGAGAACATCTAGTAGATAAAGATACTAGAGTAGAGCCATGTAGTGGAATACTATTCAGCAATGAAAGAGAACAAGCACAGCATACAGCTCACGAGTCAATGTTCAATGCATTTTGTTCAGTGGAAGCAGCCAGACCCAGAAGTCTCATAGTGCACAATTCCATTTATGTGACGTTCTAGAAAAGGCGAAACCACCAGGGTGGGCATGGGTTGGTGGCTGCCAGGAATTGGAGGAGAGGGAAAGAGCTGCAGACAAAGAGCCTGTGAACTAACATTAGGGAGATGGGGCAGTTGTGTATGGTTCTGCGGTGCTGGCCACAGGACGCTCTGTCATACCCACAGAACTGTACACCACAGAGAGCAAACTTTACTGAACACAAAGTAAGACATAGATCGATAGATACCATGATGGTGGGAAAATCCAGGTTGGGGCGCAGACGGTGACAAGTGAATCTGTGTTATAGACAAATGACATAACTACATTTAAGTAGATGGAGAAAATCAGAAGTGGTCCTAAATTTGGACCTTCATAATCTTGGAAACAGTATTTGGACCAAAGACTGTAAGATTCAAGACAAAAAGAACTGTATATAAGTGCTTTCTATACTCTATTCGGTAAATGTGTCTCTCACCAGAAATGGATTGGCAATTTTAAAACTTCTTACGTGTATACTAGGTTTGAACAAAAAAGTGGGTCTTTGGTAGATAGCTAGAGTCAGGTTTCATGCTCTCAGAGAGAAAGGTTAAGATGAACCCTGTGGTACTGCTTAGATTTGGGGACATTCCAGGAAACTTACGTTGACAGGCACACCCTCCTTTTGTACTTCACAGATACTGTGTTTTTGCTTTTGATTCTGTGGGTTTGTTCTTTTTTTGTTTCGTGTTTTTTTTTTTTTTTTTTTTTTTTACAAATTGAAGGTTTGTGGGAACCCTGCGTCAAGTGAGTCTGTTGGTGCCATTTTTCCAACAGCATTTGCTCACTTTGCATCTCTGTGTCACATTTTTGTAATTCTTACAATATCCCAAACATTTTCATTATAATATTTGTAATGGTGATATGTGACCAGTGATCTCATATCGTATCATCTTAATAGCATGCCACGGTCTTCATAGACCAGGACTTGGGGACTGGAGTCGACGAGAAGAAGGACACAGGGGACCCAAGTCTCAAGTGAAACAAGGGTACTTTATTTGCAGAAACGCATGCTTATATATCTTCATACAAGGCAGCTTTAGGCAGTAAAAAAAAAAAAAGAGCAAAAACAGAGCCAAGCAAATAACAATCTTCAAAGGGCCAGACTACATTCCATATCCTGAGTAAGGGGGGCATAACTGAATAGATTACTTTTAAGTAAAAGGTCACTGAAGGGAGTCACTGAAAGGAATCCAAGCAGGTGCTCTTTCTCATGATCTCAGTCCTGAGAACTGCATGCAGCTCTGCTCGCTTCTGTTTTCCAGGAACTGATAAGGAATAGAGAATCCTTGAGAAACGGCACACAAAGGAAGAAAACATATTGGATCCCTTAAAGTTGAACGTCCCCTGACACAATTCCCCCTTTTTTATTTTTTCATAATTGGGGGTGACTGTAGATACTTTTGTGAGAAAGGCCCTGACCAATTGAGTTTGTTTAGTTTGAACAATTTTAGTTGGAAGGCATTGGTATACTACAAATATAATCACCAGGACAGTTACCATCATTATAGTTCCAGATCCAATACTATGTGTAATGCTTGGAAAACATCCTCAAGGGTCCAGTCCAGATGATTAATCAGTTAGGTGTTCAGCTAAGGTTTCCAAATTGTTGGAAGAGGGCAGACTCTTAGAGAAGGTTTCAAAGATTTCCTTTTGCAACAATTGTACATTTAAGGAAGGATTATTATGTATATCTTGCAAATGAAATTTAATTTGTTCCCAGTTATAAGCACTATGGTTGAACCGAACAGGAGTGATATAAAATTGAGTAGAATTCCAATCACAATTTAATAATACTTGTTTTTATAAATCTATTAATTGATCTCCAACCCATTGGATGGCTGTTTCTAATTCCTGAATTTTATCCTGAACTTCTTCATCTATCTGAGCTTGAGTGGCCCATATAGTATGAGCATCTTTAGTCCAATTTTGAATAAAGTTTTGTGTTTGAATTGAAGTTTGTAAAGCAATGCCTGTGACAGCAGCAGTGGTGCAAATGGCTGTTAACCCCAAAATGCCAAGAATTAGCCATCCAATGAATCGCTTAGATCATCGGAGTCATTTAGTGAGTAACCGGGAGGCAAGTCCTGCCATGGGACCCTCTTCCCAGGGTCGTTGGAGATCTACTGGCTACCACAGACTACGTCAAGATCAAAGAATCAAAAGGGATTCGTTTTTTAGAGAAATAGAGGAATTAAGACAAGTATACAATTTGCAATCTATACAAGTCACAGAATGTAAAGTCTTATTAAATTGTAGGTTCCCTATGGCTGTAACAAAAGGAAGGGGAACACAAGCTTGTATAAAATATGAATGATTATAACGGAAGGAATAGTTACTGTGACTATGACTGGTCCCTGTGAAATATCCAGTCCAAGTTCCAAGTTTTTCAGTACTTGCAGCAAGTTTCCAGATGTCCCATTGTTCAGGCCCAATCCATTTATTAAGGACAATTCGAGGGCGAGGAGGTGCAATTCTGCCGTCAAGCCAGCCAAGGAGTCCTTTGTCATGGAAGTGTTCCGTTGAACTGTTGGTAACCTTCCACGCTATTTGAGTAACATAATCACACATAGTACTGTTAATATCATCTGAGCAGTTAGAATACCACATACCATGGGGTCCCCAATCAACAATGGTGTAATTGGCCACAAACATTAATTTCCCTGATTTAGCTGGACATCTATCCCAATAAACAGGAGTATATTTAAAGTCCTTAAAAGTAAACCCCTTACATTCCAATTTTTGTCCTTTTCCTAGAGTTTTGGTAGCATTGACATGGTTCTCATAAAAGGACAGGGCAGTAAACAGTCCAAGCAATGTGCAGAAGTTCTTTTTTGGAGGCAGGACGAAAGCCCACATTGGTCGACTAACATTAATACATAATTCCACTGGGCCCATTCATAAAGGAAGGATTTCATAGCCTAGAGAAATGTTAATTAGTCTTCCTTCTTCCTCAGGATGAGAGGGCCCCCTCCAAGCTCCAAGGAGGAGGCATATGTACTAGTCATTAGTGGATACGACCAGCCCTGTATCTGTCCATTCTACAACCTGCAATAAAGGGGGGTTAGGTATATAAGCCAAATAAGTGTGGTTAATCAAGTCAGCCTGAGCGGGGGAAGCAAAAGCAAGCAAAGCAAGCATAGCGACAAAAATATTTTCAGGATTCCGAGGCATTCCCTGTTGAGAAACCAGATTTTCAGCTTGATTAGTAAGGGTCTTTATCTGTCACCAAGTAGGGAGATCATAAGGTCAATGACGTAGAGGGCGGCGCTTCTTGGAAATTTTTAAAGCCGCCGTGGCTTGTACTGGAGTCTCCTCCTCCTGGGGATTTTGCCGTTTCTTCTCTATCTTGAATGCCAGTGGCTCCCCTAGGTCAAATCTTCTGAAGAGGGAGCCAGCTGATTTCGTTGGATCCTTCTGGAGAAATACAAGCATACGTCTTTCCCTGTAATATTAATTTTCCAGACTTCCATTGTTTAGTCAACCTGTCTTGATACCAAATGGGCAGAGGAAGGGAGGTATCCTTCAATGCCTCAAAATGTTTTTCTGCTTTTGTCAAAATATCTCCTTGCGGTAAGTTTAAAAAATTTAAAACAAAGCTGTATTAACAATAGTTATAGGATTAAAGAATATATTACATTGGAATCTAGTAAAGTCTGCTCTGGATAAGGAAGATAGAAGTATTCCTGTGTATTCCCCCTTTTTAAATTTTATTTGTAGTTTCAGTGTGTGATGTGCTCATTCAACTATGCCCTGTGCTTGTGGACTATAAGGAATACCTGTAATATGTTTAATAGAAAATGATTGTAAAAATTGTTTGCATTGCCTAGAAATATAGGCAGGGCCATTGTTATAGAAATAGGTGTTCCCATTATTGCAAAGCAAGCTAATAGGTGGGTTATAACATGTCGTGTAGCTTCACCTCGGAGAGGTGTGGTCCATATAAAAGAAGAATTTGTATTGATTGAGACATGTAAGAAGGAAGAGGGAGAAAGTTCGAGGCAATGAGTTACATCCATTTGCTGTAGTTTACTGGGTTGTAATCCTCGAGGACTGATACCTTGTGCAATGGATCAAAGATGTAGGGGCCTACAAGTAGAGCAGTTATTAATGATTTCTGTAGCATGTCGGTATGGAATTTTCCAAATTTGGTGTAATGAGCCAGCGTTATTGTGTAATAGAGCATGTTGCTCTTCAGGAGTAGCAAAATAGACAAGTTTATCAACCTGTTCATTGCCATGAGCCATAGGGCCAGGAAGACAAGAATGTGCTTGAATATGGGTAATATAAATGGGGGAAGTGCAGTTCCTAATTATAGATTGTAGTTCAAGAAAAAGTTGTTGGATAAGAGATTGATTAGAATTTATGGTAGAAGTTTCTATATTTCTTAATACAAAAACTGAATATAAGGAGTCAGAAACTATATTAATATGATAAGAATGTAAGTGAATAACCTGAATGAGAGCATATAATCCATTTTGTTGAGCAGAGTGAAATTTAGTATAAAAGACTTTATATTCTTTGAGAGACCAGAATGAGGCTTTGGCGTTTTTAGTCCCGTCTATATAGAAAACTTCAGCTTGAGGTATAGGTTGTGATGTGACAATGCGAGAGATAATAAATTCAGTATTTTTGAAGAAATTCCAGAGCTTGTTAGAAGGATAATGAAATGAAATTTCTCCAAAATATTCCAGAAAGGCTATTTGGAAATCAGTAGAAGTTTGTAATGCATTCTCAAATTGAGATTTATTAATAGGTACTACAATTTTATGAGGATTGGAGCCAGTTAGAGTCTTAGCTCTATTTCTTCCATTGATAATGATTAGAGTGATCAAATCAAGATAGGGTGTAAGTGACCTTGTCCCTTACAAAATGGGTATAGATCCATTCTATCAGGTATTCTTGTTGGGTAAGGAGTCCTGTGGGACGATGGAGAGAGGGGAGTATAAATAACTCTAGAGGTAAGTCAAGTCTAATACGAGTAAGAAACTGCTTTTGCAATTTATTTTGTACTAAACAGAGTTCCTCTCATGCCTCTTGGAAAAGTGAACAAGGGCTATTTTAATCAGGATCTCCTTTTAAAGTGGTAAATAAATTAGTCAGTTGATAATTTGCAATGCCTAAAGAGGATCTAATCCACTTTATATTGCCTAAAAGTTTTTGAAAATCATTCAAGGTTGATTATTTATCAACACGAATCTGTGTTAGTTGGGGAATAATACGTTGTCTACTAACAACAAATCCTAAGTAATAGTAAGGTGTAGATGTTTGAATCTTTTCAGGGGCAATGATTAATCCAGAAGGTTTTAAGCATTGTTGAGCTATGTCAAACATCTGCTGAGTTTCTAAAACAGATAGAGCTGAAAACAATATATCATCCATATAATGAATAACAAGAAAGTCAGGAAATTGTTTTCTCACAGGTTCAAGGGCTTTGGCTACGCAATATTGACACATGGTGGGAGAATTCATCATTCCTTGAGGGAACACAGTCCATTGATACCGTATATGAGGCCTGATATGGTTAGGATAAGAAAGAGAGAAAGCAAATCTCTCTCAGTCTAGAGGGTGTAAAGGTATAGTAAAAAAGCAATCTTGTGAATCTATGATAATAGTATGCCAGTTTTGAGGAATAGTGGTAGGTGATGGAATTCCTGGTTGCAATGCACCATAGGTTTCATAGTTGTATTAACTTTTCGAAGATAGTTAAAAGACGCCATTTGCCAGATTTCTATTTTTATTACAAAAATGGGAGAATTCCAAGGAGAACAAGATTCCTCAATATGTTTTAATTTCAGTTGTGTATCTATAAGTTCCTTAGCAGCCTCTCGTTTCTCTTTTGTAAGGGGCCACTGCTTTGTCCAAATAGGCTCATCAGTTTTCCAAGTTATTTTAATAATTGTACTGTTTTGTTAAATGAGCAGTGGCCCCTAGGAAAAATGTGTAATATATATTTGAGTTTGCCATTGCATAAGTAAATCTCTTCCTATTAAATTAAGGGGTGCATCTATCACATAAAGTCAAAATGTTGCAGGCTGGCAACATTATATTTGGATATATTTGGGTATATTTGGACACTTTGATAAACCTCTTGTACTTTGGTTTGAGATACCCCTGCAATTTGGCAAGAAGTTCTCTGTGTAGGCCAAGATTTGGGCCATAAATGTTTGGAAATAATAGTAATATCAGATCCAGTATCAAGAAGACCAGAAAATCTTTTGCCATTAATTTTAATATTTATATTTGGTCATGCATATTCAGATACTATTGATGTCCATAAGAATTGCTTTTGATCTGTACTACCAAATCCACCTGTCTGTATACCATTAGAGGAGTTAAAGAAATGTAAGGTAAAAGAAATAATTGGGCAATTTTGTCCCCCTTTTTGAATTGCCATAGTATCTGAGATGACATCATAATTTGAATTTCTCCCTTATAATCTGAGTCAGTTATACCAGGGTGAACAGTAATTCCCTTAAAAGTCAGACTAGATCGGCCAAGTATAAGGCCAAAGGTTTATAGGGGTAGGGGTCCATAAAGTCTGGTAGGTATTCTAGAAGGGACTGCTTGAGGAAAAATAAGAAAATCATTTAGGGCTGGTATATCGATGGCAGCACTGCCAGATGTTTGAGAGAAAAGATGGAGTTTGCCCCTGGTTTTTGTTGATGGGGACCCAGGGAGTCCCCATCTTTGAGTTTCCCGAAATAGGATTTCCCTCAACGTCATATTTAGATCAACATTCTTTAGCCCAATGTCCCCCCTTATGACAGCGAGGGCAGACTCCTGGAGGTTTTTTAATAGTTTTAACTTTTTCTATGCATTTTTTAGGGCAGTCCTTTTTTAAATGGCTCTTATCCCCACAAACAAAACATCCTTCATTCCCCTTTTTAAAAGCAGCAGCCATTGCTTCTGCTAACATTTGCATTTTCTGAGTTTCTGATCCTAAGTTGCCACAAGCCTTCAAATAATAACATTCCCAGTCTTACAAATCGAAGTGATGGCCCTTTGACATTCCTGATCAGCATTCTCGTATGCAAGCAGTTTTTCTAACTGTGCTCTGGCTTCCTCTCCAACAACACTATGGGAGATAGTAACTCCCAGCCTAGCTAAAAAATCAGCATAGGCTTCTTGTTAGGCCCTTGTAATATCTTTGTGTAGCTACCTTTAGGTTCCCCTTGAGGAGTAATTCGATCCCAAGCTTCAAGGGCAACTTCTTTCAATTGCTCATGCAACAAAGGAGAGCATTGTGTCTGAGCTTCCACCAAATTGAATTGCCCCATACCGGTTAACATTTCAAAAGTAATTGGGTTTTGGAGATCACCAGCTCAAGCATTAGAATTGGCACGATCTCCGGCCACATCATGAAACCACATTATCCATTGAAGATATTCTCCTGGTTTAAGAAGAGCTTTTATCAAAATTCACCAATCATAAGGAATAAAATTTCCAATAGAAGATGCCATAGCGTTTAGAAGTTCTTTAGTAAAATGTGAATGAGGGCCGTACATAGTTAGAGCCTTTTTCATTTGTTGCATGTGAGAAAAATCAATGCCTTCATATTGAGGTATTAGTTGTCCTTGAGCCTGAATATTTCTTAACACAGGAAAGGCAAAAAGATCATCAGCCTCAGAGACTTGAGACTGCAAAGCCAGTAAATCAGAAAGCCTTCACCGTGAAGGAGAATGAGTGGATCGTTCATTTTCATAAATATGAGTGCGTGTTAGGGGTTTATCATTGTCATCAAAAAAAGTATCGTTGGCTTTCGTGTCAAAGAGATCATCAGAAGAATCATCATCAGATTCATTTTGTCCTCTAATTGAGGGGACTTTTGGTTTTGTGCCCGTTACAAGAGGAGGAGGAGGAGCGCTTGGGACAGCCGGAGCAGGGATGGTGGGAAAGCTCTGAAACATTTTATGTTGCTCTAATTGGGCCTTCTGTAAAGTCTCATCATCTAATTCATATTCGTATAATAAGCGTTCCACTTGTTGACGAATATTAGGGGGCCTAGAGTTGCCTTGAAATGGCAAGATCACAACTTTAATGAGGGCCTATAAGGGCCAGAAATCTATTGGGATATTTTTTCCCCATCTTATGGCTTGTTCAACATTCTCTTTAACCAGGTTCCAAATTTCTAAATCAAAACTGCCTTCATCAGGGAACCAGGGATTATATTCAACCACTGTTTGGAGACAAGCCTCTATCTGTTGACGTGAAACTGAAAGTCCCTGAACCTTAAATAAATGATGAAGTAAAGTAGAAAAGTGGTGGGGCTTTCCAGCCGTTTGTCCCATAACCCCTCACTTACCCACCTCCGTAGGTCCTAATAGTCACTCCGTCCGCTTGCCAAGGGCATTCACCACGTCCCTGTTCAGGCGCCAATTGTCACCGTCTTCATAGACCGGGACCTGGGGACTGGAGTCAATGAGAAGAAGGATGCAGGGGACCCAAGTCTCAAGTGAAACAAGGGTACTTTATTTATAGAAATGCATGCTTGTATATCTTTATACAAGGCAGCTCTAGGCAGTAAAAAAAAAAACTGAGCAAAAACAGAGCTGAGCAAATAACATCTTCAAAGGGCCAGACTACATTCCATATCCTGAGTAAGGGGGGCATAACTGAATAGATTACCTTTAAGTAAAAGGTCACTGAAGGGAGTCACTGAAAGGAATCCAAGCAGGTGCTCTTTCTCATGATCTCAGTCCTGAGAACTGCATGCAGCTCTGCTCGTTCCTGTTTTCCAGGAACCGATAAGGAATAGAGAAGCCCTGAGAAATGGCACACAAAGGAAGAAAATGGCACATTGGATCCCTTAAAGTTGAACGTCCCCTGACAATAGTGCAACAATTTTACAACTTGCTAAAGGCTTAGAGTATGGTGAACATTTTTTAGCAATTAAGTGTTTTTAAATTGAGATATTGACGTTAGGCATAATACCATTGTACACTTAATGGACTACAGTATAGTATAAACATAATTGTTATAGGCACTGGGAAATCAAAAATTTGGTGTGACTCACTTTACTGGTGGTATTCATTCACTTTTATTGCTGTAATCTATTACCAAGCTCTTAATATCTCTGTTGTATCCCTTTATTTTAATACATACATATATGTGTGTGTATAAATGTGTGTGTATATATATATGTATATTCAGAAATATATGTAGCTATGTAGGTACACAGGCTCCCCTGGTAGCTCAGACAGTAAAGAATATGCCTGCAATGCAGGAGACGTGAGTTTGATTCTTGGGTGGGGAATATTCCCTGGAGAAGGGAATGGCTGCCCACTCCAGTATTCTTGCCTAGAGAATTCCAGTTACAGTTCATGGGGTCGCAAAGAGTTGGACACGACTGAACAGCTAACACTTTCACTTCCTTTTCAGGTACACATGGGTTCATATACACTCCTACATACATTTGAAGCATGTCCAGCTCCAGAAGGTTGGTTTAAAATGCCCTTCTCCAATAGAAGACATTGTAAGATCCTTGGAGAAATGGCTAATTCTGGGGTTGGAGCAGGGAAAGTATAAAATAAACCCTAAGCTCCTTGAAGTGCCCTAGGTAACTGTAGTCTTGTCTGAGACACCAAACTTCTTTGGGGCATGGAGGCTTTCTCTCCACCATGGAGGGTTACACCCAAGGCTCAGTCAACTCAAATGTCAGCCTTCTTTGTGTCTCTTTACAACCCCATGGACTGTAGCCTGCCAGGCTTCTCTGTCCCTGGAATTCTCCAGGCAAGAATCCTGGAGTGGGTTGTCATTACCTTCTCCAGGAGATCTTCCCAATCCAGGGATCAAACCCAGGCCTCCTGTGTTGCAGGCTGATTCTTTACTGTCTGAGTCACCAGAGAAGCCCCTAAGAAAACTAGAGGTCAACTTTGCCAGTGTAATCATTGAGGATGAAAACAGCAAAGAAAAACTAGGAGAAGAGGCTTTGGAACTAAATCATAGGAGTCTCGTCCTTGGCTGTTCTATGTTTGCTTTTCATCCCTTAAAGCTACACCTTCAAGTCTTTTCTGTTTAAAATTACAAGCTTTTGGAAGCACATTCCTTTGAGATATATCTGAAGACTTAATAAGAGAAGTACTCTGACAACCTGATTTTTATTAATGTCAGTAACTCAGTCACCCATATTTTCTTTTTTTCTAAGTGTGAGTCCAAGTTCCAGAAGCAAATACATTCCTCACTACACGTAAGTAACATTTCTTAATGTTTTAAAAATTAACTAGATTTACATCTGTATTGTAGTTACTTTCAGCTCACTCATGTTTGTAACTCACTCTTTAAAACAATGTACACTTTCTAGCAGATTTCTAATGTTTTCCTAGCATGGTGCCTGTCGACAACTTTATCAAAAATGTGTTAAAGATTTTGATAAAAGAAAATGTTAGCACTTTTTTCAGTTTTCCCCAATTGGTTATTTTATGAAATAAAATACCCTGGATACTCCTCATATGAGGTGTTGTCAACCAGAAAGACATTTACACTTGACGTGGAAGCTGTAACGGGCTCACATGCTGAAGGGCAGGAAATGCAACCTCTCGCTTTTCTAAATTTAAATCTGACTTCCCGTGGGTGGCACGGAAGCGCGTCGCCCCCCACTTGGGTCTTCTGTGCTTTATACTGGAGAAACACCTTGTGTTTTAGCGGTCTTGGGCTGCTGGCACGGCACGGCATAGACTGGGGCTGCTAACAACAGACGTTTATTTCCCGCAGTTTTGCAGTCTTGACATCAGGGATGGCCCAGGGACAGTCCTCTGCTGGTCACACGTTTGTGTCCACATGAGGTGCAGGGAATGAGGGGCTTATGGGGCCCCTTTCATAAGGACCCTAATGACTCAAGTACCTCCCGCCTCCTGATACCATCACCTTTGGGTGTTAGGATTTCAGCATATACATTTCGTTGGGGGGACACACACATTCAGACCACAGTAACTGGGAACAAAGTAAATCCAAGAAATGGAGGAATCTGGGCCTTTCATCTTTGCTCCCCCACCCGCTCCCTCCCACCCCATTACTCTAGCCTCGCCTGCTCCCCAGCCGAGTTGACTCCTTTTTCTAGGAGTGGCCCCAGAAATGCCTCCAGGACACCCTGTCACTTCCTTTGCTGGATTGGGCCTTCTCACAGGCCCGGAAGGCACCTGCTGGTTTCCCAGAACCCCAGGCCTGTACTCCTTTCCGTCTCCACAGGCGCCTCCTCAGCTCTGGGACCCCGCACCTGCCCTGCCCCAGGCCATCTCCAGGCTCCAGGCGAGGACTTGGCTCATGGCTGCAGAAACAGCCTGCTTCTCTGCTCAGAATCACAGGCCAGGTGTTACTCTCACTCTGGCCCAAACCGAAGATCAATTCTTACTCTAAAAAAGAAAATCTCCTTTCTTATTTTTTAAGTCCAATTGTTCCCTCACCATGGTTAATGTATTACATTTTGAATTTTGATCTGTTTTGGCTAGATTTCCTTTGCAAGTTAGGGTATGTTCACCTATGTTTTCTATGTTTCTAATAAAAAATATAAAGAAGTCTTTTCATCCCAACAGTGGTTGCGTGCAGTCTACAAATGCCGACGACATTGACAACCCCTGCGGAGACATCACATCTCTCGCCCAGCCTCGTAGCTCGGAAATCCTTTATACAAACTCAAGTCGGTGAGTTCCACCTGTGATTATGCCTCTTACTTTATTATTAAGGAAGAAACGTGGTCATAGGCTTTGCAGTGAATGAAGCAATAGAAAAACGGCCTTGAATAAACAAGTTCCCACCGAATAGTGCAGGAACTATATTCAGTATGTTATGATAGAATCATAATGGAAGAGAATATAAAAAAGAATGTGTATGTAACTGATTCACTTTGCCATATAGCAGAAATTCGAACAACATTCTAAATCAACTGTACTTCAATAATTAAAAAAACAGAGAACGGCCTGGTACTGAGCACAACTTAAGAAGAAAGATACTTGTTTCCTGAAAGGACTACAGTTTCTCACAAAGGAGATTGCAGTTTTGAACACTGACTAACCTGGGTTTACATCCAATGTTTTATGTATGTGTATATGTATATACATATTTGCTTTCACTCATGGAAATACTGAAGCTCAGAAATTGCTTCATTAGGATCATTCACAAGACACACTACAATAAGCTGATGTTCTCTGTGTTTTTTTTTTAAAAAATTTGTTGGAGTAGATTTACAATGTTGTGTTAGTTTCTGCTGGAAAGCAAAGTGAATCAGATATATATATATAGATATCTATATATCGATATCTATATATTCCACTCTGTTTTAGATTCTTTTCCCATGTAGGTCATTACAGAGTATTGAGTAGAGTTCCCTGTGCTGTTCAGCAGGTCATTACTAGTTATATTCTTCATATACAGTAGTGTCAGTACAAGGGCTTCCCCAGTGGCTCAACAGTAAAAGAATCTCCCTGCCAAGCAGGAGATGCAAGCTCAATCCCTAGAGGAAGAAACGGCAACCCATCCCAGCACTCTTGCCTGGGGATGCCATGGACAGAGGAACCCGGCAGGCTGTAGGCCATGGGGTTGCCAAAGAGCTGGACAGAATCAGCGGCTAAACAACAACAACAGTATGTGTATGTTAATCCCAGTCTGCTGTTTACCCCTCCCAACCCTTATTCCCCAGTCACCATAAGTTTGTTTTCTGCATCTGTGACTCTGTTTTGTAAATAAGTTCATTTGCACCATTTTTGTTTAGATTCAACATATAAGTGATAGCATGTGGCATTTGTCCCTGTCTTACTCCACTCAGTCTGACAATCTCTGGGTCCAGCCATGTTGCTGCAAATGGCATTATTTTGTCCTTTTTATGGCTGAGTAATATTCTGTGGTAAGCATGTACCAAGTTTTCTTCATTATGCCACTGAGCTGTTACACATCACTGCTGGTACACCTTCAGTTTCTGTGATGACTGGAAGGCTTGCAGAAGTCCTGTAAGCCTGTAGTGTGAATCACCAACAGTATTTTAAATGTCAGTTGCTCTGTTTTTTTTTTTAAACATCCGCTGTGCCAAAATAACAAACCAGCTCAGTTTCACATTGGCGTCCTTCATACCTGTTCTACATCCCCTAATAGTTTTTAATTTTCATGTGTTACACATTCTGACACCCTAATTCTTTTGACTACTTGACCAAAGTAAACTGTTTCAAAAGTAACTTTGGTTTTAAATTCTCTCTATAACTTACTGCATTGAAGAAATAATAGAGTTGTTATATTTCAACCAATAAGAAAGAGAGAAAGAAAAGAAGAAAAAGTACATAAAGTATTCCAGGTACTGTACCAAACACTTAGCCCTCACGTAGCTTGCAAACCTGCAGGGCCAGTGAGCTCTGCACCCCAGTAATGACAGTATAAGGCAGGATGGAGTGAGTCTCCGGGGAAGCAAGTTTAGTGTTCTCGATCTTGGTTGTACGGAGAGGTCACTTTTATCCACAAGCCTTGAAGGCTGTGACGTTTTAGCTGAGTCCTAAGGAAGGATTTATCTGTTCTGATTCTTGCCTAATTTCTGCAGGGAAATGATTGCAATTAAAAGTAGAAATTCAAAAAAAAAGTTTAAGAGTGAACATAAGAATAAAGTCAATTGAAAATATTCTTCTGGCACCAAATTTTCTAGTATTTTTCCTTTGAAATATACTTTTGAATTTTGAAGTGTTTTATGAAACATTCTTTCTGAATGTATTTTTCTGGATCACTCTTCATGGAGAGCAAAGAGCAGTCTGGCAGCATTTTAAAAATTGGATGTAGAACATGCTATTTAACTTGAGTAAGTTTGGGAGCATGCCCTTCCACCTCATCTTGATGTTAGTATTTTTAAGAAAAGGAAATTTGAGTGGATCATGTAGAATTGGACATTAACTGTACTTACCTGAATTGGGCACTAGAGGGCCTCCAAGGTTGCAAAGTTTCTTCTTTGGGTGAGGTTTCAATTTTTAATAGAATTTTAATGGAGCATAGGTGGTTTAGTGGTAGAAGTCTCACCTGCCCCAGGGGAGGCCCGCGTTGGACTTCCCACCCATGCAGCCGCGGCATCCCCTTTAAGGATTCCCTGGTGGCCCAGACAGTAAAGAATCTGCCTGCAATGCAGGAGACCTGGCTTTGATCCCTGGGTCGTTGGGAAGATCCCCTGGAGAGCTGCGGCTACCAACTCCAGTATTCTTGCCTGGAGAATTCCATGGACAGAGGAACCTGGCGGGCTACGGTCCATGGTATCACAAAGAGTCGGACATGACTGAGCAGCTAACACTTTCATTCACTTTAGCTTTAAAAAGTTAAAAAGGCTTTCCATTTTTATTATGAGATATAAATACAAAATATGTAGTGTCATATGTAAAATATAAAGAAAAATAACAAGGAAATGCCTGTGTCCCAGGCCTAGCTAAGCAAATAGTGTTTTATTCACATCTTTTAAGCTGCCTGTATATTCCTTACAACCGCATCTCCTGTGTTTACTTCCCCAACCCAGAAGTCATCACATCACTCTTCATGCTTATCCTCTGCTTTCTTTGCTTGGTAGCTTTGCTACATATACTTGAATCTCTAAACAAAATACTGTGTAGTTTCTACAATACCACACTGAGCCAAGTACAGAAGATGCATGCAGTGTGATGTCATCTGCATAAGGTCCAAAACCCAGAAACGCGTAAACTTTACGCGTAAAACCAATAGAGTACCATCCTACTCAAAAGCAAAGATGACTCTTCCTTGGTTTTCTCACCTTAAACTTTCCTAAAGGTAAACATCTTTATGAGATCATCTTTAAGGATCTCCTCATAACCCATGCCACTTAGGCCAGGAACACTGCCTGCCCCCCACCTTTCAGTGGAAGCCGCATTTCAGACAGAGTCAAGGCTACAGACTCTTGGGTTCAGTGGTTGGAATCGCCAGTTTCCCCAAAAGGTGAATGCTTTCAAATGTTCCTTATTCATTGATTTTGTATTCTGGGAACCAAGTCATTTGAGATGCCCAGTGTATTGGTGGTGATTATGCTAATAGTTTTAAAATTAACTTTTAAAATTGTAGAACCGAATCTGGTCATTATAGAAAAACTTACAGAAAAAAATTAATAAAAATATAACTAAACTGTCACATAAAAAGCATAGCTGTTATTAAGATTTTGGCATATTTCCATCTGCATCCTTCATCTTCCTTGTGTGTATTTATACAGCTATGATCATGCTATATGTAATTTTTACTGCATTCATTTTATAGCATCATCATGGGCACATGTTATTATGAACTCATCATAATTTTTTATTTGTGTAGATCATAATTTTTTTATTTTTATAGATGTACTGTCATTGACTTCCAGGGGGCTTCCTGGTAGCTCAGCCAGTAAAGAATCTGCCTGCAATGCTGGAGACCCCAGTTTGATTCCTGAGTCGGGAAGATCCCCTGGAGAAAGGATAGGCTACCCACTCCAGTATTCTTGGGCTTCCCTGGTGGTTCAGATGGTAAAGAATCCTCCTGCAATGTGGGAGACCTGGGTTCAGTCCCTGGGAAGATCTGGGGGAAGATCCCCCAGAGGAGGGCATGGCAACCCACTCCAGTACTCTTGCCTGGAGAATCCCAAAGGACAGAGGCGCTTTACAGGCTACAGGTCACAAAGAGTCAGACATGGCTGAGCAACTAAGCGCAGCGCACACAGCACTGCCTGACTGTGCACTTAGGTTACATATGTAAATGCTTTCTGTTTTTACTATCATAAATAAGGTCAAATACTTTTTAAGTGAGTCTTTTTCATAACTTGGAGTTATTTACTAAAGGGAGACTTCTTGCAACAGACTATGAGGTCAGAATACATAAACATATTTACAGGGGAACCAGTTTACATCCAGTGTGTGTAGTCACCCTTCAGTGCTAGCATTTAAGCTCACCAAATAGCGCCTTCTTTTCCTTCCAAATGTGCTTATTATAAAAACAATTCAACTATACTTGTAAAAAGCAAAATACCTCTTTCTTTCATTCTGTCTCAGTACTGAAAGTTGATGCAGTACTTTGCTGCCAGGCCTGCGTGAATGTCTGTGTGTAGGCAGCTACACACTGTTGTGTGTGAGGTGGGGAGGGGTGGGGCGGTATAAGATTGACAGGTGCAATGGACATTTTCCTCAGCAGAGGGCAGGGCTGTGGAAAATCCTTTTTAATGGCTGTGTGACATTCCACTGCCAGTTGTAGTTTATGTGGGCCAAGTAGTTATTGAAATTTTTCTATTGTTAAAAAGTACAGCAATAAACAACTTCCACATTATCTTTGCACAATCATGCATACATTTCTTTTGGAACAAATCCCTAAAAGCAGAATTCTTGCATGAGTTTTGCATTAAATTTTTTTTTTATTTGGTAGGCATGACCTAGTATTAAAAGATATTCAGAGTTAAGGAATTCAAGACAGTAACTCAGTCTCCACTGAAGTTCCTAACTGTCTCACTTGAGCCTCCTTTGGAAACCAGAATCCACAGTAACCACTAGATTCAACAGGAGTTCTGGAAGTTCAGGGAACTGAGTAGGAATTAAAAAAAAAAAAAAAAAAGATACAAAGTCACTCCTCACTTACAATCTGTGTCAAGCAAGCAAGGGAAACATAAGGAACCCCCAATTTTTTCCAAATCTATTCTTTATCTTTCTCCTAAATACTAGATCCATATTCTTTGCAAGAGCATAATGAACAGGGTGGAAGACAAGTTTTTTTCTGTTAGTACCTATCTTGTGGTTCCACATGGTTTCAAAACAGCAGATCTGTGCGAGTCAGGACCCCAAAGCATGGAAGCTTGCCCTTTCCTAAGAAAAGGGAATGCGGTTTTCTTCTGAGAGGGACTGCACGGGCTGTCACTTCCGTGCGTCTCAGCTGGCCCAGCCCTCCCTGGTCTCACCCGGGAGGACAGGAGAGGGGCACAGGCAGGTGACAGAGCAGAGCCCGCGCCCTCTGACCCACACCCAGCCCCACCACACCCGGTGCTTTCCAGACCACCGTTTCCCAAACCAGCTTGCTGCTTCCACCATGCTGCCTTCCACTAAATCTTAGTCTCTTATTTCAGGGCTTCACCCAGTGTCACATTCACTGTGCCTTTACCTCAGTCATCTCTCTGATGAAGCATTTGCAAATAACAAGGAATTGTCCAAAGTGATCCCAAGGCGGCCATGGGCCGAGTCCTGAGCCGGAAGAGGGGACTGCCCTGCCCTCCTGGGTGTGCTGCACCTTTAACAAAATCTTAACCACAGCCCAGCTTCAAGCCAGGCTATGAATAGCAGTTCCTTACATGAGCCCACACTTCTGCCTTTTCAGAGAACTTTCACATCGACTCTCTCATTTGTTTTTCAAAGTAGTGTGATGAGGCCAAAGGTGGGGGGGCAGGCTCTCTCCCCACTTCACAGATGAGGAGGCTGAGGCAGAGCAAATGATTCAGGAGCCCCAGACACTCATTTTGTGAGCAGTTAAGAGAACAGTGCTCCCACTTCCCGGGGCCGCTCCAGCCAGTGACTGCTTCCTGGGGCCTCAGTCCTGCTCTGGTCGGGGCTGTTGGCTCATTTCTGTGTCCCCCTTTGGATGGAAGAGGTGAAGGTTCCCTGAGAACAGAGGGAGAAAAGCATGTCCTGTAGAGCATGATGATGATAAGAGTGAAGCTAATTCCTGAGCAGATCCTGGGGCCACAGCATCTCATTATATTCAGGGACACACAACCCAGTGACCAGAACCACTCTGGTGCTATTTGGACTTCTCAGCTGCTCCCTCAGCCTTCCCTCCCCTTTTCCCCACCTTCCCAGGCCTGCCTCCTCCTCCCCCTACTCTTGCACTAGGCCAACACTTTGCCCAGATACCCTGGCCCCACGCTCCCTGTAAGGGAACTGTGAATTTCCCCACCCCGACTTGGGCAGAGGTGGTCCAGAAAGCCCCCCATCCTGTGTCCAGGGCCACAGGGCGGGGTGCCACACTGGAGGCAGATGCCAGCCCCAACACACTCAGCGCAGCATCTGGCTTATCCCTCTCTGATGCCCCTGCTCCTAGTTTGCATCAGCCATCTTTGCCCAGTTGGGTTCTGTAAACCTCTAGTTGTACATTTACAAAATTTCCTCCTTAATGTGAAAGCGATCAGGAGCCTAGCCTGTTTGAGTTCTGCTAGATCTGTACCTGACATAGAATAGCTCTCGATAAACAAGGGTCCAGGTGACTTGAACTTGCACTACACTTAACCCAGAATAGGTGCCGCTCAGCTGGAAGCCTGGGTTTCAGGGCCCTCTGGGGCCCCTCAGTTCCATCACCTGCCAGCTCTGTTGTCTCTGGGCACATGGCTTAGACTTGTTCTCAAGCCTCAGTGCCCACATCTATCCCATGGCATGGTCCCAGGACCAAGGACATGGAGTGTTGTGAGATTAAATAAATCAGCCCATGTAAGTGTCACAAAGGGTATGGGCTCCTGAGGATTAGTGGGGTCTGTGGCACAGACGGAGAGCATGTTCATGCTGGAATTCTCACCCATGTATGCATGACTTATAACCTACATATAACATGGTTTCTCATCCACATATGCATGACTTGTAACCTACATATAACGTGGTTTCTCATCCACGTATGCATGACTTATAACCTGCATATAACATGTTTTCTCATCCACATATGCATGACTTATAACCTACATATAACATGGTTTTCTCCATGTTTCCTTTATTTTTCTATTTTTCTTTTAATTATATGCCATCTGGGCCCCTTTTTCTAACTGATTTACTAAACTTCCTTATATTTCTCAAGTTATTTAATTTCTATTTTATTATGCTTTGTTGAGCAAAACCAATTAGTTATAAACTTAGGCAGTAATTTATTCAGTTACCCATAGTGGACCAACCCTAGGCTTATTTTGGGAATCTGGTGCCAAAGAAGGTGTTCAGAAAACTAGCAACTATGGAGCAAAGACAAACATGAAGACCACTTATTTTTAAATGGGTTCCTGCTTCCCTTAGCTTTCCTTAAATGAGGGAATGGGTCTGATCATACAGCTGACTTGGGAATTCTCTCAGAGCCTGTACTTTTCAGTGTCTTTCATCTGAAAAACCTTATCACCCATCAGCCACAGGTCTATTGAGCGTCCCCCAGAATCTGATCGCCTCTAGTCTTGTTGCACTTAAGATGGAAAAAAGTTCCCCTTTGTTGTCCCTGAAAAAGGGTTAAATGGAATAGATTCTAGAAGCAGCGTGGGTGAGGACTTTCACTTTCAAATATGTGGCAGTTTATTATGCAACTGCATTCATTTCTCAAGCCCAAGCATCTTATCACTAATTCAGCCCTCTAGTTCATGTTTGTTATTTTTAGATATGATGTAATATAATATCATTATTATAACATGACGTAGAATACTATTTAACATCAATAACCTGTATGCCACAGGTAAATCACAAATAGTTGGATGGTGTTTTAGATCCAGCCCTTCTTGAGCTTCCATCTTTGACTTCTTAGTGCTCTGATGGAAGGCTGTGACCTTAGAGGCATTTTCATCCTGCAGGTGTTTTAGAGGCAGTGGAAAAAAACTCTCACACAAAGGAAGGGGGTTTCCTTCATAACATGCATGGAACCTTTGATGAATTCGGGGAGAGATATAACACATGAATGACTTTGCCCCACTTTTTGTTCCCACTCTGACATACAGCTGCAATTATAGGAGAAGATTCCAAGAAATCCTGAAGGGTCCTGCCTAGAATTTGGCAGCGGTGGTTCACTCACCCAGGTCCCTCCAACAAAGCTGAAACCTGAAACAGAGACTTCCAAACTTGAGTGCACATGAGAGTTATCTGGAGAGATGAAAAGAAAAAAACACAATTTCCAGCTCACAGCACTTACTGATTAAATTAGCATGTCTGGTGGGTGGGAGTCAGGCGTTGGTACCTTTGAAAAATCCCCGAGTTGTCAGGCGCAGCAGCGTTGGGAAACCATCTTACCTCTGTCCAGCTGCCTGTCCTGGATCAACTGCGTTCTTCACTGCCAGACCGCTATTTCGTACATTTCTTATTTCTTTCAAATCTTGTATTCTGACTAAAATTAGTTGAGCACCTACTAAGTGCTAAAGACTTGCCAGCTGCTTTTACCTTCACTGAATCGCTCTGATCCCAAGGGCCCTGGGAGGCCGCCCAGGGCTCTCCCCACTTCATCTCACAGCTGGTGAAGGGGTGGAGGCAGGCCTGGCTCCCTGGTTTCCCAGCCTCACCGTACCCATTAACTTGCACCGCTCATTCTGCTGTGGCCCTTGATGTGCTGCCCTTCCCTTTGTCTGCATCGGTGTCCTCTATTTTATTGCCTGAGAGCCAGCTAGTCACAGACTGATGTGCTTGGAAGAGACACAGAATGTTCATCGGTGCACGCCCTGCCCTCTATAGTCCTGTCCCCTCATGTGCTCATGCCATCACAGAATCCATGCCCGGAAGGATCCCAGAGCACCTGCCTGCCCACAGACACAAGTGGGATCTGGCCTCCCTCTCGACTGCAGCCTTGAGCGTGGTCCTGTCAGCCTTCTCGTAGCTGATGCAGCAGGGCTTCCGGGGGCTGAGTCTGTGTGCGGGTCTGCGAGTCGGCAAGCAGAGTCAGAGGCCCAGGTCTGAGGCCCGGCCCCCGAGCGCTCCCATTCCCTGCCTGCCCGTCACCTGCCGCTGCATATGGGTATCCTCTCTGAAACTGTTTTGACAGTTCCTCCTGCCGTTAGTGGTGCTTGGAGGTCTCCTTGTCTTATTGGACGTGTGGACTGGATGGGATCAAACCAGGGGCCCCTCAGAGGAGCAGACCCTGCGCCTCCCATGGGACTCAGGCCTCGCTGCTCCTTACCTTGTGTCTGGGCAACCACGGAGGATGAGGGCCCTTGCCGAGGGATGTCACGCTCCCAGAGGAGGGACCAGGGAGTGGCCGGGGCAAGTGGACCTTCCCCTCCTTACTGTGGCACCAGCAGGACCCTGAGAGCTGCACTTAGCAAAGAAGGGTGTTATTTGAAGTGCCCTGTGATTGCAGCGAGCACGTTTCTGCTCTTTGAGATACAGTCTCAACCTCACGTCTTCCCTCGCACCTGGGGATGAGGTCCTCTGTCTCGAAGCACTTGGACTGGCCCCACCTCTTCCTCAGGAAATGATCCATGGAAAGGGTTTTGTATGCTGTAAAAATGTCAAACAGTAGTTATTATTCACACACCTCTGAATTACCCATTAGAATATTTGTTTTGGATGTTTGTTTGCCTTTATCAAGAGGAATTTCATACCCACATTGTAAAACCTGCCATACATTCTTGTGTTTTTCTTTTACTGTCTCTGGAGGGAAAAGGACCAGGATCACAGAGGAGTATGCGGAATTGAGCTAAATTTCATAAACTTTATGAAGTCAGTACGTTAGTGGTGGTGAGAAAGAAATGTTATTTAAGAATCATGCTTGTGTGTCCTCCAGCATTGGAGTCGGCCCCACAGAGCTCTGCTTGGGAGCCAGGTCTGCTTTTTGGTAAGGAAGCATGTCCACCTTCATTAGGAAACAGAGCTCCATGGTGGATCAGGTATGTAAAACACATGCAAATTCAAACAGTAGAGAAACATGGGCTGGAAATAAGTTTCTTCAGCCCGAGGCAAAGGCTGTTACCTACTCATCTCTGCCCCCTGCCTGCACGCTTTCCTGTCTGGCAGTCCGACTTCCAGACTTTAACGTGGGACAAAACCTTTAGATTGTGTCCTTCTTTATGTTTTCATAATTGGGTGCTGGTGACCGTGACTCTTTCAGAGATTGTTGTGTTCATTTCCTTTCTTCCCCTCTTTTAACTCTTTCCTTTAGCTCTGCAAATATTCCAGGATACACTGGTAAGGTTCATTTCACAGCCACCCATCCAGCAAATTCTGATCGTCCATCAACGACCCCCTCACCAGATTCAGAAGTGCACCAGTAAGTATGAATCCTATTACTCAATGTGCTTGGATATATTGGGGAGGGGGAAATTCTAATGATGATTATTCCATTAAAGAACAATTAAGTATTAGGAGTAAATTCACATTGTTTAAAAAATAGGGTGTCAAGTCCAAAAAGACAGAAGAGTTCATTTTCCCACTGTTGTGACTAGAAGGCATGCATTAAGAGATTGAAAGCATCTTAGGGGATAGCATCTTAGCCTCTTGGACTCAACTCTGCATACTTATCACCCTTCTGCATTATCCTTAGAACATGCATGGAACATACTACATGAGACACACGTTCACTTCTTGTGAATAGCCATCTTACTTTTCATAAAGGACAACATTCTGTTAAAAGCCATATATATATATTTAAACACCATTTTGCAAATTGAAAACAGGAGGCATTTGATGGGAGGTTAGTGCAGACTCCATGCTTTGAAGCTGCCAGTGAGAAGCAAGGGGTTATTGCTCATTGTATCTCAACTTTGAAAACATTTGATGGAAGTCCTGCCTTTCCAGTAAGGTGACACGGCTCTGAAAATGCAAATGCACCTTAGCCAGATCCAGAGGCTGGCCTCACGCAACTATAAGCTCTCGAGTTAGGTCAGTGTGCGTCTGGGAGGGGAAGGACGGCAGTCCCCCCAAAGGGTGCCTTTCCTCCTTTGTTGGTGGAGGGTGGAGAAGCCATTCATTTCTCAAAACCAGAAAGGTTCCTTCTCCAGTCTAGAAAGATGACTCCACCTCTGGGCAGCCTCACACCCTGAGCCCACCCCAGGCTTTGTGTGGTAGCTGTCGGTTACTCAGGGGCCTGCCTGCCCTTCACCTCCTTCTGTCTGTGCTTCCTGTCTTCTTGGCACCAACTGTAGCTCTAGGCACAGGTAGATTTTCAGTCAATGAACTGAAGGCAAATAAATGAAACAAAGGAAACAGTGCTCACAAGGATTAACCATTCCCACTCTCTCTGTTCTGGGCGTCCTTTTTCTCTCTCCCTCTACTCATCTCTTTCTCTCTTCATCTCTCCCATTCTGTGTATCATTAGTTGGAGAATATATGAGGTTATGTGTTCTTATTTTATTTCACATGTCTTTTTTTCTCTCCATTTTGCTAGTGTCTTACGGAAAGGAATGGCAGTTGACCTCTTCCGTCACCAGGGGCCGCTCTCCCGAATGGTCACAACGGTGATGCCCTACAATCCCTTCAATAAGAAGGATAAGGAAACTATCAGCTACTGAAAGGGGCCGGCCCTGAGTGACCCCCGAGCCTGGGAGAGGCGCTGGGTTTGGTGTGCTGGGGAGGCAACAGAAGCCAAATAAAGGCACGTTCTCAGTGTGTCTGGCTGGGCCTTGACCAAGCGGAGCTCCAGCTCCAGAACCACGTGGGCGTGGAAGTGGACTGTGTGAGATCCCCCCTTTCTCTCACACGAGGCTGTATTTGTGTCCACGCGGCTGTGGATGCCATGAGCTTTCATAAACCTGAGCTTGTTCTTCCTGGCAACCCTGCAGTGGGCATTTTGCAAATATTTTACTATTTTATGAATCAGCAGGCTGAGACTAGGAGAAGGAAAATATTAATCAAAGGTCACGCAACTCATAGTGGAGTTAGAACTAGAACCCAGCTTTCTGAATTTAGAAACCTTTGCTGCTCCTTTTCACTACAGATCAAATAACCTTCCCTGACTTATTAAAAAAAAAAAAACAACCCAGAGACAGAATGCCTCTTCTCCCAAGAGATTCAGAATGAGCTAGGAATCCCGCAGAACTCCAAGCAAATGTGTAAATCCTTTGGAGGTAGTTTGGCCTTGCTGTCCCTTCAGAAGGGCAAAATCAGATGTTTTTGCTTGAGGATCATGTGTTGGCTCAGCTGACACCTACACAGACTTGGGTGCTGACTGCTGCTCTTCCTGGCTGCTGCCTTCTGCCAGGATACACAGGAAGGCTGCCGTCCACCCTCCTTCTGTGCTATGGAGCTGATCGGCCTTCACAGAAAAGTAATGGCTTCACCTGAACCCAATCTCGCAGCCTTAATTATTTTCAGAAAAGAGCAATTCTGTCAAAAAATCTGACCAAAACAAAAATCTTCATCTCTTGGAAGATTCTCACCCAAACACAGATGGGAATGATGAGCCCTGTCCAGGGAACAGATGAATGCAGGGACCGGAGATTACATTTTGCGGTAAACATCCCTGGCAGGCCACTTTGTCAGGAGGCATAGCTGCTCCAGGTCCAAGGCCTTGTTTATCATCCTGGGCCTTTCTGTAGCGGGGCGCCAGCAGCGCCCAGTCCTGACGCCCCACAGCTTTTGGTAACTGTTTGCACCCTCCATGCCGCCGACCCCTGGACACCCTTCCAAGGACTGAGCACCTCCAGAGCTGCGCCTAGAAGGACAGTGGCCTTGTCTGCAGAGTCCCGGGACCACCTCCAGGAGAGGTGAGGTGGCAGCTCTTCCTTTTCACTGTAACTAGCTCAGACTTCTCACGCGTAAAGGTCAAATACAAACCGTGCTCACCACAGATCCAGAGTTCTGGCCTGACTGACTACTAGAACCTCTGAGTGTAGTCCTATGACCTGGGTTTCCATGGTCAGCAGTTCAACTGAAAATCATAAAAATCAAGGAAGAGATCTGCAGGGATTTCCATCTGCTCATCAAGTTCTGAATTGGGTCTTGGTTTATTCCGACGGGCTGGGAGCCAACATCCCTGTTCCTCCTCAGGGCAACCTCTCCCCAAGAGGCCTCGGCTCCTGTCCCCAAGCTCGGTCTTTCTGACAGTTACTGCCTCAGCTTTTATTTATCCCCAGGGATCACACACACACACACACACACACACACACACACACACACACACACACACACACACAACCTATGCGGTTTTGTAAAACATAGGTGGAAAAGAGTGTCAAACATTACTAAATAATTCACTGGGAAGAGAAAATGCATTCTAATGAGTTTATTCTAGCAAATAAGGATATTACAACATAATATTGTAAAAATATTACATAAGTACTATGAAGATATGACACTCATGGGAGAGCAGAAGAGAAGGTCTAGAAATGGACAGATAAATCATTTTAAACCTGAGCCCAGGACAGATATTTTTTCAATTGATGATACTGTTACGTAGTTAAAATAGAAAGTGTGAGGTGAAAGTCGCTCAGTCGTGTCCGACTCTGAGACCCCATGGACTGTACAGTCCATGGAATTCTCCAGGCTAGAATAGTGGAGGGAAAGGCTACTGGGAAGATCCCCTTCTCCAGGGAATCTTCCCAACCCAGGGACGGAACCCAGGTCTCCCACATTACAGGCAGATTCTTTACCAGCTGAGCCACAAAGGAAGCCCTAGAATAGGAAAAAGGAGTCCAAAATGGTGGTAGCTAAAAGGCAAAGAAAGGGGACAGCCTGTGAAAAGGGAACAAAGGAAAAATCCACGGACCAGAGTGAGAACCTCAGGTGGAACAAACACGCCCCCTTCCTGGCTAGCGCTAATTTGCATAGGGCAGGCTCAGGGGGGAGGGAACAAAATGTTTAAAAAGAAGGAGCCTAGAAGGGCGGAGGCCTCGCCTTTGGGGTTGGCCTGAACTCATGCCTCAGGGTGTACTAGCCTTTGAGAATAAAACGCTGAGCTGTAACAGAGCATAACTGGTCCGCCATTTCTGTTGCAGCAAGACAGAACCAAAGAAATTACACACTCCCCAGTACAGAGACAAGTGTTTGGAAACAAAACAGAAAGGAAGATCCATGTCTCAGCCGTAAGGGAAGGAGAACCGCTCTTACAATACAGCTTTAAATGGATAATTTACAGCCTCAGTCAGGCGACCTCAAAATTCAGGAGAATTGGTTTATAACGTGGATAGTGGGAAATTTTTCCAAAGAGACCACTGAAGCCAGAAATAATGAAGAAAAAAAATAACTACTTTTAACATCAAAAATACCACCAATTCTTTTTTTCAGACAAGACTGTTGGGAAAGTATATCAGATAGAAGGTTCATATCCTTATAAAAACAGCCAATAACTAAAAATACTATACCAATAGAAATAAGGCAAAGGATATTAACAAATACATTAAAAACCTCAATGACCAATAAATATTTATACCTCTGAATATTAGAAAAATAGGGTGGTATTTCTTTTTTTACCCATGGTCAGTGCTCATGGGAAGAGGTCTGTATCTTTAACTTCTGCTAGTTGGTCTTGACCTTACTAACCCTTTCCATTTGGAAAAGTGTCCCAAAAGTTTTTCCAGGTGATACAAGTTCAGACTTAGCAATTTCATTCTTAGGATTTTGTCAAGCAAATAATTTCACCAGTGAGCAAATATATTTTACAAAGAGATTGAAGGTACAGCATTTCATAACAGAAGTTAGCAACAACTTAATGCTCATCAGGAGAAGATTTACTAAACTGCTGTCCATGAATATATAAAAATACATGTATTAAAAGACGATGGAGTTTATTATCTGTGTGTTTTGTTATCTCTGTATTATTTTGTTTATCTCTGTATTTACATCATGGAAAGACATACATGCAATTATTGGCAAGTGCCAACATCAGATTTACAGCGGTATGTATTTTGTTATCTTAATTTTATACATGAACATGTAGAATAATGTAGGAAAATGTAAAAAAAAGTTAAAAGTTTTAACTTTTATACTGTAAATACAGTAGATGTGTATTTCTTTAAAGTTGAAAATTTTGAAAAGTTATGAAAAGACTATTTTTAAAACTTCTATCTTTAAAACTTTAAAGACTATCTTTAAAACACACATACATTTCTTCTATGAATCAAGTATCAGGAAAACATTTGTCCCTCTTGAAGAACTGGTGTCAGAGTGTGAGAATTATGTTAGCCATTTGCCTCAATATATTCTAAAATTTGATGATTTGTAATACATACACGAGTGAAATTGCAGTTCCCATAAGTGGAAATGCTGAAATGGGAAGTACTTCCATTTCCCCATGCCTGCCAGGAAGCTCAAAGCCTATTAAGTAAAGAAATTAGCTTAGAGCCCAGGACAGACCTGAACCAGGCGCCTGGTTCAACATGCATGCAGGCCTCTGCAGTCCTCTGGCCCACGCCCAAGTCTGCGACCACTGATTCTGTGGGACAGTGTACCTGCTTTTCCCTCTTTCCACATGGGTTCAGATTTTTCTGTTTCTACCGAAAGAGACTTATACTTTAGGGGGAGGCCTTCACCCTTGGGGAAACTTCTAGGATATACATTACATTAAGTGTTTAATGTTTCTCCATTAGTGTTTCATGCAACAACAAAAAAGAAAAAACACTGGCTGAGGAAGCAAAAGTCGAAGCCAGGACCGAGTGGTCGAAACTGCCCCAGTCGCCTCTGTTGGGGGCACCCTCCAGCCCTGTTGATCCTACCCAAAGCAGATTGGTGGCAGGAGAGAGTCAATCACCCTGCAGCAGGCATGACCTGATGACCAGGACTGTCTTCTAATAAATGAGAATATTCTACAGTAGATTCATTTGTTGCCCCTTGGCCTAGGGTAGACTGGGTGGTCTTCATCTCTGGGAATCAAAGAGTTCTGCTTTGTGATCTGTAAACTAGCATATAAAAGGTGAATAAGAAAATGCAAAATAACTACAGTGAACTAAGATGCATTTCTCTTGCAAAATACATTTTCAGGATTGTTTTTTTTTTTTTTTTTAAATCAGCTTTGAAAATGCTGTTTTTTCATCTCCATTCTCCTGTAAAGCCAGGGAGGCACAGAGGCATTGTGGCTACAAGCATGAGTTTCAGAATCAGCCTGGATGGGGTCCAAGTCCTGGTTCCCATACTGTCCACATCAGCTGCTTCTTGGCTCTGAGGCCCACTTCAGAAAGGGAGGGAGTGTAATATGCTCCTGTATTCACAGGAGGCTCCCCGGACAAGGCAGCGGTAAAGAATCTGCCTGCTGGTGCAGGAGACACAAAAGACGTGGGTTTGAACCCTGGGTCAGGAAGATCTCCTGAAAGAGGGCATGGCAACCCACTCCCTGGAAAATCGCATGGACAGAAGGAACCTGGCAGGCTACAGTTCATGGGGTTGCAAAGAGTCAGACACGACTGAGCACACACACTTTTATTCATAGGAATATAGAGATGGTGCTGTGATTGCAATCACACACCCAGGTGTGATGGTGGCCACAACAGTGCTGAGAACCTCATTCTCTGAGACAGTGGAGATGGCCGTACTCGTCTGGTGCACATTCATCATTCAACAAATATTCTGAGATGAAACATCATGTGAAATGAGATGACTGAGGTTCGGGAGCTGTGGCCCTCACCCACCATTCACACCAGCAAGCAAACAGGAGCAGTGGAAAATGTAAAAATGTGTTGATTGTGCTAAGGAGGCACAGATAGTAGCCATGTGCCCATCTCAGTCAGACATGTACACAAATTAAATCCTTATTGTCATAAACTGAGCAATCTTTCTTCAAAAACACTACTCTGCATTTTTAAAGGTAAAAATATTTCCTATCGTTAGACAGGCCTTCTTGTATATACACATACACACAAATACACTTAAGGGATCATCTAGTGGAACTAATTTATCTGCCATAAAAAAATCGTGGTTTATCCAAATTAATGCTGTTCTTGAAAATGGGAATAAATTATATTAGCTTTGGGGAGGGGGGAGAGAGCAACTGCTAAACTGTAGGAGTACTGGGTATCCAGTAGGTTCCCATTAATTTTTTAAATTTTTTTCCCCAATTATTTTTATTAGTTTAATTTGTTTAATACACTATCATGCACGGGCAGTATGTGGACGCCCTGATTTTTAGCATTTTTTTTTCTGACTTTGACTCACAACCAGTCCTGTGTTCTATCCAAATGGTTCACACACTGCACTATGGTTTTATTTGATGTGCTTATACTTTCTTACTATGGCTGGTTTTGAATGCACTCGCTGTCATCAAAGCAGTTCCTCCAGCACAGGCTCCCCACGCCCTGGTGGAAACTGACATGAAAGGCGCTCCCGCCCTGCGCACCGTCTGATGGCAGGTGCAAAGGAAGAGGGCCGCCCCCACAGGGCGCTCACCCGGAGGGGTTTAAGGGCAAACCCCACTGCTTCACCCTTCTAAACTGTGAATGCAAACAACTTCACTTCCTTGCATTCCACTTTGGAAATAAAGTGTCACATCAAATCTGCAGAAATCGTCTTCTGTGGGCAGGGCCAGGAGGCAGCAGACAGAACAGCCTGCAGCGTGTGCCGAGTGGGAGGGCTGCTGAGGAGGGGGGCAGGCAGGCCCGGGTCCTCGGGGTGGTCGGGTGTCGGTGGGGAGAGCCCTGGGGACCTGCCCAGAGGAGAGCAGCCCTGGGCTCCCAGCAGGGCAGATCTGGGGAGGGGGTGAGCAGCAGGGCGGGACTGCCCTGGTGAAGCAGAGTTGAGGAAAAACCCACTCAGGTTGCTGTGCAGGGAGGCCTGAACAGTGACCCCATGGTCTAATTTCTGCAGATCAGAGATTTCAAACCCATCTCACCAGACTGGGTCAATATTCTCCAGCATTTAATGTTTCAGGGCCACTCTTTCATCTCAACTAGTTACCTAAGAGGACAAACACAGCGCCTCTTCCCAGAAATGATCACTGAAAGTCACGGTGTATTGAGCAAGATGTCTTGGGGGTTCTTCCTGAGATAACGAAGAGGCTGCTGCAGACCCTTGTTCAACATGGAAGCTAGACCAAGATCCCAAGGTCACAGTCGAGAAGGACCCTTGGCTTCCAGAGACACTTTGGCCATTGGGTCCCCTCTGCTCCTACGACTTTGGCTCTGCTTACAGGGCTTCACTCCCTCAGCCAAACTCTGCTGGCAGTGTGGACATGGCAGGAGGGGGCACTCTGGCTCAACTGCCTGGACCCACCAGGGTGGAGGTTCGTGTAAAATAAATCCAGATTTTGAAGACAGGTTCAGTCCCAGAGGTGCTGACAGCCGTGACCAACACTGATGCAGACAGAGGGGCTTGCGGCTGCGCCGTGGAGTCAGGCTGCCGTGCACTCTGACCCCTGGCTTTCTCTTCCACCTATTCTGCCATCCAGGTGCTGAATAAAAGTGTGTGTGTGTGTTAGTCGCTCAGTCGTGTTTGACTCTTTGCGACCCCAAGGACTGTAGCCGGCCAGGCTCCCCTGTCCATGCAATTCTCCAGGCAAGAATACTGGAGTGGGTTTCCATTCCCTTCTTATGTAATCCTTTAAAAACTCAAGTAAATTACCTGAGATGTAACATGGTACTGTTGTATAAAGCGCTGCAGCACATCAAAGGATGGAACTTAATCGTATCTGCGAAACATTACAATCATCTATTTATCTATTATCTATCTGATAGCATCTGTTGAGTTTCTGTTCCCTTTGGGAAAAGCGTTCTCTCTCCTAATTTGTTAATCAAACTAAGGTCAGCACTATGCACTTTAGGTGATCCGTTTTATTGCTTTTGCTATTTAAAAGAATATGTCTCAACTCCCGTCTCATAAAGGTCACAGAAATCTTAATGCACTTCTAAAACCAGAGGACTAAGAGGCTCTGCTTTCAACACAAGTTAAAGTGTGGTGATGCAAATTGCAGGAAATCAGTGGCCTGTATCTCTCTAAGAATTATTTAATGATGAACTTACCCGTTGAAAAATAAAAGGATCTCTCTGGGGTCAGCAGGGAAATACACAAGGGGCTTTCAAAGAGACCTTCTGACAACAACAGGGGGGCGGGGGACGGGGGGCTAAGGTCCACATGCCCTGTGGGTGGGGTCAGGATAGCCTTGAATGATCAAGACCTGATCCAAGGTACTGGGGGTACCGAGCAAGCCAGTTTCCTGGAATGGTGTTTGTGTGTGTGTGTCTGTGTGAAGAGGACGACTGTGCAGGGGTGCCTGGCAGCATGTTGGGTGTAGGGGCCTGTCCCCTCCCTAAGTTCCTGAGGGGCAATCTGGTGGAGAACACCCCGCCCACATGCAGTTCCTCCCAGCAGACCCAGGTGGGGCTCCTGGTCACCCGCAGAGGTCTGGGCGCTGCCTGTTTGAGGAGAAGAACACTGAGGTGTCCACGGACCCAAGTTGGAGATACATCTGCAGGGGCCAGTGAGGGAGGCCCTGCCTGGCCTGTGGGCAGTGCGGCCGTCCTCCCACGGGCCGCGCGGCCGTCCTCCCATGGGCCTGGAAGGCCCACCCTCGTGCCGGGCACTGGGCTGCCTCCTGAGACGTCCCCCCTGACTCAGGGGTGGAGACCACCACACCATGGAGCTGGAATCACCTGACATTTCTCTAAAGTCCAGGAACCTCTGCAGAACCTTTTGCCCTCTTCTGCTCAGAAGGTGAAGTTAGCGAAGGCGGGGACACTGTTTGTGTTGCCTGTGGTTTGATCACAGTTCCTTTGAATTCTTTATGGCTTGCCCTTCGGGGTGCCTGAAGCGGGCTCCTGAGAGAAACTGCTGTTCTTCAGAAATCCTCAGCCCTCTTCAATCACGGCGACCACACCCCTCCCTTCCCCACAGGCCCCACCACCCAGAGGTAAACCTTTCCATCAGAAGCAACTCTTGTAAGCAACTTTTCACTTCCTGCTTGAAAAGAAAGCAAGGTCTGAACTGGAGGGAGACTAGGAGAAGCAGGACAGGGCTTCCCTGGGGTCCAGAGCCGAGAACCCATCCTAGGTGTGGGGGTAGGGGGCCCCAGATTTCCAACTCTGCTCCTTATGGGGCTCCTGAATGTGAGAGCAGGGCATTTGCTTTCCCTAGGTTGACGTTTTCTAATTCTGAATGCTGATTTTTCTACTTTCCTAAATTCACACACATATCCCATGAAGACAATGACCTATCCCCTTGAGAGGGGACTGTGAGTCCATGAGACCCTCCCTTGTAGCCAACCCACCAGCCCAGGTCAAAGTCAGTGTTTGCCCAGAGCAGGTGGGCTTGGGGGAGGGGAGACCGCATGGCCCCTGCTTTGATTTGTGGCAGGAAATTCATGTCCTCACGTTTCTCACTAGGAAAATGCTGGGTGGTTGAGGGGATCAAAGGAGAGAATATTCTTAGGTAACTGGTGCCTTAGAGATATTGAATAATACTAATAATTATTGTTATTATGAAAAATAACGTTCTTCTTAAACAAACTTAGCTTCCCTTCTTAGACTGGAAGCACTGTTCATGTAATAACAGGCCAGTCTCCCGCCACTAACCATGTCCGATGGCTTCCAGCCCCGCTCAGCCTCCACAGTTTCAATGAGCCAGTGATTCCACAACTCACCTCGAGTTGCAGCCGGAAGCTAGGAGTCCTCCTACATCCAATTTGAATTCACTTGTTCTCTCTTCCTACAGCTCTCAGATGAGCCCTCCTATTTCCGTGTCTGCTAATACTGCGTTACTAAGATTTTGTATTTAATATATTATAGCGGCTGTCACGATAGGATCTGTTTATGTGTGTTCCTTTTCCATTCCTTGAAGTCTAGAATCTTGTTTTATTTCTCTCAGTATCAACCAAGTTCTATACCTGAAAGTGAAAGTCGCTCAGCTGTGTCTGACGCTTTGTGACCCCATGGACTCTACAGTCCATGGGCTTCTCCAGACCAGAATACTGGCGTGGGTTACCGTTCCCTTCTCCAGGGGATCGTCCCAACTCAGGGATCAAACCCAGGTCTCCCTCATTGCAGGCGGGTGCTCTACTAGTTGAGCTACCAGGGAAGCCCAGGTTCCATACCTAGCCAGGCACTTATTAAGTAGTTAAAAATATCTAATAATAGTGCATGGGTGGGTGGAGGGCGGGAGGGAGGGATGCATGGATGAATGATGGATAGTTGGATGAATGGGTGGATGAATGGATGGGTGGATTGATGGGTGTATGGACAGGCACGTGGATGGATGGGTGGGTAACGGTTCAGCCTGTACTCTGAGCAGTTCCCGTAGCAGAAGGTGAATTTGACCCTACAACCAATAAAACTGAAAATCAGGATTCCTTGTACTTGTTCTTCTCTGGCTGTGCCTCCACTTCCTCCCTCCGTTTGTTCCCTGTGTTTCCTCCCTCAAAGCACTTTCCTCTGTCTTGTGCTTGGGTGCTCATCCTTCCTACTCTTGGCTTCTGCTTCTCTCTGCTCTCCCATCCCTGCCTCGCTGCCTACAGTTTGAATCTGCTGCTCCATCCCCACTAGGGAGCATTTGGAGAAGCATCTAATTTCTGCTTATTGCTGAGAAGAGGTAGCTGCATTTCTCCCTTCCCAGCTGGGGGACCTTGAACTTCCTGAAATCACATGTATGCAAGCATGCACACACATCTGGGACACAGAACAGGTTAAGTTCTTCTATTTGAGCTTAAGAATCTTAATTAACAATAAGACCATATATCGCCAAGGGCTAAATTATATACTGAAGATTATACATATGTTGGAGCTTCTGAGAAAAGAAACTTTCAGGTCAAGGAAATTGAGAACGACCTTGAAATATGCGGAAATGGATGAAAATAAAAAAGAATCGCAAAAGTCAATTTTAAAGATTATTTATCTCCAGTACAATCTCACTAACTTGGACCCAATCATCAGGATTCTTAAATAATCTTACTATACTTTCTCTGAATTTGTAAAGTGAAGATGTAAAGAACACTGTAAGAGGAATGATGAATGTGGACTGGAGACCTCACCTTGAGTTAAGTAAAAGTGGGGGAGCAGACAGAAGAGAAGAGATGCAAAGGAGTGAAAGTATCGCCAGCCCGCATGGGCCAGGTCCAAGTCATATTTCATTTAATTACCCAATCTACCCTATGGGGGGCAGTATTATTTCTTGCACATTACAGACAAAGAACTGAATTCAGACAGGTGCCCAAGGCTACACCCTGCTTCTTGGTGGGATGAGGAATCTAGCTGGTGTCTGGTTTCCTCAAAACACTTGGCATCTGTAGATCTGCTACCTCCAACCCTCTCAGACAACTGAGAAGTTTTTTGCAACTTGTTTGTGCTAAGTCACTTCAGCCATGTGAGCTCATGGACTGCAGCCTGCCTGACTTCTCTGTTCACAGAATTTTCCAGGCAAGAATACTGAAGTGGGTTGCCATTTCCTATTCCAGGGGATCTTCCAACCCAGGGATTGAATCAGTGTCTCTTACATCTCTTGCGTTGGCAAGTGGGTTCTTCTGCAAACTATATTTAATAAAGTACCACTCATTTTAATTGTTAGTCAAGGAGAAGAAACTAGTTCTTGGAAATCACCCTGTAATTCAGATTTTACCTTTCAGATGGAACTGCCAAATTCCTTCAAAAAAGCAGCACCTTACTTCACGTGTATGTTCCATTCCAGAAAAGTGACTGTCCTCAGCCTGTTTCTCTGGGCATGAGATCCACCTTCCTGGATGTAGATACATCCACCATCTTTCTTTTGTATCTAGTTCCTTGTATGTCTCTATCTTTAGCATGTTGTGTGCTGTGCCAACTGGTCTAGCTCCTCAGTTAAGGCATCTCAGGTTGGGGGTCTCACTTCGCACAGTTAGGTTCTGGAGGGTGGGTGAAATGTGGTCCAGTCACAGAGATAAGCAGTGTGAGGAAAGACAAGGTGCTAGGTGTAGCTAGGGAGCTGTTAGAGAGGAATGGAAAACAGATGATGCTTTGTGGGGGTCCATGACTCTAGCGGTTCACTGAGGGAATGGGAAAGGAGACTGTTCTAGGCGGAGAGGAGGCAGAGCAAAGGAAAAAATACAAGTCTGCACTGAGCAGGCTTCCTACATCATGTGGACTGGCAGTTCTCAGACGTTTGAACTCAGGATTCCCCGACACTCTTAAAAATGATGAAAGTCACCAAGGGCATTTGCTTGTCTGGGTTATGTCATTCATGTTTACTGTATTAGAAGTTAAAACCAATAATTTTAAAATTTGTTATTCATTTTTAAAATGTCACAAGGTCATTGCATGTGACTTCTTATGAAAATAACTATATGTTGCAAAACAACAAAAATTAAATGAGTTTCATTGTTTAATTTTTGCAAATCTCTTTGGTATCTGGCTTACTGGCAGACAGCTGTATTCTTGTATCTCCTTCAGTGTTGCCAATCTGTGGCAACAGGTGCTTTTGGTTGAAATGTGCAAGAAGAGTTAGGTCTCACATAGGCAGTTGGTAACGAGAAGCAAGTCTTAACAGACTTTTTAGACAAGTGGAACTATTCTTCTTCGATTGTATGTAAAAAGTGAACCCGTAGTAGTTTCTTCAAGCTTAATTACAATGTGGAAATTGAACCATAGTCACACTTTGTGATGGTCAAGCTGAAGTCCACTCCCAGAATTCCTCTTCTAGTATGTTTCCCGTCAGGACAAGCTATAGGGAGTTTTTCTCCCCAGAGTTAAGGCAGAAGGGAGGCAGTGGCATTTTGGAACTCTGTCATCCAGATGTTCAAAGACTCGTCCATCAAACACAAGGAGTGGAGGCCATTCCGCCAGCCTCCTTTCCTCCTGGGTGTGTGTGTGTGGTTACTGAGGAAGGACCTGAATTTCCCAGGAAACCTCACCACTAAGAGCAGAGGCAGCAAGAACAGGCACAGTTTCCCTCGGGTCCTCATAATGCTCCAGCTCCACCTGGGGGTTCCAGCCTGCTCACAGACACGCCTCCGATGGCCCCCCGTGGGTTGGGGCCCCAGCCTCAGGCGCGGGACAGCTTGTGCAGGCTGCTCGGCAGCGCCCTTCTGTATTGGGTTCATTGAAAACGGTGTGTGTGTGTGTGCATGCGTTTAGTCGCTCAGTCACGTCTGACTCTTTGCAACCCCACGGACTGTAGCCCACCAGGCTCCTCTGTCCTTGGGGATTCTCCAGGCAAGAATATTGGAGTGAGTTGTCATGCCCTCCTCCAGGCTGTGTGTATGTGCATTTGTACATATACACCTGTATGAAAGTGAAAGTTGCTCAGTCGTGTCCGACTCTTTGTGACCCCATGGACTGTATAGTCCCTGGAATTCTCCAGGCCAGAATCCTGGAGTGGGCAGCCTTTCCCTTTTCCAGGGGATCTTCCCAACCCAGGGATCGAACCCAGGTCTCCTGCATTGTAGGCAGATTCTTTACCACCTGAGCCACAAGGGAAGCCCATACATCTGTATATCTACATACAAATATACATGTATACACACACACGTATACATCTACACATATACATATATGTTGCAGGTTCTGCTTTTCTGGTTTGTCGACTGAAAACAAATCACAGGCTAGAAGTTGATAATTATGTTTTATTCAGTGGACTTTCTGAGGACTGAAGCCCTAGACACCGCCTCTCAGATAGCTCTGAAGGACTGCTCTGAAGAAGTGGGAGGAGCCAAAATATATAGGAGTTTTTGCAACGCAGACCAGGCAATCACCACATGAAGAGATCACGATTAATTAAAGAAAACTAGACATCTCAAGTTAAAGAATTCACTGCTTGTCTATATATGGGCAGAGGCAAGAGGCTGGGCACGCTGAGATCACCCCTTTGATCTGCACCTCAGACACCCAGGCCAGTGCCCTGTGCTTCGCATCCCGAGTCTGCTCGGGGTGCACCTTGGGGAGGGCGCTGGCCGCAGTGGATGATGGTTCCATGGGCTTGGCAGTGGGCAGTCCGTTTCTTTCCATCCTGAGTTCTCTCCGGGCTCAGCATCTAGTGGCTGTAATGTGATGGCTTGACGGCTGCAGCATTCTTGGTGTACTGGTATGGCAGCATTTCTCGTCCTTAAGACCTCCTTCATCCCAGGTCTGATACCTCTGTAACATCCTCCAGCGTGCTCTATCACCCTCTCTCCTTCATTCTATTCCTCAGTGTTGCTCGAGGACAACTTAAAATACACATCTGCTTAACTTGTTTTTCTAAGAGTCCGTCTACCTTCAGGACAAATCCTAACAAATCCCAGAACAGACCCTCAGCCTTCAGCAGGACAGCCACGCTGTTACGTGGCACAGACCCGACCTTTCTTTCCCGGATCAGGTTCTGCCTGCCTCCCGCTCATTCCACATCACCATCACAAGGTGGCCAGTTTTGTTTACACCTTCTTAAGAACTCTCTAAATGAAAGTGAAAGAGGAGAGTGAAAAAAGCCGCTTAAAACTCAACATTCACAAAACTAAGATCATGGCATCCAGTCCCATCCCTTCATGGCAAATAGATAGGGGTGGAGGGGAAATGGAAACAGTGGCAGATTTTATTTTCTTGGGCTCTAAAATCACTGTGGACAGTGACTGCAGCCATGAAATTAAAAGACGCTTGCTCCTTGGAAGAAAAGCTATGACAAACCTAGACGGCATATTAAAAAACAGAGACATCACTTTCCAACAAATTTTCATATAGTCAAAGCTATGGTTTTTCCAGTACTCAGGTATGGATGTGAGAGTTGGACCATAAAGAAGGCTGAGTGCTAAAGAATTGGTGCTTTCAAATTATGGTGCTGGAGAAGACTCTTGAAAGTCCATTGGACGGCAAGATCAAACCAGTCAATCCTAAAGGAAACCAACCCTGAGTATTCATTGGAAGAATTGACGCTGAAGCTCCAATCCTTTGGCCACCTGATGCAAAGAACCGACTCATTGGAAAAGACCCTGATGCTGGGAAAGATTGAAGGCAGGAGGAGAAGGGAGTGACAGCAGGTGAGACAGTTGGATGGCATCACTGACTCAGTGGACATGAGTTTGAGCAAACTCCTTGAGTTAGTGAAGGACAGGGAAGCCTGGCGTGCTGCAGTCCACGGGGTCATAAGGAGTCAGACATGACTTAGTGACTGAACAACCATAACAGGAATTCACTTGCTTTGCCTGGAAGGTCTGCCTTTCCTACAAACTTCCTCACCTCAAACCTAAAGACTTGGCAGTAGTATTCCAGGCCCTGCTAACCCCCTGGTGGAATTAATTATTCTATTATTTTTGCTGCATTTTGTACATATATCCATTTACTTAATAAACTCCTTCATAATTGTTAAGCTGTATGCCTGTCTGTCCTGTAACGCTGGAAGTTATGTCCTATAAGGGTAGAAACATTCCCTAGAGTATGCTGAGAACTCAGTGGGTGTTGGAAGAAGTAAACTGAGGTTCAGGCCTGTGAAGAGAGATTGAAAGTGAAAGCATTGGTTGCTCAGTTGTGTCCAAGTCTTTGTGACCCCACGAATCCATGAAGATTGAAGAGCTATAGCCCACCAGGCTCTTCTGTCCGTGGAATTCTCTAGGCAAGAATATTGGAGTGGGTTGACATTTCTTTCTCCAGGGGAATTTTCCCGACCCATGGATCAAACCTGGGTCTCCTGCATTGCTGGCAGAAAGAGAGATTGTGTATTCGTTTATACCTCTACTATCTTACCTAACATCTTATCTACTCCTAAGATGTTGAGGATGAGAGGGGAAAATTGCAAACTCATTTACTTCAATCTCTCAGTATTTTAGGAAAAACCTACAATAGCCCAGGAAAAAAGTACCCTATGTTCTACCTCCAGATAGAAATGAGACTTGAGACTTACTGCCGCAGGGCCACCTGTGCAGGAGTGTGGAGAAGGCTTTGCAGGCATGGAAGATGACTGTGTACTGATTCAGCTGGGAAGTTTGCACTTGAAAGAGCTTAGTAAGGCATGAACAGCAGGAGAAGAGCTGCCTCCTGCTAGGGAGGCATCCTGCAGGTGGTGGGGTGAGATCCCGCAAGGCAGTGGGCTGCTGCTGAATCTTATTTACAATAAAAGAGAAACATTTCCCCATCTAGTCCGGCAGAGAGAGCTGGTCAGGTAGGAGAGGAAATGATCAAGACAAATGTATTGGTTCTGCCATCTGATAGTGAAACTTGATCCAGCTCTACTCCTCAAGCATTTCTACCACCAGCAAGAGTCCTTTTCTCACATTCAGGTCGCTGGTTGGTTCAGGTGGGAGAATATGCCACGGAACCATCTCATATCCTTTCCCTGTGAGACTGATTTTCTGCTGTCTTAACTCAGAAGAAATGTTTCCATCTGTTCATTAGCTGGAAACCTACTTCCTCAATTTCATGTCTCAGGTGAGATCTCTTCCTAACAACCCAGATAGTTCCTGAGTTCATTTTGAAGCACAGTTTGTGCTTTTCTGCTGTTAATTTTACTCACAGAACACATGGGTACTTTGTGTGGATGACCATCATGTCAAAATGTTTTTCTTAGGCAACTCAAGCATTAAAACTTAGGTAAATAGTCCATAATTATTTAGGCAAAGGTATTTCACATAATCATACTTTTATTTTTATGATGGCTTCAGAGCTTGGGCTTCCCTGGTAGCTCAGCTGGTAAAGAATCTGCCTCCAATGTGGAAGACCTGGGTTCAATCCCTGGCTTAGGAAGATCCCCTGCAGGAGGGCACAGCAACCCACTCCAGTATTCTTGCCTGGATAATCCCCATAGACAGAGGAGCCTGGCAGGCTGGCAGTCCATGGGAGTCGCAGAGTCAGACATGACTGAGCGACCAAGCACAATCACACAGCATGTAAAGAATATAAGAAATTTTAATAAAATTGTAATCAAATATAAGAATTTTCTTATATAATGTCAACTGGTCTATAAGAAGTTGTGGAAGCAGAAATGGCTTAGAAAAGATATTGGGGACAGTTGGCTTTTGCCTTTGATTAGCTGCATGATGTCAAGGAGGTCACATGGCATCCTTAGGCCTCCATAAGTTAAAGTTTAGATTTCAAGAATTTCTAAGCTCTTATCCACCTCTTCAGAATGTTGTGAGTGGCTAGAAACTTCCTGACCATCTCAGCCAGCTATGAAGCACCTATGAGGACCATATGGGCTACTTTAGAGGCTTGTTGGGTTTATATGATTACTTAGATCTCTGGGTCCTCATTTGATTATTCACTTACTGCCTAAACAAAATCGCGGAGGAGGGTTCACACAAAATACATTGGGTATAAAGTTGGACAATATGATTTTGCTAACTTTGGACTTCAACTCCCAGTTCTCAGGGTACAGGTCACTATCTTAAGGGTCCTAGGTGCCTAAGCTTCACCCAATCGCATTTCTGGGTGGGGAGTTTGTGGGATGAGGAGGCAGACAGAAAAGTGACCGAACAGCATTCTGTCAGCTTCTATGGGCTACTCAAGCTGCTCCCAGGAATCCCTGCCCAGCCCTGGAGCCCAGCTTGGTCAAGACCTTCCAGACTGTGGCGGGCTTCACAGCCCACTACTCCAGGTGCGCCTCCCTGCTGTAGACCAGGCCTCTGAGGCCGCCTCGGCCATCTTCACGGGACCAAGCCTGGGCTGAGGACTCATCGTGGGTGTCCAGGGTCCATGGGGCTCACAGTGGTCACCGTGTGACCATGTTACCTGCCCTGACGTGCGTGTCCTTCTTTCACTTCTTCCCTCTCAGTCTGCTTCATGTTTAGGTCCTACTCCAACACTTTGGGAAATTTGTATTCACTCTCTTCAGTTTCCAGAACCGTGGCTTGGATCAGTCCATGGCTTGGATTTATTGGGTGTGTTGTCCTATTTCAGGCCTCCTGGAAGAGGGTTCTCTCCCTCTTATTCTAAACCCATCGATGGTGGTGAAAATGTTCAGCTGGTAGAAATGCCAAATGAAGGAGCAAGATTCTGGTCTAAATGCAAGGCATGCACACAGATTAGACTGAGGTACAAATTCAATATTCATTATCCCTGAATAGATTACTCAATTGACAAATATTTGCTAGATTAGGTGTTGGTAAACACAAACCAGGACAAGATTGTCTTGTCTTTTAGGATGTGTTTTTCAGCTTTCACCTTCCCATTCCTTTTAACAAATAAAAATCTTAATGAGCGATGATTGATCCTTGACTTACATCATATCAAAAATTTCCTCAAAATGGATCAAACACCTAAATATAAGACCTAAAACTAGAAAAGTATTAGAAGAAAACATAGAGGCAATGCTTCATGACATTGAACTTGGAAAGGATTTCTTGGATTTAACAGCAAAATCATAGTCAACAAAAATAAAACTGGGTAAGTTGGACTATGACACTAAAAACTCCTGTAGATCAAAAGACATGATCAGCGGAGTGAAAAGGCAATGACTAGAGTAAGGAAAGATGTTTGCAAATTACAAGTCTGATGAGGAGTTAATAACCATAATATATAAATAGCTCAGAGCATAACAACAAAGGATAAATAACTCAATTAAAAATGGACAAAGGACTTGAGTAGATATTTCTTCACATTAGATAGACAAATGGTCAGCAAGAATGTGAAAACACTGTCAATGTCACTAACCCTTAGGGAAATACAAATCAAAACCACAATGAGATGTTACCACATATCACTTAGATTACTATCAAAGGAAAAAAAGAAGAAAAGAAAATGCCAAGGGTTGGTGAGGGTGTTGAGAAACTAGAACTCTTGCACACAGCTGGTAGAAATATAAAATGGTGTGGCCACTATGGAAAATAGTATGGAGGTTCCTCAAAAAATTTAAAATATGATTCAGCAATTCCACTTCTGGTATAAATCTGAAAGAACTTTCAGGGTCTCAGGGAGATATTTGCATGCCTATGTTTGTGTCAAGATTATTCATAATAACAAAAGAGTGGAAGAAACCCAGGTGTCTACCCAGGGATGAATGGACAATAGAACAAGGTCTGTACATAGAATAAAATATTATTCAGCTTTAAAAGGAATAGGAAGCAAATTCTGACACATGCGACAATATGAATGAGCCTTAAGGACGTTGTATTCAGTGAAATAAGCCACACACACACACACACACACACACACACAAACCCAACACCAAATACTGTGTGATTCCATCATATGAACTATATAGAGAAGTCCCATCATCAAGACGGAAAGCCAAATTGTGGTTGCCAGGGGCTGGGCGGGGCAGGGGGAAGGGCAGTATTTTCATGGGAACAGAGTGCCACTTTTGCAAGATGAAAAAGTTCTGGAGATTGCCTAATGATGGGAATGTACTTAACCCAAGCTTCACACTTAAAAATAGGTACATTTTGTTATGCGTATTCTAGCACAATTAAAAAAAAATTCTTATGAGATATGGTCAATATTGGCAACAGGAAGAAAGAAGGGAGAAGCCTAATAAGAGATGAGTCATCTGATGCTCCAGGGAGCCAGGTCTGGAGGGACAGCGGCTCTCTCAGTCAGATTGGTGCATGTATATTTTGCACCATTCCTTGGATATACCTTTTGTATTCCTGGTTCCCTGAGAGTTAGGTGGTATTCTCTGGTGTTGGTTTATGCCAGGACAGGCTTCCAGACGGTTGTGGGCATAAATAGAGAATAAACATATGCCCCGCACCTTTAGGTAGCTGAGTACCTCGGGAGACAAACACGTATCCAATTAGCCAGCACTATAATTTCATTAGTGCTCTTAGGGACACATAAGCAATGCGTCCTGAAAGCAGCTCCTTTTCCCCTGAGAACACTGGAGAAGCTGTTATAGGGAACGTGAACAAGACGATGAAGAAGGGCTGACCGGGCAACAGCGCAGAGATGCAGAAGGGACCACTCCATGTGGCTGAAGCAGGCTCTGGAGACCTAGCCGTGACGTGCCTCAGCGGGTAATGAAGACGGGCAGGGCTGGCTGCAGGGCCCGTCTGAGCTGGACAGGCCTGGCCTCCCTGCTGCATCCCACTCCCGCCTCAGCTGTCCCCAGTGCTCCCCTCAGGAGGTGCCATGTGCATCCCTGCAAAATGAGAGGCATCTGGGTGTAAACCAGGTTCTCAAGGGTGTCTAAATGGAGGAAAAGTGAGGCTTCAAACTTGATTTTTCACTCAAGACTGCAATATTCCAATTCCCCATGCCTGTCATTCAGCCATCATTTTAAAGTACCTGCTACCTGTCAGCATTTGTGTTAGGCTCTGGGAATGTAACAAACACCAGAGCATGCTCCTCACCCTGCAGGGCACAGGAGAGAACAGAAGATGGGAAGCCAGGAGCGTCTGCGCTGTTTGCAGAAACTGAGTTCCGGTGGGAATGTGCCAAACCAGCACTGCCTTGATGCCTCCATAAACCCAAGGGGTGGTGCTGCCATGAGAAATCCCACTTTACAGATGGGAAAACTGAGACCTGGAGACCCTCAGGGACTCAGGGGAAATGGCGTGAAACCCATAGCAGAGTGGGGGAGTGGGACCAACACTGTCATCACAGAGGGGCAAGGGCATCCTTAGAAATGAACGGGCAGAAAGACAAGCCCAGACCAAGACATGACCAGGCTGGCTGCAGAGATGGTATCTTGCAGATGGGAGGGTGGGAGGCAAGGGGCAGCTGATGCAGCACCTTGAATGCCAAGTCATTCATTTTTCCATTGTGCCCAGAGATTGGGCAGCTTTCCTCTGGGTTCCACTGGCAACTCCGCTTTTGCTTTAGCCCTAGATTTCATTAAATGAGTGTGCTGGCCGTATAGCTGTACAATTATATGCCCTGAACACTTTCACACATGGCTGGGCTTTATGCCAGCAGATTAACAACCTGGCTGCCACGGTGCCTTCAGCAAGTCCAGCCCAGATCCAAGGCTGTCTCTGACCGAATCAGCTTCTGAGGGGTCCAGACCACAGAGCTGGGTCTGGGGGCCTAGTGAGCCCCGGAGGAACCCCTGTAAGAACCCCGGTGAGTTCCAGCTCAGAACAGCCACCTGGACCCAGGCGTGCAAGGGGCAAAGACACAGAGCATGCCCTGGGCCCAGGGGTGCCCATTTGTCAAGGTTTCCAGGAAAGGAATCTTGTCAACTTTACCAAGTTCCCCCTCTCTCCAGACACTTCCATCAGAAATGCGTTTTTGTGTATAATAAATTGCTTCTCCCTGGCGGAAAATCATTTCTTGCAGTTATCTCTGCGATCGGTAACTTCTGGTGTCCTTTAATGGACTTGCCCTGATTATATGGCTAGTCATTAAAAGCTTAGTCCCCGGCACAATGGTATCTTACGTAGGCTGATCCCTGAGAGCTTTGAGGGGCTCACCAGCCGCGGCCTTAATTTTACTCATTCGTCTTAATTTTTTGTAATCATTTTTTGTAAAGAGGGTATAATGTCAGGCTTGCTTCCCTGCCTCTGACAGATCCAATCTAGCAGATAATTACCATAAGGAAATTGATGCTTTAGAGTGCAGGAGAGGATTTAATTTACTCAGACATCCTACAGTACAATGCATTCCAGAAGATATGAGGATTTAAGTTTTTAAGAAATTAAATTTTACTATTTAACATGATTACTTATGTTGAACATCATTAACTAGCTTTTTTAACTGTTTGAAATAATTACAAGCTCACTTGCTGTGTCTCAAATCCGGAGGCTGCATTAAATATGGGTTAAGGATCCATGAAATGAAAAGAATATCCCGTCCTCTTTTTTTCTCTCCAGTCTTCCAAATTCCGCTCTTTAAAACCCACGGAGGGGAGCCGAGAAGATGCTGTCTTTGAAAAATACATATCCTTTACTGCGTGAAGTTTTAGTGCAGACTTTAGTAGAAGTATTATCATAATGGGTCTGGCCTGGGGCAAGGTTACTGGCATAAAAGACTGGAAGAAACAGAACAGAATTCAGGGATGGAGTGACCATGGTTACTCAGGCACTTTGCAGAGCAAGGGTGTGTTGTAGACATGAACCACTTACAGTGTTTCCTGTTTTTCTTTTTATTTTTTTTCTTTTTCCTTTGAGACCTGGAGGAAGAAAAAAGCATCGACAATGCCAAGTGCAAGCTCAGGACCACCAGAAAGTTGAGACACAAAGGCAAGGTGTAAAACCACCTCCTGGTAAAACAGCCTTCCCATCCAGTTGGAAAGCAGCGTCCCAGGCTCCAAGGAGGGGCTTGGGTGGAGAACTTCTTTTCTTTGAGTCTAAACCTTTGTTAACTAGATTCCCAAGAGTTCCTCAATCCTTTCCTAAACGTGAAGTGAAACACTTGACAGGAAATTTCTGGACGAAGCCAGCCCAGAAGTTCCCTTTATCCAGCACCTCTGCTTGATCACGTTTCCTCTCAGGAGAAACTTTCAGAGAAGCCCGTCCTCTGCTTGGTCCCAGACAGACCCTGTGACCGTTTGGGTAACGGCGGGGGATTGCCCAAGGGTCCCAGCCAAAAAGTCCCCCAGTGCCTGGGCTGAGGAAGCTGGGGGCCAGCTGACCTCTGCGGTGGTCCTGCCGTAGGGGCTTCTGGGATCCACGCTTGCAGCCCCAGCCATCTTGGCGGCATCCTCCCAGGGTTTCCGGGAGGGATGTGTAGGTGTCAGATGCAAGCTTGCATGCATGCTAAGTCACTTCAGTGTTGTCTGGCACTTTTCGACCCCATGGACTCCAGCCCACCAGGTTCATCTGTCCGTGGGATTCTCCAGGCAAGAATACTGGAGTGGGTAGCCATTCCCTTCTCCAGGGAATCTTCCCGAGCCAGGGATCAAACCCTTGTCTCTTACATCTCCTGTATTGGCAGGTGGCTTCTTGACCACTAGCGCCATCTGGGAAGCACTGACTCCCGGAAATGATGCTTCACTGGGACTGATGAGGCCCCTGAGGTGGAGGGCCATTCTATAAACCAGGACCATAAATGCCAAGATTTACAAACCATGTTCATCAGGTACAAGAATGATGCATACTGTCTCCCTGCTAATTGCTAGATCATTTGAAACCTTAAGTATCATTTTATTTCGGAACATATTTGTATTCTGTGTATGTACTTTTAAGCTATGAGGGACAAAAAAGGAAGCAAAAATGCGGGCAATACAAAAATTGTAACTGGATGGTCTCAGTCTGAAACAGTCAAATGATAAGGGAAGTCTGGGGTCAGATTCCATCTGCCTCATTATTCCATTCATCTTTTACAGCCATCTCCTTCTGCAAAGGAGATAAATGTTTATACATACAGTCAGAAAATGTGAAAATCGGAACTTAGGCTACATAGATGTCCAAATATATACAGCTTCCATTACAACTAATAATACTAGCTAATAATTTCAGACACTGAGCTCTGTGCTAGGCATGGTTCTAAGCATCTCACTTATGGTGGCAGAGTTCACACACACACAACATGCACACACACACACACACACAGTACTATTATTGTTCCCTTTTACAGTTGGGGAAACCTGCATATGGAGAGCTAAATAGCACACTCATGGCCCCAGTTAATAAGTGGCAGAGCTCGAATTTGAACCTCAAACTAAACAGGGTCCATAATCTTAGCTACGAGGCTATGCGGAGGGAAAGGGGACAACAGAGGATGAGATGGCTGGATGGCATCACTGACGTGATGGACATGAGTCTGAGTAAGCTCCGGGAGTAGGTGATGGACAGGGAAGCCTGGCGTGCTGCAGTTCATGGGGTCGCAGAGTCAGACACGCCTGAGTGACTGAACTGAACTGAACTGACAATGAGGGGAAAGTGGGGCGGCTCACAAGCCTAGATCCATCACCAAGGCACCAAACACAACTTCAGCACTCAGTATTGCTGTTATCATCAAGCGGCTACCTCTTCTCCACTCCATCAGCCAGGCTTTTATTCTCAAACGTCCCCTGACATGCGCTCTGAGCCAGAAGCCAGACCCTGAGGATGCCGGATTAAAACCCCATCCCTCTATGTCTGCCTAGAGACACGTGTTCACACCCTCCCTTGGCCTCTCAGACCACCGTGTTTGTCCTGGAGAACAGGGCTGAGTCCCCCAAGCCCAGGCAGCTCCTTGTCCAGCCCCTGTCTCGTCCTCCCCCATCCTGACCACACACGCTTCCTCTTTCTACCAGGACGGCTCTTCCCAGAGTTCCAGCTCCTGACTTCTGCCCTGTGGAAGTAGCTGGGCAGTGCAGGTTAACCAGTTCATTACTGGATTCAGTCTGAAGTCTGGTCTACTGCCCTTAAGCTCTCTAATTGTCTGAAAAGTTCTGTTCCGAGTTTTAAATCAGTGCAGCATCCTGACCCGTATCTACAGCGACACAACCGGCCTGGTTCCCTAGCTGATGGGAGGCAGGGCCACTGATGCGCACTTGGCTTGCTCAAAACCTGCCCTGAAGGAGGGGCTGAGCCCATGGAGGGGGCGTCGGGGATGCACTGGGCAGGGACCAGATGCCACAGACTCACATTCATGTTCATAAAACATGCCGCACAGCAGTTCTGAAGTCATCACTGTGATGTAACAGTTACGTTAGCAGAAAGGGCTTCATTTGGGGACCAAGATTGCCCACACACCTTGCACTCGTGCCTTCTGAAATTTCCCATCATGGAACATTGGCAGGGTAGCAAATGGAAATCATCTCCAAGTCCAGAATTGTCAAGGATAAGTTTTCAGGAGTTTAGGAGCTAAGGAGACTCCAGGAAGCTCCTCGCAGTTGATACCCAGGGGCCACCCCTATGTGTGATATGACAGAGCTTCCTCCTCCAGCGATTCCTCCCGTGAACAAGCTTGCTCACTGATGACCACTTCCAAGACAGTAAGTTCCACAAGGTGATGGGTCCTCTCTCATCCATGACTCAGGTCCTAGGGCCCAGCACAGACCTTGGCACATGGCGGAGCTGAGTGAGTGAATGAGTGCAAAGATGGTTGCTTTGGGGTTTTCCAGTTATCAGTTTTCCACGCTTGTTGCTCATCCTATGACCTGTGGAGCTTTTTCTTTTTATTGAATTATAGTTGATTTACAATGTTATATTAATTTCAGGGGTACGGCAAAGTGATTCAGTTATCCATGTGTATTCTTTATCAGGTTCTTTCCCATTGTGGTTTATTACGAGTCTTGAGCAGAGTTGCCTGTTCTATGTGGTAGGACCATGTTGTCTATCTACTTCGCGTATAGTGATGTATGTCTGCTGATCTCAGCCTCCTGACTTAGCCCTCCCACCTTTCCCCTTCGGCAGCCACATGTTTGTTTCCCGTCTGTGAGTCTGCTACTGTTTTGTGAACAAGTTCACTTACACTCTTTTTTAGATTCCACCTGTACGTGATATCATATGGCATTTGTCTTTTTCTGTCTGACTTACTTCATGTAGTGTGGTAATCTCTAGGTTCATCCATGTTGCGGCAAACGGCATTTTAATTCTTTTTTCTGGCTGAGCAGTATTCCGCTGTATAAATGTGCCACCTCTTCTTCATCCATTCATCCGTCTTTGAACCTTTAGGCTTTTCCGTGTCTTGACTGTTGTGAGCAGTGCAGCTGTGAACATTAGGGTGCTTGTGTCTTTCCAGATTAGTGTTTCTCTGAAGGCACACCCAGGAATGGAACTGCCAGATCTTACAGTAGCTCTATTTTTAGTTTTTAAGGAATCTCCATAGTTTTCCATAGCTGACTGCACCAGTGTACTTTCCCAGCAACAGTGTAGGAGGGTTCCTTTTTCTCCACAGCCTCTCCATCATTTGTTATGTGTGGACTTTTTGATGATGGCCATTCATCATTGTACCTCATTCATCCTTGTCCTTGCCAATGATAGCTCATTCTGGTTTTGAACCTGTGTAACTTTTTAAGAACCCAACTGACTAAATTAGAAGCTAAGGAGGTGTGGTCTGTAACAGGCATATTTGCTGAAATTTTTCAGCAAAATGTCAGTGAGGAAACTGATCCTCACAGACTGTTGACCCCAAACACTCGGCTTAGGACCTGCCAGTCCCGGGTTCACTGACTGTGGGTTTGCTGTCTGCACGTCCACACACAGGGCACCTGACTCTGTTCATACCCTGTCCTCAGACCCTGGCGGACACTGGGTGCAAGGCCCTCAGGGGCTCTGTCCTCAGAGAGCCGGGCCCCCCGGTCCACACCCTCCTCCACATACCGAAAACCTCTGTCTCAGAGGAACTTCCTTTTCAGTTGTGGGGGGGGGGGTGCAATTCTTAAAATTGGTTTGTATTTTACAGTCAGAGACGTTATCCATGCACTCTTAATCTTTTCCTCTCATTAAAAAATAAGCTGGTTTGGCTTCCTTCAGGCTCATCTTGCCATTTTCCAGATGGGAAGGCAGGATTGCAGTCCTGGGGGGACTCGATCAAACTCCACCCCATCTGCTACCAAGTCCTGTTCAGTCTTCTGCTATCCACTACCGAGTCAGACACGTGTGTCTGCCTGACCTCATAGCATGTGGTCACAGTTGGAGCCAAAGAGACCAGCTGAAATGGAGCTTCCCTGCACCTGCTCTCATTAGCAAGACTGGAATGGAGGCCTTTCAGCTCTGAGGTGGGGATTTCACCTCTTCATAACTCTGTTATGCTAACTAAACTTCTTCAGACAAAGTCCCTTTTTTGCTTAAGTGGGTCATTTCTGCTGCTTGTCAAGCAGACCGTAACACCCTGTTACCATCCCCACCACATGTGCTCTCCTCTTGTCACCGAGATTCTACCCATGAATTAAGCCTTAGAGTCCTCATCCTGCCCTGCCTGGACATGGCAGCCCCATGACTGGTCCCAACATCCAGCTCTCCTGCTTGCAACCCACCTCGGTCCTGTCACACACGCAGCCATGCGGTCAGCCTAACCCAGACACTCAATGGCCCAACTTCTGGAGTCCCTGCCTTCCTTGAGGGCTCCCCATCATCAGCTGGACCAAACCCCCAGCACTGCAGGGCCTCAGGGCCCACTGTGATCTGCCCCACCTCCTTCTTGCCACTTCCTCTTCTCTCCCTATATCCTGCCCCGCCCGCCCATCACCAGGAAGTCAGCTTCAGTAACACTGCATGTGGTTCCCAAAACAAGACAGGACCTTGACCTCCAGGCTTCAGTGCAGAATATTTCTTCAACTGGGAATTTTCCTCTCTTCTTGTTCACTTGACAAGTTCTCACCCAAGCATTGAGATTCCAGTCAGATGGTGCTTCCTCCATGCAGCCTCCTCGGGTTTTCCCTTTGTGCTTTCTGTCTTCCTTCCACTCTGGAGCCCTGTGGAGTGGTCAAAATCTCATGCTCTGTGGTCAGACTACAGAGATGCACATACTGATCCTGTTTCCTGATGGTTGCATCACCTGGCAGAAGTCATTTACCTCTCTTGACCTCAGTTGCCCCACATGGAACATGTTCCTTCATAGGATTCACTATGAGGACTGATCCACATGGATCCTGTTGGCACCTAGGACAGAGGCTCAGTGAAGTCCAGTATTGTCATGATCATTGCCTCATACCACGGCACTGTTCACACCTGCATTTCTGCACTAAACTGTAGGCAACTCCTTTCCAACCAGAGGCTAGATCTTTCCACATATGTGTGCCCAGCACTCAGAGCTCTGGCACAACATGCTTTGGGTAAATGTGTTGGCTCAATGCCCAGCAGCAGCAAAGCTTGGCTGGCTGATACTGGGAGGTTTTGAATGCACTTCGCACTTTGATGAACCAGAAAAGGAAGACTCCATGAGGAGAGCCTGAGAGACCCACTTATTGTGGTCTTTGCTGTCAGTAGAGACCTTCAAAAACACCATCAATGAAAGACAAGCCCTAACACTTTAGTTCTCAGTGGTGCTTCCAAAGCTTTGCCCTTGAGAGTTGAGGGCAGAGGTGGGACTCACCACATCCTTGATGGCTGAGGAAGCGCCCAGGAGTCTGTTCAGGGAAATGGTCATGGTGGCGGGCTTTGGTCTCCAGGGTGAGGGATGCCTGAGGAAAAGGGAACTGAAAAGGGCAGAGGTTTCTGACACAGCAGGCCCAACTGAAGTCACTTTTCTCTGACGGACTGGTGGGGAGCATCCTACGTTAGACCAGGTGGCTCCCAGGAGCCTATCAGTGCAATTATTAAGAGCTTGTGCCACAGCGTCAGATGAAATTTCAGCTCCATCACTTAATAGGCACCTTATCTGTGAATCTGGGGACTTTCTAGCATCTTCAAACCTCCATATCCTCAGATGTAAAGTGGCAGAGTAATGCCTACTCTATGGGGCCCCTGAGAGGACTGGTGTTCTACCACCTAAGAAAGATTTCATGGTATTCCTGTCCTGTACAGAAAGTGCAAACAATGATTGTGATGAATATGCATTCTGAGACACTTACTGTATCTTAACACGTATTCTAGATCCAGTGGGAAACTCCAAGCAGTTTGGAGGAAAGAAACAATATAACTTTTGGAGAATAGCAGCAAAAATTACAATCTATGTGAGAAATGGAAGCTAATTATTGAGTCCTTTTATGTTCCAGGCAGGATGCTAGGCACCTCATGTTTTGTCTTGTTTATTTCCTCGGCATCCAAGGGTTACACACTAAAGTGTTTGGAAGCTTCTTCCAGAGATTCTCATGATAGGAGACCCAAACCGCTCATCCAATGGGAGCGGATGAGCATCTGTATTTGAACATCTCTGTACATTGATCAGCAATAACGGGGTTAATGATGCTCTTATGCAAAGAGTCTCAATTATGTCTCAACATTAACACCCATTAAGATGAATGACAACGCATTATAAGTAGCGTTTCAATTTGAAATTGAAATTGTATCAATTAGCCTTTAAACTAGCCTAAATAAATTCCGTTTGGTAGCTCAAAAATGATTCAAATGCCATGGCTTTGAATAAGAGGTTTTAAAAAAGTTTTTTTTATTCTCTTCTAAAGAGTCATATCTCTGTCTATAATCTCTTAAGAGAGAAGAGGAACAGGGACCACAGCCAGTAAATTATTCCAGTTGATGAGGGGTGAGCAGCAGTTATAAGAAGGGTGATTTCCCAGAGGGGGAAGGAAGCGCAAGGAATGAGAGTCCCTCCCACTGCTGCCGAGGAAGAGAAGTCGTAAACTCTGGGAAGCAGGGGTCTGGAAGTTCAGTGGGTCTTGTGATGCCACAGCCTCTCAAAGACGTCCTGGTTCCAGCCTTCGGTGCATCCTCCACCCCAGGCAGGACTGACCAGGGCTGGGGCCCAGAAACTATTCCTCTTCTCAGTTCCCATCCAGCCCCTCCTGCCGCTTCCCTTTGATGATGCACACGCCTGCCTCCCGTCTGAGCTCAGGCACCCTGAAGGCATCAGTACAACTCTGTTCATCTCTCCAGCACCCCCATCTACTTTACCTGGCAGACATGTGCTAACAACACACGGTCGTGTAAATCAATACTCCATCCTTTAGCCAATGGGCCAGCTCACTGATGTGTACACATATTCAGTGTTTGCCTCTTGATGACACTTCAAAAATGTAACTCTGCAATAGCTCAGACCAGAACTTTCCCCTCTGCGTTCAAGACCAGGAGTGGACTTTGGCAAAATGCAACGAACATCCAGGTCTGCTGCACCGGCACAGGGTTGGACGTAAGGGTCACAAAGAGGAAAATGCTCAAGAAATGCCAGCCCTGGCCCCCCGCGTGTTGCAGGGGTGTGGTGCTCACGGGCTCCTGCTGCTGGAAATCCAGCCTCTCTTCTGGTCCTGGAATGAGCAGCAACTGAGCAGCGGGATGAACCCTTCCTCATCCTCCTCGTTGCTGCCCTGGCGTCACTTGCCTGACCCTCAGCGTACCCGGGAAGTGGGACTAACACAGCCGCTGTGCAGAGGCGCCCATGTGTCCTGGCCCCGCGCTGGGGACATCATCACAGCACCCTCCTCGGACTTTCCATCGCCAGCCCATCCGCCCTGCTGAGGATGACACTCAGTTCCCCTCTGCCGACCCAGGGCCCTCGAAGACTGCCAACGTGTGAGGACAGGCAGTAGACATGCCGCTCTGTGCCCTCGGCCCGAGTGTCTTGCCTTCCTCCACACACACGTATACACACACACACTTTTTGAGAACAATGACTACAAAACTTTTATTAGGGATTAACAGTCCAGACAAAGGTCTGTCTAGTCAAAACTATGGCTTTTGCAATAGTCATGTATGGATGTGAGAGCTGGACCATAAAGAAAGCTGAGTGCTGAAGAATTGATGCTTTTGAACTGTGGTGTTGGAGAAGATGTTTGAGAGCCCCCTGGACAACAAGGACATCAAACCAGTCCATCCTAAAGGAAATCAGTCCTGAATATTCACTGGAAGGACTGATGCTGAGCTGGAGCTCCAATACTTTGGCCACTTGATTCGAAAAACTGACTCACTGGAAAAGACCCTGATGCTGGGAGGGATTAGGGGCAGGAGGAGAAGGGGACGACAGAGGATGAGATGGTCGGATGGCATCACCGACTCGATGGACGTGGGTTTGGGTAGACTCTGGCAGTTGGTGATGGACAGGGAGGCCGGCGTGCTGCAGTCCATGGGGTTGCAAAGAGTCGGACACGACTGAGCAACTGAACTGACCTGAACGGAGTGACTAAACTGAACTGGGTAAGCCAGAGTCTCACGGTTGAAGTCCCACCACTGCTTAAGGCACAAAGTGAATAGACTGACTGACAGCTGCTTCTCTTTCCAAATTCTTTTAATTGAAGTTTAGTTGCTTTGGGCTTCCCTGGTGGCTCAGACTGTAAAGAATCTGCCTGCAATACAGGAGACACGGGTTCACTCCCTGGGTCAGGAAGATCCCCTGGAGGAGGGCATGGCAACCCACTCCAGTATTCTTGCCTGGAGAATCGCATAAACAGAGAAGCCTGGTGGGCTACAGTCCATGTGTTTGCAAAGAGTCGGACATGACGGAGCAACTAACACGCACATAGTTGATTTACAATGTTTCAGGTGTACGGCAAACTCATATATATATATATAACCCACTCCAGTGTTTTGCCCGGAGTGTCCCATGGACAAGAGAGCCTGGTGGGCTGCTGTCCGTGGGGTCGCACAGAGTTGGACACGACTGAAGTGACTTAGCATGCATGCATATTAAATTTTCCATTGTAGGTTATTACAGGAAATTGAGTAGAGTTCCCTATGCTAAACGCTAGGGCCTTGTTCATCTATTTTACATATAATTGTATGTATATGTCCAAGTTTTTCCCTCCCCGCATCTTCCCTCTTTGATAATCATAAGCTTGTTTGCTGTGAGTCTGTTTCTGTTTTGGAAATAAGTTCATTTGTATTTTATTTTTAGATTTCATGTCTAACTGATACCACGTGATATTTGTCTTTTTCTGTCTGACTCACTTCACGCAGGATGATAATCTCTAGGTCCATTCATGTTACTGCAAATGGCATTACTCCATTCCTTTTCATGACTGAGTAATATTCCACTGTGTGTATGTATCCCATCTTCATCGTCCATACCCTGCACGTGGTCCAGGAGGTTCTCAGACCACTGAAGCCACCACTAGGGAAGGACACCCCCTCGAATCTGCTGTGTTTCACTCCCTGGAAGGCACTGAGAAGGGCCGTGGGCCACAGTCTGTCTCCATGCTGTGAGACTTTTTATCCTTTCATAAAAATGTCTTACATTTGAACCCCCATGAGGCCTTTGCTTCTTCAATGTGTCATAGAATATTAACGAGCTCCAAGTAGCTTGTTTTTCAGGACAGGACCAACCAAGCCTCGCTTCAAGACACTTGCTTCCTTTCTCCTTGGACTTCTTGTTTCTCTCGGGTTCCTGGGCCAGGCTGGACTCTCGGCTCCAACACGGCTTGGCCTTCTATTTAAGCATATTTAGCTTTCAAATGAAGTATAGCTGATTTGAGGAGGGCATGGCAACCCACTCCAGTATTCTTGCTTGGAGAATGCCCATGAACAGAGGAGGCTGGCAGGCTACAGTCCATGGGGTTGCAAAGAGTCGGACATGGCTGAGCAAGTGAGCACAGTGGGGCTCGTCGCTGATTTAGACTCTTGTGTTAGTTTCAGGTGTACAACACAGTGATTCAATATTTTTGTAGTCTGTCCTCCAGTTAAAGTTATTACAAAACCATGGTTGCTTTTCCTTGTGCTAAACAATATATCCTTATTGTTTGTCTATTTTGTTCATAGTAGTGTGTACCTCTTCATGCCACGCTCATGATCTGTCCCTCCCCACTTCCCCATTAGTAACATAAGTTTGTTTTCTCTGTCTGTGAGTCTATTTTTGTCTTTAATCTTTGAAAGGCTTGGTTTCTTTGTCTATAAAAGAGGTATGCTAATAACACCCATCTTGACAAACAAGACAACCCTGGAGAAGAGAAATCCTAAGCGAAAGAGCATGCTTTAGGACAATGACACTTGCACCAGCCCCATGGCCAAGGTGGCCGCAGCCCAGAGACAGCGAGGCTGCTGCGGGAAGGATGACGGGCTGAGTGGACACCCCTGGGCCTCACATGCGCTGCTTATATGACCTGGACAGACAAGCTCCTCTCCAAGGAGGGGTGATGTCTGTCTCCAAATGTCTTCCACCCTCGCTCTCTCCAGAGGCACCACGGAACTGGGTCTGAGCAGGTTGGCTGTTAGCCACACATCTGAGGAAGGCCCCACCTCCGGGAGCCCAGGCTTGTTTATGAGACGGGGACAGCGGGTCCCCACACCATCAGCGCTGCTGGGAAGCCAACACACTCTCTGGCATACGTGCCTGGCAGGTAGCACTCAGGAAAGAGACATGATACATGAACCGGGGCGGTGTGAAATCTGTGAACCGTCTTCACAGCTCTATTTGTTTTGTGATGACATGAATATAGGACCGTCTGGTGCAGATGCAAAATGGAAAGAAGGAAGAACAGTGAGTGTCCCCTCTTGGGAGAAGACCTAAGCCCCACTGTTCCTCTTCCTGGGCCCCCTCCCCCACCATCTCAAAGTGCACAAGTGGCTTCATAGACCTCATGCTGGGGGACCAGAGTGGATTTTATTTGCAGAGAGGGCTCAGTAATGTCTGGGGAAAGACATGTATGAGCATCCACATTGTGTAATCATGTGAAACAGTGAGAAGTTGAAGCTGTTATTAAGTAAAGAACTCTGAAATTGTCCTCCCTTACTGAACAATTGAGCAGCCCCTTGGGGCATCTGTTTCCTCCTTGGTAAAATGGGGCTCTGAGCACAGACTAGCTCATGGAGCTCCAGAAGATTTGGGTGAGATACTGTGTGTGGATGTGCTTGGGAAACTGTTAGTCACTCAGTCATGTCCGACTCTTTGCGACTCCATGGACTGTAGCCCACCAGGATCCTCTGTCCATAGAATTCTCCAGGCAAGAATACAGGAGTAGGTAGCTGTTCCTTTCTCCAGGGGATCTTCCCGACCCAGGGATTAAACTCAGGTCTCCCACAGGGCAGGCAGATTTTTTACCACTGAACCACCAGGGAAGCCCGGGAAACCGTAAAACCCTGTGCAAATGTAACAAGATATTACAGGTCCAACCTGGAAAATACTCTTGGAGATTTCCTGCGATAGTAGCCTTTGGTCATCCTAGAGCCAGGAGGAGGCCACCCTCTTGTAGAAGAGAAGCCCTTGATGAAGCGCCCGCCTCGTAATGGGTACACTCAGGCTCCGACGCCTCCCTGTCTGGAAGCAGACCTGTGTACACTGGTGTGTCCCGGCTCCCACCCCTCCGTGGGCACCTGCCTTTTCCTCCAGCCACCGCCTGTGGCAGGGTGTCTTCTGGGCTTGCTGACGCCTCTGTGGCCATGTACAGGCCCCCTGTATTCTGGCCTGTCCTCCTCAGAGGTGGATGCTGAAGTTGGGCCCAATGAAGAGTGTGAGAGGTGAGGGCAACAGGGGGTGCTACTCCTCCCAGGGGCTGGAGCCAGAGGACAGATCCCCCTCTGTGACCCCAGGAGCATAATTCTGGGGTGCATCCCACAATCCCCTCCAAGGGCCCTGACTGGATGGAGCCCAGCCCCCCAGCAGGGACTTTATCCCCCCTCTCTTCCCATCTAAAATCCCGGGGACCACGCCCTGCCCACCAGCCCTTGCCTCCCTCTCTGTGTTGCTGGGAACCCAGGCTTCGTCTCTGAACCAGGGGGCTGCCCCCTAAGAGGACTCGGCAGCCCCCCTTCCTTGGCACTGCTGGCTCCCTATGAGCTTAGTAGGGTCAGAGCTTGATGGATCTTCCACATGACTCGCCGAGGAGGCAGCTCAGAAGGGAGCACAGTTTGGCTGAAGCTTTTGCATCTTTGCCTCCACATTGGAGGCAGGAGTCTGGCAGAAAGAGTGGTGCTTAGGAGGTAGAAAGTAAGGCTGAAAACCCAGCTCCATGAGTGACCTCTGGGTGAATCTGGGCAGGTCACTTCAGCTCCCTAAGCCTCACTGCTCCCACCTGTGAAACTGGAGTAATAACCCCAGCTCATTGCACACATGGTGATGGTTACCCTAGATGACAGGGCAGAGCTGTCACCTGACGACTGGTGACTCTGATGAGGAAGATGATGATGAGGACAACTAGCATCGATTTGTTACTCCATGCTTTCTGAGTCTGCTCTCTCCATATAAGGATGGAGAGTCTCTCCTGTGTAATCCTTTCCTTTGATATTTTAAGGCAGTAATAAAAAAAATCTCTGACTCCTTTTACCATTCTTTCTGAATTTGTCTCTTCTCCTCTCTTCCCTGGAGCCTTAATTGACCCTTTATTATTCTCTTGCTCCTTCGTTTTCCATTTCCAATATAGTTCCAGGCGGGTAACTCTAAAGCTACTGCTTGAACCTGTCTCACCATAAATACAATTTGACAAACTATTTCCAAGCAGCCAGTAACACGAGAAGGGAGGCAGCCCTCGCTTCTCGTCTCATTGAGCCTCACGCATCCTTTCAACGTCCACGCAGAGCCCAGGGAAATGGTATGATTTTGCTCAGATTTCAGACAATAAAAACCGATCATCGACCGGGGCACCGATTTTCAGACTTGCCTCTTTTACTTGCTGCTTAGAAGAGTCACAGCCATTATGAGATGGATGGTGCAGGTCCAGGACAAAGAACCCCAGAACCTGCTACTGATGTACATGATGTCGTTTGTATCAAGAGATCGATGGGGACTGCGTTTCTCATTAAAAGGCCACTGAACTGAAGGAGGGAGGGGCATCATCAGGGGAAAGAGATGAAGGCAAACAATAATAACAGGATTTTTAAAATAATTTTTATTGGAATATAGCTGATTTGCAATGCTGTGTTAGTTTCAGGGGTACAGCAGAGTGAATCAGTTATGCATACACATGTATTCCACTCTTTTTAGAATTCTTTTCCCACACAGGTCTTACAGGGTATTGAGTAGAGTTCCCTGTGCTATACAGCAGGTCCTTATTAATTATCTCTTTATATATAGTAGTGTGTCTATGTCAATCCCAGTCTCCCAATTCTTCCCACCCCTTCTAACCCTCTGGTAACCATGAGTTTGCTTTCTACATCTGTGACTGTATTACTGATATGTAAATAAATTCATCTGGACCATTATTTTTTAGACGCCACATAACAACAGCATTTAACCTTTGCTAAAAATGTTAGAATACCCACAGATAATTCCTTCATGTGATACACAGAAAATGCAAGGGTATTGACTTTCCATCACTTTCTCTATAGGTTGGAGCAACAAGGACCCATTAGCTGTGTCTGGAGAAGTCAGCTGTTTTTACCTACTGGAGTGAAAAACAGTTTTCTCTCTTGATATCTGTATGTGATATTTTGTGAAAAAAAATCAAATCACACTTTGTTTCTTAGCATTTGCCTAACGTCAAATGAAAGGTCGCTCTATCTTTTCCTGCCCTTTGAGAGATTTAACTCAAATGACTCTTCCTGTCTATTTAACAGACCTCCTTTCCAAGGTGGATTTCTGCTTCTGCCACACAAAGTTGTGGTAGAAGTAACTAAGTGAATACAAGTTTAAAACCAGGTATCCGTTGCTTAAACACTAGTTCACCTGATGTGTAGAGAAAATTAAGCTTTGGCTTGTTGGCGTCCCCTTTCTGGCTCCTGCATTTCCCGCCACCTCTGCGGCCATCTCGCACCTGCGGGGTAATATTCCCGGGGTCTCCCTGACTGCAGTCCCGGGAGCATCGCCTGTGCGGAGGTGCCCCCGCCCCGCCTCTCTGACCCCCTCGCCCCGCAGCCACACCGGGCCCCTCAGCGCAGCGCCAGCTCCCCACCGCCTCCGCCGTGCAGAGCGCTCCGGGAGACATCTCCTGCAACTCGGCAGCTCCGTCCATGCTCTCCAGAGCTTGACCAGGAGCAACAGATTTCCACGGGGTGTTTCATGGCAGCCAGTGCGTGCACTATATTTAATGTCTGTGATTCTTCATTTGTTTAATGGGTCTCCTGTAAAGCCAGGCGGTGGAGTGGGGTACAGGGCTCTTTAGGGAATGAGGAAAGACGCGGAGATGGGGCAGGGGCGGGAAAGAACCACAGCTGGTCCTGACTGTGCTTCCCCAGCATCTCAGCCACCAGAACACCTCAAGCAGTCAGAGAGCAGCCTCCAGCTTCAGGGAACAAGACACCACGGAGTAGCCCGTGCTTCAGCCACAGGGTCACAGACAAACCCTATGAAGAGGAGCAATCTCTCGCGCCGCCCGGGAATGCCCTGCCTTTCCCCACAGCTACTGAAATCCTCTCCATCCTTCTAACACCTGTTCAAATGCCAAGTCCCAGAAAGACTTCCCCAGATTTCCACAGCTGGCGTAGTAGTTCTTGGAACAGCAAGGCATCATGTGCTCCATCAGCTCGGGATGTGTAACAGATGCCACAGACTGGAGCCTACACCACAAGCATTTGTTTCTCCTGGTCCTGGATGCTAGACGTCCAAGGGCAGAACACCAGAAGATTTGGTGTCTGCTTCCCACTTCATGAGTGTGAAAGTGCTAGTCACTCAGTCATGTCTAACTGTCTGTGACCCCGTGGGCTGTAGCCCACCAGGCTCCTCTGTCCATGGAATTCTCCAGGCAAGCAGACTGGAGTGGATTACCATGGTTAAGACGCCAAGCTTCCACTGCAGGGGGTATACGTTCGATCCCTGGTCAGGGAATGAGGGTCCCAGGTGCTGCGTGGCAGAGCCAAAAACAAAACAAAACAAAACAAAACATAGAAGAGATGAAGGGCCAATACATGCTTGGTGTGGAAGAACCTCAAGAACGCTGTGCTAAGTCAAAGGAGCCAGACACAGAAGTCCATGTGTTACATGACTCTGTTTCTATGAAAGGTGCAGATTAGGCAAAGCTACAGAGATGTAAAGTAGACTGTTGGCTGCCAGGGCTTGGGGAGGTGAGTTGGGGTGGGGGATATAGTGACTACTAGCAGGTACAAAGTTTCTTTTTCGAGTGATGAAATATTTCTGTTCATGGTGATAGCTGCACAGCTCTGTGAATATATGAAAAACACTAAATGGTACAGTTTCCATGGGTGAATTTTACTGTACGGAATAATATTTCAATAAAGCTGTGAAAACTTAAACAGAGAAGAAAAGAAAAACAGAAACCTGATACCTACTTATGGCCTGAGCAACGGCATAGATCTGTTTAATGAGACAGGAATACCCATTTACTGCTGGTGAGAGCTAAGAGCTCGGCCATGACCATGATAAGATGCAAAGACACCCACACAGACAAGCTGAGTGTGAGGGTGGAGGTGAAAGCCTGGGTCTTCAGGGAGTGGCCAGATCAGCAGAAACAGGATGGGGTAAAGAGTGCAGGCATGGTGTTTGGGTGCTCAGAGCTGGGTGAGGTTCAGTAAGGGCAGGTGGGCAAGAAAGAGGCCCCGCAATGTCCCCACACTAAGCAGAGAGATGGGAAGCAAGCAGAGATCAGAGCAAGAAAATAGGGCAGAGGTCCCCAGAGGCCTGCAGGAGAAGCAGATTTAAAAAGGAAACAGTGCTGAACACTGGCTGGAGGTCGAGTTAGATAAGCTCTGATGCGTCTTTTGGGTTGTGGCCTGGAGCTCCTCAGTGCCCCGGCCAGAGCTGCAGGGGTTAGGAGGCTGGCCGGAAAGCACAGCAGGGCTGGGTACCCAGGAACCTCCCTGCAGGGAGCTTGGTTGGACAACCAGGATGAAAGGGTGCAGGCGCAGGAGGGGGGATATGAGACTAAGAGAGGGACTTTTTTCTTCTTCTTCTTTTAGGATGCCAGATCCTAAAACATGTATGTAGTGCATATCCATGATTTAACAGAAGAGTAGTGTGTGGGGCAGAATTTCTTTTTCCTCTGAAGACCTTCAACTGATTATATGAGGCCCACCCACAAATGGAGGGCAATCTGCTAAACTCAGTGTCTGCAGATTTCAATGTTAATCTCGTCTAAAATACAAGCAAGCAAAAACCCTTCCTAGTGACATCCACAGTGGTTGTCTGGCCGAAGACTGGCCACAGGAACCTAGCCAAGTTGACACATACGATTAGTCATCACAACAAGTGAAGATTAGACATTCAGTCTGGGTGTGGGTGAACGTGGGTGGACCAACTGATGTGGGTAGACCTGTCAGTTGGCTGAGGCTATTTTGCTGATATTTAGTATGGGGTAGGGCTTCCCTGATAGCTCAGTTGGTAAAGAATCCACCTGCAATGCAGGAGACCCTGGTTTGATTCCTGGGTCGGGAAGATCCCCTGGAGAAGGGATGGGCTACCCACTTGAGTATTCTGGCATGGAGAATTCCATGGACTGTATAGTCCCTGGGGTCTCAAATAGTCAGACACGACTGACTTTCACTTTCACTTTCACTTTAGTATGGGGTAAATTCCAATCCAAACAGCCTCCATGGCCCTGGCTGGCCCTTTTGCTTCCCCTGGGGTCTTTGCCTACACACCCCACCTCTCCATTCTCAGGGCTTCCTTCTGGCCTTGGGGGTCTCTGTGTTTCTGGATCACATGTATCTTCCCAGGATATGCTGTTAAGCTTGCTTCTTTGCCAGAATTATATGTGAATAGATCTTAGATTGAGGACAACCTGCCATCCAATTTATAATAAATTTCTGCTAGAACTGCACTGAAATGGGAGTGTTTAAGTGTCACCTGATCACCCCTGGGGCTTCCCTGATGACTCAGCTGCCTGCCATGCAGGAGGCATAGGCTTCATCCCTGGGTCAGGAAGATCCCTTGGAGGAGGAGATGGCAACCCTCTCCAGTGTTCTTGCTGGGAAAATTCCATTGACAGAGGAGCCTGGAGGGCTACAGTCCATGGGGTCGCAAAGAGTTGGACCCCATTGAGCATGCACACACAGGAAACGGTGTGTGACCACCCCCAGCGTCCCTGCCTTTCCCACCATCGTCACAGTCAGCTCCAGGCTGCCCCACCCTCCAAGCAGCCCCCCGAGGAGCTCTCATTCCCCACATCCATCCTGGTTGGGGCTGTCAGCTCTTGTCACGCCTCCAGTTTTCTAGAAGCCTCCAGCCAGCTCTCGATGAGATCACTGTCAGAGCTTATCCTTTTTAGGTTCAAATCACAGCAACCCTCGAGACTGTCATCTCTAACAATGCTCCTCAGGTTTGAGGCTAACACAGTGGATTGCCATGTAGAAAGGAGGCGTGTCAGCTAGTCCTGCTCCTGGCATCACTCAGACGTGCCTCCTGCAGCTCCTCCTGAACTCAGTCCAGCTGCCATGGTGCTGGGGTTCCCCCTTCTTCCTCAGGATGTCCCCCAGACTCCAGCTCCATCATTGCCCCCAGCCACAGCCACAGAACACAAGTGGACTGTTCCAGTCAGAAGCCGCTATGCAGTCAAGAAGAGCAGCAGATTGCTCTGCACCCAAGAACAGAGAAAGAACCTCCCCCCAGACTGATTCAACCCCCAAGATGGATATCCAAGTAAAAATAGCTTATTTGTCTTCGAACCAGCGAATCAACAAGGCCTGTAGGCTGTGCTCCCTCATCACAGGAGAAGCTGGGCCTTTGGAGCCGGTCGCCACAGACACGTAACCAGGGCAAGAGGCAGGGAGGTTACTGGGGGCGAGGTCTCGGTGAGTCACACCATCAAGCCAGACCCAAGCGGGTGACAGATTCTAGTTACTCTGACTCACCGCCCTCCGTGGTGAGGGCACCTCCTGCCCACCTGGGTGGGCGTATGGAAACGATGGGCCATGACTAACGGAGGGGCTGCCATCAGCCTGGGTACTTAGTTTTCCAGAGATAATTGATATTCTGGTTCTAATTTCTTTTTTGAGCTTAAAATGTTGCTGGATATGTAAATACAGTTTGAAAACCTTACATGTAATTTCCAAATCGCTGAGAACATATTTGAGTCACAGAATAAGAAAACAAGACAGAAAGTGGCTCTTGTATCTTTATAATTAAGAGTATATACAAAACAAGCCTATGGTCACTGGGTGGGAGGGAGGGATGAGCTGGGAGATTGGGATTGACATATATATACCGCTATAGATAAAATGGATAACTAGCAATAATAAGGACCTACTGTAGAGCAGGGACCTCCACTCAATACTCTGTCAAGTCCTATATGGGCAGAAAAGTCTTAAAAAGAGTGGATATATGTGTACGTATAACTGATTCACTTTACTCTACACCTGAAACTCACAGCATTGTAAATCAACCATGCTCCAATTTAAAAAGAAGTCTTTTTCCTATTTTGCTTTTCACAGAAAGAGAATTTGATGAGCCTGCCATGAAGCACAGTTCCTAGTTATTAAAACTGACTGTAAGGAAGAAAACATGAGTTGAAATTTCTCTCCTGATCTCCCACTCTTAATGAGTAGCCATGAGCAAATGTAATTACAACCTTGCCACCAGTGATGCTCTGCCTGTAGGACACAGCGTTCCAGGATGAAAAGATGAACCCCCTGTTCAAATCTGTTAACTGCCAGGCATCTCTTTACAATGAACGTGCACCGCAAGAAACCCTAACTGAACCGGAGGAGCCCCCGTCTCACTCTGAACTGCAACCTCTTATCTCTTACATCCTTTGCCTCCTCTGTTTCTCCAGCCTCAAATCTCCACCATGCCAACCTTTTCTTTTTGAACTTTAAAATCCACCTTTTTAATTTCTGGCATACGGAGAACAGCATCTATTGGCAACAATGCCCCTCGTTCATCCAATCTTCTGTTGCTCTCAAACAGTAATAAAATAAAGACTATACTTTCAGGGATACAAAGGAAACTATAAGTAAGGTGAAAGGACAGCCCTCAGATTGGGAGAAAATAATAGCAAATGAAGAAACAGACAAAGGATTAATCTCAAAAATATACAAGCAACTCCTGAAGCTCAATTCCGGAAAAATAAATGACCCAATCAAAAAATGGGCCAAAGAACTAAACAGACATTTCTCCAAAGAAGACATACAGATGGCTAACAAACACGTGAAAAGATGCTCAACATCACTCATTATTAGAGAAATGCAAATCAAAACCACAGTGAGGTACCATTACATGCCAGTCAGGATGGCTGCTATCCAAAAGTCTACAAGCAATAAATGCTGGAGAGGGTGTGGAGAACTGGGAACCCTCTTACACTGTTGGTGGGAATGCAAACTAGTACAGCCACTATGGAAAACAGTGTGGAGATTTCTTAAAAAACTGGAAATAGAACTGCCATATGACCCAGCAATCCCACTTCTGGGCATACACACTGAGGAAACCAGATCTGAAAGAGACACGTGCACCCCAATGTTCATCGCAGCACTGTTTATAATAGCCAGGACATGGAAGCAACCTAGATGCCATCAGCAGATGAATGGATAAGGAAGCTGTGGTACATATACACCATGGAATATTACTCAGCCGTTAAAAAGAATTCATTTGAATCAGTTCTAATGAGACGGATGAAACTGGAGCCCATTATACAGAGTGAAGTAAGCCAGAAAGATAAAGAACATTACAGCATACTAACACATATATATGGAATTTAGAAAGATGGTAATGATAACCCTATATGCAAAACAGAAAAAGAGACACAGAAATACAGAACAGACTTTTGAACTCTGTGGGAGAAGGTGAGGGTGGGATGTTTCAACAGAACAGCATGTATATTATCTATGGTGAAACAGATCACCAGCCCAGGTGGGATGCATGAGCCAAGTGCTCGGGCCTGGTGCACTGGGAAGACCCAGAGGAATCGGGTGGAGAGGGAGGTGGGAGGGGGATTGGGATCGAGAATACGTGTAACTCTATGGCTGATTCATATCAATGTATGACAAAACCCACTGAAATGTTGTGAAGTAATTAGCCTCCAACTAATAAAAAATAAATAAATAAATAAATAAACAGTAATAAAATATATGAAGTAACCCGTTCAAACCTTAGCCTCTATAGGTTCCTCATTTTCTCTCCCCTGAGATTTGCAAAGACCTTTTCCTTTCATTGTTTGGGCTGTAACTCATGTCTTCCTCTCCTGAACTCCCGAATGTGTCACCAGCGTGCTGGGCGTTTTGTGCGCCTGATCTCTTTTAGGTTTAAGGAGATGTGTGGATAACTCACGGGGGCCAGGGGAAGCTCTGGGCACGTACTGGGGGAACTGGAGAAGGAGAGGAGATGCTATGGATCTCTCATGGACCCCGTGGGCAGGGCTTCAAAAGGTGGGAAGGAGGCGGACCTGTGAGGGGTCAGCATGAGGCAAGGCAGGGAGCCGGGGGGCAGGCCTGTCCAGGTGTGAGGGCGGCAGGTCCAGCTGCAGGAGACAGGCGGGCAGCCCAAGAGGGCGGGAGTCGGAACCTAAAGCCACAGGGATGCTTTCTGCTGGATGGAGAATTTTTTTTTCGCCTCTTATAGTAAGAGTTCCAATCTTTCTTGTGAAACACAGGGCTTGAAAAAAGTGTCACTGGGGGAGCTATATGTGTGTTCAGGGTTGTTGACTATCAGCTGGGGGGTGCTGGATCAATTCACTCACCTTCTGTGTGCCCCCAGGTCTTCTGGGGTGAGACAGAGGTATGAACATTCATTTCATAGGGTGACACGTGTGTGAAATAGGAGGGCCCAGGCAAGTGCCAGCAGAATGCCTGCTAAGTCTCTGCCCAGCCCAGCCTCTGTCCCCGGGCCGTGCTGCCTGACACCAAGTTGCACCGAGGAAAGAACGTGAGGGTTAGCCTAGATAAGCCAGGAGGGAGACCAGCTGTCACTTCTGAGGGTTTTTTTAACTGAGTGGAACTTCTGATGCAGGAAAACAAGGTAAAAATTTCCCAAGGGGTTTCTACGAGATTTCCAGCACTTCCTAAATTAGCCCCGACCAGTAAAACCACGAGCGAAGGCCTCCTGGCAGGGCTGGCCCGGCCATTTCCAGGCCCAACGGAACGCAGGAAGCCTTGAGACAAGCCATAACTCAGCTCTCCAGTTGGCTTCCAGAATTATCCACATTCAGATCCCGGGCATTTGCACCAAAGGCCGGGAAGTACCTTGATTCTATCTGTTCCAGGGTATTGACTTGTTTTTGATCAAACCAATTTTAGATTCCCTTCTAGGTAATATTTTTACCTCTGCCTCATCAATGACTCTGAGCACAGATCCCCCTGACGAGCTGTTTCCTGCAAATGGCAAGAGCCCCTCTAAGCCTGAGCTTGTGTGCGGTGAGCCTGGGAAAGGAGTGAAAGAAAATCCTTCCCTTTGGATTCAGACCTCTGAGTGCCATTCCTAGCCCTGCAGCTATTTGCGGGGTGACCTTAAGCAAAGTGTTGAAATGTGCTAAGTCTTCGTTTCCTGTTCTGCTAAACAAAGAAGCCCCACATTATCCATTAAGATAACTGCTATTAAAAAAGAAAGTGTTGGTGAAGATGGGGAGGTTGTGGAGGGACTGGGAGCTTTTTGTTGCCGATGGGGATGTAAAATGGTGCGGTCACTCTGGGAGACGGTACAGCCATTTCTCAGAAGACTAAGCAGAGAATCAAGGATGATCAAGAACTAACCACGTGTGGATATATGCTCCAAAGAATTAGAAAGACAGCCTCAAAAATTATTTGTTGATCCATGTTTATAGCAGCATTATTCATAACAGCCAAAAGGTAGAAATAACTCAAGTGTCCCTTGATGGATGAATAGATAAACAAATCTGAGATATATATGTGTGTGTGTGTGGTGTGTGTGTGTATACATATATAACAAAGTGTATTCATCCTTAAAAGGAAGGAAATTCTGATGGTGCTACAGCACGGATGGACTTTGAGGACATTTTGCTCAGTGAAATGCTTGATGCAAAGAACAAATTCTGTATGATTATATCATATGAAACTTCTCGTCAAGTTCATAGAGTCAGAAAGGAGAATAGAATGCCAGGGCTGGTGGGGGGATAGAGCACAGGGCCGTAGTGTTGAGTGGGGACGGAGCTTCAGTTTCGCAGAAAGTCCTGGAGTCAATACTCATGGCAACAGCTGCACAACAACGTGAATGTGCTTCCTGCCATGGAAATGGGAGTGTCCGTGTGGCCCGCGAGCCCGTGGACTGTGGCCCTCAGGCTCCTCTGTGCATGCCATTCTCCAGACAAGACCACTGGGGTGGGTTGCCATGCCCTCCTCCAGGGGATCTCCGGACCCAGGGGTAGGACCCGTGTCTCCTGCACTGACAGGCAGATTCTTTAAACTGAGCTACCTGGAAAGCCCATGAAAATGTGTGGAAGTCCCTTAAAAAGCTAAACGCTGAACTCCTGCACGGCCCAGCACTCACACTCCTGGGCACACATCCAGAGAAAGCTCTAATTTGAAAAGATACATGCACCCCGAGGCTTCTCAGGCGGCACTAATGGTAAAGAGCCTGCCTGCCAGTGTGGCAGACGCAGGTTCTATTGCTGGGAGCCCCTGGAGGAGGGCAAGGCAGCCCACTCCAGGGTTCTTGCCTGGAGAATCCCATGGACAGAGGAGCCTGGCGGGCTGCAGCCTGTAGGGTCGCAGAGAGCCGGACACGACTGAGCGACTGGGCACACACGCACAACTGCACGTCCATGTTCAAAGCAGTGGTTTTCACAACAGCCAGTGTACGGAAACTGCCTAGATGGCCATCGGCTGATGAATGAATAAAGAAGACGCAGCACACGTACACGATGGAATACCACTCAGCCACAAAGAGGAATGAAATAATGCCATTGGCAGCAACACAGATGACCTGCAGATTACCACACTCACTGAAGTGAGTCGGAAAGACAGAGACAAATACTCACATGACGTCACTTACAAGCAGAATCTAAAATATACATATATAAATAAACTCATTTACAAAATAGCAATGGACTCACTGACATGGAAAACAGACTTGTGGTTATCAGAGAGGAAAAGGTATTACAGGGAGGGATAAATTAGGAGTCTGTGATCAACATAGACACACTACAGTATATAAGATAGACATCAAGGTCCAACTATGTAGCCCAGGGAACTATACTCAATATTTTATCACAGAGTAAGGGAAATGAATCTGAAATATATAAACATATGTGAATCACTGTGCCGTACACCTGAAACATGATATTGTCAATCAACTATACTTCAAAAATTAAAAATTTAAAAATGTTAAATAGTAATTTTATGTTATAGGTATTTTAACACAAAAATTTTAAATGGAAAAGCTTCTTTTCTCATAAACAGTGTTGAGCCATTACAACTCTTCTGCATGAGAAATCCTGTTCGAATTCACCCCGGATTCCAGGCAGAGCACACACAGACATACAAGGCGGTCACAGGACACGATGTCTAGCTGACCTGACAGATCTCCACGCACAGAGAGCTCTAGCTCTGTCTTTAGTGTGCAAACCTTCTCCGGCAGGTGTTCGGTGGTAGTGATCCAGTGCCTGAAGCCTCTGAGCAACTGGACCTGCCGTTTTCTAGCTTCTCTGGGAGGGAAACTTAAGCCTGGAGACCAGAGCCTCCTGCACAGGGAGCCCTTCCACTGTGGGTTTGGAGCAGACAGTCTGAGAGGTGATGGGGACAGGAAGGCTGCCTCCCCGTTTTTCCTCAGCTATGTTCTTGCGTTGTGCTATTCTGTCTCTCTTTTCACGCTCCTCTTGTCTTTTGTTGAATGATTCTGCCTCCTGCAATTCTTTGATCAAAGACCAGCAAGGTGAGTGGGGAATGTTTCCACCTTTATCAAGTAGATTTAGTTAGGAGAGAGAGCGAGGAAAGTCTGGGTAGCACTTGGTGCCGGCAGAGGAAAGGGCCATCCTGGGAGAGGAAACACCCTTTGACGTGAAGACCTGAGATCATAGAATTGCCAGATTGTTGATCCTAAGGCAACGCCTCCATTTCCTTTTGGAAAGTGTTAAGTCCTTTGAAGGCTGGTGGAGAGTCACAGACATTTAGAACAGTGTGAACATTTTCCAGGGGCATGAAATCAAATGTTATAATTTCTCTTTGAATTATCAGATAATTCCTTTACTTCTATTCAAATCCCACAGGCATACAGACTTTACAAGGTCACTCTGCAGGGTCACAAGTCATTAAGCTGTTTGTTACTGGGGCAGAGATGATCAAACTTCCTGTAAATACCTGGGAACGTTGCTGCCAGCGTTTTCTCCTGTGCAGGAGTGGAGGTGGCTGTAAGAACCTGGGGTTGAACCCCATGAACCCCATCGACCTCCTCTTGCATTCCCCACCTGGGTCGTGCTATCCACCTTGTAACAGGAGCAGTGCTTTTGTGTGATCCATAGAATAAAGCAAACCTATGGGGCTCCCTAGATGAAGGCATAAAAGGTTTTTCTTCTTTAAGTAACATATTGATTTTAATTGGAGGATAATTACTTTATAATACTGTGATGGTTTCTGCCATACATCAACAGGAATCGGCCATGGTTATACATGTCCCCTCTCTCCCGAACCTCCCCACCTCCCTCCTCACCCCACCCCTCCAGGTTGTCACAGAGCACTGACTTTGGGTGCCCTGAGTCATTCATCAGGTTCTGATTTTCCTTCATTCTCCCTCTTCCTCCCCAACCAGGCGATGGACCGAATCCTCCCACCATCAGCCACATGCTTAGATCTTCTGCTTTAGCCTCTTCCCATGGCCAACAACCTGCAGCACTGGCCGACAGCTTCACTGAAATCTTGTCCCCTAGGATTTCTTCAAGTTGCTAAGCTTGGGGACAGCTTGTTACCCAGCAAGAACAGTAGAATAGTAGATTCCAACACCACCGGTGTTTTCTTCCATTACATCCTCAAGTTGTGCAGCTCCGCAGAACAGCCAAGAGTGTGGGTCTCAGTCACGGTATATTTGACTCACAGGAGTTTTTAGTTCTTGTTCAGTAAAGCCAACAGAAGCAAGCCCATCCCTTCTTCTCTGGGGTCCCGGAGGCGCGGTGCCTTCCTTGACTCCCCATTTCCTGTGACCAGATGCAGCAGACCTGGGCAGGAGCCCCTGTTTCCAGAGCTTGATGCGCTGTCTGGCCTCATCTCTGAGGCTGGTGACAAGTGAGTGAAACCAGGTGAGTGCAGTATGCAGGCCAGGCAGACAGTGCAAACATTGGCTCTCCCACTCACTGCTTTTGCACCATCCCTGGGAGGCTCAGTTTGCTAATCTGTAAAATGGGCAAACAAGAGCCTTGCCGGGTTGTTGTGAGGATGGGACGAGATAATGCAGGACGAGATCCTGGTGTGAAGGACATGATATTTCTGTGACTTACTGATGCATAACCAACCTCCCCAAACTTCAGCAGCTTCAGACACCAACGAGTAAGATTCCCGAGCGCCGTGAGAATGGGCTGCAGCTCTAACCATCTGGCCTCATCTCATCCATTCAGCTACCTTCAGCGCAAGTTCAGCAGGGCTGGGCTCACACGTCAGGCAGTTGGTCTTGACCTTGGTTCTTGTGTGACCGCGTGGCCTCCAGAAGATGAGACAGGCCTCTCTACCTGGTGGTCTCACAGCAGAGTTTCAAAGGGTCAAAAGCAAAACCACCGGATCTCCAGAGCTTAGACCCTGAACTTGCAAAATCCCATTTCCATTCATTTTATTATCAATTGTATCAACACTAGTCACAACTCCAGATGGCAGAGCTAGGAGATCCACACCCCTTCTGGATGGAAGAGCCGCAGAATCACATTGTCAGGGGACGCCGGTGGCTCAAGCAGTAAAGAATCTGCTTGCAATGCAGGACACACAGGAGATGTGGGTTCGATCCCTGGGTCAGGAAGATCCCCTAGAGGAGGAAATGGCAACACACTCCAGCATTCTTGTCTGGGAAATCCCATGGACAGAGAAGCGTGGTGGGCTACAAAGAATGGGGGAGCAAAGAATCAAATACCACTGAGGAGGCACACACTGCCCATATTCTGTAGGCTCCCACAAACATGCAGGAATCTGTATCTGTACAATCACCCCCACCCCGGGGTCCCCAGGCAGGCATTAGAATAAAGCTCTGGAGCCCAGTGACCCAGGTCTGCGCCCCACATGGCGAAGTTCTCTGTGAGGCCTCAGCACGGTTATTAGCCCCTCTAACTCATTCTTTCTTTATCTGAACTTTTTTTCATGCCTCCACTGTCTTCAACCCTTATACTTTCACCCTGAGTGCTATTTCACAGTCCGACTTCAAAAATCAAAGCAGCAGAGACAGAAATGGTGATGTCCACAAACGCCTCTGGAACCTTGGGCTCAGGGCCCAGGGACCCCTGAGCGTCCCACCCAGCCTCGGCAGAGCCCCATGTGAGTAGGACCCTCTGAGCCACGTGGACTGTCTCCAGGGGCGCCATCTGCCTGACCCAAGGGAGAAGGGGATGAACCCCTTTCCATCTTTGGTTTCCTCCACCTCAACCTGTAACGTCATTCCTGCTGCTGTGACGGTAAGTGAGGACAGGTCCAGCAAGTAGGAACAGATCCAGATATAAGAACCAGAGCCACGGAACGAGAAAGCAGGGTTCTGTTTCTGTCATGTCTCTCAAATGCTCCATTCATCACCCCTGGACTTGAGCAATCCAGAAACCTCCTCCTCACTGAAGCTGAGGGAGGGGAAGTGAAAACTCAGGAGGAGCTGGGAACATCCCTGGGCTGGAGGCCACCTCATAAGCAGGGGGCAGAGGACTTTTTCATTCATTCATTCATTCAGCAAACACTGAGCATCTATGGCGGCTCAGGCGTTGCTCTGGGTGCAGTCACCCCCGTCTGGGAGGAGCGCCCACTCTCCTTGTACATCCTCTGAAGGAGCATTGGGCAGCCCGTCTCGCGGTTCATGCAGCTGTGTGCTCATCTCCCCCAGGACAGAAACCACCAAGGGCTCACTGTGTTTTGTCCCACGGGGCCCCCAGGGATTGCGCGGGGGACCGCAGCCTAGCAGCCCCCTGCCCCAGCTCATGGCTTCTTTCAGATCCTCAAAGAGGCCGCTCTGCTTCCTGCCCCGGAAACTGAGCCTCGGCACTCTGTCAGGGCCATCCCTTCTCTACCTGCAACTGAGGTGGCTCTCCTCCGTCTTCCAGTTCTCTGGACAGAGGTCCCTTCCTTGGGGAAGACCGTCTGAGCCCAGGCTAGGTGAGTTTCTTAGCTCCACGCTGTCATGTACAAGGTGGCACTCTCCACTTCACCTCACACCCATCACGTGATATTATGATTTTCCACCTCCCTCTCTGAGAACAGAAACCATAGAGGCTTCATCTTAACATCCTGCCCCCGCCCCGGGTATGATCCTTGCTGGTGGACTGTCAGTGATTACTCGATGAACAAGTGAATGAATGAATGATGGTGGTGTGCAGAGATATCCCATGAGCCTGCAGGTGGCCAAGTAAGGTCCCAGGACAAGCTCTCGTGTGGGAGTAAGGTCCTTCCCAAGAGACTCGGCCCGCGTTTGCCTCCTCCTCCTTCACAGCCTCAACCTGGAGCCTCGTGACTTTGTCTCTGTTCTGGGAGTCCTTCCTGTTATCTCTCCCAGAATGACTGGGGGACACTCCTGTGAGACTTCTCCTGGCCCCTCAGACACTCCAAACCCAAAAGCCAGGTCCCATTCATGCCTTGCTGCAACTCAGAGACAGAGAAAACAGAAAAGGCTTGCATAGTGCAAGATTCTACAGTGGGGATTATTGGGCATCTTAAAGGCCACTTGGTCGCCAGGCACTGGTGAGGACATGGGAGGATCAGGAAAGCTGCGTCAGAAGCAGGGGCATGAACTAGCGAAGAGACATCTTCACCCAGAAGACACACAGACACGGCTTCCTGTGGGCTGCTAGCCTGGACAGCCTGCCCGGGCTGATGGCAGGACCTGGCTTTTAGGAGAACTCGACTCCTGTATCTGAGGAGTCAGGTCGTCCCTGCAAGGACCGGAGGATGAGGACACACCGTGACCATCTGCTGGAGTGAAGGTCCTCATGGGGGAATGCTGCCGGTGGTCAGCGCTTCCCTGTTTCATGAATGATTGGAGTCACAGGGAGACGTAAACCAGCTAGAGTGGCTGGTCGGGCCTGGTATTTAATGTACATTTTTAAATGATTCGTTTTGGCTGACGTGCACTGGGTGCCGTTGAAGGCCTGGAGCCGACTTCAACCCAGACCCCTCTACTCCCACTGGAGGTTCCTAGGTACAGACATCCTCAGATCCCGCGCGCTCCTCCCGCAGGATCTGTCTCTGTGGGAAGCACACATCTGGGTTTGGTGGGAGGTGGGAGAGGAAAGCAAGGGGAGGAGATTCTGGCCCTGTCACCCTAGAGGAAGCCTTCTTCCCCTGAGGCTGGGCGAGGAATGATTGCACCAACCTGAACATGAGAATTACCTTGCCAGAGCTGAGCCTGCAGGTGAGGTACCTGGCCAGCAGGTGGCAGTAGTGATGGCCCCTACACCTGTCAATCAGAACCCAGCTCTGGTGAGAAGCAGGCCCACGTGGCGGGTAACACTCGCGCCTGTGGCTCCCAGTCAACTGGGCAACAACGTGGCCTCTTCTCTCTCTTGGGCCAAGTCTGTCCCTTTGCCACCTCAGCTCTCCGCCCCGCGTTTGGGGAGCAGGACTCGTCCTGCAGGGATCTAGGCCGGGGGTCTGCAGGGGGCTGCTGTCTGCCTCCCCCAGGCTGGGGGGCACGTGCTTCCAGGAGGAGCCTGCCCCAGAAGCCAGCCTTTGGGGGTGGGGGGCGTGCAGCCTAAGGCCATGCAGGCGGGGTGGGTGAGGAGAGGCGAGAAGCCAGGAGGGCAGCTGGGTCCTTCCTGCACGGGGCATGACAACATCAGAGTCCACTCCTGAGACTGGTCACCCAGGCTGGGCATCCCTCTTGGAGGGAGTCACTGCACCAGGACCTCAGGTGGGGCGGGAACGAGGCAGGGGTGGGCTGGGGGCGTCCACGCATACTCCCAGCCCCCAGGTCTGAGCCGGGGTCCCCCACAAGCTTCCCAGTGTCCCGTCACCTCTCCCTTACCAGGGTCCCCGGGGTCACCAACTAGCATGTCTGTCGTCCCCTGGATAACACTGACAGCTCTGGAAACTGCCAGAAAGACGCCCCAGCGCCCACATCAGCGTCATCCTGCCGGTCTCAGTGCTATCCACAGCAGTGCTCGGGGACGGTGCAGGCGGCGAAGGGGACAGAGCTGTCTGCGGAGGCGGCCACGCTGAGGGAAGGCAGGGGGAGGAGGCGGACCCTCCTGCACACCTCGGGTGGTGGCCCCATCTCCTGTTGGGCCCAGGACACTCGGGTCTAGGACAGAAGCCTGGGTACAGGCCGAGGGGCTCAGGAGAAGCCGCAGTTGGGAAAGTGATGTGTTGGTTGGAGCATCAGACTCAGCCACTCAGCATTGCCTGGGCTGAGAGCTGGTGGTAGAGACAGGGACGAAGGGACCACATCTCCCACAGGGAGCTCAGGCAGAGATAAAATCAACGCAGTTATTTTCCTCCCAAGGATTCCTGGTGGAGGCTGGGGGTTAGGGTACCCAGGCTGATTAGGGGATGCCTCTTTGAGGAAGGGGCTTGAGGAGGACCTGGGCCCTGAAGCTGCCACTCCAGGCACCAGAGGAACAGCAAGGAGGGGAGAGGCAACCCAGCTCCCCTGTGACCTGAAGGCCAGGGAGGGAGGAGGGATTGCAGCCAGCCAGCACCTCAGGTGGGGCATCCAGGTGGGAAGGGAGGTTCACCTGGATTCCAGGTGGGGCATCCAGGTGGGAAGGGAGGTTCCCAGGTTTTCCTCTGGGAACAAGGGAGGCCAAGGGGTTTATAGGAGGCGATAACAGAGGCCAGAGGTGAGTATGGCTGTCTCTCTGGTCTCTATGTGGAAAGTGATTAGAGGGCAAGCACGCACGTGAGGCAGTGGTGGAAGGCCACAGCCGTGGTCCAGGGACGGGGGGCAGGAGTTTGCAGATGTGATAAGAGAAGCGTGTAGGTGCAGAATGTTGTTAGAACTGAAGGCAGAGGCGTGAGAATCTGCTGATGGAATAGATGTGTCAGGGCAGAAAAAGGGAACAATGAAAGGAGAGTTGGATGAAATGCCCTTGAAAGATCCACTCTGTGACATGGGAGCGATGCAGCTGGAGATGGTGATATGACATTATCAAAGACTCAGCAACTCAGTCTGAGGTTTCCGGTGAAAGCCACCTTTCAGTCGATAGAGGATTGAGTGGGAGTTGGGATGCTCAGTTCAGTTAGTTAAGTCTCTCAGTCATGTCCGACTCTTTGCGACCCCATGGACTGAAGGACTCCAGGCCTCCCACCCATCGCCAACTCCTGGAGTTTACTCAAACTCATGTCCATTGAGTCGGTGATGCCATCCAACCATCTCATCCTCTATCATCCCCTTCTCCTCCCACCTTCAATCTTTTCCAGCATCAGGGTCTTTTCAACTGAGTCAGTTCTTCGCATCAGGTGGCCAAAGTATTGGAGTTTCAGGTTCAATATTAGTGGTGTCCCACATATGGGCAACATGCAGAAATTATTTTATGTTTTCCTGAAGAAATTGTCCTCAAGTGTAAAGATCTATTGATCATCACAATACTCTTCAAGAACAAAATATTTTCAAGCATTTACACAGAATCTTAGAGAGACTTTAAAGCAGAAAATTAAGGTGGTTTCCTGACAAGGGGAAAGAGCAAATCCATAAAGACAGATTTTTTGGTCTCAATTATATATATATATATATATATATATGTTTAAAACATAATACTTTATAGATTTTTTTAAAGCTATCATTCCTAATTTGATTGCTGTAAACTAACAGGCAGTTCTTTTTCAAATGAGAAAACTTCAGCGTTCATCCAGGACCGCACGACTTTCCAGGCTGGGATGTAGGGGTGGGTTTCCCACTGACCTGTATGACCGTCGATGTGGAACCCGGAGCAGGGGTGGAAGAGTCACATTCAGAATGCCTGCTGGAAAGAATGTTTTCCTGTCTTCCTTCAAGGAACATTTTGAAGATTTTGAAAACCTTGACTGCAAAGTCTGACAGAAGTAAGTTCAGATATTTTTGGCGAGATGACAGGCCAGGCCAGCAGCCTTCGGACTCAAACAGAAGCACCTCTCGGCCGGGAAAGGCATGGTCACGGGCAGGAGCCCCGGGCCTGTGTGCCTGGCTGGGGTCTGCGGGTCACTGGGTCTCCCTTCACCTCGCTGCCCAGAGTCTGCTGGCTGGACATTCTCCTTCTGCGGCTCCTCTGAGTGTAACTCCGATAATCCCCCTGTGTCTTCTCCCCCCACCACTGGCCCTAGAGAGACCCTCCTTTCCAGAGGGAGGTCTGAGGTGGAGGAGACTCCAACACAACCAGCCCAGCCCATCTTCTTCAGATAGGAATAGGAGGCCTGGGCTGAGAGCTGCGTTGTGACCTTGATGTCATCCTCTTGCTAATGAGAGATGCTACCAAAAGTACTTCTATCAGTCATACTCATGGAAGTGGCAGATAAATGATTCTCGAGAGTAGAAGAGATGGTCCCCGTGGTTCTGCAGGGAGGAGAGAGGCAGTCTGCGCTTCTGGTGCTCTTGCGCTTGCCTCTCCTCCACGGCGCCCTGTGACATAAACGCTGCCTGGGCAGTGCTTTTCCCGTGGTGGAGACCAACACCCAGAGCACTCGCCCGAACCACACAGAACGAGCTGGAGCTGGAGTCGGGGCTCCGGGCCTCCAGACCACGGATTCCTAACCTCGTCCTGCTGCTGATCCACGTGGAACATTCCCTGGATGCCAGCTAGGCGTTGCACTAGCCACTAGGTCACTGAGTTAGCCGGTGGAGTCCATGGTTTTTGCTGAATTCGCCCACCAGCAAGTGATTTCGTTGGGTCAATTGCGAGCGTGTGCACATCAGCTGGGGAACTTCGCAAATCTCTCCTTATCTGGGCGGCCTCCGCTGTGCAATAACCGTGTCCCCAGCACAGGCCCGGAGGGCACCCGATGGCTTCACTGCGCAGCGCTTGTGCAACCTCTGCATCCAGAACCCTGTTACCCAAGACCACTGTCAGGGGCAGGGTGTGAGAACTGGGAGGCCGCGGGGCCTCAGCGCGGGCGTGGGAGGCCCCGGATGGGGACAGGAGTCCCACCCACTCTTCTTGCTGCTCCCAAGGGTGAGCTGGGCCCGGTCAGCCCCGGCCTCAGTGTCCCCTCTTTAAAGTGTTGTAATAAATGCCTGCCCATCCTCCTTCATAAGACAGTATCAAATGAGCGGAAGTTACTCAGCAGATACAAAGGGATGGAATTTTACTCATAATCATACCAGCGAGTCTATCTGTTTCCCTGGATTGCAACTGCAAAATGTGAGATATCATTCACCTCCTGCCTCTTCATCTTAGTTTCATCTTTTTACCATCCATCCCTTTCTTCCCCCTGAAGCCACTTATAATCTCATGTTTTGTGTCCTTAGAGCATGCACGTATCAAAACAAATTCCTCCTTGTGACTTTAGTTTTGAGTGTTTGTAGCATCTTTTTGGTGAAATGAGAATGACATTACCCACATCACAGGGTGCGGTAGAGTGCGAGTGAGGTGGTGGATCAGAAAACCAGATGGTAAAGGAGCAGACACATTTATAAATTGTGCTTAGTCATGAAATTTTTTTTAATAGTTTCTCTGCTTGCTATTTTTTTTTTAGGAAAGGACATAATTTATAATAGCTTTTCATATGAAAATCTGTTTCATAGTATTAAATCTCTGTCTCATAGAATTAAAATATGACTTGTATTAATATTTATCAAAGAAAATCACATCAATCATCCTTAATCAGGATGAGAAGAGTTAATAAAATGAATAATTCTGACGGCATAGCTTCTGTGAGTGACATAAGGGATACCCATCAACTACGTGAGATGGAGATGCAGTGAGCTCTTGGCCGAGTGTGGGGGGACTTGAAGGTGCCTATTCTCTTCACACCCCATGTGTCTGCCTCATCGTTCAGTCCTGAGCCCCCCTGGCAAATACAGTCAAAAGGGCACCATCCTTCTTTGTTTCATTCATTCATGTGATAACCATCACTGAAGACCCACCAAGTGGCAAACATCATGTTTGATGCTGAAAATTTTCTTAAATGAGTCAGCAGAGGTCCAGCACTAACAGCCTGTCTCATTTGGGAGGTGGGGTTTCTGTGGCCACATTGATCACATTGATACACGTGGGTGTATCCCTAGGATGGAGCGGTGGGGAAGGCAGGGGGGGATGCTGTGGGGATGGGGGCTGGGTCATTCCTGATGCCTTCATCCACCAGTGGCCTTGCTGGCCAGAGCCTTCGCTTTGGGACAATGCAGCCCAATGCAGCCACATGGACGGGGAGACGGGACATCAGCCAGGTGTGTTCCAGGCCCCGTTCAGAAGCCCTGGCAGCTGAGCTCAGACATTAGCTGGCAACAGGAGGCAACCACGGCCACAGCTGTTCTGGGCTCCATGGGGCTGTGGGACCAGTCACCACCCTCCCCAGGCCCAGGCCACTTCCCAGGGTGGGGAAAGCTAAGAGTGGGCCAGCGAGGCCATTTGCCACCCTCGGGGTGGATGCCCAGAGCCCAACGGTTGGCAGTGCCTGTCCACACCCTCCCATGTGTTCCCAGCTTTTACCCTCCTCACCCAGGCCTGCAGTCCCCCTGCCCTGTCCTTGCATCATGGGATACACAGTTCACATTGGAGTTTGCGATGCATTTTCATGCTCTTGGTCCTGGTTAGTGTGCGTTCGGGATGCGGGAGGAGAGGCGGGCAGAGAGCGTGTTTGTGTGTGTAACTTACAAGGGCACCTATGAGACCACGGAGGTGATGAAGTCAGGGAGACACGGCTCCGCCTTTGAGGCCACAATGTATTGGGTGAGGAATGCAGATGCGCTAGGACATGGTACCGATAAAACAAGAAAGGGTGCTGATGAGGTGCCCAGCAGGGCGGCCCGGGCCTGGGCTGAGGAGTTGGAGCGGTGAGGCCTAGGTGGAGACTTTGCTGGGGCCCCCTACTCAGCGGGAGACCAAGGCAGGGGAAGCCCTGTGCCCTTTGGAGGGGAGCAGATGGGCCAGACTGGCCCTGTCTGGCCCAGGGATGAGCCGGGCACGGGGCACTGAGGCGAAACCACTTACAAGCAGGACCAAGGCAGGCAAGTGTCTCAGGCGTACCCCTGCTAAGTTCCCTAAGCCCTGATCCAGCCGCTTCCTGGAGCACCGAGAGCCCCAGGGTCTGTCTGTTGCCACCGGACAGACAGATCAGCAGGGCTCAGCCGGTCAGGGGCTCAGCTGGGCAGGAGCTCCAGGCCAGACCGGAGGCAGCAACATGACTTGGGGTGGTGGGCGCAGGGCAGGGCGAGGGAGAGGGCGCCAGAGAGGCAGGAGACGCGGGGGAACCTGGTCGATGGGGAGGACGGAGATTCTGCGCTGGGCACCCCCTCCCCATCTTCGTACCAGACCAGCACTTATCTCTAAATCAAGCACACAGGCGGCCAGGATGCATATCTTCAGGGGCCTCCAGAGAGTTGGAAACCACATCCGTACCTTGGCTTCTACACGAGAGGAACTGCCCCCGTGCTGGAGAGCCCCTGGGCTCCACCAGCTGCCTCCGCTTCCTCCCAACAGCCTCCGCTCTGCCCGGTGGGAAGGGGTCTCCTGCCCGCTGGAGCAGGCTGCTATTCTTGGCTTTTCCACATGTGCACGCTCTGCCCTCTGCATCCCACTCCCCCACACTCAGAGCCCACACACCCTTAGTGCCCTCCCCAGACACACCGCCAGCACCGGGCCCGGCCTGGCCCTCTGGTCCCAAAGCACGTGGCACTCAGGGCTGGGCAATGCTTGAAACTGGCCTTGGCTCCAACCTAGGTACCGCGAGGAGGGCCTGGCCTTGTCTGTGCACCTCCAGGGACCCCGGCTCACTGAATCTTTTCAGCAGACGCCTCAGATCCCTCACAGGAGTGGCTTTTACTTACCAGCAAAGAGCCCAGGAAGGACAGGAATGTGAGGTCAGATCTCAGGAGCCAGGGGGATCTCAGGGGACCACTTCCCAGGATGTAGGATATGGCCTCCAATTCCCCATCCGTAAAACAGGGAATACTAAGAGACTTGGCACGTGAAATTTGGAGGTTATCGGTTTGCCCGGTTCAGAGCTGCCTCTCCATTGACAGGGCACAGTGGGCACTTCAATTGCCTGGCCCGTGAGAGGGGACACAGCTGCTCCTGTTTTGTCCTCTGCTGGAGGCCAGGTCAGGCTAGACTCCATCTCCAGACCCCCCAAGGCCTGAGGTCCCCGGAGGGGAAGGAGTTCTGGTTGCAGAGGGAAGGAGACCCATAAAGCACAGGCCAGCAGGGCTCGGCCACCGGAGGGTGTGCAGGCCACGAGGGAAAGTCTTTTTGGAAAGAGCATGCTGTCCCGTGGCCAGATGGCTATGGTGGGTGCTCGGTGTAGTGTTTCCAGGGACCGCCCAGGCTCAGCACTGTTTGCATAGCCCTAGCTGCTGCTGCGTTCTCCTGGGGAGCTTGGGGGATGGGGCAGAGCCCTAGAGAATCACCCCCAAGGACCTGCTCCCGCATGTGGCCTGGAGGTGCCTGGCTTCCTTGGGCCTCGCCTGCCCCCTGGGAAGCTGGAGGAGTCCACCATGCCTGGAGCAGCACAGTGATGCCCCCACAAACCTGGCTCATGCCAGGCATTGATGGGAAGGTCCCCAGGGCAGAGGCAAGTCTGCAGCAACAGAAGATGGTACATGAGAGGGTTAGGGTCTGCCGGCTCCAGGCTGGCTCGCCCCAGCCCAGCTGTCTAAACGTCTCTTTGTTTCTGTCTTATCTTTTTCCCTTAAGGTCTGTCCTTTCCTGGATCTTAGAAGTCACGAAATTCCCCTTATCTTTCCCTGTGGTTCCCCAATTTTTCTTTCTGTCCCTCTGAGATAATCTGCAGAAGACGTTGCAAGAGGCAAGCACAGAACGGCCAGTCAACCAACACCAGTCAACCCAGCCCCCAGTCCTGCCCTGAAATTATGAGCCTCAATACCAGCCTGAACAAACCTCCTGGGGTCTTTGTAGCAACATTTACGAGGACAGGATGTGAGTATGTGCCAAGTTGCTTCAGTCATGTCCAACTGTTTGCGACCCCCATGGACTGTAGCCCACCAGGCTTCTCTGTCCACAGGATTCTCCAGGCAAGAATACTGGAGTGGGTTACCGTTCCCTTCTCCAGGGGATCTTCCAGACCCAGGGATCAAACCCAGGTCTCCTGCATTGACAAGCGGCTTCTTTACAGCTGAGCCACTGAGGGAAGCCCCAAGGATGTGAATGCACATCACTTAATTTCCCAAACAGCAACCAAGTTCTGTGTGTCCCCAAATTCATAAATTCACTCATCTATACGAGACCCGCCAGGCAGGATGGAGAGATCAACATATGTACCTCCAGCACTCAGGGTCCCCTCACTCAGCGACAGACTCAATTCCCAGCACAGAGAAGTCAGATATCCACCTGGGTCTGGATGCTCCAGTATCCGGGGGTGGAGGACCACACACACAGCATGCTGGGAACTGGCTCTGCAGGATCAGGGGTGCCGGCAAGAGTCAGGGGGGACACAGCCTCGTGTTCTGGAGCCCATGGCTCTGCTTTAGGATTGAGGCTCCACCCCATTGCTGCAGATTCCTGCCCAGGGAGTCTCAGCAGGGTTCAGAGTAGGGAGAACAAAGTTTGACTTGGAGCCAAATGCAGAGCTAGGATTCAAGAGGAGGAGCTGGTGACAAGGAGGGCAGTTCAGAGTCACTTCCGAACCTTGTGTGAGGAGGAGGCAAGCCAAGATTCCTGGATCCTCAGTGACCGCTTCCCGCTGCCTCGTTTTCCAGAAGGTGCTCCTGCCAACCCCCACCTGTAGCCACAGGTAAGAAGCAGGAACTGACACCTTGAACTCAGCATCAGTTTTAGGGTAGAATCAAGAGAGTCTTGGGGTGTCTGGATTTAAGAATATTCTGCCCCTGCAGTGAGGAGCCAAGAATGTGGGTTTACAGAGAAAGAGGAGTCACAGGTGAGTAGCAGCTTGGTGTGTGTGTGTATGTGCATGTGTATGTGTATGTGTGTGTATATGTGTGTATGTGTGTATGTGTATGTGCATGTGTGTATGTGTGTATGTGTGTGCGCGCGTGTGTGTATGTGTGTGTGTGTGTGTATATGTGTGTGTGTGCATATGTGTGTATGTGTATGTGCGTGTGTGTGCATGTGTGTGTGTGTATGCATGTGTGTGTGTGTGTGTGTGTGTGTGTGTGGCAGAGCTGAAGCACCTTTGGTTCAGAGAGAGGCATCTGTGTACGATGCCAGCATAAACTTTCCTACTTTGCCTCCACTTCCCAAAGCTGACCTTTGCTTCCAGTCTTCAGCCCGTGCACCTAACACTCCCCGCCCCACAGTCCTTCCCCAGGGCAGTGTTTCCACTGCCGTGTCAGGCGTCATGGGGGGAGTGTGCAGGCCTTGGGTCCCCACCCTGGCCTGGCCGGCGATGCTCTGAGTGACACTGGGGAAACCACTTCCCACTTTGGCCCAAACTTCCCCTTCTCTGACACAGGGCTGAGCTTGGATCACACCCCGGACCCAATTCAGCCTCTAGGCCCCCACAGCTCTGTCCTGGTCTGAGCTCTGACACTTCAGTTTACAACAGCCATGAGCGCAGAGGAAGGATCCGTTGGCTGTGTAGCATTAGGGTTTGTGTGGTACTACCCGCTGAACAGAGGTCAAGAGACTTGTCCCAGCTTGTGTGGTGTGTTATTGCTCAGTGGTGTCCAACTCTTTGCAACGTGGACTGTAGCCTGCCACACTCCTCTGTCCATGGGATTTTCCAGGCAAGAATATTGGAGTGGGTTGCCATTCCCTTCTCCAGGGGATCTTCTTGACCGAGGGATCGAACCCAGGTCTCTTGCATTGCAGGCAGATTCTTTCCTGACTGAACCATCAGGGAAGCCCAGAGTTTTTCTCAGAAGTGGGATGTCCCAGCTTAGGTCTGAGCTTGCCTCCTGGGACCAGTTTTCTGAAGCTGTGGAGGTTGGAGGTGGGCTCCATGGCACTGGCTGGCATGGATGCTGTAATTGAGTAAGTCCCCTACGTATGAAGCTTCGAGTTGTGAACCTCTGATGAGAATGTGCATTCCGTCAGGGTCGGGTGTGACTAAAACTGCAGCTGGCCCTCCACCTCCTGTTGCTGATGACCCTCAGCTCCACCACCTCTTACCGTCCCTTTCTCCTCCAGTCAGCAACCCTTCTGGCCTGTTCACTCGATGCCAGCCCCTGTGTACCTGCTGCTGTCGTGTACCATTGTACTCTTTTAGGTACTATCCTGCAAGATTGAAAATCTTTTTGTGTATTTGTTTGTTTCTGATATACCGTTTATGTGAGAAGTATTATAAACCTATTACAGTACAGTACTATATAGCCGATTGCGTTAGCTGGGTACCTCAGTCCAGTTCAGTCTCTCAGTCATGTCCAACTCTTTGCAGTCCCATGGACTGCCGCATGCCAGGCTTCCCTGTCCATCACCATCTTGGGTTGGGTACCTAGGGTAACTTTGCTGGACTTGATGAACAAATTGGACTGAGGAATGCACTCTCAGAGTAGAACTGATTGGTATGGACGGGACTTACTGTAATGACCACTCTGGATAGGGACCTCGTGAGAATCTGGACTTTGAGTACCATCGCCTCTCTGATTTGTTGAGGAAATCATTCATCATGCCAAATTTCTCACCAGAAATCCTACCACACATCAGTTGGCTGGGATGTCCAGGAAAAGAAGCCAAAAATTATGTTTAAATGTTCCCAAGCAGCTGCTCTGTAACTCACAAATTAAAGAAAATATTTTTATGGTGGGCTCTCTCTATGAGTCATGTGTTTGAAGACTGATTTCAGGAAGACTTGAATGCAATGACTTCCCCCATGGCTTCCTTGGGCCATCAGAATGCACACATTTCAGAAGCACAGAAACGTGCAGGCCAGCTTGGATCCCTTAAGTTGCTTTCAAACCCGAGAGGACATTGTGCTTTATTGGTGACAATAACAATAACTGGGAAAATCTCTTTGTTCTTTTCACCGATTGCTGGAAGAGACAAAGTGTAAATGCCCGAGAGAAGCACCGCCTGTGAAGATGAATCGGGAGGGCTATGATGCAAACTCCTTATCGGGGTTGCATTGTGTGCTTGGCATCTATTTCATTATCTCCCATTTCCTACTTATAATGTAATGACTAGCCTTTTCCTGTTGCCCAAGGGTAGCAATTTCCACTTTAGACAACACATTTCTTACATATCCTTTGGTAATCATGGACACCTTGGTGATTTCCCCTTGTTCTCTCAACAAGTGTGCCCTGCCCTCTTTCAAGCAGAAATGCCAGACTCTCATCTCTCCTTGGCAGGCAGGAAACCAATGACCTCTAGTCAACAGTCTGAGATTTCACAGCTCACGTGGCGATGAAATTGAAGTCATCTTTACATGCTAGAAAAAAAGCCACTTCTGATGGTGCCACCAGGTCACCCAGCCTTTGGAAGAATGTGGGCCAGCAACAAACTTTCAGAGGGACAGTCCATCAGAAGAACAAAATATACTCCTAAAATAAATGTAGACCCCATGAGGTTTAGAAGCAAGACTGTCTCACCACATCCCAACAGCAGACTTGCTGGGTGAAAGAGGTGAAAGAAAGACAGTGACTGCCCTTTGGACGGTGTCACAAAGGTGAGGAGTCTCTCCACAGTGTCTGTCGGTGGTGGGGTCTCAGCCAGATGCATTCAGAACTCCCAGGCCCAGGAAAAGCCTATGTGTCCTCTGGTCCAGTGGCCAGAGGAAGGGTCACCACCAGGTAAAAAGAGAGCTGTGGCCAAACCAAGGGACGAGTTGGTGCCTGAACAGGCTGAATGCTTTTGAAAAGGTCCTGGAACAGAAGTACCGAGTCTGGTTTCTGGGATCACACACAGAGAGAGGCCAGAGATTGGCTGGAAGAGAGACTCAGATGGGGATAGAAGGAAAGAGCCCAGTTGGAAAGCAAGGACTAAAGGCAACAGAGCATTCCTTGTCCTCCGTCCTCATAGGAGGCAGGGAGGCAAGGAGCATGCTCCCTCAGCAGACACAAAACTGGGCTCAGAAAGGGAAGGAATGTGCCCAAGGTCATGGACCTGATGGTGGAGGAACCCGAGACAACCACTCAGGAGAGGGGACCGCCAAGGCCCACCTTTTTAACACCAAGGCTTCATTACTTGGGGCCCACAGACCAGCAGCACCTCAGTCTCCTGAACGTTTGCTAGAATTGCCCTGAGTCCGGCCTTGAATCTGAGTCTGCCTTCCTGTGGTTCGTCTTCAGGTCCTTTAGAGTCAAATCTCAGCATCCAGGTCAGGTGGTGGCACTTTCCCAGGTCAGGAAGGGGCTGTGGAATCTCTGGAGAAGAAGTTCTATGAGGCAGAACAAGCAAAGTTGCCCTGAGAAGCCAGTGTTCTAATGTGATGGTAAAGTGCAGACAGAAAGCGATGATAAATTAAAAGTTCGTGAAAGATAAAACAATCAGTAGATGTTGCCTTCTCTCATTGATTTTGAGACTAGGAACTCTCTCTCCACCTCTGCATCCAACCATTCACCAAAATTACTGAGGGTGAAAAGTCTTGTAAGCATATGGGTTACATCATACCAGTAACTTACCTTGCCAGCTTGGTCAGTACAGAGGAGTTAAATTAGCACATCTTCAGAGTAAAGCTGAGCTTCCAAGTTTAAATTATCAGAATTCTCACCTAAAGGAGATGACCACTCTCCAAGTGATGGAGACAGAGCAAGATCACGCAGAGACCAAATAGACAGTAGTCCAATCAACACCTGAGAAGAGGCAGATGGTTTAGAAAAGAGAGGCAGGGGATGATGTGAGTGAGAGCTTGTCTACAGTACCATCCCTCCCCACAGAATGAGCTGATATTAGCATTCAAGAGACCTAAATAGTACCAGCAGTTGTCCTGGGACTTTTATTAGGGTCCTCAAATGTCATCCATTGTCCTGTAGCCCTTAATCCTAACAAACTAACTATAATTTGGCATCTTTTGAGTTGTCATGAGTTCAGGAATATCATAAATTCATTTCTGAGAATGTGGTCACTTCAAGATTCACAAAGTTGATCCCCTCCAACCTGAAAACCTTTGCTGACATGATGCTGTAAACTCACTACCCCATATCTGTCCCATAACTTTAAACATATTCATTTGAATAAACACTTGTACCCATATGTCCACTCTCCATCCCATTCTTAGGTCCCGAATCAACTTTCTGAGATGCTCAGTACTTACAGCTCTGCAGCCATATTCTTCTCCCCATTCAAGCAGGTAGAATTTAATACCATCACTTTCCTCACTAGGTTGAATGAGAGGCTCCTGTTCTGGTCTCTAGTTGCTGGTCCCTGTCCTGTGGGCACCCCAGTTTGTGGACAATTTCTTTGAGTCCCTTCTGCAGTCTCCACCCAGCTGGTGAACTCCTTGTTTGGGGCAGAGCTCACGCCTCTAGACTTTGAAGCCTGGCATCTGAACACCTCACAAGATGGCTAGGACTTCACCTTTGGAAATCAGTTTTCTAGATGCTTTCACCCCACCAGGCATCATGCGTTCAATGCACTGAAAGTCTACACTCCATTTACCACTGGGATCCTATCACCTCCTACCTATCATAATCACATTCTTAGTGCTGACCCCTGACTGAAGCATGCTCCTTGAACACTCTGTCCAGCCTCCCTCACCCCAGGCAGCATCCCCAGCCCTGTGGGTTCCTCCAAACTCTGCTCGCTTGCCCTGGCTGGTACACTAAACACTATGGACCCACCAGTGTGTTTCCCTCCATGGCTGAGGATGGAAGTCCTTCTAAAAAGTTCACTTAATTTCAAGATAGAGGAGCTCAAAGGACCCACCAGCATGGAGGGAGCCACATGGTAAAGTTTAACACACGTCATGAAGATGAATTCAGCAAAGGGGTAGAAGCGCACCTCCAAACAGAGGAAGTGGGGTAACGCTGGCAGGGACTAGGCAATCACCAAGCTCAGCAGGAAATGGAAAGGAGATTGGTTTGTGGGGAGGCACCCAGATGGAAAGTGGGGAGGGGTGTGGCCGCCTGGAGCAGTGCAGCTCTCCCTGAGAGCTCAAAGCCCCTCCCTCCCTGGGAGGATCAGCGGGAGACCACTTCTGTGCTGAACACTGGCTTTTAGCACACAAGAGAAAAATAAAATAGCCAAAGTTAGGATTTCAGGGCTCAGATGTATGTCAGAACCACCATGAAACTATAAAACAACCTAAGTTGAGAAAGTGATTTCCATGTACCATTTCACTTTTTAAGCCAGTAAAATTTTGACTATAGACTTAAGCTAACTGGATTATCTCTATGAACCATCTCATAATTCCCACTAAGTGTTAAAAATAGAATTGCATTTAATCATATATGCATATATATATATATATTTATACATACAGTATATATAATACATATGTGTGTATATACAGACATAATTTATTGAGGAGAAATTAAGTGAATAAAGCCATGTGGTTACAAACTCAAAACTGGAAGTATTAGAATGTTGCTTTCCAGTCACTAATTCCAGTCAATGTAGTGATTAGAAAGCCGTGCTAACATTACTGGAATTTGACTTCATCCAAACATAAGGAGATAGGCTTATGCTATTTTTAAAAGACTTTTCATGATAATCCCACAAATATAAAGAAACAAAGGGATTGGAAAAAGTCCATTCAAAGGCACATTATACCCCTGATATAAATACAAAGCCTAGTTCCTCTCTCTTTGGCCAACTCAAAAATTAACAATATAAATGGGATAAAATGGATTAAGAAAGCCTTAGTGTAAGTGTCAAAGATAGACATAAAATACAATATATCATTTCCTGCTTATTCTGCATTGTCTTGTCATCTGAAGAAACTTCTCTGGTTGGTTAGTAGCCTTGGAACACTTGTAATCTACCCTTGCTTTTTGCCTTCTGTGAATTCTAAAATCCTTATTATCACCAGAAAAAGAAAATGGACCAATGTCTTTTATAAATATAGATGCCAAAACTGTCAACAAAATACTAGCAAACAAAATCTACCAACATGTTAAATGAATTATAAAACATGTGTATAAACAACAAGTAGGATTTACCCCAGGAATGCACAGTTGGTTTAATATCTGAAAATTAATTAATGTAATATAACACACCAATTTAAAAAAAAAGGAAAAAAAAATACCATATGACCAGCTAAATTAAAGCAGGAAAAGCATTTGACAAAAATCCAAGCCCTTTCCTGATTTAAAAAAACTCAAAACAAAACCAAGAATAAGTGATGCATTCATCCTCTGGGCCTACCATAACAAAGTGTCGTGAACTGTATTTTTCACAGTTCCTGAGACTAGCAATCCAAGACAAAGTTATTGTCAGAGGTGGTTTCCGGTGAGGTCTCTAGTTTGCAGATGGTGGCCTTCTCGTTACATCCTTACACATGTGTGCATGGAGAGAGGAGAGAGAATTCTAGTGTCTCTTCCTCACCTGAGAACACAAGTCCTATAGAATTACTACCCTGCCCTTATGGCTTCATTTAAACGTAGTTATCCCCTTAAAGGCCCCCTCTTCAAATGTAGTCAGGTTGAGTGTTGTTATGGCCTCTATATACAAATTTGGGATGGACACAATTCAATTCATAGCAAATGGGGATATCCTGAACCTGACAAAAGATGTCTATGAGAAACCCACAGCTAACATCTTACTTGATAGGAAAAGACAGAATGCTTTTTCCCTAAGATCAGGAATAGGACAAGGGTTTCTACTTTTATTGCGTCTACTCATCATTTTGCTGGAGGTTCTAGCTAGAGCAATTAGGTAAGACAAGCAAATAGGTATATTCATATTATAAAGGAAGAAGTAAAACAATCTATTTGCAGGCATTATGATTTTGTATATAGACTGTCCTAAAGAATCCACAAAAAATATTTGAATTAATAAGTGAGCTCAGCAAATTTCCAGGAAACAATATCAATATGTAAAAATCAATTGTAAGTCTATATGCTAACAATGAACAATGCAAAAATGAAATTAGAAAAACAATTCCATTTACAATAGCATCCAAAGAATAAAATACTTAAGAATAAATTTAACAAGAAGGGGCAAAACCTGCATAAGGAAAACTACAAGTTACTGTTGAAAGAAATTAAGGAGATATACATAAATGGAAAGACATACCGTGTTAATGGATTGGAGAGTTTAATATTATCAACATGGTAACACTTCCTAAGGTAATCTACAGATTCAGTGCAGTCCCTATCAAAATCTCAATAGTCCTTTTATTTTTTTTATTTATTTATTTATTTTTTTAATTTTTATTTTTTTTATTATTATTATTATTATTATTTTTTCCAGTGGGTTTTGTTATACATTGATATGAATCAGCCATGGATTTACATGTATTCCCAATCCCGATCCCCCCTCCCACCTCCCTCTCCACCCGATTCCTCTGGGTCTTCCCAGTGCACCAGGCCCGAGCACTTGTCTCATGCATCCCACCTGGGCTGGTGATCTGTTTCACCATAGATAGTATACATGCTGTTCTTTTGAAATATCCCACCCTCACCTTCTCCCACAGAGTTCAAAAGTCTGTTCTGTATTTCTGTGTCTCTTTTTCTGTTTTGCATATAGGGTTATCGTTACCATCTTTCTAAATTCCATATATATGTGTTAGTATGCTGTAATGTTCTTTATCTTTCTGGCTTACTTCACTCTGTATAAGGGGCTCCAGCTTCATCCATCTCATTAGAACTGGTTCAAATGAATTCTTTTTAACGGCTGAGTAATATTCCATGGTGTATATGTACCACAGCTTCCTTATCCATTCATCTGCTGATGGGCATCTAGGTTGCTTCCATGTCCTGGCTATTATAAACAGTGCTGCGATGAACATTGGGGTGCACGTGTCTCTTTCAGATCTGATTTCCTCGGTGTGTATGCCCAGAAGTGGTATTGCTGGGTCATATGGCAGTTCTATTTCCAGTTTTTTAAGAAATCTCAGAAATGGAAAATTCAACCCTAAATTCCATATACAATTGCAAGTGACCTCGAATGCCAAAACAATCTTGACGAGGAAAGAAGAACAAATTTAGAACATTGCTGCCTCTCATTTTCGAAACTTACTACAAATCTACCCCTTCAGTAGTAGAGGCATAAGGATACACATAAAGGTCAATGGACAGAAGTGAGAGTCTAGAGATAAACCCATATATCTGTGGCTAATTGAGTTTTGATAAGGATGCCAAAACCATTCAATCAACAAAGAACTGTCTTCCACAAGTAGTATTGGTGCAATTGCATACCCAATATGCAAAAGAATAAAACTGAAGCCTTATCTCATAAAATATACAAACATTAACTCAAAATGTATCAACAATTTAAATAATAAGGTCTAAAATATTACAACTATTTGAAAAAAACAGGAATAAACATCCATAACATTGATTTGGCATACTTCCTAGACATGACACTAAAAGCACAAGCAGCAAACAGATACATTGGGTTTCATCAGAGTTAAAAACTTTTGTGCATCAATGGATACTATCAAAGAGGGGAAAAACAACTCACAGAATGGGAGAAAATAATTGCATCTTTTATCTGATGAGAGTTTATCACCTAAATTTTATTTAAAGAACTCCTACAACAGAAAGACAAACAACCCAATTTAGAAATGCACAAAGGATTTGAATGACATTTCTCCAAAGATGGTATACAAATGGCCAAGAAGCACATGAAAAGATGCTTAGTATCTTCAGTCATCAGGGAAACTGAACTCTAAACCACAATGAGACAGCACTTCATAGTCACTGGGACGGCCAAATTAGAAAGTGGAAAATAACAAAGTATAAGTGAGGAGATGGAAAAACTGGAAACTAATACTCTGTTGGCGGGAATGTAAAATGGTACAATTGCTGTGGAAAACAGTTTGGCCATTCCTCAATAACTTAAACATATAATTATCATTTATTGTTACTGTTCAGTTGATAAATCATGTCCGACTCTTTGCAGCCTCAAGGACTGCAGCATGCTAGGCTTCCCTGTCCTTCACTGTCTCCTGGAGTTTGCTCAAGTTCATGTCCGTTGTGTCAGTGATACCATCTGACCATCTCATCTTCTGCTGCCCTCTCCTCTTGCCGTATGACCCAGTAATTCCACTCCGAAGTATATACCCAAAGAAATCAAAGCATGTGGGCAAACAAAAGCCTACACGTGAATATTCATAGCTGCACTATTCAAGATAGCCACAAAGTGGAAATAACCCAGATGTCCACTAACTGATGAATAGATAAATATTAATAAAATGTGGCCTTACCACACAGCGGGGAATAGGGAGTGACTTCTTAATGGGTACATTTGGGGTGACAAAAAATTCTGAACTAAGGGTAGTGATTTTTTATAAGCCACAATTTTTAAAAAGTGTAACTACCAAGTCTGTGTCATGCTTTCAACTTCATACAGTGTCTGCACATGACAAATATTTTGGAACTCAAGGAAGTAGCATCACGGTCATTTGACAGAAGAAAAAAGACACAAAGTGCAGTGTCTTCCTTAGGCCCTCAAATTCTGCCTGAAACTTAGTACAAACTCAAAAGGTGAATGAATAAATGACTGAACAAAATAATGAACAAACATTGGGATTCAGGAAGCATAACTGCCTTTCCCAAGTAGATATACCTGGTGAGGGAGCTGACATGCGCTGTGAGCTAACTGCACCTCAATTTTAGGTTATCTTGCAGGAAGTTGCGCCAGAATTTAAGCCAATACCTTCAGCCTTTGCCTGTCACATCCATTCCACTGCATCATGCTGTCTGCCAGAAATATAGTATTTTTTCTGTACTTCAAGGAATTGTTAATAATTTAGTAAAACAAACGATATACATCCATCATTCCCCATTAGTTTAGGCAGCATATAACAAAACACAACAAATTCTTCTAGAAAAGAAGCCAGTTTTCACAAAGCTAAAAGGCAAGATTTTCCTAAATGTAGTTTTGATAAACTGAGAAATGGTCTCAAAATCTAACCGCATACACAGTCCTACACCACCAGCCCATTGTCAGAGCCCGTGCCATCCCAGGGCTCCGCCGTAATGCCCCCAGGCATGAGGTGGCCTCTTCTGTCCTTGATAAGCCTGTATGGTGAAGCAGAAACAGTTCTGACAAGGGACTTTGTCGCTTATCACTTTGGCCCCTGCATCATGCCCTATAATGTTAGCTAGAGACTTCTTCCACAGGGCCCCAGGCATCTGCTTAAAAATAAAAATAAGTATCTACTTGTCAAAAGATTTGTTTACTTGACACACAATATGAAGACATGGATGACTTGTTGGATTAAAAAACTTCAATCTGGATATTGAATCACAGGTGTTCCTATTACATACAAAGACTTGACATTAAGAAGTTAGATAAGTGATGCAACCACTCAGGACCCAACACAAGGAAGGTGATAAAGTGTCCTGGCTGAGAGCTCTGCATCTGAAGTCAGACAACCTGAACCAGGACACTAGCCAGGACCTACCCTTCCCAGCAACACCCGTCACCTTGACCAAGCCTCACTGGGCTCCCTTTTCTTTATCTGTTCAATGGATTAGTGACACTATCTAACTCAGGGTGTTAGTGAGAACTGAAATTAAAATACACAGCACATGTGAAATATTTAGCATGGTGCCTGGCAGATGATGATCACGTGAAAATATAAGCTATTATGAAAATCCACACCATTTGTTGGTATATGTTAGTCCAGAAATGGCATTAAGAAAAGAGTTGAAAACCACGATAAAGATAATAGTTTGAGTCTCTGATGCAAGGAACTTACGAACACAGAATTTCTCCCTAAACACAGATTTTCAGGCACAGGGTCATCAGCATGAGAAAAAGAATTAAAAAGAAGCTGCATTCCATGGTCCAAGACTTTTGAAAGGAAGTGTGTTGAAGGAGATTTGGGTGATGCTCAGAAATGCTCAGGGATTCAGCTTGGGTTGGAATTTTCAAAGAATATATACAAGATGGAAAGAGCACGCAGTCCAGGACAAAAACATGAGTTGATGCTTGGCCTTCCGAAGGCAATGGGGCTTCTAGAAAACTGACTACAGCAAAGACTGCTCTTTAAGCTCTGTTCAGAGGAAAAAATGTGAGGGAGGAGTGGCCGGAGCTGGTGGTGGAAAGTGTGGGGAATTCCTAACAAAAGGAAAATGAAGCCCAAGATGAATGGGGAAATGAGAACCTCAGGCTGTGCTGAATCAGGTCAAAGCCAAGAAAACTGCATTCCAGGCAATGGTGCAAACTTCAAGTAAGTTGACTCAATAATAATGAAGACAGACCAGGGATCAAATTCCTGTTCTGCCTGTTTCACTTCGGCTCATCTTTTTTTCTCTCTCTCAGCTCCATCTGTTTGTCTATATGATGAAAATAGTAGTATTAGGTCGTTGACAATTTAACGATTCAATCTAATATTTAATTGGCCTATGTGTTAACAACGATGAGATTAGATAATTATATAATTAATTTCACTGTGCTTAGTTCACAATACAGGTTAGCTCCGACTCACCTATACTGGAAGATTTGCCAGATAGCTGGACATGGGAAAGTACCAGAAAATGTTCTGATTTTATACAAATAGAATACTCATGCTTTAAAATTTTAAATATGGTAAACAGATCACTTAAATTTCCTAATAACAATAATGTCATGTATATCATTATGCCAGGGTACTTTTCTTTAATAACCATTGTCTTGTTTTGATTCTTAAAATGATCTTTTGAGCTGTGTGACTAATATGGGTCCTCTTGCCATATCCCAGAAAGTGAGTGATTGGTTTGAAGACAGTCCACACATGGTAGAGACTCCCAGCAGAGGCTTTAAACATCTTTAAACTACATTTAAACATGTAGTTCACTGCATACACCCCCTTTATATTTACAAGTGAAAACTCCCAGAAATGGCTCTTCAGCCCTAAAGCAAAGCAAGCCCTTGACTGTGAGGTTCCCGGGCCATCCCCAACATCCCTGGAAGAGGGGGAGGTCTGGTTACTTGGGAACTGGCTGGGTGGAGCAGGGGTTCTCTTCACTCTCTTAAGAGGGTGGTAAGTACCAAACATTTTCCGATTTGGAGCGATTCTTTCAGGAAAGCTGACCCATCTGAGCTGCTATTAATACGGAGGAATCCCTTGCGTCATTATCTAGTGGAGGGGAATAAGGATTTGGGTTTTAAGCTGGTAGTTCTTAGAATTAATTTCCTATTTTCAGCCAAAGGTCACCTTCCCCATTTTGTTCGTTCTGTCATAGATTGTAACACTTCCTGACTGACTCAGTTTAAAAATGGGGAGAAGAGGAAAAGTTCACTTATTTGTTTATTTGGCCACTCAGCTTGCAGGATCTTAGTTCCCTGACCAGGGACTGAACCGGCACCCTGGGTAGTGAACCTAGCCACTGGACCACCATGGAATTCTCAAGCCCTTATGGTTAGGATGTAAGCACTGAGTGGTAAGGGTAAGCGTGGAGTACCTACAGTAGCATCAAATCAACACATTTTTCATGTCTGTCCTGCTTCTTGCCTGAAATAATCCCATTACAGTTCATAACCAGAAGAGCAAGCATGTTCATGCACAGCCCATTGTGTGCCTGGTCCTCTCCCCAACAAGCAAGGCTGTTGTGAATGTTGCTTGTATCTCAGGGTCACTTTCCAAACAGTTTGAACCTCCCTGCAGGGCCTGCAGCTCTGCTCTCCATCACATGTTCGCTTCAGTAAATAAGAGACAGGACGCAAACACCAGAGCCAGTTCACTTTGGTGAGGGCTAGTTGTTGAAGGCTTCTTCAGTTTATTCATATCAAAGAAGAAAATAACAATACACCACCCACAAATGCCTCTTCTAATGTGTCACCTCCTCCTCATTCAGTCTTATCCCCAGCGAAGATCCAGAATTGTACTTTACTCTGCATTTGTAGTACAAGAGAACTTCATCCTTATCTTGTTAAATACAGTTTGTATTAAGTTTCCACTAAAACTGTTCTTCTTGTTAAATGAGAAAAGCAATACAAACTCTTTCCAGTTAAGTGTTCCTCTTTTCTCTAGGTCTTCAGCAGTATTTTAGGGTTTAAAGGAAGCAAGTCGCGTCCTAAAATGTAAATATAGATCTTCCATTGGCTCCAGACATGGCCTTGCCTTGTGGCTGAATTTTGCAAACAGACAGAAACAGAATGGCCTTTCTGCATCACTCAAGTTCTCAAATTGCTCTGTCAGATGTTCAATCATTCATATTCATAGTGAAGACAGAGCTTACTGTGAGGGGAATGTACACTATTTTTTCATTCCAGGATGCCATTGATTATATACCTACCATAAATTTAATCACACCTGTAAGCATTCAAGGTGAAGAAATAGGAGATTAATTTCCTACATGTTAACCTTTATAATTTAGAATGTGCTAGATGATCAAAATACATATATCAGTCATATATAGATCTGAAAATGCATCTCAATACGAGGAATGTGAGCATATGAGAAGACTCCACATCTTGGCTTTGAGAAACTTCATGTTTGCTTTCACGTTTTCCTGTTGCTGCCCCTTGTCTCATATCAGTCTGTGCTATTGATTAAATTGTAAAAATTATATTCTTTCCTGTTGGTGAAAATTAGATTTCTGAATGCAGGCCAGGCATCCTAAGAGTTGATAAGCAGGAGAAACATAAGAATGAGTAAGGATGGTGAAAAAAAGTAGCTGTTCATGTATATTATCTATGGTGAAACAGATCACCAGCCCAGGTGGGATGCATGAGACAAGTGCTCGGGCCTGGTGCACTGGGAAGACCCAGAGGAATCGGGTGGAGAGGGAGGTGGGAGGGGGGATCAGGATGGGGAATACGTGTAAATCTATGGCTGATTCATATCAATGTATGACAAAACCCACTGAAAAAATAAATAAATAAATAAAGGGGAAAAAAAAAGTAGCTGTTTTTAGAGAGAATATTTGGGAAGAATGCCAAATCTACCCAGGGTCCAGCATGAGAGTAGTCGGAGTATTTTTGACTGTTTGCTTGTTTTTAAGGCTTCAGAGTCAGAATCATCTCTGGGAAAAATATTTCTACATAGAGGAGGATTAATAGAGCGACCATGTGAAACATCCAGGTATCCTGGGATCGCCTGGTTGCAAAGGTAATTTATACTGAAAACTGAGAGGTCATTACTTGGACCCCAGTAATAAAGGACCCATGATAGAAGGAAACAAATCACCTTGCTTTGGAGAAATATCAGAGGCAACTAAAAGAAATATTATTGGGTTAATTTGAGTAGGTCTCTCTTCAATGAATTATCTATATATGCATGGTGTAAGTAATCTACTGGGACCATGTTATACTTAATATATGCCAAGATTGTTCTGGTCATTTTCTAATATGTTTCCTTGTCTCCAAACACCATTTAATGCATCATTTTAGGGAAACCTCATTGTAAGTGGATGATTGGATATTTTAGAGGTCAGAATATTCATCAATTCCAAACACAGTGCTCTTCTGTTAAAGAAATAAGATGGCCATTACAGGCACATGACCGAATGGAAACATTCAGGAACCAAACTTAGCTTGAAGATAGCCATCTCAGAAAAGAACTAAGCCTGCAATTATAGTGACCCACCACCAGCTGGCAGTAGTGTTGAATCACCGCCTGGTAGTGGTTCTAAAGCAGAAATCTGCATCCCATCAGCGTGGAGCTCAAGCCCGGGCATAACAACAGACAACTTGATTCAATAATTTGGATTTCTTAATTTTTAAAATGCTCCTCAGGATATTTTTCCTAGATGAAAATTTATAACCAAAGCTCTTTATAAACATCTGAAGAAAATAAAATATCTTAAAAATAATCTGCATATCACCTTTCAGAAATTGTCTTATTTTGTATTCCTTACAGTCTTTTTCCTTTGTGTATGTATTTTCATAATTAGGATATATGTGTATGTGCATTCATACATGTCAACATATATATGCATATGTGTATCTCTCTCTATATAAACACACACTTTTTATATATATTCATTATTTTACACCCAGTGCTTAGCACAGTCCTTGGCATGTAGTAGGTTAATATAAAATTAGTTAAAGTAACTGATAATTTGATTTGTAGATTTAAAAGTCTGCAAGATTTAAAACACAGCAAAAAAAAAAAAAAAGAGAGAGAGAGAGAAATAGAATTGCTAAAGGGTGAAAAAGAAGCAACAGATTCTTTTTTGTCCCTTGTTACATCAGACATACACTATTACAGGTCTTACAGGTCTTTACCTTTGTTGTGCCTCTAAAGAAAGATAAATTCAAGGAAAAAATGTGCAGTTACAGGTTTGGGAGGGTGGTCATAAGTTTTTGAACCCACGAAGTTATCACACAACTTCCCTTCATGGGAAACAAATAGTCACTTTATCAAACGGAAGGGCAAGAGCTCTGCCCTCAGGTAATAACAACAAGGTTAGGGACGTGGCTCAGGGTAGGAGACCCAAACTGGACTACTTGGATTCTCTTTCATCAACTCTGTAGGTGAGGGGTTGAGAAGGCGTCCTGGTGATTGGAGGTCAGCCTGGAAGCCAAACCTCCTGCAAGTCTGACTGTAATTCCCTACTGAGGAGAAGGTAGAGGGTCAAGGAAGAAGCACTACACTGCTTAGAGAGAAACCAAGGGTGCGGAAGGCACATCCCATTTATTTTCCCTGTTATGTGTCATCTGTGTGTGCCCTAATCAGACATGACCACTCACCTAATTATTTCTCTTAAGTCTGGTAAAACACTTCTAGGGTCTTCTTGTTCTCTTCCCATGGATTTATTACAACATAGTTTATAATTTTGGCTGATGTTGTCCCTGTCAATGGGATTTTCTACAGGTATTTTTCCCATTATTTACTGCTAGGATAAAGAAATTCCTTTGTATCTGTTCCATTTACCAAACTTTATTATTGGTTGTAATAGTTTTTACACTTAATATTCTCATATTTTCTAGATAACATTATACCATCTACAAATAATGAAAATTTTGTCTAGTCTCCAATATTTGAATCCATTATTTCTGCTTTATTCCTTGCTTTATTGGCTATAAATTCTAGTATAATGTTAAATAAAGGGTACAATTATCTTTTGACTTTGTTATATGAAGTCATTTCTAATGGATCACATTTAAATAGGATATTGACTGCTGCCACTACATACATGGAGTTTACAAACAAGATCTGTAATTTTAGGGTGTATTTTGCTCAAAATCAGCTGGAGATCTCCAATTAAACTGTTCAAGTGGAGGGCTAAAAATCTTCAGCATTTCTAGGTTTCAACAAAAGGAATTCTTGGAAATGAAGCTGAAACCACCCAAGGACCTATCTAGTTTCTGCGTCCAGCTCAAAGTTGAAAGCAAAGAAAGAACTGAACAAATTTAAGCAGTAAGTGCAGACAGTAAACTAGATTTAATTGTGAATATTTATAACTGAGTTTTGGATTATCTAGACATCTAGAAACACTTCAACAAAGCTCTTATATCTTTATTTTGAATAAATGCATATTCTATACCAGAATAGTAAAAAAGTCTCAGTTTGTGTCAGCTCAATTCAAAACAATCATGGGAAAAAAGGCTGTTTATGTCATGAGTTTTGTCTTATAAATGTTTGTCAAAAGGAGGTGCTAATGAATAAAGGTAAAAGGATGATGCCTATGAAAATATTTAGACTTCAACACATACCAATTTTAACACAGAAATGTTAGACTATTCTTCATTTAACAGGATTTACTCTGAAGTACCAGATATCTCAGCTCTTCTGGAGAATTTTTTTCTCAATTAAAAGTAAGTTCTAAAGAGAAAACTCAATTAAAAGTGACAATCATTCTGTGGGAAAAGGCGAGGGTGGGATGTTTTGAGAGAACAGCATCAAAACATGTATATTATCTATAGTGAAACAGATCACCAGCCCAGGTTGGATGCATGAGACAAGTGCTCGGGCCTGGTGCACTGGGAAGACCCAGAGGGGTTGGGTAGAGAGGGAGGTGGGAGGGGGGATCAGGATGGGGAATACATGTAACTCCATGGCTGATTCATGTCAATGTATGACAAAAACCGCTACAATATTGTAAAGTAATTAGCCTGCAACTAATAAAAATAAATGAAAAAAAAAGTGACAATCATTTGAAATATATTAACCATAAAATTCATTTATGAAAAAGTTTATATTTTTAAGCCAAAAAGAAAATAGTTTTTAAAAGTGTTTTGTAGAAAGGCAAGATGTTACAGTCTAAAAGGAGCATTTTATTGTTTAGAATAAACATCAACAGCATTGATGTTAGTAAAACACTAAAGATGACTTTGTTCTACACTGCCTCTGATTATCACTTGATACAGTTAACTTACAAACTTGATTCTAGATCACAGCTACCTAACCTGAAGAAATTGTTGTTTTAAACTTAAAAAAAAATAGTCCTATTCATTTTGAGGGGTTTCTATATTCTTGGTACCCAAATGAAATAAAGTCCATGCAAACAAAGAAAATTTTATAAGTCCATTTCACTTATGATTGTAGGTGCAAAAATCTTAAATAAACTATGGGTCACTAAATCCAATAGAATGTTTAAAATATTGCCATGAAATGCAGGGACAGAAATACACTTCAATATAAGAAAATCTATAATGTAATCTGCCATGTTAATATGTTAAGGACAAATATGCTATGACTATTTAAATAAATGGAAAAATGGTAGCCTGTAAATAGAACACAACTTCATCATATTTTTCATCAAAAATTTATGGTAAATATTAACTTGATGAAGAAAATTTTGATGCATTTGATTTAAACCAGCAATCAAAAGTAATAGTCATAATCACCACTACCATTTAACCTAGTGTTGGTATAGGATTGGGAAGGAAAATGTAAAACTATGCTTATTTGCATGTGACGTGATTACCAACACAGAAAAAGTACCAGATAACCTATTAAAATTAACAAGTTTTTAGCAACTATCCTGTACGAAAGGTTCATCTACAAAATTCAATAGCATTTTCAAATACCAGAGAAAACCAATGATGTCTGTTGTCAATCATTGTTCATGACAGTTTCCTACAAATTCAGCATGAGGACTGAGGTGGCAAATACAGAATTATCGCTTCTGGAGAAAATACAGGCTTAAGCTCCTCTGAAACTCTGGTTACAACAATTTTATCAACTGATCAATATATAACTTGATTTTGCATGCACTTCTGTTTAAAGACACCTTAGTTAATATACATTACTGATTCATTAACACTGAACATAAGGCCAACACACACAAACATTTTCTCCATAAGGCAAGGTCTTCCTTTGGTTATTGAGTTTATGGTAACCATTAACTTTATTTCACTATTGTCATCTCCTATTTGACCACTTCCAATTTGCCTTGATTCTTGGACCTAACATTCCAGGTTCCTATGCAATATTGCTCTTTACAGCATCGAACCTTGCTTCTATCACCAGTCACTTCCAAAACTGGGTGTTGTTTTTGCTTTGACTCCATCTCTTCATTCTTTCTGGACTTATTTCTCCACTGATCTCCAGTAGCATGTTGGGCACCTACCAACCTGGGGAGTTCATCTTTCAGTGTCCTATCTTTTTGCCTTTTCATACTGTTCATGGGGTTCTCAAGGCAAGAATACTGAAGTGGTTTGCCATTCCCTTCTCCAGTGGACCACACTCTGTCAGACCTCTCCACCATGACCCGGCCGTCTTGGGTGGCCCCACACGGCATGGCTTAGTTTCAGTGAGTTAGACAAGGCTGTGGTCCTGTGATCAGATTGGCTAGTTTTCTGTGATTGTGGTTGTAGTGTGTCTGCCCTCTAATGCCTCCTTGCAACACCTGCCGTCTTACTTGGGTTTCTCTTACCTTGGACGTGGGGTATCTCTTCACGGCTGCTCCAGCAAAGTGCAGCTGCTGCTCCTTACCTTGAACGAGGGGTATCTTCTCACGGCCGCCCCTCCTGACCTTGAACGTGGAGTAGCTCCTCTTGGCCCTCCTGCGCCCACACAGCCGCCGCTCCTTGGGTGTGGGGTTGCTCCTCTCGGCCGCTGCCCCTGACCTCGGGCATAGGGTAGTTCCTCTCGGCTGCCGCCCCTGAGAGTGAATGTCCACAACTAGGAATTAGTGAACTAAAAGGGACTGGAATGGGTGAATTTAACTCAGATGACCATTATATCTACTACTGTGGGCAGGAATCCCTTAGAAGAAATGGAGTAGCCATCATAGTCAACAAGAGTCCGAAATGCAGTACTTGGATGCAATCTCAAATACGACAGAATGATCTCTGTTCGTTTCCAAGGCAAACCATTCAGTATCACGGTAATCCAAGCCTATGTCCCAACCAGTAACGCTGAAGAAGCTAAAGTTGAACGGTTCTATGAAGACCTACAAGACCTTTTAGAACTAACAACCAAAAAAGATGTCCTTTTCATTATAGGGGTCTGGAATGCAAAAGTAGGAAGTCAAGAAACACCTGGAGTAACAGGCAAATTTGGCCTTGGAGTACAGAATGAAGCAGGGCAAAGGCTAACAGAGTTTTGCCAAGAGAACACACTGGTCATAGCAAACACCCTCTTCCAACAACACAAGAGAAGACTCTACACATGGACATTACCAGATGGTCAACACTGAAATCAGATTGATTATATTCTTTGCAGCCAAAGATGGAGAAGCTCTATACAGTCAGCAAAAACAAGACCGGGAGCTGCCTGTGGCTTGGATCATGAACTCCTATTTGCCAAATTCAGACTGAAATTGAAGAAAGTAGGGAAAACCACTAGACCATTCAGGTATGACCTAAGTCAAATCCCTTGTGACTATACGGTGGAAGTGAGAAATAGATTTAAGGGACTAGATTTGATAGACAGAGCGCCTGATGAACTATGGACGGAGGTTCATGACATTGTACAGGAGACAGGGATCAAGACCATCCCCATGGAAAAGAAATGCAAAAAGGCAAAACGGTTGTCTGAGGAGGCCTTATAAATAGCTGTGAAAAGAAAAGAAGCAAAAAGCAAAGGAGAAAGGGAAAGATATTCCTATTTGAATGCAGAGTTTCAAAGAATAGCAAGGAGAGATAAGAAAGCCTTCCTCAGCAATCAATGCAAAGAAATAGAGGAAAACAACAGAATGGGAAAGACTAGAGATCTCTTCCAGAAAATTAGAGATACCAAGGGAACATTTCATGCAAAGATGGGCTCAATAAAGGACAGAAATGGTATGGACCTAACCGAAAGAGAAGATATTAAGAAGAGGTGGCAAGAATACACAGAACTGTACAAAAAAAGATCTTCATGACCCAGATAATCACAATAGTGTGATCACTCACCTAGAGCCAGACATCCTGAAATGTGAAGTCAAGTGGGCTTTAGAAAGCATCACTATGAACAAAGCTAGTGGATGTGATGGAATTCCAGTCGAGCTATTTCAAATCCTGAAAGATGATGCTGTGAAAGTGCTGCACTCAATATGCCAGCAAATTTGGAAAACTCAGCAGTAGCCACAAGACTGGAAAAGGTCAGTTTTTCTTCCAATCCCAAAGAAAGGCAATGCCAAAGAATGCTCAAACTATCGCACGATTGCACTCATCTCACCTGCTAGTAAAGTAAAGCTCAAAATTCTCCAAGCCAGGCTTCAGCAATACATGAAACATGAATTTTCAGATATTCAAGCTGGTTTTAGAAAAGGAAGAGGAACCAGAGATCAAATTGCCAATATCCACTGGATCATCAAAAAAGCAAGAAAGTTCCAGAAAAACATCTATTTCTGCTTTATTGACTGTGTGGATCACAAGAAACTGTGGAAAATTCTGAAAGAGATGGGAATATCAGATGACCTGACCTGCCTCTTGAGAAACCTATATGCAGGTCAGGAAGCAACAGTTAGAACTGGACATGGAACAACAGACTGGTTCCAAACAGGAAAAGGAGTACATCAAGGCTATATATTGTCTCCCTGTTTATTTAATGTATATGCAGAGTACATCATGAGAAACGCTGGGCTGGAAGAAGCACAAGCTGGAATCAAGATTACCAGGAGAAATATTAATAACCTCAGATATGCAGATAACACCTCCCTTATGGCAGAAAGTGAAGAGGAACTAAAGAGCCTCTTGATGAAAGTGAAAGAGGAGAGTGAAAAAGTTGGCTTAAAGCTCAATATTCAGAAAACTAAGATCATGGCGTCTGGTTCCATCACTTCATGGGAAATAGATGAGGAAACAGTGGAAACACTGTCAGACTTTATTTTGGGGGGCTCCAAAATCACTGCAAATGTTGATTGCAGCCATGAAATTAAAAGACACTTACTCCTTGGAAGGAAAGTTATGATCAACCTAGACAGCATATTAAAAAGCAGAGACATTACTCTGCCAACAAAGGTCCGTCTGGTCAAGGCTATGGTTTTTCCAGTGGTCATGTATGGTTGCGAGAGTTGGACTGTGAAGAAAGCTGAGCACTGAAGAATTGATGCTTTTGAACTGTGGTGCTGGAGAAGACTCTTGAGAGTCCCTTGGACTGCAAGGAGATCCAACCAGTCCATCCTAAAGGAGATCAGTCCTGGGTGTTCATTGGAAGGACTGATGTTGAAGCTGAAACTCCAATATTTTGGCCACCTGATGTGAAGAGTTGACTCATTGGAAAAGACCCTGATGCTGGGAGGGATTGGGGGCAGGAGGAGAAGGGGACGACAGAACATGAGATGGCTGGATGGCATCACCAACTCGATGGACATGAGTTTGAGTAAACTCTGGGAGTTGGTGATGGACAGGGAGGCCTGGCGTGCTGCGATTCATGGGGTCTCAAAGAGTCGGACATGACTGAGTGACTGAACTGAACTGAAATGAACTTTATTTCAAGAAATCTTATATTGAAGTTAACTGTAAATTGATTTTTGTAAAAACTTTCCCAACACTCAATCAACTAGCATCAACAAGTAACACAAGATTCTTAAATTCATTTTCTTCTATTTCTTTCAACACTTTCATAAACCATGGATGATCCATAGCCTTTGCACTTAGGTACTGAAAGAAATAACCAGATATATTCATGATCCTTTAATTAAAAGCTTCAAAAAACAGCAAAAGATACTTTCAATATTTATCAAATTGTAGAATGAAACCATAAGAGAAATATCAATCTCTTGCTTTAAAATTCTAAGAAATCCAGATTTTTAACCTAATATGGCTGGAACACTGTTTTCATTGGAGTTAATTTCTCCATGTCTATCAGAAATTACACTTTGAAAAAGTGTAAAAGATTCAATAATGTCTATGCCAAAAATTAATTTTCTGGATTGTAAATTGACAGTATTGCCATATAAATTTGGAAGTTCTTTGAGATAAAATATACCAAAAGTGCTAGTTGAGTAGCATTTCATAGCAGATGACACCACCTCTAAAGCTAGAAATGGTGTTTATATATTTTCAACTGTTGAGTCAATTGGTGTTTGATATTCTTAGGGGAGTATTTTGTTTTGTGGTCAATTATTTGATAGCTTAAATGAAGGTTTTCTCTTATAATAAAATGTCTTTACTATATATCTTTGCTTTATAATTTCCTAACAAAGTTTCTATAGCTCAATAATTTCTTTTACCACCTTTTTATCTAAAACTTTTTTTTTCTGTGCAGGAATTTAAGCTATTCTACAGATGGCAAAACTTATAAGTCCAGTTTCTGTTTAAAATCATTTAAAATTTTTGTATTGGTCATTTAACTCTGATTTCAAGTGATTAATTCTTATAAATTGTTTTTCTTATCAATTTTATATTTACTGAAAATGTCTTTTAACATTATCATTCTTCTTAAGTTTATATTTTGCTTTTTTTGCTGTTAGGGCAGTCTGTAATTGTCATTTATCATAAACTTTGTTGCATATGTTTTTCCAGTCTCTCTCTTTTTTTAATTGGTTCTTATTGTTATACACATCCACATCTCCACTTGATTCTGCATCAGTGGTTTGGCTTCCTTTTAAATGCAAACATCTAGTAATACTTATTTTTAGACTTGAAAAATAAGTTAAATACATTGACTAAATAATAATAACTTTAAAATGTATTTAATAATTACAATTCACACAAGTATCAAACTAGCTCTTCCTTTTTCATAATCTGTTCAAATAAATACACTACAATGCTACATCAGTGTATAGAAAAAAAAATATTTTTAACTAAACCAGTTGGTTGACACCAATCATTAATAGGTCGATAATACGTTTACACATAATAATAGAAATGATGCATGTGTCTGATAACACACCACAGTAAAACAAAAATATCTTACATAATGAAATAGTTAAGTGCATGCCTATCAAAACAGTTATGTGTGATGGAAAATATTTTACATTACTTCAGATTTTACATTTAAATTAAATAAAACCAAATAAAATTAAAATTCAGTTCCTCAATGGTAACCTAAGTGCATAGTAACAAGAGCTAGCAGAGTTCTAGATGAATTAAATATTTCAGTGTGGAAGAGAAAATTTCACAGTTAATTGAGAAACATGTAGGGCTGTACCTTAATGACCTAGAAGAGTGACAAAAACATAAAACTTAAGCATGAAACAATCCCCTACAAACTATCATCAGGTCGTAATAAAGTTATTTCTGTCTAATGGCAGGAAGTGAAGAGGAATCAAAGAGCCTCTTGATGAAAGTGAAAGAGGAGAGTGACAAAGTTCGCTTAAGGCTCAACATTCAGAAAACTAAGATCGTGGCATCCAGTCCCATCACTTCATGGCAAATAGATGGGGAAACAGTGGAAACAGTGGCTGACTTTATTTTTTGGGGCTCCAAAATCACTGCAGATGGTGATTGCAGCCATGAAATTAAAAGACACTTACTCCTTGGAAGGAAAGTTATGACCAACCTAGAAAGTGAAAGTGAAACTGAAAGTGAAGTCGCTCAGTCGTGTCCGACTCTTTGCGACCCCATGGACTGTAGCCCACCAGGCTCCTCAGTCCATGGAATTTTCCAGGCAAGAGTACTGGAATGGGTTGCCATTTCCTTCTCCAGGGGATCTTCCCAACCCAGGGATTGAACCCGGGTCTCCCGCACTGTAGGCAGATGCTTTACCATCTGATCCACCAGGGAAGCCCCATAAAGCAGAGACATTACTTTGCCAACAAGGGTCCATCTAGTCAAGGCTATGGTTTTTCCAGTGGTCATGTATGGATGTGAGAGTTGGACTATGAAGAGAGCTGAGTGCCGAAAAACTGATGCTTTTGAACTGTGGTGTTGGAGAAGACTCTTGAGAGTCCCTTGGACTGCAAGGAGATCCAACCAGTCCATCCTAAAGGAGATCAGTCCTGGGTGTTTATTGGAAGAACTGATGCTGAAGCTGAAACTCCAATACTTTGGCCACCTGATGTGAAGAACTCACTCATTGGAAAAGACCCTGATGCTGGAAAAGATTGAGGGCAGGAGGAGAAGGGGACAACAGAGGATGAGATGGTTGGATGGCATCATTGACTCGATGGACATGGGTTTGGGTGGACTCCGGGAGTTGGTGATAGACAGGGAGGCCTGGCATGCTGCAGTTCATGGGGTTGCAAAGAGTCAGACATGACTGAGTGACTGAGCTTAACTGAACTGAGAAAAACTGTGAACAAAGTTAACAGATAAATTTGAAAGCAAGATAGAGCCAAGCATTAGTAGAAACGTGAGATGCTAATCCCTTCCTAAAGTACTGGTGGAAGTATAGACTGGTTTTGCTACAGAGCCCAATCTAGCACTATCAGTCAAGGAAGTACAGCAGTTTTTCAGTTACAACCCAGCAGATCTCAAGGGCTCACATTCGAGGATGCTTCTTGCAGCATCCTTATAATGCTGGAAGTTGGGGGCCAAAAAGGAATCTTTCCTAGAAGAGTAGGCATGTAAATGTGGTAGATAACTTCCACAGATAATTATTTAATACTGGATTGGCCAAAAAGTTTGTTTGGGTTTTTTTCTGTATCATCTTATGAAAAACCTAAATGAACTTTTTGGCCAACCCAATAGTGAGAAGAACCAGTTGTTGTTCTTCAGTAGCTAAGTCATGTCTGACTCTTCGTGATCGCCTGGACTGTAGCACGTCAGGCTTCCCTGTCTTCTACTGTCTCCTGGAGCTTGCTCAAGCTCATGTCCATTGAGTCAGTGATGCCATCAACCATCTTATCCTCTGTCTCCTCCTCCTCCTTCTTCCCTCAGTCTTTCCCAGCAGTAAAGTCTTTTCCAATGAGGTCTTCAGGGTCTTCTCCAATGAGCTGTTCTCATCAAGTGGCCAATGTACTGGGGCTTCAGCTTCATCATCAGTCCTTCCAATGAATATTCAAGGTTGATTTCCTTTAGAATTGACTGGTTTGATCTCCTTGCTGTCCAAGGGATTCTTAAGAGTCTTCTTCAGCATCAGTTCTTCGGCACTCAGCCTTTTTTGTGGTCCAGCTCTCACAAATGTACATGACTACTGAAAAAACCATAGCTTTGACTTATGGATCTTTGTTGGCAAAGTGATATCTTTGTTTTTAATATGCTGCCTAGGTTTGTCATAGCTTTTCCAATTACATGTACATAGTAAACATAGAGAAATCTCTAAAACAAATAGTGCTTAGTGGGGAAAAAAAGAGTAATAAACAAAATGGTTATTATGATATCATGTGGATAAATTAAGAATACATGCCTATCACAACAATACTAATAACACAGTTTGAAAGAATACTCCCAAAATATATGTTAAAAATATCAGAGTTATTGTCTGTAGGATAAGAACAATTGCAATGAGGTGGACTAATGGTTATGATGTGTCATAAGCTGGAAGTATGATTAATTAAATTTTCTATTTTTGAGATCCAAGAAAATTGTTCTGAAGGACACTGTATGACAGGATGACCTGAGATAACTTTCCACACACACACAATTCAGTATAAAACATTTTTAAGACTATGTTCTAATACTTTGCTCAGAAGCAGATAATGAAGTGTGAAAAGAATCCACAGATGCAAGCAGGCACTTAAGCCCTTTGTCCCAGAAGCATTGGAAGAATGCTATTGAAATCAACTTTCTGACTTTATTTACACACATGGAGCACAAGAACAAGGAATAAAGTAATCTCCCAAGTTGGGGCATCAAACATATGCCCACTTAAAGTCAAAATTCAAAGGGGTAGGGCAATTTAGAAACAACTGACATCATACAGAGGGACAAAGAGGAAGCTCACCTATCTTGGTTTTAGCACAATGCAGAAGGGGACAAAATTTCATCATCTCGACTGGCTTTCACACACATCTTCAACTCAAATTCCAACTGTCTGTATGTTTTGAACAATCTCAAGCCAGAAATTCAAGTGGTCTCAGGTTAGTATTATTCAAAATTTCTTAGAAGGAAAGACAAATCCTTTCCAGGAAATCCAATTTTCACTCAGTTCTCAAAGAATTCCTACAGATGAATTTCAAAGGAACATCATAAACTGTAAAAGGAAATATAGTAGAATGAGTAAAAACCAGTTGACAGTAAAACATGGCAAAGGAAGAAATTCTTTCTCCAGGCGTACTGGAAAAAGAAGGAAGCATACCAAGTTTCTGAAACTATTCTCTAGTTCTGGAGTTCAAAGAGTCATAGCAGATTAGATACAGCTGAAGGTGGAATTACTTATCTGAAAATTAAATCTGAAGAAATTATTGAGACTGTCACATAGCATGAAAATGAGATGTTAAATTTGAAGCTGAGCTAAGACACGAAGAATAGATTGTCATGGTTTTATATACATTTATTTCAAGTCTATAAGAGAGAAATGAAGCAATGTTTTTATTGGTGATCACTGACAATATTCTAGAATTGATTATAAGACACCTTTCTTGAGATTCAGGTAGCCCAAGAAATCTAAAAATGAAAATTTATGCCCAGATTCAAAGTGCTGATATAAACATCTGGTAAAGAAAATTTTAAAAGATGTTCTTTAAACAGAAGGACTATAAACTTGGATAACTGACCAGCAAGAAGGAATAACAAGAAATGTATTTATAAATGTAACAGGTAGATCTAAATAACCATTGACTATATGGCAAAATAACAACAACAATACTTAAAATTGGTGCTTAGGTAAAAATTCTACTTAGGTAAAAGTAGAATTAATCTAAAATATCTGAACCAAAAAACAAAAGCATACTTATCTTAAATCTTTGTGTTGTTTATGAGTAAAGCAGATATATTGGTGAGCTATATGTTTTGTTCATTGTCGCTTTTAAAATATCCAGAATAATGACTGGGTTTGAACAACAAGGATTTGAATTGTGTGAAAAAGTGAAAGTGAAAATGTTGCTTCCTCAGTCGTGCCCGATTCTTTGTGACCTCATGGACTATAGCCTGCCAGTCTCCTTTGTCATGGAATTCTCCAGGCAAGAATATTGGAGTGGGTAGTCATTCCTTTCTCCAGGGAATCTTCCCTTTCAAAATACCTAGGATAATCCCTAACACATAGTGACTCTTAAACAACAGATACTTGAACTGTGTGGGTCCACTTAAATGTGGATTTTTTTCAATGAACAGTCAACCTACTCTATTTATGGTTCCACACCCATGGATCCAAATAACTAGTGATCACAGATTTGGTTGAATTCCTGGGTACAGAACCTGCAGATAACAGAGGGCCCACCAGAGAGCATGAGCATCCCCAGATTGTGGTACCCTCCACAGATTCTGGCATCAGTCCCACACAGATAATGAGAGATAACCATATGTAAGTTCTGAAAGAATTGGAAGAGAAAGAAAAGGAATGAGAAGTTTAAAGTTTCAATCAATCTGAAAGACAGAAAATAAGGAAAAGAAAAAGAAAAGAAGGAAAGGAAAAAGGAGGTATTAAAAGCACAACATAAGATGGTAGAAATACATCCAACTACACTGAAATAAAAATAAAACAAATGAACTAACATCCCAGGTTAAGTTCCACCTACAATAGAAACAAAAGTTGTAGAATATCTAGGAATAAATGCAATAGAAGATGTACAAATTTAGAAGATCTGAACTAAGTGAGATCCTTGAATAGTAGGACAATGCAGTAGCAGAAATGTCCAGCTCTTTGTGACCCCATGAGCTGGAATCTGCCAGGCTCTCCTCCATCCCGGGGTCGGGAAGTTCCCCTGGAGGAGGGCATGGCAACCCACCCCAGTATTCCTGCCTGGAGAATCCCATGGACAGAAGACAATGTAAAAAGTATATTGATTCTCCTTGGATTGCTCATTCTATTCAACACAAAGGCACACAAATTTCCAACAGGTCATTTTCTGCGTCAAGCTGGCTCTAAAATTTACTTATTGCCAACAGTTAAAAAGAGCATTGTTGAAGAGAAAAGGTGGAGGGATGTGCCTGACCACATATCAAGACATATTATAAATGACATGATTAGGACACATTTCACTGGTGCAGCGGTAAACAAATAGACTTAGAAGACAGACTTACACAGAGAAATCTGATCATGACAGAGCTGGTGTTGGAGATGCAGGGAAAATGGTGCAGAAAGCAATTGCTTTTATATCGGGGAAAAAGGGAACTAATATCCCCATCTCACCTGACATATTAAAGTCATTTAAGGTAAATTTATTTATTTATGAAATAAATATTGAAAGCAAAACTAATAAACTTTACTAAGATGATATAGTTCACTTTTACCTAGAAAAGAAAGACTTCATTAGACGCTAAAAGCGCATTCTGTTAAGGAAGTGGCTGGCCAATGGGTCTTAAAATGATTATGAAGATGTGAAAAGATAATACATATGGAAATAAGACATTTGCACATATCGTGGAGCGAATACTTTTTCCTAAAACATGTGAGTATATTCCCAGTATAAAAAATAACAAAAATGACAAATGATCCAGTAGAGAAGTGGGCAAACTATTTCAATGCGTTCTTCCTATGAGAGAAAAACATGTGAAAACATGTTCAATCTCCCTAATAAGCAAGGGAACTCCAATCAATAGTTGATTTTATCGCTAAATTAGCAAAAAGTCTGAAGCCTGACAATACCAAGAGTCAGCTGCATTGTGAGGTGGAAGAGTAGGGGATATTTCCCATGCCTGGAAAGCAGGACAGTGGTGTACCCAACCATATTAAGGGGGGTGATGTCTAAGTGTGTGGATGCAAGGTCAGCACAGGAGTGAAGGAACCAGTAGTTTAAGCAAAACCAGTCACATTTCCTATAATTTCCAAGTCTTCTTTCAGTGGACCTAAGATTCATTCAGTATCTGAAATCATAATGACCAAGATAAACCAACTAATAATACCAAAAAATCACAGAAATGCACAAACCAGCTGCCATCTCTTTTTGCTGCCATAGGGAGAGAATTTATTTTCTGTTATGTTTATTTATGGTAGTGCCACAAAATAAATATTGCTCCAATATAATTGCTAAGAACCATTAAACTAATGATTATAAGAGACAAGCCAGTTCTTATGAAATGCTTTACTATGATCAATATGTCACAAACAAGTTTATTAAATATTATATGGGTACTATATAAAAATGTATGCTAGGGTTTTTCAAGTTTTGTTTGCTTTATTTTGTGTTTTTGTGGTTTTTTTTTACATTCTCTGTGAAGCAATGGATTCATGAAAAAGAAAAAACACCATTGATAAAGGTAACATGCCTTTGTGGCTTCGTTCAAGAAAATTCAAAGGGCCAATCTGAGTTTTAGTATCCAAGTATCTAAGTATCCTTGGCAAATTTTCCTCACTTCTCTAGGTGACAATTTCACAACTGGTTATAGAGAAGACTGATAAATTAGCAACTCAGTCCAGCTAGTCCTGAATTCTAAAATTCTAGAATATGTATAACTGAATCACTGAAAATCACCTGAAAATAACATGATGTTGCAAATCAATCATATATCCATAAATAAAATAAATACAGTTCTAGGAGACATCATTGATTAGTAGTAAGATGGAGAGTTTTCACAGCTACCTACCAAACTTTCCAATTCTAATTACATTATGCATGCTCAGCCACTCCATCATGTCCAACTTTTTGTGATCCCATGGACTGTAGTCCACCAGGCTCCTCTGTCCATGGGAATTCCCAGACAAGCATACTGAAGAGGGTTGCTATTTCCCCCTCAGGGACTGAATCCATGTTTCCTGCATCTCCTATATTGGCAAGCAGATTCTTTACCCCTGAGCCGCCTGGGAATCCAACTACATTATAAGAGGAAAATATTCCATCATTTTTCTTCTAGCATCACTTCTGCATCCTTTCTTGATTAAGTAACTCTGAGCCACAGCACTAGTGGTGCAAGTTCTGGGGCTTTGGAGTCAGACAATACTGGGTCTCCCACTCAAGCAAGTGACTTAGCCAGAGGTTTCTTTTCTATCTCTTATCTAGAAAGTCTGGATAATATCCTTCCAGTTGGCTTGTTTCAGGGATTAAGCTCATAGTGTCTCTCAAATGCCCAGCCAGTTCTTGGAACAGAGAAGTCCTCAGTGTGTTCCTTGCTGCCTGGATAAGCAGAGAACAGAGGGGCATTGCCCGGAGAAGAGGGCAAGGAGCATCCCATCTGAGCAGGGCGCACATCATGCCGCCACTGGCAGCTCTGCAAATGACCCTGTCTCTCTCTTCCTGTCTCTGGGCCTCCAGCTGGCTGACTTATCATTCAACCTCACCTCTGCTCCCCGGACTCAGATGCTCATCTCTGCCCTCAGGCACTGACCTCCAAGGAATGCCATTAGACACCTGTCACCCTGGCCCTAGCTGGCATGGTCCCAAGACCTCCCACAAACATCACGAGCAGAGCCAGACACCAAGCAGTCTCTCTCCAGGCTCTCCTGCTCACAGCCTCCCAACCCCAGGCTCTCGCATCGTTCTGCCAGCCACAGACATGCTTCCCTGACACAGTATGAGGGCTCTGGACACTCATGCGGTAGAATTTCACTTCTCTGAATGATTTAAAAATGAACATAGCCCAGGCATACAAAAATATGAAAGACCCAAAATTATTGTCATTATACCCAGTTGTCGAAGCTTCCATCTCCTTATCTGCCCTATTCTCCTTATCCTGTTCCAATTCAGTTCCCAGGCGACCTTCCTCCCACAGTCTCTTGCCGGGTTCCAACCATCCTGTTCAATGAGCACAGCTCCTTGAGTTCTGATCTGACAGCCTGGAACTTGCTTTAGGGACAGTCTTCCTGTCTCGTTAGCCTGTCTCCATCCTCTTCATTAAATCCTCTGTCAAGCCGCAGGAGTGATGGTTTCTAAGATGCAATCTAGACCATAACATATGTTTCCCTAAGATCCGAAAATTTCAAGGATACAGTCATTGGGCCCTTTGTGATCCGGCACTAGATTCAGCACCCACTAGTTCTTCAAACGCATCTTACTTTCTTAACTTACTGACTTATATGTAGTTTTCCAAATTGGCCACATCCTTTCTTTTGTAAAATCATGGCTTTTGGGAAGCAATCTCAAATTTAGAGAAAGTTTCAAATACACTAATAAAAAGCTTCTTCCCTGCAACGTCACTTGGTACTAGGTTGCTGACCTGATGCTCAATCAACCTTCAAATGTTTTAGAGTGTATTTTCTGCAGAAAAAGCAATTATCCTATAAACCTACGCGTGCATGCCACTAAGTTGCTTTAGTCGTGTCCGATTCTTTGTGACCCTATGGACTGTTGCCCACCTGCGGGACTCCTCTGTCCATGGGGTTCTCCAGTCAAAAATATTGGAATGGGCTGCCATGCCTTCCTCTACGGGGTCTTCCCGACCCAGGGATGGAACCCATGCCTCTTACGTTTCTGTAGTAATGTCCACCTTTAATCCTTAACATTGGTAATGTATGCTCTGTCTGGCCAGGAATTCACCAGTTTGATTGGCTTCTTCAAAGAAGTAACTTTCAAGTTCTCTGTTTCCTTTCATCTGAGCTGTAAATCTTTTGTGTTCTTTTTAAATCATTCTTAAATTCCATATAACAATTGTGGTCTTTTTATTTGGAACATTTTCAGTTTTTCATTTTCATAACTACTATTTTACATAGGTTTAAATCAAACATTTTATAATTTATTTTCTGTTTGTTGCACCTGGTCTCTTCTTCATTTTCCTCCTTCCATTCTTCATTTTGGTCTGATTCATCTGTTTTTTTTTTTAATAAGTTAACATTTTTTTTGTTTTTTTTTTTTAAATTTTACAATGCTGTTTGTTTCTGCCATACAACAGCGTGAATCAGTCATAATTATACACACATTCCTTGCCCTCCCAACTTCCTTCCCCTCCCCTCATCCCATCTCTCAGGTCATCACAGAGCGCCAGACTGTTCCCTGCGCTACGTAGCAACTGCCCTCCAGCTCCACATCTTACCCCTCACAGGGTAGAGATGTTGATGCTCATTTCTCCTTTCATCCCACACTCTCTCTCCCCCACTGTGTCCACAAGTCCATTCTCTACATGGGCATCTCCATTCCTTCCCTGAAAACAGGTCCATCAATACCATTTTTCTAGATCCTATATATATGTATTAGTATATTATAAAAATCATTTCTTATCTTTCTCTACTTGATAGTTTTACAGTCTTTTATTGTTCTTTCAACAGTTACTCTAGATATTACAACATGCTTCCTTGGCTTATTTATAAGTATTTTACCACTTCCTAAGCAATTCTATAGTTCCCTTCCTGCCTTTTGGTCTTTTGCTTTCATGTTGGAGGGAGGAGGGGGAGTAACTAAACTTTTAAATTTGAAGGTAATTATAGATTCATATGCAGGTGCAAGAAATAATAAGAGAGATCTGTCTACCCTGCCCCTTGCTTCCCTTATGACAAGATCTTTGAAAACTAGGTATCACAATCATGGTATGGGCCTTGTACTTGATTTTATTCGGATGCACCGTGATTCTGTGTGTGTGTGTGTGTGTGTGTGTGTGTGTGTGTGTGTGTCCTTCTATCTGTTTGATCACATGCGTGGGTCTGTGTATCTATGGTAGCAGTCAACACACAGAAGAGTTCCCTCACCACAAGAATCCCTGGTACTGTGTTTTTGGAACACCTCCCACCCTGTACTGCTGCCCACCCCACCCAGTCCTAACCCCTGGAGACAAGAATCTGTTCTTCATTTTTATCACTTTGCCATCTTGGGTTACTTATGCCGTTTCTGAGTGTGTTTGTTTGTGTGGTGTTCTTCACGGTGATGCTCTAGGCACGATACTACGCATGTGGGACTGCTGTCTGTGTAAGCCCACTCCCTGTCACACTGTGGAGTGGAGTGTGAAAACCCACTGTCACTGACGTATCTTTACTGTCCCCACTTTTGAGCACCACGGTCTTGAATATCAAGTGTTACAGCTTTTGCTTCCATTATCAAATATCATTTATAAAACTCAAAGAGGAGAGTGGTTTCTTGTATGCACTGGTGTTTCTGGGGTTTTTTTGTTGTCACTGTAGTTCTTTCTTCATTCCTAATGCTCCAAAATTTCTTCTTTCCTCATTTCCTTTCCATCTGAAAAATTCCCTTTAGCCAGTTGTTAAACATAGGTCTTTATGTGACTAATTCTTTTATTTTTCCTTCACTTGGGGATGTCTTTATTTCCTCTTCAGTTCTGAAAGATCATTTTCCTAAATATGAAATTCACAGATAATGTTCTTTCTTTCCGCATCTGAAAAAGTGGTCTGCATCTGCCCTCCCCGGCTCCAGGTGACATACTGCCATCCAAACTGATGTCCCCTCTAGTGAATGTTTGTCTCAGCTGCTTTCAAGATTTCTGTTTAATTTTCCAAAGTTTAACTATGATGTGCTTTAGCACAGGTTCTTTTCTTTTATCCTATTTGTGATTCACATGAATTCTTGAGTTTATAGGCTTATGTTCCCCTCCAAATTTGGACATTTTCAGCTCCCAGTTTCTTTAGATACCAGTTTTCAGCAATATTTCTTCCCTTTTTCAAATGTACTCTCTTTTTCCTTTCCTTCCTCAACTCCAGTGAGGGATAAACCATTTGTTATTGTTCCTCAAGCCCCTGCAGCTCTGTTTATTTGGAGTTTACCCCACAGGTCCTGGCCTATGTCTGTGGATGGTAGACATAGGACAGTGCCAATGTTATGGTCAGCGCCTTTGCAGTGCTATTTCCCTCTGGTGTGTCCGGTTCTGTTGGGATTCCCTTTAACCCTGCCAAGGCTTCCAGAGGACACAAGGAGAGTTCCCTCTAGCCAGAAAATCAGTGGTCTCAAGGTGGGGGAAAGGATTCTCTAGCTGGTGGGATAGAGACCCTTGACTGGCCCTGAAAACTTCTTTGTTCCCACTCATCTGAGTCTGCCTTCCCCTAGCCAGAGGTTCCAGGAAGCTTTGAATTTAGATTGTTTTGCTTTCCCTCTAACTACTGTAAGACTTTGGGTCTCAGTTGGCTGCCTGTGACATGCCTGAATTTGGTTTTCTTTGTATTCACATAATTTTGGTATCGAGTGGCTCCTTGAATCTCAGGACTGATGCCTTTTATAACATTTGAAAATTCTTGGCCATCATCTCTTTAAATAATGGTGTTGCTCCAGTGTTTCTCCTCTCCTGGAAATCTAATTACATGTATGTGTGACCTTTTCATCATGTCTCAAGTGTCTCCAAAGTTTTTGTCTATATTTTCTACCCACTTTTCACCTGGCTGCTTTCTTCCAGCTAGTTGTCACTTCACATTTGCCTATTTGCTATTAAAGTATCCCAATAGTTTCAATTATTACATTTTACATTTAAAATTCCTTCCTTGATTCTTTATTTCCTAGTTCTCTGCTATTCTCATGCTTGTTATTTAATTCCTTGAGTGTATTAATAAGAGTTAAAATCAGTATCTGATAACTCCAACTCCTGGATTTCCTATTATTTTGGTTTCATTGTATGATATTCCTACAGATTTTTGGTGATTGGTCTTGATTCAAATGACTGGATATTTAATTGGCTAGAAGATTCAATCAGGCCTAAACTCTGCTTTCAAGATATTGGTAGAAATATATGTAAAGAGATATACATTATTTTTTTAAAAGGACCAAATAGAAATTTTGGTCTGAATTATTAACAAAAGTTAATAATAACTTAAAATTTTCACCTCTCTGCAACAGCAAATTTAAGATGGCAGAGGAAGGATTTAGTAACCTTCAAGACAGAGTAATGTAAATGATTCAGTACGGGTAACAAAGATAAAAGATTGAATAAAAATGACAAAGACTAATAGACATATAGTACAATAGCAAGTGTATCAATTTGTGGGGATTAAGAGTCCTACAAGAATAAGAGAGAGGGACTATAAACATTTTTTGAAAAAATAAAGGCTGAAACCTTCTAAAATTTGATGAAAAATATTTATTAACAAATCTAAAAAGCTTAATAAACCCAAGTTGGGTAAACATTAGGAGATGCATACCTAGACATATCTCATTAATTTTTTAAAAGACAAAGATGAGGAAAAAAAATCATGAAAACATCAAGAGGAAAAGGACTCATTATGGCAAGAGAAAAATAATACAATTAATGCTCTCTTCTCATCAGAAATAAGGAAGGCCATAAGGCATTGAAAAGACATATTTAGAGTGCTAAAAGGAAAAATGTCAACCAAGAACTATACATTCAGAAAACTATTCCTCAAAGATGAAAGAGAAATAAAAATATTCCCAGCTAAAAAAATACTTAGAAAATGTGTTGGCAGCAGATCTGCCTTTCAAGAACCACTAAAAGAAGTTTTCCCAGCTAAAAGGAAGTAACACCTAAAGGTAACTTAAATCCAGGAATGAAATATTGAACACTAGAAATAGTACATATATGTACTATTGCAAACACAAAACTTTATTTTTTAATTATTTTTTTCTTAACGTCTTTAAAATATGTAAGGTAGTGTAAAGCAATAATTTATAATACAATACTGTATTCTTAAATTAATAACCTGTAAGGCATAATCTTGGAGAAGACAATGGCACCCCACTCCAGTACTCTTGCCTGGAAAATCCTGTGGATGGAGGAGCCTGGTAGGCTGCAGTCCATGGAATCGCTAAGAGTTGGACACGACTAAGCGACTTCACTTTCACTTTTCACTTTCACTCATTGGAGAAGGAAATGGCAACCCACTCCAGTGTTCTTGCCTGGAGAATCCCAGGGATGGGGGAGCCTGGTGGGCTGACGTCTATGGGGCCACACAGAGTCGGACACGACTGAAGTGACTTAGCAGCAGCAGCAGCAGCAAGGCATAAGCTATGTGACAATAATAGCTCAAAGGTAGGGTGAGTCAAAGGAGGTATATTGGTATTTAATGTGAAGTAAACTGTGATAAGATGTATACTGTAATCCCTACTGTAACTACTGAGAAAATAAAAATTTTAAATATAGTGAAAATCATAGAGAAATTACAATAATTTACTAAAAAATATTTATCTAACACAAAGGAAGGCAATAGAAGAACAATAAAAGAGATGAGACAAGTAGAAAGCAGATTTTTTAAAACCAACAACCATATATCCATTCATATCAGCAATTACATTAAATGTAAATGAGAAAATGCCATTCGAAAGGCATACACTGTTAGATGATATAAAAGTATGTTCAGTTACATGCTGTCTACAGAAAAATGCACTTTAGATTCAAAGTCACAAATAGGTTGGAAGCAAAAGGATAAGAAAAGATTTATAGCAATAACCATGAGACAGAAGTAATAGGATACTAATAGCAGATAAAATACACTATTAGAGAAAAGTATATTGTTTGAGGCAAGAAGAGAGATTTCATAATGTAAAAAGGATTAACATATCAGGAAGATATAACAATTATGAATGTACATGGACTTAATAACAGAGCCAAAGAATACATGAAGCAAAGCTGACAGAATTGAAAGGAAATTCATCAATAATAATTGTAAATTTCAACAAACTCCTTTCAATAATTGATAAGATAATTAGAAAATAAGCCAGAATAAAAGATTTGGACAAGACTCTCCACCAACTCTACCTGACAGACACTTGTAGAACACTCCACTCATGGGCTGCAAAGTACGTGTACTTTTCAAGGACACATGAAATATTCTCCAAGAAAAACTATATCCTGGACCATAAAGCAACCTCAATATATTTAAAAGATTGAATTTATATAAAATATGTTCTGACTACAATTGATTTTCATGAGAGATACACAGCAGAAAGAAATCTAAAAAAACCCAAATATTTGGAACTTAACACACTTTTAAATAACATGTGGGTTAAAGAAAAAAAACTGAAAGGGAAATTTTAAGATAGAAATTGAATTGAAATTAAGACACTGATATCAAAATTTATGAATGCAGTTCAACTAGTGCTAACAGGGAAATTCACAGCTTCAACATCTATGGGAGAAGAATGTCTCAGATCAGTAAGCCAAGCTTCCAGCTTTAGAAACTAGAAAAAGGAAAGCAAACTATCCCTCAAACAAGCAGAAGGCAGAGCAGAGGCACAAGCTACCTTGTCACACAATCCAGGATGGAATACAGAAAAGAGATCAGGACACTTTTACTTCAAAGGGCCAAAGTATAAAATAGCTTAGGCTCCCCACTGCCCACCTATTTGCTTATTATGTTAATGTATATGCTTCTATGCCACTCTCCATCCATCTCACCCTCTCCCTCTTCTCCCCCACCCTTGCCCAGAAGACTGTTCTCTATGTCTGTGTCTCCACTGCTGCTCTGCAAACAGGCTCATCAGTACCATCCTTCTAGATTCCATACATACATGTCAATGTATGCTATTTGTCTGTGATAACCTAGAGGGGTGGGAATGGGCTGGAGGTGCAAGGCAGACTCTTGAGCAAGGGAACATATGTACACTTATGGTTAATTCATGTTGATGTATGACAAATCAAACCAATATTGTAAAGCAATGATCAATCAAGTAAAGTAAATATATTTTTTAAAATAGCTTAGACTTTTTAAGCTTTAGGGTCTGTGGAGCAAACACTCAACTCTGCAGTTGTAGCGTGAAAGCAATCATAGACAGCTATTTTTAAAATGCAAGAAACATTCTTGGCTAGGAATAGACTATAAGTAGGCAGTGGACCAAAGTTTGTCCATGGCCACAGTTTGCACATCTCTGTATAGATGTTAGAGTTAAAAAGAAAGAAAGGAAGAAAGGGAAGGAAGGAAGGAAAGTTACCGTAAGCATTGAGCCCCACTGAGGAATGATTACGTCTCAGTTATATACCCTAATTAGTGAAAATGTAAGATAACAGAGTTTAGATGTGTGACATTCTGTAAAGTTCCTAGGATGAAAAAGGAGAAGCAGCTGGCTTATCAGTAGTAACAGTTTCTAGAAATGTGATTACTTAGTTTTGGTAAATCCTAGAGGGAAAGAACTAAAGATGCCATCAAACAAGTATTAATAGTAACTGCCTAATATATGTACATTACTTCATGTCATCTTCACAAGACCCTTCATTTCACGGAATACTGAAGCTGAGGTCCAGACAAGTTCAGTTACCTGACCAAGGTTCCATGAATAGAAAGAGGCTAAAACAGAAACTGAGGAGCTTTGTAGCTCCAGAGCGCAACTTTTTTTCATGAAACTGAGACAGGTTGCATCCTGGGACCTGGGACCCTTTGCTGCGGTGTCTGCACCTGGACAAATGTCTCCTTGAGAGACAAAATACAAAGAACCTGTTCTTAGGACTTATCTTTCAGTATTAATACATGGAGATCAAGACCTCCTGTTAGGGAACCATAAGCCTGGATTCTAGCAATGGGTCACTTCCAGCAGGTCTCCTTAGCTGTCACTTAACATGACTGAGCCTCCAAGTTTTCCAGCCGTGCCATGGTCAAAAAGCTTCGGCCTATCTCAGTGGTCAGGAAGAAAATCAAAGAAGATAATGTCGGATAATGGGAGCAAAAATGCTCTGAAAAGGTCAAAGCATCACCCAAATGATGGTGGAACTTTTCATCATCTTTCATTGGCTTTGGCCTTATCATTTTTTCCCAGAAATAAACACACCTTTGTGAATCAATCATTGTGCTTTACAGGCAAGTGTGAGCTGTCTTTCTCCATGTGCTGCGTGACTATATGCGGCCCTTATTTCTCAGCAGGCTTCCGTGTGGGAGAGATCTGTATCTTTGGGTGTTCAGATATCTAGGACACCCTGTTCTGTTGCTAAGTCAATCTTTTACTGATTTGATTTTAAGTTTCTTTCCCCCCTAGTAGCTTTATCTGGACAGTATTCTTTCCTGGAAAACTGAGTATAAAAATAGGGAACTCCCCACCCTCCTCCTAAACCACAGCATCATTGGGACTTGAAAAAATTCTCCAAAAATGAGACACTTGTGATTCTGTTTTGGAATCTGGTGAACCTCAGAATATTTAAACTTTTAGGTTAGATAAGCATCGAGAAGCTGCACACTTATCTGGAAACTTTGAACTTTCAGTGCCTATTTCGGTAGGAAGTCTCACTAGATTAAGTTTTGTTGCCTGATTTCCAGAACTTCCTGACTTTGAACAGTCCAGAAATTCTTTGAAAAAAGGAAAAAGAAAAGCCACCGTGGTGTCCGGCAGCTTCTGCCCAGGAGTAGAGTGGAGAGAAGCAGAGGGAAGGGTTCAGGGACCACCCCAACAAAGCCTCCCCCATAGCCATATTGGTACTCACCAGATTCTAAACAAAAGTAGTTGATGCCCTGCTGCTGGTAATCTGGTGCAGCAGGCAGCCCAGACTGTCCAGTCTCTGAGTCTCAAATTCCTCATGTAAAAAATATTAACAGTGATGCCCATGTCACAAGATTGCCATGGGGATTATCAATAAACCAAGGCACAGTTCTTGGCACTTCTCAAGCACTGAAAATGCCCATATCTTTCCTCTTTTTCCACCACTTTCCACTGAGGGACTTATGCTCATAAGGCAATTGCCCAAGATAAGATTGGTTATGTAATCTGCCATGTGTATCAGCAGCCCCTGTCCTCAGGGAATTCTGCTGGGGGCCTGCATCCCAGAGTAGGAAGGGCGGGTGGAGGAGTGGGTGTGCAGAAGTGGGGGGCCCTCAGGACACTCCTCTGTGGGATAAATCTCCGGGCTTCAGAAACATCCCTAGAACTGGTTGATCAACTTTGTCTCTCAATCAACGATTTCATCTGGACATTTCTAACAATAACTGTGATTATCTCTGGCTTCAATGCAATGATTCAAAGGCAGAATGAGAGGAAAAGTGAGAAGAGTTTCTCCATCTGTCTCCTGTCTCTTAGATCAGGCGAGTGAGCCAAAGGGATATCAGTGGATCTGATCCTTGTTTAATAGCTGCAAACCTGCCCAAATTTGAACAAACAGAAAGGGAAATTAGGGAGGACAACAGATCAACATCAAAGGGCAGAGGGCGCTCAGCACAGATGGTGTATGTTAAACTGCGAAAAATCACCACATAACTGCCAGTTCAGAATATTTCAGAATGACAAATCTGATTTTTTTGATCGGAAAATTTCACAGGCAACGTTGTTCATCTTCATCCTCCTCATTTCCCCTCATTCTACATGCCCCCAAAATTAGAATTGCTCTCCATTTGGTGCCGTTTCTCTCTTACTGTCTATGTATGAACATGTAAGACATAAGCCATGTATGTTGAGTTCACCATAGCATCATTAGCTTCTACACAGAGAAGGCACAGAATAATTCTATAATTCTGCTCTTACTGTGAATTAAAGCCCCAAGAACATAAGTACCCTAAAAACAAATCTCCTTTTTTTTTTGCCTACGCGACCCCCACTATAGGGCTTGGTATCTGATCTTCCACACAGCAAGAGTTCAATAAATACCAAAGGAGGGAGTGAATGGACAGAGGCCTTAAACATTTATTGAGTATGTTCTTGAGAGAAAATAAATATAAGACAAGTCCATTGCACTTCATGAGAATAATATTTAGCTGAGAAGAGCTAATACAGATGCAGAGGGTTAGACAACAATGCCAGATAAGTTTACACTCCATGCAAAGTGTGCATATAGCCAATACTGGAAAAAATTCATCCAAGGAATGATCTCAGAGGGCCGGGGTCATGTTTGTGCGTGTATGAAAGTCGCTCAGTTGTGTCCAACTCTGTGACCCCGTGGGACCCCGTGGATATACAGTCCATGGGATTCTCCAGGCCAGAATACTGGAGTGGGTGGCTGTTTCCTTCTCCAGGGGATCTTCCCCACTCAGGGATTGAACCCAGGTCCCCTGCATTGCAGATGGATTCCTTACCAGCTGAGTCACCAGGGAAGCCCGGGGCCGTGTTTGGAGGATGCTAAGACTGGAACAGCCCGCAAAGGAAGGGCTATAGCAAATGCAAGGCGTAGTAAGAAAACTAACAAATTGCCATGTTCTTAATGCGTGTTTTAGTTCATCTCATTCAATAATGTTCTATGAAAAAGAAAAAATAGGGTGAGCTAAGTAAACAGTGAAGGCACAGTTTTAATCCAAATCTATCTGACTCCCCCAAAGACTGTGTCTTTTTCCACATGGGGATGCTTTCCACTGGCAGAAGGAAGAAAGGTGGGAGAAAGGACTTTGACCCAGATCTCACAGTTGGGGAAATAGAAGCTGAAACGTCAAGATGGGGTAGAGTTTGCTTCCAGGGAGACAGGCGCTGGAAACAGATAAATGCAAGATAAAGGGAGTCTTCAACAGAAAGGTCTGCAGATTGAATCTTGTTCTGTCTCAGAACAGGGAACTTTTAACATCCTTCCACATTATTTATGAACGTTGAGAGTTGGTCCATAAAGAAGGCTGAGTGCTGAAGAAATGATGCTTTTGAATTGTGGTCCTGGAGAAGACTCTTGAGAGTCCCTTGGACTACAAGAAGATCCAACCAGTCCATCCTAAAGGAAACCGCCACGGAGGAAGCTGTGCAGGTCCTGAGCTGTCTGTGGGTTCCAGGCTGATTTCAGAGTCAGGACTCTGCAGGATTGGGAGGCAGTGGAAGAAGAGGTGAGTGCTTCCGGCTGGAGGAAAGACAAAGTCTTAGGCCTTATGAAGAAGCCTAGTAGGAGGCGAAGGTAGCCCATGACTCATCTGTGGCTTGAGGCCTCTTTCTTTTAAGGGCAAAACTCTTCTTTCATACCTTGTGGAATTTCCGAGGTTGGAATTGCTGACAATGCCACAGAACTGATTTGCTGAGCCGGGTACCTTGAGAAAGACAGTCACATTTACCCTGAACAGCTGTATGTTTGTGAAGTTGGGGAAGATGCCAAAGGGACGGGATCCCCTTCTCCAGGGGATCTTCCCCACTCAGGGATTACATTTGATTAGTTTTCAATTTCAGTTACGTAAAAACACTTCTCATTTCAAAATAGCTTCAAAGTTGACTCAAAGTTAAACAAAACTACCAGATACATGACGAGGGAAATCAATGAGCATTATACAGAAAGGAGCGAGGATGGTAGACCAAAACCTCTGTTGAGAATTCTTGGATGAGAGAGCAAACACACAGGAACATAGAAAGGAGTGATGTAACACATGTCCCTCCAAACTGCCTGGTCTGGTCACAACAGAGAAGGAAAACTGCAGATCCCACTGTTTGACGGGGATAATTCTTGCTGGATAATTATCCAGGGAAATAACCTTCCTTGGCCCCGAACTTCAAAGGGGTGTATTTGCATAAGCAGAAAAGTTATTACTAACACCTCTGATTAAATATTTGCCAACAGGGACTTCCCTGGTTGCCCAGTGGTTAGGGCTCTGTCTTTTCACTCCTGAAGGCACTGGTTCAATCCACTGTTGGGGAACTAAGATGCCACAAGCCATGTGGTACAGCGCAAAAAAAAAAAAATAATAGATTGCCAAAGATAACTTCTCCAAGTCCACGGTGGACGAGGAATCATCCTGCCAAGTCAGAGTCTTTGTGGGGTCTTTGGGGAGCAGGGAATATGACCAACTTCTGGAGTTTTGGTTTGTTGAAGTTTAGTTGCTCAGTCCTGTCCGACTCTTTGTGACCCCGTGGACTGTAGCCCACCAGGCTCCTCTGTCCATGGGATTCTCAGGAATACTGGAGTGGGTAGCCATTTGCTTCTGCAGGGCATTTTCCTGACCCAGGGATCTTGCATTGGCAGATGGACTCTTTACCACTGGGGAGTTCTGGTTTAGCACTGGGAAAATCATCAGGTAACCTTGAAGAACCAGGCGCTGTGATCTCCGGTCTCCCGGAAAATGCTGCCTCTGAAGGTGTGGGTCACACTCAGCTGACAGGTGTTCCAACTGCTGCTCCGAGGAAGAGGTATGTGCACTGTTGGCCGGCTCTGCGTGGAGGTGGGGTGCACCGCCTCCCTTTGCCCCTGGCACCTCCTCTCACATGGACCCCCCTGCTGCCCCCACTGTGATGTACACAGACCCACATTGTGAATTTCTGGTCATCCTTTGCTGGCCGTGGAAGTTGCAAAGTGTCCTCCATCATGAGAAGGATTTTGCAGGGAAGACCATCAGAGCATCTTCCTAGAGAAGCAGATGCCTCTGCTTGTCCTCCTGATGTCCCCATCATGGCAGTCCCAACAGGTGCTTTTGACCAGCAGGATTCCACTTTGCATCTTGCCACCAGGAGCATTTGTTTCAAGCCCCTGCCATGGAAGAGGTCCCCCTTTGTCCCTGATTGCTGCCTCCCCCTGCCTGGGCACTTGCCAAGCCCTTTTCCCCAGACTCCTGCTGTTGTACTCAACCCCCCACCCCCAGCTCTACTGCCTCAGCTTGTCCTGTTTAAATTTGTAACAACAACAAAAAAAATTCAAAAGCAGCTCACCGCAAGCCTTCCCCGTATAAAAACACACAACTTGTTTTCTATCAACGGCAACCTGAGTTACACCAGAGCCCTGACACGTACATTTCAGGAGAGATTAAGAATCGCAGGCTGCATTTACATAACATTAAAATCACTGTCTCCACGCACAAAATAAAATGAATCTCTTCCCATCTCTCCCACAGGGGCCTTGCCTGAGATAGAGTTCTGCCTTGCTTTCACTTTCTGAGCTGATGGATGGGGTCTGTCCACCCTTGGCTTTCCTGGCAGTGGCTGAATTCCCTGGGCTCTGGGCTGGGAGAGAGCAGCAGGCCAGGCCCGCCCAAACCAAACTGCCAGAGAACTCGGGGTGAGGTGGGGCCCAGAGCGATCGCATCTCCTCCCCAACATGCCTTGCAGCTGCAGGAAGCCGGCCACCCCATTTCAGAAACCACAGGCTCCTGTGGGCGCCGAGATCCCCCGTTTTCTGTGCTCTATGAAACACGCACACCATCTGCTCGCTTTTCGCATTTCAGAGCTGGGACAGGAGGGGACAGCACGCTCTGAGCCCCGGCAGTTGGGACTCCAGCCTCCCCGCTGCCCCGTGGCCTTGGGCTAGAATGCTATCTCCTGGACTGCTGCAAGGAGGGCCCTGCTTCCTGCGGTGGGGTTGCACCCCGACCGCACAGCAAGGGTGCTAAGCAAGCAGGGATGTGTGTTTAGCTGTCACTTTGGAAGCAGGGATGGGACACGGTTGAATGAGGAGGGGAGGTCTCCGGCTTGGGGCCACGGCTGCCCACTGCCGCCCCCAAGGGCCCCTCCTGCCTCTCGCACCTGCCTGCTTCGTCTGCTTGTCGTTTGGGACTCAGCCCAAGGCCTGTAGCACAGGATGCTGCCGTGAACTTCCTGCTGCTTCTCCTCCAGCTCCCGGGGTCCCCATGGGCTGCCATGGCCCTGGGCTCCGAGCTCCCCAGCCCTCGGTCTCTGAAGCCCAGCCGTGGGAGGCCAGGAGCCCCCGGGTCACACTCCCAGAGCCAGTCACTCCCACCCCTCAGAGGTGGTACCCCACAGGGTAGGGGCCTCTGCTCTCGACGACACCTCCACCCCCACCGTGCCCTGGGATTGGCTTCCTCCAGCAGAAGAGGCAACTGAGGCCCAGAAAGGTCAGGCTGGTCTCCCAAGACCACGTGACCCCCAAGGATGAGATCAATAAAGCCATATACGTTGAGAAATCCTATGTGTTGATGGTTTTCTGTTTCCCTGCCTGCCCATGTAGCCTGGCAGCTGGGCCAGCTCCCCGGGCCTGCGAACAGTGCGGTCGTTCAGGGCCCGGGTGCAGGAAGCCCCACAGTGACTGCTCCACGGCTGTGGTCTGGAGTTGTTGGTCTTTTTACCTTGACTTTGTGTGTGTGTGTGTGTGGAGCGCAGGGGGCAACGGAGCGTGTGCTGGGGGAGCCAAGCTCACCGCAGGCCCCTCCCAGCTGCCTCCCCACCCACCCATGGGTGCCCCGCCACCTGCCCCGGCACCCCGCCCAGCACCCACCCTCCACCCTGAGCTGGGACTCGGGCCTGGGTGTGGGGACCTGGGGACCTGGAAAGGTCAGGCGCACACAGTAGGGAGTGGGGGCCTGAGAGCTGGGCCCTGTGCAGTTACCCCGCGAATATACCCGTGCCCGAGGGAGATGACATCAAATAGCAAATGAAAGCCACTACGGCAAGTTCAGAGAGAGACCACAAAAGAAGGAAAACATGTCTTCATTTCTTGCACAAGGAGTGCATGGTTTCAGTTTGCATGGGGCCCACCCATTACCTAGTCTGCCCTACCCACCCCGTGGGGCCCAGGGCACCTGGTCACCCTGGACACAAGGCCTGGACAGAGCACTGGCTCCGAGGGGCCCCCATGCACTCTGCAGCTTTAGGTGATGCTCTCCTTAGGGAATAGAGTGGGTTCGGAGGAGACAGACCCACCTGCCCGCTCTCTGGCAGCTTGGGTTCTTTCTACAAGAGAGAAGCACCTCAGTGGCCTGCAAGAGGGGTCAGGCCACCTCCTGCTCAAGGAGGGAAGGTCTTGCCCAGGATTTGAGAGCTGCATTCTCAATGCTTGTGGCTAAAATAACGCTGCGATTTTGCATCTGTAATTATTTATGCCTGGAAATAAGGAAGTGAAATTCCCACCTACTGGAAAGACAGTTATGAGGGCTGCCTTGTGAGGCAAGTGTGGCTTCAGGCTTTGCAAACAGTGCCTCGCACGTGCAGGCAGACCAGGGAGCTGTGACAGGCAGCTGCCGTTTTGCTGGTGTCCAGAAAGATAGGGGCCAGACTCCGTTTCCTCTCCTGAGATATGGGAAGGAGCATGGACTCCACGGGAAGCGGTCGAGGCTGGAGGAGATGAGGCAGGCGCAGGCTGGTCTGTGGAAGGCCTCTGCTCACCGTGGGGTGGGGGCTGTCACCCGTGGCTCGTGTCCTCCAAGGATGCTCACTAGCTGTCACTGGCCATCCTCCTGCCAGGGGACCTGCTCAAGGTATCCTGGGCTCTGCTAGGCTCTAAGTCACTTTGGGGAATGCCTTTCTGTCCTGCAGACCATGCTGGTCTCCGGCACGGTGCCCACCTCATGGGCTGCCTCAGCTCCTCGCAGCAGGCAACCTCTTTGGAGCTGACGGGTGGTAGCTCGGATCCCATGGTCAGTGCATAAACAGGCCCTGAACGGCTGACACCACCAACCACGGTCATCAGTTACAGAACAGGCACATGATCCAATCAGAGCTGAGAATCTTTCCTGGGGCCACTGGACAGAAGAACTTTGTCGTCTGCAAGAGCTTCAAAGGCTAGCTTTCTCTCTTCCTCTGAATGGCACAGTGGAGACATTGGCTCTAGACCTGAGGGTGGAGTTTGCCTGAGCAGGAGCCAGCTTGTGAGTTCCAAGGCTGACACCATAGAAGACCGACCATGGGCAGGGAGGCTCTTTGATGTCCTTGCTGATCTGCTGGGTCTTCCTCTTTCTGTGTCACCTGTTGACTTCTTATTTGAGCCGATACACTTCATATATTGTTTAGATAAAAGTTTCAGGTATTTTTAAATTTCAAAAATGCTATTGACTTAATAGGTACTAAATTATATCTCAGGCTTCCCAGATGGTGCAGTGATAAAGAATCCACCTACCAGTGCAGGAGATGCAAGAGAGGCAGGTTTGATCCCTCGGTTGGAAAGATGTCCAGGAGCAGGAAATGGCAATCCACTCCAGTATTCTTGCCTGGAAAACTCCATGGACAGAGAAGTCTGGTGGGCTAGAGCTCACGGGTTCACAAAGAGCATGCGACTGAGCATGTGCACACACACAAATTCTATCTCGGTCTTGTTTAGCTTACATTTTGAATAAGCCATGAGGTTGACTGTTAGATTCATGTCTTCTTGGCCCCATCTCAAAGTCCTTAGGAGGATAAGTCTGTGGACACCTGGAAGAGAGACCCTCTCCTGAGTGTGGCTGCATACCTGTGAGAAAGTGACCATGGTGCCCGCATCCCACCCCACCCCTGGATAGACAGTGTAGACACCACACCCCAGTGGGAGATGGAGAATGAGGTAGGGGGAATTTTAAGATGACCCCCAAAGGCCCTTCCTCTTATATGACTTCCTTCCCTTGACTGTGGGTAGAACTGGTGGATAAGATACTCATTCCCATAATCATGTCATGTTACACGGCAAAAGGGGTTTTGGAGATGTTATTAGGATTAACGATCAGTTGGCCTTGAGTTAACCAAGTGTTACTGCCTGGTTGGACGTGGTCCCTTTCAATCTGGCTCTAGAAGCCGGAGGCAGAAAGCAAGTGACTCAGAGTGTGAGGGAGATTTGACTTTAGGGAGATTTTCCACTGTTGGCTTTGAGAAGGGAAGGGACCATGTGGTGAGGACCATGGGCAGCAGAAAGATGCTGATAGCAGTCGCCTGCGGACAGCCAGGGAGGAAAGGGGAACCTCAGGCTTCCAACCATAAGCAGTGACTCTGCCTGTAACCGGACAATCTGAAGCACATCATCCTCCCCAGAGACCATAGGCAAGAACTCAGTCCAACTGAAAACATCTGAGTTTAGCCTTAGAAGATGCTGAGCAGAGAACCCAGTCATGCTGTGGCCAGACTTCTGACCCACAAAACTATGCCTCCCCAAACAGGAATAGTGTATGACTCAAATTGTATAGTAATTTATTATACAGCAATAGGAAAGGGATGCAGATAGCCAGACCCAAGGACCGTCTTCCATCCAGGAAACTACAAAGCTGTTTGTACCCTGGACTTTACAGTTGCCTGGGAAAATATGGTCTTCTATTTGCTTAAGTTTATTGAAGCTGGATTTTCATTGCTGGTGACCAAAGTGTCCTACTATATAGTCCTTGCTACATTTTAATTTCTTATCCCGTGATATATTTTGATGACTAGGACAACCTGGATGAGGAGTATTAACAGCTCTAGAAAGCTTGATGAGAAAATTTCATTGTTTTCTAAAAGAGTGTTAATATACTCTTTTAGAAATACAAACATATCCCATCATCAAAAAGCCATAAATGTTCCAACATCGGCATAATGTTTATCATCACTGACCCTTTCACATTACATGATGCTACATGGTGACCACAGGATATTAATTTGCATCTCTGGGATTTTTTTCAACTTACAAACTGGATAATGTATAAACAACTTGGGTGAATTATCTGTTCATTAAGTTTTCCCAACTTTCTATTGAACCCCTAAACTTTTTCTTACCAATTTTATGAGAATTCATATTAAATCTCTATCATATTTATTGAAAGTATTGCCTACTTGGTTTTCCTTTTCATTTTATTTCTCTTCTTTACTTTCTTGAGAGAAATTTTCTTTTTTGTGCTCCAAATCTCTTATTTGCTTTCTTCATCTCTTGTATTGGATCTCAAAACTTTGGAATTATGCCAACTTCACCTCTGTATATATTTCTTAAATTTTTCTATATAGTTAGTTTTTCCAAAATAACTTATAATTATTTATTCATGTTGCTTTTGCGTGCTTTTTTTTTTCTTTTATCCTATTTCTCAGGAGTCTCCCAGTTGCCAGTGACAGAGACACAATTTGAACTGGAATGAACCATCCCAGTGTCTTATGAAAAAGATGCCTGAAAAACAAATAAGGAAAGAAAGAAATTAAAAGATGCTAGAATTAGGGAATTCCCCGGCTATCCAGTGCTTAGGAGTTTGTGCTGTCACTGCTGAGGCCCAGGTTCAATCCCATATTGGGGAACTAAGATCCCAAAAGCCACTCAGTCTGTCCAAAAGGAAAAAAAAGATACTTGAGTGGTCTGTAGCTCTGAAGGAGTGGCTGGACCGTGAGCAGGGTGACTACCACCCTCCTTTTTTTCTCTTCACTCCCGGATCTTGGTGCCTGATTTTTTCCGGGGGCAGACATTTCTCTGTGCTGATGAGGACACGGGGCAGTGAGCAGATGCCTTCCAGTCCATCCCCTGCAGCAGCCAGGAAAGTCCAGGAAAGGCCCTACTCGGCCACCTTCTGGCCTGATGCACAGAATCAAGTTACAGCTGGTGAGTCTTGACTCAAGAAGAAATTTCCTGACTCTCCATACTGCAAAGACTTTAAATTCACACTTATAAACGATCCAGGCCTCCAGGCCTCCTGGACACAAACCAGGCCACAGACTGACCTCAAAACTGAAAGCAGAGGTTCCACCTGAGCCGCTCTGGGGGTTTCATGATGACCCCCAATCACTTCCCACCTTCTCCACGATGATCCAGGGTCACCTGCCACAGGTGGAGAAAGGGGATTTCCTTGATCACTGCTTCTAGAGAATGCCCACATCTGCCATTTATTCTCAGAAAGAGATCTGGCTCCCTAAATCTGGACTCCTTGAGAAGTGGGCTAGGGTACTGGTTTTATTTAACCAAATCCTAAAGTTCTTGACTCAAGCTTTTCCCAATCACTATGATCAAGAGTGGAAAACAGGAAACAGCCTTCTTCTTAGAACTGAAACTATTTAACCCTGCAAATTCCCTAGGCTCCACTCTGCCTGAACAACTTGGCCCCAGCAACATGGGGTGCCGTGCTGCAATACATAATGATATTTTAAGCTACATTTTTTTGGAGGGACAAACTTTTCTCAACTTGGTGAAAACTTCTGTTTTCCCAGATCATGTTGGTTAACTTTATTTGCATCATGCGGGCCTTTGATTTCAGTCAGCACTATTAATAATTTACTTTTGTACTTAATGGTGCTGTCGAGGGGATGAGGGAGGTCCAGACGGTATGAGTGCCCTGTATGCACACTAAGGGCATCTGGTGTGAGTTGCCAAGTGCATTACAGGGTAATAAATGTGTAACGAGCTGGGCCGCCCTACATGTGCTAAAAATGAGCTCTGAGTTAAGTAAGAGAGGCATTTCCATTGTACTGCCTCTGCTCTCTGGGAAGCTTCCCCAAGCCGTGGAGCCGTCCAGACCCCACTTCTCAGGTGGAGCAAGGTGTGTGCATCGATGGCCAGCCTCAGCGTCTGTGAACTCCCTGTTATCTTAGAAACGCTGCTTTCCCAGTTCTTTTCATCAGGGGAGACCCTTAGCCACATTCTGGATCCCAGGCCACGTGGCCAGGCTCTGTGTTCCTTCACATTTTCTTCTTGTTTCTTCAATGTTTGTTGGGGTATAGTTGCTTTCCAGTGTTGCGTCATTTTCTGCTTTTCAGCAAAGGGAATCAGCCATACACGTACACGTATCCCTTCTCTTGGATTTTAGGTTACCACCGACCGTTGAGTAGAATTCACTGTGCTGTATAGAAGGTTCTCATTAATTATCTGTTTTATAAGTATGCGTGTGTGGACTCAGTCGTGTCCGACTCTTTTCAACCTCATGGACTGTAGCCCCCCAGGCTCCTCTGTTCATAGGATTCCCCAGGCAAGAATACTGGAGTGGGTTGGCACTTCCTTTTCCAAGGGATCTTCCAAGGCACCGAACCAGCATCCCCTGCATTGGCAGGCAGATTCTTTGCCACTGAGTCACCTGGGAAGCCGATGATATACATAGTAGCATATATATATATATGTCAGTATACATGTGTCAATCCAATCTCCCAGTTCATCCCACCCCATCCCTTTCCTGCTTCGTATCCATACTTTGGCTCTCTCTGTCTGTTTCTCTATTTCTACTTTGCAAACAGGTTCATCTGTACCATTTTTCTAGATTCCACATGTAAGTATTAATGTATGACATTGTTTTATTCTTTCTGACTTACTTCACTCTATGTGAGAGTCCACTTCCCTCAAATTGCGTGAATGTTTTCTGATTTCACTCATTTCTCCCAGCCTGGCCTGAGCCATTTCAGGTCCGCTGGTGAGTGTGAAATGGTTAAACAGTAAAAGCTCACAGGCCTGCAGCTGTGGGCCATGGAGGTGGGGTGTCTGCTCGCTGGAATAATCATGTTCTGGGAGGATCTGTTCTCCTTACACTCAATCCGTCATATGTGTTCATAAGTCATATGTGTTTACAGTTCACTCTGCTCATGCCCAAGTCTCTCTCTCTCTCTCTCTCTCTCTCTCTCTCTCTCTCACACACACACACACACACACACACCTGCCAGAACATTCTAGAATGGGAGGGGAGACTCTCCCATAGATGTAGCAACAACCAGAGTAATTTGGAATGTGTGACTGTACTGAAAATGTGAGTATCCATCACTTACAGAGAAAGTCAGCATCCTTTTCAGTCAGGGCAAAAGACACTACACCAGAAATGGGACATCTTCTCTAGAGTGGGCCGGGAGGAGGGGACACCCTGAGGAGCACCCACAAAGGAAGTGGGCCTTGATGATTCAAGAGGCTGGCCAAAAACAGGACCCAAACATCCCACTGTTTCCAGCTGAGAGCCTCCCAAGGTCTACCAAAGTGGACACTCTCCAAACTAGTTACAGTGTTTCTTTCATGTCATTGACACATGTAGTGACCCCAGCTGGGTAGGCTCCCCCTACTAGACTTCACTTCATGTGCAGCCACATTGCAACACTTAGATGATAACTTTGGAGGCACAGAAATAACAGAAAACTACAATCTAACAAGAGCAGGGAGACCAGGAACACAGGGTTCTTTACAGAGCTTGGCTTGAATAGCCCTGTCGGCTTCTGCTATGGAGTCCAGGATTCCCAAATTTTTTAAAAAGGTGAAGCTGAAGAATTGGTTCTGGGTTGTTTTTTTTGCTATTTCAGTATACCTGGGCCATTTCATTGTATTCTACCCAGCCCTTAGCTCTTAGGTGGGAACCAAGGGAACCATTTGGCCCATGTCTCTCCCAAGGGCCCACGCCGGTCAGTTAGAGCAGGGACAGGTCATTTTCAAGGGTGGGCCATGTTGTGTGTTCAGAAAGAAGTGAGAAGGTGAATCCATCACTCTGCAGACATTTTCTCTGAAGTAAAGCGCCAGTTCTCCTCGAGCACAAACTTTGAGGAGGGCAACCTTCTGGATGCCTGGATCTTCCTGCTAGCACACCCTCAGAGGAGCCCCCTGTGGGTCTGGACAGTGTCCAGACCTGGAATTAGCCACCAGACTGAATTAAGGACCGAATCTTATTCAATAAACATTTATTGAACACCCACATATACATAAAAGAGAAAAGTTTCAGGATCCTCAACGCTCTTAACACAACTATGATGATCAAATTTGACTTAATGAAACCAAAGTAGGGAGAACAGGGCAGGTTGCATATCTAAATAGCTCCATCCTGGAAAGATCCAGGGTGTCACCAAAGGGGCTTTCTGAAATGTACTCTTCCCTTCATGCAGAGCAGCATTTAAACACTTGTCTCAGAAGACAGAGAAAACACAAGAATAGCTGTGCAGAAGTGAACACATGAGGTTCTTATAGAATAACACATTTAATTAAGCGCCTGCCCCGTGCCAGGTACCCTCCGCATCCCTTTATGTGCCTGTTTAATCATCACGGCTGCACCGGCTGGGGCCAGACTGTGCGCTAGGCATGCTTTTACATGCTTCACAAATGCTAATCCGTTGGCTCCTTGAAGCAGCTGTGTGGAGAGGCAGTTTACAGTCCTCGTTTTACCGGTGAGGGCCTGAGACACAGAGAGGCAAAGTGATTCGGTCAGGGACACACAGAAATGGAGAGGCAGAGCCAGGGTTGGGTTTCAGGCGCTCTTGCCACGGACCCCACACTCTTAATCTTGGTGCTCCATCCCAGGTGTCAGGCCCAGAAGCAGAAGTGGGGTGTCTGGTTCAGTGAGCGCCTGTCCCCTTTACAAGTACAGAGACCAGGGTAGGACTTTCAGCGGGACTGGGGGGACGAGGGGAACACAGAGAGTGAAGAAAGGAAAAATAAGCTCATACAAAATATATGTGAGTTCAAGTCAAGTCTAACTTCACCAATTGACCAGCTGTTCTGAGCCTCAGTTTTACTCATCTGCAAAATGGGGATAATATTGTCTGCCTCACAGAAGTTTGGTAGGAATTCAGTGATGCATAAAAACTCTTCAGACAGAGCTAGCGAGCAGAAAATTCTAATTATTTCTGATAATCCGGGGTCCTCCCTCACAAGTGAAGGTTTTCTGCGGAGCAGGACAGGGCTGTGCATTACTTAAACTGCTCCCAGAGCATCTGTGGTGCCTGCAGAGGTGCTGCTGATGGGCTCCAACAAGACACAAGCGTACATGCCACTGGGATCACAGCAATTTAAGCAAGTAACACTTGAAGTCCCTGCTGGTTCAAACACTCAGTGTTCTGGAATCAAGATTACCATACGCATGGTCATTGTCAACAGGCTGATTAATACCTGTGGGAGGAAAATCACATTTGTGTTGGGAAATTAAATGAAGACTATCCTTGGGCAAACTTTCTTTGCCTTAGAAAGAACACCCTGGCAGGAAATGAATATATTGAATGTAATACATACCTGTTTAAATACCAGTACAAATCAATTATTCCCCAATTCTAATAAGTTCAGAAATAACACTTTCGGGGAAAAGTTATAGTGACATTGGAGGAGACGGGAATCCTCTTTGTTTAGTTGAAATTTCCATAAAGAGAAGATTTGACACAATTTCAGACTTTCCAAATGAAATCTTTTTTTTCCCTTTTTTAGACAAAAAATTAAAAAAAAAAAAAACTATCCGTACTCTGATGATGTCCAAAAAGCAACAAATAGCATCACTGACAATTCCAAGCAGCTCCTTAATATCGTGGATAGATGCTATAGCAGTCAATATAGAGGATTATATAAGTGAGATGTTTGGGAGAGAGGAAAAAAGAAAGGTGAGGCAAAGGTGATACATTTTTCTAATCTGATTTTACAATGGCTCAATTACTCTCTTTCACACTTCATTTCCTGCGCGCCTCTAAATGTATACAGCTCATGAATGCGATCCACACCCCCTGGAATATCACCAATCAACCTCTGTACCTTAAAACCCAACACCTTGGGGCAAACCTTCCTCATCCTCTCTCTTGGCTGGGCTGATTGATCTCATTAATTGGCTAAAAGCTATTTATTTCTCTCTAATAAATACTTACTTAATTCAATTAATGTCCTTCCTAAAGCACATGCTAAATTTAGAGATTGTGCTTTAATGGCAGAGATACCATGATGCAGGAAGATTGCTATAATAGCAAATTCATTCTTTCCAGAACATTAGCCCAGAATTTTTAATAACCTCACAGGAGCAATCAGGTTTGCACAGGAGCACAATGGCTAAGTCTCTGGCCCAATTTATTCTCTTACTCAGATACCCACTCTAATTCACAAGCTTGAAATGTATCCATTTTAAATTGGGATTTTAGAGGTCTTCTTGATAGAAAGCAGTAAAGTAGTATGCTCCAGTTCCAGGCATGGCTAATGGAAATCTGATTCCTAACTGTTATTTAATTACCTGGATATTGTGTTCTTGGTTTCTGTGACCCATTACATACTGTAACATCTTTATTTAAATGGCATCTTGGGCCATCTTTTCAACAACCTATTAAAGAAATAACTGAGTTATCTATAGTAAAGGAACTCATTTATTAACAGTTCTAAATTGAATAAATTATTCTTTCCCTTTCAGATGGTCAACAAAGTAAATGATCAACAAATGTTCCTGAAACATCATAGGGAAAGGAGGGCCATTATATGCCTAGGACTGGCTGGCCATAGATTCCTTCCAAAGACTGACCCAAAGATAACTTGACACCTCTTGTACCTTCTGCTCACATCTTTATAGATCCAACTCCTGTTTCCTGTATTTCCTAATTATCCCCAACACTCATTCTGAAAATGTCATTCCTGAAGTTTTTGGAGAAAAAGAAACCTACTAAATTTGCAGGTAAGAGAATTTCACGTAAAAGAAATTTGCATTTGGGTAGCAAATGGGTTGAAGAAGTTTTAGTAAAATGAAGGGTCATGCTCACTCTCACAGAATGAAAGGAGGCAGATATTCTTTGACGTCTTGATAACAGACCAGGATTAGAGACTGTCAGTCAGCTAGGGTCACCTCAGCCTCACAGGGAGAATCAGTCCCTTCTCCACTCCCCCACCACCTCTGGAATCACTTCTCCAAGGTCCAAGACTTCAAGTCTTCCACTCGAAGGAGTTAGAAAGCATGGGTGTGTTTGTTTTGCTAAGCAAAAACACTTCCTTTTCTGGAAAAGAATATCAATTTAAAGAATCCCTTTTTAGATTTTGTTATATGAGAACTGTCAAAACTTGGGGAACAATATCTACATCAGTAGGGAAATGAATAAGTCAAAAATGATGTGTCCGTATTATAGACTACTAATATTATGCATTTTAAGAAAGAATAGAGTACAACTGAATGTTAGAAGTTGGGAATTATTCACAACATTTTCCATTTTTCTTTAAGCACTGAGTAGACACAAAATTATAAATATGCATAAAGTATCATGAATAGCCAACTAATAGTCCTGAACTCACTTGACAAATTAGGAAAACCAGCTGCATCATTACTTTGAGGGGCTCCCTCCTCATCTCATTTCCTATGGTCCTTATGTTCTTTAGAAAATTATTCTTATTTCTCAACATCTATAAATAATATATTTAAGTTTTATGTCTTTGGACTTTACAGGACTAGAAGCATACCTTTTATATTCTTTGTGACTTGCTTTTTTCCATTAAAGAATAAGTTCGTGACATTCTTTCACATCGATGTGTAATGTATAATTACTTCATTTTAACTGCTATGCAGTACCCCCTTATAAGCACGTGCCAGTTTTCAAAAATATTCATTAGCCAGTGGACATTCTTGTTTCTTACAGTTTTGTTTTTACAAAGTGACACTATTCTTTATATTCTTGAATATTTTAATTTTCCAATCTGGTAATATGATTTTAATTTGCATTTACCTAATTACTAGTGAGGTTGAACATCTTTTCATGTATTCAGTCATTTATGTTCTCTTTTATAAGTACCTATTCAAGTTTTTTGTCATTTTGCTACTGTTATATTATCAACTTTAAAAATCTGATTTTATTTATATATTTTGAAAACGAGTAGTAAACCATCTTTATATCTTCTGGAAATAACTATGATATGTATTTATATGTACCTGTGAGAGAATCCCTCAGTTTGGAGCTTGTCTTTTTACTCTTTTCATAGAGGTTTTAAATATTTTCCTTTTAGAAATGTGCTTTTTGTGTCAAAACTTCCTTACCTTAAGATTACGAAGAGATTTTTCTATATTGTCTTCTGAAATAAAAGTTTCAATATACTTCACAATTTTGTTTTTAATGGTTTGATTTGGGGCTTCCCATGTGGCGCTAATGTTGAAGAACCTGCCTGCCAATGCAGGAGACGTGAGAGGTGTTGGGAAGATCCCCTGTTGGAGGATATTCCCACTCCAGTATTCTTGCCTAGAGAATCCCCATGGACAGAGGAGCCTGGGGACCTACGGCCGTAGGGCTGCACAGAGTCAGACATGACTGAAGAGACAGATCACTCACTCACACACGGTTTGATTTTAAAAGAATGGGTTGAGGTTTAACTTTCTTTTTTTTCTTATTCCTGCTGTAGGCAACAAATTATTCTCTGATTATGACTTACTGAAAAATCTTTCCTTCTCCATCATTTGCAATTTTAGCTCCATTATAAATTGTTTCCCCATATGTATGAGTCTATTTCTATACTCTCTCTCCTGTTCCATTGATCCATTTGTATCAATGTACTAAGACCACATCATATTAGTCACTATGTTATTCCTAAAACTTCTTGTTAACTGATCAGGAAAATGGTCCCACAGTTTGGATCAGGATTTTCTTAGCTACTCTTAACTTTTGAATCCCTTTCACATAAATCTTAGACTCATCTTTTTTAATTATTCAAAAAGATAGAGATTTGGTTGGGATTGAGTTGACCTCCTCAATCAATCTAGAAAATCAGCATCGTTAAAATATTGAGTTATTCAACCCATGAACATGGTACACCACTTTACTTGCTTAAAGCTATGATAGCAAAGGCATCTATTTATCTATTTTAGTCCTGTATGTGCAATTGTATTTCTATATTATGAGGTTATTTCTCAGTTTACAAGTTTAGAATTATTATACTTTTCTGACAATAATATAGTAACTGTTATTCTCTCATAATTCTCTTTAATTTAGAGTCTGTTTTGTTTGATAGGAATATAGCTGCTCTTGCTTATTTGTTTGTTTTGATCTCTATTTTGGCTACTGTATCTTTTCCCATAGTTTCGTTTTCAATCCTTCTGAAATCTCTGTCTTATGTCTATTGTTAAAAGCCTATAGCTTGGTTTATTCTTAAAGTTCACCCACAAAACCTAGTTTAATCTCAACTAGACAATTTAGCCAATTAAAATTTAAGTAATGACATATTCTGATTTATTTCTATCCTTTTTATTTACTATTTTCTCATTTCCTTTTGAATTCAGTGTTTATCCTCTACTAAAAGTTTGACAGTTACATACCTCATCCCTGTTTTTGCTTTTGTTTTTGTGGTCATCACAGAAGTTTTAATATGCACACTTCACACATAAAATTAATAAATGTTTTTACCTCAGTTCAGAAAATGTTAGGACCTGAAACAGCTCAGCAGCATCCTCTTGCTTTTAGTTTACAGGCTAGTGTTGCAGCTGGAGCCCAGCAAAGCCAGGAGCGGTGCTTTAGAGGCCATCTGCGTGGGATTTGTTTCTGAAGCTGACATTCACTTCTAAGACTTTCTTTTCTCCCGGGATCTTCTATCACCAGTTTTGGACGGAACCAGAGAGCTCACCTATAGACATTTGTGAAACCAGGGCAGGTGGCAAGAGGGAAACACTGGCTTTCAATGCATCTCCCTAGGGTGAAAATGCCCAGGGAATACTCTCCCTCTAGCCTCCCTGCCCCCAGGGAGACCCAATCCACGGACTCAGAGGGTATAGCAATCAAAGGCTGCGATTATTAGCATCTTCTAGGTTGGGTGAGGGGGACCTCAGTGTAGCTGTAAGAATATTCTTAAGTCCTCTTCAGAGAGGGGAACTCTGAGGCTGTGAGAGGAAGTGACTGAGGTCACCCAAGAGTCAGTTGGCAGGACCAGAAATAGACTTCAGGTCTCGCTTAGATCAGACAAGGCTGCATGTTCTGCTTTGATGATGCTAGAGAGAGAGAGGTTCAACAGATGCCATAGTTGTGAAGCCAATACAAGAGAATTATTCCCCTGAGAGCAGTCCTTTCTTCCCACCTTCCACTCAAGCCCATCTAAAAGTCCTCTGCCCCTCGTGTCATTGATAGGGATATTCCTGATGCAGGAAGCCCCGAGGGGTAAGCCAGCAGCTGCCTCCCCTGACAGCTGTGACCACATCTTGTGATTTCCGCAGGCCTCAGCCCGTGCCTCTTGGTTGCTCCTTGCCTTGCTGCTGAGTGTGGGAAAACTCTGCGTGGGAGAAATTCTGTCTTGAGCCCATGGGGCGTGTGCCACTTCCAGCTTTTTCCTTCCGAGGACACCAGCAAGTGTCCGTGTCTGCATGAGGGGTGGCTCTGAAACAGCTTGAAAGCATAGGGAGGAGGCACGCTTATGACTTGCCTCTCACCCAATTCTGAAGTCCCAAACGCAGGGCCTCAAAGGGCAGAGAGATTCTGGAGACAGATCAGGCTTCCTTTGGTTTCCTCCGCGGTGGGGCAGCTTGAGGCCCTACCCGCCCTCCTCCAAGAGACCAAGGCCCACAGAGCAAGGTAAAGCTTGCCTTTGGATTTTCTCTTCTTCCCAGAAATAAGAGGGTACAGAGAAAACACAAATGGAATCTAAATCTGGTAAGATTTGCAGAACCATGAGGTTTCGCTGGGTCAGGAAGAGAGTAAAAATAGTCTCTCGGGATGAATCTTGGCCAGAAAAAGAGAGACAAGCGAAGGGCAAGAAAATGCATAGTAAAATTTCACTTTTTTCCAACTTCCTATTTGGTTTCACTGTTTTGTTTTTTTTTTTCCCAAACCAGTCATTTCTCCCACCACCTTCATGGCATTTCTGATGAGCAGACGAGAAAACCAGAATCCATGGGATTGCGGGGTGAGGGAATTTCACAGACGGGCTCGTAAAATCTGTGATGAAGATGGATCCCAGAAGAGGACACTCCAGCCACAGAGTCAGCCAGACCAGTTGTTGCAATGCAGACCTCACCCTCAGCAACAACGTGGCCACAAAACGAGAGTGGAGGGCAGACTCCAGAGGCTGAGGAGGAAGAGCAACTGAGCGTGCTCCCAGCTGTCCCTAACAGGCAACGGCTCTCTCAGTTCTGGAAATCTCCAGGATGGAGACATCCCTGTTTTCCCCAGACAGCTAGTTCCTCTCTGTCTGACTGTTATGACCGTTTCCTTTGGGGTGATCCAGCCTGCTCTCACGCAGTTCCTCCTTCTCTCCAGATGCTCTTGTAATATCCTAGCATCATGACTTAAAAGATCCCATTTACCTGTCATTGAAGTCATAGTAATTTCCTTTTAGAGGACTGTCTTAAAAAACTCAGCTGTTCAAGGTCAGCAATCATGAGAATAACTCACACTTTGAGATTCTCTCTTAGGACATTGAGTCAAGTTCTTCAGGTTGCAAGTAACAGAGGCCCACTCAAGGAAGGGACATGGGTAAACCTGTGGCTGATTCATGTTGCTGTTTGGTAGAAAACCAATGCAATACTGTTTCCTGCTTCTTGGAAGAAAAGGTATGACAAACCTAGACAATGTATTACAAAGCAGAGACATTGCCGACAAAGGTCTGCATAGTCAAAGCCATGGTTTTTCCAGTAGCCATGTATGGATGTAAGAGTTGGACCATAAAGAAGGCTGAGCACCGAAGAATTGATGCTTTTGAACTGTGGTTTTGGAGAAAACTCTTGAGAGTCCCTTGGTCTGCAAGGAGATCCAACCAGTCCATCCTAAAGGAAATCGATCCTGAATATTTACTGGAAGGACTGATGCTGAAGCTCAATACTTTGGCCACCTGATGTGAAAAGCTGACTCATTGGAAAAGACCCTGATGCTGGGAAAGACTGAAGGCAGGAGGAGGAGGGGACAACAGAGGATGAATGGTTGGATGGCATCAGCGACCCAATGGACGTGAGTTTGAGCAAGCTTCGGGAGATGGTGAAGGACAGGGAAGCCTGGCGTGCTGCAGTCCATGGGGTTACAAAGAGCTGGATACGACTGAGTGACTGAACAGCAATGCAATGGTGTAAAGCAATTGTCCTTCAATTAAAAAAAAAAAAAGTAAAAAGAGACCCACTCAAGCTGCTTTAAGTAAAAAGTGTGTTCTCATTTTCTTTTCTTTCTTTCCTCATGAGGAATAAGGGATATCCTGTGTTACCCAAGGGCAAAGAAGACCCTGGGACGTATCAGCAGTTAGAAGGAGGAACAGGGAAGCCCCAGGTGAGCCCAGACAGGCACCTCGGCTGCTCTCTCCTCCTTGCCCGGTCTCATCATGTCTCCCTTCTTCCTCCCCGAGTGCCCCCACTCCCAGGACTTGGCAAAATGCATGTCCCTGTTGCGACATCTATGTGCACAACCAAACAGAACTACCCTAGCCTCAGTCTCACAATCTTTCTTGGATATCAGGCAGCATGGCAGATAACAATTTCAAATTTCTGGGGGTGAAAATTGAACCGGCTCATTTTGGGTTAGAGGCAAACCCGAGTCCAATGAATTATGCCCTGAAAGAGGAGGGGCTTATGGTTGAAATAAAGATATGTGCCCACCTTGTGTGGGTGAGAGCCAGGAGAGCCAGATCCCAACATCCATCTGCTATGGAGACCAGCAAATGACTGTCATAGACTTAATGGAATTAATAAGCTCTGTCCAGGCCACTGTATAAGGAGACAGCAGCTCTGGAACCTTGGAGGAGAGATGCACTTGCATCCTTCCCAGACATTCTTTACTTTGTTAGGACTATACTTCCCCAGGTGGAGGCCATCCTACAGGGGCTGTCCTTGTAGGAATTGTCTGGTTTGGGGGGTTTAGAATCAGAGGGGTAGGGAGCTGAATGCCTCCCACCATTTTTTTCCCCCAATATCTGACATCAGTCAGGCTTTTCTCTACCCTGATATCACTTAGCAGATGCTGGCATCAGTAATCTGGAGGTTTGTTGAAGATTTATGAAGTCCAGAAAAGAAGCAGAAAGTGTTCCCAGGCTTTGTGGACAGAAGGCAAAAGGAGAAATCAAATTTTTTTCTGCCTGTCTGTCATCTCTGTGTAAACTCTTACCCTCCTCTTCCCCAAACTACTGATACAACCACCATCTCCCCCTTCCCCAGCCCTCAGTCTCCTTAACTTCTGGAGTTGTATCAGGTTTAATTTGCAGGTAGGAAGCCAAAACTGTTGATATGCCATTTTGGAACCTATCCTGGGAATTATTACTTCATAATACTTGCGATCTAACTTTCCAGAACAATCTACCTGTGGCAAATAATCTACCATGTACAGGCTTCTTTGAAATTTGAAGTTTGTTTTTTATTAAATTACAGTTGATTTATCATGTTGTGTTAGTTTCAGGTGTATCGAAAACTTATTCTGAAAAGAATATATATGTATTCTTCTCCATTCAGTCAGTTCAATCCAGTCACTCAGTCGTGTCCGACTCTTTGCGACCCCATGGACTGCAGCATGCCAGGCCTCCCTGTCCATCACCAACTCCCGGAGTTTACCCAAGCCCATGTCCATTGAGTCAGTGATACCATCCAATCATCTCATCCTCTGTCATCCCCTTCTGCTCCCACCCTCAATCCTTCCCAGCATCAGGGTCTTTTCTAATGAGTCAGCTCTTCGCATCAGGCGGCCAAAGTATTGGCATTTCAGCTTCAACATCAGTCCTTCCAGGGAACACTCAGCACTGATCTTCTTTAGGAGGAACTGGTTGGATCTCCTTGCAGTCCAAGGGACTTTCAAGAGTCTTCTCCAACACCATAGTTCAAAGACATCAATTATTCAGCACTCAGCTTTCTTTATAGTCCAACTCTCACATCCATACATAACTACTGGAAAAACCATAGCCTTGACTAGACAGACCTTTGTTGGCAAAGTAACATCTCTGCTTTTTAATATGCTGCCTAAGTTGGTCATATCTTTTCTCCCAAGGAGTAGGCGTCTTTTAATTTCATGGCTGCAGTCACCATCTGCAGTGATTTTGGAGCCCCCAAAAATAAAGTCAGCCACTGTTTCCACTGTTTCCCCATCTATTTGCCATGAAGTGATGGGACCAGATGCCATGATCTTGTTTTCTGAATGCTGAGCTTTAAGCCAATATTTTTCACTCTCCTCTTTCACTTTCATCAAGAGGATCTTTAGTTCTTCATTTCCTGCCATAAGGGTGGTATCATCTGTGTATCTGAGGTTACTGATATTTCTCCCAGCAATGTTGATTCCAGCTTGTGCTTCATCCAGTTGAGCATTTCTCATGATGTACTCTGCATATAAGTTAAATAAGCAAGGTGACAGAATACAGCCTTGACATACTCCTTTTCCTATTTGGAACCAGTCTGTCGTTCCATGTCCAGTTCTAACTGTTGCTTTTTGACCTGCATACAGATTTCTCAGGAGGCAGATCAGGTGGTCTGGTATTCCCATCTGTTTCAGAATTTTCCACAGTTTATTGTGATCCACACAGTCAAAGGCTTTGGCATAGTCAATAAAGCAGAAATAGATGTTTTTCTAGAACTCTCTTGCTTTTTTGATGATCCAGCGGATGTTGCCAATTTGATCTCTGGTTCCTCTGCCTTTTCTAAAACCAACTTGAATATCTGGAAGTTCATGGTTCACGTATTGTTGAAGCCTGGCTTGGAGAATTTTGAGCATTACTTTACTAGCATGTGAGATGAGTTCAATTGTGCGGTAGTTTGAGCATTCTTTGGCATTGCCTTTCTTAGGGATTGGAATGAAAACCTACCTTTTCCAGTCCTGTGGCCACTGCTGAGGTTTCCAGATTTGCTGGCATATTGAGTGCAGCACTTTCACAGCATTATCTTTCAGGATTTGAAATAGCTCAACTGGAATTCCATCACCTCCACTAGCTTTGTTCATAGTGATGCTTCCTAAGGCCCACTTGACTTCACATTCCAGGATGTCTGGCTCTAGGTGAGTGATCACACCATCGTGATTATCTGGGTTGTGAAGATCTTTTTTGTACAGTTCTTCTGTGTATTCTTGCCACTTCTTCTTAATTTCTTTCGCTTCGGTTAGGTCCATACCATTTATGTCCTTTATTAAGCCCATCTTTGCATGAAATGCTCCCTTGGTATCTCTAATTTTCTTGAAGAGATCTCTAGTCTTTCCCATTCTATTGTTTTCCTCTATTGTATGTCACTAAAAGATATTGGACACAGTTCCTTGCGCTATACAGTAGGTCTTTATTGTTTATCTATTTTATATATAGAAGTGTGTATCTCTGAGTCCCAAACTGCTAAGTTATCCCTCTCTCCCCAGCCCAGATCTTATTTTTAAAGCAGTTTTAAGTTCACAGAAGAGTTGAGCAGAAGGTGTCAAGATGCCCTTATCCTTCCGGCGGACATGTGGTCACAGCCTCCCTGACCATCAACATGTCCACCATATGGTACGTTTATTACAGTCTATGAACCTATGCTGACGTATCATTATCACCCAGAGTCCGTAGTTTATATTAGGGTTCACTCTTGGTATTGTATATTTCATGGGTTTTGACAAATGATGACATGTGTCCACCATTACATTTTAAAGAGTAGTTTCACTGCCCGAAAGTTCTCTGTGTCCTATTTATTTCTCCCTGCCCTCTAACCCTTGGTAACCACTGATTTTTTTTTTTACTCTCTCCATAGTTTTACCTTTTCCAGAAGGGATATAGGGATGCATAGAGTAGCCTTTTCAGATTGGCTTCTTTCACTTGGTAATAACACACATTTAAAATTCTTCTGTGTCTTTACATGGCTTGATAACTTAGTCCTGTCTAGTGCTGAGTAATTTCAATGTCCGAATGGACTACAGTTCATTTAAACACTCCTTTATCAAGGGACACTTTGGTTGCTTCCAAGTTTTGCCAACAATGGATAAAATGCTGTACATACACATGTGCAGGTTTTTGTGGGGACCTAAGCTTTCAGCTCATTTGGGTAAAGAGCACAGTGGCTGGAGCACGTGGTGAGAGAATGCCCAGGCTTGTGAAACTCTTCCAGAGTGTTCTCCACAGTGGCCGCGCCGCCTGCGTCTGCACCAGCAGTGGACGGGCGTCCTTCTTGCCCCACGTCCTCACCAGCACTCCGTGTTACTCCTGTTCCGGATTGCGGTCTTTTCAATAGACCTGTAGGGGTGTCGCATCGTTGTTTCAATTTGCAAATACATAATGACATATTATACTGAATACCTTTATATATGCTCATTTGCCATCTGTATCTCTTCTGCTATGACGTGTCTGTGCTTCCTCACTTTTTATTGTAATGAGATTTCTAAGAAGAAATTCCATAGGGATGTTTCTGCATGGAATTACTGTAATGCTCCCTTGTTAGCTTTATTTGGGATCAATTTTCTCCAAAACCAAAATTTCATCCCCATTTTATAAAACTAAAAACAAAATGAGCTCAAGTATTGGATTCCTCACCAGTAACATAGCTGATTACTATTTTTAGAGTCCACGAATTGATATTGTTAATCACATTTATCATTTTTAGAATCATTTTGAATCCCTTTTTAAAGTTGGAGAGTATGTTGATATTTTTCTTTAATGAATGAGTAATGGTTCCATATATGCTGCTGCTGCTAAGTCGCTTCAGTTGTGTCTGACTCTGTGCGACCCCATAGATGGCAGCCCACCAGGCTCTGCCGTCCCTGGGATTCTCCAGGCAAGAACACTGGAGTGGGTTGCCATTTCCTTCTCCAATGCATGAAAGTGAAAAGCAAAAGTGAAGTTGCTCAGTTGTGTCCAACTCTTCGCAACCCCATGGACTGCAGCCTACCAGGCTCCTCCGTCCATGGGATTTTCCAGGCAAGAGTACTAGAGTGGGTTGCCATTGCTTCTAATTTCTTAAGTATAAGAAAACAGAAACCATTGTACCCAACTGCACTGACTAAAGTCACGTTTTACTTTCAAAAGTACTTTTTAGTTGGTTTCCTTCCAATCATAGCATACATCTCACCTTTGTAATATAGAAAGCTTTAGCATTTAGGTCACAAGTTTGTTTTTTTTTTTAAAGAAAACAAGTAAAACCCATGAAAAGCTACCAACTTCTAAACTTTACACTAAAGTTTTATTTTCACAAACTAGATGAAGAACATGCACTTTTTAAACAACAACAACAAAAATGGAAACAGATATTTTAATACAAATTGTTCCAGGTAAGAGAATACACTTAAGAAAATAGTCATGGATGATAAAACACATCAGTTCAGCTCAGCAACTAAACACATCAGTTTAGTTGCTCAGTCATGTCTGACTCTTTGTGACCCCATGAATCGCAGCACGCCAGGCCTCCCTGTCCATCACCAACTCCCAGAGTCCACCCAAACCCATGTCCATCTAGTCGGTGATGTCATCCAACCATCTCATCCTCTGTCATCCCCTTCTCCTCCTGCCCCCAATCCCTCCCAGCATCAGGGTCTTTTCCAATGAATCAGCTCCTCACATGAGGTGGCCAAAGTACTGGAGTTTCAGCTTCAGCATCAGTCCGTCCAATGAGCACCCAGGACTGATCTCCTTTAGGATGGACTGGTTGGATCTCCTTGCAGTCCAAGGGACTTTCAAGAGTCTTCTCCAACACCACAGTTCAAAAGCATCAATTCTTCAGCACTCAGCTTTCTTTATAGTCCAACTCTCACATCCATACATGACCACTGGAAAAACCATAGCCTTGACTAGATGGAACTTTGTTGGCAAAGTAGTGTCTCTGCTTTTTAATATCCTGTCTAGGGTGGTCATAACTTTCTTTCCAAGGATTAAGCATCTTTAAACACACCAGGGTTCCTCTTATGGATAAATTTGAATATCTCAAAATGCAATGATACTCGACATCAATGAAAGATAAAATAGATAAGTTGGACTTCATCAAAATTGTAAAGAACAATAAATCAGAACATCAATAAATCAGAACACTATCCAGAGAGTGAAACAACAACCTACAGGATGGCCCAAAACACTTGCAAATTGTGTATCCAGTATGATTCTGGATACTAGAAAATAAGGACAGGTGTATATTCAGAATATCCTAAATGTTCAGAATATATAAAGAACACCTATAACAACAAAAAGACACATAATTCAATTTTTTTAATGAATGAAGGCTTTGAATAGACCTTTCTCCAAAGAAGATATACAAATGTCCTCCAAGCATATGAAAGATGCTCAATGTCATTAGTCATCAGGGCAAAGAAAATTAAAACCACAATGGGATATCATTTCACAACCAATAAAATAGATATAATCCCCCAAATGGAAATTCATGAGCATCAGTGAGGATGTGAAGAAAATGGAACACTTATACATTGTTGGTAGAAATTTTAAATGGTATAGCAACTATGGAAAACAGTTTAACAGCTCCTCAATAAGTTAAACAGAATTACACCATAACCCAGCAATTCCACTCCTGTCTGTACCTGAAGAATTCAAAACAGGTGTTCAAACAAAATCTTGTACACAAATGTTTGTAGCAGTTTTACTCATACTAGTCAAAAGGTACAAACAACCCACATGTTTACCAACAGATGAATGGATAAGCAAAATACCACGCAGTGGGATGTTGCCCAGCTATAAAAAGGAGTGAAATACAGATACATGCTACAACATAGATGAACACTATTCTCAACAACTTTCTAAATGAAAGAAGCCAGACACAAAAGACCACATATTATATGATTCCATTTGTAGAGAATGTCCACAATAGACAAATCAATCGAGATAGAAGTAGATTAGCAGTTGCCAGGGGCTGCGGGAGTGGTGAATGGGAGCAGCCGCTTAATGGGTTTGGGCTTCCCAAGGGGTGATGAGAAAGTTCTAGAGACGATGGTGGTGATGGCTGCACAACATTGCCAACATATTTAAACACCCCTGAACTGTACACATTACACTGGTTATGATGTAAATGTTATGTGTTGCTATGCTTTACCCCAGTAAAATGGGCAATTGCTGCAAAAGCATCAGTTAAGTTTGTTTCATTAGTCAGTCTTATGGCAGAAACTAGTGCTTCCACTGTGTGAAAATAGAACTTTTCTGAGTTTTAAGCCTCTTTCCATGGGAGAGTTGTAACATTTCATATGTTTCTTACCTTCATCCCATGTTCTAAAAGGGTATATTATTTGTTACAGTGGTTTGAAAAGTATGTCTGTTTTTCACAGTTAATTTGGCCTCCACAGGTGTGTGTTAAATCTTGGAGATCAAGATGTGTGATTTGTTCAGTAGCTCAGTCACGTCTGACTCTTATGACCTCATGGACTGCAGCATGACGGGCTTTTCTGTCCTTCACTATCTCCCAGGGTTTTCTCAGACTCATGCCCATTAAGTTAATGATGCCATCCAACCATCTCATCCTCTGCTGCTCCCCTTCTCCTCCTGCCTTCAACCTTTCCCAGCAACAGGGGCTTTCCCAATGAATCAGTTCTTAACATTAGGTGGCCAAAGTACTGGAGTTTCAGCTTCAGCATCAGTCCTTCCAATGAATATTCAGGGTTGATTTCCTTTAGGATGGGCTGGTTTGATCTCCTTGCTTCCCAACAGACTCTCATGAGTCTTCTCCAGCACCACAATTCAAAAGCGTCAGTTCTTCAATACACAGCCTTCTTTATGGTCCAGCTCTCACATCCATACATGACTAATAGAAAAACCATAGCTTTGACTATACATACCTTTGTTGACAAAGTGATGTCTCTGCTTTTTAATACGATGTCTAGGTTTGTCATAGCTTTTCTTCCAAGGAGCAAGCATCTTTTAATTTCATGGCTACAGTCATCATCCCCAATGATTTTGAAGCCCAAGAAAATAAAGTCACTGTTTCCATTTTTTTCCCCATCTATTTGCCGTGAAGTGATGAGACTGGATGCCATGATCTCAGTGCTGTTGGACACAAGTAACAAACGGTGGAGAGGGTGTGGAGGAAAGGTAATCCTCGTATACTATTGGTGAGAATGCAAATTGATGCAACCACTATGGAGAACACTGTCTGGGCGTATCTCCAGACAAAACTTTAATTCAAAAAGATACATGAACCCCAAGAGCAGCACTATTCACAGTAACCAAGACATGGAAGCTACCTAATGTCCATCGATAGACGAAATGGATGGATAAAGAAGTGGGCCATATATGCAGTGGAATACTGTCAGCCATAAAAAAATGAAATAATGCCATTTTCGGCAACACGGATAGGCCTAGGGATTATCATACTAAGTGAAGTCAGAGATAGAAAGACAAATTTCACATAATATCACTTACATGTGGAATCTAAAAGAAGATGACACAAATGAACTTATTTACAAAACAGAAACAGACTCAGACAAAGAGAACAAACTTGTGACTGCCAGGGGAAGAGGGTTGTGGAAGGGTGGAGTGAATGTTTGGATTAGCAGATGCAAACTCTTATACAGAGAACGGATAAACAACAAGGTCCTACTTCATAAGCACAGAGAGTTATATTGACTATCCTAAGATAAACCATAATGAAAAAGAATATTTTAAAAATAACGTGTGTGTGTGTATATATACATATGGTTATATATAACTGAATCACTTCGCTGTACAGCAGAAATTGACACAATATTATAAATCAACTATACGCCTTTAAAAAAAAGAAAAAATAAACACTGTTGGAGACATATTTATGGGTCTGCCTAAATTTTATAGTTTGGGGCTTTATTTCCCAGTGTGCAATAAACTATCTTTCATTTTTCCAATAAAGCTGATGATTAAGCTATCAAAATACCTGCATCTAACACTCTTGGATTCATGGGTATCTTAGATTTAAATTGATCTTCAAAACTATCTTTGTTATTATATATTTTTTTCCTTACAAATGAATCAGTTATTATGATAGTTTCCCACATAATTTTGACCCAACTTAGGTTCTTATTAACACTTTTTTAATTCTATGGTCATGCTCAATCTGTCAGTCATGTCTGACTCTCTGCAACCCCACTGACTACACGTAGCCCATCAGGCTCCTCTGTCCATGGGATTTTCCAAGCAAGAATACTGGAGTGGGTTGCCATTTCCGACTCCGCTTTAATTCTATGAAGTGAGTCAAATGAGGTCTCTTAACTAATATTTTTTACATGTATTTAGATTAATTGATAATATTATGTATTACTAATAAATACCACGGTAATATAGTTAAAGAATATAGAAAATTATCAAGAAGAAAGTATAAGTCACTCAAAAACTTCTCACCCACACATAATGTTAACATTTTAGTAAAAAGCCATGTAAATATATACATGAAATACCTGTGGAATGCTTAAAATTATCTTGCAACTTGAATTTTCACTCAACTACACAGAGTGGATATATTTTAATCTCAAAAATTCTTTTATATCATCTTCTTTTACAGCTCAAAAATAGTCATTTATGGGGCCATATCAACATTTACCTTGTGAGAAATATTTAGTGTTTTCTATTTCTGTTTCTAAAAACCTCATTCTAATGAATGAACAACATAACTTTACACACACACACCTAGCTTTTGAGAATGCATTCCCTGAAGTCACAAAGTAAAATGAACACATTTTACATTTTGATTTATGTTCACATGCAATGCTAATCCACTCTATAAATACCTCCAAGGAGCCCCACTCTCTCTATCCCTTTAACAACAATCTTTGAGGTGTGATAAATGAAAAGTCACATCTTACAGTTTATTTTAATTTTCAGTTTTTAATTGCTACTAAAGCTGAATTTTTTTTCTTGTATTCAATAACCTTTTTTGTTTCTTTTGTAAGCTGCATAATTAAGTGATTTGCCCATTCTTACCGAGTTAGCTTCTTTGTCTTTTTTTATTAATTTCTAACAGTTCTTTGTATATGAGCATATATATTAATATGTATATAGAGACCTATATATATATCAGTCCTAAAGGAAATCAGTCCTGAATATTCATTGGAAGGATTGACTCTGAAGCCCCAATACTTTGGTCACCTGATGAGAAGAACTGACTCATTAGAAAAGACCCTGATGCTGGGAAACACTGAAGGCAGGAAGAGAAGGGGACAACAGAGGCTGAGATGGTTGGGTGGCATCACTGACTCAAAGGACATGAGTTTGAGCAAGCTCCAGGAGTTGGTGATGGAAAGGGAAGCCTGGCATCCTGCAGTCCATGGGGTCCAAAGAGTCAGACACGACTGAGTGACTGAACCGACTGATACAGAGACCTTTTTCCATATTCATTGCAAATACGATCTCAAAATATCATTTGGATTTAAATAGTGGTCTCCTCACCATTTTTCTTCCTTTTTTAAGAAATATTATCACAAAATTTTCAAATATATATGAAAATAATCATACAATGAATCCCTATATGTCCATCACCCTCATCAACAGTTATCAAAGATATTACCAACCTGGTTCTACTCCTCAACTGCTTTTATTGATTTATAATTGTTGTTTTGCTGGAGTATTTTAAAGCATGGCTCATCTTACCCATAAATACACCAGTAGGCACCTCTAATTGATAAGGACATTTTGGCACATAACTATAAGCCATTTTCCCAATGTGAAATCATTTTGGATGATACATCTTCAATTCAAAATACCAGCCCCAGGTCATTTTCCTAAGGCTGTTTTGCCTATTTCACTGGAGACAATCTCATCTATTTACTTTGCATTCTTTCTTGCACATTTCTATCATTCTTAGCAGACTCTCCTTTCCTACAAAGAATTTTTGCTCCACTCAGATGTTCTCTACACAGTCATCACAATCTCTTTCCTGAGCATCAAATGATCGGAGGCCTTTGAGCCTACAGGCAGCTGTAGTTCTGACCTTCATGGCCTCTCTTCAGTTTCTGCTCAATAGTTCTAGCTGCAGTGAGAGCATGTGCTGAGATCTCAGGGTCTCCCTGCTAATTTCCACATTGTAGGCATTCACACAGGCATTTGGGAGAAGTTATGGGTTTTCCCCAAAGTATTTCCTATTTACTGACTGCCTAACTCACAGTAGAGTGTAGAATTCCCCCAGATCAATACACTGACTTCAGTCTGATGTTAACTCATCCTCCTTAAACCTCCCCCTTGCATATGCAGGAGGAAGCCTTTCCTGAGAGTTCTGTCTTTACCAGCCACCTCTCTCCTTTTACTCAGGAGGACTTTCCCAGGAAGATCCTGCTGCAAGCAAGAAACACCCAGCCTCTGTGAGGGCACTGCACAGGCTGGGGGATCTTTCTCTCCAGCACACATCTGTCTTAATAACACTTCAGGTAAGAGAACTGTCTACTTCTTCACTTCTGCTCACACAGTCCTGAAGTCACACCATCCAGGCTTGGCTGAAGGAGTTCAGTCTGTGTAGGTTAGCAGGTGATGGAGAGAGTGGTTGCGTTTGTGCATGTTTCAGGGTGTGATAAGTTCTAATTGCTTTTAGCAGTGCTAGCCCTCAATGCCCGGGACCTTCTGTGAAGGCAGTGCAAGACAGGGGTGGGGGACAGACTTAGAGATCAGGGGCCAAGAACCTGCAGAGTCATTCTCCTAGGTTCTTCTCAGGTCTGTGCAAGCCCACAGGAAAACTCTCCCAAACCTAAATCGGTCATGGAGGATCATTAAGGGAGACTGAAGAAGTGTCAACCACTCCAATCTTACGAATGAAGGGCCCAGAACATAGGAAGATGACCTGAATGACTTACTTGAGGCTGGAGAGAGAATCATGGCCAGAGCCAGGTCTCCTGACTCATGTGAGTGACACTCTTCACCTACCCAACCAAACCACACAGTCCCTGGCTGGTGACACTCTCCACCTACCCAACCTATGCCAAAGCTCAGAAGACCAATGATGCTTCTCTCAAGTATCTCTTCTTGTCCAGAGCCTAAAATCACCTGGACAGGGTTGGCCACCATGGTCAAGCTAATTCAAGGGACTTTAAAGATAACTTGTTCCATCTGGGGTCCCATCAACTGCAATTGTAGAAGTCTCTCATCATGGACATCAGGAAGATGGCATCAGATACAGGTCTGTTGGATGAGATAAGGTCTCCTGAAACAAAAGAAAATGGTGTGCATAGGATAAGAAGAAAAACACACTTCAGGGGGAATCAATTACTAACACTGGTATGCTCAGGAGGCCCCAATCGAACACTTTAATTTCATCCTACCCTTGACCTGCCTTAGTTCTTAAAGTACTCAGTCTTTTGTCTGTGAAAAGACAACAGGATTGGGTCTTTAAGAGAAGAAATAAATATTAAGTCGTTCTCCAGGTTTTCTGCAGCTATGTCTCATATTTGACAATCTCACACTCACCGACTTGACAGTCTGCTTTCACTAATCCATATGCATATAAGGTGTATATTACCCCCACGTCTACGAGATTCTCACTTAGCCAACGACATCTGTCTGTGAACTGTCATGAAATGCTAGGATGATTCTTTTTCTTTTGTGGCGTCAATTCCTTTTTCTGTCATTATGAACCTTGTTAAATACCCTCTTTCCTCCCCTTATGAAAGGCATGAACTGAGTGCTAAGTTTCAAACATACCCCCTTAGCACATCCAGATGGGGAGAAAAAAAAGCACATCTAGCTATCTACTTAATCAAACATCTACTTTTCCTCCATCAACGGGGAGGAGGCCCTTTTGTACATTTAACAAATTCAAGCAATTTAGCAACTGGGTTAAAGCCTATGTAAAGTACTTCAACAACATGGGGAATAAAGACACTGGTCTTCTGTCTTAGAACTGGTTAATGGAAGACGTGAAGTCTCAAGGCACGCACAACCGTGAGTTCTTACCGAGCTGCCTAATGCACTGCTGGGAAAACGTGAAGTTTTCCGTCACCATGGGGGGAGATGGGTTGACAGTTTTTGCCTCTGCTGTCAGTTCCACTCTGGGAAGCTCCTAAATTTATTATATCTAGGAAGTAATTCTGGTGCAAGCCTATCCTGGAGGAAGCTAGGCATGTAGTACACTCTCCCGAATGTATTGTTGGTTATCACTCCAAGGCTGTGGGGGCTGAGCTTTGGTAACTCCATAAGCGGTGACTGTGGGTGCTTCTCTGTCTAACTTGATCAAGGGGACAGACTTCCCTGGTGGTCCAGTAAAGACTCTGAGCTTCCCCTGGAGGGAGCATGGGGTTGAACCCTGAGCAAGGCGCTAAGACCGCAAATACTGCACAGTGCGGTCAAAAAATTAAATTAAAAAAAAAAGTTGTCAACTTAATCAAGAGGAAGCAGAGCAAGAAATAAATCCCATCAGCCTTTCTACGTCAACCAGCTTGCCAAGCCTTAGATGAAAAAATATACTCGGAGAGTAAAATGGTATCATCACGGTGGGCAGCAGTGTTTTCCACTGGTGGGCATATTTCCACAAGGTAGCATTTCTTCCAAGCCTTCAAAATGCTCAACACCACCTGTTAGAAGATCAGATGTCAAATGTCACTTTCAGATCATCTAAAAGGAATTTTGTCTCTTTTTGCGATCTCCTCATTTTGGGAGGCTCCCTCACCTCAGTTTCCTCATCCACAAAATAAGAATGATAACGTGGTCCAATTTCCTGGGGAGGAGAAGGAAGGTGGATGGAGCTTTTTGCTGACTAGCTCAAAACCATGCAAACATAAATCACTGAGCACTGCCCATGCCGCCTCACTGCTGCCTAGGCGCCCGTAGCTGGCACTGAAGCCCACAGGCGCACCGGGAACGTGCAAGAAATATGCGCTGGGGAGCCAAGTATCTCATATCCTGGTGGTGATGACTGAAGCGCTGCTCTAGCGGAGGGGCAGATTTAAGTGCCTGATTATCGACCGCCGGACTTGGACCTGCTGTGAGAACGTTGCTCCATCAGGCTCTCCAGCTCAAAGGACATCAATCTTTGGAGGTGAACAAAGGACTGCTCACAGACCAGAGGAGCAAGGAGCAAGGTTGACCTCACTTGTGCTTCACAGATCATCTGATAATAAAAGAATTAAACCAACACCCAGTTCCTATTGATCTGTAATAGTGATTGAATGACAATAAATGCCCATGTGCACTCTACATCTGAGCCAATGGGGCCAAATCTCTCAGCTGTATCCTCAGGTTAGTCACACAGCTTGTCATCTTTCAATGACTGTGGACCATGTCTCCAACGACCATCAATCATCTTACAAACACACAAAATCCCCCATCTCAACTTGGACCAACAAGTATTAACAGTGGCTTTTGCTACATTATCTATCAATCAATCAATACAACATTACCCCTTCTCATAAAATGCAGGGACATTTACTACAACATACTGGAAACACGCTGCTTGGCAGAGAATGTTTATGAGATATAATCATAGAAAATAAAGGGATATTATAATGAGAAACCAACCCTTCAGTTTAATTGCAGAAGACTGTTTAAGCTAAAGGAAATTGTGTGTTTGAGCTCTGAAGTGGAAATAAAGTTGCCAGGTTCTGAGATGCATATCATAGAAAATGAGTTCTTTTTCTTCGTTAGGAAAACATATCTGCAAGTAATAAGACTATTGCAAATAAATACTAAAAGAATAGATATCCATCAGTCTGTGAGTAGTTACAGAATATATTATATCTTTAAATAATTCTTAAATCACCAACTTAGATAAATACTGACTCCTGTCCCTATATTCTGATCCAGTAGAAACAAAGGATCATCATCCGGCACAACACAACTCAAATAGGATTAGAAAAAGTTCATTATGAATCTGGAGTTGCATTTTTAAATTATTCTTTGTCTCCTTTTTGGAAAATAGCTTAAAATGAGCAGAATAATATATGCATAAGGATAGCATGAAATAAAACGTCAAATTCTCTACAGGCCCAAGAAGGAAAGAAAGGCAGAACTTTCTGTGCTGCGGTTATCACCGCTGATGAAGCACTAGAACAGATGAAGATGAAACCCTCCAACATGCATGACCTTGGTGCCCCAGATGGACTGAGGAACAAAGAGAAGGCAGGTCCTTCCAGGTCTAAGGCCAATAAAAAGTAGTTTCTATGCAGACTGGAAAACAAAGACGACAACTCTTTGTTGTTTGATTTAAGTAAAACTGCTTTTCCTGAGTTAGAGAAGTCAGACTAACCCTTCAAAAGTTGTACTCATAAATGGAAACAGTGGTTAGCTGTTCTGGTCACAGTTCAGGCACTGAGGAAACACAGGGGGAAATCTGAGCTGGTGATGGACAGGGAGGCCTGGCGTGCTGCGGTCCATGGGGTTGCAAAGAGTTGGGGACAACTGAGCAACTGAGCCAGAAAACAAGGTAAGTGTTAACTTTACAACATGTTACAGATGATAAGGGCTGGAGGGGAAAAAATATAAAGGAGAGCAGGAGATGTTTGGGCGGGGTGGGGGGAGTGTTGCTGTACCTTATAGAGGGTAGAAGTGACGGTCTCTGAGCCAAGATGATGTCGGAGCAAAGATCTGAAGGTAGGAGGGCAGGCAGGCAGGCACCCAGAGGACAGGGAGCTGGTCTGGATGCTTGAGGAGCAGCAGAGCAAAGTGGCTGGAGACCAGTGGGCAAGGGGCATGGAGCTGCACATGAGACATAGAGGAGAGACATGAGGAGGGAGAGAAAAAGCACACATCCTCAGGACTTCCTTCCTCGGAGTTGGCACGCTGACTGGCAAAGTGCACAGGCTGACCTCGGAGTTCCTCGGGCTCTCCCCAAGAGCCGTGAGGGGCAAGGACAGAAACGGAGAGGGACTAGGCGGGACCACAGCTTGCAGATGGAAGGTGACAGTAGTTTGGACCAGTGTGGTTGCCATGGAGATGAGAGGGGGTTGGGTTCTGGATGCCTGTCAGAGGCAGAGCCAGCAGGAGGCCCTAGTAGATGGGATGGGAAGAGAAGGAGACATATAGGATGTCTTCAAGATTTTTGGCCCCAGCAATTTTCAGTTGCTATTAGATAAGATGAAACAGGTTTGAGGGGAAAGATCAGAGATTTGGTTTGAGGACATAGTAAATGTGAGAAGTCAATTAGACCAAGCCAAATTGTGCATCCAAGTAAGACGCACAAATTCGGATTTCAGAGGAAGATGTGAGCTGCAGATGTCAAGATACACATTACACTGAAAACTATGTCCAGGGCCTTGTCTGAGGAACTCTGGCATTTCAGTAAGGAGACTGAGAAGCCCTTGAGATAGTAAAAAATCTGGCAAACATGGCCTCATGGACTTCTAGCTCCCAATATCATCAGGGTCAAAAGGAACGTTTATGGGCATTTTTAGTAGACTTTAAAACCGTAGATCAGTGCTCATTATTCCTGGAATCAGCCTCACTTTGCACCAATCACTTTGAATTACTTCTTCCCAGATCTTCTCAGATAAAGAAACAATCAATTTGCAATTTGGTCAGGTGAGTCCCAGCTACGAATCCTTCTGGGCACTGGGCCTTCTTTCTCACCTGTTTTCTGCTGGTTATCACCTGGACCCCTCCAGGAAAGGGAGCAGGGTGGACTATCACAGATAGTTAGGATTAAAGACTTACATCCAGGCTCTTAATCTTTAAGTCAACTCCATGATGCAGGATTGACTCTGCTGTAGATACAAATGAGAATATGATGCTTAGAATGGTGACATAATTCAACCAAGATCCCACTGTGGCCTTACATGGGCCTGGGAGAGATACCAAGATTTTCAGGATGGTTTCTGCTGTAGAGTCCCAAAACTCAATCCCCTCTCCAAAACCAACCCACTTCCTCTACAGACTGGATAGGAAAGATTTATGACTTTTTAACACTGAAAAGGGAAAGTTGCTATACAATGCAGAAATAGCTAGATTCCTGAGAGTCCCTTGAACAGCAAAGAGATCAGATCAGTCAATCTTAAAGAAAATCAATTCTAAATACTCATTGAAAGGACTGATGCTAAAGCTGAAGCTCTAGTATTTTGGTCATCTGATGCGAACAGCCAACTCATTGGAAAAGTCCCTGATGCTGGGAAAGATTGAGGGTAAAAGGAGAAGGGGGCAGCAGAGGATGAGATGGTCGGATGGCATTCCCAACTCAATGGACATGAATCTGAGCGAACTCCGGGAGGTAGTGGAGGACAGGGGAGCCGTCCATGGGCTCACGAAGAGTCAGACATGACTTAGCGATTGAACAACAACAAATCAGTTTTTGGCTAATTGCCTTTTTTGAGAAAGCTCTTCTGAAGCCCCCACAGGGAGAGAAGCTCAGCATTTCCTTCACCAGCTCAAGGACTACTGAGCAGCTTCTCCCTCTGTGTGTCCACAGGCTCTTTGTTTGAATTTGCCACCACACGTTTCACATTGAAATGAAGTTGTTTCTGCTTTTCTGGGTTAGCAGCGGGAGGCCCTTAAGGGATAAGATCACATCTGATGTTTTATTGGGACTCCCCGTCTCTCAAATTTTGTCACCCACAATGGTAGGCACTTAATAGATACATGTTCTTTGAATAAATGAATAAATGCATCCCAACAGAAGGTGTGACACCTCCAGCAGTAGAACTTCAATCCTGATCCTACCCTATACAACCCACAGTTGGGTGGGGTGGGGGAGGATGCGTGACATTCAGCCCTCTGGTTTTCTTTATTCTGGTCTGTCCTGGTCACATCAATATCTACCTTTACTTATACAGAACATTCATACAAAACATTTTTTTAAAACCTTTTCACCAGAAAGTTTTTGAGTGAATCTATCATCTCCAAATCATTACATCAGACTCAGTTTGTTTTTCAGTTGCTTCTAACCATAAATAATGATAAAAAGTCACTGTTTTTGATAACCTAAGCATTTTCTCCTTACAATACCAAAGGGAATAAAGTGAAAGAAATATCATACAACGGGGAGGATTTGGTTGTCACTTACTTCACCTCCTTGATTCAAAACTCAGAGTCAGAGTTGTGAATGATCAGCGGAAGTACTGAACTTCTCAGGTTTCAAAGCCAGGAGTCACAGAGTCTTCCTTTCCAGCTGGCACTAGTGGTAAAGAACCCGCCTGCCAACGCAGGAGACATAAGAGATGTGGGTTCTATCCCTGGGTCAGCAAGATCTCCTGTAGGAGGGCCTGGCAACCCACTCCAGTGTTCTTGCCTGGAGAATCCCATGGACAGAGGAGCCTGGTGGGCTACAGTCCATAGGGTCGCACAGATCGGACACGACTGAGTGACTTAGCAGGCATGGATCCTCCAGAGAGGACATGGTGCACCCTGGGGGGTCTTCTTCTGGGTCCCTGCCAGCTGGACAGTCTTGGTTCTGCAGGAGCTCCCCGCCCTGCCCCCTTTCTGCATCCTGGATCTTCACTTCCAGAAATAAAGTGGGAACCAGCAGTTGGTGATTGGAAAGAGCCGAACTCAAGGAGTGAGCCCTAAAAAAAGGATTGAGGACCTTGCTCCGGGCTGGAAACTTTTGATTTTCAGAAACGGAAGATGCAGAAGCTGGAGATGATAAAAGCTGAGGAAAAGAAACCAAAGCAGCAGGGCCCTTATTGCAAAAGTTTTACCCAAGTCCTTGGTGTTTTTCCTCAAGTCCATGATCCTTTTCAGGCAAAACCATGTTGTCTGTATGAGTTTCACATTACAGAAAGATAATAGAATTTCAGGTTTTCTTTTTAACAAAAAACTTTTCTGTTATTTAACAATATACTTACTGTTACTCAACTGCTGGAGGAAAAAGGATGCTCATTTCATTGCTATTTAACAGATTTTTCTTAAAGAAAAAAATGCCATCATTATAATAACTACTTACATACGTCATTTCATTTAATTTCACTATATTCTGGCACCATCATTGGAAAAGTAGGTACACTCCACAGATGACAAATTGAAACTCAGAGACATTAAGAATTTGCCAAGACTCACATAGCTAGTATGAAACAAAATCATATCTTATCACCTCCCCTATCCTTTTCCTCCATAAAACTCACTCTCCTTTAAAATGCCATCCAGGCTCTGCCAGAACAGCAGTGTCTAACTCCATTATTACAGTAAATTCTGAATAAGTAGATTTTGATTAATTCTATAGGTGCTTTTTATTCTTTTGATAAGATTATCTCAAAAGAAAAAAATGGTAATTTAACAATTATTGTCTGAATGAAGGAAGCTATTTTTTAATACTCTAACATTATGGAAACAGCTATATACATGTACTCCTAAAGGAACAAAATGAATTGAGACCTATAAAATTTTTAAGGATCATGCCTGTTTCAATTTCCACTGGCATATTTTCTCCTCCAATGTGCTTTTATTTAAAAATTATTATTTTTAAATTTATTTTCTATTGAATGATTCTTTAGACGGGGGAGGAGCTAAGATGGAGGAGGAATAGGACAGGGAGACCACTTTCTTCCCTTAGTACAGCCGCTATGGAAAACAGTGTGGAGATTTCTTAAAAAACTGGAAATAGACCTGCCATATGACCCAGCAATCCCACTTCTGGGCATACACACTGAGGAAACCAGATCTGAAAGAGACACATGCACCCCAATGTTCATCGCAGCACTGTTTATAATAGCCAGGACATGGAAGCAACCTAGATGCCCATCAGCAGATGAATGGATAAGGAAGCTGTGGTACATATACACCATGGAATATTACTCAGCCGTTAAAAAGAATTCATTTGAATCAGTCCTAATGAGATGGATGAAACTGGAGCCCATTATACAGAGTGAAGTAAGCCAGAAAGATAAAGAACATTACAGCATACTAACACATATATATGGAATTTAGAAAGATGGTAATGATAACCCTATATGCAAAACAGAAAAAGAGACACAGAAATACAGAACAGACTTTTGAACTCTGTGGGAGAAGGTGAGGGTGGGATATTTCAAAAGAACAGCATGTATACTATATATGGTGAAACAGATCACCAGCCCAGGTGGGATGCATGAGACAAGTGCTCGGGCCTGGTGCACTGGGAAGACCCAGAGGAATCGGGTGGAGAGGGAGGTGGGAGGGGGGATCGGGATGGGGAATACGTGTAAATCTATGGCTGATTCATATCAATGTATGACAAAAAAAAAAAAAGAACATTTGAACGCTGAGCAAACTCCACAAAACAATTTCTGAATGATTCTTTAAATTCTATGGTGCTTTGCAATTTTTAAAAGTTTCACACACATGGTTTCATATAATACTGTAATAACCTTTTTTTAAAATCCCCTACCCCAATATAGATCCTCTAATATGCTTTAATCATTATCTACATCAGTTTTAACTTCTGATGGAAGGGTTCTCTCTGGCCCCATAGAGTCTATCCACAGGCCCAGATTATATACCAGGTTCCTTCTGGTCCACCTCTTTTAAGTGGTACACAAGACAGGTCAATAATAGTAGGGTTAATAATAACTATTAATCACTGCTCACAGAGTCCTCCTCTACCTAGGCATATGACAAGAGCCTCCATATAGAGTGAGCTTTGTGTGTTAGTCACTCAGTCGTGTCCCACTCCCTGCGACCCCACCGACTGTGGCCCACCAGGCTTCTCTGTCCATGGGATTCTCCAGGCAAGAATACTGGAGTGGGTTGCCATTCCTTTCTCCAGAGGAACTTTCCAACCCTGGGTTCGAACCCTGGTCTCTTGCATCGAAGGTAGGTTCTTTACTGTTTGAAATACAGGGAAGTCCTAGAGTGAGCTTTATCCACCAACAATTCCAGGAAGTAGCGTATATGATTACCATCAATGTATAGATGGGGAAACTGAGGCTCAGAGAGGTTGAGGACCTGGGCCAAGATCACACGGTCAAACCGTCTGCGTTCCTAGCCTCATGCTCTACTGCTTCAGGATGTGCTTTGCATTGGTTGGATGAGGGTGAGCCTGGTAGTCCTTGACATGCACTCCTGGGGACCACGGCACACGTTTAAAGAGATGAGTGCCACACTCATTCAAGACCTGGAGGTGCGTCAGGACCCCTTCACTGCATCATGTCTCCTCTGGGGCCCCGCAGCGTTTATTGTCTCATTTAATCCTGATAAGGACTCTTTAGGATAAAGTAGATTTCTCTTGCACGTAAAAAAGACTACAATCACAGAGTTTCAATAACTTGTCGGAAGTCATACAGGTAAGGGAAGGACTAGGAATTAAGGTGGGCTTTAAATCCCACCTCCCCTGGGCTTTAAGCGGGGAGTTAACTGGCTCCGTTCAGCACAGGGGAATTTCAGGAGGAACTGAGCAGTGTTCTTGCTGAAGCGGTCGAGGAAGAGTTCAGTAGAAGTTGTTTGTAGCTCAAAGACTTCATCCAGGAATGGCAGAGGCCAAGGTGGTCAACAGGGCCCCTAGCCCTGCCACCAGCAGCCTCCTTATATGCCCCTCAGGCTTCCCTGGCCTCGCTCAGCTGCACATTCCCTTCGCCCCACTTGGAAGGCCGGCCCGGCCCCTTTCTCGGGGCCACAGCGCCCTTTCTTGCTCTTCCCACGGAAAGACCGGGTGTGTCTCTCCTGCTGTTAGGGATGCCTCAGCATTTATCTTCGCTTTGTGTCCCCGCAAGTCTTGAAGGGCCGAGACCTTGGCTCTTGCCACTCAGTTCCTAAGGCGGCGCCTGGGGGAGGGGGTGGTGGCACTCAGGACGAATCTGTTGGATTCATGACTCTTCTACTCAGGCTGAACACTCTCGCCAGGCTCCTGTCGGGGGGCCTGACTAATCAGAATGATGGATGCTTCGCGGGGGGCGCAGAGGTGAGCCTCAGAGCTGCCGTTCCTGTTTGAATTGACACACAGCGCCTCACACTCGTGTTTCGGGGCCCTCGGAGGGCGAGGCTGAGGCGCAGAGAGACCAGGAGCAGGGGTACAGTTCTGCCTTCCGTGCCCGCTCCACCGCCGCCGCCCCTTCACACTCGCGTGTGCACACAGGCCAAGCCTGAAGGCGCGGTCCTGACTTCTGCCTCCAGCGGGTGGGAGGGAAGAGAGGCGAGAGGTATTCCATTGGTTGTCTGGGAAAATGAATCGCACCTTCCCCTCACTTGCGAAGGATCAACTTTTCCCACCCCCTCGGGTGGGCACTCATAAACTGGGGTCGCAGCCAGAACCAGGGAGCCAAGTGGGCCCAGCTGGAGGGAAGCGAAGCCGGGCGGGCAGTGGAAAAGTGCTTCACTGGGTTCCGAGTCCCGGGGTAGGGCGAGCACGCGGGTGCCCCGACGAGCGGCCCGGGGCGCAAGGCTGCGGGTCCCCGGGAGGAAGCCCCAGGACCAGCAGCCCCCCACCCGCCATCCGCGCCGCACCCCCAGGGGTTAAGCGCGGGTCCTGCGGCGCGGTGGCGGACCCTCTGGCCTTGCCGGGCAGCGGTGGGATGAGGAAGCACGGCGGCGCGGGGAGGGCCGGGGCGCGCAGCGCGCGGGGTGGCGGCGGCGCGCCCAGCGGGCCCAGTGCCGGCGAGCGGGATGCAGCGGGCGGCGGCGCCAGCAGGTACGGCCCGTGCCTGCCGCTTCCCTGTTCGCCAGTGTTCTGGTGGGGCAGGGTCCAGCCCCGCGCGGTGCCAAAGTTTGCGGACGCTGCCCGGGAGTTGCGCTCGGGACGGCGCCGTGTGAGCGAGCGACGGGCGGCTGGGGCGCCGCGCCCCGACCCGAATCCCTCTCCAAGTCCCGCTCGGAGTCCCGCACCGTGCCGGGCTCCGCGTCCAGTCCCGCTCCCTGTCTCAGTCCCTGTCCTAGTCCTGCTCGCGCCACGCCCCTCCTCGCTTCTGTCCCGTTTGGTGCCGGAGCGTGCACGCGGGGCGAGGCAGCGGCGGGGCAGGGCGCGCCGGGACCGGTGTGGCGCGCAGCCACAAAGTTTGCGGAGCGCGGGTAACGGGCGCGCGCTCGGGCCCGGGCGCTCGGAGCAAGCGGCCGCAGGTGACTGAGCGCTGGCTCGCGGGGGCGCGGCGCGGGGCACAGGTGCGCAGCCCGTGGGCGGCGCTGTGCACGCGGGACGGGCAGACCGGCCGCGAGCGCGAAAGCCGGGTGGCGGCCGGCTGGGGGTGGGGATCGCGGCGGAGAAATGGGGAACAATGCGAGTGAGCAACTTCAGGAAGTCATTGTGAAAGAAAGCTGGGAAGAGCTGGGCAGCCGAGCAAGCCGGGCGCTCTAACAAGTGCCTGCGCGGCCCGCGCCCGGGCAACCGCTGCGGCGAAGGTCCTGGGTCCCCGCGGAGCGCAGCCGAGCCGGGCAGGACGATTGGCCGCGACAAGGGGGCCCACCGGGCGAACCCGGATCCGAGGTTGCTCTTCGCGCTTGAGGATCAGTCTTGGACCTGCAAAGTGCGACGCACACATCCACGTGAGTGTTTTCAGATTGAATGTCCGTAGAAAAACTTGGATTTGAAAAGAAGGAAAGAAGGAAAAGACGGAGGCGGTCACATTTGTGAGTCCTGGTTTCGCTCGGGTCCACCTCTCCTTTCTGGGGACAGTGGGAGCGCTGACTTTTGTCAAAGCCGTGGCCATTTCGTGCTGTGACCGCAGGTGCAGGGCAGGCCGGCTGTGGGACGCTGTGAGCCGACCCGCTGTCCCCCGGGGGAGGACGTGATCTTGTTTAAGTAGATACACGCTTTTATAGTGAGATCACGGAAGTCAGCCTTTATAAAGTCATTCATAACGAGCTTTCTTTTCTTATTTTTGACGCGAGAGCTTTTTGCTTATTCTGTAAAATAATTAGGTTGAATCTGAACTTGCTTTCTGCAGAATAGGAATTATTCCGGTTTGAAAAGTTGCTAGTACTTTTGCTGAGTGCAGTTTTGGCTCTCCGGTTAGGAAACCCCTCGGCCAAAAGGTGTCAGGTTACTTGCGACTGTCTGTGAAATACGTTTGAAAAATTAGGATGCTTGGTGATTCCTAAGGAATCTCCAGAAGGTGTGATCTTTTTAAAATTTTTCTTCTGATTTGGAGGCACGGGGTGTGACATCTGGAGAAGTGAAAAGGGTTAGGATTCGATTCGCGTGTCTGATCTGGCACTTCCAAGTGTAGCTTTTAAATGCGGTTTCCTTTCTCCCTGGCTGCAGCCCCCTGGAGTGAATGTCAAACCTCTGTGCTACCCTCAATTTCCACACTCAGAATTCCCCACCCTGCTCCCCAAGGGGTAGCTCAGGTTAGAGGTACCTTGTTTTAAACTTGGAAGACACACTGGTGATGAAGAAATGTCTCCTTACCCATAAGATCAACTTCTGTTTATTTTTTTTAAAGGAAGTTTAAAGTTTATTTTTTTTAAAGTTTATTTTTTTAAAGGAAGCTTAAAATATTTAATATGCATAACATTTAAACTTTCATGGAAATTTAAGTGATTTTAACACTTGGTTCACTTTGGTCCTGAGTTGAGAGGAGAGTGAAGCATACAGGAAAGGTCCAAGCCTCTTGAGTTCATTGCTTTGTTGGAAGATGTTTATTTGATGAGGTTATTGGGACTCATCTTTTATGTGGGATTTTAAAAGGAACAATTCAAGTATAATGTATATGTATATTGTATGTGTTGGAATTGTTTCAGTGAGAAATTGGATTATTGTATCCGTGGCTTAAAATTTAAGTAGTCATAAATATCTCTGACCAGAAAATGACTTGCCTACATTCAGGATTATACAGAATGTGTTTAAAAAAAATAATTTGTGTGCACAGATATACATAATGAGGTGGCATTTAAAAATTCTGTACAGTTTGGGTTTGATGTAGTGTATTCAGTTTCAGAACTTCCCATGATCATACATGTTTATATCTTTTTTTACCTGGGAAAAAATGTATTTCCCAGCCTCAAAGTCCCCAGAGCTGAAAACCAAAAGATGTATCTGAGTTAAAAGGTCTGGTTTTCTTCCCCTCTCTGCCCTACCTCCCATCCCCATTTCATGGTGATAGTTGAAGGCAGGAGTTTCAGAAACTCCACTGTGCTTCTGTAATTCATCAATATTTTAATTAAAGTGCTGCATCTTGAGAAACGACATATCCTCCAAAATTCAGGAGCATCGTGACAATTACAGCCCATCATCACGGTCTCATGGGAATCAAAGGTCCATGAATCCAAGTGTGTGTGTGTTACATTTGGGTCTTTTGAGAAGTTTTTCTAAAGTCTCCGGAGAGAAGGTAACTGGTGGTTTCCTTGCAGCCATTTCCCTTGTTGAAAATTAAGATCACAGCCAATTTCCTGGCCAAGAGGCCTGCAGCCAGTACTGCTAGGGCCACTGCATCTTTCTCACTGGAGCCTTTGAGTCTGAGGATTGTGGTTCTATGGTTTGAGGAGCTTTTCCCCTTGGCTTGGATGTATGTGTCATGTTTGGTCAGTGTAGAAGCCTACTGTCAACAAAATGTCAAACTCTGAAAGTTTAAGAGAACCTGATGTATATATACGCTGTCTACTACATGTCATTGCTAAGAAACGCTGCCACGCCACCCGTACACGTGTTGTGTGTATCCTTCACGGTTACGTGTGTATTAATAGATACAGGAAATAAAGACATTATGTGATAGTATGCATACAGACACACAGAGAGCGTGCACACAGCATGGGGAGACACAGGAGGTGGGGGGAAAGGGTTTTAACAATCAAACACACCTGACCTAAGTGACAAAAGACCCTCCTTTTTGGCTTGGTTGGTTTGTTGGTTTGATTTTTACCATTTACTAAAACAGAACAGATTTTCCTCCTTGGAATGGTGAGTGTAAGCATAAATGATGCTAGTTCTTTGGGTGTCTGCCTAACATACTTGCAGTTAACCTAGAACTGGTCAAGGGCAGCAGCATTCAGAGGTGTTTTTTATTCCTTTTCCCTCCTCTGATCTTTGTAATTGTGAAATAATTTCACTACAGGGTAACTCTTGGTTTTGTTTTCTTATTTGAATGGGCACTTATGTCAGTGGATCCAGTTCACAGGGAGCAGCTGCTTGGGTTAACTGGCAGCCTTTGCTATTTCTTTTTTAAAAATACTATTTTTTAAATTTTATTGAAATATAGTTGATTTACAATGTTGTGTTAATTTCTGCTATTTCTACGTGCGTTTTCGGGTGCTTGTGTACAATGTGAGTCTTGCCTGTGGCTGTGAGATGCTGCCCCTCTGGCCCTGACGGTTACCGGTAGTCCCTGCCTGGTGTTGGTCTATTTGTGTCTGAAGAACCCTCAGGCGTGTGTGTAGCATAGTTCATCTCATGGGAGAAAACACAAGATGTAAAAGCGACAAGTGACCCATCCTTTGTGGTTGACAAGGGGAGAACCGTTGATCAGGTCAACACCTTGAGGCCAATCATTTTGGTTTCGCTTAGAAAAGGCACATGTACACACATGTGATCCAGACCTTGGGCAGATTGTGTTTCAGAGCATAGGCCTTACACACACATACACACACACTTAAAATCCAGATAAGGAATGAGACAGGAATGGAGTTCATCACGGACGTGGGCCGCCCCAAACCAGACTCAAGCAAGAGCAACCGAGCTGATTTTACTGTGGGGTGGACCAGATGCCCACACTGTTTTTTGTTGTTTTTTTTTTTCCATAGAGACCTAGGCATGTTGTTGTTCTTGCAGTTTAATAAATGACTCCACACCATAGGTTATCTTTCTGCAGCTCCTTCCATTTACAGTGTTGTTGCTTTAATAGCTTGTGTTTGACACTGTTTTGAAACATTTGATGATATTCTAACAAATATTTGTAAGACATTACGAAACATTTAAAAGTAAAATGCTGCATTATTACAAGTGAAACAGAGCAAACAGAAAGAGCTTTGCGGAGCGCCCTGGAGTGGAGAGGTGGGCAGGGCCCACCCTGTTTTGGTTTGTCCTGGGTGAGTGGTGTGTAGGCGGCTCACTGCTGAGGAGGGTCTGGTGGGGAGGCAGCCCAGCCTTCTCTGCAGCAAATGGCCTCACCCCTTCCTTCCAGCCTTTTTTCCTTCTGCTGTCTTGCTGTGATGAACAGGTGTGTGGATGCTTTGGGTGCCTCCCGTGACCTGCCTGGGGACGAACCATGAAAAATGGCAAAAACTCCAAGTCCCAGGCCTGGGGGCCCCTTGCCTTCCTGCTACAGCCTGTCCATGTCTCTCTTCTCCTGGGCTAAGTGTGTCTGCCTTTGGGGAGCCCATCATGCCTGGTGACTCAAAGAGGTCCCTCTCCCACCTACCTCAAGCCCGCCAAGTCAGACGTCCTAATAATCTCTGAACCCATTTTGGTCGGGACAGGAAGCATGGGCTCCCTTCCTGCCCGTGTTTTCCTGAGAGAAAACCATCTTCCCTCCTTTTTTGCATATTTGGCAAATGGGTCCACCTTCCTCCCCGCCCCAGTGGAAGGCGAGGAGGGTGCTGGCGAAGGAGGTGGCAGGGTCCCTTCCAGGTGGCTGAGTCCAGGGGGCTCCGAAGGCCCCAGGCCTCCAAGGTAGGATTGGGGGTGAGGCCCGCCCCTCGGGTCTCTGAGGGGCACAGGCTTCTGGGTGAGGTCACTGGTTTCTTTGCTGCTCTGCACAGGTGGGTACTTCAAGAGTGCACCCTCCTCCCTCCCCGGGGTAGCCTGTGCCCCCAGCCCCTGCCGGCTTCCCGCTGACTGTCTCCGGTGATGGAGAGTCTCATTACCTTCCATGTGCTCTCTCTGCTTTCGGGGTCCCCTGCTCCACCTCCTGATGGCTCACGGAGCAGAGCCACGGCTTAACGAATTGCTGAAAATGGGTCCTAATTAGTGGAAAGCGCCTCCTTCATCTTTTCTCATTCAAGTGTGCAATGGTTCGTTTTTCTTCAGCAATCAAGTCACTGCTGAAGGAAATCTGACTCTCTTCCTGCCATGTTCTCGCCAAAAGTTAGCTCCGTTGGACATGCAGTTGGTGCGGGTCTTCTGGGGGGTGTGGAGGGCAGGTGCAGTGTGCGGGGGTCCCAGCATTGTTCCTTAGTCTCTTCCTTTCCCTCTCTCCCTCCTTCCTCTGTGCCTCTGTCGCTGTCTCTTGTGTGTGGTATTTGCAGAAACAACTATGAACTACATAAAGAATTTGTAAACAACCTTACACCTACTGAAATAGACTTCTAGCCTCCATTATTGAGCTCACATGCTAAAATGACACTCTGAAGCTTTTTTGGGTAGTTTGAAGCTGGCTAAAACTGAACTGGATGGTTTGGTTTAGAGCCCTCTTTTAAAGCTAGGAGTTCTAGGGTGAATACATATTCATCGGCTTTTGGTAAATTTTCATTGTTACATCAGATTTTCACTGGCACACTTGGAGCAAACGAATAGCATGTAAGATACCTCTTTAGTCCGAATGGAGAAAATGTTTAATGTAGAATCTTTAGGAGAAATGAAAATGAGGGATTGATCTTTTATAAACTGACTTTGGAAGCACTCTGATGAACTCCAGTGCTTTAATGGAAACTGGAAAGAGCCAGCGACCCCCTGGCGCGAGCCCCACTCTGAGCCTGAAAAAGTGACCTTTTCTTCCTCCTTGTGCTGAGTTTTGTGTCGGGCAGAAAATTAAAGTGATATTCAGAGAGATCCACAGTGAAAACACTGATAAATTGTGTATCCTACTTCATTAAATTAAAAATCATACTGCTAATTATTGCAGGTTGTTAAGAGATAAGGCAATTAATTACCATTTAAAAATGATTTGGGAATTTCTAATGCGTTTCTACCTGTGTTTTCTCGCTTTTTTCTGGAGTTGTGTATGTTTAACCTGAATTTCAAGACTTTTCAGTTTAACATAGAGCAGACAGGTTTTTGTAAAAGAAAGGTAATTTACTGAGGGTAGGGGGAACATTGAAAATACGCTCATTTAAGGGCTGCAGAAAAATCTGACTGTAGTGTTAAGAGTTTTCCTATGCTTGGTTCTCTGATGGATGTGAACATTTTCTGCCTGATTATAAATAAAGATGTGCTGATTTTTGTAGGTCGAAAACGAGGAAGTTGTAAGCCTCTGTGAGGTTCTGCTCACGACACCCCCACACCCCCTGGGTTTGCATGAGGACATTGTGGGCTAAAGGTTGTTGATGACAGGCAGTCCTGGTTGGCCTGCTACCCCCTGGGGCACATGTACTTATGGACTTTGTTACGCGTGGGGCATAATGCTGTGGGGCACTTTGTCCTTGGGATCCTATGTTGGGTTACAGGACATCTAAGCTGCCTGTCCATCATCAAATACTATGGATATCTAGAACTTTTTTGCTAATTTGGTCCAAGTAAAGAGCCTATTCAGAATAGCAAGTGGTATTCTTTTCAGTTATTATCATATTTACTGTCCATAGCAATCACTGTTGCCAAATCTGATACATTTGTATTCCTTTATCCCTTCTCAGACATGGCTGAACTCAACTTCAGCCAACCCAGTTTAGGTTGGGGAAACCAAAGTAAATTCCCAAAGAGTACTGAAGTCACTATGATTTAAGGAGCCAGATTTTTGATTTTGCATTCTTTATACTCTGAACATGGTTTTGAAATGTGAATAGAGATGATTTTTTAAAGAATCTTTGTAACAAAATTACTTCATTTTAACTCATTGCTGGTGATAATCTTAATCATTACAACTGATAATTTGGGGATGTTGTGAACAGAACTGAGCTCAGAATGCAAGTCCATCAGGGAGAATTTTCCAGTAGCTTAGAAACCACGTGGCCTTAACACAGAGAGTCAACCATCGATGTTCACACCCATTCCTCTCTGGAGCCACCACCCTGTGAGGCTGCTTTAGAACACATTTTCTCTGTTTGCTTCTAGATTTGTAGCTCTAGTCTGTCTCCCCGCCAGTTCGGCAGGAGAGACTTTTCTAAATAAAACCAAAAAATAAAAAAAGGAAAAAAAAGATTGTACAACACTGGGATGGTGTCGTCAATAGGAAAATAAAAAACAGCTTTTCAGTTGTTGATAAATAGATATGTCTAGACTGTAAACACCAGATCCTCCTGGGGGATTAGAATAATTTTATTTCCCTGGGTCTAAATAACATATAGCTTTACAAAGAAGTCCAGAGGCATTTGTAGAAACCTCAGTATGACAGGTATATCTTGGGGAGTGCTGTAGGGCTTCCCTGATGGTTCAGACAGTAAAGCGTCTGCCTACAATGCAGGAGACCTCGGTTTGATCCCTGGGTTGGGAAGATCCCCTGGAGAAGGAAATGGCAACCCACTCCAGGATTCTTGCCTGGAAAATCCCATGGATGGAGGATCCGGGTAGGCCACTGTCTACAGGGTCTCAAAGAGTCGGACACGACTGAGCGACCTCACTTTCTTTCTTTCTTTTCTTTATAGGTATATAAGTGGATTTTTCTACCATGTACAGTATTAAGTTTGAATTTTTCACCTCCACATAAAGTGATACTGGTATGTTAAGATAGCTTCACTACTAAGAAGGCAGGAGGAGATATTGTATGTATTCTTGATGCCAGCATCTTACCTTGCTGAGTGAAAAACTGTGTTCAGATTTGTGTTTATCTGTAAATTATGTTACAGTAACTTAGTTATCAATAACTTTGTGTTTATCTGTTTTATAAAAAATGAGAAAAAAATCTTTGAAACTAATAGGAACACAAAAGTTCTCCCTGTCTCTTCACTTCATGATGGTAGGAGGTCAGCACTTCTGGGAATATCCCTGTAAATCATTATTTGGGGCCAGTTCCTGCTTTTTTTTTTTTTTTAAAGACAGAGGTGTCACTTTTGTTGCACAGTTGCTGGCCAAGCATGAAGGCTTCTAAAATCGGGAAGAGGGTAGAAGAAAATGATTCTAAACTTAGACTTTTTACTTAAGTGATGAAGTGTAAAAGGCCATTTATATTTGAGGAAGCTACTTAGGAAATGGCCTCTGATGAGGGCCAGCATCAGGAAAAGTCCTCTAAAAGCATATGTAAATTCTGAGTGTCTGCCTCTCCAGGGCTGCTGAATAAACAGCAGTTCCTGTTAGCAGTTTGCGAGCCAGTGTACAGTGGGGCACATGAGCTGGCCCAGACACTCGATAGGCACGCAGTGTGGGGACCTTTCCTGGGCCACTGGAAGCCCAGCCCTGGAGCTGTTGTGAAAGCACAGACCGTCTCCAGCTCCATTTGCTCTGTTATTTTCTGATTTCTAACATCTCACATCTTTGTTCTTTGCCTTACTTCTAGACAGGTGGCTCCGTGATGGCTTTTACAGTCTCAGGGTTCTTTTCGTTCTGTATTCAATCCTTCCTCACTGAGAAGGTTTTCAGACAGCAGGATTTTCAGCTGTATTTTGAAAAGGCTTCCTGAGTTCCCCCTGACCCTTCCTCTTTTGCATATCAGTTCCTGCCCCTAGGAAAAAAAAATGTGAGGACAGAATTGCACATGGGAGCTAATTTGCCCTCAAAAAGCAGGTTCACAGTAGAACAAACCGCTGGAGGAAGAGTTCTCTGTGGCTCAGTTAAAAAAAAAAAAAAGTGTGTGTGTGTGTGTGTGTGTGTGTGAAAGGCTCAGTTAAATATGGGGGGAGGGTGTGAAAGCCAAATTGTATTCCCTGCCATCCTGTTTAAATCTTGTTTTTCATTGTTATTTGCGCCAGCCCTAATCTCTGTGGAATAATCATGAAAACGTGTAGACTGGCAGCTAATTTTGAAAAAATGAAAAGACTCAGAAATGAAATAAGAGGACTCTGAAGTTGTTAGCTTCTCCCAATCTGTTTTGTCAAGTTGTTAGGAAAACCTCTAAGGTCTCCGGAATCAGACACAAAGACCCTGCATATTGCCTTTGCTTTCTCGTGGAACATTTCCTTTTTTAAGATATGGTGTAATTCACAGCAATAGGGTAGATTTTCGAAAATAAAATCTACCAGCCTGAAGATGAAAAGACTTTCTCTCAGCAGGAAGAATGAATGCTATTAAAGAGGTCTGTGACCTAACACATTTTAAATAGACTATAGGTTTGGCCTGTTTCCCCCTTCAAAATAAGTATTGTTTAAAATGTAAGGAAATAACCCCAAAGGTATCTCTAGTGCAACCTCACTCATCAGGGAGGAAAATAATCAATAGCATCCATTTGACCAAATAACCAGAATTTAACTGTATTGTGGAAGTTTTGTCATGGAGTTTGCCTTAATTGCAAAGTATTACAAAGAGCTTGCTTACTTTCTGTGACGATACGGGTAACACCCGTTTCTGGTCCATTTGTACTTTTAAAATTGGGGACCACTGCCCGAGTGGTCCTGGGCTCACATCGCAGCTCTGTTGTCTGTTTAGGTGCGTGACCTTGGGCAGGACACTTCTTTCTTAGCCTTGGTTTTCTCATCTATAAAATAGAATAATGTGGATCCCGTATCAGAAGAGTGCAGTTTAGATGTAAGGATTAAAGATGCACACACAGCAGGTGGGGATTGAGTACCAGATCTGCCCTGGACATTCTGCTGGGCGCTCGGATGGAACAGAGTACAAGGTGGTTGGATGTCCACGCCTGTGGGGGTTGGCAGTTAAATGCCAGGCACGTGGCAGTTACTTCAAGAAGGCTGACTGACGCCAACGTCCTTTCCTTTCCCTTCTCTTTCTGGCCTTATATAAGGTACTCAAGAAATGAACAGAAACTCAAAACAAGAAAAAATGATGTATGCTGTTTAAACCCCAAGGAATGGTCTTTTTAAAGTTTGTAGAAGAACTGTGTGCTACCAGCAAATGGGCTGACTTTGAGGGACTGTCTGTGGTCCATCGCGGCTCGTTTGGCGGGCTGTGTACTAAACTCTTTAACGGCCCTTAATCGGGGTGGTTTGGGAAGTCACCAAGTTGGGGTTCTTGACAAGCATCTGGCTTTTACTTCTGACTTCATTAATCCAGACTCACCTTTCTTGGATTGTGGAAAAGTCCTGTCGTCTCAGAGCAAATGCTATGAGGAGAGTTTTCCATCAGAGAGAAAAGAAGAGAGGGGCTGTGAAGAGGCTAAGAGGGCCTGGGGACCATCCTGGCCTTTCCCTGGAGCAGCAGCCCCCGCAGGGTCCCCGGCTCTGGCTGAGCCGTGGTTCGGGCTGCTTGCTCTCGGGCGGGTAGGAATGGGCCACTTGTCCTGGAGACATGCCCAGAAGCCACAACTGCCCAGGGCTGTTGGATGCTTGTCCTCGGAGGCAGCCAGGCTCCAGCTCCCGTGGGCGGGGAGGACGAAAGGCAGCTGAGGTCGAGGAGGGGGCTTGCCGAAGGTTTCACCGTCCCCTGCGAGGCTCCAGCTCTCCTGGCCCTGGGCGCGTGGGGGCAGAGGTGCTGTGAGCCTCTGTGTGTGGTCCCCACTGCCCCCTGTTCTCCAGACTTGTCCCGTGCCAACTTCAGAGAGGGTGGCGGCTTGGCGGGAGATGGGGCTCCTGGCTTAGGGACCCCATCCCAGCAGAAGAAGGGCGAGTGAGGATCCTGACTCCTGCTCTGCCTCCTGGAGGGACGGCCCTTGACCGCCCTGTCACGCTGGCTGTCCTTTATCTCTGCATCTGTTTCCCCGTGTGTGAGATTCAGGACTGCACGCTCCGGAGACACAATAAAAGCATTCATGTCTGTAGAACCACCCGGTGGCAGGTATTTACTGAACCTGCTGTGTTCTCTCATTTCTATGTGAGCTGCAGCCTCGGATCCCTGGGGTTCCCATACGAGCAGAAAATGGCAGCGCTCCTATGAAGGAAGCGTTCCCTCTGGTGTCTCCCTGGACAGGCCTGCAGTTCTTGGTTTGGGTTTAGGTGCAGGTTTGTGAAAATGTGGGGTTAAGACACTCTGGGGATGAACGCTTCTTCCTGACTGCCAGCTTTTGTACTGAGATCAGAGCAGGCCTGAATCCCTTTTCCACTCCACACTGGGCACTGCTTCCACGTGTCTGAAAAGAAACAAGAGAGCCTGGTTGGTGTTCCCGGGGGTGGGGTTATTTCACTGTTCCCTTTGACAGCCTCCCGAGCCCCCCTTGGCAACTAGGTCTTGGGGTGGGGGCTGGTATTTCCTCTCCTTCAGATAGTTTTCCATTGTCAGATTATTTCTTGGTCTTTGCATAAGAGCAAAGTCACCTTTACCAAACAAAAACAAAAACACCTCATTACTTTTTAGTCCCAAGAGATGCAAATTTAGATCTTGAGGAAGTTTGAGGGAAATTGTCAAACTACCCCACTCCCCACCTCGTGATGTCAGAAAGACAAGCCATGGAATCACAGGACTGCCATGGACTGTGCCCTAATTCTTAGGAATTTCGAAATGATGGTGACAACTGAGCATTCGTCCAAGCAAAGGTACAGCCCCGGCCCTGGTGCGGACCACAGGCCAGCTGACGGGGTCCATGTAGGCTTGGTTGAGGAGCTGCTTGGAAGGCTGAGTGAGGCCGATGAGCTCACGGAGCTCTGTGCAGGCATTCAGGGGAAATGGAGACAGGCCTGCAACTCAGATCCTGGGTCCTCTGCTCTCGGGGTCTGCTCTCTACTGCACCCACTGTCCACTGCCAGTGGGCGCCAAGGCAGGGCTGGGTTCAGGGAGGTGCCCACGCTCTGCCCCTTCAGGGCACATGGGCACAGGTGCCCGCCCAGCAGAGCCGGGTCTGGCCTCCGCTGCACCCAGAGCATCCTCTTGCTGCTTTGTGACCTGTCCTCACATCTCCCCACCTGAACGGACTGATGCACAAAGGGTGGTGCGGTGTGGATAGATCCTGCCCAGCAAGAAACCTGGAGGGTCCTTGCCGCAGCTGGAAGGTACCTTCTCTGGCAGCACTGGGCTGGGGACGTATCAGCTAGCTGGGCTTTAGGAAACATTTTTTCCGTTTAATCAAAAAGTACTTGAAAATACAGTCGGGTGTTGATGAAATCAATCGCTGCCACCAAACAGTGCGTGAACTTTAAAACGAGAATGTCGATGCACATTTGTCAATTAAAAGCTACATACAGTATTAGATGAAGAAAATATTTTACAACAGTTTGTTTGCAGTACATTCAGTGTCCTCTTTTTCTAAAAAGTTCTCTGTGTATACACACACACACAGAAAAACTGTAGTAGTCTTAAGTAGTGGAAAAGTGTGTTAGTCACTCAGTCACGTCCAAGTCTTTGCAAGCCCGTAGACTGTAGCCCTCCAGGCTCCTCTGTCCATGGGATTCTCCAGGCAAGAATACTGGAGTGGGTTGCCGTGCCCTCCTCCAGCAGGTCTTACCAACTCAATTATGGGCATTTAATGGCCTTTATTTAATAAGTTGTAAAATATTTATCACTTGCATAGAAAAAAGAAGTTCAAAGTCAACATGATAAAAACTGGGAGTTTAGGGTAGTATTTGTTGCAGCAAGATTCGTGTTCTGTCCACTGTGGTGCTGTGTGTACGTGCTCGGTCGTGTCTGAGCAACCCCATGGACTGGGGTCCACCAGGATCCTCTGTACAAGGAATTTTCCTTTCCAGGCAAGAATACTGGAGTAGGTTGCCATTTCCCTTTCCAGAGTATCTTCCCAACCCAGGGGTCGAACCCATGTCTCTTG